>NC_138888.1:29233852-31633852 GCF_965194825.1 Balaenoptera physalus
AAATAAAATTAATTAATTTTTTAAAAAAAGAAAGAAGGGCAGTTGCAACCACCTCCCCAGGTCCTTGGTCTAAGGGCAGGCAGACCCAGCAATTGGCCAGGTTCCTCTGGCAGCCTGCACAGTGAGCTGGCAAATTTTAAAAGCTTCCGTGTGGGAGGAAGAGGAGAAGGAGGCAGGAGGAGGACAATGGGGAGAGCAGACAGCCAAGCGAGCTGGGTGCTGCCTCAGCTTCCTTCTGCAGCGGCTCTGGCGTTCGCAGAAAGAATTGCTATTAGAGTTTGTTTTCTCTCACACCTATTTCTTCGCAGCTTTCTAAAATGACTTCGTAAGTATTTACAACAAAGGGAAATGAAAATCAGGGCTGTAACTAGGACGGTAGGAGACTCTTCCCCTTGGTGGTTCAAGATGCCAAAATATTACTCTAATTGCCTTCCAGAGCCTGCTGTGAAATTTTTCTGGGAAGAGTCCGCTGAGCTATTTTTATAGCACTGGGGTCACCTTGGTCTCTTTTTTCCTCCTAGGTCAGGGCATTCACTCAAAATGCCATTTGTTTGGGGAATGACTGGTCCTAAGGTTCTTTCTTTTACTCTTCACTCTTCCTCTTCTTCCTCCTTTTCTTTTTCTTCTTCTTTTCTCTTTTTTTTTTTCTCCCTCCACCCATCTCCCTCTCTTTCTCTCCTGTCTCGGGAGGATAAGCACACATCAAGGCCAAAGAGAGAAAAGCCTGACATGAAATAGCCCTAGATTCATCTTGCATGGAGAACAGAGAACCCGTGTTCTTCTAACCCAATGCCTTCAGGAATATCTCGCCATCTCCGAGGCTGTTAGAGTGAAATGGGCCAGTAAGGAAGATCCTGACAGCTCCAAGGTCTTAGTTTCTAGAAACTGCAAGGTGAAAAAGGCCCCAAAATAGTAAAACACTTTAAGACTCAAATCTTTGTAAGATCAACATTAAAACGTAGCAAGAAGGAAAAACAATCAAAGTTAATTGATAAGTAAAAATGTGTATTTTCAATGTTTTTAGTCACAAACGTCATCTTTTCTATAGAATGCTCTTTCTGAAAATTGACTGAATTTCCTTTGAACCCTGAATCTTTCTAGATCTGTGATAATTTGGGTTATATTGTAGAAAAAAAAAGTGTAAGAAAGAAAACTGTGAGTATATAGCTTCTAGAGTAGTTAAAAAGATTCAAGGAAAGCTAAGCAGCAAACAGTGGAGAGGTTGTGTAAAAGTAAAGACATTAAAAATGAACAATATATAACAATAGAATAATATAACAATAAAAATGTTATATATATAACATATATCAACAATATATGTTATGTATATATAACATATATCAATATATGTTTAATGGATCAATAAAAACAATTAAAAGGGCTTGGGGAGACGGTGTAATTGTAATAACAAAACTCAGTTAAACAGAGAGGGTATTGATAAGAGAGAGATTAAGAATTTAAGAAAATCTTGGTGTGTTTTCCACTGCTTTCAATAGAACTAGAACCCAAGGCCTTAATGAATTAAAATACTTTAACGCAGGTAGTGAAATGATGCTTTTGTTTGGTCAGGCTTGGTAGAAACTAGATTTGAGCACTGAACTCTAAACTGTGTTCTATTTTGATGACTAGTTTGGCATTTTTATGATGCTAGATGTAAATAATTTTTATAATATCCTTGTAACAAGTTGGAGGGCTTGATATATGAACACTCATATCTTGTACATCAATTTTACTGTGATTAACCAGAAAAGCTGAATGAATATATTAGTAGTTTACTGAAGAATATGTTTAATGGGATTATAAAGCTTAAGGAGTTAAGAGATATCAAAGACATCTATGGCACTTAGTTCATGGAGGTAGATTATAAAATTTCTAATTCATCTCTTGGTGAGAAGTAAAAAAACTTCCAGAAACTATCTTTGATTTTCATGGGGAAATAGAGTTTGCATTAGTTTCTTAAGGCTGCTGTAACAAAGTTCCGTGAACTGAGTGGCTTAAACAATAGAAATGTATTGCCTCACAGTTCTGGAAGCTTGAAGCTTCAGAAGAAGGGGTCAGCAGAGTTGGTTCCTCCTGAGGGCTCTGATACAGGTCTCTCTTCTGGGCTTGTAGATGGCCATCTTCTCTATATGCCTTCCCTCCATATGTATCTGTCCAAATTTTCCTTTCTTATAAGGACACTAGTAAGTTGAACTAGGGACCACCTTATTTTAACTTGGTTACTTCTGTTAAGACTTTATCTCCAAATAAGTTCACATTCTGAGGCTCTATGGTTAGAACTTCAATATAATAATTTGGGGGGGGACACAGTTCAACCCATAACAGAAGTTTTTCCTTATCATTGAAACTTCAGTTATATCTGAAATGGAGGAACATCCCAATAGGATGGGCTCTAAGGTATAATTTTTTACTTTGTTAAAATTATTTGTAAATTCTAGCAAGCAAAATATTGCAGAAAATCTATAACACTGGAGAGTATCAGGTGAGACAGAGAGGTTTGGCACACAAGAATATGTTTTTAAAAAGATGGTGAGGACTTCCCTGGTGGTGCAGTGGTTAAGAATCCGCTTGCCAATGCAGGCGACACGGGTTCGATCCCTGGTCCGGGAAGATCCCACATGTCACGGAGCAACTAAGCCTATGTGCCACAACTACTGAGCCCACGTGCTGCAACTACTGAAGCCCGTGCACCTAGAGCCTGTGCTCTGCAACAAGAGAAGCCACCGCAATGAGAAGCCTGCGCACCGCAAAGACCCAATGCAGCCAAAAAAAAACGGTGGTGATGTGTTAGAAGTGGGAATAGTAACTGGGAAAAAAGTGCTGCTAAATGTTATGTAATAAAGCTTTAGGAGCTATATGGCTGATAAGATGTCTAATACAGCATCAAAAACTTACAACTAATGATATATCAATATCGGTTCATTAATTGTAACGAATGTACTATACTAATGTAAGATGTTAATAATAGGGGAAATTGGGTACAGGTATATGGGAACTCTCCATACCATCGCCTCAGTTTTTCTGTAAATCTAAAACTATTCTAAAAAAAGAAGTTCATTAAAAAATTTAAAAGGCAAAAAAACAAACAAAAAAAAAGCTTACAACTAAGTAATAACGATCTGTAAATGAATTTCTCCAAAGAACATCAATATAATTGCTTTCTCTTCCAACCACTTAGCCTCAAAGATTAAATGTTACATAGTAAGAACCAGGACCTGGCACTTACTGTATACAGGGCCTTGCTTATCAGCTTTGGCAAAGCAGTCATATCTAATTTATTTGTCTATTAGTCAGCTTCTACGTAAAAGGGCCCGCACCTTCTCACCTTGCCACTAATAAGATGGTGAGGCCATTGCTAATAATTAGTCTTCCAGGACAAAATGAACACATTAAATCAGGCATTTGAGAGTAACCCTTCGACCTAATCTCAATTAGATGGAATTTTTTTATCTGGTATCTTGACAGTTATCTCTTGTATTATGTATTTTATTCTTTTCCAAAAATCAGAAAATTTCTACAATGCCTTTCTTCCTAAAGTCATTATCTTTCAAACAATAGGTTCAGAATGTGTTGAAAAGCCTCCTTTTTTTTTTTCTTATAGTATCATCATCAACAGCCAACATGAATTGAGCACCTATATGTGTTAGGCATTATGGTAGGAATGCAGATATAAGAAATTATATTTTCCTTTAACAAGGACCTACTATATAGCACAGGGAACTGTACTCAATATCATCTTGTAATAATCTCTAAGGAAAAAGAATCTGAAAAATAATATGTGTGTGTGTGTGTATATATATATAAACTGAATCACTTTGCTGTACATCTAAAGCTAACACAACATTGTAAACCAACTATACTTCAATTAAAAAAAAAAAGAAATTATATTTTCCTTTAGTCTCCACATCTTACCCCATCCCCAAGAACTTGGATCACATCTCCCTGTTATATATATACTCTTTATAGCACCTTGTACTTTTTTTTCATGACACCTGTAAATCTGTAATCACATATTGGTGTAGCTATTTAATGAATGTCCTTTACATTAATTAATATCCTCCTAGACTATGACCTCTATGAGGGCAGGGACCTTCTCTCTCTTTTGCTTCCAGTTATACCCTCATGGCTTGGCACCTGGAGGGTTATCAATACATCCTATTGAAACAAATAAAATGATAGGATATTATGAAATTCTGATTATGGGGGAGAGGAGAGAGGAGTTAATCTTAAAACCCACATTGAAGTGAAAAGTCCCTTACATTTTATTCTGCTTTGTTTTAAACGGAGGCATATGTGAAGACTCCGTGTCTGAGACACATTTGTATTCTAAATGACGTCTCTTTGGAAGCTGTTTTCTTTCCTATCATTTACTGTTCCCTGTGAAGAGATCCACATAATAAATTGTCCTTATAATTTAGCAGTAGGCTAAAGATTTTTCTTCTCTGAAAGAAATCACACTCAGCATGATATAATCCCACAGGTTTGCCTCAGTTGCCAGGAAACTCAAAGCTAAATATAAAGGTAAATTTCAGTTGAACAAATTAGACAAATCTTTAGAAATGACTTCTCAGTTGCTGAATTTGGTTTTGAGCTTGTGTTTGTATTTTAACTCTCTTTGTTATATGTATCTCATTGTAATCTGCCTCAGATGGTCTTAAAAGTAAGATAGATGGTATATAATATAAATAAAAAAGCAAAAAGGACTTATCAGGGACAAGTTCCAAATATTAAAAGTGGCTAAAGATTACACAAATGCATCACTATGGTGATACACAGCACGCACAGAAGAAATGTAGTTCTAGACTATGAAGTGCTTTTCTGCTAGCTTTTCTTCTTGAAAATGCTGCTTGCCTCAGACCTACTGAAATTAACCACTGGACAACAGAGCTAACGTTTAAACTGTAGGTTTATTATCTCGGCTATCCTATGTAAGCCACTGGGACTCAAAGTAAAACTATAGGAATGTTTACTCTCTGTCCCACCAAAGTAGAGTATATTTTTCCAAATCATATCAAACCGTACTAAATTTATGTTGTTTACTGTTGCATAACAAAATACCCCCCAAAAAGTACCCCAAAATTAGTGATCAAAACAACCTCCCCCCTTTTTTTTTTTTGCTTATGATTCTATGATTAGGAATTCACATTGACTTATTAGGACGGCTCTGCTCCATGATGCTGGCTGGGTCATTCCTTGGCTGCGTGCAGCTGGTGGCTAGGTTGGGCCGGAAAGTCCAAGAAAGCTTCACTCTCGTGTCTAGTGCCTCATTGCTCCTCTGTTGGCCTCTTTCTCTCTCCATGTAACTTAGCCTTCCTTAAGCATCAGGGGCTTAAGACAGTCAGACTCCTTAGAGGGCCGCTGGCTTCTGAGAGGATGGGCTCCAAGAGAGAAGTGGAATCTGCCAGTCTCGTAAGGCCCAGCCTTGGAAGTCCTACAGTGTCATTTCCAATGCATTTGATTCATTAAAAAAGTCACTGGGCCAGCTCAGATTGGAGAGGTAGAGACACAAACTCCACCTCTCAATGGGAAGAGTGACAATTTACTTTTGCTAACCGCTGAATGTTCCTATTTGTGCCACTGTGACATGGCATAATTTTCCAAATTGTGTCCAATTTCACTGATTTTATCTCTAAATTTTTAAAGTCAAAACATTTTCAGTTACACTAAAAAGTAGAAGAAACACCCAAACTGTTATAGGAGAAAGCTGTTCAGGACTCCTAATAGGGATCAGACAAAGCCAATAGGATTCTTACCTGCATTCTTACCAGCTTTGTAACATTGGACAAGCTATGGAAATTTCTAAGCCTATTGACTTATCCGTAAAATGGGTTTAATGGCAACACTTAGCTCTTAGAACTGTTGGGAGGATTAAATGACATAACGTGTGTAAAGCATTTAGCCCCCGTACCTGGTACATACTTAGAGCTCAAAGCATGTTAGATATTATCAAGACAGACCTCAAAATTATGACCTACCTTTCTAGCCTACTTTTCTACATTTTTTGTTATGGTGTATGTTGTGATTTTACTCATGGATCTACTTGTAGACACGCTGCTCTCAAACCTCTTTGCTTATGGATTTTATTGCTTAAAGGTCATTTCTCAAAAGACATCTGCATGGTCAGTAAACTCACACTTTTATTGAGTTATTTAGATGCTTCCAGAGGCTTAGGAATTAGTGAACATAATTAATTTATCTTCTATAGATACTTCTCCCTAGAGCAACTGCAGAGGTCCAGCTTCATTACCAAAATGATATTTCATTTACCCAAGATCTCATTAAATCAAATGACACCAAATTACTCTGCTTCCTTAGCTATATGTGCACAAAGCACTGAGGAAAGAACAGATACCCAAACCCGTAGGTCCAACATGTAATCAGTTATTAATGACATTCGATCTGAATTTAATGCCAGGTTTTCCTTTCTAATCTGTCTTGCATTGCCAGCCAAGACTTGAGATGAGCTTGAAATTCTAAATCAGAACGCCTTGTAACTCATGAACACTCAGATGACCTTTAAAATTCTTTTTTGGCCCCCTTTCATGAAAATATTTCTTGTTAAAGGCTCAAAAGCTTATATTGCAATGGATTTGCATCCCTCTGTTTGAACTCTAAGATCAAGTTTTTTGGTATTTCTCTTGTCGTGTGGACACTTACGCATCATCTCAACTTTCCCTTTCTTGGCATGCCTCCAGGTGGACCACTCTCCCGTGAAAAGCCCTGTGACACAGCACTGGCCAGGCTCTTCTACCTCTGGGCTATTTCTTAGTCTCCTTTCAGGCTCCTCCTTCCCATCCTAGGGGTGTATGGGAGTGGCTCAGGCTGAGTGGTTGTCTAACTCGCCTGTCTCCCTGTCTCACCATCTCTTTCTCTTTTCTCTCTCCCTCTGGTTCTCTATCTTTCTCACTCTCCCATGCACCCTCCCTCCTCTCCCCTTCCTCCTCTTGCAGCGCACAAATTTATTCATTCCTGTGCTTTAAATACAATCCATATGTCTTTCTTAAATTTATCAGTTCTCGGGACTTCCCTGGTGGCACAGTGGTTAAGAATCAGCCTGCCAATGCAGGGGACATGGGTTCAAGCCCTGGTCCGGGAAGGTTCCACATGCCGCGGAGCAACTAAGCCTGTGTGCCACAACTACTGAAGCCCGCGTGCCTAGAGCCTGTGCTCCGCAACAAGAGAAGCCACCACAATGAGAAGCCCACGCACCACAAAGAAGAGTAGCCCCCACTCGCCACAACTAGAGAAAGCTCGCGCGCAGCAACGAAGACCCAACACAGCCAAAAATAAATTAATTAATTAAAAAAGAAATTATCAGTTCTCTAAATGTCCGATTCCTATTCCCACTTGCCTACTTAATATTCCCATTCAAATGTCTCACAGACACCATGAATTAATCATGTCCAAAAATTAAACTCTTGATTTTCCTTCCTATCTAATTTTACTCCTTCCCTAATTTTCCCCAGCTCAGGAACTGAAATTGCCATCGACTAATTCATTAGAGCCAGAAACCTAAACATTATTCCTCTTTCTTTTCTTCCAACATCAATGCAATAAATTCATCAGCACATCCTACTGAGTTTACCTCTAGAACAGATTTTGTTTTTAATCCCCCTCTCTTTATCTCCAGGGCCTTGGTGCAAGCCACGCCCACCACCCCATCTTATGAATTCTTTAATAAAGTCTTTACTCTCGTCTCTAAATCTACTCTTCCCTGCCTTTCACCTCCTTGACTGTCCCCTGAAGAAATCACAGCACTTTAGTCAAATTATAGTAGTGAGGTTTTCTTGAGGAAAAAAGGCAGTGAAAGAGAATAGAACTTCCCCAGAGTCTTACAGAGAAGTGGCAAACTTGACATTAAAAAGCTGGGCTCCTTCTTTGTGGCAGTAAACTCTTTTATCTGAGAGTAAACCCTCTCAGATATCCCCTGTTGTGGTTTAGTTTTCTCCTTTTCTTGATTTACTTTAGTTTTTTGAATTAAAGAAGCATTTTATTTTGTGAAGAACTGAGGTATTTGGACCCTCTTGAGAATAGCGGATGCTGATCTGCTTTAGCTTAAATTACATTATTCATCCCCACCTACCTCAGGGCAAAAGAAAGTCATAGGGATTAGAAAAGCTACCAGAGGCTCCAAAACCCTGTCGGAAGGAACTGGCCTGAGTCTTCCTCTGAAACTAGAATAAACAGACATATCCAAACATTGAGTATTTCCAAATTGGAAATCTTTTTTCCATATTGGAAATCTTTGTCAAGTGGTTTATGAAACAGAAGCTTAAAATAATGTTAGAGACCATATTTTTTATGAGTTTTACTGTAGTGTCAACTAACCACTTTGGATAGTTTTCAAAGTCCTCCATATTCTGGACTCATTCAGCATCCTTTATACCTTATACCCTACGTTCCCTGGCATAACTCACCTTTATTATCTCAGGAACTGGGCCTCCATCTTGTCATTCTTACCCTTCTTCCACCTGAAAAGTCCTTCTTTTGCCCACCCCTCACCCTTACCCTACTCTTTGCTAAATTCTACACATTTTTTCCAGAGTCATCTGTAGTTCCACGTGATCCATGACACTTAACCAGCTGCTAGGAATTGTACGGGTTGCTTTCTTCAAATGCCTCTTCAACTCTTAGTAAACACTGACTTATAATAATTACCCTTTTCTGATTGATTATAATATACGAACACAAGTAGCATTTTCATAGCACTTGATTTAGAAGATGTTCAATGATTTCTTTCTCCCTGTGTCTCACAACTCAGGAATGCAGGAGTCCTTAGCCTTTTTTTACCAACAAGGATACTGGGCATCAGAGAGGTTATGTAACTTCCCCATGGTCACACAGATAAGAAGGCCCACATCAGTTGGTGACATTTGAGATTCTCTTTCCATTACATCACATCACTTCTCTAGCAACTGTTGTGGTTTTCCCTGGGTATCTTATACACATCGTCTGTTACTGCAGGAACTTCAGAAAATGGAAATAGAGTTCTTTATTTTCATGCTAGCATTGTCAGATTCTTTGGTCTAGGAGTAGGAGGGAATCCACTTTTGTCAATACTATCTTCTAAATAGCTTTCTGCTCCCACTTCCCTTACTTATTGAGGGTCTGCACTGCCGTTTCCCTAGCTCAGGCCACCTCCATCCTTCCCTGGAGAACTGCCACCACTGCCAAAGTGGCCTCCTGCTGTCAGTCTTGCCCCACGGCACCCTCCAAGCTTCAGTCTAGAAGAATTTTCTAGAACACAAGTTAGAGCTTGATATACCTGTGCTTAAAACATTTCAATGGTTCATCATAGCTCTCAAAATAAATTCCTAATTCCTTTTTGTTGCATATAAAACTTACTAAATGGGGCCCTTGCTTAATTCTCTCACCCCTCATGCCTTTCCCTTTCTCCTTCCCCTTCTTTATCCACTGAATTCCGGTCTCCAAGCAAGTTGAGTAACTTAATTTTTTGCATCTACACCATCCTGCCATCAGTCCCGGGGCTCATCAGCTGGGGTTTACAGACCCCTTGCAGGGAGAGAGATGTCTATGGATGGAATCCAGAAACTTGGATGGAAAGACTTACAAGTTTATTTTCACCAAATTCTTACTGAACTTTAGTATTTCCTCCAGTTATGAATGAAACTAACAAATGACAGTACTATTACCAGGATCTGTAATTTTATCACTAATAGAAATCACAGATATTTTCATATCACATGACAATTTTTGATACTAAATATATCATGTATGATTATCATTACCGAGAAGTTTACAGTAGTTATCAGTTCTCTTCTAAACCTTGTTACTAATACATCAAGAATCACATATAGTACTGAGTATTTATATAGTACTGAAATATTTTTTTAAATTTTGCTAACTATAGTTTAATACAATTGATTGCCTTTGTAATCCTATGTTTTTTACTTTATTCGTTAAAAACTTATTCTAGGGACTTCCCTGGTGGCATAGGGTTAAGAATCCGCCTGCCAATGCAGGGGACACGGGTTCGAGCCCTGGTCCGGGAAGATCCCACATGCCTCGGAGCAACTAAGCCCGTGCGCCACAACTACTGGGCCCGCGTGCTGCAACTACTGAAGCCCATGTGCCTAGAGCCCGTGCTCCGCAACAAGAGAAGCCACTGTAATAAGAAGCCCGCGCACCACAGTGAAGAGTAGACCCCGCTCGCGGCAACTAGAGAAAGCCCGCGCAGCAACGAAGACCCAACACAGTCAAAAATAAATAAATATAATAAATAAATTTATTAAAAAAAAAAAAAAAAAAACCTTATTCTAGGAAAGAACCTCTAGGTTTCACCAGACTGTCAGAAGGGTGAAAGCCTCAAAAAAGGCAAGATACCCTGTCGTTGTCATTCCCCTTCCCTAGAATGTTGTTTTGACCTTGAACTCCACACTCTTGACCTGGCCAACACTCACTCATTCCTGAGGGCGGGATTTAAAGGTAGCCCTTGAAAGTTCTTTCCCTGATGCTCCAAGATTGGGAGAACTTCCTGTCTGCTTCATTAGCAGTGAACTTTGCTCAGTTATGGGCTGATTTCACTATGATACGATTATCTTTCAACCAATTGACTCTAACACACACACGAACTCTTTAAGGCCAGACCAGTGGCTTTATCCCTGTTATATCCACCATGCTCAAACATAGAAGTGCTCAGTGATCCTCTGTTCAACTGATTCTTGCCCCATTTTAGCGGCATGCCATCCTGAGCCATTCATTCATACAAATATTTATTCTGAATTTCCTAGGTCCCAGGGACTTTCTAGGCACTGGAAATGAAGCAGAGAATAATACAGAAATAAATTCCTGACCTAGATGCTTACATGCTCATGAAGTGAGCTAGTCAATAAGCAAAATTTAGGAAGTAAAACACTCCAGTCACAAAAGAACAATACTGTGTGATTCCTCTGGTGTAAGGTACCTAGAGTAGTCAAATTCATAGAGACAGAGAGTAGAATGGTGGTTGCCAGGGGCAGAGGGGCAGAGGGGGATGAAGAGTTACTATTTAACGGGTACAGCATTTCAGTTTAGGAAGACTGGTCTGGAGATGGATGGTGCTGATACCACAACAATGTGAATGAACTGAACTGCACACTTAGAAATGGTTAAAATGGTAAATTTTATGTTATGTATATTTCATCACAATTTTTCAAAAGTAAAACACACTATACTAGATGGGAAATGTGCTGGAGAAAAGTAAAGGTGGGAAGAGGGGAACAGGAAGGGCTGAGAGGTAAGAGGCTGGGATAGGCCTCACGGCCACAGGATTTCTTGCTTGTTTTGCTCAAGACCTGAGTTACAGGCACAAAAACCACCTGTTTGGAAGAAGATTCAGAAAGACCTAAATCTTCCATGTGATCATCAGTGGGTATAAAAGCAGAGCTTTTGTAATATGTGTTGCTTAATTCCCAAGAACTGGATGCCTTTCATTCCTCTAGCACCTTCTGGGAAAAGCATACAGTCAGTGAGTGAAATCCTCAGGAAGAATACTGGCATCTCAAATTGTTATTTGGACCTACCATTTATCTTTCCCCCTCCACTTTTCGGTTTGACATAAGCACTTCTCTGCCGTGCGTCATCAAAGAACTGAGACCATTTGAGGAGGTGAATATGATTCGTTTTTGAAAATAAGATAATTATGTCTCTCATGTCCTCATAAATCACCTTAATATCCATGTTTCCGTGAGTTTGGTTTTATACTATTTACTTTTCTTACTCACAAAGATAATCAGTGGGGAGTCCAAGTCTAATTGTAATCCTTCTGTAAGCGGTCTGACTTCTGTTCTCTTTTTATTAAAATACAGGCTTTTATTTAAGTAAATATTATCAAATTTTGAGGTTTAAAGGTTTGATATTAAAGTTTGATTTACAAAATATCAAAACAACCAGTTATAAAGTGAAACTTCTATCTAATCAAGATGCTTTGGGCTTTGCAGTATCAACCATACAGCCTAGCTGATTTTTTTTTTTTAAGGTAGTTTGACAAATAAATAAACACAGACCTTCTAATACTCTTGTTTGCCTTTAACCTAAATGTTCTGCCATTTAGGGACACCTCGACCAGCAAAGCCTTATGAAATATTCAGTTTACTACTCTTTTGTAATGTTTTCTTAGTTAGTTGTAACTGTTTAAGATTTTAAAAATTTATGAATCTTTCTCAATGAAATAGTGAGACTTTTACAGCTTATTGGAAATCGGCAAATTATGAGTCACCTTATATTGTCTAGATCCTAAAGTATAGATTGTCAAAGCTGATATCGTTAAATATTAAAAGTATTCTTTCCCTCTTCTCACTGTCTTCTGAGACGCTCAGACAAAAACACATGGAGTTTAGCTGAGAACACAGCCTAGAAACAAGCAAGTTATCTAATTATGAGATGACACGTGACTTAGAGAACAAGCTTCCATGACCATGGTGCTGCCATTAATTTCCCTCTTTGGGTCTTTTTTAATTCTTTCAAATGGGAACCCTTTGACATTTTGATCATTGTGAAGATGTATTAGTAGCACTTCTAACATCCTTAGAAAATGGAAATATTTAAGTAATTGCTAAATCAGAGCCCTTGACTGAATATGTTATCAGCTTCAGGGTTTTAAGGGCAGTAATCTCTAGTGTCCAAACCTTTTTTTTTAATACTTTTTTAAAATATATTTATTTATGTATTTATTTATTTTTGACTGCATTGGGTCTTTGTTGCTGCGTGCGGGCTTTCTCTAGCTGCAGTGAGCGGGGGCTACTCTTCGTTGCGGTGCACGGACTTCTCATTGCGGTGGCTTCTGTTGTTGCAGAGCACAGGCTCTAGGTGCACGGCCTTCGATAGTTGAGGCACGTGGGCTCAGTAGTTGTGGCTCACAGGCTCTAGAGCGCAGGCCCAGTAGTTGTGGCTCACGGGCTTAGTTGCTCTGCGGCATGTGGGATCTTCCCAGACTAGGGCTCCAACCCGTGTCCTCTGCATTGGCAGGTGGATTCTTAACCACTGTGCCACCAGGGAAGTCCCTAGTGTCCAAAACTTTTAAAAATAATTTCTTTCATAATTCAGATGCATTTTGAATCCTTTTCACGCTTTTCTCCTCTATCTATAATCTGTTTAATTTAATATTTGTAAAATGATCCCTTCTCCTATAACATGTAATCTACTCCTGGACTTTATCTTCAGAATGAAGTTCATTTGTGCAGAGTAATGAACTCCCAGGTTTCATTAAAAGGAAGTAATTTAACTTATCTGAGTCTTGCTTTCCTCATCTGTAAAATGGCAGAAGCTCTTTTCCCCTCTAAGAATACAATTTGCGAGAAACGATTTGCTCTCTTGGTGTAATTTGTAACTATACACACACCCACCACTCTCCTACAGCATAGGACCCGATGAATTCTCATCTGGACTCCTTCCAAAGGCTCCTAACAGGGCTCTCCATTGCCTAGCTCTCCTCATCCCAAACTGTCCCGCACATGACTAAGCTGCAGATAAATATTTAATATGCAAGGGACAGGTGTGGACCTGGCTTCTCCAGAATTCATTTCAAACCCTTAAGCTCAAGGTCCTCAGCAACATGTCACCATCAGACCTTTCCCACTTTCCCTTCTTATCCTTCTCCCCTCCACCTCCTGCCTCTCCCCCCTTTCCCTTTTTCCCTCCTCCTCCTTCTTCTTTCTCTTCTCCTTCTTCCGCTTCCTCTTTCTCTTCCTCCTCCCCCTCCCCTTCCCTTCTTCTTCTTTCTTTTCTTCCCCTTCTTCTTCTTCTTCCTCTTCTTCTTCTCCTTCATGTTCCCTGCAATTGTTCATCTGTTCATTCAAATGTCTTTACTGAGGACTGACTATCTGAGCACTCCGCTAGGTGCTAGAAGCAATGATGAGCCAGAAAGTTCCAGGCAGGGCACTGCTTATGTAAAGACCTAGGTGGGAAGAAGTAGGGAATTTATGAGAAGAGGCATATAGCCTGTGCAGCTGGAGCAGAGAGCCTGAAAGTAGGGGATAAGTTTGGAGTGTAAAGTAAAAAAACTCAATAGAACCTCATAGACCTCCTTAAGGAGTTGTGTCATTATTCTGAGCACAAGGAGAAACTCCATTGATTGAACTGAGCTGTAATTCCCTGCAATTTTCCTCCCCCAAGTTGGTGCTTCTACAATTTCTAAAGTGTGAACTACACTCTTCATCTCTCCAACCCACAAGCATTATCTAGAACACCAATTTCAAAAGCCATCTCCTCCATGGAAAAGTTCCTCCTCTCCCTAAAACAAATGAGCTTGTATCGTAGTCATTTATGTCCTTATCTCTTCCAAGTACTAGACCTATAAGGTCTGATATGGTAGCTGCCAGCTACAGGCGGTTATCGAACACCTGAAATGTGCCTAGTCTGAATTGAGATGTGTTGTAAGTTAACCTACATACCAGAGGTTCAAGCCTTTTAAGAAAAAAAAAATATATATATATATATATATTGATAGTTTATAACTATATAAACTCATTGATAGTTTCATGTTGACTACATTTTGAAATGATAATACTTGGATATATTGGGTTAAATAATTATATGATTAAAATGAATTTCCTCTTTCTTTTTGCTTTATTTAATGTAGCTAGAGGAACATTTTAATTTTTATTTTTTTAATTTATTTATTTGGCTGCATCTGGTCTTAATTGCGGCACACAGGATCTTTTGTTGCGGCACACGGGCTTCTCTCTAGTTGTGGCGCGCAAGCTCCAGAGCACATGGGCTCAGTAGTTGCGGCACAAGGGGCCTCTAGTTGTGGCACATGGGCTTAGTAGCTACAGCATGCGGGCTTAGTTGCCCTGTGGCATGTGCGATCTTAGTTCCCTGACCAGGGATCGAACCTGCGTCCCCTGCATTAGAAGGAGGATTCTCAACCACTGGACCACCAGGGAAGTCCCGGAACATGTTTTTTTTTTTTTTTTTTTTTGGCTGCCTTGGGTCTTCATTGTTGCGTGCAGGCTTTCTCTAGTTGCAGTGAGTGAGGGCTACTTTTCATTATGGTGTGTGGGCTTCTCATTGTGGTGGCTTCTCTTGTTGCGGAGCACGGGCTCTAGGAGCACGGGCTTCAGTAGTTGCGGCGCCCGGACTCAGTAGTTGTGGCGTACGGGCTTAGTTGCTCTGTGGCATGTGCGATCTTCCTGGACCAGGGATCGAACCCATGTCCACCACATTGGCAGGCGGATTCTTAACCACTGCACCACCAGGACTGAAGTCCCTGGAACATTTTAAATTACTTTTGTGGTTCACATTATATTTCTAGTGAGCAGCACTCTTCCGGACTATAGACTTCCTGAATAGTGAGTGTTTATTCAATTATGCATCTGTTTATCTCCCTAACTAAGCAACACACTAGCTTGTCCATAGTAAATATTGTTTTAAATTCATTGCCATTCTCTAAAGTATTTTTTAAAAGTACTTTGCAATTTTAGTACACTACCTACTTTCCATTTGAAAAGTATAGCCACAACTCCACAGTGAGAATAATGGGTGGGGAGGGGGACAGGTTTGCCCCTTAGCCCTGAGAAGGTTAATGTACAGAACACATGTGGTGTGACCATGGCAAACACAGTGGGCCATGACAGCTGATTCAGAGGGTTTCTCTGTTTCCAAAACAAGAACTTTTATTGCAGTGTGTGGAAGGAGCATTAAGACAAGAGGATCCTTGTGGTTTCTCGCTGTATCTGTGGAAAAAACCTGCGGTTAAGGTTTAAATTAAACTGACGTTAAAAGAGCCTTTGTAGTTACTATGCGTATTTTAACATCTGTTGCTATAGCTATACTGACACTGAGTATTGTGAATGATGATTTAGGAGTGATGGAATAAAATGTGGTTTCCTGCCTATGATTTTCTAAGGTTGACTTGGTCTTCTTTAATGATGAGACATAGACCAAGGAAAATTATTAAGGGCATAGAAAACATAACAGAAAGAAAAAATTGTTAAGATACCAAGTATTTCTGGTATAAGAAAAAAAGTAGGACTTCCCAGTACCACATCTGTAATTTTATGGATTCTTTTGTCTTGGCCAGTTTCAGGTTTAGAGCAATTTTCAGGTTTAGGTTCATGGAGGCTCCCCCATGGCAACCCTGCATACACATTGTCCTCTTTGTTAAGGGACCTTTGAGGATGAACCAAACATATTTCTCTTCATAAAATATTTCGGAACACCTCTTAGCCAACTTGAAAAACCGATTGCAAAGATATTATGTTTTATGCCTGGATAAGATGTTTCATTTTAGACTAGTTTTGGTTCAATCAATTGTGGCCAATGTGACAAAGTCCCATTATTGGGTTTTCCTCAGAAGGAGCAGAGAGTGTGGCCGAGCTAGTAAACGCTAGTAAACTAGTAAACGCTCTCTAATATACCATGTGTTATATGTATTTATGTGAATGTTGTTTCTGTTTATTTCTCAGTAAATTTGGGTAAGCTCAAAGAACTTTTGCTGGAAATAATTTAATTATGCCAAACATACTGTATACGACAAGTGCTGGGATAAAAATGTGCTTGTATACTTGTTGTGGTCCAGCACATTCTGTGGAGAAGCAGCAGGAGGTAGTAGATAGGACTCTGAAAAAAGTCAGACCTGGATTCTGCATCTTACTTGCTGTGTGACTTTAGGCAAGTCAAGTGACTTCTCTGAGCCTCAGTATTTTTTATCTATAAATTAGGGATGATGTTGGCCTTGTGGGATATTATGCATAAGAGGTGACAATTGCACAGTGCCTGAGACACAATAGTCCTTCAATAAGAGAAAGCTGCTTTTAGTGTATTGGGGCATTATTGACGGAATCCTTGGTAGAAATTTGACATCATTTTTACTGTAGTAGAGTTCTTATTTTACTGAATGCTGAACATTTACAAATCTAGAATGGGGAAGAAACATCAGACTCAGGTTCTGTAACCTCAGATATTATATCACTCATAAATCATTATATTTTAAATAGTCATTGATAATACATGGCAGCCAAAATTCAATGAAAACAAACAAAAACAACCTCTCAGTCAATCATTTGGATTTTAGTGTATTTGATAGCCAGTGTGACAGTCTTATGGCCTTCAAAAATGTTCAAACATATAAAGGAATGAATTTGCATTGATAATATAGCACAATGTCTCAGATGAACCCTAAATTGGAAATCGGGATTGATCTATAGAATCGGGTGCCCAATATCTCTTTATACTAAATGACATGCATGTGTGCTTTTAGTTTTTGGAAGAAGAAGGCACTATACAGGGACAGGAGAGCAGTTGTGGCATACGGCCCTTGAGAATGGAGAAGGTGAAGTTTGAAAGACTTGTATAGTATCCGTTTCCCTGCCCACAGCAAGGGACGGGTTTGAGTAGTGGTGGGGAAGGGATGTCATGACTAGATGCTGAAGGGCCGTGTTCTCCAGTGGCTTTGAAACTCTGAGCACACATTATGCCACTTGGGCCTCTAGTGATGGTCGAATGAGACAGAGAACTGGGCAGGGGGGCATTTTCCACCCCATAAACACCTGCCCCCGTCCTTGCACTCTCATGCCAGCATCACATCGACACACAGGGGCTGAGGCATCACAGGAATGCGAGGCAGTCACCAACAAAGTGTCTGTGCAGAGCCAAGACAACACAAGCACAACTGGAGGCCCAGATGAGGTTAAAGAACACACACACACACCTGGATTTCCTTCTGAGGACACTCTGAGGGGAGACTAAAACACATAATTTGGCCATTACCTTTAAACTGACCTCATTTGCACCCAAAGGCTCCTGAGGGCTAGGACACATTCAAATGAGCTAATCAGATTAGTAAACATTTAGAAAATACTGACAACTTGGCCTTGTGGCAAAGAGATAAGATGGGTTTTCATGGTGAGGAAAGAAAGGATACCTGGGCTGCAAAAACTCCTCCTTGATTTGAAGGAGGAGGGCAAAAGCAGGGACCTGGGAAATCCTGGAGCTGTGGTTTTCAAAGTGGGATCCCCGGAACGGCAGCATCAGCTTCTCCTGGGAACTTGATAGAAATGCAGATCCTGGTCCTCAGCCTCAATCTCCTGAATCAGAAACTCTGGAGATGGGGTCCAGGGAACTGTGGTTTAATTAGCCCTCCGTGTGATTCTGATGCAGGCTTAAATTTGAGAACCTCTGGCCTTGTGGAAGTTGAGAAAACTGGGGGGTAGCCTATGAGGTGGGAGGAAGCCCTGGCATCTGCCCTGCCCCTAGGTGGGCCCCATTTACCTAATGCCTCTGCCACTGACCTCGTGTCATGTCGTTCCTGTCACCCCCCAACAAAGTGTATGGAGTCCAGTCCCACACCCCCCAGAGCACTGCCCCAGGTAAGCCACACCCCTCTAGGCCACTCCCCAGAGCCCACCTGGGGCTTCTTTTACAAAAGGCCACGAGCCCTCTTTCAGTGCCCGCTCTCCTAAGGGGGACCCCATGCATGTGCTGTATAGGGGAAGGGGGGCAGGGTTGAGGGCGAAGCTTGAGCCCCGGGCAGTGGGGTGGAGTCAGACGGCTTGGCTGGAGCCTCAGGCAGTCCCCGGCCCTGTCACCAACATCTACGTGAGTGCCTAGGACAATCACCTGCTCACCGTTTTATCTAGAGGCAACCTAAGTGACCCCAGTTCAAATTATTGACCTGAGGAGAAGAAATAAGACCATCAGTTTTTTTTCTCTCAGAAATCTAGTCTCTAAGAGGAAAACAAGAAACTTATAAAAAGTAACTCTGATGTACTTTAGAAAAAAGTTGGCAGTCCAACTTTTTTCCCTGGCAGTCCAGTGGTTAGGACGCCGTGCTTCCATTGCAGGGGGCACAGTTTCCATCCCTGGTCGGGGAACTAAGATCCCGCAAGCCGCGTGGCATGACCAAAAGAAAGAAAGAAAGAGAGAGGGAGGGAAAGAAAGAAAGAAAGAAAGAAAGAGAGAGAGAGAGAGAGGAAGGAAGGAAGGAAGGGAGGAAGGATGGGAGGAAGAAAGAAAGGAACAGTTATTTTTCTGCTTGCCTATTTCTATGCGGTAACCTAAATTAGTCATTTAATCACTATTCTGAGATGATGCTTTCTTTACCAGGCTACTACTATATGTAGAATTCTGAAATAAGGTCTGAACACCTAGGTTAACTAGAAAATTAATATCAATTGAACATGAATTTTAGAATAACTTCAAACTCCAAGTGAATGAACTTTTCTTCTAGTCAAGGTCAAATATAAAGTCAAAATATAAAAATATTTTTTTCATCACCTGCCAGATCTGGAAATTTTTAAATATGTCTGTTAAAAATGTCTTCATTTCCAGGAAAATGAGAGAGAGCAAATAATTAAGAGCACTATGGAGATTTTAGGAACTGAAAAATAGTAGTGAAAAATATATTCAATTCTAAGATTTATTATTTCTCTTCCAATCAATATAAAATAAGACCTTTCCCTTTTTAGAAATTCATTTTTAAAATATTTCCAAGTCTACATTCTATTGAATTAATATAATTGTATATAATTTAATGAAATAAAAGAGAACAGAAACAAGATTATGTTAACCACTACCAGAACACATACAATATCCTTCAAGGTAACTGGACACAGAGACTTAAAACAGGCATAATTTCCATCTAAGAACTAATGATTATAGTTAAAAGGTGTCTCATTTTAAATGAGGAAATCCATTATATTCATCTCCAGTGGTAAGGGATCATTATTATATTGTAATTATATTTTATATTGGCTCCATATTTCAGCTAAAGTTGCTGAAAAGTAGAAAAAATAATTATAGCAAGCAGTTCTATGAAGTGTACCTCAGGGAACGTAAAGCTCAGGGGAAAAGTCCTCCATGAGCATGGCTTGCATGATGGCACCAGGGCTGGGTGCACAGGGCACACTTTAAATATGTGTTTTGCAGGCAGTGTTGGCTGATTTCTAAGTCACCTCCTAGCTTTGACCTTGTTCTAAGCATTAGAACATTATAATGTCATTTGTGCATTGCAAAAAATAGCCTTTATAAAAAATTCAGTTCTTGATTCTATGCTTATCTAGCATAGAATTTGTTTTTCTGGCTACAGTCTCGCAGAAAAATTGTACGTTGCTAAAGCCATTTGGCTGAGAGATGCCACCTAGTTTGGTAAGAAAAACCCTGCTGTTAATTTTATAAGCTTGCTAACCTTCTCCAAGTCCTGATCTGTTACAGAATGGTTGGACGACTTCAGAAAAGCATCAGTTTTATATTCTGCAAAATTAGAACCATGTGAGAAGCTTTACTCAGTGGATGAATATGCAGCTAGGAGCTTTGAGCTTAATACAATGGTCCACAAATTAGAAATATTGTTTAATGAACCACAGAAAAGTCCGTCCAGGAAGAATAGTTATAAGAGCAAATAAAATTTCAAAGAGTAATAAAAGAGCTGTAACAAAGGGACTCATTTAATGCTTAGAACCAAAAAAAGCATTATTTGGGCACTTCATTTCACAGAATAAAAGACTGGTCAGATTTCTTCTTCGATGTGCCCTCTGACAGGCAGCTGCCTTCTTTAAGAGAAAGCCCCATCTAACTTCTGTTATATGGAAAGCCCACATATGCCTTGCTGTTACCTCCATCCATTGGTTCATCTTTCACACAATAGCTATTCAAATACTGGGAAACTGTAGTCATGGCCTTCTTAAGTTTTTCATCTCCATCTTTTTTATTTGGTCTCTGAATCAGGGCTCTCCAGTGAAACAGACCGTTAGGAGATATAGATGAAGAAAGTTATTTCAATGAATTGGCTCATGCGATTGTGGAAATAGCAAGTTTGAAATGTATAGTGCAGGCTGGAAGGTTGATGCAATCTTGAGGCAGAATTTCTTCTTTCTGAGGGAAATCTGTTTTTTGCTCTTAAGGCCTTTCAGCTGATTGGATGAGGCCCACCCAGATTATCAAAGATAAACTCTTTTAGTTAAAGTCAATTGATTGTACATATTGATAACATCCACAAAATCCCTTTACAGCAAACCATAGATTAGTGTTTAATTTAATAACCAGGTACTATAGCCTAGCCAAGTTTATACATATAACTAACCATCACAATCTCCTTCCCCATTTTACCTGTTCTTATTTGGGTGTTCCCTAGTTTGTCAATACCCCTATTAAAATCAGAAAACCAAGTCTAGAACCAGTACTCCTGATTTGATTTAGCAGGTTAGAGGTCAGTGTATCACCTCCCTTGTTCTAATCTCAATGTTTCTACTGATATAGCTTCATTCCAATAGTCCAGAAGATGGATTTGGTGATTCTTATAAGGTTTAGTGTGAACTAAAATCCCTAGGACTTTTTCTACTTGAACTGCTTTTAAGCCAGTCTCTCTTATTCCACAATTAGAAGGAAAATAGTGAATTTACCTGTCATAGCTCAAGTGTAAGAAAGCTCAAGTACATACTTAAACTTTATTAACATGTGAGTGACTTTCTCAGTACAAGTTATATGTGGGGTTATAGTATGTCAGCATTGAACAAAGTCATGAACATCTTGACTTCCCTCTGCCCCTACTTGCCAAGTGCCTGCAACTTTCTCTGAAGTAACTCTAGTGACTTCCTGTCTTTTCTGAGAGCCAGTTTCATCTTTGGAAAGCTAACTGTGAATAATTACAAAATTAATTATCCTTATACATGTATATTCATTTCACATACTCACAGAGGGCTCAGATGCCTTCCTGCTACTACCACCTGCTTGTCTTCTAATTTGCACTATTTTTTAGATAAGTATGATCATTACCTCTTAATGGATGAGAAAATACTCAGAGTTTTAGTTGCTCAAAATCACACCTCTAATAAGTTCAAGAAACAACACTTGAAATCAGACCTTCTAACAGTACTAAGATAGTTAGATAAACATCAAAACAGACAAAAGCTAAAACTATGAATGGATAGGTGGATGAAAAAGTTGGATCAGGACCTTAAAATTATGGTTATGGTCTAGAGTCAAGGAAGCTGGAACAGAGAATAAGACCATGAAATTTCCAAAGATTGGGTCTGCTACTTCATTCAGACCCCATGGGTGACAGGTAGTTACTTAGCAACTAATAAAGCAAATATTTGCTGAACTTGATCCATGCAAGACAGTGCCTGGGGTGACAAGTGACACAAAGATGTCTAAGGTGAAAACTTTATCCTTAAAAAATTTACCATCTAGTAAAGGACACAAATTAAGAAGTTAAATTGCCACTATAAGGCATCTATTTATTCCTTTACCCATCTCTTCATCTACAAATACTTAGGAATTTCTGTGTGCCCTCAAGACAGTCATGAACAAGATATAAGTAATAAAATGATAATAGGAAGTATCCTCTACAGGGTAGAGGTACCCTTCTACAGAGAAAGGCCACTGGAAGATTGAATGAGACTGGGAGAAATTCTTCACCCAGGAGAGGAAAATGATGAACAAAGTTGAGGATTCCTTGTAAAATGAATCAAGCACTCCTACCCCAAACCTTCTCATGTTGGCCCTTGTATGTTTCCAAGGGAAAATGACCAGGTGGGGAATGGCTATAATGAGACCAGTGATTTTTCAAGAAAGTGGTAAGTAAAAATATAAAGCTTGATAGAATCAGAGAAGCAAAATTAATACCCATGCATAGAAAGGTGAAAAGCACCTGGTGATGAAATTTTAAGTAAATCATTGGCCACTATCCAAGTCAAATAAATGTCAAAATCAGTGGAAATCATTGGTCTAAGGACATGTTAGAAATTTTATAGTAGCCCTCAAGGTCTCATACAGCCCCTTAGGAAAAGGAATAGCAACAGTATTGGCAAAGAAATTAGTCTTACAGACTGAATCCTCAGGGGAATTCTCAGAGTATAAATGAAGTCCTCCAATTTCATATACACATGATAAGTTATTTTCTCCTAACCCTTCTAGCATGACATTATGGCAAAAAAATTCTTCTACATTTCTTATAATCCCAGGAGGGGAATATACCTCATGGTAATTATCCATGAAAATAAATACTAGCTGGAATCTTTAAAGAGTGCATGAATCACGGTGCTATACAATATGATGGATTCACATGAGAAGTTTGAAGTAAAAATGGGGGGTTCAAGGAGGAAGATACTTCATGAAGTTGTAATAAGCCTTCATGAAGATGCTTTTAGAGCCAGGTTTTCAAGTTTGGCTAAGATTTGACCCAGCAAAACTGAGATGAGATGAAGAATAAAAGTCACTCCTATTGACAAGAACACATAAGAATCCAGAAACTCAATGATCAAAACATGAAGGATTTGTTAGGAAAAAAACAAATAATCTGTTTTGGCTGGTGTATGGCACAAAAGCAGGTGAATCATGGGGAATTGGATGGTAAATAGTGTCAGGGCCAGAGCATGGAGAGATTCCAGGTAAATGCTAAACAAAGTGGCTTGGCCCTTATTCAGCAGAAAATAAAAAGTCATTGAAGGTACTAAGCAAGGAAGTAATATAATCAAAACTATGTTTTGGGAAGATGGCTCTAGTAGGGAAGTGCAGGGTAGATTGGAAGGGGGCAAAGGAGAAAGGGAAATGAGTAGGCTGCTGTGATGGTGTTTAATCACCACTTAACCTGTGACTCTTGGGTTCCTAAAGAACGTTCCCTATGGGACTGAGGAAAGAAAATGAACTATTGAGCTCGTTGTCTGCTGACTGCAGTTCGTATTACAATCAACAGTGTTTCCTTAATACTCAGTTCACTAGAGACAGGCCTGGAATTCAAATGCCTTGTTTTCATATACTCTAAATTTTTGTTTTGTTTTGTTTTAGTGGATTTATTAGCCAAAGTACCCACCAAAGTCCATTTTTTTAAATTTTATTTCATGTTTTTGGAAAATTCTTTCCTATTTTTTTGATTAGTTAGGATTAGTTTCCCTTATGCTCAGAATATTTGCCCTATATTTCTTTATGAAATGTAAGTACTCACCTTATTTAACCTTGGACATGGACAAAAGACATTTTTAACACTTTTTATTATCTTCTGGCACTTGGTGGAGGGCTCAGAGACAGCTGGATTGTGGAAAGAAATGAAATTTTGGTCATTATCAATTTGGGATGTAAAAGAAGACCATAAAATCCAAACTGTAAGAACAATTTGAGTTCAAGCAATTGGACAGTTTTCATGCTACGTACAACCTTCATCACACAGTCTACTCTGTCATTTCCACAGAATAACCACAATTCCATTTCCTCTTTTCCCAAACAAGGGCTGATGTTCAGTTGACATGCATGGTAAGCCATACTGATTTTGAAATGTTGAAATATTTCTATAAGGGTTAGTAAATAGCCACTGTCCAGAACTTTCTGAGTGTCCCCTCCCTCCAACCAACCTAGCTGTTGCTGCCTGTCCCAAAGGACTCTTCAAGAACTCTCCACAATCTAATAAGCAGAGGCGTGAAATTGGGACAGTAGGAGCCCTAAGCGATCCTGCCTGGGTGCTACAGACAATGTCTGTGCTCTGTGCCCCTGCTGTTCAACGGGTGAAATATTTTGAATTATGTCTACCTAAAAGCAACTTTCTTTTCCTGGAGAGCTGTATTCCTTGCATCTAATTACACCAATATGGTCCACATTAAAAAAATGCTTACTTTTTCTGGAATCTGGATATGTGTCTCTGCCTTTCAGTTCTGCCTCTCACTAGGTAGATTATTATCTCAGCCTTTTCCACATGACAAGAGAGAGGCTGCTGGTATTTCCTCGGGACACATCCCTAGGGTCTGCAATACAAAAAGAAGAAAACTCTACCTCCCAGCTTCAGTATGAAAAGATTGCAGAGAAGGATTCTGATTAGTTCTGATTTGGGTCGCAGGCCAACTCTTGGACCGATCACCATGGCCAGAGGCATAAGGTCTTACAATTGCCTTTGCCTGAATGTTATGTATGAAGCCCTCCCCATAAAGCTGGAAGGTTTGCTATTTCCTTTTGGGGTTTAATGAGGACCATATTAATGTATTGCATTAAATATGTCTTTCTGGATTATATACTCCATTTTCATTTACTCATTTTTCCTTTAACGCGTCAGCTCATGCTGCCCAGTATTGCTATCCATTGGCAGATTGCACCGTTTCTGGAGGATGTAGGATCACCAGGGATAATGTTCCTTGCTAAGCTCTTTCTCTGATTCTAATTCTTTAGTTTTAATATTATTATTAGTTTTTTTTTTCACATCCCAAAAGTGCATCTGTCCTGAAAAATATCTTTTTGTCCTTCTCCACTTACACAGATTCATAGTAATGGTAATTTTCCTCTGGCTCAATTGTTCTGAGGTCATAGTGAGTTTTCCGATTTCAGCAGTTTCCATAGGATTTTCAAACATCTGCAATTCATTCTGAATTCCTTCTGCCATCTCCCACATTTTTAGTACCTCAAAATTCTTGGACATAGTAGAGACTTAATAAATATCTATTTATTAGCTTTGACTTCCTTCTTGTTTTCAGGGAACAATTAAGTCTTACCATTTTCTTTATAAAACATGAAGTGAGGGGGAAAAAATAGAATACTGAAATAGAAACCATTACCAATACAGCACAAGCATCGTCTGGAGGAAAATTGTTTTTGCATAAAATTGAAACTGACTGTGCTGTGCAACTTCTGTGATAAGAAGACTCGAGGAAGGAACAAAAACAACAGGGAGTAGTAATAAGCCCCCATTTTGGATGTAAATCATCGTCCCTTTCATTTAGCACTTTCAGTTTAATTAAGAAATGTACACTGTTCAAATAATGAGACTTTCATCAGTCTGCATCATTGCAATTTAAATGGATTTTCTAACAACTGCCCTTAATACCATAAGATTATTCTAAGAGCCTTGTGGGTTTTTTTCCGTTTATCTAATGGAGGTAATACATAGTTATGGAAGAATGTAACTGGCTTGGTAAGCAAGGAGAAAATGTAGTGGGTAAAGCAAATGTTATTTGATCATTTGTTCATTCAGCAGACCTGTGCTGAACACAGCACACCGTAGAAGTAGGGGTTCCAAATTATCTTAGTAGAACCCAGTGAAGAAATAGCCTTGAATCTGTGACGTGGCTGCAAGGGATTGTGGGGTTTACCCGCACCGAGCCCTTCATTTCACAGATAAGGGCAGTGAAGCTCAAACAGGTTAAGTGACTTGCTCAAGGTGGTTGCACAGCTGGAACAAAAATCCAGTTCTCATAAGCCAGTTCATTCATTTCTGTAGAAAATCATTTTTACATTTTACATGGGTTTTTGTTTTGTTTTGTTTTGTTTTTTTTAAATTTATTTATTTAATTTATTTATTTTTGGCTGTGTTGGGTCTTCGTTGCTGCGCGGGCTTTCTCTAGTTGCGGTGAGCGGGGGCTACTCGTCTCTTCGTCGTGGGGCACGGGCTTCTCATTGCAGTGGCTTCTCTGGTTGTGGAGCACGGGCTCTAGGCACGTGGGCTTCAGTAGTTGTGGCACACGGGCTCAGTAGTTGTGGCTCGTGGACTCTAGAGCGCAGGCTCAGTAGTTGTGGCGCACGGGCTTAGTTGCTCTGTGGCATGTGGGATCTTCCCGGACCAGGGCTCGAACCCGTGTCCCCTGCATTGGCAGGCGGATTCTTAACCACTGCGCCACCAGGGAAGTCTTACATGTTTTTTAAATTGTGAGAAAACCCAAATCACTTGTAAACTGACTGTTTCACCCCAGAATAACATAAAAGCAATATTATACTTGCTGCTTAGTAACCTTTCACGTGCCACACCTGACCCTACCCTTAACCATAAGAATCTATTAAATTCATAATATACCTTGATTATTAAGGAATTCAGCAGTTGTATGAAATAATAAACCTCTGACACTATATTAGATTCAGTGGGGGTGGGAAGGGAGGAAGAAGGGAAGGAGATGGTCTTTGAAGGATGATAAGGTAGCACTCCAACAGGGGCTGCAGAATGGCGCTTAAGCTTCCACTTGCATTATACTCAGGGTAACCCCTCCCAGTGCCCGCTCCTGGGTCTGTCCAGTAACCTCCTGCCCATCCTACCTGACCCCCTAACCTCCAAGGCCCCACTCTTTTCATGCTTCATTCAGTCTTCCCTGACCTTCATCCAGTCACACAGAGCTTGAAAGTAAAATTTAAAAATTTTTAAAAGAAACTGATTTACCTTCATTTTTTAAAAAGCTCCCCTAGGTTTAGAAACGCATGTAGGAGATGTGCTTTCTTGGGTTTCCCTGGTGGTGCAGTGGTTAAGAATCCACCTGCCAATGCAGTGGACACGGGTTCGAGCCCTGGTCTGGGAAGATCCCGCATGCCACGGAGCAACTAAGCCCGTGCGCCACAACTACTGAGACCATGTGCCACAACTACTGAAGCCCGCGCACGTAGAGCCGGTGCTCCGCAACAAGAGAAGCCACCGCAATGAAAAGCCTGTGAACCGCAGCGAAGAGTAGCCCTCGCTCGCCGCAGCTAGAGAAAGCCCTTGCGCAGCAAGAAAGACCCAATGCAGCCAAAAATAAGTAAATTAAATAAATAAATTTTAAAAAAAGAAGATGTGCTTTCTCGAGACCCCCGTCTCTACCCAGTGCTTGTTCCTCTAGTCTAGGCTGCCTTTCCCCTGGACGTGTTCTAATTCATCCAGAGTACGGCAAATCTAATCACTGGAAAGTTTAAAACCCTTAAGTTTTCCCTCCCCGGGAGTGAAGGGTAACATTCCATCATTCAGGCGGTCAAGTCCCTTTGATAGCTGACGCCCTTCCCTCTTTGGCTTTCTGTCTTGCCCTATACATGCTCACCCCCAAGGACGGCTCCAGCCAAGCCCATCACGCTATTCTCTCTATCCAAAACCCACCCCCATCACGGCCCTGTCCTAGTTGTTCCCAAGGATGAACTCAAACTAGCTTTAACACTGTTTTACAACTGTTGACTTCCTTGTTGATTCTTAAGGACAATTGCCTCTTATTTTTTATTCCCTGTGCCTTGAATAATATCTGGCTTTAAGCCAATCAACAAATATTTCTTTATCGCTTACTGTATGCTGGGAGCTGCGCTCAGTGGGTATAATAGTGAGCCTCTTTCCTTTGGATCTTCAGCTCAAAGTCAAGGCAGACAGGAAATGGGGAGAGGATGGGCTAGGAAGAGAGGACACACAAAAGAAACTTTGTAAATGTCCCTTTAATGAATAAATGAGAGAAAATAATGTCTTCCTCCTTGTGAAACTCAAATTCTAATAGGGAAAATAGACAAGTAAATCAGAGTGAATGTGAGTTCCCATTTGAACAAATAAATACCTTAATGGGTCAAGGGGTAGTGAGAAGACAGACAACGGTAGACTGTCCCTAGTGTGTGACACTTAGCAAGAGTTCCCAGATTGACAGGTGGGTCAGAGGGAACAGTTTGTATACAATCAAAGACTTAGGAGACCAGGCTTTAAGACAACTGAAAATTAAATATGTTGGAGGCTCTGGATGCACCGGGGGCACAATGGGAAAGGAGAATCCAGATCGTAGGGGACTTGGTATCCCAGGCCAAGGAATTTAGACTTCACCATTTTACGTTTTTTTTTTTTTGGTCATGCCGCGGAGCATGCGAGATCTTAGTTCCCTGACCAGGGATCAAACCCAGGCCCCCTGCAGTGGCAGCACGGAGTCCTAACCACTGGACCTCCAGGGAATTTCCCTAGACTTTACCATTTAGATGAGTGTTCTTCAATTTGTGTGTCAGCTATTAGTGGGTCGTGAAATCAAATTAGTGGGTTGTAATAAGCATTTTAAAGGAATAGATTAAATAGAAAATGTCAGTGCATTTCATGAAAAAAGAATAAAGTTGGAGGTAGACCAATTTTTCCTGTTATATCTCTCTGTATCATTACAAATGTGCATAAATGAGTATATGTGCAGGACTTTTTTTTTACCTGGCCACACCGTGTGGCTTGCGGGACCTCAGTTCCCCAGCCAGGGATTGAACCCTGACCACGGCCGTGAAAGTCTGGAATCCTAACCACTAGGCCACCAGGGAACTCCCTGCACAGGCCTTTCTTACAGCACATTCATCCTTACCAAACAGATTTGAAAGCCACTGCTGCCATTGACGGGAAACCACTGAAGAGTTTAAAGCTGGGACAAGATCAGCTTTTCCATTTGGAAAGATGCTGTGGTTTCAGTGAGAATGGATTAAAGGGTCAAGGCCATTTAGGGCTTGGCTTTAAGAATCCAGATAAAAGACAATAAAACAGTGATTCTCGAATGAATATAGACTTGAGAGCTGCAGGATAGATAGATTTGCTGATTCATCCCTGCTTTCCACCTCCACTGCTGCTATTCTTTTTTGGCTCTTATCATTTCTTTTATAATCAAAGACTCCTGACTCATCTAGCTACTTGTGTTCTTGATCAACTTAAATCCATCCATCATACTGCATTAAAGACACATCTGACCATCCCACTCTCCTGCTATAAACACTTCAGTGACCACTCATCACCCCACAACCCAACTTTTCTATCCAGCTTCAGTTCTTGCTTCTCCTCTATGGGCTTATTTTCTATACATCACATGCAGATTTTTGCCTCTGTAATTTGGTTCCTGTCATCCTCTCTGCTGGCAGTGTCTTTCCCATCTCGATTCACCTGGCTTCCTTTAACTCAACATTTAAGCCTCAGTTTAACCATCACTTCCTCCAGGAAGCCTTCCCTGATTTCTCCCAACTGGGCCAAATACCTCCCACTTTTTCTGCCATGGCACTTTGTATAAAACTCTCTCATGCTTGGAACCATAACTATAATAGCCAATATTAACCAAGTGTTCACCCAGGGCCAAGTGCTGAGTTTACTTGCATTGTCTCATTTAGGCCTCATAAAACCCCGATGAGGTTGGTATTATCATTACTTTTATTTTACAAGTGTAGAAACAGCTTTGGGAAGGCTCAGTCAGTTGCCTAAGCAGTGATGCTAGGTTTTGCAGCCAAGCAGTGTGGTTCTAGAGCTTATGCTTTTAACTATTTGCTACACGAACACCTACTATGATGTGAAAACCCGCAGGCTTGTGGGGCAGTCTCCTCTGAAATGCAAGCAATCTCACTCAAAGGTCACTCAAGCAATTTTATTTCTTTGTGTCTTCACCACCCAGCATAATGCCAGGCAGAGACTTTTCGAACTTTTGTTGAAACCTTTAAATGCTGCAGAGTATGCAAGCCAGGTTAAGTAGTGAGAAGGGTCCATTGGATTTGGAAATGAGGTTTATTGACATCTCAGTAAAAACTTGTTTCAGTGGAGTGAGACTCTTTTTGTCATGTTCTTCCCTTTAGTCCCAGAAAATATTAGGTGATCCATAATATTTGTTTAATGGATAATTGCAATGGGCTGAGGAGTAAATGTGAGGTGAAGAAATGGAGATCATGTTTTCATGAAGCTTAGCTAAGAAGGAAAAGGGCTGGGGTGGTGGTGAAAGAGGGTTTCTGGAACCAGGAAATTTGTGGGTGAAAAGGGGGTATTATGTGTTCAGTTAGTTTGCTGGCTTTTTAGAGATATTTCAGATATTTCAATGTGTTGAATACGCCAGGGGACAGTAGCCAAGAGAGAAGAAGTTAAAGCTCCTGGAACAGGGGATTATTGGAAGAGCCAGAAGAGGAAGCTTCCAAAGCGTGTGTGGGTGGATTAGCTGTGGACGGGCCAGCCAGGTTCTTTCCCGGGGATCAGCCCAGCCTTGTCATTTTCCCTGAGCCTTATTTTTCAATTCCAAAAGCAAATAGTACATACTGCCCCCTAAGAGATATTACCTGAAAGAATTCTCTCCTACTTCCTCTTTCTTCTTTCTTTTTTTTTTTTTTACTGTCACCATTATTTTATTCATCCATTCACTCAACAAATATTTACTGATACCTACTTTGTGCCCAGCACAAAAGAAGCCTTTCATTTTTTTTTTAAAGGGCCATTTAAACACTAAAAAAGCCAAAGGTACGATTCCAGAATGCCAGACAATCCATTAAATCGAACATGTTTGGTTTTAAGCATAACTTTTTCTGTTGTCCTCACCGTTCCCATCCTGCCAAGGGCTGTTCCTCTTTTTTCGTTTTCGTTTTTTTTAATTTTCTAGATCCAGGAAAGACGAATTCAAGCGAAAAGCCTCAGTCCCAGAACTTAAAGGACTGAGAAAAACTCTACTTCCATTTCCAAAGAAAGACTTATGTCAGTGAATTCTGAGCTTTTTCTGTTTAAAGCTTTGTGGGGTGGGATGGGGTGAGGCGGTACCTAAACGAGGAGGAAGAAGAAGGGGATTTACAGCACTGAAGTACAAGGACCGGGTCTGGTGTTGAATCCTCACTGCCTCATGCTGGTAAAACAGGGAGGGTTGGCAGCTGTAACAGGAGATGCAGCTGAAGGTGCAGGTAGCAGCATAGAAAAGGATGAAGATATGTGGACCCTCTCATTCCTGCCTCTTCCCCCTAGCCCTCCTCACCACCCCATCCCCCAGACGAGGCCTGGGGAAACACAGGGTTAGACCCTGAGAACCTAGAACAGGATGCAATTACCTTGGCCAATGCTGAGAAGAAAGGACTGGGAAATCCCAAGGGCAGTGGCATGAAAGGATGGGGAATTCCAAAAGCCACTCTGTCTTCTCAGGGTGTCTGCTCTGAGGAGCTATTGCTGTGTGAAAGAAATCGTTATGCAGAACATATTTATTACCTTGATAGAGGATGACAGCCAAGTGTGTTAAGATCTATAAATGAGGGCTTCCCTGGTGGTGCAGTGGTTAAGAATCCGCCTGCCAATGCAGGGGACACAGGTTCGATCCCTGGTCCAGGAAGATCCCACGTGCCATGGAGCAACTAAGCCCGTGCGCCACAACTACTGAGCCTGTGCTCTAGAGCCCGCGAGCCACAACTACTGAGCCAGTGTGCCACAACTACTGAAGTCCGCGCACCTAGAGCCCGTGCTCCACAACAAGAGAAGCCACCGCAATGAGAAGCCCGCGCACCACAAGGAAGAGTAGCCCCCACTCGCCGCAACTAGAGAAAGCTTGCATGCAGCAACAAAGACCCAACGCAGCCAAAAAAAAAAAAAAGATCTATAAATGAATAAATATAGTTATTGTCAAAAATAATCAAGCAATTCCTATTTTTGTTGCCTACTATTTGTAAGGCCTAATGCTAGCCTCCGGGGAATTAAAAAAAAAACCTAAGATGCTGTCCTCACCCTTATGTTCCAGTTGGAGAGATGACATAGCATAACAGCCGGTGAGCATCAAAGTCCCACGGTTTTATATAAGCAATACACACTGCAGATGTTCAGAGAAAAGAAAGTTAGATGATGACCACGAATAGCTAAAGTGAAGAAATCAGGTTAATATCACTGACCTTGTATCATAGCACTGTTATATTTTAGGAACCGTGCTATGACGCAGCCCCGGGCACCAAGGTAAGAGGAACTTGCTTCCAGGAACCTTCTCCTGAATTATGTTAATGTCATAACCAGCCTGCTGGCAGGCACCCCTCTGGAAAAAGGAATAGGTGTGGAGGTCTCTCTTTATGATCAATTGAATTATTCAAATCACTTTACTAGAAAACTTGCTTGACTATATCTGAATTGAAAGTTATGGTGGCAGCATATAAACAAAGTCAGTTTTGTATAATAGAAAACGCCCCTCTGGAAATTGCCAAAGTTGTGTCCAACATCACGTTCGCTTGGATTTTAAGGGAACACAGCTCTTCAGTCCCAGAAAACAAAAGGAGTGATGAGACCAGCAGGTGCTGCCTTGTGAATTCACGGATAAGTACCTGAACCCTCTATAATTTTTCTGTATCAGTGGACATCGTTATCAGCTTAAACGTATTAGATTAGGAGTAATATATGTTTCCTATTATTTAATAGGAAAAGAAAACCACTAGTGGAAAATCCCTCAAAGCTGGCCAATCTTTTTAATCACGTCTGGTGATTTTCTAGTCTGCGGGATTATTGCTTTTGGAGATGTTTTTCAAATCTATTCAAATAGAGAAACTAATAAAACCAGGGCAGACTGATTTAGCAAAGAGATTGGCTTAATATTTTGCATACACACCGTTCAGTAAGAGTAGCTGTGAGGTTAAAAGAAAGGCCTTACTCTTTGACCTGTGGCTGGAGAAGTAATTCCTTCTTTAAAAAAGTCTGATGCAGTTTGGAGAACAGGCTTCTAGAAAGCCCAAGTGAGGGAGCTTTTGATTTATTCGGGGCGAGGAAGATGCCTCGCCCCAGTCCGTGTTTGTTTACAATGCTCTCCACAAACGGGTGTGTGGCTTTGAATAAAACCCGGCCCAGGTGGCCCAGAAGCCAGGGCAGCAGCCTGTATCCGGGCATTCATCCTTCTCACACACGCAGCTGCTACGGTTTTCCGAGAGCCATTGTGACAGGTCTCTGAGGGGCTCCCAAAGCCACTCGCTGTCAGCAACTCCCACAATAGGCCGGTTGTAGCTTGAATTCCCTCAGGGCCAAGGGAGTGGTCCCGCACTCAGCAGCTTTGGAGGGCACCTTGCCGGGAGTCCAAGGCCAGAGGGAGAGCCCTTGTACTCACGCCCTGTCCAGCCACTCTCTCAAGTTCAAGTACACATCGTCAACCCTGTCATGAATCAGGCCAATAAAAACCACTTGGAAGGCTCCAAAGCAGTGAAATGTGCAAAGGAGTAGGGGGGCAAGGGACAGACTGAAGCCAGTAAGAGGACTTAGCCGGAGGAGATACAGAAGTTCGAGACAAAGCAGGCCATGAACGTCAGCCACAGTCCTTGCACAAAATGTATTACTATATCTATTTTTATAACACCTTTCTCCCTGATGCTTCTGGAGAAATGGAATATTTCTAAATTTCCCTCGCCACGTTTTCTGTGGAAAGAGAGGGAGGATCCTAGTCCCATGTCTGTAAGGATCAGAATGGGTTAATTCGTTGAAGGTTATTTGGAATCAGGGACCTTTCTAATGAAATGTCACCCCACCCACTCCCAGCCCCTGGTGGGAGGTGTGAAGGCACAAAACACAAAACACTCACTCTTAGAAGACTTGAGTAAGTCATGTTATTCAGTAAGTTTACATGAAATAGAATAGATTCTAATAACCAAATCCCCAGAAATATGACACATACTTCACAAGTAGATCTTGGCCAGTCATTGGGTTTTTTTCCCTGGAAGACTTCAGTAGAATATGACTATTTGTTTCAAGTCTTCAACTCATATTTGCAACTTCAATCTTTCTCCCGAAATCTCATAAAATTAAAATTGAACCTTCCCACCCCCACTGAGACTGATCACTCATCCCTGCTTTACTTCCCCCCTTATTATTTATTTAAATACATACATAAATAAATAATTTATTCCCTTAGTCATAAGTCAAGCTCCACGAGGGCAGGTTTTGGGGGATCTGACTTGTAAACTGAATTCTCAATGCCTAGATTATGCCTGACACGTAGCTGGTCTTCGATAATAAGTGATGAATGCATGAATGAAAGTTAAAATGTTGAAAGCATTGGATTTTTTTTTTAAGTTAGAAGATAGCAAATCATTTTATTTCTACTTCATAGAATTCTACTTCATACTTATTCTACTCGCTAGAATAGCTTCAAGGGTCAAGCAGTGACTCTTGAAGGTGTAGGGTATGTTTGACTAGGGTTTTATTTGGCCAGCATTGTTTGCTTGGGGGGTTTATGTGTTTGTTTGTTCATTTTTTCATTTAAATTTAAAATCTCTTGGCAAGCATGCACTCCTAGTTTGCCACAATCTCTACCACTCCCTATTTTTATATCCTGGTCATAGGGCTTTACACATTTCCTGTTCTTGCCAGCCTCTGAAGACACTGAGTTTGCCAGCTTATACCCTAGTAGAAACTAGTTGACTGATTTGCTTAAACTAAGAGGTGTAGTTTTTCCCACATAATAATTTACATTGTGACTTTGGGCAAATTACTAACATCTTTGGGTCTCTTTCAACTCTCAAATTCTATAAAAGCATCTATGCATTGTTTGACAGCCTATGCTCAAAGTCATCTGAACTATTTTGGGAATTCTTAGCTGATATCAAATAAAATGACAATTCCTTATGTGATTCTTTTTTTTAAATTTATTTATTTATTTATTTTTGGTTGAGTTGGGTCTTTGTTGCTGCGCGCGGGCTTTCTCTAGCTGTGGTGAGCGGGGGGCTACTCTTCGTTGCGGTGCCCGGGCTTCTTTCTCATCGCGGTGGCTTCTCTTGCTGCGAAGCGCCGGGGCTTCTCTTGCTGCGAAGCGCCGGCTCCAGATACGCAGGCTCCAGGCACGCAGGCTCAGTTGTGACTGGCGGGCTTTAGAGCGCAGGCTCAGTGGTTGTCAAGCACGGGCTTAGTTGCTCTGCGGCATGTGGGATCCTCCCGGACCAGGGCTCGAACCCGTGTCCCTTGCATTGGCAGGCGGAATCTCAACCACTGCGCCACCAGGGAAGCCCCGAACAGACACTTTGAATGCAGCTACTAACATGCTTATGGGGCCCCAGCGTGCAAGAAATACTGATGGAACCCTCCCAAATGTTAACATTAGAATAGTAAACGCAAAAAGATTATTTTAAATGACGTTAAAAAGAGTACCTATACATAAAGCAAGTAAAAGACACATACGCAACCGAAGAAAGAAATATGATGATTTTAATTGCTTAAGATTCTTATAAACTTTAAATTATTCTTTAAAAAAATTAAAGCACAGGACACTGTAAAAAGAGGGAGAACTAAGACATCCATGATCCTAACAAGAAATGCAAGTTTCTATTTTGCCTGTTACTTTCTTGCTTTGTCTATAGATAGTACATATATTTTTACATTTGCAATTATAGTGATTGAGCAATTCTGTATTTGGCTTTTTTTCGTATAATTACATTCTAAACATTTTCCATGTTGCCACAGAGTCTTCACAATATTTATTTTTAGTGATGGCATAATATTCCATCAAATTGCTTAAACATTCTTATGCTATTGCAATTTTAGTTTATTCTCAGTATATTTTTTAAAAACCTAATTGTCAGCATTACTAACTAAAATTCAGTACTGTGATTTTATTTTTTCATCATTTCAATATACACTAATTTCACCAATTGGTTAACTATAAAAAGAATCCTCAGGAGTTTCAAAGAGCATGGAAAAGACATATTAAGTCAGGATGAATTTCAAGCATTTGATGACAAGTCATAAAGCACTCCAACACTTGCTAAAACTGCATGCTTGTAAAGGAGTAGACACTGGATTCAAAGTGCCTGCGTCCTGCCTTTGCTTGACACCAGTATTGTGCCTTGGGGAAACTTGCTTCATTTCTCTGTGCCTCTGTCTTCTCATCTGCAAAATGGGATTAGTAATAGTGCTTATCATGTAAGACTGTTCTGAGGATTAAACAAAAAAAAAACGTTGCGTGTTAAACACTTAGAACAGTGCCTTTCATATTGAAAGTGCTATATAAATGTTATCCTTTTAATGTTAGAATACCTTTACATTTTTTCTCTACCTTACAAGAATTCTACATGCAAGCAAGACAAGTGGTGAGTTTTAAAACTTTAAGGAAAAAAAAAAAAACCAAAGTGAGATAATTTCTTAGCCAGGAGCAACTTCTTTTATAACCAAGTTTTTACAGTAGTGAAATATATGTTAATTCATTTAGCAGCAGTTAGATCCTAAGCTATGGCATTAGTATTCTCTCTGGTTACAATTCACCTTAGACATTTGTGAACTATCATTCTGTCAGCATAATCATAATAGTAAGAGTTGAAGTAGAATAAGCACCATCTACTCAATATTATGTGCCAGGCAAAACACTTGGACATTTTAAAATACTTTAAAATCTGCATAACAACCTGGGAAGAATATTACTACCCCAGTCTTACAGATGGGGAGACAGACTCAGCGAAATGAAATGACCAGCCAAAAAACACGAGCTGCTGGAAAATGAGTGGCCAGCACTGACCAATTCAGGTTATGTTAAGATTTGATAGGTAGAGAAGTTGTGAGACTCCATTCATGAGTGTCCATCCCACCAACTTTCCCATCAAAGCCTCATTAGACATCAAAGGAGGTAAAACGCATTTTTTCTTTTCTTCTGCTCACTGTAGGTACGAAGATGGATCAAGAGTCCGATGGTCAGCGTGGACAAGCATCAGAGCCCCAGCCTGAAGTACACGGGCCCCTCAGTGGTGTACATGCCACCAGGGGAGCCAGACTTCGAGCCTTCGTTGTGTCAGACGTGCCTGGGAGACCAAGCTTTCCAAAGAGGGGTTCTCCCTCAGGAGAACGAGTCAAGCTCATGGGAAACTCAATCCGGGTGCGAAGTAAGTTTGCTCTGGATCCATTCTTCTGAAAGGATTCTAGGCCTTTGTTTTTCTTGTATCCATGCCATGGTACGCCCCCAAAATTTATTTTTTTTAATGCACATTTATAAAGCTTCTGAGGAGGACATAGAATTGTGACCTCTGTTAGCCCATTGTACTAATTATTTTTTAAATAGACTTTACTTCTTAGAGCGATTTTCAGATCACAGCAAAATTGAGAAGAAAATATAGAAATTCCTGTACATTCCCTACCCCTAGATACGCATAGTCTCTCCCACTATCAACATCCCCACCAGAGTGGAACATTCCTTACAATTGATGAGTCTACATTGACACATCATCACCCAAAGTTCATAGTTTACATAAGGGTTCACTCTTGGTGTTGTATATTCTATGGGTTTGGACAAACGTATAATGACATGTATCCATCTTTATAATCTCATACAGAATAGTTTCACTGTCCTAAAAACCCTTGGTGTTTCACCTATTCATCCCTCTCTTCCCCCAACACCCGGCAACCACAGATATTTTACTGTCTCCATAGTTTTGCCTTTTCCAGATGCAGTTAGAATCATACACTCTATTGTCCTAATTTTTTATGCTGTTCCAAGGCAGCAAATGTTTTGGTCAACTAGAAATTCCTCCTGAGTTTTTTTTTTTTTTTTTTAACTATATTTTTCTTCCCTCTCTTTGTTTTGCCAAGTGCTATTTTAAATTTATTTTAAATTTTTATTTTTATTTATGGCTGTGTTGGGTCTTCGTTTCTGTGTGAGGGCTTTCTCTAGTTGTGGCAAGCGGGGGCCACTCTTCATCGCGGTGCGCGGGCCTCTCACTATCGCAGCCTCTCTTGTTGCGGAGCATAGGCTCCAGACGCGCAGGCTCAGTAGTTGTGGCTCACGGGCCTAGCTGCTCCGTGGCATGTGGGATCTTCCCAGACCAGGGCTCGAACCCGTGTCACCTGCATTGGCAGGCAGATTCTCAACCACTGCGCCACCAGGGAAGCCCCACCTCCTGAGTTGTTTGATCACACAGAAATCAATTCTTGTATGATGTAAGAAAGATATCATAACAGTCATCTAAATTTGTAGCCACCACTGAAATATTTATCTCAACTTGATTTGACCCATAACAGAGAACTATGTCAAGCTTTCACTGTTTTCCCATATATACTCATATTTTTCATATATACTTATATTTTTCCTGACATTTTTCTCTGTTACTCCAAGAGTTTTGGGGATTTTTTTGTTTGTTTTTTAATTTTGCTAATTCAAGAAAGCCAGATAACTGACTTATCTTGTAGGTTCTAACATTTCAAAAATTTAAGGTTATATTTTTAACTTATAACTCAATTAGGCTTATTTATTTTGACTTTTTAAACCATCAGATTACATGTTTATATTATTTTTATTACCAATTTATTGACATAAAAATACAACAGTAAGAAGACAGGACATGTTATTACAAAGTACAATTAATTGCAAGTGATCTTCCAATATATTATTTCAAATCAGTGCATCATAAGATGATAAATGTTAATAACTTCTCCTTCTTTTTTTTTTAAATCAGCATTTTCCAGAGATACAGGAATCATTTTAGCTGCTAAAAGATAAAAACACTTGAATCTGAATTCCTTTTAACCCTGAGATATGCAATGTCTCAGAAACTGTTACCTCATGAAAAAGTAATACCTGCTGCCTACTTTCTAGGGTTATTGGAAATATCAAGTAAGATATACATGAAATATTTCATAATCTATAAAGTGCCATGCAAATATAAATCATCATTACTTATGTTTGCTGATGTACATATTAACTAAGCCTGTAACTAAACTAGACTTCCATGACTAGGTTAGCAGTTTGCTGGTCTATGAACATTTGTCATAGGGCATTTGTTGTTTAGCTAGACACTGGCTCAACCCCACATTAGTCATAAAAGGTAATAAATAGATTTTAAATGCAAGGATTGGAAAACTTTTTCTGTAAAAGGCCAAATAGCAAATATTTTAGGCTTTGCAGGCCATACAGTCTCTGTCACTTCGATTTAGCTCTGCCCTTGTAGGGAAAGCAGCCACAGATAACATACAAATGAATGGGCCTGACTGTGTTTGAATAAAACTTATATTTATAAAAACACGTGGTTGGTCCACCAGCCATAGTTTGCAGACTCTTGGACTCTTAAGAGTCTAAAAGAATTTGCCAACCCCTTAGAGTCTAAAGAACTATTCATGACTCAGAGGCAGAGAGAGGGCTCTGCAAATCCTATACAGAGCACAAATGCCTAGTCCTAAATATTTACTGGAGGGCCTACTATATGCCAAGCTGTTGGGAACAGAGCTAGATTAATGAATAAATGGAATTCCACTCAAGAGGAAACAATAAACAAAGAGCTGGAAAGAATTTAAAGCAACATCGTGATTCATCCTTTTACTTTATCCAGGATTATAGGTGAATCAGTCTCCAATTTACAATGGATTACCTGGTTCTGAATTAGCTGGGTTTTTTTAAGGTCACCACACACCAAAAAGACGCTTATATTTTAACAATTTAAAAATGAATCTAGAAACTTCCCTGGTGGTCTAGTAGTTAAGACTCCACGCTTCCACTGCAAGGAGCACGGCTTCAATCCCTGGTTGGGGAAGTAAGATCCCGCATGCTGCGTGGCACGGCCAAAAAATAAAAATGAATCTATACTTTGTATCCTTTAGGGATTAAACCATGAAATAGTTCCTTGAGAAGGCACCTCTGTCCTTTTAGGAAGTGGAGTTGTGTGCTAAGTAGATGGAGAGGCTGTTAGATGCAGACCAGGCCTCGTGGCGAAGACCTCAAGTTGTCCCCCTGACAACTCTTGATGTGGATTATTTTAAGCAAGTCATTAATTCATCCTTCCTGCTCAATATTCCCTCCTATGAAAACTGAGATTATTCATACCATTGAGTTTCTTCCTAGGAGTTTTTTGGTACTTTGCAGATGAGATGGGATTTTAAAAATCTTTTGTAAATGTAAATTTATGTGTAGTGTCTGGAGTCAGGCAACCCACATTCTGGTGCCAGCTCTGTCCCAAGGTCAATATATGAACTTGAGGATGTCACAAAAGCTCTTCAACATCATGTGATGGGCCTAACCTAATTAACTCGAAAGCCCTTTTTAGTCTGAAATCTTGTGGTTGAAATTTGATGACCTATAAATGAGAAAAAACTCTCTATTTGATGTATAAAGATAAAGCATAGAAAATGAGGTGAGAATGTTTCAAATAAAATAAGAAAGCAGGCTTCCCTGGTGGCGCAGTGGTTGAGAGTCTGCCTGTCAATGCGGGGGACACGGGTTTGGGCCCTGGTCTGGGAAGATCCCACATGCCGTGGAGCGGCTGGGCCCGTGAGCCACAGTTACTGAGCCTGCGCGTCTGGAGCCTGTGCTCTGCAACAAGAGAGGCCGCGATAATGAGAGGCCCGCGCACCGCGATGAAGAGTGGCCCCCGCTTGCCGCAACTGGAGGAAGCCCTCATACAGAAACGAAGACCCAACACAGCCATAAATAAATAAATAAATAAATAAAAAATAAGAAAGCAAACAAAGCACAAGTCCTTTATGAATAATTGTGAGAGTTTTTTTTTTTTTTTCCTGACTTTAAAAATAGTACAGTCTAAATGCTACTTTTAATGGCCAAAAATTTGCTAAGAGGTATAGTGTAGTTAGTTTGTGCCATGCCTTGCCAATTGTCTGGTTAGTAGCTTTTAAACATGTTTCTCCTATGGAAGAAACTGGGATATACATATTGCTAATAAATCATCCAGAAGAATAGCAATATTGTGATGTTATTAGTAGTGCTGTCTAAAAAGGGACTGTTTATTAAACACACCTTTCTGGGAATGAGATGGGAAGAGGATAACATAGAGCTGTGTAAGCTGTTACTGAATAATGCATGCCAGTGGAACTCAAGTTGAAGTCAACTTTTAGTTCCTAAAGAGATGGAAAACCGTATTAGATTTTCGATGGGTGCATGTTGATTAAACATATTCAAACTCTGTTCTGCAGCATATCTCTCACAGCACCTCCAATATCCAGATAGACCTAGCTGGAAGGACAGGAAAGGAATGTTTTGGAGTGGCAGTGGGGAAGGAAATTTGGTGTGACGGAAAGCATAGGATCGGATCAAGATGGCAGCCTGAACATTTAACGTCATCTCTTCTTCTTGCCTTAAATAATAGAAAACACATACACATTTTAATTTATAGTAGTGTTAGAAAACAAGGTATGTCATTGTATGGATAAGGAATAATTAAGACTCTCTGAAAAACAGAAGGCAGGTAGGATTATGAAGTTGATGAGAAAACTACAGTCCAAAATGATCACATCAAAGACAGATCAAACAGAGGGGGACACTGCAAGCTTATCTATTCAAAAGAATCCAGTAAGTTGGAAAATAAAGATGTTCCAGGCAAGACTTAATAAAAGGAAAGCAGTGTTAAGAATATAAATGTGAGAAAAAATACAATGTAAGACAAAGAATTTGAAAGGAACAAAGAGGAATATTTCACATTGATGAAAGATAGCTGCTAAGAAGATAAAACATTCACCAACCTTTATGAGCTTAGCAACATAACATGGAAATAGTTAAAGCAACAAATAATAGAAATACAAAGAAAAATTGAAAATTCATGTCACAGAAGAACATTTTTGTCATACTTCTCCCAGGAATTGCCAGTTCAAGAAGACTGACAATGTGTGAGGATAGAGGATTTTATTTTATTTATTTTTTAAAATTAATCAATTAATTAATTTATTTATTTATTTATTTTTGGCTGTGTTGGGTCTTTGTTGCTGTGTGAGGGCTTTCTCTAGTTGTGGTGAGCGGGGGCTACTCTTCTTTGTGGTACGCAGGTTTCTCATGGTCATGGCTTCTCTTGTTGTGGAGCACAGGCTCTAGGTGTACAGGCTTCAGTAGTTATGGCACATGGGCTCAGTAGTTGTGGCTTGTGGGCTCTAGAGCTCAGGCTCAGTAGTTGTGCTGCACGGGCTTAGCTGCTCCGCAGCATGTGGGATGTTCCCGGGCCAGGGCTCAAACCTGTGTCCCTTGCATTGACAGACAGATTCTTAACCACTGCGCCACCAGGGAAGTCCCATTAGAGGATTTTAATAAAAGAATTAACCAAATGTGATTTATGCTGAGATTTGTATATAATAAAGAATATACTTTATTTTAAGCACACATGGAACAGTTACAAAAACTGACCAAGAATTAGATCATGAAGCATATCTCATCAAATCCCAAAAAACAGGAATCACACAGGCCATACTAGCTAATTACAATTTGATAAAATTAGAAACTAAAAACAATATGAGAGCCAACCACCATCCTCAGCCAATCCATCCACCTAGAATTCACATACATTCTTCCTATAACTCTGGGCTTACAGAGGAAATAAAAAAAGAAAAGTAAATACTATTTTAAGTGTCTACCGCATCACCAGGAAAATGCAAACTGAAACAATGAAATCCATTTGTTTTTAATACATCAGATTGTCAATGGTTGAAAAGATTGATAATGTCATGGTAAAAGTATAGGCCAAAACACTACTGGTGGAAGGATTTTTTTGGCAGTGTTCCCTTATTAAAAATTTTTAAAACTCATGCCTTTTAACTTAGCAAATCTATGTCTCTACCTCTACTTTAGATATGTACTTGCTTATGCTGACAATGGGGACAGGTACAGTGATATTCAGTTAGAAAAGCAGATTGAAGATGAATATATGTATAGCATCATCACATTTTTTTTTTTAACTCGGTATTTCTCTTTTCATGTCTGTGTATGTGTATGTGTGTGTGTATCTATGAGTATATGTGTGTGCCTGTGTAAATGCAAACAAAAAGATCTGGAAGTATATACATCAAACTGAAATAGTGATTACAACTTTCCTGTGATTCAAATGGAGAGATGATGAGGTGTGGGAGAGTAATCAAGAAGGACTTTAGCTTTGTCTGTATCGGTTGAACCTCTCAAGACCTTATTGAAGTATTACCTGTGAGTTTGGGGAAAATATTATGCCCACCAGGAAACTCACTTGTAGAAAGGAAGTTATAACTCAATCTCATTGGTTAAAAGTCAGGCACCATCACAAAGATGGTTTCACACCATGAGACTATCCCATTACTACACTACAAAGAAAGGCACCTAGAGGAAAATGGAAACACACAATGCTTGTGCTCCCAAAGTGCCTTGCTGATCCTTCTGTCTGTCAATCATTTTACCCTGTCCTGTGTGGTGTTTGTGGGTATGCACATCCATTCATTCTCTCAGTTCCCCCCAGTTTTTAAATCTAACATGTTCATTTTCCTATATCCTCCCTGGACCTTGCCTACATGCTAAAAATTAATGTGCTCTTTGTTTTTCTCTTTGCCTTTATTAGCTGAAATGGAAATTTTGTTGATGCAATTTTTTTTTTTTTTAACATGAAAAGGAGAGACTAAGAAAACTCTGCAGCCCATGCTGGTTATAAATCACTTAACGTTTCAGAGGCGCTGCGTGCCAAAGGCTCATGACTGATTCTCATTAACTTTGCCCTCTCATACGGGTTAGATTTGGCTGAGTGAGGACATCCTCAGACTCCTCTGTCTGTGTTTCAATTGAAGACAGCTCGAAAGGTGCTTAGTCAGCGGCCAACAAATGAAGCCAAGGCACTGCACGTGGATTTTAAGGCCTGGTGAAGTCAGTCCCCTGGAAAGAGCTGCCAACTTGAAGAAATTATTAACCACATTACTAACCCAAGAATTACTGTTGAGCCTTTGACATGATTAAATATAAGGTCACTGCCTCTTCTTCTTCCTCAGCAAATCACCACAGACAATAATAGAAGGCACTTTTAATTAAGCTTACTTGACACAGTTCTGGGAGAGCATCTGCCCCATGTGGCTTGTTCAGCATCTGGGATGCCTTCCCTCCATCTGTTAGGCTATCATGGCTCAAGGAGGTGCACCGTTACCTTTATATTTCTTCTCAAAACTGTTGAGCTGTCCCTTTGAAGCCCAGGAAGCTTGGTAGTAAGATGGTGAGAGCTGAGGGACGGTTTCCATCCTGATTTACTTTCACATCATCTTGAGTTTTTCTGATCTTTCTTAAGAAAAGGCTATAAAAGATTTAAATCAACCAGATGGCTTTATAGACTTCTGGTTTCTTTCAATTTACATAGTAAAAATGAGTTTTTATGAAGGCTTATAGGGAATAAAATAATAGTCTTTCCAATTGCCTTCTTCCCCAGTTTTCTGCTCTTAGTATGACGTATCATGGTCTCTGGGGGATGTCGGGTGATTTCTAAGCTTATCATCCACAATAGTCCTTGTTCTGCACCAAATTTTAAGCTATTTCATCTTTGAGAAGGCATTTATCACGTGAAACAAAAAATTAGACAACTAAGGCAGGGAAAAGAAAATACCCTATACTTAGGATGTGACAGAGTGGATGAAATTCTGTCCAGAACCAGAAAACCTGGGTTCAAAGTCCAGCTCTACCACTGGTGGGTCATGTGAACATCCACATGCTACGTGATCTCCAGAGGCTGACCTGCAAACCCTGAAGAATAAAACAGCGCTGCGTACCTTACCCAGCTGATGAGACGATGGGGATCAAATGACAGAGCGTGTGTGGAAACTCCTAAAGAAAAAAACCCATAAACAGCACTTGAAATATTATTAGTTGGCAAATACACTGAAGGGTAATAAAAGCTGAAAAGACTTTAAAGGAAGTAAATCAGTCTTAAGCAAAACATTCATCACATTTCCAAACTTTCCTAATAATAATAATAACAGCAACAACAAAGAATACTACCTGGAAAGAAATACATCTTGGGAAACATTAAAAATGACTTAGGTGGGGACTTCCCTGGTGGCGCAGTGGGTAAACATCTGCCTGCCAATGCAGGGGACACGGGTTCCCGGGAAGATCCCACATGCCTCGGAGCAACTAAGCCCGTGCAGCACAACTACTGAAGCCCACGTGCCTAGAGCCCGTGCTCTGCATCAAGAGAAGCCACCGCAGTGAGAAGCCCGCGCACCAAAATGAAGAGTAGCCCTCCCTCGCCACAACTAGAGAAAACCCGCACACAGCAAGAAGGACCCAAAACGCAGCCAAACATAAATAAAATTTTTAAAAATGACTTAGTTGCCCTCTTAGGAGAATGAAAACCCCAATACTCACTATTGCCAATATTTATCTGAATATTATTATTCTAAGACTGAGGCAGAATTGGAAAAAAATTAGTTTCTTTCCCCAAAAAACTTGGAATAGTTTTTCCTAGAAAGGCAGCATAAAAAAAAAAAAAAAGGCAGGGGTAAGAAAATAGAAGAAACTCTATTGGTTCCTCTTGGAGGATTTCAATGTTTTTTCCTTTGTTCTACAATAATTTGAAGTGTTCTAAGTGACTTACAACTCAAGCATTTCTCTTTGGCTAAGAACCAAAGGAAAGATTACCTTGTTATCCCGTAGCTCTTGCTAAGAGCTACTAGTTAGATGAAATTTCCATTTTTAGATTTCATAATGTCTTTTATATGTAAGAATTATCATAACAGCATTATTGAGATGTTTAAAAATAATTCCATTTTCTTTGTATGCCAACTGTTTTTATTTTTTTGTGTTCTCTTTCAGTTTCCCCCCTGTGTACCTAGTTTGTCCATGATTGTTGTCATAGTGTATATATGATAGTGAAGCTGCCTTTTTTCCACTTAACATTTATTGGAAACATTCATATGTTGTAACATAAATTTCATATTTATTATGGTTAACATTGCATCAAATTGATGTCGTTTAATGTAACCATAGACCTACCGTTAGCCCTTTCATTTTCTTAATTTTTTTCTCTTTTTCATAAGGCTGCAAATGATTTTTTCCCTCTCAATTTGAATAACCTTAGAATAAATTGAACCTTAGTATGAATTCCCAGTAATGGAGTAGAGTTTAAAAATAATTATGTTTCTTGTCAAAATACTTTCAAGACCAATTTAGAAAGAATCAAATAAATAAAAATGGCACCAGCACTATGTGAATAAACCTACTCCAGTAGCCCGTTATCCCTTGAAGGTAGTGGTATGTTTCAATTTTTGTTCATTTAATGAAATGACACTTCAGTGATGTGATATGCATCTTTTTGATTACCAAAAAATTTAAGAAAATTTTCTGTTTTTTAAGTCATTACTTGTAAGTCTTCATGAGAATTGTTTTGTTCTATCCTTGCCTCTTTATTTGTCAGAATTTTGCATTTATTTTTGTCAATTTAAATGAATTATTTCTATGTAGTTGACATTCTCTTTCAACTTCTTCAAGCCTGTCTGTGGCAGATTTTTTTCCCACTCTACGTCTTGGTTATTATAGCCACAGAAATGAACCAGGTCTGCTTTTTGTACTACTAGAGAGAGGATATCTACGTTTAAAGCTAAAATAAGCACACACTCTTCCACCCAAAAAGGCACAGAGCAAAGCCCTAGTGCAACAGAAGGGCTGCATGTGAAAGAATGCTAGGTCCTGGGTGATTATGGCTTTCTGTCTGTGCCACAGGCACATTTTGTGTCTGGCCAGACAGCTTGATACCCAGGACACCGGTTCCTCCTCTTCCAGGAGTACATCTGTGTTTCCAGGGCTCTTAGAGCCAGGAAGCCATCTCCATCCACTTGGTGCTGCCCTTCTCTTCCAGAGACGAGGGCCAGGAATCTGGAGGGGCATTCTGCCAGGGTCAGGGCACAGGAGGAGGTAGCATGGTGTCCAGGTCACCCCCTCACCACCAGGCACTGACCGAAGGGTTGCTTGCTCCACAACCTGGCACACACTTCTGCTATATTTAAAGACATGATTTAAGTCACAGGACTTACATGTGAGAGTCAGACTTTGGAATAAAACAAGTTTATGCTTGCATCCAGAGCTCACTTCATTTTGATTACCTAAGCTCTCCTATGAGGTCCATCCCACCAGTATGCCTCCTTCCCAGGAGATAAGTCTGGAAAGGGATAAGGAAATCCATCCAGGCTATTTAGGACATAAAATATTCCAGGAAAGTTACTCCCTGTCCTCTCTAGAAATCTCTAGCCAGTGGTTACACTTACCCTTGGGTTGGAGCATATTTCGTTGGCTCTTGTTATATGTAACCAAATCTATCCTGCTTCTAATTAAACTTATTCCTTTTAGTATAATCCTTCCCAGAAACCATATGGCTAGTTTCCACTATAATAATACCCCTTCTTAGTAGTTTTGAGACTTTAAAAATTTTATAAGAAGGCTTTTTACAAACTACTAAAAATCTACAAGCAAGAACAGAATTTAAGTGATAAAGCAAGTTTAATTGTATGCCATTTGATATTTTTGGTCATTATTTCTCTTTTTTTCCTCAAAGTTTACGATTATATTTTTTTCTTGGATTGTTTTTTGAAATAATAGAATTTCATCTATCAAGAAGCATCCCTATAGTGTAAATTATAAAGAACAAGTTAAACAAAAATGTGAAGAATTTTGAGAAAGACAATGATAATTTCTTAAAACGGTATAACTTAACTCTAAACTTAACTTTTGGGGACTTGAAAAGACTCTTCTTATAAACATTCTAAAGACAAAGGAAATAAAAATGATTAATATCACCTTGATATTTCCTATTCACACAAAGTAAATTGCTTCTGGTTCATTCTGCTTACACAGAGAGACTTGGATAAACACCTAGATGTGCCAAGACACACATTTGTCTGTGGTGTTCATGATAAATAAGACATTCTATTTTCACTTGTCTTTGTGAGCCCATAAATAAATCAATCTATTTCTAGGCAAGATTCTAGCAAAGCTCAATTTGGTGACATCATCTCTTTAGAGAATCATCACAACCAGTAGAAGTACACTGATATTATGTGACTCAGCTGTGTTCCATAAGAAGATTAAACTTTTCTTATTGACCTTGAGTAGCAGACATTGGCATAAGGGCGTATTAAAAATCCCTTTGAAGTCAAGCCAAACTTTACAGCTTGCTATCTATAATTTTAGTGTACTTTTCCAATGTCCATCAGCCTTGATAACTATAAATACACAATTCGATCCTCAATTCACTTTTCTCTCTTGTGCTGCTAGGTGGTTTTCCTTTTGAGTTGATTTTAAAATGACCTTTCAAGAGATTCATCTAGATTTCTACTTGAGGGAAAAATTCAAGAATTCAACACCTCTGGCTGGGTTAGATAAGTAGCAGACAGGTGGCTCCCTAGTTAAGTAACACAGGGAGCAGGGGTTATAGATCTTTGTAGATTAGAAAATGCTAAATGCATTAACTTGGTCGTACCAAAAGAAAAAGAAAAGAGAGAAATGACCATTACAGTTCTCTTCTTGGCTTAGCATTGCAGTATCAGCAGCACTGGCTTATTTTTAAAACAAGTAATCTGATATTAGCACGAAGGCAGACCTGTCCTGTAGTGACCACATATGCAAAATGCTAAGAGGGACATCAGAATGTGGAATCCCCTCCGAGCCACGATTGGTTGGTTCTCTCAACTAGTGTTTATTGAGAATTTCTATTACAGGCCAGGCAGTAAGTAGTAGCTCATACAGTGCTTCCAGGAGAAGGGAAAATACTGATAATTAACCAGGCAGTTATAATACAGTGATACATGCTACCAAAGGGGAAAGTACTTAAGAGGGTCCCATAGCCCACTACTGAGGGTCGATGAAGGCTTCAGCAGAATAGAAATCTAAACTAAATAGTGAAGGATGATGTACCCCAGTGTTCAGAGCAGCATTATTTACAATAGCCGACACATGGAAGTAACCTAAATGTCCATTGACAGAGGAATGGATAAAGAAAATGTGGTATATCCTGTATATATATATACACACACACATCATACACACACACACACACATATATACACATATATACAAACACAAACACACACACACACACACACACATATATATATATACCAGTCATATATACTACTCAGCCATAAAAAAGAATGAAATAGTGCCATCTGCAGCAACATGGATGGACCTAGAGATTATCATACTAAGTTAAGTAAGTCAGACAGAGAAAGACAAATATCATATGATATCACTTATATGTGGAATCTAAGAAAATAATACAAATAAACTTATTTACAAAACAGAAATAGACTCACAGACATAGAAAACAAACTTATGGTTACCAAAGGGGAAAGGTGGAGGAGAACAATTTAGGAATTTGGGATTAACAGATACCACACTACTATATATAAAAGAGATAAAAAAAGACCTACTATATAGCACAGGGAACTATATTCAATATCTTGTAACAATCTATAATGGAAAAGAATCTGAAAAAGAATGTGTATATATATATATATATATATATATATATACATACAAACATATATATGTGTATATATGTGTGTGTATATGTATATATATATATATATATATATATATATATAACTGAATCACTTTGCAGTACACCTGAAACTAACACAACATTGTAAATCATCTACACTTCAATTTAAAAAAAAAAAGTGAAGGGTGCGTAAATTAGTGAGGTAAGGAAAGGTGAGGAAGGAGAAACACAGGCAGATGGGACAAATAACCAAAAGCCTGGAGAACTCAAATGAGAAAGTAAATTTGGAGCAAGGGAAATGAAGCTGAACTGGGACACAAAGAGTTTAGATCATTAAGGCTTTTCACAAGGCATTTTAAATAATTTATAACTATCCTCAGGAAACAAAGATCCATTGAAATGTTTCCATCACAACAGTGTTATCATTAGGCATAAAGAATGGATAGGAGAGAGTCAAATTCCAGAAATTCTTCCATTGGAGATTTATGGCTTTGGATTAAGGTTTATGGCTCTGACCCTGCTGAGGGTAAATATGCTTGAGATTTAATACAATAAGCTTGATTCTCGTTTCGCAAAGAAAAACAAGGATTCCAGATTTGGAAAAGGGTAACATTAACCAAATACTAAAAATTCCCTCATTATTAAAATGGGGGGTTGGGAGGGAAGATGAAAAAGAAGAGTCTGAAACCATGAACAAACTTTGCCATTTGCCAACTTTGTTGTTATTTAGTGACTGAAAAAAAAGGTAAAATTAAGATGTGGGAGAATTGCAAAGTTTCAGAGAGGATTGTAGTTGGAGGGAGAAGGAGACAGAAGGAGAAGATGCATGTGATCACATGCTCTACGCCATTTTGTGTTTGACTTGAGGAATCCAACTGTGTCTTGCAGAGGCAGAGCCTACGCAGATCAGAGTCAAGGAGTTCTCTCTGTTGGGGCTGATTGTACATGAGTAAGCAAAAAGCTGTAAAAGGCCAAGGAGAGTGGATGTTTGTAAAATGCGTCTGCACCAGTGTCATCAGTCTTTGTATGGCAAGATGATACCACTGACCTTGTATCGACGTTGAGTGTGGTTCCTAGCATTAAAAACTGGATTTGTACTGATCTGTTCATACTCTCTTGCCTAATCTCACAGAAGACTAATAGAACAAATTTTCAGTAGACTTGGAGGGTTAATCTGATTGACCTTCCCTGGGCTTAAACAAGGGGCCTTGGTCTTTTAGCACAATGCTCTAATCAGCTACACTAATCAGATCCATGGTTTGCAATACACACAAGGAGAAGAAAATAACAGCATTTGAAGAATTGGGGAGGTTTTCAGTGATTTTTAGCCACTGAAGGATGAGAAAGTTCCAATTTTCTTCATAACTGAAATCATAACAGCTGTGAGCACTGAGCTGTTTATCAAAGATACAAGGAGGAGTCATGAGGCTTTATTTCGTGGATTAAGTCTAAACGCTGTATGTACTTTCGTGAAGTCTCAGAATGGATTGGTAATGGTTATTATGGATGATAATATTTATTTCGACAAGTCAGAAATACGAAGTACAAAAGATGTTTAAAGCACAAATGGCATAGACTGTTTCGCAAATGCATAGGTTGAAATCATCTATAATTTCAGTCACTGGCACAAATTGTATGACATAAAGTTGGCTCTGGCTTTCATTTTCATGGTAAGGACAGCTTGTAAATCAGTGACATGACTCATGGGTCTCGGGGATGGTGCATCAACCCAGCACCTGCTTTCCCAATCAGTCAAGTTACATTCGTATCCAAACACAAATAACCGTAGTCTTATTAACCTCAGCCATGAAAATTAATATTTCAGTGTTGAGAGGATGTGCAAGTTTAAGCTCAGAGGGTTCATTTCCTCCTGGTGGCATACACCATACACTTAATTCATAAGAAACCTGCTATTTCTTTCTGTGGAGTTTCTCAGGGGTGAATGCCATTTTGGGTTCCATGTCTGTGGCTTTGCATGGGCCATATATAGGTAAATTTTACAAAAGGCCACAGCAGATGTTACTTTGAGCTGAGGCCATGTGACAAGCAGCAGCGTGCCACCCTAACCTCACTTTGGGGAAATCCAGGCTTCGCAGTTGCCACACAGGATGTCTCATCAAAAGAGGGATTTTCCCCTCTGCTCTGGAACACGTTACTTCCTTCCCCCTCTTCAGTTCTACAGTACAAAAATACTCTCAAGACAGTTAATGACTTTCCCTGTCATGAGTGACTGTACTGGGGGAGACTGTAAGGGGGTAGGGGTAGGGAACGAGGGGGGGTGTTCGAGGGCTGGGGTGTAGAAGAAGCAATAAGAATAAGATGCCCTGAGCACTCTGGTCAGCCCACCATGTCTATGGGCATGCTATTGATAGTGACCAATACTAAAAATAATAATAATAATAATTATCTCTGACCCATGTATGTATCAAGCATGGTTTTGGTGTCAGATTTCAGTTCAAAGCCCAGCACTGACACTTACCAGCTGTATCCTTGAGTTTCCCCACTTACAAAATGGATGATAATACAAACTAAACAGGGTTGCTGTACGGTTTCAAGGAGAAAACGTATAGACATTGACTACATTTCTCTCTGCCTCCATCTTCCCTCAAACCTCTTCCTAGTTCCCCAAGCCTAAAAGAAGTCAAACAGATCTAACAGTGAGAGTCATATGGTGATTCTGAACTAGTGTCACGAGCCCAATGTACTACTTCTATTTACTTTGTAATTTGTGTCCATAGGATACTACACTTATGAATCACAAGCTTGTGTCCCATGTCTTTTCGTTCAGCAAAAAGAGAATTAAAATAGGAAGTGAAAGTTGCAAAACAAGTACATTATTAAACAAGCTTGTGTCAGTGTCGCTTTTTTAAAACAAGTGAGCTTTTGACCAGTCAAGGTATTCTGTCAACTTATTTCTAGTCTCATTTCCAAATCTCTTGAATGAAACTAGTGGGAAAACTGGAGGAAAAATATTCGAGTTTGCTTTTCTCTAGGGCAAAATTTTTAGTATTCCTACCCCCAATTCTGAAGGCTAGCTCTCTCCTGAATACCTATTATGGACAAAACCACACAGATTATTTGCTCAACCCACACTGCGACCTGAAATGTTCTCACAGAAAAATAATTCCACTGACACTTTTTTCCCATTGAACTGCAGGTCCTTCTGGAAAGTCAGATTCTCTATATAATCTCAAGATCATCCCAAGCAGGTGTGTCTTTATCTTTAATTCTAGGAAATAATTGCTGCCTGGAAGATTAAACTATTAGGGCCTAAAACATAAATAAAACCAGAACTCCTAGAGTTTTTTTTATTGTTGTTTAGAGTTTTCTCAATTTTAATCTCATCAAGACAATTTTTCTTCACCTATAAAGAAAAAAATGCAATAGGATTTTTACAACATAAATAATAATTATCTATAAATTAATGAGCAGCATCTTAAGCTTTCTGAGAACAAGCCAGACAGTAGAATTCCTTCGTGCAAGGTTAATGAATAATACAGATTAGAAAACCACTAGCAATTTAGTTCTATCAATGATGGCACTTTAAAACTATAAATTAGAATGAAAATAGCAAGACCATAACTTGGTATATGATGAATTGCCTCAATTATACTTCTGTAATTTACTTTTAATTTGCCTCCATTCAGGCAATTTAGAACTAAAATTTAATCATTAGTATATTAAAGATGGCATATATTCTTTATTCTTATCATATTCATCCATTCTTATTGATTCTACATTTCCTATAACAGAAGGCAAAAGCTAAATAGGGAAATGTATTGATAACAATGCTTTTAAGTATTTTTTTTACTTGGAAGATTTGAGAATCTTTTTAACGATTTTTTTATCACTAGTTGAAATACTTATTCAGCCTGTCACTGTGTAATCTAGTTCATACTCAAGGACAGATTACTGTTTCGAAGAGAAAAAACATTCTAAATGTTGGAAGGGTTATAAAGCAACATTGGGTAAATTTCACATGTTCAAAATAGCTCCACCACTGACCCAGACCACCTATCTCCTTCACTCTTATCCCTTATTTCAAAGTTCCATTTCAACACTGAGTCGGAGAGACATCTGGATCAGCAATCCATCCTCCTGCGACCACGGTCCTCTAGCTGCTCTCCTCCTTCAACTCAGTGATGCCTGAGTCCCCGCCTCACAGCAAGCACCCTAGCACATTCAATCCCCATCACAGTTTTCATCCCCCTCATCTCTGGTCTGCTGTTTTTCTCACTCAGCAACGCCATTAACCCCCTCACTTTCCCTTTCTACAGCATCCTCTGGGACTGTTGTCAGTAAACGCCATTAAATCATTCAACTTTTCCTCAAAACCCTCCCTCTGCCCTCTCACTTTGTTATGCAAGATGGCAATATGGGCCCTACATTAAACAGGGTTTGTCACCAATTGTGTTTTGAAAAAGCCAGGTTAGATTTCTCAGTGCCTCCGTTAGGGTAATGTGCCCTGTGAATCCCCAACAGGGAAGAGCCTGAGCATTACCCAGATGCATTGGACCCAAAATTTTCCTATAAAGAAACATCTTTAGGAGACCACTGCCTTAGTTGAGACTTGGCTTTCTATTGAAGATGGCACTGCTTCTCCTGCACCCTCGAGTAGAAATGGCCTCTTTTCCAGCCTCCTTTACCTGGAGGTCAAGAGCTTGGCTCTAACATAGCCTCTGAGAACTTCACTACCTTTGCTCAACCACAGTCTTTACTGGCACCTTCTACTAACCTCCAAGACACTTCTTCCGATTCTTTAATCACTTTGGTGGTTGATGTCATAATTTTCTCTACTCTTTCACAAGCAGTCATTCTGGGCAAATCCAATATTCACACTCATGATTCAGCTAATAATAACAATAGTAGTAGTAATAATGACAAGTAATAGATTATTTTTGAATGTCTACTGTGCGCCAATAAGTATCTTTAACACTTGACATGTATTATCTCATTTAATGTCCACAAGCACTATAAGTAAGAGATATCATCACTTTCAATTCACTGATGAGGATCATGACATTATTTAACAAGTCCAAGTTTACACAGAACATTAAGTGGCAGAACCAGGATTCAGAGCCATACTTCGCTGATCTACCATATGGGACTGTTGTCAGTCTAGTTTCCCGCTTTATAGCTATTCAAACTCTTTCATCAGACCTCTGTATTGCCATTCCACGTCATCCTACAGGCATGGCCATTTGTTGGATCTTATGATTACCCTAAGCTGTTCCTTCTCCAAGTTTTTATACTCTGCAGTTCCCTCTTGACTAAGGCTCTCTGCCCCCCATCTCCTCCCTCACTTTCACTGTTTGCCCTTCTCCTCCATGCCCTCCAATCATTTCCCTTGTACGCCTGCTCTTCATCACGGAGACCTCATCTTTATCTGCTGAAGTGGCAAGTCCTCTCTCCATCTACCAGAGATTCCTACAGTGTGTTAAATGTGGGGACGACCCAACAAGCTGGGCATAGTTTGTAGGCAGTTTAGAGCAAAGACGACACTGACAGGATTATAAAACACATCTATCGGGACTTCCCTGGTGGTGCAGTGGTTAAGAATCCGTCTGCCAATGCAGGGGACACAGGTTCAAGCCCTAGTCCAGGAAGATCCCACATGCCGCAGAGCAACTAAACCCGTGCACCACAACTACTGAGCCTGTGCTCTAGAGCCCGTGAGCCATAACTACTGAGCCCACGTGCCACAACTACTGAAGCCTGCGTGCCTAGAGCCCATGCTCCGCAACGAGAGAAGCCACCACAATGAGAAGACCGCTCACCGCAACAGAGTAGCCCCCGCTCACCGCAACTAGAGAAAGCCTGCGTGCAGTAAAGAAGACCCAATGCAGCCAAAACATAAATAAAATAAATAAATAAATTTATTTTTTTTTAAATTAAAAAACAAAAACCAAACACATCTATCATCATTTGAGAGGTCATCTTTGAGTATCGCCTTCTTCCCCAACGATCTGGTACCGTCAGGAGCTATGGTCTCCCAGAGCGAGTTTCACATGTTTGCTGTCATTCCTTATTCCTCCATAGTCCTTTCTCTCTGTGCCCGGAGTATATTCTGTGAAATCACAAACTGATGGGATGTTGAGATTAGAAGGGGCCATAAAGTTCATATAGCCCAACACCTTCATTTTACAGATAAAGAACGGAGGCCTGAGGAAGCCCATAAACAGACATTATCAAAAGAAATGGCTGAAAGATTAGATAAAGGTAACAGAATCTGCTGATGTCCTTTCAAAAAGAGATTTATTTCACCAATATATCCCTGACTACTTCTTATCTGCCATGCTGTCATAGTTTTAGATCTAAGCCTCTTAGTGAACCCCCTGTTCATAAATATTTCTCTTACTCGCTGGTTGAGAAGCTCGTGTGTTATCAGAGGGGAGGAGGGCCCACTGCTTTTCACAGCAGCACAATGAGGCTCTTTCTGTTGGGTGGGACACTTGGTCTAGATTTCCTTTGCACCAGATGGCTGTCCCCCAAAGGCCCCAGAGCTCCTGGGATCATTAGGATTCCAGATGTGCTTGCTACCGTTGATCTGCGGTAATGTGACCCCAGCTCTCTTCTTGCCAAGTATGTATTCAGCTGTTAGACTGTATTCAGATACATTGTTTGGCATGCTCCTAATATATGTGATCATTTTCATTTTCCATTTTGATCCTCAAAATAGGCATTATTCAGTATTTGAAGATATTTAGAGTTTAAGTAGTTAAAAAAAAAAAAAACCTGCTGTATGAATCGTGTGTTCTAGAAATGTATTAGTGAACAGCTGAGACAATCTAATTCCCAGGTCCCAGAGTTCCAAGGCGTCTCCGTTCTTAGTACATTGATGTTCTGAATTCAATTATGCTCTTTCCAATTTGCAAAATAACTCATTTTGTATGTTCATCAGTAGGATGTACTCTGATATTAGAAAAAGTTTTTACTTTAATGTGCTCCAGATTGAAGACCCTTATTAAGGCTGGTCTGCCTTATTTCCCAGTAGTACTAATTAAAAGTACTAATTATTTCCATGCTAGTATCTCAGGACCATCTTTCGATGCATGAAAGTTTTGAAGGAATTAATAAAAAAAAAAAAAAAAAACCTGACTGATGTTGGGAATCATATGAGAGAATTGATATTCTTTAGTCCCAATTAAAAAAATGTTTTTACGTCAGTCCATTTGACTTTCGTTCTTACTTCTTCGGTTTCAGGTCTATTCTGGATTTCTGCCATGTGGGAAGTAGTTGCCAGAATCCTCTTTCTTTATATAGCAGTTAGTGTCATTAATGCTGAAAGGGGACTTACCTCACTCCTGAAGCTAATAGGCTTCTCAAAAGCAGTTTTCATGCCTAATTCTTATCATTTATGAAGGATTTAAACCAGATTCCCAAGATCCTTCTTACATTTAAAGTCAATGATTCTCTTAGACCTTAGGGTCATTTTCCTAATTCTTAAATCAACCCGTTTGTTCCTCTCATGAGAAATAATCCAGGTGTGCTTAGGCAGGAGGTCGGTTATTTACTTTTCTATGCAAAAGTTGGGAAAATGGAAGAAAGATTATCTTTCCAGCTGGAAGGCAATCCTTTCCCAGAGATACATATAATCCCTTTAAAATGTTTTTAGATTCCAGAACAATTATACTCTAAATAATTATTAAGTCACATAAACTGAGGGAACCTTTATATTGGGGAGTAAGATTTCTATTCACACATTTACAGGTACAAAATTTTGTGAGTTATGTGAATTATCTACAGTATGCTATTCTCAATGGCAAGTTTATTCTATTTTTATTTATAAATAATACAGCAGCATTGGAGATGCTTGCTGTGGGTGCTTTTCTGTTCAACTCTAATGCTGTAGGAGGGTTAGGGAAACAAAATAGCAGCAATGGCATCTACCTGAATCCCATTAGCATTTGGGAGTTAATATCCTGATTTTTGAGGAGTGAATTGGAACTCAAAAGGTAGCAAACCATTCCATTCTGCAATTATTATAATTATCTCAAAAAACTTTAATATTCATGGGACTTCCCTGGTGGCACAGTGGTTGGGAATCCGCCTGCCAATGCAGGGGACACAGGTTCAAGCCCTGGTTCAGGAAGATCCCACATGCCGCGGAGCAACTAAGCCCGTGCGCCACAACTACTGAGCCTGCGTGCCACAACTACTGAGACCCGTGTGCCTAGAGCCCGTGAAGAAAAAGAAAAAAAAAAAAACTTTCTTTAACATTTAATACTTAGAAAACGGCTATTTCAGATATTTGAGTTGCTGGCAAGCTACCCCAAAATAGTCATTTCTTAATGATTTTTTAAAAATCACTTTTCCAGGACTATTGATAGAAACAACAAACTCTGGGGATGAAGCATAGAAGCTATTATAGGAGGAGAAAGTACCCAATAGTATGTAAAATATGTTGGAACTGAGTCATATGTAAATTTTTTTTTTTAACTTCTTCACTCTTAAATTCTAGTTCCTGGAATCCCTCCTTCATAACTGACTCACAATCTATTTTGGGACAAACCTGCCAGTACTACAACCCTTTCACTGTATATTACAATCCATACAGAAAAGTCAGAGACTAATGGAATGATCGAATAAGACTGACTAAGGAGCCTTTCATACCTGTAGCCCTATGTTAACACTGAGCCCTGGCTTCCAAGTCAAGGCTGACCTAAACGCTCAGTGTTTTGAAGTTATGCTTCCTGATGCTGTGTTTGGAAAAACGAGTTGATTAGAAATACTAAGTTTAAAACAAACAAACAAACAAAAAACAACTAATACTAAACTTTCTTTGGGTTATTTGTATGGAAATATGTTAATATAAATGTTTCAGACATAAAAAAAAAAAAAAAGAAAGAAAGATATAAAATAGCCTAAGCCTTACTGATTACATTTTCCCACACTGATGTCCAAAATTCTCTCCAGTCGATTTGGGAGAAGCTATTGTAAATAAAGCTCTGTAATGTGCTGAAAAAAAAAAAAAAAGAAAAGAAGTACTAAGTTTATAATTTAGGTGAAACACTTGATCTTGTTCTTATTTAAAACAGTTATTTTTTCCTACTTCCTTCCTGTCAAAACCTCTCTAAACCTTTTAATAATGAATTTCATTATTTTTAAATAATCCTTTTTCTTTTTTCTAAAAAAAAGTTATATTTTCATCTTCATCTTAGTTGCTTTCTCCCCTTTTGTTTACCATGTTCAGCTAATTTGTTTTCAGAGTGTATATTAACTCCCTGGCTTTAAGAAGATTCTCTCCAGGGAACTGAATCTTAGGCCTAGAAGGGACATGAGCACCTCCCTCCCCTTCAGAAAGAGCCACCCAAAGAAGATACCATATAATAATTATTTTTTATGGCTCTAGAGAAGATTGCACAACCCCAACCTGCATCTCATTTCGACATAGAAATACTCTTATTCTGCTTAAACGAAGCCTTTGTACTTCAACCCCAGCCAGTTTTCTTTTGTTTTACACATAATGCAGATAGCCCACCACCTCTTTATAAAATGCTCTTCATACACTCAAAGAATGTATTCAATTGCCATCTGGACTTCTCTTCAAGAAAACGAATAACTGTCCTGTTTACTCTTCTTCCTGGTCTTATTTTCCAACACTTGAATCATTTTGCCATTTTCCTGGTTATTTTTTAAACAGTTTCCAAGTTCTCCAATCAGGTCTCCAAACATAGACTCCAGGAGTTCACCTTTCAGAGCAATAATAAGTTGAGACCATCTAACAGGTCCTTCACGTCATACTCTCATTCTACATTTATTTCTTTTTATATTGGTCTTTTTAAGTGTTTTATTATACAAAACAATTTTTTGAATCTAGATTTAGATTTTTTTTAATGCAACTGATTGGTTTAAATAAGTGTGTCTATATAGAGTAGGTTTTTTTTTTTTTTGATTTATTTATTTATGGTTGTGTTGGATCTTCGTTTCTGTGCGAGGGCTTTCTCTAGTTGTGGCAAGCGGGGGCCACTCTTCATCTCGGTGCGCGGGCCTCTCACTATCGCGGCCTCTCTTGTTGCGGAGCACAGGCTCCAGACGTGCAGGCTCAGTAATTGTGGCTCACGGGCCTAGTTGCTCTGCAGCATGTGGGATCTTCCCAGACCAGGGCTCGAACCCATGTCCCCTGCATTGGCAGGCAGACTCTCAACCACTGCGCCACCAGGGAAGCCCTGGAGTAGGTGTTTTAATGCAACACTGATAACATACATAAAGTTTCTCCAAGAAACATCCATAGAAATTATAACTACAGTTAAAAAAGCTTTACAGTTTCTCTATTTAATTTTTATTTCTGATATTTTTCCTCTATTTAATCTTGGATGAATTTTCCAGTTCTATGTTTTTCCAGTAAGTTTCTGCCTAAAAAAAAAAAAAAAAATCAGAAACTAGCTGCATCATACTAGTACTAGGCCAACTTAGTTTGGCATCAGTGTGATTATGAACAAATTTAGAGCCTTTAAGAATGTTTTGAGCTATTTCTGCATGAATTATATTTAAATCTCAGGTTTATTGTTTTCCTTTTTTGGAAATCAGGCTGAAAATGATTACAGTAGATTCAGGTATGCAGATTGTAGTTCATTAATTTCATTAATCCCTCTGAAGTTTCAGACCTTAAGAAATGGTAACCTTGACTGGCGCTGGCATATTCAGTATGGGTCTTTGGGAAGTTCAATAAAGTGCTGACCTGGCATGTGGATTTTCATTCACCTTGGGTGAGAACCAGGTCCATGGGGAAAGTAGGCAATGGAGATAATGATTGAGGCCCTAGAACTTAAAGGAAAATCTTCACGGGGGAACTTTGATACTCCCTGTCTCCCTTTTCCCGATGACACAAAATGCACCTGTCATGGATTGGTGCTAGAGGGCCTTATCTTTGCACAAGTCGAGAGAAACTCGAGAACACCAAACTATAAGAGAAGACTGGAGGTAGGGTACACATGCATTCACGTTCATCAATAATTCTGTGCTGAAGGAAGCATGAAATTATAGCTCAAAATGAATATAATTTTGTTTGTTGTTTTTATAGTAACACTTTATATCAGGGCTTTTTCCAATCATTAGGACATTCATTCCTATACTCCATTTCCTAGATATGGACAAAGCAGTTCTGTTTGCATTAAGATAGATAGACAGATGATAGATAGATAGATAGAATTACAGACATAGATGTTACATAATTTTTAAATTATGAAGATAATATAAAATATTACTAAAAAGCAAAGAAATAAGAAACAAAAGAAAAGCATCCATAATCCCACTACAGTAAAACAACAAACATTGCTTCATGCATTGACTTGTTTGTCCTTCATGCATTGACTTGTTTGTCCTTCTATACACAATTGAAATACAATTTTATGTTGTGATTTCTTTTATTTAACATAATATGAGTAACATTTCTCTATACCAACAAAAACATTTCAGAGGCACCATGTGAATAGTGGCTATCTTTCTTTACTCAATCATTTCCCCATTAAATGTTAGGTTGATTCCAGTGTTTTGTAATTATGAACAATGTTAATTCAGCTTCGTGCATATAGATTTATGAATTATTTATTTAGGATAAATTACCTAAAATGAAATAAAAGTATTGAGAATCTTTTTTTTTTTTTTTAACTTTTATTTATTTATTTATTTATTTTTGGTTGCGTTGGGTCTTCGTTGCTGCGTGCTTTCTCTAGTTGCGGCGAGCGGGGGCTACTCTTCGTTGCGGTGCGCGGGCTTCTCACTGCGGTGGCTTCTCTTGTTGCGGAGCACGGGCTCTAGGCGCGAGGGCTTCAGTAGTTGTGGTGCATGGGCTTAGTTGTTCCACGGCCTGTGGGATCTTCCCGGACTAGGGTTGGAACCCGTGTCCCTGGCACTGGCAGGCGGATTCTTAACCACTGCACCACCAGGGAAGCCCCTAAAAGTATTGAGAATCTTAAAGGTCTTAAAATACATTACAATAGCTTTCAGAAAATGTTTTGAAAATTAAAATACAATGAACAACCTATGAGAATACCAGGTTTCCTAAACCTTTGCCAGCATTGAATATTGCCATTAAAAAAATTAGTTCTGTATATTATTATGAATATAATTTTCTTTTCAAACATGAATATTCTAACCAAATACCATCATTGCTAACCTTGTCTTTTTATATGGGGAAGAGTCAAATACATATTATTGAAAATATATGAGCAGGCATTTTCCACTAAGGTTTCCAATGAGTAGCTTGAATTATTTGAGGAATGTAAACCAGTGCATGGTCTTCAGTTATAACCTACCTAAGTAAAATCCTTGAGACAGATTTTCCATAACATCGAAGGCTAAAGTCTAACCCATCCTGAGGAGAGTTACATAAACTGTTGTGTTCTGAACTGCTTTCCTCCAGCCTTATTCAGCAGCTCAGATCCTGTTAATTATCACATCAAACTCTCATGCCCTGAACTAAATACCTTTTTGCATACAGACTTTTTAGTGGCTTAAACTGGGGAACAAGGTATTGGTAAAAGAAGTGTTGAGTTCAGGAAAGAAATTACAAAGACTCTAAGCAAGACTTTTCCTTTTCTTTTTACCTGATTTACCCATTTCTGACCCTGAGGCCCCATTCTTGCTCTTCTCTACAGAGAGCAAAGTTCAGAGATGTATGTGTAAGCATGCACGTACACACACACACGCACACACACACACACAGAGGAAATCACTGCATATATATATTTGTGTCTATGTGCATGGGCCTTTTCTGGAAGATCCACGAGAAACTATTGGTGGTGGTTACTGGGGTGTGGGATTGGGGACAGACAATCAGGAATAACCTTTCCCCTTAATAATCAATTTAGTGAAGAAATGGATTACTTCCATGAATGCTCAGAAAAGATATTCTTCTATCTCCTTTAAAAAACTAAGCATATTTGACCAATATAAATGGAATTGGTACTTTTGTGGTTATAGAACAAATGTAACAGGATGGAGTGACGTTAGCAGATGTTGATGTAATAGACTGTTCAGATTCATTTTCCTGTATACTCTTGAATGCTACAGGTTTACTCTTGTTGGGTTAAAATACTCAATGGAAAGAGCAAGGGAGGTTTGGGGACCAAGTAGAAGTAACTAACAAGCACAGTATACTTGAGACAAAGCCTTGCCATAAATCTACCCCCCAGTATCTCTCTTGTGTGACCCCAGTGATTTGTAGCAACCAACCACAGCAAGTACAAGACCTGAATTTTCATTCTCTTTGTAAAGAGTATTTGGAACTCCCCATGGGAGACCTTGGGATACATAGAAAACAAAGTAACAAAAGCAATCATCTATATCTGTTTGCCTAGGACACACTTCTGTTTTGAGCAGAATTGAGTAGTAAGATACAGATAAAAGTAAAATCATGGTTTACCATTCATTTATATACCAAGTATCTATTGATTGACTACTGAGGTTAATGCTAGCTAGTATGCTACTATGCTAAGGCACTGGAAATTGACTGGTGAATAATTCAGAACAGAGTCGTTTTTCTACAAAGTTTATAGTCTAGGAAGATCTAAATTATAAGTAATAAGCAATAGAAAAACTTTGTTTTATTCAGGAAGTATACTTTTTGTGCCTTTTTTTTTGCTTCCTCTCTTTTCCTTTTTTTAACTTCTGTTTCCTGGAAATGGAGAATTGTCCTTAATTAATTTTTTAGCATTACTTTGTGAAAAGGTATCCTATTTAATCATCTTTATTTCCCCACAACAAACTAATAATTTAAATAGTAATATATTTTACACCATCTTTGAAGAAAGTGAACACTGATGTTATTGAGAATGAATTCCATTTATTCTTCTCTTTCAAACAGGTTTAAAAGGCAGATATATGCCCTAACATTCAAAAGAATAAATTTCAAATAAAATTTTCAAATAAGATTTTATTAATATACTCATGTATAATAGTTATAATCTAAGTCATTTGACTTCAAGTATGTTTGTATTTGGAGGCAGTGTTGTATAGAGATTAAAATCCTGGGCTTGCTAGCTAGCTGCATTTACTTTTTCCAAGGTACCTCAGTTTCCTCATCTGTAAAATGGGGATAATGATCATAGTACCTTTCTCAGAGGGATGCTGTGAGCATAAGGTGAGTTAGTTAATGCGAAGCACATAAAACATAATGTGTTTCCTGTTTGGGTTTAGTTGTAGTCTTTTGCCCTAGAAGGCTGCAGCTTATTTATCTCCTTACAAGGTTTTCCAGCAGTGCCCGCTGCTTTTCTGGCCTGGGTGAGAGATGATCTCCTTGCTTCAGTACTTAGGTAGCTCACAGACAGACTCAAAGGGACATACACTCAGGGACATACCCTCTGGGACCAGGAACTAAGAATGCAGGTTGGGGGGATAGGCGGAGGGCTGGCTCTTCAAGATTGTCACTAAGCTGGGGAGGGGGGGAGGGGTGGGGTACAGACAACTAAGAACATTGCAAAGCTTTCCTACAATTTTTAGATTTCCCCTTCCCCCTTTTATTCTGCCTTCACTTGGCTACTGTAAACCTTTGACTGTTTTCCAGAGTTTTAACAAATTTAGTTGACAATTTTTTTTTTTTTTTTAGTTGACAATTTTTGCTTGCTTTTTGATGTTTCTGTCAGGGTACAGGAGCTTGGAGGGGCGTACTCTAACATTTGGCTGATGTCACCCCCCTGGATAAGATTTTAAAGGTTAACTTGTCCATACTTCCTTTCTCCCCCAAAAGGAGACAACCAGAGTACCCAGAGGTTGTTCTGAGGATAAACTGAGCAATGAGATAATTAATGTGCCTGGCCCATTGTAACATTCCATTAAAAATTTTTAGTAATTATTATGCTAAAATATAGTGTGACTTGAAATGCATGATATTCTAAGTCTAGGAAAACTTCAATACCAGATTGCAGTGACCTTTACTTCCTTTTTAAGACAGCTAAGGGTAGCACCATTTCTTCCTCAATAGTAGTCTCCTGCTTTTAACTATCTGGGATGTCTATTTGATCCTTGGCCAAACTCTGGATCCACAATTATATTTCATATATATTACAGGATCTCTATAAGGAATGATAAAATACAAAATTCATGTAAGGATTTCCTAGAACCCACTGAAAAATAAATAGGAAAGAAAATATATACAGAAAGAAAAGGCAAAAGACTTCCCTGGTGGTCCAGAGGTTAAGGCTCCACGCTTCCAGTGCAGGGGGTGCGGGTTTGATCCCTGGTCAGGGAATTAAGATCCCACGTGCCATACGGCGCGGCCAAAAAATAAAATAAAAAGAAAGAAAAGGCAAAAGTAAAGCTGCATATGGAAAATACCTGCAAAGGGAAACAACTCGTGCAGGATCTTCTTGGAATACGCACAAACTCACATTGTTATTCTGCTTACTTCCCAGAAGTTAAGAGCTCAAGTGATCTGGCTGGGATCAGAACCTGCACCCCTTAAAGTTGAAATTTAGTACTTAATAAAACTATCCACTTCTCCACAAGTTATATAGATGTTTTTCATTCCCTGGACATTCTCCCACTTATTTCTCCATGGGCCTAATGACCTACCCACTGAATACCAAAAAGATGTTGGATAAAGAATCATTGTCAAGATGTATGATTAACTTGGCTAAATGCTAACACAGTTTCGCAATGAAAACCTTAATCTCTGCCATTCAAAACTTTGCAAAAGATGTATGCACGGTGGTTTTGCTTATGCAAAAAATGCATTTCATAATTGTCATGTATTGTTTTTAACATATGTTTCATATCAGATACAAGAAAGGTCAAATGAGAGCTAAAAAACTGTTGGCCGGATTTGCTATGCATGAGTCTTCCAGCACATCTGGGAACCTCTGTAGAAAATTAACTCAACATTCTGGACTCCTGGGATGGCCAGATTATTAACTGTTTTTGCAGAAGCACTCTGTGCAAGCCAAGGCATATAAGAAATATTTTTAGACCTGTAGACCATTAAATACTGTACAGTTAGCTTCCTGCATGAGAAAAACAGCGGGTACTTAAATGGAGATGTCTAGTTCCATTCACAAAGGGAAAAATAAACCATGCATTTGTTGGCAATGGCATTGGACAATTTAGACTCTATGGTTAAAGTGTTACTGGAAAATTGAATATCAGACGTTTTTATTAAAATAAAATTAAACATTAAGAATTATAGCACAGAGCAAATTATAATTGTATTGGCCTTGAATCTGATATAGCTTCTGTATAGGTAAGCAGTGGAAATATTTCTCCTAGAACCTCACACAAAATCTAGATCCAGATTTCTACTTTTTTTTCTCCTCCTGTCAAATACCTTTTTGGAGGTAAGCTCAAGGAGAAAAATACTAAGAAATATACTGTCATTTGCAATGAGAGATTCAAAACATTTCTCTTTTGCCCAGAAAGCCTAGGAGTGGATGTTTGTTCATCATTTAACTTAGGCCTGGGAATCATTCTTTATATTACCTTTAGACGGTACAGTGACCCTGAAATAGCCATATTTAGTCTCTTCCCTGTACGCAGTAGATAAATACCACTTAATCCCTGTTACTTCTGTGTGGCAGAAGTTGGTTTAAGCATGTTAGAGATTCCTGGGGAGCTTGAAAATATACTGACTCCCCAATCTCTTCTCTTCTTGTGTTGGGCCCAGACACTGGTATGTATTTTTTAAGTTCCTCATTGTAGTGTGTTGTCATGATTGAAAACCAGTGGAGAGCAACGTGTCTTAGATGAAGGAAAGAAAAATCTAATCATGGACTAGACATGGATCAGTCATGGACAAATCCAAATGATTTATTGAATGAAGTCTGAATCTATGCAAAGAGTTTTGAAGATTATCTTTTCCCAGCCACATGGTGTGTTAGTCAGACAATAACCTGAAAAATGAAAAGCCAATCATTAATAATTTTTCCAATAAATATACTTAATAGCAGAGTATAGCCGAAACAATTTTCTACATCTTTATGCAAAGAAAAAAAATGGTTTGAATGATAATGTCAGGAGCTAAATATCAGGTCAGGTCCCAGCCTTACTGCTGGGCTGGGGAGAAGTTTCTTTCACTCCAAATCACTTACAGAAGCATCAGCTATTCTGAGCTGACCCCACTCTAAATCACTTCAGGCCCCCAACACCAGGAATTTAGAAGGGTTAAAACACTAGAGGAAATAAAGACACATGTTTTAAACCACTACATTTTGCCATAATGACTATCCCTTTCACTCAAATAGCTTAAGTTGAGTGGGATTTATAGTCTTCATTTTTAATTGTTTAGAGATTAATAATTCAATCATACAGCAAGTGTTTGTTGAATGCCTACTATGTGCCAAGCACCCCTTTAGGACTCATGAAATTTACAAGAGACCATTAAAAAAAACACAATTATATATGAACACAATTATATAATTATATAAGAACACAATTATATATGAGATGGTGTTAAGTGCCATAGAGAAATATAAAGCAGGAAGGGGAAAGAAGTTTCCATTTTAAACAGGGTGTTGGGAAAGGCTTCCCTGAGGAGCTGACGTGTGAGCAGATATCTGAAAGAGATGAAAGTTATGCAGATGTCCAAGCAAAGAAAGTTCCAGTCTGAGTGCTCAGCAAGCACAATGCCTAGAAAGAAGTCTTTTTACTTTTGCCAATATCATTTGCACATAGATAATTCAGTTAACACAGTAAACTTTTTCTACCAAAAGATTCTCTCTTCCAGCCTCCATTCTAAGTCATGATACTCCTGTTAACATGTATGACTATATAATCATGGATAATAATAACTCCTACCAATGACTGAACCCTAGAAGAAGCTAAATCTAACCTTAAATCTAACTGTAACTTTGCCAGTTTTTCCAGTAAGGAGACTGAGCCTAAGAGAGATTATGTAACTTGCCCAGGGTCACATGCATAGCCAAGTGTGGGGCTGCCATATTTTATTCCACGTCTGTCTGACTCCAAAGCCCATGCTCTAAACAGCTATATCTTATTATTTCTATCAACTTTGATCTAAAATAAACAATAAATGCAAGGAAGTTTCTCTTAACCACGGTGGATGTATTATAAACAATATAAATAACTTCTGTATCTCCTTCTGTAGGTCACTTTACCTCCTCCTTCAGAATCCATTTTCCCATCCATTAAATAAGGAGCTGAACTAAGTCATTTGTTAAATCTGTTCTACCCACAAAATACTGTGATTTTATGATATATTCACTTTGGCCACTTTAACATCTTTTGAGTCCTACCAAATCAATGACATAGTCAGTAAACATGCATTGATTGCCTTTTCTGAGCCAGGCACAATCTACAAACTCCATGACCCCAAATAATTTTTACTTAAGAATTTAACTATAAAAAAAAAAAAAAAAAAAAAGAATTTAACTACATGCTTTGGTATAGAATTTATAAAGGTTTGACCTGGATTCCAGTCAAACCAACTCCATGTGCCTGCTTTGCTTTGTGTTTTAACTTACAAATGCAGATGTGTATTGTTGATTTGGCAATATTATTGAAGAAATATGTAAGAAGGTGGACTACTTTAAAGCATCTAAAATGACCATATATTGCCCCACTCCCTACTCATGTCACCCTATTTGTTGCCTCCATCATGCTCATCTCAATCACCAGCGTTAGAAAATAAGTTCCATGGGGTCAGGGACACATCCATCTGCTTCCCATCTATGCATGTGGCTCTTAGTACTGTACCTACTATACCATAGGTTATCCACTAATATTTACTGCATGAAATGTATAATTAAATTACTTTCAAAATTGAGGATAAACCCAAGTTTTAAGAAACCAATGTCAGCTCTCAACTGACATCTTGAAATGTAACAGTGGAGACTTGGACTCTATAATCACTAACTTAAGCTACATTACTCTCTAGTCCTCAGTTTCCTCGCCCATAAAGTAAGCAAGAAGGGGAGAAACAGTGTCTTCCAGCCCCCCAAGTCACTGATCCTCTGAACTCTACCACTGGTGTAGAATATAGAAAACATCTAATTTAACAGAGGTTTAACCTGGATATCTTGACTTTATGAAACTGAAACACTTGCTGGGCCAGGCAGGAGACATAAATAAACAAAATGGGTGGGGTGGTAAATTGCCTTTAGCAATTCACAGTCACAAGGGCTAAACTGAAAAATATAAAATCCCAGTAAGGACACAAGTGAATTAAAGCCACAAAAGGAAGAACAGTTGTCTAGTTACTTAGAATCACTGTATCTTCAGGGGCCAAGAATAGTCCCTATGCTCCATGTTATATGGATGTAATTATCCTTAAGCAACTGAATGAGGATGAGTCAGTAGCTTGTGGAGACCTGCATGATAAGACTTGTGATCTCTGATGGGATTCCTCGACTAAGCTCTTGATCAGACTTCTGCTGTCCTTGTCCAAACCATCATCTTCATGAGGGTGGAGGTTAGTGATACTAGATCTGCAGACTGTGGGATGTTTGCTCTAGTGAAATAGTGTGGGTGGATTCTCATCCTGCCCTGTGTGCGGTGGAAGGTTGTAGCCCAAAGGTGGAGGCCAGAGAAGCCTACCTGCACATGACTGTGTAAGTGAAACCTCACCACTAGGCACCCAAAGGGGATCTGGTCTGAGCAGGTTAGAGATGAGCAAGTGCTCCTAGGAGGACTGAAGACCTAGCACATGAACAGGGGACCACATGTGCTTGGAAAGCCCGCCATGCTAGCTTAAACACAATACAGAACCGTCCCTTTAGCTGCCAGCAACTGTGGACTGCTGGGACCACACACCAAGTTCCAAAGTTCTGAAGTATTTTGGACTCCTCCATCTTCCCTCATGTTCTGCCATTTATCAAGTCTTCCCAAATCATTCCAGCTGCGCTTCACCTCCATCCCTTCCTTCCCGCAGTCACGGTTCCCACGCCCATCCTCCTCTCATCCACTACCTTCTGAGGGTACAGCAGCCTCCTAATCTCCTCCGTTTGGGTCTTTTCTGACTCTGGCCTCTCACACAAACTGCCAGGGCTCTTGAATTTCCTCAGAGTGAAGCACTCATTGACTTTCAAAGCCATCCACTATCCGGCTTCCACCTAGTTTCCAATCATTTCTCCCAGGAGCCTTCTACTCCCATGAAATTGTTCAACCAACGGTTGCTTAAATACACCTTGTTAGGTTTTGCTCCCACACCTTTATTTGTATTGTTCCGCCCACTTTGGATACTTTTCTACTGGCTGTTCACCAATCCAAGCATTGCCAGTATTTTTTTTCTCTGGCCGCGCGCCGCGCAGCATAAGGGATCTTAGTTCCCCAACCAGGGATGGAACCCATGCCCCCTGCAGTGGAAACACAGAGTCTTAACCACTGGACCACCAGGGAAGTCCCACCAGTATTTTGAAAACCTGTCAAATCCTGCCTCTTCCGTGAAGACTTGCTTAACAGCTTTGCCTACACTATTGCTTCTTCCTTTAAATCCTGACCAAAATTAATACCCATACCCTTTCTTCACATTGGGTTTGGAGGTACTTTTTTTTTTTTAATTTATTTTTATTTATTTATTTATTTATTCTTTGGGTCTTTGTTGCTGCACGCGGGCTTTCTCTAATTGCGGTGAGCAGGGGCTACTCTTTGTTGCGGTACGCTTCTCATTGCAGTGGCTTCTCTTGTTGCGGAGCACGGGCTCTAGGCGTGCAGGCTTCAGTAGTTGTGGCACACGGGCTTAGTTGCTCCGCAGCACGTGGGATCTTCCCAGACCAGGGCTCGAACCCGTAGTACCCTGCGTTGGCAGGCAGATTCTCAACCACTGCGCCACCAGGGAAGTCCCTGGATGTACTTAGTATCAGGCTGCATTATGGCTTTGTGGATGTCTATGTGCTGTTCCCAAATCAGAATATAAAGTCCAAATGATCAAGTTTCCTTTGTGTCCTTATAAAAACCAGGGTAGCATCTTAAACAAATGCTTAATAAATACATTCTGGATGTAATAAACCCATCCAAGAGAAAAAAATCAAGGAAGCCTTTTCTTCCTCCCAGATACACAGAACTGAATTCAAAATTAATGTTTGCAGGATGGTTTTACATCCTGTGATAGTGTCCAAGGGACATTTCTAAAGCCTTACTAGAGCAATTTGAGAAGCAAAATTTCATTTCTCTAAAGTGTTCTTGCTTATTTTTGAACATCATGGAACCTGAGATGGGAAAGAAGGAAAAAACCAAAGAGCCCACTGTGGATTTCTTGAAGGGTCTTGTGAAGGGTCTTGTGAAGCCACTTGTGAAGGGTCTTGTGACGACTCAGCAGGACTGACCTCGGATATAGACTTTTCTTACTTCTGTGAAGTACCTGAAACTGTGGGAGTGAGTTTTAGGGCATTGCTTACAAACAGTTGCAGTATATATAATTATGAATGAATTTGCATAAATTTGTGCTAAAAATATACGCCATGAGCTCTATAGATAACTTGCCGTGGGTACTTTGGTGCTTGGGAATCATGAAAAAAACAGCATGATAATAATACTTCCATGATAATAACACAATGAGCAAGAAGTCATTCTTGATGACTCTGAATTTAACAGGAACAACTTCAACAATGTAGAAGATTTTTCCAACAAATAGTGATAAAGAATTATTCATAAGTAAGTGAGATTTGGAGGAATGATGTTTATTTGACACAGATGCCACAAAAACACAAGATAATTAGAGCTGAATGCAGGAAGAATGCTCATACATGGCAAATTTCCCAAATGGGTCCATAGTTATAAAATCAACTAGGACTTCCCAAATAAAAAAGTGTGGATAAATAACAATGAATTTTTTACTTTCACTCTGTTAGATTTATAGGTTCTTAGAAACATTTTAATTACTCACATCTGGAAATAATGTTTGTAGTCCTTCCCTAGGTGTTCCTCAAAACCGATTCCTTATTTCAGGGGCTATTATCTGGCCCTGACCTGGAAGCTCCTAGGTGATTAGCTCACAGGTCAGAGAGGATGTCTTCTGGGGTACAGTGATCTCAATAAAGAGACTTAAAACCATTTCATGAGGAACAGTGGAAGGGAAGAGGGCCAGCTAACCTGGGAATGGAAGACTGAGGTGAGACATAACAGTTACTTTCTAATATTCTAGGTATTATTTTATTAAAGAGAAAGTAGATCTCTTCTATGTAACTCAGGAGCGAGCTAGAACCAGTGAGGAAGTTTCAAGGATCCAAACTTCTGTTCAACTTGCAAAGAATTTTCTAACAAAGAGAGTAATACTTAGTGGAAGAGGTAATTCCTTTGAAGGAATTTAGACTGGGGCTGCTTAGTGAAATTTGAGGGGTGTTTTTGCTTTGCCACTCAAAATGGTATCCACGGAATGGGGCTGGTCTACACCTTCTTTTTTTTTTTTCTCCTGGAGATTTATATTTTAATGATTTTTTTTTTTATCACAGTTTGACTCCTAAAATGATGGTTCCTATCAATTAAAATAAACTACATTACCAGGAAATCCATTAATAAAATGTAGACCGCTTACATATTTATGTATGAAATATTTCATGTGTGTATCTGATATACTAACAGACATAGGATGATGATCTATTCCTAGATGTTCTTGTTGGGGGAGGGGAGGTAAGAACACAATATGAAATTTACCCTCTTAACAAATGTTTGTGTGCAATACAGTAATGTTAACTATAGGCACATGTTGCTAGGCAGATCTCTAGAACTTAATCTTCTTACATAACTGCAACTTTATATTCAATGTATGGCAACTCCCCATTTCCCCTTCCCCCAGCTCCTGCCAACCACCACTCTGCTTTTGCTTTTACATGTTTTACTAATTTAGATGCCTCTTATAAGTAGTATTATGCAGTATTTGTTCTTCTGTGTCTGGCTTATTTCACTTAGCATAATGTCTTCAAGTTTCATTCGTGTGGTTGCATATGACAGGATTTCCTTCTAAGTCAGAATAATATTTCATTGTATGTTTATACTACATTTTCTTTATCCATTCATCTGTCCATAAGCATTTAGGTTGTTTCTACCTCTTGGCTATTGTGAATCATGCTGCAATGAACATAGGGGTGCAAAGAACCCTTTGAGATCTTGATTTCTACACGTTCCTTGGTATTAGTTCAGGACAAGAGAAAGAGCTTGTGCCAGATTGTAAATGGACACACTGCTTCCTTCATCAGTAGAGATGTGTTATGGAAAGAAAATGTCAACAGAACTAAACAATGTACTTAGTGACATTCTTGCTGCAATGGAAGGAATACTTTGAGTATTTTGAGTACTTTGACTATTGCTGCAATGGAAGGAATTTATCCATTAAATAGTAAAATACTAGAGAATTTTCACAGTAATCAAATTATCACACTACAAAATATATATAAATGGAACATCCATTTGAACACTAAGATTTATATTTCCCCAATTGAATATATGTTTGAAAGTCACACATCACAATTATAGAAAATTGCAAAAAAAAAAAAAGGATCATTACCGTTCCCTGGTATTTATTTATTTATTATTTTTTTAAAACTTTATTTATTTTATTTATTTTTGGCTGTGTTGGGTCTTCGTTTCTGTGCGAGGGCTTTCTCCAGTTGCGGAGAGCGGGGGCCACTCTTCATCACAGTGCGCGGGCCTCTCACTGTCGCGGCCTCTCCCATTGCGGAGCACAGGCTCCAGACGCGCAGGCTCAGCGGTTGTGGCCCACGGGCCCAGCTGCTCCGCGGCATGTGGGATCTTCCCAGACCAGGGCTCGAACCCGGTTCCCCTGCATTGGCAGGCAGATTCTCAACCACTGCGCCACCAGGGAAGGGAAGCCCCCTGGTACTTATTGAAAGATTCTATTAGTTGGATGTGATGTGCACCAGGCAGAGTCTTTAGGTCGAATAAGTAATACATATTGCATATATGCATGTGCTACTATTTAAAAATAAAGATTCTGTTATAATTACAAAATAAGAATTCATATTAAAGTGCAACTGAATTAAAAGTAGCTCTTTCTTATTATGTGTTTTCCCAAGCATATATACTAAAAGTACCATCTCGGCTACGTAGAAGTCCAAAATGCTTTTTATTTTATTATTTTTATTTTTTTGCCCATGCCACACAGCATGCGGGATCTTAGTTCCCTGACTTAGTTCCTTGAGCAGAGATGGAACCCATGCCCCCTGCAGTGGAAGTGCAGATTCCTAACCACTGGACCACCAGGGAATTCCCCAAGATGCTTTTTTTTTTTTAATTTAAATTTATTTATTTATTTATTTATGGCTGTGTTGGGTCTTCGTTTCTGTGCGAGGGCTTTCTCTAGTTGCGGCAAGTGGGGGCCACTCTTCATCACAGTGCGTGGGCCTCTCACTATCGCGGCCTCTCTTGTTGCGGAGCACAGGCTCCAGACGCGCAGGCTCAGTAATTGTGGCTCACGGGCCCAGTTACTCCGCGGCACGTGGGATCCTCCCAGACCAGGGCTCGAACCCGTGTCCCCTGCATTGGCAGGCAGATTCTCAACCACTGCGCCACCAGGGAAGCCCCCCCCCCCCCAGGAAGCCCCCCCAAAATGCTTTTTATGTGATGGATATTCTTACATGAAAACACTTGCTAATCATGCAGGGCCTCTGCATCCAGCTGTGTAGTTTGTGTTATGCAAAAGGCACACAATGAGGGAGCAAGTAAGAGGCTGAACTCCAGGGAATCTTTTCTCTAGAACTGTAGGCCTGAAACAACTGAAACAGTGAAGCCATTTTTTCACATTTCTTTTCTCCTTTTGTTTTCAAGGTGAAAGAACCATGTAATCATGCCAACATCCTGTCCAAGCCTGACCCAAGAACCTTCTGGACTAATGATGACTCAGGTATTATTGGAAAAATACATTCTGGCCCTGTGATACACAGAAAGCGTGAGGCGGTAAAGCCCCACACAAAGGCAAGGTTTAGGGGAAATTTTTGGTTTTGCTTGTTTGTTTCTTTATACGTAGTCCAACACTTGAATGTACTTCACAATCACTTTTTTATAAGTCCCTTTATTTTATCTTCTTTTTCAATTTCTAAAGCGTGTATACCATTAAGTACAGCTTGATGAATTGTGAAGTATATTCAAGTGTTGGGGGAACAAAGCAATGAGTCTATTTCCTGGAGTGGAGGACAGAGAAATAAGATAAGGTGGGCAAATATACTGATCCAAGTGTCTCTTCCAAGGGAAGGAAGGGATTAAAAACCCTAAGGTGAGTCATATTCCAAATACTCAGTGGAGGGCAAGTATGACTTGCACTATCAATCCCGAAGTAGAAATCTAATCAGAATCAGAGGAATGCTACTTTCTGAGATCGGAGAATATGCTTCACGTGTGTAATTAAAAATTACACTCGGACCAAGGGTAGGTATGTTTTTATAGGAAACTGAAGACATAACATCTTTTCATTCTTTTTCACAAACACATTGAACCATGAGGCCTAATGACACCAAGTAAAGACACTAGAACTGAGAAGAGAAGGTTCAGTAAAAGAAACAAAATAATTAAGAGGGTGATTCTAGAGCTTTCACCTTCTCTAATTAAATAGGGTCTAATTAAGTGGAGAATTGTGGTGATACCTAATATTTGTATTAGGCCTCACGGTTTGTATATTTGTATAGATCTCAGTGTGTTCACAAAAACCTAATTTAGTGTTTGGGCCAACCCTATGAAATAGAGGGGCACACGTGAGAGATCAGATCAGATGCTGAAAGAGGGTAGCTGACATCCAAAGCTCATGAGCAGAGAACGTCAGGACTGGGAGGGGGATGGAGAACCTGTGTGCTCAGTTCTGTATCACTCTTCCTAGGAAGAAGCAGCTCTCCTCTGAGAAGCAGCGGGAGCTAAATTGGTGCTTTAATCTTTTCTTTATAAAAGAGAGTCAGAGACTATGCCTATTAGCAGAGGCAGGAGGGGTTAGAGAGAGAAAAGCACTCTGCTGCCTTTTTTTCAAAGACCAGGCTTACCGTAAACTTATTATCAATTTCATCTGTCAAAAAAATTGTTCTGTCTTGTTTTATGTCTTTTGAAGAAAGATGAAGAAACATGAAAGTGAATTGGCCTATTTATGCCATCATTGTGGTCCATTAGTAGCACAGCCACAAAATAAACAAGCTGTCCACCGGCTAATACTACTGTTAAGATCTACAGCACGTATGCTGTGAAGGAGCCATGTAGAACAAAACATAACAATTAAAAAATGAGTTTTTTTTAGTTTTTTAAGGAACTTCCATACTGTTCTCCGTAGTGGCTGTATCAATTTACATTCCCACCAACAGTGCAAGAGAGTTCCCTTTTCTCCATACCTTCTCCAGCATTTATTGCTTGTAAATTTTTTGTTGATGGCCATTTTGACCGGTGTGAGGTGATACCTCAATGTAGCTTTGATTTGTATTTCTAGGGAGACGCAAGAGGGAGGAGATATGGGGATGTATGTATATGTATAGCTGATTCACTCTGTTATACAGCAGAAACTAACACACCATTGTAAAGTGATTATACTCCAATAAAGATGTTTAAAAATAAATAAATAAATAAATGATTCTTAAAGTTATGCAAAGAGAATGGAATTAGAAGGGAATCTGTACAGGCCAGATCCAGAAAACGCTGCTTAGGTACTTTTTGGAGCTGGAGAAATTATGTTACAAGAAAAACTACTGCAGAACGTGTATAGAAATAGTAAAAGGAATGCTCTGGATCTACTCATCTTACAAACTTCTTAAAAATTTTTATTGTATCTTCAATGGGGTTACAAAGATAGTATCCCTTCTGTAGTAGCAGCTCACTTAATAAAGATCCTCTCCAATAATCAGTTCCTCGACTAAGGTCTATGTTTAGTGCTTTGGTGGGGAGAGGTAGTTGTTCAGTCAATGACTGAGACATGGGTATTAAAATCTCCACCTATGGTGGTAGAATTATCTTTTGCTTTTTAAAATTCAGTAAATTTTTACTTTATGTATTTTGAAGCTCTGATCTTAAGCACATACACTCTTATAATTGTTGTAAGTTCTTGATGAATTGTGTTCCTCTTTATCTCTGGTAAAAGTCTTCATTTGAAGTCTTTTTTTTTTTTTTTTCCTGATATTAATATAACTTAGCCAGCCTTCTGACACCTACTCTTCACGTGATATATCTTTTCTATCCATTTACTTTCAACCTATCTGTGTCTTATAGTTAAAGTGCTTGTCATATAGACCTCATATAGTTAGGTTTTCCTTTTAAAGACTATCTGACAATCTCTGCTTTTGCTTGGAATGTCTAGACAAATTACACTTAATGTAATTGTTAGATATAACTATACCATCTTGGTATTTGTTTTCCTCATGACCCTTCTCTTCGTTTGCTGTTCTTCCTTTTATGACTTCTCTAGAATTATTTGAGTATGTTTTAGAATTCAATATTAATTTATCTATTGGCTTAGTGGTGGCTCTAAGGATTACAATTAATAACTAAGTTTTCACAGACCATTATAGAAAACTTCAAACAGTATAGGTCTATTTATCCCACTACTCCTCCCATGCTTTACATTATGGTTGTAATATATATCACTTCTACATATGAGATTAAACCAATGGTATAATGTATTTAAAGGAAAACCATCCTTTGTACTTTCTGAGATGTTTACCATTTCTGATGGTCTTCATTTCTTCTTGAAGATCCAATTTTCCCCAGAAATCATTTCCTTTTAGCCTGGAAAAACTTCTTTTAGTGTTTCTTATAATGCAGTGATTCTCTGGCAATGAGAATTTCTCAGTTTTCTTTTATCTTTATGATATGGCTTTATACATGAAAATATTTTTATTTAATTCTTGAAGGATATTTTTTTCTAGATATAAAATTCTAAGTTGATGATTTTTTTTTCTTTTATTGCTTTAGAGATGCTGGTCCATGGTCTTCTTGTCTCTATAGTTTCCGATGAGAAGTCAGTGATGATTTAAATTATTGTTACCCTGAATGTAATGTGCTGTCTTTCATTGGTTGCTTTAATTTTTTTTTTTTCAATCTTTGGTTTTTATCAGTTTGACTATGATGTATCTAGAATAGAATCAATGTTCTTTAAGATGTAGAACTCTGAGGTTTAGGAAGTTAAACACTCTTCTAGTCTATTAGTAGTTTTCTTAGAATTTGAATCTGAGGGATGCAATTGTTTCTGCTGTAGTTTCTACACTGCAGCGTGCCCTTTCTTCATCAGGACATCAGCACCCCAACTAAAACTTCTCCTAGATGCCTTCAATTCTGTTAAGTGTAAACACAAGCTAAAGCAACTCCACAGCCTTCTGCAACATGTAAATTTATAAGCCTGCAAATGGATTGTTTACAAATACAATATTCTAGTCATAGTATGAATTTTATTAGGGTAACTTTTCCCAGTTCCTGAAATAATTGTGTTAAAATGGTTCCATCATTTCCTCCAGCAAATATATTTCAGTGAATGGATTATTTCCATTCAAAGCCAGCCATCATCAGAGAGTATTTTACTTATTTAATCTAATGTATAGTCTCGATACACAGTTTAAGTAGAGTTCAATATTGGAGGTAACTAGTCAAGATTGCTTGATAGAAATAGAAGTTAAATTTAAAAATCTTTTGTTTTGAAGTAGGGAATTACTGAGGGTTAGCTCACCCTGAAATTCCACCCTGGTGGGATTGCCTAGATTTTCATACCCATTATCTTTTTTGCGTGACTACCAGAGGATGGGGCTGGCGTGCTCAGTTGTCATATGCAGATATGGTAGTTGGAGAAACAAAAGTAATTTTTTTTTTTTTACCATCTTTATTGGAGTATAATTGCTTTACAATGGTGTGTTAGTTTCTGCTTTATAACAAAGTGAATCAGTTATACATATACATATGTTCCCATATCTCTTCCCTCTTGCGTCTCCCTCCCAAAAGTAATTTTTTAAAAGCTTTTTTTAAAAACATAATATGAAAGTAGCATATGTTCATCATAGGAAAGAAATGGAAAATTAACCACCCATAATCCTCCCACCTACACTTTTTTTCATTGGACTTGACTCTCTTGTGCATTCCCAGCATTTGTTCTGACAATAAGCAAACAGGCTGCACAAGTTTAGGTTCTTTCCTATTATCTTTGTTTTTAGGCCTTAAAACCTGATTTGTTTGTTTTGGCACATCTTTGTTTTTCAATTGCTGGTCCTTCAGTAGCCTGTAACATCCTCTTAAATGAGAATTTCAAGGTAAGATGAGTTTCCTCACACTTTCAGAATGTGTGTTTTTCCAGGTACTATTATTGGCAACACAGATAATGGTCTTTACTTAGAGGAAGTCAGATAATGAAGCAGTTAAACAATAAGGCTTCTTTTGCAAGGGCCATGATTTTAACTGGGCACCTGTTTTGCTAGGTAGGAAAATGTAGCTCCTTGATGTTCTCCCTGGGCTCTTACTTAAAGTCACCTTTTAACAAAATGCAATTCTACCCTTGGGATGTTCAAAATGTCTAGATTTCTTTCAAGCAAAAATTAAAGAGGAAGATTCATTATTGTGCAAATTTTTTCCAGAAGGAAAACTAAATTTTCCCTTATATTTTCAGGATTATCATTATTTCTTTATATTTTTTAATGATTCATCACATTTTAAAATTCAGCCCAAATTTCTGGGGATGTAGAAATCAATATAAAGAGGTATATTCATATTTATGTGGGAGCAGTAATTTTTGTTCCAAATGTAGAAATGAAAAGATGCATAGTTTGAAAACATATGGACTACAGAAATATTTCAGTGTTTCAGAGAATACATAAAATTAGATCATTGCGTTAATATAAGGAGAGGGAGGACTTCATTCCATAGATCTTTCAAAGTGGAGAAAATATAACTTCTAGATCTTTTTCTTAAAAAGCAAAACACTCTCATATTTAATATCCAGAAAACTGTTGCTTCATTCCTCAAGATATGGAATTATCTAACCCCCTCACCCTGCAAAAAAAAAAAAAATGTGAGAAAAGTTAAACACAATCTGCTTACACAGAACCTTGCCATCTGATACTTGTTGGCCAGTGTAGACTTTGCCTCTTGCTATTAGAGATAAACCATTTGGTAAAAATCTGTGGATACAAGAAGATCTCTTAAGTAGACTGACCTCATTACTCAGGTCTTAACTAAAAAAGGTAGCTATCTCAGTAATGAAAGCCACCTTACCCACAGTGAGAAACTCCAAATATCACATAATGCCACCCATGGGAGCAGAGATGGAGGTAGGCTTTGGAAAGAACAGGGGCACGATCATAAGAATTCTGCGCTCCTGGCTGTTTCTGACTTCCCCTACTTCTGCCATTCAAATCTTTCAGAATCAAACTTGGTATTTACTCCCTCCATCTTAGATCAGGAAGCCACAATCATCTTCAGTTTTCTGAACCGCATCTCTTTCAGCCAACTGGACTCACATCAGTGCTGACCAGCAGACCATCTGGCCATGCTTCCCAGTGAGCCACGCATGGAGCTGCAGGAAACTGCTCAACACTTTACTTTCTGCTGTGATTAGTGCTATGAGCTCTTGAGGAAGGCCGCCTGCCTGAGTTTGCCACCAAGTTCAATGCTTATTACCTGTGTGACTTTGCAGGAATGATTTCACCTTTCTGTGCTTCCATTTCTTTCACATGCAAAAATGGAATATTATAATAGATCATAGTTTTGTGAGGGCTAATTCAGGTAAAGGTACTTAGAACTCTGTCTAGCATATAGTTAGTGGTCAATTTATGACAGCTCTTTTTACTTGGAGAAAGAATTATGTCATTTATACAAACCTGAACCCTCATCCCCCTGCCATATATAAGGTCTACAATCTATGGGTTGAAAGAAGAATACATTTTATTTTGTCATTACTCTTACTATTTCATACTTTTCTGAACCCATAACTTGTTTTGTTTTTTTCTTCTCTCTGAACCAAGAAGCTCATCATTCACTGTCTTCTGTTATCTGGGTCCCCATACACAGCACTGATAAGCTTCCTGAAAATAAACATATGGCTGGACATAAAACCCTCAAACTGGAAAGAACCTTAGACATTGCCTATTCATTTAGATAAAATATTGCATTCTTAAGCAATGGTCTGTAAAGCAGAAACGCACTTAGTTTTGCATGACTTTAACCATTTACAATGGCTTAGAGGCTTCCCAGTTCAAGGACAGGTTGTTTATTCCAGTGAGTAGCAAAATGTCATTTCAAAACTTTTCTGTTTAAAGTTACTTAGAGTCACGCGCATCTAGCATTTAAGTTTGATAGCAAAACATTATCAGATCTGATCCTCATGATGGTCCTGCTGCCTAGTGTGTGAATGTGTAAATATGTGACTATAGACTCATCCAACTCAGCACAGAGAAGCCCCCTCCCTCTCCCTCGCATTGTGTCAATTAAGTTTTACAGTTGGAGCAAAGTCTGCTTCTCCCTTTGTTAAACACACAACTTTCTCTTCCTCTTGATTATGACCAAAATTACTCGTTATTTCTGCTGCTGGCTCAAAGCTAAACTAGCAGTTTTTTCACAATTTTATTTTTCTGATTCCCCAGCATTCTTTTTTTTTGGCCTCGCTGATTGGCATTCGGGATCTTATTTCCCTGACCAGGACTCGAACCCGTGTCCCCGGCATTGGCAGGCGAATTATTAACCACTGCACCACCAGGGAAGCCCCATAAGTTTGTTTTTTTATGTCTGTGGGTCTATTTCTAGAAGTTCATTTGTATCATTTGAAAAAAGGGTTTTAGATCTTTGCCTTAATATCAGAAATATTTTATCTGGTCAAATATAAACGTAGTTTACAAAATTTGAAGAAAAATTATTTACAACTTTAAAATTGTATGTAATAAGGAGAATGGGCCAATGACATGAAAACAGGCTTTGCCTGGGATGAAATGGCCCACAGAGAGGGGTGGGTGCAGGATGGAGAGTGAGGGATTAGGAAGGGAGGGGTGGGATGGATGGGCTGGAGCCTAGTGAGAGGGAGGTTTGTGTGAATCCAGGATGCCCAGAGTTGAGAATAGAATTAAAATTTAGGCAGCAGTGAATCACCAGGAGATGAATAGATGAGGTGCGTTTTAGAAACCTTTCCCGATCACACGGTGTACCATCCTCTGGGTTTCCCATGCATGTTTTAGCTGTAGGAAGATTCCCTTGAACCTGGAGATTTGGGACCCATGGAATGGATACCACGCAGTATTACTTTAAAGGGTCTGCATTTGCTCACCCAACCTCACCAATCCTCTCAGCCCCAAGAGTGCCCAGCCTTATGTCTCATCCAGCTATGGGTCTAGATATGGTCAATCCAGGTTGAATCACAGCCCCTGAACGAATTTTGTAAGAATTCCTCTCTTTCACTGTCTTTGTTTTTTTCTTTTTCTTTTTGTAATTTATTTTTATAATGGGGTTTAGCTGATTTTCAATGCTGTGTTTATGCCACTTTACACCCACTTGATTCACTTACAGAGAGATCTCAATAAGTACTTTTTAAGATTAAAAAAAAAAAACTTAGGGCAGGGAGCCCTGAGCAAACTCATTGGTAAAGTGAGAGTTGATTGAAGTCAATTGATTCTAAGGTTCTTTCTTACTCTGAAACTCCTTTATTCTATGAAGGTGTAAATTGACAACAAAAAGAAAATGCAAAAGGATTTAGAAAAAAAATGGTTTAGGGTGGGCTGGGGCCTTTGGAATAGACTTCAATGAACAGTGTATCTCGGAGAACTCTGACCTTTTTTCCTCAGAAGCACGTGGCAATCAGCTCTTTCCACTGATTAAAATTTTGGCACTTAGAGGAAAATTTTACATTGATAGTTCAGCTGCACTGTTCTTATAGGTATTAAATTATATAACACACTTGAGTTTTCAAATTGTTCACCCATACCTAATCTCATCAGATCTTTCCAATCAAGCCCTGAGGGATTAACTAAATGGGTGTTAACCCTGAGGACACTTAAAGGAAGTTAAGTGGTTTGCCCAGAGCTAAATATTTAGTCATAAATTCTAAAACACAGAGCTGAAAACTCAAATCTCCTGGAAACTCTTCTGGTTCTCTTTCTACGGCTTCAAAAAGGTAAGAGGGGAGCTTTGTAAGAAAGTAGCTTGAATGTGGACACAAGTGTTTGGGGAAATAGCAGTAAATCAAGGAGGAGATTCCAACTGACTTGTGATCTTGCCATTGGGTGAGGCAGTTGGGAAGAGGAGGAAATTAAGGTAGATACAAGGTTTGTTTTACAGAAATTAGATATAGTGTATCTCTTTCTGCCCTGCACTCTGCTAGGTTCTAAGACAAGGAAGCAACAGTTTTCTCCCTGGAAAGCTTAGGTAGACAAACGGGACAGACACAGGTGAACTTTGAATAAAATAGTGTAAATACAAGTTAAAATCATGATCGATGCCTACAGATATGTGAAGGATTGGTTTTTAAAACAAATAGAGAGGCAGATTATTTTAATGGTTAAAAGCAAAGCTTTTGGTATCAGAAAAACCTACACTTGCATTCTGTTGGGTTTTTAAAATTTTTTTTTTATTGAAGTATAGTTGATTTACGATATGTAACTTACAATATGTAAGTTTCAGGTATATAGCACAGCAATTCAGTTTTATATATATACATTATTTTTCAGATTCTTTTCCCTTATAGATTATGACATAATATTGAGTATAGTTCCCTCTGCTATACAGTAGGTCCTCGTGCATTCTGGTTTTGCCATTACTAGCTATGTGGCATCACACAACCAATGTTTATCTCTTTAAGCCTCAGATCTTAAGAATGTATAAGGGTATTGTAACAGTTTTGCATAGAGTCATTATGAGGATTAATTGAGAAATTGCATAAAAAGCACTAAAACATAGTGTCTGCCACTTAGTATAATCATTCAGTGTTGGCTATTATAATAGATGCCCTAAACTGTGGAAGTTACACAGAGGAACATGTTCATTTCTGCTTATCGGTATGTCCTTAGCATCACTGAAGTGCCTGGCTTTAGAACATGCAGGAGAGCCATTCCTTATACAACGTTCATGAGGATATTTGAACATAGTCTAAGAAAGAACTTTACTGATCGATGCTGGTTGACAATGGTAGAGATAGCCGTGGAAGTAGAGGTGAGTCCAGTGAAAAATTAAAGTGAAAGCTCAATAAATGTTTATCAGGAATACTGTAGGGACGTTCACAGTCCCTAAGATCCTTTTAACATCAATAGAATCTGTTCACAATAATATGAACAGCATGAAATGAGGCCGTCAGTGCTGTTCAAATAAAAACTCCAACTTTCATATATATACAATAGTTTCAAACTTTAAAACAAAGAGAAAAGGAGCTTTTAGTGTGCCGGCTGTGACCGCTCCTGTCCTTCGCACACATGACACAAGAATACAGTAGAACTAAAGTGAGTAGTGGTTGGGTTATTTTTGGAAATGGCAATGGGTCTACAATGGTCCAAACACATGCCCTCACCCAGTCTCGTTGTGAAATAAATGATCAGAAAGCAGGCTGTGAAAATCAGAAAGAATTGCTCTGTGAGGAAAAATAATTGGCTCTTATAGGAAAGACAATGTTCGATCCAGCAGCACCATGTTCCGACAAGACTACTTGTGTTAGAAACTTTTACTGTTATTCCTGCAAGTACTTTAGCTATGGCTGGTGTATTTGTTCCTCTCTGACGTCTTTATATAAATGTACTTTCTAGTATTTTTCAAATATTAAAATTTTAATATTTTAATAATATTAATGTGGTATATAATGTGTATTACATATAATGTATATATATACACAATGTGTGTAATATTACGTCTAACCCTCTATACTGTTTTAAGAAAAGAGATGGAAAAGGAAGAGCAGTCTTGTCTTGGGGGAATCTTACAAAGTCCCTGTCAACCTTACAGAAACTGATGTTCTTAAATAATGACAGTCCTAAGAAAAGAATATGGAAAGTGGAAAGAGACAGAAAGAAGGATGCAGAGAAGAGTGGCAAGTGGGGCTTAGACAGAAACTATGTACATTGGGCTCCTTTCTGCTCTTTGGTTATTTGTTCCTCTTATAAAAGGAAAAGTCAGAAGGCAGTGGGCCATCGGTGATGCTTACGAGAGCAGCTTGTAGATATAAAAGTACAGTATTTACAAGGTGGTAAAGAGAAAACAGAAAATGCTTTTGCTTTTTAAAAGTAAACTCAAGACTTGTTAAATAGAACTTGCCAAACTGGATTTATGTTGGTACATTAAAAGATGTATAAACAACATGATTTGAAGAATGAATTTCAGATAGGTCTCTCATGATGATCTATGTTTGTATACTAAGGCTTTAGATTCTTAAGCAATAGTTTGTGAATTGTGAAATAGAATCATTGTAGATACTAACGATAGTAATTGTCTTATTTCTTTGGAATATTCATTTGCTCTAAATGAGGATAGAATACAAGGCAATTTTAAACATAGAGTTTTATAAACAAATAACATTATAGTAACTTCTCTAAGTGACCATATTTATTTAGCATAGAAAGGGAGGTATTATTCATGATTCCTATCTTTTGCTCACATCTGTTTAGTTTCTTCTCTGTAATTTTCTTGTGGTCTTAAAAAAAGCTTATTTTTATTCTTTTAGCGGTCATTTATATTTTTTGTGAAATGGTGATTATGAAACAAAATAGAAAAATAAATAACAGAAGTAGTTAATATATCTGAAACTTCTGACCAAACCATCAGTTCGTGTGTGTGTGTGTGTGTGTGTGTGTGTGTGTGTGTGTGAGACAACTAATCTTGTTAAAAGGATTCTATAATCCCAACTCAGAAACAAATAGTACTATGAAAAACGACTGATGGGATGACCATATGCTTTTAGAAAATTAGGCTCTAATGGCTAATCATAGAAGTTCTGATCAAGGAAATAATAATAAAAACAAAAATAAATTTACTCCTATTAACTAGTCTATAATAAACATCTCCCACTGAAATGTGTCATCTGAGCAAAAGATCGAAGCTTTTAATGTTCATCTTAGGGTTTTAAGCTGAGAAATAAAAATAAGTAGGAGAAATTACAGTGGGCCCAGCAAAGAGATTTATTCATCGAATACACCCAATATTTATGGAACATCGATTAGAGCAAGGCGTATGTTAGGAAGTGAGGAAAGACAATTGCACAAAATAATCCTGCTTTTCAATGTCTCAAGTTACTAGAAACATATAAACATGTGCACAGTTTCCTAAAATCCCTGCTCAGCTGAAGGTGTTGTTGCTAGAGGTGACGAGACCAGTGAGGTTATTGGTGGTCTTCACTGTTGGGAATGAGCTTTCAAACTTCAAGAAAAGCTGTGGGGAAGTGGGATTGCTGCCATAGCTCCTGCAATTCTAAGAATAGCCAATTACAGAGGCATAATGGACACCTCCCAAAGTAGCATATTAAGAAGTCAGGGCTTTTTTAGGCATCAGAAGTCCTAAGGTGTCATATCCTGACATCTGGGGTATTTGGCTATTTCCTATTGTTGCCAAGTTGTGGTGCCACTGTGTGAAATATGAAATGTGCTTTAGGTGACCCTCTGAATTTCACACAAAAATTGTCTAGTGTCAAGACAATGCCTTCCGTACTTTTACACAATATTTTCAAATACATTAAGTGGATATCAGATAGTGTAGTTAGCGCTTCACAGTAATCTTTCTTTGAAGTTTTGCTTGGGAAACTGATGCAGTGCCTAACTTTCATTGGGTTACTAAGAATAGGTTGTAAATTATTAGCTAAAAAGAGAGTGAGAGGACTAGAAAATGACAGAACCCAAATATTAAAGCCAGCCAGGAATGTCCTAAAAATAATGAAACATACCCAAATCTACCAAGCACTAAGAAAAAAGCAAATGAAGATGTAGAATCCTCAGGAAATAGAAATGCAAGTGCTTAGTATCAAGTCTGTGGGTTCTTGCATTTTCATATCTCTGTGTGAGATGAAGCTGTGTGTCATACCCTCATGTGATGGATGACGCCACAGAGTTACTGATATAATCACTGAGTTCTCTGATATGATCACAGAAGTGGACAGCTGCAATATGATACCCCCTTTCTGGGACATAGCTGGAGTCCAGCAGTGAAGGAAAATCCTCTCCGTGTGCAGAACTTAAGAGCAGTGCACCTGGTTGCTCATTTTTGCTTGGAAGGAGGCATGGGATTATAATAATAATACTAATAATAATATATAATATATATATAATAATAAAATTAATATATAATAAAATAATATTATTTATTTATTTATTATTTATTTATATATATAATAAAATAAAATAAAATTAATATATATAATAATAATTCATGGGCAAGAAGAACAGTAGGCATCCTGCAAGGACTTTGCACCCTCTTCTAGGGAAAGGATTAGTAGGTTTTTGGTTGTAAGCAGGATAGTTGTATCATTTTAGGTGGAAGTATGACCTTGTCATTGTCCTTTTATGGAGATTAAGTGAGATTTAAGGAGATGCATTTGGGTCCAAATTGACAAGGGCTGGTCTTGTGATAATTTTATGTATCAATTTGACTGGGCCATAGTTTCCAGATATGTGGTCAAACACTTCTAGGTGTTTCTGTGAGAGTGTTTCTTGTGTGAGATTAACATTTAAATCAGCGGGCTTTGAGTAAATCAGATTGTCATCCAGAATGCTGGTGGGTCTCATCCAATCAGCTGAAAGCCTTAATAGAACAAAAACTGACCTCCCCCCAAGCAAGAAGGAATTCTGCAGCCAGCAGAGAGCCTTCGGGCTTGAACTAGAGCCACTGCTATTGCCTGAGTCTTCAGCCTGCTGACCCACCCTGCAGATCTGCAGATTTTGGACTTGACAGCCTCCATAATCTTGTGAGCCAATTACTGAAAATCAATCTCTCTCTCTCCCTCTCTCTCTCTCTCTCTCTGCCCATATACTATTGGTTCTCTTTCTCTGGCGAACTAATACACGTGTACTTGCATATAATCACAGAGGTATGACATTGCAATTTACCCACCGACTTGGTACTAAGCCTTTGCACCACTTGCGCACGGCAAGTGGCTCTTGCCACTTCTGACAACCTAGTGGTCATTCTGCTATGGCTTTAAATCTCCTTTGTCCAGGGTGGCACTGCACACTACGGGCCCTTTTATCAAGACTTTATCAATTGTGTAGAGAAGGATATTTTAAAAAGATATAGTGTAGAAGGGTTTTGGACTAAACGTTCATTCAGGTTTTCTGGCAATATGAAAGTTATGGAAAAACTTTATATATATGATTACAAGATAGAAAGAAAGGATTCTGTGAGGTGCCTGTGTTATCCTCCATGTTCTCAGGCTGGAAGTGAGGTTCTGGAGCTGTTGGAGAAAGTTGATTGAATGACAAAAGTCAAACGGGTTATGACGGCATTCTTTTCTATACACCAAATTCATGCGGTATCATTAATGAAGAGGGTTTTCCCTCCCTTTATTCCAACATATTTGCAGATACAGTGTGACATTTTGCTACCATCATCTACCGAGGGTACCTCTACTTTTAGAGATTATGCAGGGCAATCATAGAAGGCCAGGAAGAGACCCTGAGAGCACCACGCTGCCTCTCTGACTGGCCTATGCTTGTTATCTCTTTCTTTAAAGAACAGTTCTTAGTCAACTGCCAAGGCTCATGAATATGATCAGTACAGCCCCTAAAACACCTGGGGAGGTTCATAACGGGAACAGATCAGAAGGCTTTTAGATGAAAACACAAGTAAAGTATCATGAAACCTAATGCGACTCTCATTTGTAAATTCTATCTTTATAGACAGCAAAGAATTTTGGAGCAAAGGAGAATTTGAGGGGCAATGTAAGGAAAGAAAAAGGAGGATACATTTTTCTGACTCGTTGCAAGATTCATCTGTGGTCCTTGGAACAAGAGGCTAAATTGACATTTTCCCAGCCTGGGCAGATGAAAACCTAGATGGCTACCCTCCCAATGGTTTGATTCTCTGAACTTGACAAACTATCCATTGAATGTTGTCTGTAGAAAAGGGCATCTACTTTAGTTCTCTTGAAAAATGGTTATTCAATATGCTTGTTTAATGATCCCATAGGGCCCAAAGCCTTGATTTCAAAATCTTCATGTACCTCATGTATAAAATCCAGTCCCTCAATTTTCTGAAGCAACTGAGTAGCATAATATAATATGTAATATAATAGTTAAGCCTGAGTGGGGGGTTGTTTGGTTTGATTTTGTCTTGCGTTTTACAGTGAGGTGTCAAGTGACTGCTGGGGAAACATATACCCTTGATTATTTGGTGAAGGGAAAAAAACCTAAATTTGGTTGAGAACAAATCTTATGCCCAACAATATATAAGGGGCATATTATTAAACCATTTCATTTATTAAGCATTTTCTATGGATCAGGTACTCTTTGGGGCACCAGGGATACTCTGGAGAATAAGATAGGTACTATCCCTGGCTCACAGAGACTACTTTTTAGTTGGGGGAGACAAACAACAAGCACTCAAAAAGTCAGCTAATAAAACTAATATGCAAATAACGGAAACAGAATAAGTGACACCGTGTAAGCGATGTTTGATTGGAGCCTGTTAGGCAGGAGAGAAACCTGAATTGTTTGTGTTATCTGGTCTTCAGGGAACTCAAGGTCCAGGGAGTCACCTGAGATTTAAAATAGTAGCACAAAGTCCCTGACAATGGAGGGAGGGGAGAGGCATGCAAAGGATTAGCTGAATGTAGAGCATTATTATAGGAAGTCACATGAGGGGCTTCTGGGCCTTCAGAAGTTCCTTTTCAGATTTATCTTTTCCCAGATATCACAGAACTGTACAATCAATATTAGAGCTGCAAGAGAACTTCTAGCACATTCACTTGAGAAATGAATAATCTAAAGGGTTCAACATGCCCAAGTCTGTATTTTAATGGCATTAAGGCATAGCAGGGCCTTAAGGAAAAGTAGAAATATCTGTAAGCTTACCTTTGCTTTTGGGAAAGCGCTGTTCATTTTAACAAAATAAATTCAGACTTTGCCCTCCCTGAGTTTAGCAACGCTGTCCATCTTGGGCATCCTTGTTAGACCCAGGACTTAGCACGGTGTCTGGCACAAAAAAGGTGCTCTGTGGAGGCCTGAAGGATTAAAAATAATAGGCCACCATCAGTTGGTGCTTGTACCTCTTTCTGTAACTGAAGGATAAGCTAAACGACCTAGAACAAGCATCTTCTGTGCTGCTGGCTTTCTCTGACCTGCTTTCAATGATTCTACCCTCTCAACAGGCCCATATTTACATTCTATTATTTCCCATTGACCTTGAGCAATTAAAAACTCCTCTGGTTTAGCTTTTGGCTTACTTTCTGCTTTTTCACCTTAAATTTAACTTTTACTTCAAACACTTGGTAAACAAGCACTTATTCTGTTATCATGGCATTTAGTTCTTTACTGCCTGTTCTGGAACATTGTCTGTGTGGAGACCAAGAGAGGAGGGGGGAGTTTGAAACACGAAGAGGATCACCTTTTCAGGCCTTTAAAGGAATTCCCATCCAACTAGTCTGACCTTGACCCAGCAGATTAAGTGGCCCACACTGTTTCTGCTCTTTAAACACAGCACATAACCGTTATTATTTTGATTTGTTGGAGCCCTTTGCATTACATGATGTGTTCTGTTTGTGGCTGTGATATGTGTGGAGTGGGTTAAGGAACATAGACACATTATATTTTCTTTTTTCTTCTTTTTTTTTTTTTAAGATATGTCATATTTTCTATGTGAGATTCCAACTTGAGTCAGCACTTTAAATTCTTAATTTCAATTACTTTTCACAATTTACATTAAGTATTAGTATCCCCATTATACAGATTAAGAGATAAAGATTTAGAGAATACCTTGTCTAAGTTCTCACAGGTAATAAGCCTCAGTTGTAGCTGACTTAAGTGTACTGCAAAGATCTCTATCCTCAGCACATTACTGTCACTGCCGAGCTTGCTGTGGGAGGTGACATAAAATTTTTTTAAAAAGTTGCTTTACATAAAAATGATGCCATTCAACCTTTTGCCAGCCACCCGTCCCTCCTGGTTTTCCCACTACTAGTTACTATGACATTTATCTTATTTCGTTGCTGCAATTTGTAGGCAGGCTTTACAGGAAACAGTCCGTAAGGGTGGCCTGAGCTTCTGTTGCTTCTTGCTAAATTAATTATAGGGTTAGAAATGGAGTCGACTGGGGAGAGATTTATTTACCCTGAGTAAATGAAAGCTTTCGGGTTTCACTTTAGTTTGGCAAAAGATGTCCGCCGGAAATCCAGACTCCTTATTTACTATCGGCACTTTGTAACTAAAGTTGGGGTGAAAGAGAGCCCTTTATATTGTTTTCATGTCTGTTACAACTTTAATACGTGTGTCCCAAGAAGAATTCGGCCTGCAAAGAAATTCCAAGCCCTGTGCTGCCTGAATTCTGAGCTGGGCTGCGAGGCACATAGGGAAAGTAGGTGTGTATGAGGGTTCATCCTGGGCAGAGAAAAGGGAGTAAAGCCCAAAGCCCTCTGACCTGATCCTTGCAACAACACCTGACATTTTATCATTACAAATTAATTTTTTAAATCAACCAAGGCCTTTTAAAATGCAAATGCCTAGCAATAAATGTCCAATAATAAAGCTATGTCAATAATATATAAGGGTTTCTGTAGGGACTGATAAAGTTAACCCCTGTGACATCACCCTGTTCCCTCATCATCAGCCAATCAGACAACTGTGCACGATCTCCTACCCTGCGACACGCGCCCCCCACCTGGCTTTTAAAAATGCTTTGCTGAAACCCTTCGAGGAGTTCGAGGCTTTTCAGGGCATGAGCCACCTCGTCTTCCTTGCATGACCTTGCAATAAACCTTTCTCTGCTCCAAAATAAACCAAAGTAATAATAATAATAAAATATAAAGCTTTCAGTAAGGCCATAGTCCTCTTTAATTTAGAAAGTCACAGATAATATTGAATTTTGATTTCAAAAATTGTCCAATTTATTCCTGAATTATTTTTCATAATCATACAGAAAATACCTTGGATGTCATTTTCCAGGTCAATCCTGAGAGCCAAATATAAAGCTGTCAGATATGTGCTATTCCTTACCCTTCATACTGTATTCTAATTGACAGTCATTTTTTACTTTTATTTCTTGTTCATTGGATTATGCTACATCAGACATTGACAGCGTTATAAAGATGGGGATAAGGTGAGTTTTCAACCCAACATAGACCTGTTGGTTTGTTCTAGATTCCCATTCCTCCCATGTCAAGAGCTGCCACAGGCCTCCCTTCTTTAATTTATTCCCTGATTAAGATTAAAAATTTACTACAAAACCATGTCTGCATCCTACCACCAACTGCCCTGTGGCCTGACTTTCCAGAAGGGATAGGCATAGAACATGGTGTTATCACCTCTGACAGATTGCTAATCCCTATGCTGGATTAAAACTATGCTTGTCTAAACTTTTATCCATCTTCCAACTACATAAATTTCCCCATTCCAACTTCCAACATTTCCTTATGTGTTTGTGTGTGTAAATTTGTTCATTTTCAATGAGGTAGGGGTAATGTAAAAAAAAAAAAAAAAATGCAAATACCCTTTGAAGGAATCATAGCTGATCAATCACATTTGGTTTGAATTAACTTTTCAAAACACATTGGAATGTTTTCCTTCTTAAAAGGGATTTTCCTTGGTGGTTTTTAGATCTCTTCACAATAGGGCTCAGTCTACCTTTGTAGGTAATTCCCCACCTGCCTCTCACCAGGTGAGATCATGTTTACCACTGTATCTCCTGCATCTAGTGCAATGTCTGATGCATAGTTCTAGAAGAATCTGTGGATGAATGAATGAATGAGTTCCACCGTGCCTAGAGCTGTATCAGACACAGAGGTGCCTGTGCAGGCTAATAATCAGCAGTCCTTCAAACGGGTATGTTTTCTAAGACATTATTAATTCCATATTTATTGGGGTGGGGGGCAGTGAGAGGAAGAGAGGAGAGGCAGATTTGTGTCAGCTAAGATTTTTTTTTTTTAATATTTATTTATTTATTTATTTGTCTGTGTCGGGTCTTAGCTGTGGCATGCGGGATCTTTAGTTGCGGCGTGCTAACTTCTTAATTGAGGAACGTGGGATCTAGTTCCCTGACCAGGGATCAAACCCAGGCCCCCTGCATTGGGAGCACAGAGTCTTAGCCACCAGACCACCAGGGAAGTCCCTAAGATCTTTTTTATTTCACTTGAAAGTGCTGTTATCCACTTCAGCAGTAGCAGCAAGAGAGCCATGTACATTTGCTTGTGTGTAAGGTCTGAGTAAGGACCATATTTCCAAATTATTCCAGAGATACTACATAGCACCTTAAAAATTTGGTGCTCATACTATTTCCTCTGCCTAGAATGACTTTCCCTCTTTTGTACCTAGCTGGCCTTTCCAGGATCAGGCCAAATATCTTTTGTGTGTGGAGACTTACCTCAACAATTCCAAGTCTGGGGACTTCCCTGGTGGCGCAGTGGATAAGACTCCATGCTCCCAATGCAGGGGGCCCAGGTTCAATCCCTGGTCATGGAACTAGATCCCACACGCATGCCACAACTAGGAGCCCACCGGTTGCAAATAAGACCCAGGGCAACCAAATAAAAAAATAAATATTAAAAAAAAAAAATTCCAAGTCTGCTGCCTCTCCCCAGTAGAAAATTCCCCTCTGTTGTTCTATGGCAGATTGCTCAGACCTTTGTTTTAACACTCATCGTGTTGTACCATAATTCACGTGTGTGTCTCCCTACTTAGAATGAGTGCTTCTGTGAAGTCAGATAACCGGATTACTCATATTTGTGTCCTTTGATCTTAATATTTGTACTTACTTGATAAATGCTTGTTAAATACTTGCACGAATGAATAAATGGAAGGGAGGGGAGGGAGTGGGGCAGGAAGGAAGGAGGGAAGGAATGAAGGATGTATCAGTTCAACATCTCCTGCGATGATTAGCTAACAGCAGGGCTTTGAGGCAGTTAGCATTAGTGGGAAGGAGGATGGGAGGCAATATTTCAGAGTTTGTGGGACCAGAGAGTATGCCACCACTGCTGTGGGTGGGAAGTGGGAGAGGCATAGGAGTCAACTTCAGTGACAAAGAAAGGTTACTTGAAGGAGATAAATCTGGTCCTAAAAGTAAGTTTTGTTACCTCACAATTTTGCCTATCATCTGTCCAACTCAGAAGAAAAGTAACAATAATTGCTTAATCCTTAAAAATGAAAAAATGCTGTTAGAGAAAACAACATAAGGTCTGCCGAGTAGACAGCTACATGTAGATTATTTAACAAAACCCTATTCCAAGATTCTTATAGTGTATAGTCTTGCTTATTCAACACAACTGCCTTGGGAAAAAAATAAGCCCTGTGTAAATAAAGCATGTAGTTTTGTGGGTTTTAATAACTCAACACTATTATTCTAGGTAATGTGTTCTCTTAGTTATCTGCTGTATCACATTCCTAACTCCTTTATGCATGTCAATTTTGACAATTATGAATAGGGAAGGTAATAGTCACTATAGAACCTGTGTTCTATAAATAGACATTTAACCACCATTGCTAGTTACTGATTTATAACAGCTATCCTGAATTAGCTCATTTATCATCATCATTTTCTATTTGATGAATACTGTAAAAAAAAAAAAACATGCACTTGGTGACAAACTTCAACAAAAGCTGATCCATTTTGTTGCTCTCTAGAGTAATAATTATGTTTTCTGACATTTCTATGTACTTTCTTTGGACATGCCCCAGGGAAAAGATTTTCTATGCATTAACCAATAAAACAATAAGTATGGCAACCTAAACGGTGCAGCACAGGATTGTTATAGAATTTATGACAGTTTGAGCAATACAAAATAATCATATTGCCCTGTTATCAATGGAAGACATTTTATCTAAGGAATGAAGACTAACACAGCTGACACATTAAAGAAGTAGCCCAAGAGGGGAACTTAATTATTTTGCATGTTTGTCAATTGCAGGTGTATTAAAATGGAGGAAAAAAATACCATGTTTTTTTTTTAAATCCCTAAGATTTATATGTGTTCATATTTAGGCTTCTGAAAAGAAGATAAATCATTTTAGAAATCGATGTTAATATTCTGAAACTTGCTTGTCAAACCCTGATCTCATTTTATATTGACATGAAAACATTTTAACAGTAAAAAAAAAAGTTAAGTCCTTATATTTTTCAAAATATTTTCTCTAATATGTTGAGAAGTACCAGGAATTTGTTTTCTGCGCCTTTAAAATTAAACGGAAAGAATCATATCTTAGTAAAGCTTTCAGGTGGTAGTATTTATAGTTCATCATTAAGGAAACATTTTATTTAATCACTAAGTAGAAAAGCTAAAATAATTTTCGTATTAAAATACACATACATTGGAAACTGTTTTGTTTCAGTGCAAACATTACATCTTGGTGAATAATTCCCATTTGAGAGTTTGATTGCGTTTTCCCAGTATGAGGAATAAGTGAGACGATTGGCTTGGGGGAGTGGGGAACTAATTAGCGTATCTCATATCAAGCCGTCTATCTATCTTCTTTGCCCGCACAAGGTATTGCAGAGGAATTATCTGGAACTGATTAAACCCCAGGAGAGAAGTGGGGGAAAATCATACAGTCGGGAGTAGTTCTCCCGGAGAACGCGAGCGCCCTCTAGCTCGTATTTACAAGCAGATACTGGTGACGTAACTCGGGCCACTTCGCCACCAGGGTGTAGGAGGGAAGGGGCCGGATTTCTCCCGGTAGGAGCACTCTCTGAACCAAAGAAAGAGGCTGGCGACAGGAAGGAAGAACAGATCAAGCGTTTGAATAGCAGCCACAGGACCACCTAAAGCCTGTGAAGAGTTAGGCGCGCGTCACACACAGTTCCCCCGCGTACCTCCCCCCACCCCATACACCCGCCGCCGTGTGTCACCTTCCTGTTCGGAAGTCTTAGTAGGTTGCTGGGACAGAACAGGGGGCTCCTGCTCCACCCATCAGGTATCCGGTTGGAAGAAAAGCCAGTCTCAACAACTTGATTCTCTCCGTTAAATGATAAGTTTAGCAGACCATCCGTCTCCAACGGCTGCACGTTAGTGTAGGGGGAGGAGGGCGCACAGCAGACGATACTTTTTTGTTCCAACCACAAATCATATGGTTGTGCCTCTTCTCTGTTCCACTTAGAGCCCTCTAACTTAAATTCCACGTTCCTCCTGGAATGCGAGCAGAGCCTCTTTGAGAAAATGAACTCTGTGCATGTGTTTTGAATTTTTTCTGGACTGATTTGTGATGATAATCAGTCAAGTTACATTTCTTGTGTGTCTTGCTGGGGGTGTAATAAACCCAGGGCCCTGATGACTGTAATTTTCTAGATGATGTTGCAACGAAGGGAATAAATGGCCCAGTGTTGAACTTTGCAGCTTGCTCCCTTCCTGTATGTAAATTGCCTTTATATAAAGTGGGGTTCATAACAGAGCTGGGACAGCCGCCTCTGACTCGTGCTCCCTTGTCATCTCAGCTTCCAGCCCTATCAGGCACATAGCAGGGAGGCTACTCCAGCCATAACTAAGCTCTACCTCCAGCCTCCAGAAAGGAATCCCCAAGCTTCATATCCTAGGCAACCTGAAGAATGAAAGAGGAGGCTATAAAATCCCCTTTGAAAGGTTTGTCTGCTTTTATTAAGATAATTTGGATGAAATGGGTAAAACAAAAATGCTTCAGAGGATTTGGGGTTACTTGGCATGGGGAGGGCACAGGAGGTGAGTCGCTGGAGGTTTTTTAATCTAATATTTAAAAAACAAACAGGCAGAAATCTTGGTGCAGTTTGGTGTTTCTGGTCATTCTTCAAAAATGTTGCTCTCTCAAAAGGGGAAGGAACCGGCTGGGAGCAGGGCTGGCCTAGGTTAGTTGAAGTGGAGCGTGGGATACGGGGGTACTGGCAATAACAAAGTCATGTTATATGAAGAATCCATGAAAGAGGAAGCAGAAATGGGCCAGTTACAGTGATTTGGAGTTTCCTAAACCTTGCTTTGGGTTGGAGTGTCAGTTTCAGAGAATAGTAAGTGCTTTTTAAAGAGCGGGTGCTGAGCAAACTTTCCCAGCCAGTCTCCAGCACAGAGGATGTGTGTTCTCTTCTGCCAGTTTGAGGCTGCTGTAAAGCAGTTGAGGCTACAGATCACGTTAAGGCAAATAAGGTGGTTGGTTTGCGAAACAAATTCCTGCCCAGCACCAAAGAAAAACCGCTTCACGTGTATTCTTGGTTTGACAGTTAGTAGTTCGGAGTGTGTCAGATCCAGTAGGCAACCTTAAATGGCAGGGCCGCTGGCAGCAAGGGGTCATGGCAGGGCAGGCACCGCAGACATCCCTGACAAGCGCCAGGTACCCGGCCCTGCAAACTTAGTAACTTGCAGCCCTCTCCCCGCTCCTGGCCCAGTGGGTGTGCTCGTGGCTTCCCCGCCGGCGCTGGCGCGAGTCCTCCCACCGGCGGTCAGACTGCAGCTCCCGGGCATCTCCCAGCGGCGGGGGTTACTGGAAGGCACCGCTCCGCTGCTCTGCAGAGCTTCCCTCCCTCCCTCCCTTACTTTCTGGAGCGGAGGAGGCTCCCGGCTAATCTTTCAGGAGTTAACGAGTCACAAGTTATCTGGGACTTGAGGGAAACAGCGAGGTGGTAAACCTGTAAGAAGACTGCGGGGTCAGCCCTGAATTAAACCGGAGGAGGGGTAGGGAAGACGAGCACAAACTAAGAGATTTGAAGACAATGGGATGCGACCTTGCAGTTTTCAGGTCGGGGAGCGGGAGAGGGGACCTCGGGAGTCGACGATGCCTGGGATGCCGACTCCGCACCGCCGCAGGGTCACGCCAGGTCTGTCCCCTAACTTGCCACCTCCTCACGTGTTTTTGGCATGGCGGGGATTAAAAAGGCAAGGGGAAAAATTACATGCGGAAAGGACAGAATGTTCCCAAAGATTACTTTAGGGAAAAAAAAAAAAGTGAAATGCAGATTTTTTTTTTTTTTTCCTTTAGTGCAGAGACGAATTTTATTTCCGCCCCCTCCCCTCCACATTCCTGACCTCTCTCCCTCCCCCTTCCCTCTTTCTTTCCTTCCTTCCTCCTCTTCCAAGTTCTGGGATTTTTCAGCCTTGCTTGGCTTGGGCCAAAAGCACAAAAAAGGCGTTTTCGGAAGCGGCTCGGCCGTGCACAAGGGCCATTTGTTTGTTTTGGGACTCGGGGCAGGAAATCTTGCCCGGCCTGAGTCACGGCGGCTCCTTCAAGGAAACGTCAGTGTTCTCTGGTCGCCCTTGCCCGCTGCGCGCCCGGCCGCCGCTGCCCATGGGGGAGATGCAGGGCGCGCTGGCCAGGGCCCGGCTCGAGTCCCTGCTCCGGCCCCGCCACAAAAAGAGGGCCGAGGCGCAGAAAAGGAGCGAGTCCTTCTTGCTGACCGGACTGGGTAAGCGCCGCTGCCGGCACGCGGGGGGCTTGTCTCACCAACTCCTCCACTAGTTGCTCGGATTGGGCGAGAGGGGCTGGGTATTTGGGGTAGTACCAAGGATGGAGAGATGGGGAAGGGGTAGGAGGGCGGCGGGAACCCGGGGACGCGCCGGGCGCTCTGGCCCCACGCTGGGGCCGGAGATAAGGGCGTGCGGGGCCGCCCTCCCCCGGCGCTGCCGCCCTGCGCCCGAGAGATAACCTCAGCTGGTGGTGCGCGGCCGCCCGGCGAGGGCTGCGGAGGCTGCCTTGCGGATTAGGGGAGAGGGTCGGGGTCGGCGCCAGGGCCGGGAGTGAATCCGAGCTGAGAGTTTGAGAAGCCAGAGCGGGCACAGAGCCACCCCGATCGCCTCGCACCCGGCAGAAAGCGCTCTGATTTCCTGATGTGCCGCGACTCTGATTTCCTCGCAGGACGGAATAAATGAGAAAGGTGGAAAATTACCCCGGCCGCTCCCTCCCTCCCCACCCCCTCCGCCGGCGGTTTCCCCCTCTCCGGCCCGGGAGCCGAGCGAGGCCGACAACAGCCCTGCGCCGGGCCCTGCCGGGGCGGTCCCCGCGCCCCCCGCGCCCCCCGCCCCCGCTCCGGGCTGGCCCCTCTCGCCGGGGGCGGAACCGCCCGCCGCCGGCCGCTTTGCCGCCGGGCAAGTCGCGCGGCAGCCGGGGGCGGGGTCGCGACGGGGCCGGGCAGCGCCGCCTCCTCCATGTCTTGTGGGTCCCGCCCTCGCGGCGGCAGAACGTATATAAAGCCGGCGGCGCGGCCGGGGCGCAGCGTTGGCTGAGCCGGTCTCCCGTGTCTGACGACTCCTCGTGCTCCCTCTGTGTGGTGATGACGGTGAAAACCGAGGCTGCTAGGGACACCCTCACTTACTCCAGGATGAGGGGCATGGTGGCAATTCTCATCGGTGAGTGTAGGAATACGACTGGACTTCTAGGTGACGCCAGGTGGAAAGTTTTGAAGGTCCTGGATCAGACTGGTGTGCGTGGCGTAGGATGTTACAAAGCCGTCTAAACGTTTCTCCTCTAATTCGCAGCTTTCATGAAACAGAGAAGGATGGGCCTGAACGACTTTATTCAGAAGATTGCCAATAACTCCTATGCATGCAAACAGTAAGTTTGGTGGGGCGACGTGGGGAAATAAAGATAAGTAGGGAAGTTTCCATTTACCAGCGGTAAAGACATCCTCATCAATATATTGATCAGGAAGCCGACGACTTACCGAGGCTGGGGATCCCTTTTCTCTTTAAGTTCTAATTATTTCAAACATTTAAAGCATTACAATGAATTTGCTGATTTGGCTTGTTCTGGAAATGCAAGATAAGATTTTCTTTTTTATACATTTGTTTATTTCTGGCTGCGTTGGGTCTTCGTTGCTGTGCCCATGCCTAGTTGTGGTGCGCGGGGGGTATTCTTTGTTGCGGTGCGTGGGCTTCTCATTGCGGCGGCTTCTCTTGTTGCGGAGCACAAGGGCTCTAGGCGCGCGGGCTTCAGTAGTTGTGGCGCAGGGCTTAGCTACTCCGCGGCATGTGGGATCTTCCCGGACCAGGGCTCGAACCCGTGTCCCCTACGGTAGCAGGGGGATTCTTAACCACTGCGCCACCAGGGAAGTCCCGATAAAATTTTCATGTTTGCCTAATTCACCCCCTCTCTCCTTGAAGAACACTCTTGTGTTTATCACTTTGGCTATTATTTTTTCTCACTGAGTAATTGATTTGGGTGTTTTTAAACACTGAGTTCTCTGGAAAGGTTGAGCCAGAAATTCACTATTGGTGTTGGTCTGCCCTCGTGTGGCGAGTCAGGATGTTCAACGTTGTTCCTTTCTTCTCTGCAGCCCTGAAGTTCAGTCCATTTTGAAAATCTCCCAACCTCAGGAGCCTGAGCTCATGAATGCCAACCCTTCTCCTCCAGTAAGTGTTCTCTATTCGTGATGCATCAGTGGAGGAATCTTATAAATGAGTCAGTTAGTTTGCCTATGTTGATGAATTATAAAATAGCAGTTAGTATCAAGGCAGGAATGCCTCGTTGGTTCATGGCAAACAAGTGACGTAAGCACTTAAGTATGAGTCAGTGGAGTGTTTTAAAAGACATATTTCATAAAAGTTATCTGCTTAAGAACAACACGATTATATACAATTTCCATACTCTCATTTGAAATATTCGCATGTATGGATGAAAAGTAGTTTGGAATGTGTTTATAGATGTCTGAGCACCTGCCCCTGTCATTTGCAGATGTACCACCTTTTGCATTGCCTATACTTTATTAATCGCTATCTTCCTTTGAAGCAAGGATATTAAAAGAAAACCTTTTATTTTCCAGCCAAGTCCTTCTCAGCAAATTAACCTGGGCCCATCATCCAATCCTCATGCTAAACCATCTGACTTTCACTTCTTGAAAGTGATCGGGAAGGGCAGTTTTGGAAAGGTAATTTCGTATCTGAAGCTCTCATTATTTATAGTCTTTCATATGCTCATTTTACATCTCCCTGGATGTGAACAGGAAAATGATTTTGAATTTAAATTTCAGGTTCTCCTGGCAAGACACAAAGCCGAAGAAGCATTCTATGCAGTCAAAGTTTTACAAAAGAAAGCGATCCTGAAAAAGAAGGAGGTATGAGATGGCCTTGGAGATAGACATTCAGTAGACGTTACCTTGCGATCTTGGCCCCACGTTAAAATTTGCCACTAAATCTTCATTGTCCTTTTTCTAGGAAAAGCATATTATGTCGGAGCGGAATGTCCTCCTGAAGAACGTGAAACACCCTTTCCTGGTGGGCCTTCACTTCTCTTTCCAGACGGCTGATAAACTGTACTTTGTCCTAGACTACATTAACGGTGGAGAGGTGAGCAGAGGGGATGGGAGCCGACCCCTGGCTGTCTGTGCACAGCCTGCTTTGTTTTAATTTGAGAGGAAAGTTTTAAAAAAGATAATTAGTGGGGGAAAAGTTACCAGATTTAGTATTTCCTTTAACCTGCCAGCTTTCAGATAGTTTATAAACTATTTAGGGCCACTTCCTGCAATTGTCCTCTTTAGCTATATATGTCAAGACAGATTCAATGCATTGTCCTGGGTTTTTGGCAACCCAGGCTAATTCTGCTCTATCTCCTACAGTTGTTCTACCATCTCCAGAGGGAGCGATGCTTCCTGGAACCACGGGCTCGGTTCTATGCTGCTGAAATAGCCAGTGCCTTGGGTTACCTGCACTCCCTGAACATCGTTTATAGGTGAGCCCAAGACCTCTGAAAGCTCCCTTCCTTGTGTAAAGGAGACATAGCCCGGCCTTTGACAGGGCCTTAAAATAATTTGTGTTTAGGCACAACTTGGTCACCTAAAACCAGGTCCCCAGCATGTGACCCATCTTTTGACTCCCTGCCATGAGAGAACTAGCCAATGAGGACTGTGCCTCGTCCAGAATAGATGAACAGAACAAGGACTCCCTTTTAGATTCACTGACACAACTACAGTGAATGTAAAGTGCTCCTAGTAGCCCTAGTAACGATCTTTACGGAGGATTGCTAATGCGGTGAAATTAACTTATACGACTACTTTTCTATTCTTTTTTTTTTTTTTTTTTTTTACAGAGACTTAAAGCCAGAGAATATCTTGCTGGATTCACAGGGACACATTGTCCTTACTGACTTCGGACTCTGCAAGGAGAACATTGAACACAATGGCACGACGTCTACCTTCTGCGGCACACCCGAGGTAGGCGAACTCTTGATTGGATGCCTGGTCTACCCCTTCCTCCAGGAAGGGATCACTGCAGTGACACTTTTAACTACTGAAAAGAGTAAGCTGTTTTCGGAGGTGTTTTAGTCCAGTTCAGTGCAAGTAAAATACACTGGCTCTCGGAGGCATGAGAAATTCCAAGGCCTCACGTTGCTTTAATTAAAGTGAGCTGTTTGTAAGATCCACACTGTAAAAGGTTTCTAAACCCCTAAGTAAGATATCTTAGGAGGGCCCAATAGCTTTCAGGATATCAGGACATGTAAGTGGCCAGTCAGCCTCAAAGCCAGCAGTTTTATCAGGAAGTAGTTTAAAGAAATATATCCTCCAAGTGGACCCAGGGTCTCTCAGCCCTTTCAAAGTGCATGCCTGGTCTTGGGATTGCCTAGTTTCAGGGGCTCTAAACACTTTTCCTGGTCTGTCTTTCAGTATCTTGCACCTGAGGTGCTTCATAAGCAGCCTTATGATAGGACCGTGGACTGGTGGTGTCTGGGGGCCGTCTTATATGAGATGCTGTATGGCCTGGTGAGTAGCCCATTGAAAATCGTGGAGTATTGCCCTGGGTTGATACACTTCTCCCTAGAATGTAGTCATAAAAATCCAGACTTATCTGGGCACACACGCCCCACTGCAGACCTGATCATGACGTCTTGCCCTCTATCAGTAAGCTTATCAAACGCAGATGAGAGAGGCATATTGGTTAAGCTATAGGTATTTTAGGGTAAACCATTACATAGTGGATTTTTTCTTCTGTAAGTTCACATTTTAGTAGGTGTGACCACACTTAACCTATGTGAGAGTGAGAAACATGGCTTATTAACATCTACCCCCTGATAAGGGTGGCAAAATATAGACACTTAAAAATCCAGGGTAAAGAAAACCTATCAAGTGATAGACTTTGTCAAAACCAGCTTCATATATTACGTTTGAGTCTTTCTTGGTAATGGATGCTCTCCAAAACTTCCAATTAAGTAGTAAGTAATGTTCTTGCTTCTTTCAGCCTCCCTTTTATAGCCGAAACACAGCTGAGATGTACGACAACATTCTGAACAAACCCCTCCAGCTGAAGCCAAATATTACAAATTCTGCAAGACACGTCCTGGAGGGCCTCCTGCAGAAGGACAGGACAAAGAGGCTTGGTGCCAAGGATGACTTTGTGAGTCATTTTTTCCTCTCCTCCTGGGCTGTATGAGTAGAGCACTAGATCTCACTGCCCTTCTTGAATTTCACTCTTCTAAATTTGTGCTTCTTTCTCAACAGATGGAGATTAAGAATCACATCTTCTTCTCCCTAATTAACTGGGATGATCTCATTAATAAGAAGATTACTCCCCCTTTTAACCCAAATGTGGTGAGTATCTCTCGTGAGTGTGCACAGGCCCAAAGGGCATTTCTTTAAGTTAGAGTTGCTGTTGGTAGTGGTGGAAGGGGAAGAAGGGCCTTCAAGGAATAACTTGGCATTCGTAAGCCATTATTTTACCCACAGAAAAAAATAGAACTGTTGTCCCAACAAAGCTCACATTATTTTTCAACACATTTTATAAATTGCAGTAGCAAAAGACAGAAAGTAAACATTATCCTCATAGTTTAAACTTCGTGTGGCCTTTGGGTTTTGTGCTGGAAATGGTTGATGATGGTGGAAGTTGCCATATGGTGCCTGCCTGAGCATTTCCCTTTCTTGCCTCCACTGTGAATTCTTGACATGGCATCTGCTTTCTTCCCTTCCTGCGGCAGAGTGGGCCCAGCGACCTGCGGCACTTTGATCCCGAGTTTACCGAAGAGCCGGTCCCCAACTCCATCGGTCGGTCGCCCGACAGCATCCTCCTCACAGCCAGCGTCAAGGAAGCGGCCGAGGCCTTCCTGGGCTTTTCCTACGCACCTCCCGTGGACTCCTTCCTCTGAATGGTCTTAGGGTTGGTTGCGAAGGATTTTTACGGGCGTTTTTGAAATGTTTCAGTTAGCCTTTTGGCAGAGCTGCCAGCTGACAGGACATCTTAGAAGAGAATTTGCACATCCCTGGAAGCTTGCACATCTTGGCAATCTTATTGCACACTGTTCGCTGGAAGCTTTTCGAAGAGCACATCCTCCCCGGTGAGCTCGTGGGGTTTTCCTTATTCTTCCTTCCAATGTGGTGCTATCTCTGAAGTGAGCAGTAGAGGGCCGCCCCAGACAGGTGCAGTGGTCTCATTCGAAGGAGGACGCTTGTTCTGAGAAGGAGCTTCTGAAGGTCTGTCCCGGGCCGTGATGTAACGAATCTTATGAAACGTGCCTTTTCTGATGAGATCGTGTTAGCTCCAAAGTTCTTCCTGTTGCCGTGTGTTTCCGTTCTGTTTTTCCTTGTGGACTTCCTGTGTGGTCAGCCGTATGAGTGTGGTATGCTTGCTCACAGAAGGACTCAGTTATAAGCATCAATGTGACACTTGCAGGACACTACAACGTGGGACATTGTTTGTTTCTTCCATATTTGGAAGATAAATTTATGTGTAGGCTGTTTTTTTTGTGTGTGAGATATAGTTAATAACTAAAATTTATCGAAAATGGTCTTGCAATGACTTGTATCCAGATGCTTAAAGAAGCATTGCTGCTACAAATATTTCTATTTTTAGAAAAGGTTTTTATGGACCAATGCCCCAGTTGTCAGTCAGAGCCTGGTGTTTTCATTGTTTAAAATATCACCTGTAAAATGGGCATTATTTATGTTTCTGGTTTTTTTTGTTTCTTTTTTGCATTCCTGATAATTATATGGATTGTATAAAGAAAGTCTGTACATTGGGTTATAACACTAGTATATTTAAACTTACAGGCTTGTTTGTAATGTAAACCACCATTTTAATGTACTGTAATTAACATGGTTATAATAATGTACAATCCTTTCCCCCCCTCCCTACCACACACCTTTTTTTGTGTGTGATAAACCAACTTTGGTTTGCAATAAAACCTTGAAAAATATTTGCAGAAATTGTGTCATGTGTGTTATTTTGTAAATTTCAGTGAAGGGGGCAATAGTAGATCTGTATAAAATTTAAAACCAGGGAAAATGCTGCTGTAATTTACAACTCAGTGGCTTGATGCCTCCAATAGCATCAACTTATGACTCTAGGAGAGAATAGGGTGGCCTTAAAGCCAATTATTTTTTTTTTTCCTTGGTGGGAAGCTGCATTGCATGACTTGCAGCATCTTAGTTCCCAGACCAGGGAGAACCCAGGCCCCCTGCAGTGGAAGCACACTGAGTCCTAACCACTGGACCGCCAGGGGATTCTCTAAAGCCAGTTTCTATTTTTGGGCTTCTCAGCAGCATTTTATGACGTCAGTCATTACCCATAAATCCATCCAAACAAATCCTTGTCAATTTAACTCTCTCAAGGACAGCCATGAAGTAATGTTCCCTATATTTATGGCCTGCCCTGTGAAGTTGGCTGTTTGTCTGACATTTGGCTTGTCTGAAGTAACAGGTAACTCTTTCAACAAATACTTGGTGCTTTCCCTGTGCCCAGGCTCTATTCTGAGTGCTGGGGATAAAGCAATGAGCAAAGCTGACAAATCTCTGCCCTTACAGATCCTGGTGGGAAAGACAGACTTTCAATAAAGCAGTTTGTTGAAATGGAAATCAAGATAACGGTCTGTAAGTATATGAGAATGCCACTGAAGAGGGTGAAGATGTTTGTCATAAATGGCTATGTTCCCAAAATGCTGAGCCGGCAGGACTCCTGGTTCGTGAGAGTAACCAGAGCCGAAACAAGTCCAGTGTCAGCTCAGAGAAGGACCCTGCCGGGGCACATCCCTGGTTTGGGCCAGAAGCCACTGAAGCTGGTGTGCACCCAGTACTGCATGGGCCCACCCGACTGATGTTCAGAGGCCTTTCCTAGAGCTCATCCCATTGGAATATTTCCTGTGGGAGAAAGGAGAGGGACTTGATATTAGGAGATAATCATCTTGCGTCCAAGTTGTTTGGACTTTTTCACTTTTCTAAGCCTTCCACAAATTTCCTAGCATACACAAGATTCTCCAATAGTTGGCCTTGCTGCTGCTCTAAGCCTACTGCACACCCTCTACCTTGACCTCTTAGTTTGCACAGGGATTTCCCCAGGGAAAGTAGTGATCATTTTCCCTTTTATCATGGCTCTTACATCTCACCTCTTCCAGAAGGCTTGTAAGGGTTGAACAGGTGTTGGAGATCACTTAGTCTGTCTCTCTTGAGTCAATGACTTCTTGCTGAAGGAGAACCCCAGATCAAGCTCTGCATTTGAGTTACGGCTCTGCCCTACAGACATTAGCTGCATAGTAAACCCCTTACCAAACCCAAATGCCAAAATCGACAATGGTGACAAAGAAAATCTAAAGTCCTAGTAATGACTGATGCTAACCCTGACAAAAAGCCTTTCTGCATATCTCCCCCTCATTCTCAGGATCCATAACAGTTAAGAGTTCCTCTTTGAACAATAAGTACTTAAATCACTTTTTTTTTATCTGAACATAAGTCTTGCAGCCAGCGACTCTCCCATCTAATTATAGATAACTCAGAGGGGTTAATCATGGATTACAAAGCTTTTTAATTGTTTAAGGGTAGAAATTTGGTTTATGGCTTCAGTCAGTCACTATGTAAGATCTGATTTGCATTGCTGGAGAGTTGCTAAGAGCCAGAGGAGTCCCAAGTGTCACACAAACAGGAGGAGATTAAATCAAACACAAGTGGGTGGGAAGGGAACAGGGCAAGAACAGGGAAGTCCAGAAAGAAAAAGGGGTCAACTGAAAAAAAAAAAAAGGCAAATATTTACTGAACACTATGATGTCAAATAGCATATGTGCTGAGGTATCTTTTATCTAGGGCTGTGGGGCACATCCCTGTCAGCATTTGAAACTACATTTGAGCGTTATGGTTGGTAAAAGGGACAATTCACTTCTCCATAGTTTTTCAGTGGTGGAGCTGGTCAAATATGGGTTTGGGGGAACATTCGGCTAAGATTCCCACAAGTTAAAATGGGACTTTGAAACCACTGCTACCATGAATGTAAGTCAAGTACCATGCTTAGGGAATTTGCCATATACTTGGGGAGACATGGTACCTACCCATGGTATAAGGCAGTTGATGAATGAAGGGTAAAGGGAACCTCAGAAGTCCAGAAGCTCTCTGTGGGGTTGGCTACCTAGAGCAGGCTTCACAGAGGGGATGACAAAGATTCTCACCAACCAATTCATTTCTAGGGAGTCTAATGGGATGCAGACCCTAAGGATTAGATAACAGTAATAATAGTTTATACTATAGAGCTCGTACTGTATGCCAGACGTTCTTCTAAGTACTTTATACAAAATTTATTTCATCTTCAGAATAACCCTGTGATGTCAAAAATGAAGAAACTAGCACAAAAAGGTAATTTGCTGGGACGTGGTTAGGTTAGAAGTCAAATCGTGACGGTCTGGCCCCAAAGCCTATGTTTGTAACCACTACATACTCTGCAAAATATTGTCACCTAAAAGGTGACAACAAGAATATAGAAGCAAACAATTGTGTGCTTGTTAGTCATTCACTTATTATTTCTCCAGACCTTTACAAAGATACCTTCTAGGTGTTGTGCTAGGCAAAGAGAGAGAAAGAGAAAGGGGGGGGTGGGGAGGGAGAAAGAATTTGCAATTATAATGTAGACATTATCAGTTGTTGAAGATGAGATGCAGCTGGAAATACACATTGCAGTGGGAGTGTAAATCAGTACAACCATTTTGGAAAACTGTTTGGCATTTTCTACTAAATAAAGATGGACATATTTATAACTTATGACCCAGTAGTTTCACTCGATGGTATATGCACCCCAAAGAGTGTACATATATGCAATAAAAATTTTGCAATAATATTCACAGTAGAACTATTTATATTAGCCCCAAAATGGGAACAATTCAAAATGCCCACCAACAGCAAAATGCATAAATATAATGAATAAATGAGTAAATATAATGGAATACCATACTATAATGAAAACGCTATATGCAACAACAGGGAGTAAATCTCACAAACATAGAAACCACTCTGTATGATTTGATTTATATAAAATTTGAAAGCAGGCCAACAAAACAAAGCCATTTAAAAGTCAGGATCTGATTGTCTTTGGGGAGGGGAGGATGGAGATAATGATCAAGAGGGCAAGTGAAGGGGGTGGTCTTCTGGGTGCTGGTAATTTCTTGATCTTGGTGGTTTCAGGCGTGATTTTGCTTTTTGATATTTCATCAAGCTAAATACTTACGATACGTGAATTTTCTATATGTTTGTTATATAGCAATAAAAACGTTTACTTAAAAATACATGGTATGATAGAAACAGGATGTTATGGGAACACAGAGGAGGGACTTCTTATCCAATTTGGGGGTCGGGGAAAGGGACTAAGTTTTCGGGGAGTTTAGGACAGAGAGGCTTAGGGAGGTCTGGAGGGCTCAGGTAGACTGTCTTGGGAACTGGATCTTGAAAGTGAGGCAGAAAGTAGGGCCTTCCGGGTCTGGCTGGTAGAGGTGGGGAGCGAGGGGGCAGCCTGCCTAAGCACAATGAATGGGGTATTGGAAAAAGGGAGGGTCTCAGGCAGACCTAGGTCAGAATCCCAGCTCCACCCCTCCGCTTTCTAGCATTGGGCAAGTAGTAACTTGGGCAAACCTCTCCTAACTTCAGTTTCTTTAAGGGGGGAAATGCATCCACTGTCTATTTTTTCTCAGTTATATGTGAGACAAGGTCAGAAGGAACTGGAATTTTAAAATGCTAATTAATTTCTTCTTTCCCCACTCTTTACTTGTCTTACCTTTCTCAATTTCCCCTCCTCTTTAGCAGATTATAGGGAAAAAAAAGATATTAAAGAGCAGTGAGGGACTTCCCTGGTTGTCCAGTGGTTAGGAATCCGCCTTCCAATGCAGGGGAAGCGGGTTCAGTTACTGGTCAGGGAACTAAGATCCCACGTGCCGCAGAGCAACTAAGCCCGCTTGCCTCAACTACAGAGCCCACGTGCTCTGGAGCCCATGTGCCACAACTAGAGAGAGAAGTCTGCGCGTCGCAACGAAAGATCTCACATGCCACAACTAAGACCCGAAGCAGCCAAAAATAAATAAATAAATATCTTAAAAAAAAAAAGAGCAGTGAGAAGTCATTTTGAATAAGGGGATGGACCTTGTGACTGATGTTCTTGGAAGTTTCGCGGAGACGTTTAGATTTCATTAGGTAGTAAAATGAAGCATCTGGAGGTTTTCCATGAGGAAAAGGCGTGATCAAAAGGCATGTTCTGGTGACTCTTGGCAAGAGTTGTGAGTGTGGGGAGAGCTTTGGAATTTAAAAAATAACAATAATAAGGAAGCCACTTAGGAGACTTCTGACAATCATCCCTTTGGTGGTGGCGATGAAAGGATAGAGATGGAGCTTCATGAATCAGTGGAGATTCATGAGTTGCTGGGAATGGAGAGAGAAGGATGAATCAGTGTAGTTTATTTCTTTAATGTAGTTGACTCCACCTACTGACGTGCTTGTCACAGCTGCAACAATAGCATTTAGGACAAAAGCCACCCACCAGTTTCTTCAATGTCCCCAAGGCACAACGAATCAGCTGATAGATAACCCTTCAGTGTACTTGGCAAGGCGAGATGTGACACATTGTACTCAATCTCTACCGCACCCTGTTAAGATATTTCTCACCTCGTCCATCAAAAAGCTCCCCAAATCCTACTCCATATGCCTCAAGCCTTGTGTTAGGAGCATAAATGATGTTAAACTTAACCTGCTGTGAATCATAACATTTCTATTAAGAAAAACACATTCATCCAAATTAATTAAGCTCAATTTGAGAAATCGGTTAAATGCTTTTTCACATCGCATGAAAATTGTTAGCCACTCACCAAAACTAACAAATTATTATTGCCTAGACTTCACTTGTGGCTTAACGTGTGATCTTTCCTAGTCTGCTTTGGCCACTGCATACTTGCTCTATAAGAACGTGTTTAATATATATATACATGTTTTCTCTGCTTTCCACACCTCTTCTATGAAGGACTTTAGCAGCAAGATTCAGAGCAATCCTGGAGGTTTATTTAGTGTTTACCTATAACATTATGTTCAGACAGATATGTTCATGTATTTGGATAGCTTGGAAACCATGGACTCTGATGGCCAGGGCTCTTAGTTTCCTCTCTTCTGTGTGGTCTGTTCTCCACTTACTGTACCACAGCAGGCATGGTGACGATGCTGTAACAACAATATAGAAGGTACAGACTGTTCAAAGGAAAATATATACGCATGATCGCTCTGGTCAACAGCAGAACAAGGATCATAAAGACGTAGTGTCACTTTACAGACACGTATGGAAAACAGATGAGTGACTGCCAACTTGTTCATGACATCTGGATGATTTTAACACAGTTCTGCTCGACCTTATTTTACTGCCTCTTTGGCTTAGTCATAGACTCCAGACCTAGTATTCCAGAGGCCAAAGTCATCACCTTCCCTAGCCAGACCTAAACCATTTGATTCCAAGTGTGTTGCAGTGTTGCCAGCAAAGGTCAGCACAGATCTGTTTGTTTTGGCAATAATTAATTAAAGTTCATTTAATTAGATTGTTTAGGGTTAAGCTGGAAACAATTTGGGGTCCGAATTGCAAACAGTGATTATATTTTCCTCTGAAAGATCATGAAAAAGAGACATACAGAATGATCTGATGCTTGAATTAAATTATATGCTACCTAATAATAATGGACAATTTGAGATAAGTTTAGAGAAAATATAATTTTTCAAACATATGTGACAATTCTTAAAATTACAGCAAATAAAAGAATAAATAATCAGGGAGGAGGAAAGAATGTGTGTGCTTCCTTAGATTTTCCTTTTATTTATAAATGGATAACACGCTCTTGGTTAAATAAATAAATAAAAACATGGTGGGTCAAAATGAGTAATAATTTCACGATTGCCTCGCTGCTCAGTTATTCCCATCCCAATTTTCCCTTGCAGGAGATAACCAACAGTAAGCTTTTCTGGTGTATCCTTTTAGAAATTTGATATGCATATACGAGCATAAAGGTTTCTAATAACACAGAATTAGAATTTGAAAGGGGGGAGCAGAGGAGGTGTCTTGATCGCTGGTTGATTTTTTTTAAGTTGTCTTAATTGTTTATATTTTCTAAAAGTTCAAAATCTCATTTGTGTGAGTCTCGTGCTTAAAAATTTTTGGTGTAACACAACCCTTATACTGCATGTCAACTTTTTCATCTGGGAAATGAAGACAAACCAATCTGGTTTCATGTTGCAGAACAAACAAAGCTGTAGGCTCACAGAGAGGGGAGACTTGACTTTCAAGGTTGCCCTTTGCAACTATGTATGAATTTTGCCTTGTCCACAGGCTTTAGAACCTAACAACTCAGCAACTTCATTCTGGCTGCACTCTTTCTAACACAGCTAGGAACCACCTTGATTTTCCAGTCACTAAACAGCTGTTTCATGCCTAGGGCATACCTGAATATTCTCACAAAAGTGACCTGATTAGGGGATAATACTTTCCCTTCCAACCATCCCTATCTATATTCCTTTAAGTCATTCTCCCTATCAACTATCCTGTCCTTTCCAGTATCATAAAATCGTAAAAATGTCAGGGGCCAGAGGAATCACTACTAGCTCCAGGGGTCATAAACTCAGTGCCTTCGGGAGCCAAGGCTGTAAATCGTATTAGATGAAGACAATAGGAGCCATGGACCATGCGTTTTCTCTTAAAAGCATTGAAATTAAAATCAAAATCAGAAACCACTGTGTTGGCCAAGTGAAATGAGTCTATGGTCAGAAACATCTGCAAGTGTTATAGTCTAATCTCATATGCAATTATGTAAAATGCAATGGCTTGCCCTCTCTTTTGCATTCTTGTCCATTCATTATCTAGGAGCAACACAACAAAAAACAAAACACCAAACACTGGGGATTGAAAGCTCTGCTTCTCCCAACTATACAACAGTGAGGAAGGAATGGGCTTACAGGGACGCTGGTTTGGCATTAAATGACACAAAATCCATCAGAGACTGTGCCCAGCTTCTAATCATATGCACACACCTGGTGGCCCCAATGTCCGTCAGAATTCCATCACCAGTTTTGGAAAGGAAGTGGGCAGACTCCTGGTGTATCATCCAGGAACATTGAAGGGGCCCCTTTAGAGCAGACCACTCATTTGCTCACACATTGTTTATAATAATCTGAAGAATTTTCTGTCTTCTATAAAAGAACAAGGAAAAAGCTTGGCCAAGCCGTCCAGAGTTCCAAAGAACATGCAGCCAAGAAAAGATATGTTAAGGAAGGCAGCCTAATAAATTAGGAAAACCTCTGATTCTTTTGTGTGTGTGTGTGTGTCATTTTTTGTGTGTGTATGTGTCATTTTTTTTTTTTAATTTATTTTTGGCTTCATCGGGTCTTTGTTGCTGTGCGCGGGCTTTCTCTAGTTGCAGCGAGCAGGGGTTACTCTTTGTCGCAGTGCGCAGGCTTCTCATTGTGGTGGCTTCTCTTGTTGTGGAGCACGGGCTCTAGGCGCGCAGGTTTCAGTAGTTGTGGCAGGAAGGCTCAGTAGCTGTGGCTCTCGGGCTCTAGAGCACAGGCTCAGTAGTTGTGGCGCACGGGCTTAGTTGCTCTGTGGCATGTGGGATCTTCCCGGACCAGGGCTCGAACCCGTGTCCCTTGCATTGGCAGGCGGATTCTTAATCACTGTGCCACCAGGGAAGTCCCAAAAACCTCTGATTCTTGAAACCCGGTTTCTCTGAGCCTTGGTTTCTTTTCTCCCAAATTGGGACTAAAAGCACTTCTTTTGCACTGTAGAAGATCTGAGGTAATGTGTCAGGATGAAGAAAAATGTATTTTAATTTAACAAGACAGTAAATAATGGTGCTGTTGGCACTTGCCTGGGGAGCGAGGAGCTAGGACCACGCAGACCTTCTGTCCATAAGCTTCATAACTTAAAACATAGCTTCCCATCGGCTCCTCCTGCTGTGCATCTTTGGAAGCATGGAGAACAGTTACGTGCTCTCAGATTCGCAGGCACACCCACCCTTCCAGCTGCAGGCAACCTGTGAAAAGTAGGTTGAATAAATGTTCCCACATTCTGGTTTCGTGGAGTTTAAGGTGTTTCTAATTATCCCAAAGGATTATTCAACTCTTCAAATTAAATTTTTTTAGGCTTCTTTAATACACATGCACCATAAAATAAGAGAGAATTATACTACATTACTCACCAATGAAACCAGAGTGGCATAGTGCTGCAATAGCCTGACATCACCCCATGTCAACCTTTTCTTTAAAGAGAGAAAGGGTGAGTGACACAAAAGTTTTGTTCTTTATTTTTTCATCATTGCTAATAGCAGTACAGTCAAATCCATGGAAGAAACCTAGGGTTGTTGGGAGTGTATCTGGATATAAACCAGAAGATTTGGGTTCAGACTCAACCTCTGCCATGTTGGTAAGTCTCCTTTTCCATAAAACGGGGATACTGGTAACTGTTCTGCTTTCCTCACAGACCAATGCAAAGTTCTAACAAGAGAGACAATGTAGAAGAATAGGATTTGCTGACCAGGAAGTGATAAACTAGTGTCTGATGCTTCCTAGAAAACATGAGGCTTTGAACTATACCAATTTACACAGTCGTTAATGTTAAGATGTGAGGCCTCTAGGAGTCTGTCAAGATTTTTCTAACAGATTATCCTACTGAGAATATTGCTACCTAGTAGAAGTCAGTTTTTTAACACATGGCAATGCACATGTTTATTTACATTGCCTTTGAAAATTCTTCCCATTTAAAAGCAGGAAGCTTTTTGCAGGAATTAAATCCCCAAATGCAGAGAGCAAGAATTGTTCTCCATCTTGCTAATCCTTAACATGATGACATCATATATGTGAACAAGCAATCTAAAGTATAAGGTATAAAAGATATTACTAAATAAAGTATATGCAAATCTTTACTTCAGTATTCTTTAAGCTTTGTTTAAATGAAAATCACACAATGGAGAGAGAGATAGAAAGATAGATAGAGACAGAGATAGAGAAATAGAGGGAGAAAGAGAGAGGTGAGAGAGGGGGGGAAAGAGAGATTCTGATAACATGAGTCCTTGTCACTATTCAACATATCCCACATAGCTTTAGCGGTCCCAGCCATGCAAAACAGACAAACAAACAAACAAAAACAAAAATAGAAAAAGAAATAAGAAATATAAGCATCAAAAAAGAAAAGACAAAATTGTCATTGATGCAGAGGCTATAATTATATACACAGAAATACCAAAGAGATAAACAAACTATAAAACCTAATTGGGAGTTCATCAAGATGGCCTCATCCAGTATCTACTACCCAGCAAAAAATGTTAGACAACAGAACAGAAAAAAAAAAAAAAATTTTGTTTACTGATACAGCAAAATTTATAAAGTACCTAGGAATTAATGAACCTAATAGAATGCACAAGGATTTTGTAGAGAAAAAAATTAGCTCAATTCAGGTATGTTATGTTAGTGGACTGGATGTCATAATTTTGCAAAGATATTGATTCTCCCAAAACTTATCTATAGGTTTCAGTAAATTTCCGATGTAAATCTAAAAGGATTTTTTGGGCTGAATTGAAAAATTAATTGTGAAATGTATATGAAAGAGTAAGATTCACTAATATTTCATGTAAAATTTACACGAAATAATTGATCCACTGTAATAGCAAATGGTGAGCAGAGATGGAAAACCAGATCTACCAGATCTTAAAACATATTACAAAGACCTGAAACAGTATTAAAACAACATGCTATTGGCACATGGACAGACAAAAGGACAAATGGGACAGAGAGATGGTATATAGAATATGAGATTAGTGACACCACAAATCAATGGAGAAACCAGAATATTTACCAAATGATGTTAGGAAATTTAGCTCATTATTTGAAGAAAAATAAGTTGGATCTCTACGTCACATGACATTTAAAAATAAACATCAAAAAAAAAATCAAATGGATTGAAAAAGACCTAAATATGAAAGATAAAACTGTAAAAGTAATAGAAGAAAATATCAAAAAAATACAGCAAGTCATTGATGAGCTAATTAATGATCAGGCACATCAAATTGTCACTTTTGGTTCGAAAGGCTGAGAGAGTCTTCTGTATGAGAATCATGGTTTGAGCAGGATTAAAGGATGGGAAGAAGTTTAATGAATGTGGAGTAAGCTTCCAGAGAAAGTAATGGTAACCTACATTTACAGAACACTTCCCACTATCACATATTAACTCATTTATCTTATTACACTAATAAGGCAAATAGTAAAATATTTCTATTCCCTTCTTACATATGTTAAAATTGAGGCTCTGAGAAGTTTACATGAATAGACGCCCACGGCTCTGACACCAGAGACTTCAGGGTGTCTTGTGAGCATCCTGGCATCTCTACTGAGCGGTGAGCCGAACCCTCACCCCCAGGAATGTATAGCCCAGCTATTTCGGTCTTCCTTCCGTAGAGATTGTCTTTTTATGAGATGAACACTTGAAACTGGCAAAAGGAACCAAAGGTCACCAATAAATAAGTTTGGAATATGCAGCTCAAAGGTGAATGGGCCATTTTAAAGTGAAAATCTCCATTAAAATGTGTTACAAATCTCCTGAAAGGCGGTTTCTTATGTTTAATGGTGTCTAAAGTCTGTGTTTAAGGGATAGTAATACATATGCTACATTCCTCATAGAGCTGTTGTGAGAATCAAGTGAAAGAAGGAGCTTCTACATATGAGGAATTACCATCCTAACTTTTAAAGTTTCCTGACACCCTTTAACAATGTGCGAAATAACATCAACATCGGTCTGCAGCGCCACCTAGTGGACACAATAATGCTTTGCTTGAGATTTTCATGTGTCTTCCCTGTTTCAGAGGGTAAATATTACCTTCATTACATGTCTGTTACTGAGGCATTTTGCTCACAGTATATTTCTCTCAGATTTTTTATTTATAAAGATTGTTTACATGACATTTTGCCAGTGAATTTTATTTTGATAAGTCAATATTTTTAAAAAGCCAAATTTCCGGGCATAAACTCATTTTACTCAGAATGCTTCACCCTGTATAGCTGTCCTCGCCAGAATTGCAACCCAAGTGTCTGTCTGATAAACAGTCTGGGTTTTAACACAGGAGGACAAGTTGGGGGTATTGGAGCCATCTGTTTCCTGCTTGATTTGCCCGTAAGTTGTACTTAAAATTGCTGAGTTCACACCTGAAACTTTTCTTGTTAATAGTTTGCTCATTCATACACATAGCATTGCTTTAATAAAAAAATAATCTATTGAGTTCTTTTCAATGTTAGGCACTGTGCTTAGTGCTATGGATACAATGACAAACAAAAAGGAATGCAGTCCCTGCTTTCGGGGAGTTTGCAATCTAGTCAGAGAGCTACACAATAATTAAGTAACCACACTATCAACTGAAAAAAAAAGCACAGCCTAAAACTTGAGAATTATGTTTTCTTTGGTGGACAAAACTGAGGACTTAAGCCCGGTACGCAGCCTCTCAGATAGCTCTGAGGGACGGCTCCGAAGAGGTCAGGGAGAAGCCAGGATATGTAGGAGTTTTTACGACAAAGACCAGGTAGTCGGAACTTCCAATGATTACTGTTAATTAAAGAAAACCAAATACCTCAAGTTAATGAATTTAGCACTTTTCTATGTTTGGGAAGATGCAAGTGTCCAGGCTCATTGAAATCACTCCTTTGATATGCACCTTAGCTACCTAGGGCCAGTATCCTGTTCTTTCCCATTCTGAGTCCCCTGAGGGTGCACCTTTGGGAGTGACTGCAGTGGCGGAGAGCGTGGTAGTGGGCAGCCCATTTGTTTCCAGTTTGTCTCCATCCTGAGTTCCCCCAGGGCTCACCGCGGAGGGGGGACAAAGACAGGGGTGGAGGGACGGCTGTAGTGGCTTAATGACTGCAACATCCTTTGTTTACTGATATGGCAGGCAACATTTTTCATTCACAATACAAATGTTATTGCTTTACTTAGCTCAGGGAATGAGAATATTTGTTTCATTGTGGTTTTTAATTTTTTTTACTAAACATCAAGAATCTAACTTGTCCTCATGTATATCTGGGTGTTTGGGGGGTGTTGGGTTTATAGTGGAAGACCTTGAAGATCTTTTGTTTAAATTAGCCCTGACAATCAGCAGGATAAAGTGTGTCCTCCGTGTTATAGGATAATAATGTGAAACAGTGAAATTTGGAGTCAGAAACACCAAATAAATCTTGTGGTCTCTTACTATTCTTGTGACCTTCAGCAAATGATTATTCACTTTTTTTTTTTCTGTAAAATAAAAATGGTAATAATACCTACCCTGACAGGGGAAAACCATGACTACCACAGTACATGGTACATAATAGGTGATGAATACTTTGCCTAAAGTACCATGTAATTAAAGGCCACATGTTTTTAATGCATCACTCATATTTCACTGGCCCCAAAACCAGTACATAAAGCTTACAACAATAAGAAAAAAAGTAAATGTGGCTCAAAAACAAGCAGAAATTAGTAGTTTAAAGAACGCAGTATATAACATTGTTATCTTTGAATGAAGATACAAGCTACTCACAATTCAAAGACATCTAGGAACTATCTCGAAATTCTTATTTAATAGCCCCAAGAGTTGGGCTAAGACAGATGTTCAAATTCAGTTGGTGAAATGAAGGAGGAAGCAAAACTTACTTGGTTAGCTTAGGTCTCATAACTAGTTAAAAGGAGAAATGGAACTAGAACCCATGACTCTTAATTCTCTGGGTTGTGTCTCTTTAGACACCATAAAAAAAAATGGACTTCTGGATATCTAAACAATATGAACAGAAAAGTCTTCTCAACATTGTTGGAAGCCTTGCCTTGCAGACAGGTTTTCAGGTCCTTCCCCTGTCTTACAATTGAGCAGAGGAAAGGTATCAAATGTTGTTCCAGTTAGAAGAGAGTTTTCTGTCCTATTGAGTGCATGCACATTCCTGGACACAACTCAAAGTATCTCTGAAGGGAGGGAAAGATTAAAGAGTTAACATCTGTTGAAACCTACCTATATATTAAGCACTGTAGATACATTATCTTATTTCATCAGGTAAGTACTTATCCCTGAGTTATGGAAGGGACCTAGGGCTAGCAAGGACAAATAATGTTTCCATAGAGCTAGAGAACAGCAAGGACAGGATTCAAGTCAGGTTTTGCTGACCCCGGAGGGTCTGATATTTCCATCACTTCCTAGTCAGAAGAGTGACCGATGAAAACAGAACGTGCTTCACTCTGACCTCAATATATTTTCTCCAGTCAACCAGCCATCATGGACCTTTATGTGGCATCTGGAAATTGAAAGCTGCTCATGTCAGTCTCTTCATTTTTACAGAGGAAAATGGTTAAGGGAGGTTAGGGAGGTTAAGATCCTTCTCAGAACATTACTAGAATCAAAATAGTGCCGTTAAAATAAGTGCACATTACTTTCTATTGTCTGCTTGGAAAAAACCCATGTTTACTGAGCTTTTATTAATATTTCTTTTTTTCTGAAGCTCTGACCACATTTTTGTAATTTTTTCCTCTGCATCATGGACTTTTGAGAAGGGCCCACAGGGTGGTTCTTCCTTGGCCCATGTTCTCATCATTGAATATGATACGGGAAGAAGGAAAATTGGAGGCCAAAGCTAATCTGGGCAAGAGCCTGGTGTCACGAGACCGCGATATTAATTTTCCAGATGACTTTGCAGCTGAGTTGGCTTAACTCTGTGACATTAGAAGATTGAAAGCAGGTAAGAAGTTTAGTGGAAGGACTATGCCTGCTAGATCCCACGCATCCCGTACAGTCGGAGCAGTGCACAAGCATTGGCACCGACAGACACACGCACACTGAGCTCCAACAGCCCCTGAGACTTTCCAAAAGGGACACCTTTGCATTGTTTCTGTGCCTGCTCAGCCTGTGACTTCAGATTCCATGTGCTCTTTCAAATGAAAATGTCCCGTGAAATGGTCCATTAGAGAAGCATCCCACATTTTCCAGGTGAGGGTTGCTGAACAGCTGGGGTTCTCCACTCAGTGCTGCGCTCCGGGGAAACAACTTCTCACTGTGCTCTGATATGTAAAGCCATGAGCAAACCCACCAAGTCCTGGGCTGGGGGTGAAGGTCAGAGTCAGAACCAGATAGACAGAGACCAAACCAGATCATGTATCTCACCCCTGGACATACTGGTCAAGGTTTTACCTGTCTCAGGACTTTCCACTTGTGCTTCTCTTTTCCTGAAAGGCTGCCTCACCTGCTCTACGTTTTGGTGAAGATGTGTTCCCTCTATTCTGTCTAAAGCAGCTCGCCTAGAAATTATTGTCTCCCTATCAAGTTTACTTCCTTTATCATACCACACTCTGGGGCTACCCCAACAGTCCAGTGGTTAAGACTCTGCCTTCCAATTCCGGGGGCGCGGGTTTGATCCCTGGTCAGGGAACTGAGATCCCACATGCCGCGCGGCGTGGCCAAAAAAAAAATAGGTGTGCAAATCATACCATGCTATGCAATTATTTATTTATGTCTTTTTGTAGAATGCAAGCTCCCGAGGGCAGAGACTTTATCCATCTGATCTCTATTAAGTCCCTAGCATCATGCCTGGCACATAGTAAGTGCTCAGTAAATGTTTGTTGAATGAGTGAATGAGTCATTCACTTGTGTAATACTTTCCAGACATTTAAAAAACATCTCTGTGTTAGAAAAGCAGGGATGATAATACTTGAATCAATGCCAACTGGTCAATTTGTCAAAACAAACAAACAAAAAAACAAACGAATGAACCAAAAAAGTCAATACCCTGAAATTCAAACTTGAGACTAGAAAAAGGAGCTATAACATCATACATGACAGAGTTAGAATTCAAAAAGATTATTGAAAGAATCACACAAGATGAAAGATGATAAAAAATACATATAAAGTTTCAGATAAAAGTCTAAAGAATCAACTTCACAGCTATAAAGTCAAAAAGTTGGACTTAACAGTACATGTGAGTATTTGACTATTTAATTGACTGCATTCTCGATATGTTACTTGCAAATGAAGCTTCCAAAAATCAAATGTGCTCTTACGCTGATTAACAGAAATATTGTGTCCAAAAGAAAAACGGTTCATTTTTTTTACAAATAAAACAATACCAGGAGGAGAAAGTTTTGTTTCTGGCAAGATATTTCAAAAAAAACCATTCAGATGGAAATGAGCACGATGGAAAAAGTACCGAAACCAGATTCCGGAAGCAAATACAGCGATTGTCTAGCTGGGAAAGGAGGGGTTTGGGGTGGTATTTGCCTTGAGAGGGGAGTGAAGGGGGGTATGCAGATGGACAGCGTGATAGCTATCCACAAATATTTTGTGCAGAGGAGGAATTAGCCTTATCTTGCTGTGCTGTGTGGCAGGACAGAACTAGACCTGGGTGGAAATCAAAGGGAGGCTGACTTTGACGCAAGCTGAGGAGGCAGTGAGATCCTGATACTTACTACGGAATGGTTCCATGTATTAGGGTTCCCCAGAGAAACAGAATCAACAGGGTATATATATATATAGATATATACCCTATTGATGTATACACACACACACACACACACACACACACACACACACACACACACAAGAGTAGATTTTTTGTGGGAATTGGCTCACGTGATTATGGAGGCTGAGAAGTCCCACCGTCTGCCATTTGCAATCTGGACAACCAGGAAAACCGTTGACATAATTCAGTCCGAGTCCAAAGTCCAGGAGCACCAAAGTCAGAAGGCAGAAGATGGATGTCCCAGCTTAAGCAAATAGAGCACATTCACTCTTCCTCCTTCTTTTTGTTCTCTTCAGACCCTCAACAGATTGGCTGATGCCCACTCACAATGGTGAAGACAATCTTCTTTATCCAGTCTACCAATTCAAATGCTGATCTCTTCCAAAAACACCTTCAGAAATCGTGTTTTGCCAGCTATCTGGGCATCCTTGAATCCAGACAATCTGACACATAAAATTAACCGTCAAAGTCTGTAACTATTTGGGGGAGGGGGCAGTGGGCAAGCTGTACTGGAAATTCCTTCATCAGGTAGAGACTTGGACAGGTAACTCCCACATTTCCTTCTATTTCTAAATATCTCACACTTCAGATAGTCTTTCAGGAATGTTAAGACTAAAATAAAACCATTTGGAAGTGTATCAGAGTGCTCTACAGACATAACCTATTATTTTATCTTCCATTAAAAATTTCTGCCTAAACTTTATTACTTAAACACAAGTTTTCTTGCAGTTCTTTGAAATAACTAAGAAAGAGTCCTAGAATCAGATTATAACAAGAAAATGAAAAAGCCATTCAGTTGACTATTTTAAGTAATAGTGATATAGAGATGCCACGTCTATAGTTTACTTGCTTAGAGAGGCTACTTCCTGCCAGAACAAGGAGACCAAATCCCATTCTCTTAGAGGCTTGACAAGAGTTACGTTCATTTCAGCCACTGATGTTTCACAAAAGAATCCTCAGGGAAATTAGAGTTAAGGAATTCTCTGGGAAAAGCCTCATAACATTTATTTTAAACCAGTATCACAGCAACTGCCAGATCAGCCTGGGACACAGCCTGGAAATAGACATTCCCCCAGCCTTCCTCACTCCTTTCCCCACCGCACCCAAACTCACACTTGAGAGGGCACGTGTCTCATCACACAGATTTCCCCAGCAGTGTGGGTCGTGGGTTAGTGTGGGGGACGGCTGAACACAAAATCCTTCCTTAGAAGTGATAGTTAAAATATTCAATAAATAAATTAGATCCTCACTTGTCAGGGGAAATTTAAAGCAGTCATTGAGGGTAAAATCACTTCTGTGCCATCCAGATCGCCCAGAATCCACTTACTACTAGCACCTACATCAGGGTTGCTAGGGTAAAAGTTAGCCAAACCGAGGATCACCCAGTTAGGAGAAAATAAGTCATTCCAGATGCAAATCTGCGCTGACGCGGATGCAACGCAGTTACTAGACTCAGATGGAGATCAAGTCCACCCCATTTACCAGCATGTGAGTACGTGGCAACTTCATAACACTCTTTCTGGAGGTGGTTCCTGCCAGCCCTTGTGCTTGCCTGAAATTACAGACCAATTGCACTGAATTGCATCCAAATTCTAGATAGAAAAATTAGAATGAATTGTGAGTAACCCTTAGCTGATGAGAACCAACTTCCAGATCCAAACCTGGAGCTAATTTTCCAGGAAGAAACTCCCAAGAATCTAGCATCATTCCTTAGGGTCAGGGAGGGGCAGAGCTAGCAGACCCACTGAACAGACTGGCTATTGTCCCTCAAGCTCGGCTTTTCTGAGACCTACTGTGGATGGATTATGTCTGATTCACACGGAAACCTTTGGCTTTTGGCTTCTTCCATCCCATTTTCTCCTTGGAGCCCATCAGAAAAATCTGGCATCCTTGTTGTCTCCAATTTTTGCCAACTCCTGAACTTCATGCCCTTTAAATCAATCTTAATGTTAAGGCATTTGACTAAATGGATATAAGCACTGTATTTTCTTTGAAGTCAAAGCTTTTAGTTTTATCATGGATATAGGAACATTTGCTTTATGTTCTTTTCTCCATCTCCAAAAATAGCAGTGGTTTGATTTTGAACTTTCCGTGGCTCAGTAATAAAAACGTAAGCAACATAAGAGATTGTATTATATCCATTGCATTTGGCACAAATATTGAGATCAAATAACCAGTAAAAATGTTATTAGTTTAACTTTTCAAGGGAAGCGTATTCCTGGTCCATTATCCCAGTGAGTAATGCAGAGGCATTTTCTAAGTGGTTTTTTATCCAAGAGTTAGAAGTGCTTTGTAAACTGGGCATTGGGTTACATGCGTTGGTGCTATTATCATTCATATTTTACAAGTGGGAAAGGTGAGAGGTTAAATATTCTAGAGCTAAAGCACAAAGAATCTCTCCAGCCTGGATCTGAGACCATTGCTGCTGACTCCCATCTCCATTTTACCGGCAAGGTTACCCCCTCTTCCTTGCTACAAATGAACTTCTGTTGCTGGTGCAGAACCCACAGAAGGGCAGCTGATGGGAGTTCCCTATAAACATGACTAGGTCTGAGCTTTAATCCTTCACTGCCACACGTTTGCGCCCCATCCTAAAATATGTAGTACTCACAGAGACAAAGTGCACAGAGGTGGAAAAGTCTCTCTGAGAAATCCAAAGCTAGTCTCTTCCAAAGGTCATTCAACAGAGCCACCCCCCGGGGGGAATAAAATTTTAACTAGTACAGCTCTCCAGGTTGTAACAGAAGCAACAACAAAAAAGAGCAAAGAAAGAAATCGTCACCTTTCAGCTAAAGCCTACAGGGGTTCCACAGCACATTTTACACACCCGACCCACCTCCCCACCTCCCCACCCCTACCCCGGGACTAGTGTCCCTTCCCAGCCAGACTAGAGATCTAGGAAGTGAAGACAACTTTTCTTCTTAGTCTCTATAAAACACAGAGCTGGAAATTGACTGCAGACAAAGCCAACAAACAAATAACGTGTATCACCTTCCCAGAGGAAAACATGTTGAATTTCCTCTCCAACTCTGTATTTTAGATCCAAGTATTTTGTTTCCTTCCTTTTATGACACTAATCAAAAATTGATCATGTGCTTAAAAGACTTAGATCTATAACACAAAAATACTGTAACATGATTTTTACTACCAACCTTTAGTTATGTAGATAATGTACAAACGTATTCTCCTTGTAGAAAATTAAGATTACAGGTAAAGCTAAATTGTCTTTGATCATAGTTTTAATCTAGCTCCTTTCCCCTAAAGGTAACAAATGGTTAACAATTTCTTGTGCATCCACATAATTTTTTTTAAGCTTTACATATATTTATATAGACCCACAAAAATATATAGCATTATTTAGTGTATATTCCACCTAAATATCATATTGTGTTACCAACTTGGTTTTTCACTCCACAATATGACATGAAGACATTACTCTTATTAAATTCTAGTATAAAAAATTATGGTAGAATATGTCATGAAGTTTTAGCTAACCTTTGATTTATGGATATTTAAGCAGTTTCATTTTCTCTGTCACAAACATTGCTGTAGTGGACATCCTTGTGTAGGGGTGTTGCTTTGTTTCTCTGAAGTGAAGCTAAATGATAAGGTATAAATATTTTAAATTTTAATAGATAATACTAATAAAAGTTAATACTTATTGAGGAATTACTATCTACCAGTTACTTTTTAAAGTGCTTTACCTTTATAAATTGATTAGGAGAGTATTCATCTTAAATCTTTTTGCAGGTGAGAGTACTAAGACTTGGCAAGAGTGAATAAGTGGCCCCAGGTCACATAACTAGGGAGTGACAGGGCTAGGATTTGGTCTCTAGGGGTCTTCTTCTATACTCTGGACTCTTTCTTATCAAAGACACTCTATTAATTACAGCCTGGTTTTTATTCTTTTCTAACTCATTTCCATTTGTTATTTAAAAAGTGGAAATCTACTTACTTGGGGGATAACGGATCTTAAATTGTGTGTGGAGACTTTTTTCAGATTGGAAAGTTATCTCCACAGTAATGGTTGATCACAGTCTAGCCTTGGCAAAGCAGGTCCCATAACTTGGCAAAATATAAGAAAGAGAGACTGTTCCACTGTCATCTGTGAGATATAGAATGAGGTAAGGAGGTGAAAATATGTCAGGTTCTAAACTTTGCAGAGAAGGGAACCCAAGGCAAATAAGATCATGAGCAAATCAGTCTTCACTGGAGAGCCTGACCCCCAGTCTTTAAAACTAGGTAGATGATCTGTGAGATCGGCTCAAACCCATTTCAATCAAGCTTTCCTGCTTGTCCTCTGGACAGTCCTTAAAAAACTATAAGATGGGAGAATTCCCTTGGTATTTGCTGTTGTGTGTATCATTCTACATTATTTTATTTAACATTTTTGAAAGAATCTCAAACTTAGAGAAATTTCAATACAAAAATTTTTTTCCTGAATTACTTCAGAGTAAGCAACTAATTGTTGCCCCATAATCTCCAAATACTTTAGTATCTGTTTCCTACAAACAAAGCTATTCTCTTACATAATCACAATCAACCATCAAAATCAGGAAGTTAATATTGATACATTACTGTTATCTAATGTATCCTTGGACATCAGTTAAGTTTTGCCATTTGTCCGGTGTCCTTTCTAGCAAAAGGATCCAGTTCAGAATCATGTCTTGCATTTAGTTGTCACATGTCTTTAGTATCCTTCAATCTGGAACAGTTCCTCATCTTTTCCTCGATTTTCATGACCTTGACATATTAGATTTCAGCCCAGTTGTTTAGTAGAATGACCCTCAATGTCAGTTTGTTCATGTTTCCTAATGATCTCATTCAAACTACATATCTTTGGCAGGAATATCACGAAAATGATGGATTCTCATTGCATTCTGTTAGATGACACACAATTTCAAATTGTACTAGTCCTCATAATACTACTTTGACTACTTGTTAAGATGGGTGTGATAGACTTCTCCACTATAAAATTACTCTTTATTCCCTATACTTGATAAGTATTTGGTATGAGTGTCTGTGTGTGGCAGGAGGGAGTTGAGACAGTGTAAACAAACCATTCTTCATCAAACTTTCAATTGATTCATTCCTTCATTTAGTTCAGTATACATTCATTTCTTATTTTATTTAATAGGTTCTAAGGTTATTATTATTTATTCTGGTGCTCAAATTGTCCCAAATTTGGTATGTGGGGTCCTCTCTGATCTGGTTTCAAGGTACTTTAGTCATGTCCCCATATGATTTGAACATTTCTTTACTTTTTGGCAAAAGGGATGTGATTCTAGCCCTGAAATCAGCCATTTATCCAAAAAAGTTCTGGTTCCTTTTAGTGGAAAATGGTATTTAGAGACCAATCTTGGGTGCTAAGTGTGCTCATTGCTTTGCTTGGTCCTGGGCTATCACTGCTCCCAGGACCTCTCAGTGGACAGAGACAGGTACCCTCTCTCTCTCTCTCTCTTTGCCCCCACTCTCTGCTTGTCTCTCTCCCTGTCTCCCTCTCTGTCTCTGTCTCTAGCTCTGTATCTCTCTTATCTGTCTAGATTAAAGAATAAAGTTACACCAATATTTCTAATTCCAATTCAATTCATTCTGGTTTTCTCCCTCCCATGATTGTAACTCCTTGCTCTAATAATGAGAAACCTGCTCTCTTTATCCTTAAAGTACGTATTCATGTGATCAATTCCCCTGTATGTAACCTACATCCTGCTGCTCCTGCTGCCCCCTCCCCTGCATGGATGCCCTACTCACCTTTCTCAAGCTCTGACACCCTGAGCTGGGCTACCCTCCTACAGTGACACCTGTCTACCTTGGTTCCAACTGGCTCTACAATGGCTCCAGCACTTACACCAAGATGCTACTTCTTCACATGGACACGCTTCACACATGGTCATCCTAACTTGTGTGGACACTTGACTTGCCCGACCTCATCTGATGGATTTGGACCAAATTGCTCAAATAGAGAAAAGGAAGAATAAGAGTTGTGTGCCATTGTGGGTTTGCTTATTTTAATTTTGGTTTACTTATTTATGTATGTATATATTCATTTTTGGTTGTGTGAGAAAAGCTGCATTCAAGTTTAATTACAGCTCCAAATGATCTCTGGCATTTTGAATTACCTTAATTATATTAATTAATTCTTGCATCTTTTTTGGACACATGGACCTTCTAAGATAGTAATAAGAATATCCCCAGGTGGTCCAGGCAATCCAGAGTTCATTCTATTTGTATCTCTGTGGGTTTTTCAGAATCTTGCTTCCTGATGTCTTTATCATAAGTATTTTTGTTTTCCCATGGAGGTAACTTTATCTCCTTCCACACTGCTCTGTTCCCAGCATTTCTCAAGCTCCATTCCTGTCCAAGCATTTCTAAGTACCATCCCTAGCCTGTTTTCCAGAATTCGGCTTTTGTGTCCCACTGCTTAAATGTTCTTGTGGAGCCACCTATTTCAGAGAGCACAGTTGCGATGGTTTATGGAGTGTCTGAGAAATGTAAGACATTCTTTTCCATGATTCACTGGTGAAGGTCAGTAACTCACTGCTTATAAGAGAGAGAGACAGTCTGTTACATTTTGGTTGCCCTTTTCCTCCTCACAGAGAGGCCATTTTATGGCCAACCGGGATATGCCCAAGCTCCCCCCCGGTGCTAGGACATCTGGCTTCTCCAGTGTGGTGCATGCATCTCAGAGGACAGCTGTGGCCTGGCAGCTCTCCACCCCCAACATAATGTCCTCATAGTCTTCAACGGCCAAAAAAAAAAAAAAAAAATCCAATCAAGAGTATGAAATGATTTGAGTCTATGCCATAAGTATGAAAAGAAATTAGAATGGAAACGTCACCACCAGTCTCCAGTAACTGAATGTTCCATTTGGAAGGATTTGGCATGAATTTGAGTTTTGCCAATGCTCAATTGTGAGCTCTTGGGTTGATAACCCTGCTGGCCGGTTTCTGATGCAAAAGTAGAATGAATGTTTTTCTCTTCCATAATGGAGATCCTTTTCTTTTCAGGGGAACTCTAAATGGGACAGAATCACAAATATTTTTAAACAACTTGCTGATAAGTTTTTTTTAAATGCTTGGAGGGAGAAGGATTTGAATGAAAATAACTGGAACATGCAAAAGCTGTGAACTCATTGGATCTGAATGTAGGGAAGGTGTGCGGTTCTTTGATAAATTTGCTCCAGGAGGCAAGGATATATGCCTGAGGAGGGTACCTGGGAGTGCTGGGTCATTTGGGAAAAATGAACAGCACTTTGGGGGAGAAGACCTTTTATAGAAGATACCTTGGAAACACTTATTTAGATCAGCAGCCACTTTTTCTGTGAGGGAATGGGAAAGGGTCTCTATTTCTGTGTTTAGAGCAGGAAAGAAGGAAGAATGGAGAGAAGAAAGATCTAATGGGGCCAAGGCAGGATAAAGGAAATGGCTCCATGGGGTGGGAAATGTGCCTGGCTCTCAGGGGATGCTGAAGATAATATTGTGCCACCATATGAGAACAGTTGCAAGGACTTTGAGCTAAAATTACCAGTCTTACTTTATTTTATTTATTTATATATTGACCGTGTTGGGTCTTCATTGCTGCGCACGGGCTTTCTTTAGTTGCAGAGAGCAGGGGCTACTCTTTGTCGCGGTGCAAGGGCCTTTCATTGCAGTGGCTTCTCTTGTTGCTGAGCACAGGATCTAGCTTTGCGGGCTTCAGTAGTTGTGACACATGGGCTTAGTTGCTCCGCGGCATGTGGGATCTTCCCGGACCAGGGATCGAACCTGTGACCCCTGCATTGGCAGGCAGATTCTTAACCACTGCGCCACCAGGGAAGTCCCACTACTCTTAGTTTAAATTGGCCTCTTCACCTCAGAGGGAGTTCAATTAAATTCAATTCTTCCAGTGCTTCCTGAGTACCTGTTCCCCATGGGATTCCTCAAGAGACAACTTAACATTTCCAGAGCTGCCTTCTATAACAGACCGGTGGGGTTTGCACCATCCTCCCTCTACTTACTGCTTCTGAGAACTTTTCTTCGTTCTCTTTGGACAAGTTTTCAGTGTTACTACAATAACAAAGTAGGAAACAAATTTCCCATGACGTGATAACTGTGTTAAGGGGCTTTAGCTGTTTGTATTTTGAGGAGCCCACATAATTTGTGTAAATCTTCTTAGGTTTCCCTTTTAGGACATGACTTCTGTTCTACCAGCCAGGAAAGGATGCAGCCTCTGTCTGCAGGAGAGGAGCAACAAGAGACTGAAGTTGAATATTCTGCTACCAAGATGGCTCCTAAAATGGTGTTGGCCTCCTTTTGTGAAATATTGCTGGGTACTTTATACATATTTAATTCTCAGTAGAGGTTTTTAATTTATTTATTGAGGGAGTCTATCTTTAAAATGGACCTACAGTGAAACTGAAGAACCCTTGACTCCATAATTAAATATATGGTGAGTGAAATCATTATAACCAGTCTTTTAATTTCATACAAGGCTGTTCCCCCAAAACCTAAACATTTTATAGAAATCTTACTCATACCTCCCCTTTAGACACCATGATGCAGCTTCAGCATATAAATGTCATCTAATTTTCTTTTCATTTATAAATGAATTACAATAGGTCAATGAATATCTCATCAAAATTAGAGATGCACAGCTTTTGGCATGACTAAGGATTTACATCTTTGTTCCAAATATATTGTTTATAAGACCTACCCTTCTTTGTTTATAAAATGATCTCTCGACTTTCATATTTTCATTTTCCAATTAATTTGTAAAATAATAAGGTCTGATACAATAAAATATTTTAGAAATGTATCCATCCTGCTGCACATACACATTACAAGGAGACCAAACTGACCTACTGGCTTGCAGGCAGGGACCTCATGCAGAGCTAAACCTGTTTGTTTCTCAGCTGAGTGTACAGCAGTCTGCAAGCAGCACTACCGTGTGAGGGCTGGGCAGAGTAGAATGTTGCCTTTATAGAAAGAGGTGTCAGGACCATCTTCTCCTGGAACAAGAGAAAGAAAACATAGCTGTGTGTTGCCTTCTACATATTAGACACACCTACAGCGGTAAGACATTTCCAATCACAAAAACTTTGATGGATATTGTTTTCTCCATTTTTTAGATAAAAAAAAAAAATTTAGGCTCAGGGAAATTAAATAACTTGCCCAAGGGCATATAACTAATAAGTGCATAGCTGATCCACGATGGGAGCTCAGAAATATTTAGGTTCAGAAATTGTCCTCCCAAACAGAAACAAGGTACCATCACCCCTTAGTAGCTGTGAGGGATTGGTTCCAGGACCTCTCCCAACCTCCGAATACTAAAATCCATGGATGCTCAAGTCCCTTATATAAAATTGACATAGTATTTGCATATAACCTATGTGCATCCTACCATATACTTTAAATCATCTCCAGATTACTTATAAATACCTAATACAATATAAATGCTATGTAAATAGTTGCCAGCATGTGGCAGACTCAAATTTTGCTTTTGGGAACTTTCTGAGATTTTAAAAAAATACTTCTGATGCACAGATGCAGAACCCACTGATACAGAGGGGCAACTGTATGCCAAAGCAACTCTTTCCTCCTCAAATGATAACTATTACAGAATTTCCTGCTAATGCTGCTGCTGCTGCTGTTATTATTATTATCATCATTATTACTATTTGGGTGACTACACTGAGGGACCTGGGGTAGACCAGTTGCTCTGTCTCTCTACACATTAAAAAAAAAAAAAATCCCTGGCAGCTCTAAACACAAATGTAAGTTATTGGAAGATGCGGAAGCCTTATATCATAGATTAGCCATCTAGGCCTTTGTAGTATGTTATTGACTGGTTCCTTGGCTTTAAATTTGATCTTTAATAAACTGTCAGACACACAGTAACATGAAGTACATATGAAAGAGAAAAGTCAAGGAGAGAAATGAGGTATTTGACAGAAACGGCAATTTTTAGAAACCTGTAAATTGAAGAAGCACAAACCAACCAAGCTATTTCTCTTAATCAGTTGTTCATTCTTGTGAAAGCATTTGGCTGATGAATAATTTTAGTAATGCTTTTTTAAAAATCAGAAATGTGCTGAGCTAGATTTATAGCTGAGCTAGTTATGGTCAAACATGGTTCTAATTTTAGCTGACTCAGAGAGATTCTGTTTAGCCAGTTGTTGCAAATGAGATCACTTTACATTAACACTTAGAGCAAATCTTGATACTCGAAGCCCACATCTGCTTAATTAGTTAGAAATCTAGCTTTTTCTTGGGGTTTACCTCCCCAAATAGTTTGAAAGGTCCCGGGGTGTTATGTGTGTCTGTGATTCAGTTTCCTTTGCCACCTATTTGGGAAATGGACCATCACAATTTACTCTTTAAGGCCAGATGCTAGTTGGGAATTTCCCATTGTCCTTACATGCAGTGAATTGCACAATTCATAGGTGTACAGATTAGTGAATGCACACACACACACTCATACACACACACATGAAACCATAACCAAGATCAAGATATACAGAGTTTTCAGTGCCCCTGAAGCCTCCTTGAGCTTCTCGCATTCAATTCACCAAAGCTAATCATTATAATGGTGTTTATCACCAGAGACTTCCAGTACAGTTTGGAGCTGAGAGAGAAGCTTGGGTTTTAAAGCTTTAAAGTGCAATCATCCTTTTTTTCTAGTTAAAAAATGTAGCAGAGTTAGTCAGTTTTCCTGGGTATCTCCCTTGTACACAGGAATTATACATGTTATTTAAAAAATGTAGCAATCTAATAAGCATAAGAGATGCTTATCAGAATCTTGAAGGGCATGAGCCCACCCTGCTTTAAAACATATTATTTGTGGTAAACAAACATATAGGCACTCAGGTTAAAAATTTAGTAAAATTATGTTTACAAAAACTATACAATGACAGAAGAAAAGCTTAAATTGTCTAAATGCCTGGGTTTGAATTCTGGTTCTGTCACTTTGCAGCTATGAGATTTTTTACTAAACTGCTTAATCTCCTGCAGTTTCCTCTTTAGTAAAATGAGGGTAATAAGAGTTCCTACTTCATAGACATGTCATGAGTCTTTAATGAGGTAATACAAGTGAAGTGCTCAGCCCTGCATCTGACACATAGTAAGCACTCTATAAATTCCAGGCATTGTTACGACCATTATCATGGTCTGTGAGCCCAGCAAACAAAAACTATGCATGGAAAAAGATCAGAAGGAAATGCACAATTTGGGACTGGTCAAAGAACTACTTCTAAAAGCAATGAAAAAGAAATTCTAGAAATTTATAATAATATAAGGTAGGCCTTTACTGTTTGAAAATAGTTCAAGCTGTTTAATAGCTAAACTAAGGCTTAAACACCTTAAGTGTAGCGACATCTGCTGGCAAAAAGGTGAACTGTTCAACTTGTGTACTAAGTACCTACCCCAACGCGTTCAATTCAGTAATTTACTGAACATAAACTGGCATCAGATGTTTTGCTAGAGTCTGTGGACAAGGTGATTAATTCCCGTGCTCAAGAAGCTTAGAGTCCCCATCAAGCCTCTTAGATAGCCTCAACCACCAGAGGGCAGACAGCAGAAGCAAGAAAAACTACAATCCTGCAGCCTGTGGACCAAAAACCACAGTTACAGAAAGATAGACAAGATGAAAAGGCAGAGGGCTATGTACCAGATGAAGGAACAAGATAAAACCCCAGAAAAACAACTAAATGAAGTGGAGATAGGCAACCTTTCAGAAAATCTTATATTTGTATTTGTATGGAAATATGTATGGAAATATGTTTATATAAATGTTTCAGACATTACATGAAATTTCTAAAAAAAAAAAAAAAAAAAAAAAGAAGCTTAGAGTCTAGCAGATCAGTTGTAAACTGCCTGTGCTTGAGAAGGAAAAAAACCAGGACGTTGTCACCACAGACCTCTCAATTCTGTTCAGAAAATGAGATCTAGCACCAAAAAAAATATTAAATGGCAATATAAGGCTGGTGTATAATCACATTCAAAAACGAAAACTCTGAATAGTAGAACCGTAGGAGTGTTGGGAGAGAGAGGATGAGATCTACTAATGGAACACTTAGAAAGTCATTCAAAGGGGTGAGTCTGGAATTTCTTTTAATGACACAGGGCGGGGGAGCTCTGAATATTTTTGAGCAGAGAAGTGATAATAAAACTAGTATTCTAGGAAAATTAACCTTCCGGCGTTGTATAAAATGGATTGGCTTCAGGGTTGGACTGAAGCAGAAAGAATGATTGGGATGCTGTAAATATTAACAGCGAGGATGATAAAAATGTGGACTGACTTGATTCCAAAGTAGGAGAATCAAGTCACCTTGGCAAAGTGATTGTCTCAGACTTCGATTCTGAGACATACACACGAAGAAAATATGTATTTCTGTAAAAATGGACAAGTGAATATGGGTGCCCATAACCGACATCTGCTCCTCCAATCAGGCAATCTTAGTCACTCCTTTAAGTACAACTCAAGCTGTTATGAAATCACACTTTTAAGTACTTTTATCTCAACCTACCCAAAAATTGTCCTTCTGAATATAGAATGAGTTCGAGACATTGCAATTAAATATTTTACAAATAACAAGAAGCAGATGTGTATAGTTCCGATCTCATATGAAGACCAATCAGACCAGAATTTTGACCCCCATCCCACAAATGCAGTGGACACAGTCTGCAGAAACATGAACTAAAATATTCAAGCCGTTGCTCTGACTGATTCACTAGTCTACTTAAAAAAGAACTATATCTTGAGCTTCCTTGGTGGCGCAGTGGTTAAGAATCCGCCTGCCAATGCAGCGGACACAGCTTCAAACCCTGGTCTGGGAAGATCCCACATGCCTCGGAGCAACTAAGCCCGTGCGCCACAACTACTGAGCCTGCGCTCTAGAGCCCGTGAGCCACAACTACTGAGCCCGCGAGCCACAACTACTGAAGCCCGCGCGCCTAGAGCCTGTGCTCTGCAACAAGAGAAGCCACTGCAGTGAGAAGCCCGTGCACCGCAACCAAGAGTAGCCCCCGCTCGCCACAACTAGAGAAAGCCTGCGCACAGCAACAAAGACACAATGCAGCCAAAAATAAAAATAAATAAAATAAATAAATTTATTTAAAAAAGCAAATCTTTTGATTTTGAAACTTAAATCATTGACAATTTTCCAAAAGATATTTTTTTCTAAATATGCTTTTCTATCCTTCTTATACAGAAACAGTACATTTTTACATTCCTCAATTTATAAACTCACAATACTTCAGGTTCATAATGAGTAGACCATATAATTTGTCATTCAAATCGGGATAATTTTGAGAGTGAAAGGAGATGGGACAAATGCTAGACAGGTTGGACTGCGGGAGTCCTCAGACCTGTGGATAATTGAGATGTACGCTGGTCACAGTCGTGAGTGGAATTGGCCTGGGACACCTCTGATTACATCCACCCTCAAGTGCCGTATGTGCATCCCATCCTGCCTTGGTTTGTATCTCCTTCGATTCAGTTTGGCCCAGTGTTCTTACTGCTTTCCACTGTCATCCAACGTTTGCCGTAATAAACAGCTTCCTGATCTTGGGTAATCTCGAACTAGCCATTGACCTTATGCACGTCTCCAAATCTACCTCAGCAATAGAAGGGCAGCCCGTTCATTGCTCTGCTGCCTCAAAAAAAAAAAAAAAAAATATGAGAGTCAAACGCGACAATGAGTGTGAGAATGTGTGGAACCTATACAGTTTTACACAAATAGAGCCACTGCTAAAGGAAAGTCGAAAACACAGGACTCCGTCGGAGCAGGCATTGTCTTCCCGATCTGCTGTTCAGGTGAGGCAGGTTCACCAGTCTCTCAGGTGACAGGAGAGCTTCCCAGCATCACTCAAGACGAAGTTCCTGGTGGTGCAATTAGGAGGGGGTGTCAATTATACTCCTCAGTTCCCGAGAGACAGAGGCACATTTGGGGTATCTCAGTTCTCAGGGGGCTTGTTGTGAGGATGCGTTGAGAAGTGAAGGGGACAGGAAGCCCTGAGAGCAGCAGCACAGCCAGGTCTCCCCGGGAAGGACCCCCTCGCCAAGCCCACGACAGAGGTCCTGGGCTCTGCCTGACTCCCTGGAGCCCAGGGCAGCTCCTAGCCATGTCCCTTCAGAAGCAGGTGCCAGTTGCTTCCTGCCCCAGCGTTTTGCTTCAGCAGTTCCTCCTCTGGGCACTTCTCCTGCTCCTATGGTTAATGACTGACCCTTGTTTATTTGTGATTTCTACCCCTCTTGGCTTCTGCTTAACAGCTATTCTTTGTGCCCCTCTCTTCTGTGTCACTTACTGTATCCGTTTCTGAATGTCTCCCATTCAGGCACCTTAAAGGAGGGGCTCTGATTGGCTGAGGCTGTCACCATCTATTGTAGAATCATCCTGCCTGGGCAAAGCTCTGGTGCCAACCTTTTTAGAGATGATGAGCTAGATAATAGATAGCTGCTTCATGCCAGATACTGATCCTAATGTAGGGATCATACAAAGCCAATAATTGGTGTGTTAAAAAATCTTCAGCTCTTTGCCCTAGGGTGGTCCTCTTTGGTGGAACTAAAAACGTTTCATGTTGCATTAATTCCTTTTTCCTTTAAGACTCTAGTTAAATTGCTTTATCACATTTATTCTACACTTGTAAGGCTTTCATGGATTTAGGTCTTAACAATTTCATACTTGCCACATAATTCATAACACCTAAAATGATCAAATGTATCATCTTTGAATATGAACATTCTTTCTTTATAAAACAGAACAATGATAATTACAATTGAGTTCCTCCTCTACCACACATTTTACATACATTTCGCTCTCATTTAATTGTCACAACCTCAATACAAGGTAGATATGATTAACCTCATTTTGCAGATGAAGAAAGTCTTAAAGAGATTAAATAACTTGTTTACAGTCATAGAACTAAGATTTCAACTCAACTCTGATTCCAAACCTCATGCAATTTCTTCTTTACTCATGATGACTTTCAAGTTTCTTATTCCAGCCTCTTCTTTCTAAATTATTTTTTATAGTAGGTCCTTGTTGGTAATCTGTTTTAAATATAGCAGTGTGTACATGTCAATCCCAAACTCCCAGTCTATCCCTCCCCTCAAGCTTTGCCCACTGGTAACCATAAATGCATTCTCTAAGTCTGTGAGTCTGTTTCTGTTTTGTAAATAATTTCATTTGTATCTATTTTTTTAGATTCTGAATATAAGTGATATCCTATGATACTCGTCTTTCTCTGTCTGACTTACTTCACTTCGTATGATAATCTCCAGGTTCATCCATGTTGCTCTGCAAATGGCATTATTTCATTTTTTTTAATGGGTAATATTCTACTGTGTATATGTACCACATATTCTTTATCCATTCATCTGTCGATGGACATTTAGGTTGTTTCCATATCTTGGCTATTGTAAACAGTGCTGTAATGAACATTGGGTTGCATGTATCCTTTCAAACAATGTTTTTCTCCGGATATATGCCCAGGAGTGGGATTGTTGGATCATACGGTAGCTCTATTTTTAGTTTTTTAAGGAACCTCCATACTGTTCTCCATAGTGGCTGTACCATTTTACATTCCCACCAACAGTGTAGGAGGGTTCCCTTTTCTGCACACCCTCTCCAGCATTTACTGTTTGTAGATTTTTTGATGATGACCATTCTAACTGGTGTAAGAAGATGTCTCATTGTAGTTTTGATTTGCATTTCTCTAATAATTAGTGATGTTGAGCATCTTTTCATGTGCCTCTTGGCCATCTGTATGTCTTCTTTGGAGAAATGTCTACTTAGGCCTTCTGCCCATTTTTTGATCAGCTTGTTTGTTTTTTGGATATTGAGCTGCATAAGCTGTTTGTAAATTTTGGAGGCTAAGCCCCTGTCGGTCCCATCATTTGCGAATATTTTCTCCCATTCTGTGGGTTGTCTTTTCATTCTGTTTGTGGTTTCCTTTGCTGTGCAAAAGCTTTTGAGTTTAATTAGGTCCCATTTGTTTATGTTTGTTTTTATTTCCAGTACTCTGAGAGACGGATCAAAAAAAGATATTGCTGTGATTTATGTCCAACCTCTTTTATTTATCTTTCCTCTTTCTCTAATTTCTTCTGAGATTTTTATTGTATTATTGTATCAGAATATTTGCAGTGCTATAATTATATAGAAAACGTTCCTGAGATCTTGACTCAGTTGAATAATAGTTAATATATATGTTTTTGGTGTTTCACTCTTATTTCTCAATTTAAATTTTAGTGCAAAAATATTCATTATCTATTTTATCTCCTCCTCTACCTCAATCTTTAACCTACTTCCTTTTAACCCGATAGGACAACTGAGTCAATGTTTCCAGGAAAAATTCTGTTTGAATCCTGCTGGTGACATGTACACAACCACCTCCAGCTCGAAACTCACTATTCTTAGTATCTGCAAGAATCTTTGTAACTTCTGGATATTTTTCCAGTCTTGGTCGTTTTGCTTGTGATTGCAATGCTACCAGGCCTAGTTGAGAAGTAATAAGAGGAGGCTAGTTTTACCACAGAAAGATCATCCTAACACTACATTTTATCATCCCTTTAGGAGATGCTAAGGTAGGAGATGGGGAAGGTTTAAGGTGAGAAGTAGGTTCCCCAGCTGACAGGTATTCACTGGTTATCATTCTTTTAAATATCTTTAGAAACCGAACTCAAACAGGCTTCATTAGGGGAAAAAAAAGAACAAAAAGAGAATATCATGTAACTAAAAAAAAAAAAAAAAAAGGTCATCAGATAGGGCTTGAACCAGGAGCTTAAAGAATGTCTTAAGACCCAATCTGTCTAACTCTGAGCACCGCTTCTGGCTGTGGCGGATTTATTCTAAGCAAAGCATCTCCGTGTGTGATGGAGATTCAGGGTTAAATGCTCTGAGCTCCAGGTTCAGAGAAAGGAGAGAACTTTTCTCCCCCCAGATGCAAACAAAAGTCTGGTTCCGACTGGTCTGTATCACTTGTGTATCAATGAGCAAATTGCTGCAGCCAGAGGGTTGCGATATTTTGATGGGCGTAAGCTGGCACTTCTCTTTGCCTCTCTTCTTGGTTTGCATTATATTTAACAGGGGAGCAATACGCAAAATATACAAAGGCCATGTAGTCACCCTGAGAGATAAACTTAACTGAAAATCCCTTTTAAGGTTATCTCTCAGGGCAGGCACATGGCTTTTTTATAGAAAAGTCACCATGGACCCCACCAGGGAAAAAATCTTGGGAGGAAAGTTTGACCTGGACTCAACAGTAGGACGTGGAGGTTGGTGGCTAAGCTTTAGAAGGTCCTCTGAACTTCAGGATGATTTGGAGACATGGCTGAGCCAGTGGGTATGAACTAATAGCTGTACCTTAGAACCAGCAGTGGATTGCATTGTGTCTTCCATCAAATTCTGTAAAGTTCTAATACCCAGTACTTCAGAATGTGACCTTATTAGAAAATAAGGTCATTTTTGTTAAGATGAGGTCATACTAGAGTAGGGTAGCCCCTAATTCAATATGAGTGGCGTCCTTATAAAAAGAAGAAATTTAGAAATGGATACACACATAGAGAGACTTTATACATGTGAAGACTGGAATTATGCAGTCACAAGCCAGAGAACTACCAGGCCTGGAATTGATTTTTCCTTAGAGCCTTCAGAGGGAGCACGGCCATGCCAACCCCTTGTTTCCAGACTTCTGACCTTCATAACTGTGAAACAAATGTATTTCTAAGCCACCCAGTTTTATGGCAGCCCCAAGAAACTAATACAGAAGCTAAAGTTGGGGTACCTCTGTGATCTGTGAGAGACAGATTTAGAATCAGTGCGTATCACTGCATCAGGGGATAAAGGTCCTGGGATCTATGCAGGATTGGTGCTTAACAGATACACCATGAGACGGTAAGAAAATCTATGGTAACTCTGGCCTGACCATCTCCATTTGGTGTTTGAAAAATGGATGGCTTCTTTTTTTTTTTTTTCTTTTTTTTATTTTTGGCTGTGTTGGGTCTTCGCTTCTGTGAGAGGGCTTTCTCCAGTTGCGGTGAGCGGGGGCCACTCTTCATCGCTGTGCGCGGGCCTTTAACTGTCGCGGCCTCTCCCGTTGCGGAGCACAGGCTCCAGACGCGCAGGCTCAGTAGTTGTGGCTCACGGGCTTAGTTGCTCCGCGGCATGTGGGATCTTCCCAGACCAGGGCTCGAACCCGTGTCCCCTGCATTGGCAGGCAGATTCTCAACCACTGCGCCACCAGCGAAACCCTGGATGGCTTCTTTTATGATTAATTAAGAGGAAATGTTATAATACAGGATTATATTACTAACTGGAAAAATGCATTTCCTTATTCATCAAATAATTTTTGAATATCTAATATGAAGCAAACACTGTTCTAGATCCTGAGACTATAGTATTGAACAAGATCTATGAGGTTCCTGCTCCAGTGGTGCTTAAGAGATGGACCCCTATTTCCCAGTAAGCTGTAAGCTAGGCGGTAAGTTACCTGGGTTCCTCCAACTGCATATAGATGATGGACCAAGAGAATTGTAATAATCTAGCAAGCCTACTCATAAGACCTCAATCATAGTGGTATGTGTTTGAATTCAAATCTGACTTGAAAAAAATATGAATACTGTACAGACTGTGAGGAACAATATTGGCTGTTGATGAATGTATGTACCTATAGCTCAGATTTTGGCAAAACAATGTTTGGCACAAGATGATCATCCAAGAACCTTTTTGAGTGTGATATTGGGAATTTTACTCCTTTGGCAGAAACCAAACCAAAATGCACTAACATGATAGCAGAACATTTACATAGAAAAGAAACATTAATACCACATATTATTATATATCATTTAGGGATTGAAATACAAAAACAGATGATTAAAGTTATAGTAGATTGATGAATAAAATACTTTTGTTGTTGTTGTTTTTTTAAACAGTCGTCAATTTTATACACATCAGTGTATACATGTCATAAAATACTTTTGAATAAGGTACATGCTAAATATTGTTTAATTGTTTTAGATAAACAATTCCTGAGCTAAGGAACTCTTTCTTTTTTTGGCTGCATTGGGTCTTCGTTGCTGCACACCGGCTTTCTCTAGTTGTGGTGAGCAGGGGCTACTCTCTGTTGCGGTGGCTTCTCTTGTTGCGGAGCACGGGCTGTAGGAGCGTGGGCTTCAGCAGTTGTGGCACGTGGGCTCAGTAGTTGTGGCTCGCGGGCTCTAGAGCGCAGGCTCAGTAGTTGTGGCGCACGGGCTTAGTTGCTCCGCAGCATGTGGGATCTTCCCGGACCAGGGCTCGAACCCTTGTCCCCTGCATTGGCAGGCGGATTCTTAACCACTGTGCCACCAGGGAAGCCCAGGAAGTCTTATAATCCAGATGAGTATGTTTGGATTTGTGAATTACCAAAGTGTAAAAATTTATATATTTGAACATTCGGGGAATTTTGTCCAGTAGATAATAGAACTAATAATACGATGTTTTGATATTCCCTTTATTGCTTCAAGTTCAGTGATGCACTAGAAAGGCTTGTCAGACTCAACAGCAGGTCATGCTCATGGATAAGGTTTATTACAGCAATGAATACAGAGCCAAAACAGCGGGGGAAAAAATGCTGCCTTGGTGGAATACAATTAAGCAAGGAGGGACTTCTGAGGGACTTCCTCATCTAAGGCCACACAGGATGTGCTTTCTCTCTGGCAGAGAACTGTAATGACACCCGTGCAGAGTCTATGCCCAGGAAAGACTGCTCAAGTCTCAGGGTGTGAGGCTTTCATGGGGTGCTGATCACATAGGCACATCCTGCTACTCAACCAGCCATGGAAACTGAAACTCAGGACCCCAACAGTGAAAACAGGCACACCTTATCAACCTTGATGTTTGTTCAAGGCAACCTGACAAGCTGGTACAGGATGATCCATTACTCCAGATGAAAACAACAAAAGCATCAATCACTAGCGTAAAGAACATCCCACATCCCAAGGGCCGCATTCCACAGGTTGGCCAAGGGTCAATCATGGTTCCATGTTCCCTTGGAGGCACGCAAAGAGTAAGCAACCAGATCTGTGTTAACTTGTTTCTCGTATGTAGATATCTATCTATCTATCTATCTATCTATCTATCTATCTATCTATCTATCATCTATCTATCTATCTATCTATCTATCTATCTATCTATCTATAAAGCTGGAAGGGTAAATTTTAAAAAAACACAAATTTTAGTATAAGATCTCTTTAAAATTAATTTTAGGCTATAATGAAATGATGGCCTGTATGTAAAAACACTTAACAGACATACATTTGAAAACTTTATGTAAAACACAATTGGAGAATCAACACCAAAACTCAAATAGTGGCACTATGCAATGATCTTTTAGAAATTACTGATGCATTAATAGATTCTAGAATGCAAGTAAGAATAACATTTGAAAAAATGTTATTGAATTTATTTTATCTGTTTTAATTTTACATGATATTTTAAGTGAAATTAGTGTTACAAGTAGAAGAAGGCAGGAAAGAAAATTCAGTGTAATAAAGACTTCGAAATCATCAAAGGCACTAAGAAAGTCTTTGAAGAAAAATAAATAAATTGTGTTTATGAAAAATGAATGATAATAAATGACATAGTGCATTGATATTAATGCCAACTTCACATAGAAAACACTAGAAATACTAAAATTTATCTCAACTGTAACAAAGTCCGTTCCATCTATGAGCCAAAATTAAATTTCAAAATCAATTCTTTTCCTATATTGAATATAACAGCACTGTTTTTAAAAGAAATGGTCACGGAATCAAAAGAATGTTATGACTTTATTGATGTCCAATGACCAAAGTAATTTGCAGTACTACTCTATCTATGTAAAGGCTTCCAGTTTAAATGGAATATTGATCATACTAAGGAAGGTGTTATTGATGGGCAGCCATGTATACTTTTTTCCCTAAAATCTATTTTAAGTCTTGCAACAAAGCAAAAAAAAAAAATGTAATTGAGTTATATTTGACATACATTATATAAGCTTAAGATGTACAACATATTGGTTTCATGCATTTATATTGCCTAATACAGAAAAATTTTAAGGGATAATTTTCTGGATGCATTTCTGAAAACTTTCTTTTGTTATTACAGAATATATGTAACTTTGCCAAACTTAGTCAGCAGTGAAGAATGTGGCTCCTCAAAATTAAAATTAATTAAAAATGACATAATGTCTACAATGTCACATGAATGTCCAATCTAGTAACAATTTTTGTATGAGAAAGATACTGGAGCAAATAAACATTGACGTTATGAAAAAGAAGTTCCTTTTTATGAAAGGAATACATGTGAAAAATTTAAAACAAATCATTATATTCTAGTGGGACTTTGAGTCCCTCCTTACTGCAAATAAAATTTAAATTTTATGTGAGTTGGCTTTATTTGCATAAGATATATGGAATGACTTCATGGTTATTTGTGTTTATTTTATTTATTTATTTATTTATTTTAAACAAATATCCATGAGATGGAGGCAACTTTATTTATTTATTTATTTATTTATTTTTGGCTGTGTTGGGTCTTCGTTTCTGTGCAAGGGCTTTCTCTAGTTGCTGCAAGCAGGGGCCACTCTTCATCGCGGTGCACGGGCCTCTCACTGTCGCGGCCTCTCCCGTTGCGGAGCACAGGCTCCAGATGCGCAGGCTCAGTAGTTGTGGCTCACGGGCCTAGTTGCTCCGCGGCATGTGGGATCTTCCCAGACCAGGGCTCGAACCCGTGTCCCCTGCATTGGCAGGCAGATTCTCAACCACTGCGCCACCAGGGAAGCCCGGGCCTTTTTGATATTAATCAGGGTAATGGATGAGGAGAAGCTTGGCAGGAGCTGAACAAAGAGAGGCAATTTTACATTGGAAAGGGTATGAGCCTACAGAATAAATCTTAAAGTGAAGAAAGGGGACAAGATGGGAGGAAAGAAGCCATGTGGCAATGTCACAGTGGCCCTCAGTGAATTTCCAATCTGAGATTTCACGGAATGCTCAGCTGTTTGCCTTCTGTAATAATGTCCATATTCTAGAAGCTGTTCTTAGTAAGTAGAGGCTGCATTTCCCAAAGCATTACGTATTTTGTGTTTGTTTATAGTTATCGTCTTCAAATTTTGTCACCATAATAAATTGGGTTCATAGAAAAATGTAAGAATTCAAGATAAAACTACTGCTTATTTAAAAAAGAGACAGTAACCTGAATGATTCTCAATCAAATATATTTTATGACTTTGAATAATTTCAAGAGATGGAAATTAAAACTTCAGTAAAGACTATCCATTATGTTCTCCTATTGTGGGGTTATTGAAACAAACAACAAACACATAAATGGGAAATATCTTAAAAATCAAGAATGTTCCTAGAAAATGAGAAGTTTTCATTCAGATTTACCTTAAGAAGGAAATAATAAGAGCTAATTTTCACTGAGCACATATTACGTTCTAGGCACTGTTCTCAGAACATCCATTTTATAGATGAGAAAGCAAAGATCCAGAGAGCTTAAGTCACTTGCCAGAGTCACACAGGTAGGAAAGAGCTCAGCCAGCATTCTTAGTCACTACACCAAATTGTGAACTTTCTTCAGGAAGAAAAAGAAACCTTCTCCTTCCATGCAATTCGAATGAAATTCAAAAAACAAACCAAAGCCAAAGCAAAAACAGAGCCTTCACCATTCACCAACCAAAATTTCATTTTGTAAGATGCAGTGTTAACTTTACCAATAGATGGCAATATTGGCTCGAAAAAGTCTGTCCAGCACACCGCAAATGATCCTTACAGAAAATTCTGGCACTGAAGCAATAAGCAGCTTTTTATAGCTTTTTTTCAAAGAGGATTTTTGCTGTTGTTTACATAGCAACACTGTTGCTTTATTGTTTTATGATTTTTCTCTGACTGTCAAACATTAAATTTAGACTTGGAGCAAAGGAAAATTCTAGAAACCTTAAATTCACAAGATTTCTGAAGTAGCACTTTGAAATCAGAGAGAAACAGTGTAGGCATGAAAATAGAAATTTAGTATGTTTATATGTCATTTCAAAAACTTAAATATTTATTTTTATCTTATTTACTTGAAATGAGAAGCAAAACACATTTTCCCCAGAACTGAAGAACCTATAAAGTCATAGGTTTGAAAAGCTAGAGGATAATTAAATTTTAAATCCCTTCATTATTGCAGATTTACTGAGGTGAAGCACCATAATATAAATAAAATTATTTAATAGAATATCACTGAAATCACTTGTCTTATGTGAATATTGTTTATAAATATTTACTTGCCTGATTTTCCAGTGGTACTTGATTTTATTCAACCTACGTTTTCTACTAATAGTAGTTAAAATCACTTTGTATGGAACAAATCTCAACATTGCTATAAATGCTGAATATTTCAGGGAGCTACTGCACCAAAATTAAAGGAAACTTCTCTAAGCAGCTTTGTCTTAGGGCTCAAATACTAATTTATATGGAATTACCTGCTGTTAATGCCTGTCACGATTTTTAGAAACATGAACAAGTTTAGACAGGGAATATCTCCTTTGACATAGGAGTAAATTTTTTTTTTTTAGCCCATTATACCTATTTTGAGGTTAATCATTCTGGGGTTTTCATTATCTGTCTTGGTGCCACCAAATAATAAACTTGTACAGTGACTTGTCAGTTTCTAACACAGATGATAGGAACCAATGCTCTACCATCAAAGAACTTATATTAGGAATGGTTTATAATAAAAGCTAATATTTAAATTAACCGTAAGACATACTTGCTGTTATTGTGGTTTTATACTGACTGCTTTAAGTGATACTCTAATCTTCACAATAAACTTATGAAGTTGGTACTAATTTACATCGCATGAATAGTGAATTGGCTTGATATCAGAAGAGCAGAATATTTTGACCTTGGACATGGGTATGAAATTCCTTCCGCAGTTGCCAAAAAATGCCAATTGGATAATTAGGGATTGTTTATGGTTTAGATCAAACTGATTTTATCCACTGAAGAAAATTCATTGAGCAACTACTATATGCTGATACTATGCTACAAATTAGTTAAGAAATGTGAAATTAGTCTCTGCCCACAAGGAACATATACTCTGGTTATATTACTGTATTCATTTTTAATCCCTAATTTAAATGGCACCTACTGAGGAGCCTCTGACCTCTCTCCGCTTCTTAATAAATTTCTTAGGAAAAGAGAAGTATATGGGGAAAGAAAGAAATACATGAAAGCTCGCAACACTGAAAATTGAGATTCGAAGAGAAATTTTCTTAACTCTAATGGATAACCTGGGTGGAAACGCCTAGCCCTTACTGTGACACAGGGAACTGCACAACCCTAACACCTTTCATACCATCAGCTCCTGGGCCAGAAATGCAAGGACCGAACTAAAAAGAAAACAAGGCATCTCTCCCTCCCCTCTGTGGCTGTTGCTTTTGTAGACTGCCGGATTGCCATTCCCACTCTAGCCAACATTTCCATGCTCTTTTTAGTACCTTTCTCCTTATGTTCATTTAGGGACAGCAACTTAAGGAAGACAATCGGACAAGAAGAAGGGAAGGCATTGAATCTGGGGATATGTCATTTCCATAACTAAAGTGTCTTAGAGAATGCCAGCTCTGGAGGGAATCATTTTTTCATATTCTCTTTGTGTTTAGTGTCAGAAAACTGGTAGAAAGGACAGGATAAAATCCCATCAGTGCCACAGAACAAAACCAGATGAATGTAATTTGTTAGCTGCCAGAATTTGGGCTAGGAGCTGAGTATACTAACCTATTAAAAGTTACAAATTTAAAGAGAAAATTTAGCTAGCATCCAATTGTCAGAAAGTAAAACTAAGGGCATCCATCCACCCAATTTGGTAGAGTCTAGATGCGGATAATTATCCCCATCGACTATGAATATGCAAGTAAACAAATGAGAAAGCATGGTTTATCCATTAGCTAGTATTGCATAACAAACAACCGCAAAATCTTAGTGCCATGCAACAATTAATATTTATTCCCATGGATCTGTGGATCAGCTACGGATTGCTGATCTAGACTGGACTCAACTGGATATATCCCTTCATAGAGGTGAATATTTTTTAACAATAACCTAACCTACTATACACACAAACAAAAAGTATAGAGATTTTGAAAATGTATTACAGAACAAGAGACTCGAAAAAAGAGACTTACAGTGTTGAAAATTTTAAAAAGAGGAAACCTATAAAAATGATTGATTATAGAACCTTGAAGAAAAACTGTGAAAACTGTTTGAAATTTTCAGGAAGATTCAAAATGACATGGCCTATATGAAATAAGACCAGAAGGTTATAAGGAGAGAAAAGGCTAACATTGAAAAGAAAAACAGTACACTAAGACAACAAAAGTAGAAAGATAGTGAAACACTTTATAATTTTTTTTTTTTGGCCGCACTGCACGGCACACAGAACTTCCCTGACCAGGGATCGAACCTGTGCCCCCCTGCAGTGGAAGCCGGAGTCTTAACCACTGGACTACCAGGGAAGTCCATGTAACACTTTAAGTGAGCTTAAAAATGCAGAAACAGTTGAAAAATCCACATTTGAAGCAGACCTGTTATTGGATAAAATCCAACCAGTGATGTGTAGAAGCCTTTTTACAATGTTGACAAGGTATTAGAAAATAGACAGTCATGCTCTGAAATTAAGGTTTCCTGGGTGAGGGTTGGGAGCAGACCCTAAAACAACTGAAACAAGCCATAATTATACACATTTTTGGAAAAAAAAGTTCCCTGAGTTGCGTCACTGCCCTTTAGCCAAAGGCCACCAGGAGCACAAGTTATCATTAAACAAGTTTGGTTTTATCGACTGGAAAACACACACACCATGGGAAGAGGTTGTGAGAAAAGACTTTACGATTTGGGCTTGTGTTAGGTGATTTTCAGGAGAGTTCAAGGAAGTCAGGTATTCCTCTGGATTTGATGCTGCCAGAAAAAAAGAATTATTCTATGTTTGGGTGTTTATTCATTTCCTAGGTCTGCCATAACAAAGAACCACAAACTGGGTACCTTAAATGAGAGAAATTTATGATCTCAGAGTTCTGGAGGCTGGAAGTTCAAGATCAAGGTGTTGGCAGGACCATGCTCCCTCTGAAGGCACTGGGGAATGCTCTGTTCAGAGCTCTCTCCTGGATTCTAGGTAGCTCCTTGGTTTGTGGTAGCATAATACCAACCTTTACGTGATGTCCTCCCTGTGTGCTTATCTGTGTCCTAACTTCCAGTGCCTAAAAGGAAACCAGTCACATTGGATTAGGGGCTCATCCTACTTCATCATGATCCCATCTCAACTTAACTCTCTCCAGGTACAATGACCACTTTTCTAAACAAGGCCACATTCTGAGGTACTGGGGGCTAGGACTTGAAAAACAGGTATCTTAGTGAATCTTATCTAGAAAGAGAGAATAGAACAAGGCTATAATTAGTAAAGAAGCAGCAGTCACTTCTACGAGCCAAGGTAGGGGCATGTTTGGTCATTTTTTTGTGGTTTGGAGAACATTGACGTTTTTGTCAGTGCTCAGGCATGATTACTTCGTGAACTTGTTTCTGTCCTGATCCGTCATGGCCACAGATGGCCTTGTTTGGTGTTGATGTGCTGTGACACTGTTTTTGTTCAACAGAAAAAGACAAAACTTAGCTCTGAGTGCTAGCAAAACCAAGACCTAATTGATGGTACCAAGCCAGCTCCCTGCTACCAGGGGCTGCTTTTCTCACTTTCAGTCTACAGTTTTGATGAAGGGCAGATGAAATTAGGTCACAGGACATTAACTCATGATTTCCAGATCTTCACCATGGCTGAAAGTTTGCTGATTAGGGGGTTTTCCAGAGAACATAGTCCTATTTCTGTCTTTGAACTATTTAAGACTTCAAACTTAGCTCTTATATAAGTCTCCTTGGCGTGGAGTTCTTTTTCATTCCTCCCCAAAAATACCAATTTTACCCTAGCTTAAGAATTGCCTGTAGAAAGACAAACTAGAAAATGCACTTTCAAAATATATGTAGTCAATCCCTGTGTTTTACATAGAAAGAAAGGCTGACTCCATTCCATGGAAAGTCAAGGGCAGAGAGCTATGCTCACATGTCCCTTGGAAATATGGAGCTTTCAAAGCTCCATATATTTTTGTTGCATTAAAGAAGTTCTGAATTACTGTGAGAATTGCTTCTAGTGTTTCAGCAAGGGTAAAGGGGTAGATGCTGGGTTTGGTCATTGTTGAGAAACTTTTAAGTCAAAACTGTGCAAAGTTCCAAATTTATCAGTAGCCGAAGGATATATAAATCTGTTTGAAATCAGGATTGGGAGAATGAGTTTTATTTTATTACTAAGTGCTGAATCCGCTGCCTTATCATGTTTCAGCTATAGGTTGGATAAAAATATAATTTTGGACAGACATTCTCCAGTTTGATCATGAGATTTATCAATAAGGAACAATTTATGAACAAAGGCAACGTTTGGGATTAAAGGACATTCATAATTAAGACTTTGTTTCTAGAGTAAATGTTATTGTTTTGTTGAGTGAGATTTAGTGTTCCCTTAAAATATGTAACTAGGGTGAACTTCATTAAACTCTGAAAATCAGTTCCCAGGCTTCTTCGCTTATGTTGTATTCCTTTCACGTTCTTGCTGATTAAGGACCTTGTACCACTTTAGTAAAGTGTAAAATGATGGCTTACCTGTTTTATACCACCCGCTTCCTCCAATCCCTCCTCCCCAACCCTCTAAGGAAGTTCTGTAAAGGAGTTTCCAAAAGCCGAACTCCTTTTCAATCTTCTATTATGTATGTCTGTGGCTAATGAATTTAAATTCCAAAAAAGCAAAGCAAGATTCTGTAAATTCTACCCTTAGTCACCCCCCTTTCCTTGCGGGAAAAACTTTTCATCAGCAATTGGTATATGATTCCAAAACTGATAGATTCATTTTACCATTGAGCTGAATTAAATACAGTAGCGATGGTTAATATTCAGCAGTAAAAGTTTTAAAATCTTAACATAATCTAATCCTTAAAATAAGCAGTTTTGTGCTCTAAGGTAATGCTGAGTAGTGTGATGTAGCTGAAAGAACATGTCCTTGGTTCAGATTAGGCTTTCATCCTTTACAGCCTCTATGGCCTTAGATAATTTTTCAGATACTCAATTTTCTCATCTATAAAGTGGGGATAAAAAGATAGTTTGTGAGGATCCAATGAGAGAGAGGATTCCAGACATCAAATATTCCATTTTAGTTTTCTGCTTTTCTTTTTCTTCTTCCTTTAAATAAGTGTGGATTGGTTGTACTAATCCTGTAACAGAATACACTTAAATAGCGTCCATTGTACTAGGCACAGTGAAATATACATATTTCATTTAAGTAGTCAAAGATCATATAAAGGAAGGGAATGGAAAGGTCCTTGAATTCTGCTCTCTCGTCTTTTTACCTTACCTTTCCTATGTTCTCATTCCTTCCTTTTTCAGCCTAAGCCTTCTCCTATTCTGTCTCGATGGAGCCCTTGTGTTCTTGGCAGTCAACCCATCCTCTGGTGGAGTGATTCTTAAACGTGATGGACCAGCACATCTTTTTTAACTAGGGTGGACCATAATTAAGCTACCCTGTTTTTATTTCAAATGGAGAAAAAAAATATATTTTTAAAGCAACAACTATCTATTATCACCAACATTCCTGTTTTTGAAAGGATATTTTAAAGATTTTTTTTTCTTTTAATGTGGACCATTTTTTAAAGTCTTTATTGAATTTGTTACGATATTGCTTCTGTTTTATGTTTTGGTTTTTTGACGAGGCATGTGGGATCTTAACTCCCCGACCGGGGATCGAACCCGTACCCCCTGCATTGGAAGACAAAGTTTTAACCACTGGACCGCCAAGGAAGTCCCTTTAAAGGATATTTTAATACCAAAAATATTTAGAAGAGCATAATCTCAGAATAAAGGAAAGCCTTTTAAACTGAGTGACTTTACCTTCATGAAAAACTCTCTGGATGGTTTTTATTTTTCTCATTTTGTTTCAGTCTGGTAAAAATTGCGTCCAGAGGCTGGCTTTTAAAATTCCCTTCTTTTTTTTTCTTTCTGTCTTCTCCTTCACCTTCTTTTTTCTTTCTTCCCCCATTATCAAAATGTAACTGCCTTGTGCTGTATTCCCTGAAAGTCTGCCTAGCGATAGGAATTAATTTAAAAAGCCGAATTTATAGTGGAAAATAGCTAAAGATGTTACCACTCCTTTAAAATTTTTTCTATCTATTGCTATCTATTTATTGGCTTAAATAATAAAGATGTCTTATAGGTTCGTCTACCTCAAAATTTCCAAGGTAGAAGTGGTTTGACTTGTAAGTTCAAAGATGTCATTAAGAACTCACATCTCTCCTTCTCTTATTCTAGCTGCGTAAATCTGACTCCCCTTCACGTTCGCAAGATTGTGGCAAATGCTATCTGGGTGACCGGTTTCTTCATCCACATCCAGGGAGAAAGCCTGTCCACAGTTGTATTTATCATTATATTTGGATGCTGGCCTTCTTGGCAGCAGAACTATTTTGAAAGTCATATTGAGTCAGACATATCTTTCAGCAGGCAACTGCCTGTACCACCAAAAGACCCATTTTGAAGAAGAACGTTAAGAATTAACTATTTTGTAACTGGCCAGAGTCCCATCTTTCCAAAAAAAGACTTCTTTCTGACAAGGTACAATGCCTGAGTTCCTGTGCTAAACTTTCAGTGACGTATTCAGGGAAGGAAAAGTTAAACTTTATGTTATCTTTCGTCTCCTTTATCAATGATGAATTTTAAACCAATCCACCAAAAATGCCTATTATTTAAATTGCAAATGCTGTTTTAACAAGATGAGGAGAATAAATTTTGGAATATTTATTTGCATTTTATTCTTCATTCTGTAAGAAACCTGAGGAATGAGAGTTGCTTTTCCTCCTCTCACATCCTAAGAAACTAAATTCCATGTGCTCCATGGCTTCTGGGATATTTTTATTGCAGAACAGAAGGTGGAAGTCACTCAGAATAAGCCCTTCCCTGCCTCACCAGCCCTTCTGTTCTGGAAGCCCATTGAGAGTGGAGGAGCCATGTATTGGTCAGACAAGGATGCTGGGGGTATTAGTTCCAGAGCCTGAGGAAGAACAGGTAGTTTGGGGTCCATGATGGGTGGGTGCCTGAGCCCCAAGAGGATAAGACCTCCTTTATAAAGTAGCTCAAAACTGGTAGAGGAACTGAATACTGATGCAATGAGGAGTCCGCTTATTCTTTTTCTTGATGATTCCTCCCATACGGAGAGACCTCCACAGGCATCAGACACCTGACCTCTCTTCATCCATAACTCTCGATCCCCCAAGGGAGGAGAAGCAACCACTCTGATGAATGAGTTAGGAGAAGGAATTAGACCTGCACATCCCAGGTCTTCTCCATTTTTCTTTGCTCTGTTCTACTGTCAGTTTTCCAGGATGTGCCCCAGGGGAGGAAAACTGCAATTGCCCACAGCAGCCTTGGCTGGGTGGGTGAACCAGTCTAACTGGATGGGTGAACCAGTCTAACTAGATGGGTGAACGAGTTTAGATCTGGAGTTTTAGTATTAGGAAACCATTTGGCCATTTTCCCCAACATAGTTTTATCAGTATCTAAAGTGGTATTTTGATCTCCATCTGTACTATTCCTACATCTATTTCTCAGTTGGTCCTGAACTTAAGCAGCGGGCAAAAGGGGATGCTGTGTATTAACCCCTCAGACACCAACAGCTAAGAGTCATGACCTTGGACACCTAGGTCACAGAACTTCTTGCCCACTTTGAATAACCATTCATTCATTTATTCAACAAACGTTAACTGACTACCCACCATGTGCCAGGCACGGTTCTCAGCAGTGGGAATGTAGCAGGTGGCTGTCTCAACCATTGCAATGATGTGGTGAAGACTAGAGGTTTTTCTATGTTGACGCACCATGTGAATCTTCAGATCCTCAATGACACACCCCCCCACAACATGGCTGATGTATTTAATTTAGAACAAATAATATAATCTTTCCCACATGTAACCTTCATATTCATAACCGCTCCTAATAATTTAAGTTTATTTTGAAAGGGTAGCTGTTACTGAGAGATTTGGAGGGTAGGATAGGAAAGGGAAAGCTAGGGCCTTCCCTCAAACTGTATGACAGCTACATGGACAGTGTAAAAGTTGATCATCTTTTTGCACAAAGCTACTCTATTACTTCGGGAAAAAAAATCCAAAACTCAAGTAAATTAGGTTCAAAGAGAGGCAGGTCAAATGTTAAAAAAAATAAAATAAAATAAAAGGCTAAATGTAGCATTCTGTTCTCTCCATACAAAAATTGTTAAAAGTATTGTACAGAGAAAGAAATCCAAACATGTCAGTTTAATGGTTGTCAGATTGAATGTAATCTCTAAATAGCTGGATGGGCAAAATATCATATATCTGAGGAGTGAATATTATTTAATATGACGAATAAAAACAAAAAATTTATCTTCCTCAAGACCTTTGAAAATGCATTGCAGTCCCTATTCCTTACTTATTCAGAAACTCCAAGGAAAAAGGTTTGAAGACCTTAAAATCGTAAAGACTATTCTTATTGTCACTTCTAATTCTTATCTTTGACTAGGGCAAAATGCCAAAAACAGTTAAAATTTTTCCATTCTCTTCTCATTCACCGTAATGTTTGCGAAACCCAAAAGGGGAGTGTGAGAAATAGCTTTAGTTAAGATTTTTTTTTAATATGCGGGGAAAAAAAAGACACATGACTATGCCAGTTCCTACGATGCTCTAATCACAGAATGTTGGGTTTAATTTGCATAACAGTCGTTGCAAAACTTGTTCCTTGGCAAGTAGCTCTGGCTCTCATCAATGTCATGCAGTGGGCAAACACTCTTCTGGTCCAACCTTCTTATGGCCTGGGCTCCACTCCACCCCTATTCCACTGTGGTCTATTTCCCTTCTAGGAAATTCCAAATTTAGGGTTAGTGGATCTCCCCAAGCAAATTTCGATTTTAAGGATATGCAAATAAGAAATCCAAATGAGCAGCATGAGCTAGGAGAAGACTTCTAGGTAATTCTATATCTGTGTCTGTATATATGAGACCACACTGCGCCATATTTGTTTGTTTGCACATCTGACTCTCCCACTGGACTAAAAATTATGCAGCACAGTCTCCTTCTTATTCACATTTGTAACCCTTGTCCCTAGCTCAGGTCATGGTACGCAGTAGGTAAGCAACTTATTTTTGATGAATTAATAATGAATGAATGTTTTCACATTTGGACACTTTGACAATATATGTTCTGTCTTTATTCGTATCAATGGCTACCTCTAATTCCAATTACATCTTTCTTCAAAAAGTACTTTTGAGGGGCTTCCTTGGTGGCGCAGTGGTTGAGAGTCTGCCTGCCGATGCGGGGGACACGGGTTCGGGTCCTGGTCTGGGAGGATCCCACATGCCGCGGAGCAACTGGGCCCGTGGGCCACAACTGCTGAGCCTGCGCGTCTGGAGCCTGTGCTCCGCAACAGGAGAGGCCGCAACAGTGAGAGGCCCGCGCACCGCGATGAAGGGTGGCCCCCACTTGCCGCGGCTGGAGAGGGCCCTCGCACAGAGGCGGAGACCCAACACAGCCAAAAATAAATAAATAAATAAATAAATAAATAAAAATTAAAAAAAAAAAAAAAAGTACTTTTGAAAGTTGGATCTGAGTAGGCAAAATGGAAATGTAACTTCCATGGAATGTAAGCAGAAAACAACAACTTTATTCTTCCTCTTCATTGCCTTTCAAACCTGCCCTGGGGAGGTATTTCTTCTCTGCCTATTGAATAAAATGTAAGGCAGATTCTAAGAATCTTGTAATAACCCTCAGAAAATTTTAAAAAAGAAAAAAAAAGAAGACCTCTAGTTAATTCTAATTATAGTAATAGCTTTATTTCAATATACATATTTTGGGTTCCCTGTATAGTAAGAACTCCAGACTTATTAAGTGTAGGCTTCTTTTTTACCAGCTCAGGCTGCCCTTGCGCTGGAAACTTGCAGTGGAAAAGAGGGGCATGGTCAGTTTCCTTTCTATTTCCGTGAGCTTCTTTCTCCTTTCTACCAGCAGATCTGGGGCTCTACCTGAGGATGGGGAATGGAGAGTCCAAGCTGACTTTTCTCTTTGAGCACACCTGAGGGTTCTCCAGAGGCCCCTCATGAGACTCCACATTGCCCTGAAATGGGTAATGCATTCCCTAACTGAACAGTTGTAACAACCCCTATCCTCAGCACCAGACCCGGTGAGCTTCCCTTGCCATGACACGGACAGGATTACCTCACTGGGCAGCTCTCCTATGTAGGCCTCCTTCCGGATGGATTTAGTTACAATCCTCACTGTCTACTTGGTCCACAAAGCATCCTTGAGTACACCACCTCTCCCCACCACAGTCTTCTTTCCTTTCCCTCTCTTCACACGTGTCTTCAGCTTAGCCTTTAAGCTTTGTTTTCTTATGTATGACCCAAACATGTTCCCAAACACTAAGAAACACTCATTAAGTTTTCCAGATTTGTCTCTGAAGCCCTTCTCATTAGGCTTGAGGAAGTAGCCCTCTCCTTTCTATATATCTGGCGTCAGGGGAGGAAAAGAGGCTCAGTTTGACAGCATTTTTTTTCAAAGGAACTGCTTCTTCAACCTTAACCTCTTACACCCTATGGTGGATGTTAAGATGGGAGGGTCACAGAAACAGCTTTTGATCAGCTTCCTTGCTAGCCCCATGTAGGAAGTGCAGCACCTCACTTAGGAATGTGGGAACATTTGCTACCTATTATTTTCAACTCAACCTTTTCAGGCTGTAGTCAAAATTGAGAGCAGGACTTCCCTGGTGGCGCAGTGGTTAAGAATCCGCCTGCCAGTGCAGGGGACACGGGTTCGATCCCTGGTCCAGGAAGATCCCACATGCTGCAGAGGAACTAAGCCTGCGCTCTAGAGCCTGCCAGCCACAACTACTGAAGCCCACATGCCTAGAGCCTGTGCTCCGCAACAAGAGAAGCCACCACAATGAGAAGCCCGTGCACCGCAACAAAGAGTAGCCCCCACTCGCCGCAACTAGAGAAAGCCCGCGTGCAGCAACGAAGACCCAACGCAGCCAAAAATAAATAAATAAATTTATAATTTAAAAAATTAAAACAAAAATCATTGAGAGCAAAAGTGTCCTATACATCCTATACAAACACAAAAAACAGAGTTCACAGTCACCTATTGTTTCAAATCCAGACTCTTTCAAAATAAAGGGGTTAGGTTTCTGGTTCAAAATGTTAAGTGAGTATATGGGTTATGAATAAAGAAATACAGGAAGGAAAACAACAGGCAAAGAGATTTTGGCTGATTTCTGGAATACAGCAAGAAGACTGGGGATTGAATGACAAGCCTTTCTGAGCGCCCTCAGGAGAAGGCATGAGGAGAGGCAGCAGCTGTTCTTTGCAGGCTCCAGGGAGGCTAAGCTCAGCATCAGCGGGTCCAGGTCAGGAGCGGGAGGCATTCATTGGAAGGTTTTCCGCAGAACGTGGTACTGGCGGCTGCCTTCCCATCTGTCTTTCCTAACCTCACACTTAATAAGCCACTGGCCAATACTGTCTTTAACACTAGGGGGGAAAAATACTGTCTTTAACACTAGAGGGGGAAAAGCACAGAGTTGTGGTATCTAAAGAAAGGGATGACCTATCATACTGGGTTTAGGGCTCCAGGAGTGGACACTGGCACATTAGAGTGAAGTTCTAGGCTTTTTGCCAACAAAATTAGCCAATGTACTTCCTACAGGGCTTCCACCCAAAAGGGAACCCTATCATTCAGTGCATGTGGGCGCATGCACACACAGACAGACACACACACACACAGACACACACACACATACACACACCTCCTCTACAGCATGCTGGTTTCAGGAAGAGCCTTGTTGGGAGAACAGACCTCCTCAGTGCTTTTGGAACCCATGCCAACCACTTCCATTAATCAGTCTAACCCTTCATATAGAAACAGGAAAGAACAACCAAAGACCACCAGACCACAGCCAAAGGGATCTGGGCAGACCCCAGAGGCTGTCTGTGGTGGAAGCGGGGAGGATCCCAGTCTCTCATATCTTGTAGAGAGAACTTCTTGATCTGGGGAGCAGCTGAACACATAGTGGGGCACCCCAGCAGGGACACCCTGATTCCTTTTGCTCTTGCTTCTTATAAAGTGAGCATGACAATGGTCTTGGATGTGAAAAATAAACATTTTGGCCTGGGGTACTGAGAAGTCTGAGCTTAGGAGCTGGTTATTTAGGAATCTTCTGGGCAATGCTAGCTGTCCACATCTGGAGAATTTTAGGGGCTGCTAAGTGAGAAGTTGAGTTTGGGTACCAAACTCCCACCCCAGCGGAGGCAGGAGGAGCCCTTGATTACAGAGGAAACTTCAGGCTCTGCCCTGAGAGGAGTGAACCATCAGGCTCAGCCAGTTTGTTGCCAGGTAACCAAGCAGCTTCCCAAAATTAGTCATCAAAAGAGGAGGACCAAGAGGAATAAACAGAATGATTAATTCTGGAGAAATCGAAGTTTACCCAGGGAAACAAAGAGAATTGAAAAAAAAAAAAACTTTATTGTGCCCACCACCCTCCCACAGTAACATTACCCACCTACTCGCCTTCAGAGTAGAAGGGTTGAATTGTCAAAGCCAACTCACTTGAATCACAGATCTCATCTAGCACCAACCTTCACTAATAACTCAAAGACTACAGGCAAGAAGCAGGCACAGATGTGGCACTTCTTTTGGAAAAAGCCTCAGTCTGTCAGACACAGCTTTTTAGAATACTTCTTTTCCCTTCATTAGAATGAATTTTGTTTTCAGATTTCTGAACAAGGTACATGGCATAGTTGCATGTTGTCCATTCCTCAACCAGTCATGCTGCATAATTCCATAAATTTCAGGCTTATTTACAGTAAGCAATCTTGACCTGATACCTTTTCCTCCCTGGGATTCATTTTAAGTTTTGCTGAGATATATCCTCAATATTTTTTTTTCAGGGAGTAAATGGTAGAACAACATCTGAGATATGTATTTCTGAGAATGCCTTTATTTTGCTTTCATGTTGGAGTAATGATGTGGGTTGTTATATAGCTCTAGGTTGTCTTAATTGACCACCTTGACACCTGGTAGTTCTCTCTCTCTCTCTGTCTGACAGTAAATATCATTAACATATTTACAGGGAGGTCTTGTCAAGGTCAACCATGCCCCTCCCATACCCCCTCTGTTGGGAATAGGCCACATTCCTGCTCCTAACATTTCCTTCCCACCCAACATCCTTCCTCTTACTCTAAACTATCTAGCCTCCCATCTAAGGCCAACCTTCCCACTGGTGCATCAGATCCTGTGCTCCCTTATCTATTAAAGCTTATTGCTCCCTTATCTATTAAAGGTTATTGTTGTCCTCTTTCTGTCCTGCATCACTTTATTTTTTGCTCTTCTCTATTGGATCAATGCCACCAGCACACAAATGTGCAATAACTTCTCACGTCTTAAATAATCTCTCTCTTGATCCTGCATCCTTGTCCAACTACTGCCTTAGTTTTTTGTTTCTCTTAATAGAAAAACTCCTCACAGAGTTGTCTATAGTTCCTGACTCTAGTCCCTCTCTTCCCATTCTCCTTTGAACCCATTCCCAATAGGCTTTTATCCTCATTATTCTACCAAAACTGTTCTTGCCTAGGTCAGGATGATCACATGTTACTAAGTCCAGTGGGGAAATGATCAGTCCTCATCTTCCTTGACTCATTAGCAAAAAAACATAATTTTAACATAGTTGACGACTCTCCTCTCTGAAACACATCCCTCACTGGACATTCAGGACATCACACTATTGTGATGTGCACATATCTACTTCACATCTCCTCTGTCATGGGCCTCTTATTCTCAGGAAGAATAGACAAATAAAGAAGAGGAAATCTACCAGAGCATAAATTAATGGAAAAAATATTTTAAAATAAAAACTGTGTGTGAGAGCTTCAGAGGGTATGATTAAGAGACCTGGGATGCAGACAGACTCTAGGGTCCCTCCCTTCATGATCCCCTGCTCCTGGTGTTCACACTCTGGTATAATCCCCTCCCACTGAGTGTGGGCTGGACTTGTCAATTTCTTCTAGTGAATTGACTATGGTAAAGGTGATGAAGTGCCACTTTTGTGACTACATTACCTTATTCAAGACCTTTTCTTGCTAGAAGACTAGTGCTAAGGGGTTCTCTCTCCCCAGCTGGCTTTGAAAAAGAGAACAGCCATATTGAAGGTCTGTGTGTGGCAAGTATCTGAGAGGGGCTTCCAGGATCTAAAGGTGGCCTTCAGTCAACAACCCCCAATAAGCCAGGGCTCTGAGTCTAACAGCTGCAAGGAAATGAATTCTGCCAAACTTGGAAGCAGATCCTTCCCCAGTCAAGCCTCCAGATGGGACTGCAGACCAGTTGACATGATTGCAGCCTTTCGAGGTCTTGAGCAGAGAACCCAGCTAAGCTGTGCCAGGCGCCTGTCCTATGGCAACAGTGGGATGGTATATGTGTTTTGTTTTAAGCTGCTGTTTAAGCTGTGATAATTTGTCATGCAGCAATAGATAACTAATACATGGTAGATCAAATGAAAATCTGGTCAATGGGAGTTCCAGAAATAGAAAATAGAGAAAATAAAGGGGAGGAAATAATAAATGAAATAATACAAGAATATTTCTAAAATATAAAGAAAAATTTAATTACTTAGATTGAAAACGTGTTACAAGTGATTAGTAGGTAGGGAGAAAAAAGATTCATACCAAAATATAAAATATCAGAATACCAGCAATAAATAAAAGAGCTTAAAAGATTTTAAGAGAGAGGAAGAAAAATACCACAGTCTCTCAAGAAGGAAAGAAAATCAAGTGGGCATCCTATTGCTGGATGTCTTCAAAGTTCTTATTTTAACCTAGTTGTATACTAACCCACACCATTACTCCAACATGAAGGCAAAACAGAAGTATTCTCAGACATGCCAAGCTCAGAAAGTTTTCTACTATTTGCCCTTTTGAAAAGAAAAATATTGTGGATATACTTCAGGAAACCTTAAAATGAATCAAAAGGAGAAGGTATGAGGTCAAGAAAGAGGAGACAAACCCATGATGAAGATTATGCAGTGGACTGGGAAAACAACCTGTTCAAATTAAAACAAGAAGTCAAAGAAGGTCGGTGAATTCACCTTGACAAATATCATTAAGAAGCTAGATGATCTTAGTGAGAAGGTAAAGGCATACGCTTCTTTTAGGAAAATACAAAGGCAATTACAAGCTAAAAAAACAAACATCTATAAGAAATTCGAGGTTCAAATATGAAGCAATCTAAAACGTGGTATAATTTTGAGCAATTGATAGAGTGTAAAACAATAAATTATTTGATTTTAACGTTTAGACATGTTTTTTTCTCCTAGTGTCACAGCTTTTAGTGACATATGAAAACATTTATGTATCCTGTCTTATTACTTCACTTAGTTCTATAGAGAATAATATATTCATAATCATCTTGTTGTAAATGTTGTATGGTGAATATCAGTTTTTAAAATCACTCTATATGTTACCAAGGCTGTTGCCCCAGAATCACACCCCTGCCCCTCCCTTGAATGGGAACCAATTACTCTTATCTAAGTTTCAGGAGGAAGCTGCAAGGAGAAAAAAAACAAGAACTGGTTAGAACTACTTAGGCCCAAGGTGGCAGAAGATTTAACTTCCAATAGACCTTGAGCCTCATTATATGCTCATTGTAATCCATTAGCATGCTAAATGACACACCCACCAGCGCCCTGAGAGTTGACAATTGCCATGACAACAACTGAGAAAGCCCACAAGGACTGAAAAAGAGCATGGCTGCATCAGTTCCAGGTCCAAACCACACCCCTGTTCTTGGATATGTCATGAATATTCCTCCTACTCTTTCCAAATCCTTTCTTTTTACCTTGACCCTCCTATACACTTGACGTCTGCTCCCAAATTGGGTTGAGAAGCTGAACTAGGTTTCTGCTTCTCCATTCTTTGGCCATTGAATAAACCTCGTGCTGTTCCAGTCTCAGCATTGGTTTCATTACTGGTGGCACGAATCCAATCGGAAAAAGAACCTCCCTGGCTGAGACAGGAGGTCTCAGCCTGGGCTAGGACCCCTGCATGGGTCCAGTCGACCAATTCCGTAACACATAGACAAATCATGAATACATTAATTAGAGCTGAAGACACTAGAAAACATAGATGCGATAAATATTGAGAATGTAAAAATTCGTTTGGTTAGAAAAGTTGGGAGGTGCTCTAGGGAGAACTGGAGGCCTGTGGAAAAATCCAACAGGAGAACTAAAAATAACTGTAATGAATTGGGAGGAAAGAAGAGGGTTGAGGAGATTTGTGTAAGTGAAGGAGCCAGGGGGGACTGAAACGCATTCTGCACTCCGCTCACCAACCCCTGTGTGTGAGAGGGGCAGCTTGAGGCAGCGCTGTCTACTTTGCTCCAGGACTGGGTAAGGAGAGGAGCAGCAGCCCCCCTGGGTGAACCTAGAATCCATTCCTGTGGATTCTGCCAGCCATGCCCCCAAATGCTCAACACTGTGAATACGTTGGGGGCGGGCAGTGCTGTTTCTCTAGGTGTGGAATCACAAAAGCCCCATTCCCCCCCCAGTTCTGGAGGGGAGCTCTTCCCTCCAGTCCCTTAGTTCTTTTCAACCCCAGCACGGACTCCATTGGCTCTCCCTCTCCGGCTGCACAATTCTCCTGGATCAGCCCAGGCCCAGGCAACACAAAAGCCAGGGGGAGGGGTGCCTTCTGGGTGCCTGGCAACCGCTACTTCCTGCCGCGCCACACAAAGCAGGCTGGCTGGGAACACTGGGGCCTGGCTATCTTCTGGGATGGGGGAGGAAAACACACCCGAGCAGCAAGACACCAACTGCTATTTTCAAAGAACCAAACCATTCTCCTCCCTCTCCTAGCTTCCCACACAATCTGGGAGTCTCTGAAAAGAAAACAGTATTCCCTGCTTCGTCATCCCTCCAAGAGAACCAGGTCCAAGTTTCCCAGGATGTTAGCTTCCCCATTGGAAGCAGCGTATCAGTCAGTGAGGGATCTTTCCTAGATCTACTCAGGACTACTAGGCTGGGAGCCTGGGTCTGCAGCCAGTGGGCAGGGAGGCAAGCCCCCAACGCATGATGCGTTTCAGTCTTAGAATTTTCTTCGTCTGGTGAAACCCCTAACAAGCCTCAAGTCTGGGGGAGCAATGTTTGGTTTAAAGGCAGCCAGAGAGGAAGAGCGTCAATTTTTGATAAATCCAGATCTGGTCCCCCAACGGGAGACTGGGCCCTCTTCTTCTTCACTGTTCTTCCTCCCGTTTGGGGGACCCCTGAGTGTGGAGTAAAGGGAAAACTGAAAGAGCCAGCTAAGCCTAAGAAACTTACTCTGTGGAGCAGCTCCACGCCCTGCTTCCCTCCCTTATTTGCTAAGATCACTGCAAACGCACCCGAGTTTCCTCTGTCCAGCTGCTTGGTCATTCCTGGGGGCGGTCTACCATAAGAGAAGCAAACACGAGGCTCTTGGGCTTCCCTAAACCCTCAGTGGCTTGCTCTGGATCTTCCCACATTGGGCTAAGCGGGGCTCCTGGTTTCCACTGGGGCTTCCTCCACATTGTGGTCCCTTCACTTGTGATCTGGGCCATTCCTTCAAGGACCAGGTAAGAGCCATGTCTCTTGGATGGGGTCCCAGACCAGAGGGTACTTTCTGTGCCTCAGCACCCTCTCCCAGGAGGCCCGGGGGAGGATGCCACACCAAGCTCCTTGAAGCCTGCACGGGGGCAGTCAGGGCTTTTCGTTGCTGTGGTAAATTCCCATCTGTCACAGCAGGCAAGATCTAGGTCGCTGAAGTCAACCCATCCATGTCTGGCTCCCGTTTTCAGGGAAGTGAGCAATGGGCCCCTCGTCCCTCTCTTCCCCTTTTCTTTCACCTGATTCAGTGGATAGGAGAGCATTTGGAGAGGGGGAGGGAACACAGGGTCCAGTGAGGTTGAGGCACTCAGCTATGCATTCGCGCATGACCGGTTTAAATGAGCAAGTTCGGAGCCGCATGTTTCTAAATCTCCCAGGCCAGATGCTTCTCTACTAAAGATTCTAATTCCAGTTTAAATACAGACCCCAGCCTTTTCAACAGCCTTTGGGAGGGGGTCTAGGGAATTGACCTACAGCATCCTCTGGTTTTCAGTGGACCCTAAATCCTTTTCTAAAGTTCTCAGATATTCAGGCCCCACGTCTGAAGAAAGGTTTCTCCAAGCAGAGTCCCAATTGTACCCACCCCCCAAATTCATATGTTGGGGTCCTAACCCCTGGGACCTTAACATGTGACCTTATTGGAAATAGAGACTTTACAGATGTAATTAGTTAAGGAGGTCATACTGGAGTAGGATTGTGTCTTTATAAAAAGACTGGTGTCCTTATAAAAAGAGGACATTTGGACACAGACACACACAGGGAGAACTCCATGTGCAGGCTGAAGTTATGCATGGCCCTACTGATACCTTGATCTCAGACTTCTAGCTTCCAGAACTAAGAGACAATAAATTTCTGTGTTTAAGCCACCCAGTTTGTGGTACTTTGTTACAGCAGCTTTGTTAGCTTGCTAACTAATACACCTGGGATATTTCATCAGTTGATATCACTTCTGGCCTTGGCAATCTGTTACTGTGGCACCATCTACTTAATACTCCCAATTCTCTCAGCCTGGGACCTACAGTCACTTATTTCCTGATTGATTTCCACCATGGGCTTTTCCCCCACCCCTTCCCCCCACTGCCACCCCAACCAATTCCAACAGCTTAGCCTGTAACTCAGACTATCTGACCAGGCTGGAAGACACTGGGGTTGCTCTTATTTTTCTAGAAAAGATTAATTTTTAAAAGAAATCAAGAATCTGAGATAGGCCTCAAAGATCTCCAACTACATTCTTCCCTTTTATGATGTTTTCCTGGGTTATGTAGCAAAATAGATCTCTTTAATAAACTCAAACAAGGCCATCTTTGTGTTCTCTTTCTGGCTTTTTTTGGTAAACACCTATCCTAGTGTCTGCACGGGAGTTTTGAAGCATTTTATAGGGTTAGTTTTTTTTTTAAAGTATTAGTTCAAAATCCACTGGTTTTCCCCAATCAACAGTCACTTATGAAAGTCCTCACTCAGCCCTGTTGACCAGTTCTCCAAAAGGGTCAAGGCCTCGTCAAAAAATCAAAGGCCTCCAATTTTATGGATTGTAATCAGCCATGGATTTTACAAGAATGCAAATAAATCCTAGAACTCTAGTTGTTATGAACTTCATTCTACATCACAGGGTGTAAGAAATGTCACAGTTTTCGAATTCCTATAAATCAACTATATAAGCCCCAGTTGGCAGACCATTCAATCTCAGTCATCTGGGGGCTCCTTCTCCCCCAGGTTGGATGAATGACGTGGAGTTTTCACATGGTTCAGGGTGTTGAGAAGCATCCTCTGGTCACTGGTCAACAACAATCATTGAGGAGCCCTCTACCTTACAAGCCCTGTAATCCCTTCACAAGGTGGTTTCAGTGCTTTGGTGCCACACTTGGACCCAGGGATCTTTGCTGAAGTGGTAGTCATGGCCTTTTCAAGTGCACCAGGTAGCCATTATGACCAAAGCCCTGGCACCCCTCTGGGCCCCTATGGAGGAGACATTCGGCATCCTCACCAGTTGTGGTACCACAAAACCCTCTGTCTCTTCCCCAAATTCTCAAGACCCCGCTTGTTGAGGGTTGCTCTGACTCTTCAGGCCTGTTCTGAATTAAACAGTACCTCCTCGCCTCCCGGCATTCATGTCTTCCCTGGACCCTCAAAACGTGACCGTATTTGGTAATAGGGGCTTAGCAAATGTAATTAGTTAATACGAGGTTATATTGGAGTAGGGTGGGCCCTAATGCATTATGACTGGCATCCTTATAGAAGAGCAGAAAGGACACAGACATAAAAGGAGAATGCCAAGTGACGACGAAAGAAGAGATTGAAGTGACGTCTCCACAAGCAAAGGAACACCAAGGGTAGCCAGCAACCACCAGGCGCTGGAAGAGGCCAGCAGAGTTCTTCCCTGGAGCCCTCAGAGGGAGCATGGCCCCGCCGACACCTTGATTTCAGACTTCTGGCCTCCAGAACTACGAGAGAATACATTTCTGCCACTTGAGGCCACCCAGTTTGTACCTGTCCCAGCAGCCCTAAGAAACTCATAGAAGCCCCAGGCACTGGCCCACCCGCTGTCTGCTGGGCAATCCAGCGCCACGCCCCTCCGTCAGCAGGGACTTTAGCAAATCAAAAGCCGGGGGGAGGTCACTGCTGCTTCCAGTCTGCTGCCCAACAGCCCCGATTCAGGGCACTCCAAGCCCTGCTTCATTCTGGGAGCCCAGGTGGGGATGGGTCAGGGGTGGGGACACACTCAGCATCTTCATAAATTGTCCATATGAAATTCACACAAAATTTGTAAAGTTGATGGGGGAGAAAGATGAATGAATCTTTAGATAGGAATTTTTCCATCTCCATATATATTCAGACCCTACGTTTCTGATATCATCACCCACCCCTGAATGGCTCAAACTCAGAAATAAGCACATACAAAAAATGGCTTCCGCCACTCAAAAGAGCTCTCACAAATTCATGTTATTCACCGGGGGAGAAGCAGATTTACCCCTCCCTTTATCAGGCGCTGAGCCCGTTTAATTTTACAGATGCTCTGCGGGAGTGGGGATGGGGTGTACCTGTTTTCCTTTAGCCGGAGGTTCCTTCCTAGGCTCCTAGTGGGGAGTGGAGGTGTAAAGAACACGTGGGGCAGGAAAAGAGACAGGTGAGGAGTCACAGCCCCTCAGGCCTCCCTGGAACTCAGTGGCTGGTCAGCCGTCAGAATTTACAGAGGAGAAAAGCTAGCCTTGGGGCCCCTCAGGCAGCCCTGCTTTCCTGTCTCCGCCTTTGTCCTGAGGATGTGCACAGACCATGACCTCAACTCCCCAGAGGTAGCTGAGCCCAGCCGCCACAGTTGTCACATCTGTAGGCAGTACGGACACAAAGAATAACAGCTCAGGGGCTCAGGGCTGGCCCCAGGCTAACTTCCTGCCATCTACCCGCCTACCTCCTGTTCCAGAAGCAAACTCTTCTCACCGCTGGGCCTCCAACAGGAGTTCCCGGGGCACATCCTTCCCTCTCATTCCTGAACCTTCTTCCCCATAGTCCAAAAGAAAGGACTTCTCCCTCCAAGCCCACCCAGTCTCATCCCTGAGCTCCAAGTTTTCATTTTTGGTTTCTAGATCTGCCTCTTTTCAGGATGATTGCGGGAATTTCCACTTGCTTCCTGAAATTGCATCCTTCATTTAGAGGGGTTGACCTTCTCTGACCCCAGCAAGACAATGGTATCCACACACAGAGGACCAGCGTCGGCACCGTTCCCCACGCCAGAGCTAATTTAGTCGGGTACCACACCACCTGTGAGACATTCCCAGACAAGTTCAGATTGAGTTTGGCCAAATCTAGTTCAGTTGTGTTTAAAAAAAAAAAAAAAAGAGTTTATTTTTAAGGTAAGTTTAGGTTCACAGCAAAACTGAACAGAGGGTACAAATATTTCTTATATTCCCCCTCTCCCCACTATCAACATCCTGCACTAGAATGGTGCCTTTGTTACAACTGATGAACCTACATTGACTCATCATTTTCATCCCAAGTCCACGGTTTACATTAGGGTTCACTCTTGGTGTTGCACATTCCATAGCTTTTGACAAATGTGCAAAGATGTATCCACCATTACAGTATCATACAGAGCAGTTTCATTGCCCTAGAAGTCCTCTGTGCTCTGCCTATTCATCCCCCCCTCCCCCCAATCCCTGGCAACCAATGATCTTTTTATATCTCCATAGTTTTGCCTTTTCCAGAATGTCAAATAGGTGGAACCATACAGAATGTAGCCTTTTTAGATGGCTTCTTTCACTTGGTAATATGCATTTAGGGTTTCTCCATGTCTCTTCATGACTTCAGAGTTCCAGTTGCTTTTTTTTTAACAATTTTTCCAATATGAGGTGAGCGTTGGGCCTGCCTGTTCCTCATGCCAACTTCAGGTCTCAAGTTTCAACTCATATAAACCTCCCTCCTTCTTTCCATCTATCATCAATCTATTTTAGAACAAGAATTCAGAAATGAGAAAACTGTCACAAAAGATGCACATTAATGTGGTTATTTGAACTTAAAAAATGAGTTTAAATATTTCCTCATGGAAAATAAGTTGTTATTTGACAGTTTGGTTTGACACTGAGGTCTATCACGATACGTGACAGATGTTATCCACAGATTGAATCTATAGTTCCTTGTTTTTAGTGAATAGATTTAAAGAATATATACACTATACAGTACCCTGGAAGATATCGACTTTGTAAATATTTAAATTTATGGTAAAACATTTAGATGTCAGCTTAAAAATATATGAAGAGGTACAGAATTTCTCAAGAGTTTTCCAATTTTTTTTATGGTGTACTTGAGCAGAAATGTTTGAGGGCCACCAGCTAGAAGAAATTGTGTGAAAGGGTGAAATTGGCTTCATCTTTTTGCCCATCAGCTACTCTTCAGGACATCACTGTATGACAACTCAATACTCTCATTACCCAGAATAATCCAGAAAATATTCCATCTGGTTCCAAATCTATGTTAACTAAGGCAGGGAAGTGTGTAATGAATATAAGGATGATGGTTAAAATAAAATTTCTCTCAGGAGGTTCATAAAAAATTTGGTTATCTAATTCCCTGACCATAGCAAATTTGGCCATTCTATGCATTTTTAATTGCCCTCCATGGGATTTAAATGTTTCAGCATGTAGAGCAGGAAATGGAAAGTAGGTACCTGAGAGAATAACGAGGAAGAAAATTATATTTACTAGGGCTTACTGCCAGGAAAGAGATGGAGGGGCTAGAAACTGCCTCATGAATGTTCTTTTTTTTCTAGAGAAATTCTAAAATGTTCCGTTTATTGTGAGCCATGCTCAGGATAATGACACTTTTAGATCTTAAGAATTCCATTAGAATTTCTTTCCAGGGTGAATACCTTTCGTGTTCAAGAGAGCTTCAAGTGGTAGATTCTGCGATCCAGATTCTTCCTCAGATCTCAGAACAAGACAGAATGACATAATTCTGGAGATAGTGAAAATTATATGAACCCAAGGAGCCCATTTATGACTATAAAGCAAAGTGTCCTTACAAAATAGTATTTGGGTCTGGAAAACTGTGAAAAGATGGCTGTCCTATGTGAGAAGAAGAAAGAAGCCTCAATCAAAGGCTTCAGTCTCTGAGAGTCACGTCTAGAGAGAAAGAATATAAGAGTCAAAAAGAAGGTCAGGCACAGGTGCAATGAATATAGTCAGATCAACTGGAAAGGTCTTGGGTTCTTGCACAAGAGGGCCCCTTTCGTCATCACCTTGCATTGGGCCAGGGGCAGAGTCAGCACATAATAAATATTTGAGGATAGGTGGATGAGTTTTTGAATGAACGCACAAGTTCCCTTTACTCCGGGCAGGCGGGCAGGAAGCACGAACGAGCAGCTAACCAGAGCCACAAAACTGCACAGAGCAGTTGACAAAAGCAACTCCTCAGATCGATTTGGTGCTCTCTTTTCCCCAGCTGGCAGCTACTGTTGCAGTCTCCTGCTTCTTTGGCCCCTTGCAGCTGGAAACATGCTCTTCCCTCTATCTATCAAAAGGGGGCAGCAGAGGACAGCCCTGGTGGTGCAGTGGTTAGAAATCCGCCTGCCAATGCAGGGGACGCGGGTTCCAGCCCTGGTCCGGGAAGATCCCACATGCCACGGAGCATCTAAGCCCGTGCGCCACAACTACCGAGCCTGCGCTCTAGAGCCCGTGCTCCACAACAGGAGAAGCCACCGCAATGAGAAGCCTGCGCACCGCAATGAAGAGTAGCTCCCACTCGCCGCAACTAGAGAGAGCCTGCACGCAGCAACAAAGACCCAACGCAGCCATAAATAAATAAATAAGTGAGTAAATAAGTAAATAAATAAATAAATTTATTTAAAAAGGGGCAGCAGAGAAGAGTTAATTCAGGTACCAGGCTGGCTGTGAGCAAAACCATCCCAATTCCACCAATATCTTAATGCAGATTGCCCAAACTGTGTCCTCCTAAAAGTTCATGTTTTTTTTTTTAATTAATTTATTTTTACGGAGAAATTAAGGATTAAAATTAAGGAGCTGGGAGAAATCTCCCTTAAAATTATTTCATATCTATACTGAAAATTTTCTTAATTATAAAATGTTTTTTGGTGTGCCAAGTACAGTATATAATATAGGAAATTTCTCAAACTTTCTGGCCGATGAAAGAGCCCCCGAAATTTTTTTTTATATATACAGCAGGTTCTTATTAGTTATCTATTTTATACATATTAGTGTATATGTGTCAATCCCAATCTCCCAATTCATCCCACCACCACCACCACCCCGCCACTTTCCCCCCTTGGTGTTCATATGTTTGTTCTCTACATCTGTGTTTCTATTTCTGCCTTGCAACCGGTTCATCTGTACCATTTTTCTAGATTCCACATATATGTGTTAATATACGATATTTGTTTTTCTCTTTCTGACTTAATTCACTCTGTAAGACAATCTCTAGGTCCATCCACATCTCTACAAATGACCCAATTTTGTTCCTTTTTATGGCTGAGTAATATTACATTGTATATATGTACCACATCTTCTTTATCCATTTGTCTGTCGATGGGCATTTAGGTTGCTTCCATGACCTGGCTATTGTAAATAGTGCTGCAATGAATATTGGAGTGCATGTGTCTTTTTGAATTATGGTTTCCTCTGGATATATGCCCAGTAGTGGGGTTGCTGGGTCATATGGTAATTCTATTTTTAGTTTTTTAAGGAACCTCCATACTGTTCTCCATAGTGATTGTATCAATTGACATTCCCACCAATAGTGCAAGAGGGTTTTTAATTCCTCAGAATGTCTGTTAACATCCCTAACCTCTGTAGAAGATGAATTAGGAAGTGCTTTCCTAGCCAATCCATTCCCATCTTAACGCCAAAGTTGATTCTCTCCACTTCACGGTATCAACTTTCTTTACCAACAGGGAAAGAAGGACTGGGACGTTGACCCCTGCCATTTCATAGAGTAAACTGTCTGAAGATGGAGCTTGAAAGATAAAGATATACCCCCAATCCTTTATATTCTTGACACTCTCTCTTCTCCCCTTCTCTCCTGGTAGTAAGATCAGCCCCCAAATTTGTCTGAGAGTTAAAGATCTCACTAGGGGCCTCCAGTTGGACATGTGGCTCTGTGAAATGTTGAGTCAGGTCATGCTATTGTAGAGGCTAGAGATTCGTGGACCTTTCTGGTTTATCACCACTGTATCAGTTGCCAGTCTATTGTCATATGCTGCTTCCGTCCTTATTTAGAAAGAGAGCCTGATTTGAACGGATAAACAAATAGACTGAGCACTAACTTGATTCTCTTCTACAGTTGCTATTGCTGTTGCATTAGTGAGTAAATTATATTCATATAGCACCTGAACAGTTTTCAAAGTGATTTAAGATATTTGTCTGATTTTATCTTAACTAAAATCTTTGAGAGAGTTTATGTTAGGGAATCTTTGGACTCTGGTCAACATTAGCCAAAAACAAATTTGTTGCTGGTCTTTGGAGTGGTTTATAGGACTGCAGGAAAAAATAGGAAGAACGAAGTCTTGGGAAAAACCAGGAAAGTTCTGGAGAAATAGGTAATAGTGGGTAGAGTTTTCTGTTCTGCCATCAGGAATGACTGACTGTTCCACCCAGGTATTGACCTAGTGTCATCTCTCAAGACTCACATTCCAGGGATAGAACATCTAATTGTCATGGCAGGGGGTCACAAGCCGACCCCTTGGCTAGAGAGTGGTGCACATTAGTTGACAGGTCCTCTAAAATGGCATGTCATTTCCCAACAGAAAATTACAAGGATTTTGCTGAAAGAAGGGGGCTTGGCTGCATGGCAAAAAAAGTTAGCAGCTTTAGGCAAAGCAAGTGCAGGTTTTCCTATCTTAGAGATAAGGAAAGGGCCTAGATGGGTTATTTGAATGGCCTAAAGTCATGTGGATAATAAACAAAGAACACATTAGAATCTATATGATCTTACTCCTAAACCAGTAATATTTTTCCTAGTATTACTTACACTTCCATGGAGCCCTTGGGTGCAAAAACAGCTATCATTTATTGAGGATCATTATGGTCAGATATTGTTCTAAATACTTTCTTTGCATTAATACATTTAATCCTCACAGGAACCCTATGAGTTGGGTACTATAATTATCCCATTTTAGAGATGAGGAAACTGAGTCATAAAGAACTTCCAGAGACAGTAAGTGGTGCAGCCAGAATTAAAACTGACTAGTCCAAGAACCTACTTTCAAAATGATGCTTTAATGAAACAACACGTGATCAATTTGAAGTTTTATTGTTTACACCCTCTTCTCCATCTTTTTCTTTTGTATTTCTTTCTGCAAATATTTAGTGAGTGACTCAAGGTTTCAGACACCACGCTGGACTCTGGAGGAGTGGCAGTGAACAGGTGGTCATGACTTGCCCTCACAGTGGTTACAGTCTAGTAGGGAGAACAAGTTAGGAAATCATCACAGTGCTCCATGCTTCTCCTTATGTCAGCACTGCACTCTGTGCCATGGGAGCAGAGAGGTGGGTCCTTGGCCCAGCCTGGGGGAAGGGAGGACAGAGAAGACTGAAGCACCTGGCAAAGGGGAATGGGGAGGGAGTGGGGAGGGAGGGAAAAGATCATACTACCCAATCCATCAAGTACTGAAGGCAAGTATAAAACACAGCCAGACTTCACAGAAAGCCAAAAGCCAAGACCATTCTCCTGGGGCCTTAGAGTTCCACCTCTCTGCTTCACTCTATGATTTTTCATTCTCCTGCTCTCTTTCTGCCGAGCTTTCTCTTATTTTGCGCATCTCCTTTGCTCCCTCTACCATAAATCTGGCTTGCACAAACTTGGCCTGCTGTGACTCTGACCCCAGGCCTCACTCCGTATTAACCCAAACATTCACCCACCATTGGTGGATACAGTAGAGTGGCCCTCTCAACCTCCGTTCCACCCTCCTTCTTTTTGGGTAGATTAGAAAACTACATTTCCCAGACTTCTTAGCAATCAGGATCTAGACATCAGTTAGAAGCATCTGCAGGAAGGTAGATATGATGGGGAAGCTATTTTCTCTGCCTTTTTGGGGGGTTTCTACTAGCCTATGAGATCAGGTGATGTGAGATTTTCCTGAGGCAGCATTCGACATCTACAGCTTCTTGGAGAATGCAGTTATGGGGGTAGTTACGTTTAAATCTGATCCCTAGATTTAAACAATGCAGCTTCAACTCATTGCTCCATTAGGTGGCCTTAGATATAGGAGCTCAGCTGATGAGGCCACTCTATATTATTCTGGGAGTCATTTCTGAATGCTTGGAATCTGATCTTTCAGGCCTTCCAATGATTTTATAAGCCCCTGATTCTCTGTGTTAAATTCCTTCCTGCTTAAAATTCCCACACAGAACTCTTGACTGATACACAACCAGTTTCTAATTTAATTTAGAGAGAGAAGGCCCTCAAAGAGAGGATCCTGGTCCATTCTTTTGGTTCCCAGAACGTGAGAACTCTATTCATGGTTTATTCAGTCGTGGGCAACCACAGTGAGGAGTGAGACAAGAGTGTCTAAAAGCCAATGAGGTCAAGGAAGCACTGATCAGCTAGCCCACCAGAGAGTCCAAGAAAGGACTAGACTGCAGAGTTTCGAGTGAAGAAGCAGCAGGAGATGGGTCCAGGGAAGTCAGCTGGAACCAGACCATGCTGGGCATTTTAGGTCTCATTAAGACATTTAGACCAACCCTAAGAACAGTTGGAAGCTGGTGAAAAGTTTAAAACAACTGGAACCATTTAAGGGTCTAAATTTTAGAGAAAAGCCTGGGCTATATTATGGAAAATGGGCTTTGGGGATCAAGAATGCAGGCAGGGAGACCTGTTAGAGGTCATTGAAGCTGTCCACATGGAGATGGGGAGGTGGTTTGGATTTAGAGAGTGACAGTGGGGATGGGAGGAAGGGAACAGATCGGAGAGATTTTTAGTAAGTACAGTCATCTGGGAAGACCTCGATTCCCCAACCATATTCATAGAGTCAGATACAAATTTTGAGGGGCCAGAAGTTTATTAAAATTGGGGTACTCCAATCTTTAAAAATAGAAATATACAATTAAGTCTGAAAGTGAATATTTATTAAGATCAATTACAAATGTTTAAAAAGCAATCAAATATTACAAACACCACACAATCCAGAAATTACCTGATACATCTCTATAATACTTTTTTCCCACCTCTTTTCTTCATAACAGAATTTTCTTGGCAATATTACTTTCTACAGAGAGAAGAGAACGAACCCAATCTCTTCTCTAGCATGGCCCTCCTCTGTGACCCACATACTCCTGGCGCTGGGAGGTATATGACATAGACACAGGACATTGATAGACAACCTCCAGTCCTGAGCCCCTGCATCGTCATGCCACATGAGCGATAATGTGGAAAATGTGCAGTGTGAGTTGGCACAGTATGTAGCAGGAGAATTCCTGGGAGTCCTTCCTTTACCAGGAGAGATAGCAAGAGCTTAACTACTCACCGAAGTGCCTGTGAGTCATCTAAGTGAAACCCAAACCAAATATTTTTCCAACTTAACTGCCCCTAAGCCAGATCCCAAATATCCCATGACCACTCCTATGTCGCCTACACAAGGAAAAGATGACAAAAAGGATATCAGTGTCAGAACGCAAAGGGTTAGGGGTCTTCACTGATTGCAGGTAAATATATTACTTTTGCATATTTTAAGAAAATATATGATCTTATGAATGCATTGCTGGGCCCCTCCCATGACCTTGGAAGGGCCAATGTGAGTGAGGGGCCCTGAAGCTTAAATATTGTTAGCTTTGTGATTGATCTGCCTCTGCACACGTCAAAAAGAACTCAGCTAGATGAGTTCGTGAACCAACTCCAATTTGGAGACTCTGCGGTCAAAAACAATTCCCAAAGTCCCGCTCTGAGCTGATCCAGCCGCCCCGGGCACATACCTCACTGTGTATATCTAGCAACCAAGGGACTTGGTGGCCGGACCACTGCACCATTTTGCCAGAACAGAAACACTAAATCCTGTTGCTTCATGCTGTCAGCTTCTGATGCAAAACCTGGGGTGTGTGATATGTTAAGCAGAGCGTGGCCCTAGGTGTAAAGGAAGCCCCAAGAAGGATCTTTCCAAGTTCTGTGTGGGAGACAGTCAATTTTCTATGTAGTGCCCTTCTCATTGACCAGCAGATAGGAGACAGTTAATGAAGGTGGACCAGTCTTTCAAGACAATAAAGACTGCTGTTGTCACATAGGATTGAGCAGTATTTTTCCGTCATTATGGCATAAAAAGAGGGATAACCTAAAGGAAAGGCTTAGTCATTGAACAACTTTCTGTGGATGCCTCCATCTAAAGAGCATGGTAATAATACTGAGGAAAATTTAAAAATTGGAAATATTGATAATTTATTTGGAAAAACAGGTAATAGAATGGAGAAGGGTACTCATCTTATATAGCTTAGCTCTACAAAGGCAGATGTAGGCCAAACTAACAGGTAAGACATTGCAATTTAGAGGAAGATTATAACTTGAACAGCCCCATTAATTGCCCAAATGCATCCCTGTTCAAATTACATTTTAACTTTGATTTTCTGGAAAACTTGTTTTATAAATAAACAAACTTCTGTCTAAATGAATGGGAACGGCCCACCTATAGTTGTGCAATGTATGGATTGCACAACAGTATATGGCAGCCCTAAATTTGAAGAAGTTTTCTTCAGATTTATACTTATTAGATATACAGTATTATAACAATGTTAAGAAAATATTTTTTTCAGAAAATACTTTTTACACATGATTAACCCATGATTAGGACTAGTCTAAATTCCTTATGTGACCTAAGATTACCATCCCAACGTATTTGTTATTTTCAATTTTTCCAAGTTCCCTTCTAGTCTCTATGAAAACTCGTATATATTTTTAAAAATTATTATAGTGGTAATCAGCATGAAATGTTCTACTCTGATTTTTCCATTTAAAATAATAGAAATAATATTTTATTACACTGCTGTATTGTCTTTCTTTTAACAATTTATTTTATATCAAGTGAACATATCATAATGAATTTAACCATACTTCTTTTGTAATTTGAGGAACTTTAATCGATATGTTATGATTAGTAATATTCTACACATTAAAAAAAGTTATATTGAAAACCTTTCAAAAAAGGAGTTATTTGGATAGTATAAACATGTAAAATAATAAATATTCTTCCAAAAAACTGATACCAAGATGAATATTTTATTGGAGTATGGCTAATTAAGACCTGAATTTGTATCTGGATATTTTTTGTCTAAAGATTGTATTTCCCTATTTGTGTTTACACTGTAATGAACTATGTTAGGATAAAAACTCTGGAGGTACATTCTACATAAACATAGGGCAATGGGATGCACCACAGAGAAGCACCAGGGTGTAGTGGAAAGCATGTGAGTTTTGGAGTCAAATGGACTTGGACCGCTGTGCTTTGAAATATTATGTTCTGCAAAAGATTTGTGCAAGAATTACTCATAACAGCTTTATTTACAATAGCCAAAACAAAACAGCCCAAGCGCCCATCAGTAGGAAAATGGATAAATAAACTGTGGTATATTTACCCATGGAATACTAGTCAGCAACAAACAGGATAAACTACTAATACACACAAACATAGGGATGAATGTCAAAATTATGCTCAGTGAAAGAAGACTTACACAGGAGTACATACTCTATGATTCTATTCTATGAGGAGTGAGAACAGGGAAAGATAACCCATGTGGAAAAAATCAGAACATTGATTGCTTCTAAGGGTTAAGATGTAAATTTACTCAAAAAAGACATAAAGGAACTTTCTGGATGATGCTCGTGTTCTGTACTTAGTAGGGGTTTGGAGTGTACATATGTATGTGATTTTCTGAATTTATATAATGGTACCCTTGTATGAACATCACTGTATGTAAAATGTCTCAAAGGGAAAAAAAAAAAAAAGAACCTAAACAAGTATTGGACTCTACTGCATGATACACATATCAAAGTATTCCAACTTACTTTGAAATGCATAAAAACTAAGACGGATCAATGGATGGATAGAGGGATTAAAATACAGATACATAGGGCTTCCCTGGTGGCGCAGTGGTTGAGAATCTGCCTGCCAATGCAGGGGACACGGGTTCGAGCCCTGGTCTGGGAAGATCCCACATGCCGCGGAGCGGCTGGGCCCGTGAGCCACAGTTACTGAGCCTGCGCGTCTGGAGCCTGTGCTCCGCAACAAGAGAGGCCGCGATAGTGAGAGGCCCGCGCACCGCGATGAAGAGTAGCCCCCACTCGCCGCAACTGGAGAAAGCCCTCACACAGAAACGAAGACCCAACACAGCCAAAAATAAACATAATAAATAAATAATAAATAAAAATTTTAAAAAAAATACAGATACATAGATGAAAGAGTGAGCATAGTTAAATGCTGAGTATAGAATCTAGGTTTTCCTGTATGATTGAAAATTTTCAGGATGAAACATTGGAAAGTGTTTTGTTTTGATTTTGATCTGGACATGTTTCAAAAACCTCTGTTTCAATTTCTGCAAAATGAAAGTAATAGTGTTTACTTCACAAAGTTGTTGTGAGGTTTAAGAAAAATCTCCGTAAAAATAGGCCTGGTATATACATAGTAGAGGTCCACAGCCTTGTGATGCTGTTTGCCTTCTCTTTCATCCCCTCTTATTTGTCTTGTCAGTTTATAAGCCATAATACATACTTTTGGATTTGGTAGCATTGCCTATGAACAGGTGGTCTGAAAAGGTATGCAGCAAAATTATTGGAATTATGGGAAATGAACTGTCCATCTGCTGATTACATATTCCTTAAGTGGAGGAACAGCTTTTAACAATAGTAGTGGCTCAGACTCTATTAAGGAGGGACAGCCTGTGGTGATACTTGCTCTAAAGAGAGTACCAGAAAGGAGAGAGAAACGATGAAGTGTTAGAGACAATCGTCAAATGGGTTTTTAAAAACTACATAGTTATCCAGCTCACTAAATGCTCCATTTGTGAGCACTCATTTATTTATTTGTTTGTGTATTTATTTATTTGCTTATAGAAATTTGAATGGAATGAAGTGAGGAAAAGGACTTTGTTCATACCCCTCAGCTCTGGCTGCCCATCTCTTTCTTCCCAAAGTAGTTTGCAGGGTAGGTTTTTCCATACACTGTAATCTTTTTATTTATTTATTTTTGGCTGCCTCGGGTCTTAGCTGTGGCATGCGGGATCTTTCGTTGCTGCACGCGGGCTCTTTGATGCGGTGTGCAGGTTGCCCTCTAGGTGTGGCGCATGGGCTCTCTAGTTGCAGTGCATGGGCTTAGTTGCCCTGCGGCATGTAGGATCTTAGTTCCCCGACCGGGGATTGAATCCGCGTCCCCCGCATTGGAAGGCAGATTCTGGACCACCAGGGAAGTCCCTGCACTCATTTATTTAACACATATTTATTGAGGGTGTGCTGCATGCCTGGCACTGTGCTAAGAGCTGGAGACACAGAGATGGACGAGTGCGCGGGACAGACATAGGTGCCTGCCCTCATGGAACTTACATTCTAGTCATGCTAAAGTTAGTTGGATTTATAGGGATCAGTCTGTTAGCCAGCAAATATTTACTGAGTATTCATTCTGGCCAGGCACTTGGAATATCCATAGTAAACCAAACAGAAATGGTCCACTCTGTCATGGAGCCTCCTATCTAGCAGAAAAAAGGCAGATTTAGTCAAATCACTGCATGTAACTTTAATAAAACTGTAACATGATAAGTGTGCAAAATACTGTGAAGGAGAAGTACAGGGTTCTTCAGGAAATTTCGGCGGGAGAATATGCCCCATTAGCCTAGGTGAGTATAAGAGAGTAAATTGAGCACAGAACAGAGCTTGGGAGAGCCAGTGGCCCCCATCGGGTCAACAGTGGAATGAAAAATAGAATTAGGGGCACCAGGAGCCATGTGTTCCGTCACATAGTGTGCTTATTCCTTTGGATTTCTGCTTGGTTTATGCCTTAGGAGTTCCTGTGTGGTTCGGCTACAGAAAGCAAAGTGAGAATTGTTGAATTGCTCTTCGCCGTAGTAAGGGATTCTGGAATTAGGTTTATCTTCTACTTGGTCAAAGACTATAGCAAACACCCTAACACGTCCATGGTGCCAGGAAGCTGCTGGAGACATGGGGCCTGAGATCATTAAACAAAGCAATTATGCAACTGACCCACTGTAAGAACATGTCCACCAACTGAGGTCGTTGATTCCCAGCAGAGAGAAGATAGAAGCCAAGAGAATACAGAGAGCTGATGAGAAATACGTGTGTCCTGCAGACAAAACCTGTTGCTCCTACAATGATAACACATTCTGGAAACAAATAAAAACCAAAGCATCATTGTACCACACATTCTTTAGTGGGGACAAGCTGATCTGTTGGAGTCTGAACTACTCACCTCTGAATCAAAAGGGGGCTGGGCTATGCTTAAAGAACTGCCATTTTCCAGCACTAGCAGCAGACATAAACAGGTGCATAATCAATACTAGTTGAATCATTACAGGTTTGTTTCCATTTGTTGCCTGATTCCCCGAAGGATAAGAAAGATACAGAAATATCTAGTGATGAGCAAAAGTAATGTACAAATGATAAGTTAATTTCGAGCTGTGTTAGGATCCAGCCAAAAGGCCAAAAGTGAGTTCTGTGTAGTTCAGCTTCTGCCTATACAAGCAAGAACTCGTTTCTCTGTCCAGAGGAACGACTAGGACCAAAGCTGTATTTCATGTCATCTTCTTAAGTTCAAGAAGGGCTGAAAGTGACGGAAACCGAGAAAATCAGAGAAGGACAAGGCTGGGAGGTTGGGATATAGGCAAGTTATGGCATTAGACCACCTGGCTTCCTGGTCTCAGCTCTGCCACTGACTAGCTGTGATATTTGAGGCAAGTCACTTTGCCTCCATTTTCTGCTCTGTAATATGGGTACATGCCTCACAAGTTGGTTTTTTTTTTCCCCAAAAAATGAATCATTTGGTAAGACCTTTATAGAAATATATTCACAAATGAGGAAAAAAAAAAAAATCTTCCTTCTCAGGCCCTGCTTTTGTTTCCGATTGGACGGCACCAGAGCCACACCATGGTCCATTCACTCTGGGGGCTCAGAACTGGAAATGCACCTCCTCCTACAATCAGGCTGGCAGGCGTCCATTTCGACAGAAGATTCAGGGTTGGTTCCTTCCTTAAAGACAGCTATGCGTAAATAAACTGCGATACTTTGCTGTAACCCCAGGGTACAAAAAGTCCAAAGAACCTGGGCATTCTGAGTTTGCGTATACTTGGTCTCAGGCCTTGATTTGTCTGACAGGCCTTGGAGAGGGAGAGTATATACCGCACTCACCTAGGGCAAAATCAGGTTGAAACAATGAAGATGTTTCATGCTTTGTTGAATTTGCTAAGTGTCACTGCTCTTGGAATAACCGTCTTGCTGAAAAATTGACACACTTTTCCTTCTGGTATGTCTTTGCCTAAATTGTTCCTCCCTGTGCAAGATTAACTAATACCATCTGTGAGTATTCGGGGCCCTCACTCTCAGCCTGGGCTTGAATCTGCCTGATTCTTTTCTGTGCCTCTTTTCAAAGGTGCAGGAATACAAGAGCTACACCTCCCCCCCCCCCCCCCCCCCCACGCCCCCAGCTAAGGGCCAAACACTGTCAGAGCTCCGGTTCCCAAGCCTGGAAATCCTTTGCTTCCAGCTCTGCATCTGAAGGCAAAAAACAATCCTCCGGAGATTCGGCCCTCCCACTGCCTGTGATAGGCTGCTTGGAATAGCAAGAGCCTGTGTCACCGAAAAGGGCAAAGCTTTCGGAAATAGAAACAAAGTTGGTCACAAATCACATTGGCTTTGCCCGAAGTTTTTTTTCACCTTTCTTTAGCATGCGACCATGGGGAAAGTGACCGCTCGTGTCAGTGGGGGAAGTCAGGGTGGTTTAGTGCCCAGGGAACGGCTGTAACTTCTACGTGACCATGCTACCTGTTGAAAACGCAGAGGGCCCCAGTCTGCTGAAACCGAAGGGGCCAGCAGCCGAGACTGATGGCAGCGACAGAGCCAGCGGCGGCCGGCATCCTCCCTGGGCGAGAGGTAAAGCGAGGCTGCAGGGCTCGGGGACCGCGAGAGGAGCGAGCTGGGCGCGTGTCTCACTCGTGTGTGTGTGTGTGTGTGTGTGTACACGTGAGCGTGCTAGGTGCCTGGAGGCGAGGGGACAGGATCTGCTGGGAGGAGCGACAAGGAGCTCTAATGTGAAGGTTGAAGTCCCACTACTCATAAGCCGGGCGCCCTCCGCTGTGTTGACGGTATGATGTATAAATCTTTTTCATTTGGAGAAATTGACTGGCAAGATAATCACACGTGTAAACACACCCACACACACCCCCGCATACACACACTTTTTCATTTATTGTCACAAATGGATAATCTGTAACAACTGGACATTATAACCACCATTTCAAAAATCAGCATTTTAAGGAAGCTTCATAAAATTATTAGTTATATAATCAATAAATACAACTTTCTAAGTTTCCAGCATCTGTTTGTAATGAATCTGAGCATTATTTACAGCCTAAAACCTCTGCTTGGTTGCTCCTGCTTTCTTTAAAACTGGCCTTTCAGACTGAGGTTTGTTTAATACTTTTCCTTCCAGAGGTGAAATTTGGAAAAGTTTTAATTCATTTCAGTTATCTTTGCTAAACCAAATGCCTTTCTTCACTCCCGCATTTACAATTTTCACAAACACATTGCACACTTTTAGTTGCCTTTTCCTCTTCAGTTAGTTTATTCTCAAAGGAATAGGAACTAATCGTAATATGAAATGAAATCAAACACAAATAATGCCCTTCTTCCCACTGCTTCCCTCAGCTCTGCTCCCTCTAATCATATGATACATTCCCACGCCATATATTGGAATTTCATGCATAACCAAAAACACTAAATGATACAAAAGGCATTTTACATTTCACCTTGGGATGGATCTGTATAATTATGTTTGCATGGCGGGTTTGATGATCTTGGAATTGAATCCACAACCCCTCTCCAGGAGGAACTGAGTGGCCCCTCCTTGGGAACTGAGAAGCTCTCCTTATCCCCTGCCCTCTCCCTGCTCAGCCTTCCTTTGCTTCCCTCCTTCTAGTCAAGAATGAATATCTGGGGTCACCTTACACTATGCCTCAGCCCTCTCTTCAGCAGAGCTGTTCCTTTGTCTAAGTGTGATCTTTGGTTCCTAAGTCTAAGAGCAGACAAAGGAAACTTGTATTCGGGGGTAAAGAGAAAGAGTGGCAAAGTTCTTCACTCTGAATTCCGGCAAGATTGAGCTCTAGGGTGAGCTGAGGTGGTGATATTGACAAAAGGGTTAACTAGATAGAGTCACTGATAAATGTCACAAAGAAGATGAAAAGAAACTTTGTCCTGGAGGGGCCTCCATGGTAACACTCAAAAATGGACTATTTAGTTTTGATATGTCTTTGAAAGCACAGTGTATTACTCTTAATAGGTTAAATTGCCCAAGTTCACAGTGATCCCAAAGGAAGGTAACATGTATATGTGCTTGTAAAGGTTGAATACACACACAAAATTCAATTTATAGTGCAACTGTTTATGCCATTGAAAAGAAATGATAAATGAACAAATACCATAAATTATCTTTTACATTTAATTTTAAATGAACCTTTATCATGTAGAAGAGGAAACCTAAATGTTTTTCTTAAATCCTTAATTAATACAGCTTTGATGGGTGCTATATGTAGTTAATATTTAGACAAATACAAACCTTTTATTATTACTTTTGTAAATTTTCATAAATTGTCTTAAACATTCTTGATACCCAAAGGCAATTATACAGATCTATGTGTATAATGAATCCATAGTACGGACTTGCTCTATGGTTTTGACAAGTTACTTCACCTCTCCAACTTGGATTGTATTTTTGTATGATTTACGAAGATGTTGAGGTTTAATGAAATATTTGACAAATACTCCTTTCAACTTCTTTATTTTTTAAACTTCCATAGTTTCATCCAGGAAATTCTGAGTATTTAAAACATGCTTAAATTATCCTACTTTTCCTGCATTTGAAGGTGGCAAGTTGTTCTATATTCCTAGATGAAAAAATTAACGTGCAAAGAGGAATGAGTTATACAACCCAGGACAAGGTCATTAAAACATTTGAGATATTGAAAAATGAAACAAAACAAAAACCTTAATCTCTTTGATTGCACCCCCTTAATGCTATTGTGTGTAATGAAAAGTGTTGGCAGGTTTTCCTTGGCTAACCCCTCTAAACTGGAAAGAATGCTCTGTTTCGGTGGCTAGAAGCTAATGAATTTAAACTCATTTTCAAAAAGCTATGGCTCAGGGCTTCCCTGGTGTCGCAGTGGTTGAGAATCCGCCTGCCAACGCAGGGGACACGGGTTCGAGCCCTGGTCTGGGAAGATCCCACATGCCGCGGAGCAACTAGGCCCGTGAGCCACAACTACTGAGCCTGGGCGTCTGGAGCCTGTGCTCCGCAACGAGAGGCCGCGATAGTGAGAGGCCCGCGCACCGCGATGAAGAGTGGCCCCCGCTCGCCGCAACTAGAGGAAGGCCTCGCACAGAAACGAAGACCCAACACAGCCATAAATTAAATAAATAAATAAAATTTAAAAAAAAAATTTATGGCTCAAAATGGGTACATTTTTAGTAAACCTTTCAGTGTTCATAGACACATTATAATTGACCTTGTAGGGCAGGTTGAGCTCAATTTGAAATCTCGGTACCTTGAGCCAACAACAGATATAGGTGAGGTGAGGAACATGGACTGCCGAGGCATCTTACACAAGGAGAGCATGAGTCCAGAAGATGTGTGGTTCGCCCACGTTCACGTGGTGGCTGATCAAAGCTGACCCTGACGACCTGTGGCCCAGGGGGCCTGCTCCTTCATCTCAGGAGCGGGGTCTCCCAGGCTCTTCTAATTCATGATTCAAACAACTGGCTAGGAGGAGGGTTTCCTTAAGTCCCCCATTACCCCACCAGCACTGCATTTTCCTCTCAGATCTGCCCAAAAGTCAGAAACCAAGAACAATATTCACGGTATGAGTGTAGGTTCTCCGTGCTGCAGATCCAGCTGCCGAGAGCAGTGGAACCCAGATCGCTAGAACTGGACTCCAAACCAGCTGAAAGGGCTGCACTTCATCCCCTTCAAGACCCTTCTAAACCTGAGTTGCCACAGTCTGAGATTTAAGAAATGCACACTTCTGCTAATGAGGTGAATACCCTATGGCAGTTGTTCTCAAACTTGTTTAAAGCTGTGAACACCTTTTTGCAAATGGAAGCTGAGTAGGTGGTCAGTATGTTAAGACAAGTAAACGTGGCGCCTCTTTAGTGGAAAGGGGAGAGGTGGGGAAAGAAAGACCTGAGGCCTGGCCGCTTCCTTGCTCCTCTCTCATCCCTGGTGGCCCTGAGCCGGCTCCTGGGTCGGCATCACATCAGCAAACCTCAGGTCCATCACCACTCCGGTTATGCAGGCCATGTTTTTGAGGTTGTGGCATATTTACTGTGCTCCTGCTGTGAGCCTTGGGCTCTCAGGATTAGCCTAAAACAGACCCTCTTGAATTGAGTCAGGTCTGGCTTTCTCAGGCTTCCTCAGGCAGCCCAAGGGGAAGTCTACTTGTAAGACAGACTGAGGAGGGCTTCCCTGGTGGTACAGTGGTTGAGAATCTGCCTGCCAATGCAGGGGACACGGGTTCGAGCCCTGGTCTGGGAAGATCCCACATGCCGCGGAGCAACTAGGCCCGTGAGCCACAATTACTGAGCCTGCGCGTCTGGAGCCTGTGCTCTGCAACAAGAGAGGCCACGACAGTGAGAGGCCCGCGCACCGCAATGAAGAGTGGCCCCTGCTCGCCACAACTAGAGAAAGCCCTTGCACAGAAACGAAGACCCAACACAGCCAAAAATAAAAATAATAAAATAAATAAATTTATAAAAAAAAAAAAAAAAAAAAAAAAAAGACAGACTGAGGAGACTTTGGGGAACAAACAACACCGGGGAAGAGAAGGTCAGACTGACCAGCTTGACCTGATAACAGAGCTTTGGCTGTGAGACCAACAGACTGGTCACTTTGGGAAGACCCAGGCCTTGGCCATTCCCATTTTTCCAGGCTTTCCATATATTAAAAAGTGACATCTGAAACTAATATAATATTGTATAAATTGTACAAATCAACTATACCTTAAAAAAAAAGCAGAGATGAAATTTTTAATAAAATACATACAGCATGTATCGAAAGAAAAAGTGACAAAACCCTTGACAAAAATTGTGTTCTTAAAAACATGTATATTTAACAAATTGATGGCAATTACAACAGCAAAAGAAATGTCGTGTAGCTTGATATTCCCAAGGAAATGACAGAATTTATAGACATTTGAATTTATGAGGGACTATAGACTTTTTTTGACTGGAAATAAGACCAGATTTAAAGATAACCATCTCCCCTTTCTCTTCAGTCAGCTTATCTCCGGGGCTGTACGTTTAACCTCACTTGGAAATCATATCAGAAGTCTAAATTGGAGGCTTTTTGTGACAGTGAGGCATGGGCAAATGGCTTCTCTGGGATCTCAGAAGGGAGAAGGCTCTAAATAAACATGGCGGGAGCTGTTTCACCGCCAACTCTGGGTGATGTTTGGCTCACGCAGCAGGACTCTTTTCCCCTTTAATAGCACATCACAGAGAGAGCAGAGAGATTGTCGCTTGTCGCAAACCACCCCTAGGCTGCTGCAGCGGCAGGCACGTATTGTGAGTGCCTGTGTTGGCAGGGCCTGGCACACGAGGCCAGGCCAAGGAGCCACCAACAGTGCCATTGACCCAGAGGGCCTGAAATTAGCCAGCAAACACCAGCATGCCTGAACAGGTTTTATAGCCAACGTCTATTCCGATAGGTCAGTGCCTCTGTCCAGTTGTTAAATACTTTAAACATTACCCTTCTGTCTGGTAACATTGCCAGCAGGACCTGAGCGGCTGCGTTCTTAGGAAACAGACTGGTGGTAGCTGGTAGGACCCTACCGTGATCCCTCAGGTATGTTTTTTGTGAATTCTCAAGGAGGTACTTTTCAGTGGTCTAGACCTTGTAGAAGCTGATAAAAACAGAACTCAAAATACAATGAGTCCACCCTGGAACTGCCTGTGGAAACTCCAATTTACATGTATGCATCAGAGGTGAATCTTAAAATGCAGTTTTTAATTGCTGTAGATGTGTGGGATGGTATTTTTCATTCAAGAATATTTAGTTCTTGAATCTGTTTTCATAGCATCATGTCACTAGGAGGAACTGAAGTATAATACTATTTAGCCTCAGGGTTCAAAAAGTTCTAAAAGCTCCAAACAGGCCTCCATGAGTGTGGAATTAGCTTTGGGCTTTTAAAGGTTTGAAGCAGCTTTTTATTCAGATTGTATGAGCAAGAACTGGCTTTATAAGACTCTTAAATTGAACGGAGTCGGGACTCCCAAGTTCAATTTTTTTCTCATGAAGTCTTCCCCAAGAGGATGAGTTAGTGAATAAAATAAGGCAATGAAAGCCACTTAAAAGTACACCAAGTCACGGTGGTAAGAAAGGAGAAAAGTTGAAATGTGCTTCTTCCCGAGGAGCTATTTCACCAAATACCAAATGATGATAATTTCCCATCCCATCTTCCCTCAAAAAGTACCCAATCTCTGGGACTTCCCTGGTGGTCCAGTGGTTAGGACTCTGCGCTTTCACTGCTGAGGGCTTGAGTTCAATCCCTGGTCAGGAAACTAAGATCCCACAAGCTGCGCGGAACAGCCAAAAAAAAAAAAAAAAGTTCCGAACCTGAAACCCCTCCAAGTATTTCCCAGCTGAAATGTTAAGCCAAATATATTACTTCCATAGTAAATCATAAATTCACATGAGTTTTTTTTCTATTTTATCTTGTTCTGTTTTGGCTCCTTGGTGTCACTTTTCTTCCTGCATCGCAGCACATTCATTTATGCATTTGCAAAACGGCTATGCTTCAGTGATATACTAATTTTTCTATACAATTTAAGTAGAAGTAATAAGACTAAAATAATTTATCACATTATTCTCATTTTAGGAGTTTTCATTCTTTTTGAGCATGACTCACTTTATACTGTTGTACCAAAATATCAGGGAGAAAAGCAGTCCTTTGTTTGACTTATAGGAGTATTTTTTTTCTCTTAAGTAAATCAAGTGTTATTAAACTTTAAACTGGTAAATTGTGCTTCCTTTGGAAGTAATTGTTTCTCAGAAACATTCATGACACAGGTCTGCCTGGCATTACTAGGCTCTGGGGCTGTTAGCTACAACCATATTATTTTATTTATATTATTATTATTATTATTTTTATAATGTGTGGCTCCTGCATGCACCTGTTTCCCACACTTTGTGGAATTTGGGAGACATATGCAATGCTAATTTAGATATGACATCTCAGCCTCAGATGTGCAAGGTTTTTTAAGAATAGGGGAGGGAATTCCCTGGCAGTCCAGTGGTTAAGACTCCGCCCTTCCACTGCAGGGGCAAGGGTTCGATCCCTGGTCGGGGAACTAAAAATCTTGCATGCTGCGTGACGTGGCCAAAAAATAAAAATAAAATAAATAAAATAAAATAGAGAAGTGAAGAAAAAAGAATAGGGGAAAAGTTGTAATTTTAATCAGTTGGTATCGTGAAAGAACATCCCTAAGCTAATGAATGTTTCATTTCTATTGGGAAACAAAATTGTGGAAAGCCCAAGGCAAAATCACAGGAAGAATTTTTAATGATATAAGCCCAGTTGTGTAGGTATTGCCAAAAACAAAGGAATTCAAGAATTTATGAAAAGGCAGAATTGTTATGCTGGAAACAAGGTATCATTTTATTTCCTTTGCTATCAGTAAGAGACTGTTACAAAGTTTTACTTCAGTGTTATGGAGATTTTCCCCCATAGATTAAGACTAAACAGATCTTTGCTGAATGATTTTTGTGGGCAACCCAATGAGGTAATATTAGCCCAAGTTCACAGATAAGCGAACTGAGGCTAAGAGAGCAACAGTTAACATTTACCAAGCACTTACTAGTGTGCACCAGCCACTCGTCTATCTCATTTATTCTCATAACAACTTTATGAGTTATGTAATATTATCTTTATTTTAGGAATGAGGATGCAGAGGAACAGAAAGATTAAGGGACATGTCAGGGTCTAGCTGGTAACTAACCAGAAGCTCTGATTCCAGATTGTACCTTCAGCATTAAGACAAGGTACCTCTGGGAGAGAAGCAAAGTGACTTGCTCCATGTAACATGGATAATGGCCCAGAGATCCAAACCTCAGTATCCTAAATCCAAGCCAGGGTTTTGCCCACTTGAATGATAATACCATCCAGCACCAATGTTTCTACTTCCTGGTCTGTTCCGTGATCTGATCTGTGAATTTGGGTACCCAGTATATGCCTTTCAGAACTTTATTGCATTCTGTTTTAGCTATTCTCTAATTTTCCATGTGACATGTCTTTTTCTATAAGATTATAAATTCCCAGATAAAATATATATTCTTGTACCTATCAGAGCTCTGAGCTAACTGCAAGTGTTTAGAAAGTACTGTGTAGCTCATAAGAGGGAGGAGTTATGCCTTTTCCTCTGTATTTCCATCAGGGATCACATGCAAATGGCACAAGTACAGCCATCTTGTAACCTAGGAAATGTGTCCGCACTGTGCTTGGATTGACCACCGTGCTGATTGCACTGTCCATATAGTTGAAACTGTCTGCCATCTGTGTCCAAGATGGTACTGCCATGGAGTACGTGCTTAATTGTTAAATCAGTGAGTGAGTGAAGAAGTGTTTGTTGAGCTGAACTAAAGAGCATTTAATTCTGCAATCCTTACTGACCACCTACTGTGTGAGAGGCACAGTGCCGGATACTTCACAGTAAAAAAAAAAAGATATCTAAGACATTATCCAGGTCCATAAGTTTTACCAACTCATCAGAGAGATAAGAGTCTAAATAATGACAAGACAATCATTTAGCAAATATTGAGTGTCTCCTAGAAATCAGACATGATGCTAGACCCTGGGTCCAATGGTGAACCAGTGACATTCATGCAATGCAAATACTTATTAACAATTGGTGATGAGAGAGAAGAGATCAGGAAACCTACAAGGGAGGAGGTGGCCAGACACACAACGCCACAGTAGTGCACAGGAGGCAGCTCAGCCAGTTTTTGAAGGATCCTGGAAGACAGTATGGCTAAGCTGACTCAAGAAAGTATCACTGAGGCCAATAGATTTACAGAGAGAATTCTAAGCAGAGAAGATAGCTTGCATACAAGTTTGGAAAGGAGAGAATGGCACATTCAGGGAACTACGAATATTTTTGTCCGATGAAAGCACAGAATTCAAAGCAGGAGAAAGAGGGTTATGAAAGAATCTGAAGGTGTAAGTAGGGACGATGTTATGAAACCTTTGTGTGATAAATATCATGAGAGGAGGAATTCTCAGGAAGAGATCCTACTGGTTTATAGAAATCCAGAAAAGTTTCTGAAAGTGGTGATAGTGGTGAAAGAATTAGGGAGTCTTGGAAAGCTCCACCTGCATGGCTGTAAGTCCTTCAGCTCTATGGGATCACCATTCTTTTTATATTTAAACAAAAGTAGCTCCAGCCCCCATAAAGTTAAATCCACATGCCCTCCACCTTGCTCAGACCCTGCCCTTGCTCCTCTGCCCTCCGCCCATCCTCAAGCACACCTGGTATACCGGTACACCTTAGGAGTCTTGTGGTTTCGGATCACTTTTTGCACCAGCTTCCTGTTTCCCCTGGATTTTTGCCCTTCAGTTCCTGCAGCTGGTCTTTTCTCTTATCCCTGCTCCAATCCACGCGCGGATTACAGCCCTTTTCCTTCATATACTCAAATCCCATTCACGCAAGTTCTTTGTCGATTCTTACCGACAATTTGAAGAGAGCTGTAGTGCAATTCAGTATTAGGTGGGCCCATTCATAAAATTCTCCTGTCAAATCCACCCTAGGGAATTTCTTGTAAACCAACTCTTCTAAAAGCTACAGGCCTCTTGCACTATTGTTCCCTTGTCTTCCCCATCCCCATCCCCCAGAACTTGACAAACTCTCCTGACCTTTTCTTTCATTTCTCTCATTTCTGGGTTCTGTTGGCCATTCTTTTTTGATCTCTCTCTCTCTCTCTCTCTCTCTCACACACACACACACACACACACACACACACACACACACATACACGAAAATTCTTGCTTCTTGGCCTTTTCTCCTGTTCTCCCTCTCTCTCCCATAGCCCACCACCGTATTACCAACATGACCCATGGGCTTTCCCCTTAACCCTGAGGTGGCCGTCTAGGTATTCATTTTTAGTAAATCAAGTGCTCTTCCTAAGAACTTTACATCCACAGGCTTCACAATATTATTTTTTCTGCATTTTATTTCCTTAACTAAAGAATTTTTAAAGCACTGAGTGTGATTCTCAACCATTTTTGAGTACCTGCACTCCGTTTTTAAATTGAAAAACCTGGACTCCTTTCTTTCTTTCTTTCTTTCTTTAAATTAATTAATTAATTAATTTTTATTTTTGGCTGCGTTGGGTCTTCGTTGCTGCACGCAGGCTTTCTCTAGTTGCGGCGAGCGGGGGCTACTCTTCGTTGCAGTGCGCGGGCTTCTCATTGCGGTGGCTTCTCTTGTTGAGGAGCACCGGCTCTAGGCGCGCGGGCTTCAGTAGTTGTGGTGTGCGGCCTTCAGTAGTTGTGGCTCGCGGGCTCTAGAGCGCAGGCTCAGCCGTTGTGGCACACGGGCTTAGTTGCTCTGTGGCATGTGGGATCTTCCCAGACCAGGGCTTGAACCCGTGTCCCCTGCATTGGTAGGTGGATTCTTAACCACTGTGCCACCAGGGAAGTCCTGGACTCCTTTTTAAATAGAAAAACAACTTCAAATTCTCACATAATAGTTTTCACAGTTTTATATTTATTGATTAGAAAATATAGAATGACAGAAAGCTACTCTGCATTCACTCGCACTTTGAATTAAAACCTTTTTTTTCAATCACACCTACATATGTATGAAATCTTGAAGTACAGATATGTATGTTACTGTTTTTCCCAATGTTTAATAATCATTGATGGGATGAGGACCCTTTTTGAAGACTTTGCCAATTTTCAAAAGTCCCTCGCTCACCACAACTCATACACGTTGAGAATCTCTGGAGACATCAGACACCTCTGGGTAAAATGGCTGCTGGTTTGTTCTCCAGATTCACCCCCTCTTAACTATCTATTGAAAATCCCCTTGAAAAGATGAAAAGAGATGCAAAATTACAATAGTATTAAAGCCAGATATATTCATCAATGAGTTAGAACTTACCCCTAAATAAAATGCAAATATGGGCCTAATGTATAAACTAGGGCAGTAGTAGTTTAGCTCTCCACAAAAATCTCACTCAGCACCCCTAATGAGAGAATTTTCATCAATCAAAGGATGACATCTCCACAGACCCCCCCGGAGCTGCTTTTTTTGAGGGTCAGAAGGTTTTGCTCCATAGTCCAATTCTTCCCACCCTATCCTGTCACCATCACTTCTCTTTCTGTATCTCTTAAGGGCTACAATTTTCAAGATTTCAGCAACTCTGGCTGGCTCATTGCATTCTAGAATGTGAAATCAGTGTTAAGAAGAGACAAAGTCCAAATGAGCCACTGGAATGGTACATTCTAGAAGTTGTAATTTTGCATGTATTGTTTTTGACAAGCAAAAAATGACAGTCTGTTCATAGTCAGGGGACCAAAAAGTGGAAGAAAAAAAATTCCTTTCTCAGTCCAGTGGGATCACTCCACAAAAATAACTTCCAGACATCAGAAATTTGGCTAGCAGCTGTGCACATCAACTGCTCCTTCAAGTCTAACTACAGGAGTTTCCAAATGCAACTGGGTGGCTAGGCTAAGGTGTGTCAGACACTGAAACCCCAACAGCTTTTCCAACTTCCTTCTTATTTCTTGGTCTTTCTCATCTGGGAAACTAGAAGATTCAGATACTCAGTCTCTCTTGCAGCCAAGTTTGGCTGTGGAACTCACTAGTTCTGGTCAACGAGACATTAGGGCAAGTCTTTGTAGGGGAGGAAAAAAGTTTTCCTCAACCTTTTTAGGGCCTGTGGCTGAGTCCGAAAATTACACTGACGAAGACTAACAGAAAAGCATCCATATTTATTTAATGTAAGTCTTATGTGACATGGAAACCTTCATAAGGAAATAAAGACCCAAAGACATGACTAAGCCTGAGTATTTTTATGCTAGATTTGATGGACAGTGGACAGTCATGAAAATATGACAGGTCAAGGAGTATGAGCTAAGTGTAGTGAGCCAGGGGAAACTTAGCAAGGCTGTTTGTTTGAATTCTTCTTGGTGCCCCTTTGTCTTCTGAGATAAGGATGTTCTTTTCCTCTGGGTATAACAGAGAGCACCTCTCACAAGAGGGTTTTATGACCTGCCTCGGGGGGGAAGGGCAGGGGGAAGGCTAGAGCCACCTTCCTGTATCTGGCATTTTCTCAAATTCCTTCAGCTTAAAATATTCAATATGCCAAGGGGTTGTATTTTGGTGTAGCACGTCCTGAACCCCATCATCTTCCAAGGTGCTTCTGAAAAGTTCCTTCCCTGATAAAAGGAAAGAGGCACATGGGGTTAACCCCTTGCCCTAAGCCTTCTTCCATTGTCTGCTGCCTTTGAGTCTGGTTGTGAAAGCATCTAATATCGAGAGCTGTGACAGCCACCTTGCACATATGGTGACAGATTGGGGACAAAAGCCAACCCTCTGAGGAGGCAGGAACAGAAGGATGCATAGAGTGTGAATCCTTGGAGACACCAAATTCAACTTGGTCTTCTCACAAAGTAAACAATAAATGCCCTTGTTTTTCAGGTTTTTGGTTTCCTGCCGTCAAAAATATCGTAAATGATTTGGGGGCTGGGTAAAGAGAATGTGGCAATCTGGTTATTGTCAAGCACATTTTAAATACAAAGGCAAAGCGTGCATTTTAAGATTTCTCTTTACAGGAAACAAATACATTTTGGACAGCATCTGATTTCTGTTCTCTATAATTTAAAAAAAATGGACTCTGTGGAAAAAAGAGATGCAGGACAACATCTGGTGATAAGAGTAGATTGAGGTGAAGATGGAACTAGCTGAGATCAGAGATGCTAATAGACCTAATATGAGATGTGTAAAGTGTCAGAGTCTAAAACTGCAAGAGCAGAATTATTATCTGAAATCTGTGATGCAGAGGAAAATAAGAGAAGCTATTCTAGGATGCACATAAAAAGAACAATAAGATAGAGATGAGAGGGGAAATGAATATATTTAGCTAACATATAAATAATTATTCCAAAACAAATGGGAAGGAAAAAAACCCCAAAATACTAGAGGAAATCTTTTCTGAGTAGGAGAACTCAACCAGTAGCAAAAAAAACTTAGAAGAAACAAGTACTCTGACTTGTCCTGGTGAAAGTTTCAAATTGAAGGAAAGATGAAAGAGAGGAAGGAAAGAAAGAAAAGAATGAAAATCCTACAAGGGATCAGGCAGAAAAGAAGTGTTAACAACAGAGCAAAATGCAGGGAAGTGCTCTTATGCCCCCTCTTTATACCTCCCCAGACAATAGAATTTGGAGAAGATTAGTTTCAGAAAAGTGTATCTGTGAAAGTACTACCTGGGCTTGGAAAAATAAAAGGAAGGAAATTAAAGTTCCTATCTTTTTGTCCTAGAAAGTCCAAACAATAGTAGGTATAGAGGAAGGCCACATTTTCTGTTGTTCTGAGTTTCATTGCATGTTAAAGAGAGGATGGGGGTACGGGGAGAGGTGGGGGGAGAGTGGTTAGATAAAGGATAGTGCCCAATATTTACCATCACAGGGAGCACCACACTTGGTCCAAGGCCAAGAGGCAGCATCTGGAACTTTTGACAGCTGTTGGAAACACCATACCACAATACCACACTCTCCTCACACCCTCCATACAAGAGAGCTATCTGATTAAGCCAGCGCTTTCCTTCCTGGGCATCCAATAGCCTCTGCAGAGCTCTGGCATCAGGTCCTGTGTGGGCCCCCCATACAGACTCTACTCTCAAGGGGCTCCCAATCTAAGCAGGAGACAGACTAATCCAGAGTGCTGTAAGGCCCTGGACACAAAGGCAGAAGAGAGAAGAGAGATTAATGCTAACCACAGAGAGGGAGTCTGGAAGATTTTGTAGAGGGGGGATATTTGAGCCGGATCTTCAGAGACTCAGGTTTCCCTAGGCTGTGAAGGAGGGAGGCCAGATGTGCCACGTGCCGTAAGTGAGGGACAACAGCATGAAGAGAAGCACAAGTCTGGGAAAGGGCAGGCATTTTCCAGAAACAGCCAGTGGTGCAGAAGGGCTGGAGAATTGTGCCCGGAGACTGTTGTTGGGACCTGAAAACCTGGTCCCCAGAAAGGAGACTGCTAAACATGGAATCTGAGTGAGTAGTGAACAAGCCTGTGCATGGGGCTGACATTAAATAAAACATAAATATACGAGTGACAGTGGAACACTTTAGAGTCCCTGCAATGGTGCCATATTAACTGGCTAATAACAGTGCTGAAAGCGCTATAGAAATACTGATTGCATGTTGTTCAGATGCTAAGCATTTATGTAAATATAAAGTTCCAGGTGCTAACCCTTAAGTAATACTAGGTATTAACCTTAGTCTGTTGACCAACCGTGGGGAAGAGAGGACCAAGGATTGGCATTTGCAGTGCTGTTACCATGCATTCATTTATTTATTCACTCAACAGATATTTATTGAGGATTGACCTTGTGCCAAAGACTAGAGGTAAGAATACAGATGTAAAGAAAGCAGGGTTTGGGGACTTCCCTGGTGGTGCAGTGGTTAAAACTCCATGCTCCCAATACAGCGGGCCTGGGTTCGATCCCTGGTCAGGGAACTAGAACCCACGTGCATGCTGCAATTAAGAGTTCGCATGCCACAACTAAGGAGCCCTCGAGCTGCAACTAAGGAGCCCACCTGCCACAACTAAGGAGCCCGCCTGCAGCAGCTAAGACCCAGCGCAACCAAATAAATAAATAAAAATAAATTAAAAAAAAAAAAGAAAGTAGGGTTCTTGCCTTCAAGGTCTTTCCGTGTAAGAGGGGAAGACAAACAGGTGAATAAATGAGTGACAGAAGTATGCCTTCATATATCTGAAACCCTGCATTCTGTGCATAGTGGGAGCGCAGAAGGGCTGGGGTGGGACAGCAGAAGGTGGCAGAGCAGCGTAGTCATCATGGGGGAGGTGGCACTTGAAATGACTCTTGAATGATGGGTTGGGATTAAAGGTATTCAGAGGGAAGGAGCAGAGAAAGAGGAGAACACAAATGCAAGGCCATTTGGGGGCCACTGCAAGTTTTTCTCGAGCAAAACATGAAGTAGGAGGTCTTTTAAATGTGTGAAGCCTTCACAGTTGGTCAAGCTGTATAATGACCTGGCTGCCTGCCAGAAAAAGACCTGCGTGTGCACGCTGCTTTCCAGTCTGTTGTAGGATTCAGTCCTCTGGCAAGTGTTTGCTGTGTGTCCATTATGTACCTACGCTATAATAGGCACATGGGGGAGAAAGGAAAGAAGAAAGCGGGCAGAAACTCAAATATTGTGAAAAATGGAGTGTTTCATGTGCTTGCCAGTTAAAGTTGTGGTTCAGTCTGAGTCACCGTGAGCAGGAGACAATGCAGCTATTGTGAAAGCGGCCGGCAGCCTCCTAGCCTGTGGGGCTTGCCTGTCCTTTGTGCCCTGGACGTGGGTCTCAGTGCTCATTTGCATAAAGCCTCTGAGCTGTGATCACATCTTCAATAGGCACAGTTTTACTTTATTATCTTACTAAGGAATTATCATCGCATCAAAAGGAACACGGCTGGTCTAACAAAGCAGCCAGACCCAGAGGGTAGGCATGACCCAGGAGCCTGTGGGTACCAGTTGCAAGTTTCTAGATAGTTTCTACTTCTGTGATGTCCACAAAAGGCTGAGAATTCCCTATGGCATCTTTGGGGGGACACTGGGATGTAAAGAAGGGCCCTCGTGGATCAAGACCGTGAGCCAAATGGCCAGGAATGCTAAACTTCACCATGAACTTTAAGTGCGGACTGACTTCAGGGCTGGATGTCTATTGAAAAGGCTCTAATTATGATTCCTCACCCTCCTCTCTCCTGTAGTGCTGGCTGCTTCTCCTCAGTCCACCCAGCTGCCCCGACTCTGCCATTCGTGTTCAGGCAGACATTCTCTCTCTTTCCTCCCGTTCTCTGTCAGATTTCTTGGAAAAGTCATCTCTACTTTCTGGCATCCATAGGATAGCATCCTGCTTCTATCATCATCAACCAAAAAGTAGACACAGAAAAAGAAAAACCCACTCTATGTCTTTCTTCATTTTATTTATATGGTAAAATAGCACCAGGAAAATTTCCCATGGTGGAAATCCTAAGGTGTCACAGGGTTGAGATCCTGGAAGCGCTAGGGTCTAGCCTTCCACACTGAATTAGAATTCCAGATCCTGAATGGGCAGCCTGAGGACTGTAATGGAACCTCAGCAGTAACAAACAGCCGTGGTGAGATGAGTGGGGAAGCTAGTTTGGGTCAGTAGCCCTTAAAGCATATAATGGGGAAGATATAACCTTCAAATAAAATTCAAACAGTAAAGACCATAGCTTAATTCTGTAACATATAACCTGTGTTGGTATCCTCCCCCCAACCTATGTGAGTATAGGGTCATAGAATGTCCTAGTGCAACTGTATAAGCTTTTGAAGGCAAATTGCCTAGATAGGTGACAGATAGATAGATAGGTAGATAATACTGTGATATATAATTTTTAAAAACTTGTAATTTTGCAAAGAGAATTTTTTATTAATTCATATGGAGACAATTTTATTATATCTCTAGAGAATTATACTCAGTGCTAGCTGCTGGGTCTGAAGAGGGACACTGACAAACCAGGATGGTTTCCAGACCCTTTGCACACATCCCAGTCTGTCAGTGTCCTGTGAACCCTGAATAAGAGAATTAGGCATATGAGGCTAAGTCCAGAGAGCAGAAGAAAAAGCTGGGTCTCTCTTCTGTCAGGGGATATCTCCCCAAGACCACAAGAAGCTGGCTTTGGGACTTGCACCCCTCCCCCCATCCCCTTTCCTCCTTAACCCACTGCCTCGACTCTCTCCAGAGTAGGATAATAGAGGGCTTCCCTGGTGGTGCAGTGGCTAAGAATCCACCTGCCAATGCAGGGGACACGGGTTCGAGCCCTGGTCTGGGAAGATCCCACATGCCACAGAGCAACTAAGCCCGTGAGCCACAACTACTGAGCCTGCGCGCCACAACTACTGAAGCCTGCACGCCTAGAGCCCATGCTCCGCAACAAGAGAAGCCACAGCAATGAGAAGCCCGTGCACCGGAACGAAGAATAGCCCCCACTCACCTCAACTAGAGAAAGCCACGCAGAGCAACAAAGACCCAACATAGCCAAAAATAAATAAATAAATAAATTTATTTTAAAAAAGTAAAAATAAAAATAAAGTAGGATAATAGAGCATCAAAGGAAGGAACTCTTGTATCTCAAGGGGTCTTTCTTTTTCTAAGGAAGCACTATTTCCCATCCAACAAAATGGGGAAACTAAGGAAGGCGAAGGAGAAGGGCAAGGTGGCAAAGACCGTCTTCTGCTACTCACACAGCTCTGGCATCTCTTCCCCCGTGTCCTTGACTCAGTACCCCATGCCGCCCTCTATCCCTCTAAATCTGCTTCTGGGGTGCCTCACTCAACCTGCCTCTCAAGTGCCTCATTCTCCAGAGTCACTTATTTCTCCAACCTGAATCCTGGAGACCAACTGCCAGAGCACACACCCTAATCAGCACATCAAACTTAGATATAAAGAACAATGGCAAGAAGAGATACGGAGCAATGTGATGTTCTTATCCAAATGTGAGAATCTGACTCAGATCACCTGTGGTAGAAGAATTTGTTGTTGAGGATTTTAAGATCACGTGGGAAAAAAGAATATGTGGAAATTGAGGGCATGAGAGTACTTCAAAGTCATTTTGCATGTGAAAATTAAAAGAGTACATAATAAATAATAGAAAATAGAGATATCACTAGAATGTTAAGTTTCTTGGGGGGCAAGAACCACATCTGTTTTGTTTCATTGTGATACATATAGAGATATATCTGTACATATACATAGATATCTCCCAGTACCTAGGAAGATGCCTGCTGTGTAATGATGTTAAATATTTGTTTTCTGATTAGCTGGTTAAATTGCTGATGTAGTTTCAATTTAATGGTTTGTATTCGCAATGCTCATACATCAACTTTATTTGATTGTGGACTATTGCATTTTTATTTGCTCCTCCATCTAAATATTTGATGCTTTTTAAATTTTATTTTTGGAGTCTCCCATTTTCCACATGCCATCAGGATCCCAGAGATGTAAAATACCTTGGATACTTGTGGGAAGCGATGTCAGATCACCTTTATCTGACCTGCTCCTTTCACCAAAGCTAAATGGCATTTTGAAACCACACCTCCTACTCCAGCAACGGCATAGTTGAGCAGCCTCACCTCAGCCTGTGATCATTGTGTGTCCAAGCACACGTTTCTAGTCCATTTCACACACATCTCAATCTGCTGCTTCTCCATCGCCTTTGCTTTTGCCTCCTCTTCTAAATGTTGACATTCCCTAGGTCCTCGTCTTCGTCTTGCTTCTCTTGTTCCTCTATTCTGTCTCCCTAAGTGATCTCTCCCATCCCTGTGGCTGTAAATACCAAATACACACTGCTGGATCCCAAATACATCTCCCCAGCCTTGACTTACCTCTTCAATTCCAAATCTGTATGCTCAATCCACTGCCTGATATTTTAATCGGAACAGCTTACAGGTAAAACAAGTAAACCGTTTTAGTAAATCTAATGTGGAACTTCTGATTTCCACTTCTCTTTTCACCTCCACCCATAGCCAGGTCCCTTCTGCTTCTTCCCTAGGTCAACCTGTGGCCCATATAGTATATAAGCCTGCACACCGGGTACTGAATATTGTAAAGCCACCCAACCGACTGCTCAAACCAGGGAGCCATCTTGGGTTCTGACCCACTTCCTTACCCTCCAACACCAATTCATGAGCAAGTGTCATCGTTTTTACCTCCAAATTAACTCTTGAATCTGTCTGCTTGTCATCAGTTCCACTCCTCACATCCAAATGCAAGCTGGCACCGTCTCTTGTCAAGACTAAGGCGACAAACTAGCCCCTACTACCGGTCTTGCCTTTTGACAACTAGTCTCCACACAGCAGCAAGAAGCTCAGAGTGTCTTCCCTCTTACTGGTCAGTGGACATGGACCCCACTGTATTGGGAATACAATAAAAAGTTGTCACTGTGACCTGCCAGGCCTTGCATGAAGTGTCTCCTCTCTACCTACCCACTTTAACTGATGCCCCCTCCCACCTCCCTCCCCAAGCTCATGCTGTGCCCCCATACATGACATGACGTCCTGGCATCTCATAGTTCCTAAAACAGGACGAGCGATTTTCTGTGCTCCAGCCTTGGAAACTACTGCTTCCTGGACCTGTGATACTCTTCCCTAAGCCTTTGTCTTTTTGTTTTGTCTCTTTTCTGTTATGACAAGTTACAGACATGTAACACACACTTATGTACCTACCACCAAAAATTAATGACTTTTAACATTTCACCATTTTCCCTCAGATGTTAACCCTATAAGAATGGAACAATATAAAGCCCCTTCTGTTCTTCTTCCCCCTGTCCCATGCCCCTTCCTCCTTCCTCAGAGTGAGTGATGGATGCTGTCGGGTCCTTCCCCTGCACCTACTTCCGCCTCCTTCTTTCTGACCCAGCCCTGAATTCGTGGAGGCGCTCACATCCTGACCTCCCCCAACACCCTCATGTGTTTCAGCAAAAGCCAGCAGTGGCCCGATTGCGGCCAAGGAGACCGGAGGGCAGGTTTCCTGGAAGCTGTGCTTCATTTTGCCCCAGGTTCCACGCTGGGAAGACTGGGGCCCTTCCGGAGGCTGCTTCGCTCTCTGTCCTGCCCTCAAGGGCTTGCCTTAGACAGCGGGACCCGAGGAGCCACGCTCTCTGAATTTCTCATCCAACACCAAGGCAGGAATGAAACCGTGTTCTTTTTTGTTCAGTCCTCGTCATCTGTCATCTGCTTATCTCGCATGTCTGTCTGCTCAAAACGAAAACCAACATCACATCACAAATAGAAGAAATAACTTTCTAAATGTCTCCACCCCTCTCCTCCCCAAAAATGAAAGAAAAAGGATTTTTCCTTCTTTAATCATGTCTTGGTTAGTGTATTATTGGACTATGATTCTATGTGTTTATACACAGTGCTATGAAAAACGTACTTAGACAAGCTTAAGTCTCCATCAGACACAATTCAGAACTGACCTGTTTCTTCTCTCTGCTCGTAGGTTGCGGTATGTTTACTCTCCTGTCATCTGTCACGGCTGCTGTCAGCGGCTTCCTGGTGGGGTATGAACTTGGCCTCATCTCTGGGGCTCTTCTGCAGATAAGAACCTTGTTAGCCCTGACCTGCCACGAGCAGGAAATGGTTGTGAGCTCCCTCCTCATCGGGGCCCTACTGGCCTCTCTCATCGGAGGGGTCCTGATTGACAGGTGCGGAAGAAGGGCCGCCATCATCCTGTCGTCCTGCCTCCTTGGACTTGGGAGCCTGGTCTTGATCATCAGTTTATCTTATGCGGCTCTCATAGCGGGACGCATTGCTATTGGGGTTTCCATTTCACTCTCTTCCATCGCCACGTGTGTCTACATCGCAGAAATTGCTCCGCAACACAAGAGAGGCCTTCTTGTGTCGCTGAACGAGCTGATGATTGTCATCGGCATCCTTTTTGCCTACATCTCAAATTACGCGTTTGCCAATGTTTCCCACGGCTGGAAATACATGTTCGGCCTTGTTATTCCCTTGGGAGTTTTGCAAGCGATTGCGATGTACTTTCTTCCTCCAAGTCCTCGGTTTCTGGTGATGAAGGGACACGAGGAAGCTGCTAGCAAGGTTCTCGGAAAGCTGAGAGCCATCTCCGATACAACGGAGGAACTCACTGCGATAAAATCTTCCCTGAAAGATGAATATCAGTACAGTTTTGGGGATCTGTTTCGTTCAAAGGACAACATGAGGACCCGAATCATGATAGGCTTAACATTGGTATTTTTTGTACAAATCACTGGCCAGCCAAACATATTATTCTATGCATCCACTGTTTTGAAGTCCGTTGGCTTCCAAAGCAACGAGGCAGCTAGCCTCGCCTCCACAGGGGTCGGGGTTGTCAAGGTCATCAGCACCATCCCGGCCACCCTTCTTGTAGACCATGTCGGGAGCAAAACCCTCCTCTGTGTCGGCTCCTCTGTGATGGCAGCTTCACTGGTAACCATGGGCATCGTGAACCTCAACATCCATATGAACTTCACCAATATCTGCAGAAACCATAGTCCTATCAACCAGTCTTTGGATGAGTCTGTGTTTTATGGACCAGCTAACCTGTCAGCCAGCAATGACACTCTTAGAGAATCCTTTAAAGGGATGGCTTCCCACAGCAGAAGCTCACTAAGGCCCATGAGAAATGACATGGATAAGAGAGGAGAAACGACCTTGGCATCCTTATCGAATGCTGGACTAAGCCAAACTGAATACCAGATCATCACAGACCCTGCGGACATCCCAGCTTTTTTGAAATGGCTGTCCTTAGCCAGCTTGCTTGTTTATGTTGCTGCATTTTCAATTGGTCTAGGACCAAGTAAGTATCTTATTTTGTATTCCTTCCCTCTCTCCCCTTATGAATGTTATATATTATCTTTGACCCGTCAGAGCATCCTACTGCTATAGTACCTCATACACGGAACTACTAGAAGCGAGATGGGGATGATATTGACCACCTGATGTTTCTGCTAATGAGGAAAGTATGGTTGGCTTATATCTGCCGTGTGAAATGCGCAGGGCTAGTATTCAACCAAGGATTAGTTTCCCATTATCTGTCACATGAGGATACTTTAATATCAGTTGATTAGAAATGAATCAGACCTTGAAAGATATTTGTTGCTCAAGAAAATATATTGTTTTATGAAAACAAAGTTTACTGGGACATTGTCTTCTATATCATTCTCTACTTTCTTCATAGGTGCAAGGAAAAAATTGTGTTTAGATTTTCTTAGAGACACAATAGTAGATGCATTCCAGTAATAAAGAAGAAGAAGGGAATTAAGAAGGAATTATTATGGAAAGGATAATGCATTACTGAAGTATATTTGATCGCTAGAGTAACATCCTGGGGCACTTTACTCTGTCTGTTAAACAGGAGAATAGGAGTCAATGCATTCCCATTGAACATAGTACAAACAATCTACAGGGAGGTAGCTACAAGGTTGTTTTATTTGATATAGTCAGTCTATTGCAGTGACAAAGTTTAATCACTTCTCTTGAGCAAACTCTGGAGTTTGTTAGAATAGGTTGTTTGTTGCAGTTCTTTCATCTTTTAGCCTCACATCCAAAGTCTAAACCTCTCTGTAGGGAAGTTGTGAAGGCTCTTTTTTATGCCTCACTAGAAAATGATGCGCTTAAAAATCAAGGGTAGTCTGTCTCTACCACCATCACCTCCTACCTGTCACCTCTCCCTCCCACTCTCATTCCTCTCCATCTCTCTCCCTTTCTTCCTCCTTCCTTTCCTCTCTTACAGAGTTGATATTGAAACTTTTGTTTACAATGATCAAGGAGCAGACAAATTTTCTCCCATAAAGGGAAGTGCTGGAGGTTCAAGAATAATGAGAAGGCATAGGCTGTGTTGAAGGAGAAGGAATCTCATGAACACGTGCAGGTTTCTGGTGCCAGACGCTGGACAGTGTTTCTGGAGAGGGCTTGTCCTAGTGATCCACTCTTAACTCTTCATTCAAATGATATGTACTGAGTGACTAATTGTTTTAATAGCCAGGAACTATGCTCAATATTAGGGAAACAGTAATGAACAAGGCAGATACTGTCCCTGTCTTCAAGGAGATTTTGGTTGAATGGCTTGAGCTATGCTCCCTGTGTCTGCTTCTTTCTGGTCAGCAACCAGCAGGTTTGGTCTGCTTAATCTCAGTTAATTAATAACTGGCCTTGCACATGGCCCATACAGCCTCTCCTTCAACTCTGCTTCCTCATCTTTTAGTTTCTACTCCTACGTCTATGTGAGATCAGTCTCTAGATACTGATTCATTCAGATTCCATAGAGGGAATCTGATGTACACTGCTCTTTGCTGTGCCAGGTCATAAGGGGTTGTTTTAGTCTAAGCAGCTATGGCTAGATTGGACTACATGATCTAAAGCACTGATGTCCAGAAGATGGCCCTTCCTTTCACACTATGAGTAGACAGATTTCCCCATAAGGGACTGTGCATGGGCAGATAGAGGAAATGCTACAATACCATCAACCTCTGCTCTCTCTGACCTGTTCCTGGACCCTGACCCTGCTTCTTAAGACTGAAAATGATAAACATCATTAACGAATAGTTTCCTGGAAACAAGTTTCTACCATTCTTTCAAGATTCAATTATCTTGGGTGTGCACCTGTGAGACACTTGTTTTAATCAGTTTGGGTTGCCATGGCTTAGAGAACAAACATTTATTTCTCACAGTCTGGAGGCTGGGAAGTTCAAGATCAAGGTGCTAGGAGATTCAGTTCTTGGTAGGGCTCTCTTCCTGGTTTGTAGAGGCAGACTTTTTGCTGTATGGGACAGAGAGAGAGACAGAGAGAGAGAGAGAGGAGAAAAGTAACTAAATCTTTTGTGTCTCTTCTCATAAGGGCACTAATTCCACCATGGAGGCTTCACCCTCATGACCTAATTACTTCCCAAAGGCCCCATCTCTAAATGTCATCACATTGGGTATTAGGGTTTCAACATATGAATTTTGGGGAGCCATAACATGCAGCAACAACAATACTTATGTGGCCACTCTGATACATAAAGCTAATGAAATTTGAGTAAGCACCTTTTTAAAATTGTTATTTTCAGAAACTCTTTAAAGTCTATTAGAAGAGCAAGATATGAGTGCTACCTTGTACCAAAGAATCAACTTAACCTTGTCTGTGAACCTTTCTATATCAATAAGGTTTGCTTACTTGATAAACTTCAGGTGGTATTTATTGTTCCTTTGATTCCCTTTGCTGGCATCTTTTTTTCCCTATATATTCATCATAAAACTAAAAATATTTCTTTTTTGCATCAGTTTTCTTGATCCAATCTTTTGAAATATCACAGATCAATTAAGAAAAGGATGCCCTCTTTGTTCTCATTCAGAGAACCTCTCAGGTTGGCAGAGGTTATGACATGACACACTTTATAATATGAGAGACATTGATCTTAAACTTCCAGAGCCAAACTATTCATGGTAAGAGTCCTCCCGAGCTCATGATACTCTTCTTCTCTTTAGTTTTTGGGTAACTTTGAAAAGTACAGTAAATCCTCAGTCACTCACATATCATTTGGTACTTTATTATATTAGAGCAAGAGTTCCCCTTTTCAGGAAGCTCAATCTGATTTTGGAAAAAAATTATTGGAGGCTATTTGTTATTTACCTTCTAGAATTCCTTAAATAGTATTCTATACTAATTTTTAAAAATACATAATTTAAGCTTTAGATTCAGCTAATATTGATTGGCACCTATTATGTCAAACACTGCTCTAGGAACTTTTTACATATTTTGGAATACTTCATTTTACCTTCACAACAAGCCTGGGAAGAAAAGTATTCACCAAATTTTATAAATGAAGACACTGAATCTCAGAGAAGTTAAGTGACTTGCTCTCATGAAAACATCTCTTGTCTTCTGAAATGGCCAAGACAAGAATAGGCAGAACTGTGTTGGTCTTGATAGTAACTGTTAATTGTCTGTTCAGTCCTCTCCTTGAAGATATATTAGAAATAAGAATGAATGAAAATAGCGTATCATTGTCCATCACATGAGGCTATTAAATGGGCCACTGCATTTTATGCAGGATAGAGACAGTCTCTCTTTTTCTGAAGCTCTGCTAGCTAAGCGAGCGTGTACATTTTTTATAAGGCTGAGCTACAGGATAAAAGAGAAGGAAGATAATGATGAGAATGCAGAAGTTTTTGATGTGCATTTACTTGAATAACTAAACTTGATTAAGATAATGTTTAGTGTGTATATTGGTTGGAATTCAAGCTCAGCTATAACAAAGACCAAAATGACAGTGGCTTAAACAAGATAGCAGTTTCTTTCTTTCTGTTAACAGCTGGAGCTGGGTAGCTCTGGGTGCTGTGGAGGCTTCCAGCCCAGGCACCAGAAGCCTATAGATAGTGTCCCCAGACGCCATGGTTTAATATTGGTTCCCAGTCTATCGTGATGCCTATTTAGAGATATTAAGATCAAGTTTAAAATTTCATCACCCTTTTCTGATAGCTAATGATCCCTTGAGAATAAGTGAAATGCACAAAGTACAGTCAATTAAAGGGAGGCTAGGTATTGAAAGGCCTGGATGAGAAGACAGTGTGAGTAATTCTACCAGAAAAGCAGAACTGCTGTGAGTGATATGAGATAAGGAATTTTCTACAGGGATTAGACATCGCATAATTGTGAGAGCTGCTGAGCAAGCAAAGGTCTGGTAGGGGACGGTTAGAGGCAAAGGAGAAAGTCACTAATCAGGGCCGCAAAGGAAAGCTGGTGGAGTCCGTGAAGCCTGTGGTTTCTGCATCTGGTTGCAGCCTGAAGTCTCTGCAGGTCAGCAGGGCAGGTGGGAGGAAAAGCTGGACGCAGAGCCGGGGGAGCAAAGACAAGGGACCCTGCTGGGGCAAACTGGAATCCATAAGAAGAACCTGGAACCCACATCTGTCTCTCACCATGTCAACTCTGATGATGCAGGCCACCTGCAGAAAAACTGATGTCCTTCTCCACAGAGCCCTGCCCATGTGCCTGGCCTGGTACTTGGAGAAGTTGGAGGAGGAGATCTGGGTGCACTGGCTGCTCCCCATGCCAACAAGGAGAACCAGCAGATCACAACAATGTGTACAACCTGCACTGATGTCCAGGGCACCAACCCCCCCAAGCACAGGGCTGAGTGTCACTTTGGCCTTCCAAGTCTCAGGCAAATTTCTCTTCTGGGCAACCCTTACCCAGAACTACACAGGGAAGGAAACGTAGTTCCAGCTTAGCTAAACTGACACAGTACAAAATGGCCAGAGTGATAAACTCGACTAAGAGAATAGATGTGAATCTGGAAAGAAATATTTCAGAAGGTCAAAGGCTCTGTATTCTGTCTTCAGTTTCTGTGATAGACATTTATTTCTTTTAATTAAAACATTACTTGTTAAACTATATGACTAGCTTCCATTCCATCTAGTTCTAAAGAAGCCATGAGGTCATTTCATTACTTTCTCTTGGCTTTTGTTTCTTTAGCTATAAAACCAAAAAAACACTCTTTTGCTAATGCATTATAAAAGCTTTCATATTTATTTTCTCAGGAACGTTAATTGTCTCCCTTGAGCTGACGACTGTCACGTATCTCCAGTTCCATTGCCTCACATGACTTCTTGTTCCCTTTTTCCCAATGAGTGCTGGACTTTTCCATTTTGATGCTTCACTGTCAGCTGAACACAAAGAAGCTGAGATTGAATTCTTATTCCCCTCACGTCAAGGGGACTTGTCTTTCTTTTCCATGGGGTAGTGACTCTGCCAGTCACTCAGGTCCGACGTTCTGGGCCTGTTTCCCGATCCAGTCAATAACCAAATGATCTTGGATTTTCCCTCACAAAGGGTTCCTTTGTTCATTTTTTCCTTCCCATTTCTGCCATCCTAGTCTACCCCTTTCGGTCTCATCCCTAGATTACTGGGAGACCCTTCCTGTGGTTCTCTCCCCTTCTAGGCCTTTCCCACACCCAACCGTCCTCCATACCATTATCCCCTAAGTAACTGTGTTCCCCACGTCACCACAGCTCACAAATCTTCCATGGCTTCCCACTTTCTTCCATATCAGAAGAATCAAATGCTTTTCAAGATGAAAAGAAGATTAGAAATGATCTAGTCCTACATTTTCCTTTTAGAGAAAAGAAACAAGAAACTCTCAGAGACTGAGATCACACAGATTTAGGACTAGAGCTCTGGATATCTGAAGCCTAATTCCATGCTCTTTCTACGACTATATCACTCATCCTGGAGGGAAAAGATGTGTGATTTTCAAGGTTCTCCATCATCCCACCCAACTCCATCAGAGTGTCTGCACAACTCCAAGGGGCACCATTTACATCGTAGTCTGTGGAGTTTTCTTTCAGGGCTACCATTCATATAGAAACACATATAGATTTCACATGGGATATAAAGAGAATGATGCCCCCCTGGCGTTGTGACATGAGGCAATGCTTTGCCTCTCTGGGCATTTTTATTTCCCATTGCTCCCCACCCAGGTCAAGAGACAGAAAGCATTTGTTGTGGCCTCTTTTCCATCCCCCCCCTACTCTACCCAAGTCCCTCCTATCTTGAAAGCTCAGTGAAAGTCTTATGAATTCACTCCATTTCTTCAAGGTCTTTATTTGTATGAACTACTAGTTATTTCTAGTGTAGACTAGTTCAGTCCTGGGCTACAAAGAGCCTGAATTTAAAATCACAAAACCTAGGTTCTAATCTCAGTTCTTCTGCCTACTAGTTATATGTTTTTAAGTCATTTATTTTCTGTGAAGCTCTCTCTAAATCCATGAATTGGGCATAATAATACCTGTCCTATCTCACAGAGTATAGGTGAGCATCAAGGGAACTAATGCATGTGCAAGTGTTTTGGATGTTATAGTGTATGATGTAAATGGAAGTTACTGCGTGATACTACAACTTAGTCCTTTATGATACAGTGTACTGCTTTTGTATGCTTGTTTGGTTTATTAACCAGAATGTGGTTACTGGATAGTAAGCTCTTTGAGGGAAGACACAACATCTCACATTTTTTCCTTCTGTCCCTTTAAGTCAGCACTGTATATATCTGTTTGAAAACCATGCAGGGGTACATTTATGTTTCTCAGGAGGAGAGGGAAAGAAGAACTTTAAAACTAAAGTGAATATACAGGAGAAATCTCCAAGTGTGCTTCTTTATCTGTGTCAAGCTATCTAGTGGGTAGGCTAAGTACCAGGAAAGCTGGGAACAACTAGGTTGCCACAGAAGCTCCTGTTCCTCCTGAAACCATCATGTTTTTGCAAAACAATCCATCACTTTGAAACCACACACCTCAGTTTGGGACTCAAACCCACAATCTTCTAATCTCACTCCTTCAGGTGGGACTCGAATCCAGCTGTACTTCAGTTGGGACTTGAACCCAAAATTTCTGGCTTAGGCAGGGACTCGAACCCACAGTCTCCCAGCTGAAACCACACACCTGGTCACAGGATTTAATGGACCTCAGGTTCTTTACGTCTCAGCACGGAAGGAATTCAGTGAGAGGCGAAGTGATAGGCAAGTAGCTTTATTAACGTAGGACGCTTGTGAAGGATACAAGAGGGCAGGCAAGAGGACTCTGCCCTGAAAGTTAAGTGGGAAAGCAGGTTTATTTAGGGAGATACACACTCCATAGACAGAGCATGGGCCATCTCAGAAGGCGAGAGGCCCCAAAATATGGGGTAGTTAGTTTTTATGAGCTGGGTAATTTCATAGGCTAACAAGTGGGAGGATTATTCTGACTATTTTGGGGAAGGGGCAGAGATTTCCAGGAATTGGGCCACAGCCCACTTTTTGGCCTTTAATGGTTGGCTTTGGAACTGTCATGGTGCCTGTGTGTACGTCATTTAGCATATGCTAATGTATTATAATGAGCTTATAATGAGGCTCAAGGTCCTCTGGAAGTCAAATCTTCCACCATCTTGGGCATAATCTGTTCTAACTAGTTTTTGTCATATCCTCAACAGCTATGTCATTCTTTTAAATGTTGTGCCTTGCCGCCTTCCCTCCTGTCTCAACTGTGGTGTGAGTTTTAAAAATCTTTTTCTGTTTTTGCCTCTAAGAAAAGATTCAGGAGAGTTAACAGTGCTCAGAAATAAGTAGTTGGAGGCATTTAGGGCATTTCTTTGTCAGGTCATAAAGAGTTATTTGGGAATTTCACTAATTCCTACTTTTAGACACAGTATCTAAAAGTAGTCCCAGATTTTTTTTTGGACACCTTTGCTTTTTGCTTTCACATGGAGAAGAGAGTCTTTTTGAGCATTTCTTAGAACAAAAGCAATGCTAATGAGATGGAGAATCTCAGTTTGAAGGAGGTTTGGGTTTGGGAAAGGGAAATAACCCTTCATCTCATGGTTTCTTCAACTTGTAATTGCTGTTCCAAGCACTGATCCAGATATTCACGCCTGAGGGTAGAAGGCAAGCAGTCAGAGACAGAATCCCAAACATTCCCTCTAAGGAAAACAAGCAGTTAATTCACATGGGTGGCTTGAGACTGTCAATTCTCTTAGGGTTTTTAGAAGAGATCTGAATAATTGTCCTTTTTTTTTTCTTGCTAAGAGTTAGTCATTTCTGTTTCTATTCATGCTGCAGTTCATTTTTTCTTTTCTAAAGAAAACATACCATAAGAATTCCAATTCAATCACCAAAATTGTATTCTAGAGCATTAGCACGAACCATTTGGAATTTAAAGAAGATTTTTATTAAGAGCAAATTTTCATACCAGATCATGAATGCATTATAAAACTTATTAACCTGATGCGATTATTGCTCAGGTATTTCATTTAAAGAGTTTATTACTTGTAATAGAAGCAAATCCTTTGTGTAAATAGGGGCATAAAGGGAAAAGCACTTGCTGTTCCAAAGCAAAATCAAAGCAAGATTAAATCATCTTTATTAAATCTTTTAAAATATGTGTTGGCTTAGAACAACATTCCTTCATTGTATTAGATCACAACATAGTTTCTCTTGTCAAAAAGTATTTCTATTTTTAGGTTAAAGTGTATGCCCTACATCATTTTACTTTCTGGTCATCTGTTTCCTTGATTTTAGAATAATAGGTGTACGCTGGAATCTAGAATTCAGGAGGGGGCATAAATTTGGTACCAAGTAATCTCATATATTTTATTTTATACATTTAAAATATTATTCTATGAAGGAATCTGTAGGCTTCACTAGCCTGCTGAAGGGTTTCATAGCCCGAGGTTAAGAATCTCTGCCCTCCATTTCTCTGTAACTAATACTAAAACTCTTCCATCAAATAAAAATCACAATACATACCCCACTGCTTTTATTGGAGATTTTTATGAAACATTCCGTTTTCCACGCCTCATCTCTCACTTTAAAATATGTTCGAAATCTTAACTTGACTTTCCAGTCTTTCTGGGGTGGTCCTGATCATTTTAGCTCCTTCTAATAACTGAACACTTTTTTATTGTGGTTCAAGCTTCAGGGTAGAACCAGAAAGTCCTGACATTGTGAGGACATAGAGCCACATAACGATTTCTCTTCTTCTTGGGCTTCAGAAGTAAAGCAGAGATGAGCCCAAGCCCAAGCCCAAGGCGTAAAGTTATTATTTCATGAGTTCATCTGAGGTAATACTTGTGTAGCTGCCCTCCTTAGAACAGTCTCTGTAACTCAGAAAAATGTGTGTGACTGTTCTTTACACAACAATTTTTAGGGCTTTTATAAAAGGGAACGAAAGTGGGTCCTTTGTAGAGACGTGGATGGACCTAGAGACTGTCATACAGAGTGAAGTAAGTCAGAAAGAGAAAAACAAATACGTATATTAACGCATATATGTGGAATCTAGAAAATGGTACAGATGACCCGGTTTGCAAGGCAGAAATAGAGACACAGATGTAGAGAACAAACGTATGGACACCAAGGGGGGAAAGCAGGGGAGTGGGGTGGTGGAGGGATGAATTGGGAGATTGGGATTGACATGTATACACTAATATGTATAAAATAGATAAGAACCTGCTGTATAAAAAATAAATAATAAAAATAAAAATAAATTAATTAATTAAAAAAAAATTATTAGGGCTTTTTTTAAATCCAAAAATTCCTCTGTCCATAAATTAATTAAACTCCTCTTCCATCTCATGACTAATAACTTTTCATTAGAGCAGATGGAAAGAATTTGTCCAAGGTCATATATTAAGTTCTGTAATGAGGATATGACTGTCATCCTTTAACTGCCTTTGTATTCACAAGTTCAAGCGGAACTTTACACTGAAGACTGAATGACAGGTGACAGCAAATCGCCTTCCCCAATCTCTTCTACCAAATAGGCAGGAGTTCCAGCAAGAAAGCATCTTGGAGTGACCAGGGAGAGAGGAGAGAGGAAGAAAGTGGTGGGGATTCATCTGCTCACTTACTTGTCCAGCACGTGTGGATTGCTCACCACAACCCACTGGACATGGTACCCATTGCTGGTGATTCAGGGATGGATGAGTGAGAGCCACACCTTGCCCCAGTGGAGCTAGTGGTGGGGACAGGCAATAAGCCAGAAAATGAAGGCATGTATAATACAACTTCAGGAGGAGAGAAGTGTCACCATTTAGGTGGAGGTAAGAGTGATGAAGAAAAATAAAGAAGGATCAGGGATAACATCAAGTGGCCTTAAGGGGGACCTGAGCTTGGAGGTTTAGGAGAAGAGCAGAAAGCCTTTGGAGGCTATACAACAGAGTGTGTGAATTCAGACTACGCTTTGGCATTAGGCTGCCTGACCTTGAACCACAGCTCTACAGTGTAGGACCCCAGGCAGGTCAATCCATCTCCCTAGGCTTCAGCTTCCTGATCCACCTCACAGTGTAACTGTGGGGTTGAACAAAGCCATTTCTATGACGTGTACCTAGTGCAGTGCCTGGTGTGTGGCATGGACTCAATACACTTAGTAATTAGTGCTATTTAAAAATATCTGGCCATGGTCTAGACAAGAGATGTATAGTTTTGGTAAGGCCAGCACTGACCCCAGCAGTCATTTTGCTAAAGGCACATCAGGAGACACAGCAGATGCTCCATAGCCCCATATTGAATTATGATGCCATGGTCCTCCTCACCTCCCTTCTATGCACCATTCCAGTTAGGTCAAGACTAAAGAAAATACATGTGTTGCTTGAAATATGGTTCATTTCTGCATTACCTACAGTCAAGAGAGCTTTCTAGGTTATCAGACAGGTGTTACAGAAAATTCTGAGTCTTTGGTGAAAGGTGAAAGGTGTGATTTAGGTTGAGAAACACCCAACTGTCCATTCTTCTAAGTTGGTGCAACTAATTTAGACTCTGTGTCCTGTGTGCACACAAACTTTGGCTTGTTCATTGTTGTTTCCTTGAGCCTAACCTAGGGCCTGGCCCACAATAGGGGCTCAAGAAATATTTGTTAGATGAGTCAAAAAAAGTTTCTGAAACTCTCTCAGCTTCTGTGATGAAGGGGAGCTTTCTCTCTAGTCTGGGGTTGACATATCCTGATCTCCTCTAGTATGAATCTGTGTCAGTATCTAGGCCATCAGAAATAAAAGTGGTTTGTGGGGAACCCCATGCACATTTGACCAAAAGTTATATCTGAGTAAAACTACTCAATTGAGGATGTGTGGCCACCTCTAATTCATCTGATGACTAAAGAAGGTTCATGTAGATTTACTAAAATTAAGGCCATTTAAAAAAATGTATGGTGTTAGCCAAAATATTCATTTCCAAATTTCCATATTTGCTCCAAATACAAGATTCAACGTTTCCCCTGGAGTGGGGAAAAAAAAAAAAGAGAGAGATTGAAATTAGTCATATCATGGGATAATAATTCCTACCTTGGTTTAGTAATTGAATGTTTTAGAACTTAACTCTTTCCAAAAAAGATTTGAGACAATTCCTTCCTGGTTTTCCTAAGGGAAATATGTAGAAGTCTGAGCCTGGAATTTGTTTACTTAATTAGTGTTAGAGCTTATAGAAATATTTCAATGGATTATCTCAGGCTTAACAATCACGTTAAATTTCTCAGATGTAAGCTGGAAGTCTAAAGTTAATAATAGTAATAAAAGATCTTTGTAGAAAAATCATACCATAGCCACAAGTTATCAAACTCTCAAGAACTGTAAACTGGCTGATATTTGAGCCCACTTGCAAGCTTACAAGTTAGCCTCAGTTTCATGGATTTTGGCAAAAGACACAAGACTCCTTGGTCAGAGACAAAGGACAGTTTATTATTCATAGCAATAGCAATAGCCAGACTATCAGCATTTGCACAAATTCCCCAAGCCCCAATACCCACAGGGCATCATGAACCAGGCCAGGTGACACCTATACATAGACCAGGTTATTTTAGAGGAGAGGAACCCCAAGTTTAGGGAACCCAAATCTTTTATAATAGACAGTAAGCCAGCCTGATTTTTCCCCTGGAGGGAGACATTATCTTTAACTTACTGGAGAGTAAACAAAACTTTGCTCTAGAGGGGACACTTTATCTTCCAAGGTTGTTTCTTATATGAACATCCTTAGAAAGACAACCTGGAACAAAATCAGTGCCTTTTCTCATGAGACATGCTGAAATGCGAGAGCCATGAAAAATTGTCTTTCAACTCAAATATTCTAAAAAGGCCACCTTTCTGTTTAAAACAAGAAATTAGAACTTTTTAAGGTACAAAGATTGTAGAGCCTAGCTTTTTGTTTTGTTTGGTTTTATGGAGTTTAACCAGTCTTTTGGAGGATGGGTATCAGTAGGAAGCATATGACTCATCTGCCATAACATTTAAATTTAGATTTTATACCTAAATAACTCTAGCTCTTCCAAAAGCAATTGTTTATGTGATGTTTGCACAGCTAAAAATTATGACAATTCCAGAGGTGTGGAACAGCAGGTTCTAATTTGGAAGTTTACTCAGCTGCTTCACTCTAAGATATACAGGGTTTAGAACAAAGGCTTGCAGACCAGAATTATATCAAATGTTTTCAAAGATATTTTGATATTCTTCATATTTCCTCCTAGACACCAGGCCTCTAATATTCCAAACCATCACCGTCAAAGACTTTTTTAGCGCTCATCTTTTTTTTCTACCATTCTTCTTGGATAATCACATACTCTTAGAGAAAAGGCATATTGATTAAATTATTATTCTTTAAACAGGAGAATTTTATTATCAAATGTAGCCATTATACAATCGTATTCACACAATGGGTTTGTGTTAATTGTGTCTACCTTTAAGATCTTTCAAATCTTTTTTTTTCCTTTTAAATCTTACATTTCAGTTATCATCAATATTCACACCAATATTGTTCCTTTTTTTCCCAGTTAATTAAGTTAAAAGTTATTTTGCTTGATTAAAGTGGTGATTTATATGGTCCTCTGGTGTTAGTCGTTGCGATAATGCCAAGTAAACAAATAATAGTATCTGAATGGTTTTATACTAAATTTGCACCCAAGCAAAAGAGGAAAAACTTAAACTTAAAATTAGCCTTAGCTAATTAAATCTCACTTTCCTCTTCAGAGTTAAATGATGCCCAGTGGTACCTAATAGAACCAAAGAGTCTAAAACTACATTTTTGTAGCATGAGCACAGCTAAACAAAGAGAAGTAACACCATTTATTACATTACCGTCAGCAACTCTTCACATAATATAATGCATCGGTGTTTAACTTTCCTCTCCATCCCACGCTATGATCACAGTTCCATGCCCTTGAAAATTACGACTATCAGACAGTAAAGACATTAAAGAAACAGACTAAGGTTTTAACACTATCTTAATAAACACAGCATTCACCTGTTATTTATTGTTTTTCAGAACACAATGTTAAGCATTTTTCCAAGGAACACCTGTAACATTAAAAACTATTAATACTTTTCTCATTGAAGTCTGAAGCATCATTCATGAAAAAAGCACAGCATAAAATGTTACCTGTGAAGCATGACATTCAAGTTATAGTGTAAACCAGAAAAGACTAATTTCTTGTATCTCCTTCCCTTTTTTGTTTTGCCTTTTGTACTCTAGTTCAGTGATCTGCAAATTGGGATAAGCATAATCCTGGGGGCTACATTCTGCAATATTCCTTCAATGATACATCAAAGGAAATCAATTTTTGGATTTTTAGGAAAAGTCTGTTTCCTAAAATTTCTTCTTCCCTGTCTTCCCAGTAATAACTATTCTTCCACTTAAAAGAAAGCACACCTGTTACCCACCAGAAATCTTATTATGATATATGTCCCCAATTATAAAAACCTTAGGAACACTAATCAAAAAGGCAGTTGGAAATATTGGTGTAGGTGTGGTATGGAAAAATGACTCTAATGACTAGATAATAATTCTCTCATAAGCCTAGATATTTCCAATAATTTGCTTTCAACAAAACTGTAGGATGACCTAATCAAGTTATCAGCTGATATATCATGACAACAAACTTTTGTTGTTAGTTTAAAGAATGTAGTGACACTCCTATTAAAAAACTTTTTCAACTCCCCATCTATTTTTATTATTCTTGAGAACAGTACATTTCATCTCCTTTTTTTTTTTTTTTTGCCTGTGCCACGCGGCATGTGGGATCCTAGTTCCCTGACCAGGAACCAAACCCGCGTCCCCTGCATTGAAAGCGCGGAGTCTTAACCGCTGGACCACCAAGGAAGTCCCCCACATTTCATCTATTTGAAAACAATGTCAACTTTATGTTAAATGCCTTATTGTTATATTTTTTAAATGGATGAAGATGAGTATCAAATGGGTATTGTATTTAAATTCCACTGGAAATACTTGAGTGGTATAATTATACTCTACTCTAAATATAGAGTTTAAAAATACCGTAGAAATTGCATCTTTTGCTGTCATTTAAATTTATGGTAAAAAAATGTTAAATGTTGATTTATAAATGAAAGAAAGTACTTAGTTTTTCTAATTATTTTAAAGGCTACACAAGCAAGAAAGTTTGGAGACCACTGCCACCGTTCTTATTCCCAATTAGTACCTGATCACAAAAGGGCTCCATTTTTAACTCTGGCATTTTTTATTAAGGGTTATTTCATTTAATCCAATTTTCCCCAAAATATTTTAAGAAATCATTTCGGTTGATTCTGGCTAGAAATCATTAAGATAGAAAGATTAGGAACATTGAGGTTTTATTTCATTGTTTTCCTTGGTTTGTTAAGTATAAGTAATCCAAGATCATATTCTTGAAAAATGTATTTTAAAAGAGGCCAGGAGTAAACAAAACTCAGAGAGACTGAGAAAAGGGAGAATACAAAAAATAAAAATAAAAATAAAGCTACAGTACCACTGCTGATATTGGAGATGGTGGTCTACGGTGGAGTATATTTTTAAAGGACAAGACGTTCCCACTCAAGGAACTTATAAGGCCATAATTTAATTGGCTTCACTCCTACAAAGTATAGGACACTGGCTCCATCAAGTTGTTGAGAACTCTGCAGCCTAAGTGTAGAACTTCCTCCAAAGTTGCTAGGAGTTCCCTGGTAAGAGTTTCAAGCCCTCCATGAATCTTTCAAACCTGAGGCTGCCATGCCAGTGGTTCAGAAGATGCTCAAGCCAAATGGAAAGCATGCCCGAAATGCTGCGGGGTTTGAATCTGAAAGTACAGGGAGAGAAATGACAACCTCAGTGGAAAAAAATGTTCAGCAGTGGCTGAAATATGGAGGAGGGAGGAGCTAAGTGTGGCTGTTGATATGTGATAGAGCTCAGCCATTTCCACTGATTGGCCCTATTCATTCAAGTTCATGTCCTCCATTGCAAACAAAGACATTTCAACGTATTTGTCCTTCATGGTCTTTTTATGACACTGTGCAGCCATAAACACTGCAGATTTCATCTGGATCAAGCAAGTTCTAATGGGCAGCCCTGGTGATTTAATGCCATGTGAAATATGAGTTTCAATATTTGTGGACAATCATCTCCCAGCAAGACCAAAATTTCCTCAACCCTTGTAACCTAGAGGACACGTGCAGACTCTGACATTTATAGAAGTACATATTGCTGAGGTGGGCCTGGAATAATGGGGTTGAAGGTGAAATAATAGGCATCGAGGAGAATTGTTGCAGGGCCTGCTAACCTGCAGTGAGTGACTTCACTCACTGTGGAAGAGTTATTATATCTCTGACCACTCTGTGGATTCCTCACAAGCAGATAGCACAAAGCACCCCCTGTGGGCCTATCATCAGGGAAGGGGATAATGAGAACAGCCAGAGAGAGCCACCATTCTACTGTGGCATGTGACAGTAGCTTGATTTTTGTTGGAGAGAAATTAGGCCCTCTCACTGGAAAAACATTAGGGATCCAAACAAACAACGACAAAAAAACTTCCACCTGTTATTATTAAGTACCAATATATATCCCCATGTGATGATTTATACCTCTTTGCTCTTTACTTATGAATTGAAAGAGCTCCTCCATTCCTTCTGCTTTGGGTACTCACAGCCCTTTTTCAGGCAACACGGAGGCCTATAAGATTCTGGCACCATCTTGCTCCTAAGTCTTCCATGGAAAGACTTTACCCTCTCAGTAAGTTCTATCTTGCTGCAAGTTCCACTTTCAGATTTTTATTTCACGCTCTCTGGATCTGAAAACCTGCGGTTTTTATGGTTCTGAGATCACTGTTAACATTATTTTAACGTTATTATGAATTAATTAATTATTTAAATTAATTTACAAATATTTATTACTTATTTACTCTCCTTATTTTGACCTGACAGGTTCCATATTGGGGGTGTTGAACCATCCTTGTCAAAACCTTTGTCAATTGCTGCAACATCCAGTTTGTCAGTATTACATAAACCAAGGCATCGATTCTTGAATTTTCTCCACTAGATCAAAAATGAAGTAGTCGCTTTCAGCAATGATATATTACTTTTGGAAATGTCAGGTGTAAGTTTTGCCTGACAACAAGGGCCCATCAGAGACTGACGGAAGTCTGTTTTTCAGTATTCAGTTCATTGCTCACTGACTGGTTCAACTGCCCAAGAGCTTGGCTCAGATGCTGCACTGAACGCATGCCTAGGACAGGCCTCAGTGTGGTTGCTGGGTTGTTTTAGGTGAGCCCTTGACCGTTCAGACTGAGCACTTATAACTAGTGCTTTGTGCAACTGTCCCATCTTCTTGTTGGTAAGATCCATCACTCTCTGTAACAGCAGGATCAACTCATTCTCATCTGAGGACAGCGTGGAAAGGATTTTCCCCAAACCCCACCAAATAATTCCAAGAAGCCATCGTGATGCAAGGTGGGGAGGGGAAGTGGGGTAGATCAGAGGTGATGAAGGGGGGATGGAAGTAGATCAAGAAAACCAGTGCTAACTCTTATCCTCAAAGAAAATCAGCGTGTCCATTCCCCCACCTTTTCCTCATGGCTGCTAGAGCAAAAGACCCTAAGGTACTCTCTGCTCCACCCCTACCCTCACCAAATACCCAAGGCAGGAAGGGGCCTGGGGGATTGGCCTGCGGCATAGATTATTTATCTTCAACAGAGTGGACTTACATACTTTCATCTTGTATTTGCCCAAGGACAGGTCATTACAAAGGCTTCACCAGAATTATGCAGCTCTCATTCTACTCAGATCCAGATCCCCAGTCTTGCAAAGCTCAAGGCAAGGTTACCTGAGCTTTGCACTGGTCTCCAAGGATATAATCTGCAAGAATCTACTGAAGATCTTCTGGGGAAAGAGTGGAGGGGAGGGATCTGGAATGTTATTTTTGAATTCCCTCTTAATTAGAACAATAATAATCATGTTCCTTTGGTTGCAGTTCTCACCCACGCCCGAGAAGATAATAGAGAAAAAAAATGTGTTTCCAGTCCTCTTGTATAATTTAAATATTTTTCTTACTTTAAAACAGCACATTTACTCCGAGCAGGTGTTTTCTCTACAGAGCATGATCTTGTCGTGAGAGGTGACTTCAATCAGGGACACAGGTGACTGCTCCATGATTCTGGCATTGGCAGCCCAGGTGGTTGCTGGCGGGGGCCCGCTCCCTGGCCTCTCGCTCCTTCCCTCACACCGCCTCATCTCGGGCAAGGCGATGCATCTGGTCTGTATCTAAACACCGGCTTTGCAACACAATGTGACTTAGACAGCAGGGAGCAGGTCTGGGACAGCTCCTAAGCCCTTCTTTCCTCAGAATCAGAGGTGCTTATACTCCACATTTATGTATTCATTAACGAATATTTATTGAGCCACCCCCAAGAGAGCACCAAGATGAAAAAGCATGAGTTCCAGAGGCTGCCCAGGCTCAACGCCACCTCTGCTGCCACCTCTGAGCTCTGGGACCTTGGCAAATTATGAACTCCTTTAAGCCTCAATTTCCCCTTCTGTAAAAGAGGGAGAGTAATATAGTTCCTATCTGGTAGGAATTCAGCGAGGATCAAATGAGATAAGGTTTGTAAAAGTCTCAGCCCATTGGAAGAACTGGTAGCTATTAGGCAAACTGGATTTGATAGGCTGTGAGCAGAAGACAAGTTAATTTGCTCCTCTGCTGCCCTTTTTAATCCCGTCAGGCAGGTCCTATAATGTTCTGTGTCACTCTCAGATCATAAAAAGTCCTCTGATCAGTTTTCGTGCCAAGAAGAGTCTCCTTTCAGAAAGTCAAATGTTTTGTCTGGCATAACATCGAATCCTGGAGCTCTGTCTAACTGAGAGCTTCTCTCCACCCAGCTTGCCACGGGCCAGGAAGCCCAAGTGAGGGAGGGGAGAGGAGCCAGCCTCCTTCCTCCGCCCTCCTGGCTCTATCTCCTACCCACTCAGTAGCTATGATGTTGGACTTGGCAAAGGTCGGGGGCAGAGGAGATTACAGGAAAGGGCCCAGAGGAAAGCAGATAGAGCCGGGCTCTGGCACTGAGGCTCTGTGCTTGGCAGGAGGCTCACAGCTGCCCCTTGTCGTGGGCAGGTGGCCCTAGCCACTGCCCTGTCTGTTTGCATTTCTCAGACCAGTGTCCCCCTACCAGCCCTTTATGTCCCTCCCCCTATTTCCAGGGACCATTGTCAAGCTCTCTCAGTGTTTCTCCTGGATCCCTTCTCACTTGGTTGGAGGTGAAGAGAAAGCACACTCTCTCCTCCCTCGTCCTGTAAAAGGACACGGCCCTGCTCTCCAACCACAGATCACGTGGGACTAGGGCAGAGGTCAGCGGGCTGGCCCTCAGCTTCAATGGCTTTTTGTTCATTTTGCTGTCCCCCACCCACTCTTCCTTGTCTTCCAGTGCCCTGGCTGGTGCTGAGTGAGATTTTTCCTGGTGGAATTCGAGGACGAGCCATGGCTCTAACTTCTAGCATGAACTGGGGCATCAATCTCCTCATCTCTCTGACCTTTTTGACTGTGACAGGTGAGAACTCGCTTTCCTCTAACGCCTTTTGTGCTCTTAGGACAAATCTTAGGGAAGCACACTCGCCTGAAAAACATTTTCTTGTCAACATTTTCAAACACACTCAAAAAGTAAAGAGAATGGCAGTGAACCTGATGTACTGACCACCCAATTTAAAAATTTATCAGCCTTCATTTATGACCCCACCTGCTCTGCCCCCCAAATTATTTTGAGTCATTGTCCAAACATGTCATTTTGTCTCTAAAATTTCAGCAGGAACCTCTGAAAGATAAGACATGTAAACACTATAACTTCAATATCATTATCACACCTAAAAATATTATACTATTAATAGTCTCTTGGTATCAAGTATCCAGTCTGTGTTCACATCCTTCCAATTGTCTCATAATTATTTTTTATACTTTGTTTGAATCACAGTCCAAATAATTTACGGTTGATTGATATGTCTCATAATTTGTAGGTTTCGTCTCCATTTTTCCTCCCCCTACAGTTTATATTTTTAATGAAGAAACTGGGTCATTTGTTTCATAGAGTTTTCCCCCGGGGTTGGATTTGCTGTTTTCCCCGGGGGTTGGATTTAGTCACATCACATGACCCTCTGTCCTTTGTGTTTCCTGTAGACTGCTATTTAGATGTAGAGGCTGAAAAAGATTTAGATTTTCTTGTTTAGTTGCAAAATCCTTCCCTGGTGATGGCCTGTGTCCTGCCATCAGAGGCGCGTCCTGTGTGCTTGTCTCCCACTTTGTCATGCCTGCATCCTTTGAGGATCATTTCCCAGATCCGTTATCTTCATTTCATCATTCCTACTAAGTTTTTTATCAGCAATACTTCTCTTAAGGAGAAATTTCTTCTCATTAGTTATTTGCCTGCCCTGAAGTATGAATCATATAAGAAAGCCAAGATGAATGTTGAATGTTTGAAACTTTCTCTTTATTTTCTGCTTTTCAAAATAATGAGGTAGTTCCCCAGCATCCTCCAAAACTGACCAATGAATTGAATTTTCGTCCCTTCCTTTATTTTATATGTATATGTATATATATAATGCATAAATATTAAATAGTATCTATAATACAGAGATAATATGTATTGATACCATTTCAAAAGTGGATGTATAGTCAAAAAAGTATATATCTATATGTAGTACTTCTGAATCTTGTTGACTTTTTTTTGAGTATACCTACTTTTGGAAATGAACTTTTAGAGTTATTAATTAAGCACAGTTTGGGTTTTTACATAAAATTTTAAAATATTTATGTCCTACATTTTTGGAAATAGCCCAAGAGGAAAGGAAACACAGGAACTGGTCATTTGCACTAACCGTACGTCTCCTGCTCAGATCACACACATAGACCCGTGCCCTTCACCTTCTCACACACACACACACACACACACACACACACACAGACTTACCTACTGTTTATATGGAGAAAGAGAAATATAAAAGAAAGAATGGAAATGATGAAGGATGAATAAAGAGGACACGAATTTCTGGGAAGGATAGCTAATCCATAGGATGAGCTTGATGAAGATTCAGAAGTTCTGCATGGGCTCTTAGAACAAATGTTGGGAAAGCATACTCATTTTAAAAAAAAATTCTGGAATGAGCTCAAACCTGTAAATGACATTTCACTGGACTAAGTTTGAAATTCTATACTTCTTTTCAAAAATCAATTTTCCAAGTAAAAGATATAAGGGTTCTGCTTGGTGGCAAGCCCTTGGACACCAACTTTTAGCGCAATTTCAGCTGTATCAATAAGAACAGAGTGTACCGGAGACACAGACATACTCTGCTGTGGTCATAATACAGCTGCGGTATTGCTCTCAGCTCTGAGTAAAATATTTGAAGAGGGTTGCAGTGTGCCCACCAAGGGAGGGCAACCTGGATAACATGGGCAGGTGACCCCTGGTCTGTGAAGAACGGTTGCAAGAGTTTGGGAGTTTGACTTGGACAATAGGATGCTCAACAAGGGATGGAGGTGCATTCAAATATTTGCGCCGCTTTCGTGAAGAAGGGATGAGGAAGGCTGATCCAGAGGGCAAAGCAGAACCTCTGAACCCAAGTTCCCGGAAGGTAGACTTGGGCTTAGGAACGAGTGGGGAATGTGTTTGAAACAGACAGGGCTGACTCACAACGCAGTGTGCTTTTTTTTTTTTTTTTTTTTGCAGTGTGCATTTTTGATAAGTGATGAGCTCCCTGTTACTGAAAGTACTCAAACAGAAGAGCAGAGAAGTTTGCTGAGATAACCTTTTGGGTTTTTTTTTTTTTTTTCCACTTTTTATTTTCTGGTTTTATGCCCCAGAGAGGAAAGAAGGACCAATTCTCCAAGCACTTTATTAAGCACTCACTTGGGCAAAACCCTGTGTCAGCAGCAAGAAAAGCACTGAGGGAGCAAACTTCAATTAAAATTGCCAGAAGGACTGCAGAGCTGTTCCTTCTCCCTGCTTCTCCCCACCTCAGCACAGCTGACCTATGAGTGGTTAATATGCATAGATCCTTCCACTTTGCATTACCAAATACCTTCCGCATAACTGCTCAGTCAATGTTCCCGACTGACCAGTTGTGATTTGTGGCCGCTAAGGGCTATTTGCATTGTTTCAGTCTGTGGCTGGTCTGAGCCTGTGTTCAAAAAAATCCAGCTTCCTCCTCCCTGCTCCTGGCCACACTGGCCTTTCCGCTGAGCCCGGGATGCCGCAGTGCAAGGGCAGACTCAAGTGCATTGGGGGCCACCTCTCACCAGCTAACATACCTTGACCTTGGTCAGTACTACAAAGGGACTGTACCTCTGGCTAGAAGCGCTCAGAGGGAAAACTAGGTTGGCGGGTGAGATCCATCAAAACTGGAGGGTCCTGCTTCTTGCTGATGCATCTTAGCAAGTTAATGCCTTTCAGTCGAACCATTATCACTTTTGCTCTCTGAATCCAGGAAGCAGTATTACAAATACTGCCAGCTACTAAAATGATGAAATATTGTCAACATGAAACAATTTATTCAAATCAGAGTAAAGAAGGGGGAGCTCATTCCAAGAAGAGTCCATCTGTATAAATATGTCTTTAAAAATGTCTACCAAGTAGAAACCAAACTGCTATGGCGGGGATTCCCACTAGAGGAATGGTAGAGGGTGAGGAGAGATGAGATAGTTTACCTTCTGTTTTATGTGTTTCTGTGTTGTTTGAGGTTTTTTTTTTTGTTTGTTTTTTGTTTTGGCAATGAGCATTTCTATTACCATTTTGAAAACGAGAAGTATTATGTTCACCAAGAAGATGGCATTGGGTTTAAATTGTGATATTTACAAGATTGTTATTCACTTTACCAGAGAAAGCTGGGGTTGTTTGTGAAAATGAAACTTTCAGAGGCTGGCTATATTTTTAATTTGTGATTGCTATTTCCCTGGATACTACCGGCATGTTTGAAAATACATATGTTTTCATATATGCTCTAAGAAGCAGCTGTCCACAAATGGGATGAAAGCAACACAAAATGCATCTCTAACCAATTTCTTTTGTCCTCTCTAGATCTCATTGGCCTGCCATGTGTGTGCTTTATATATACAATTATGAGTCTAGCATCTCTGGTTTTTGTTGTTGTGTTTATACCCGAAACAAAGGGATGCTCTTTGGAACAAATATCAATGGAGCTGGCAAAAGAGTGAGTATTATGTGCATTGCTCTCCAAACAGCACTCTTTGGTCAAAAATTCAGCTTTTATATACAGTGGAATAATAATAATATCTGAAATTTTTTAGGATATTCCCTTTGGTGGAGAAACCATATCTCAAAGCATAATTCGAGTTTCTCTGCCATGCGTTTAATTTGGCTAATTCAGCTAAGGAATTAGAATAAGCAGAGCTTTCTAACAAGTGAAACTTTCAAAGCTCTTTTCAGTAATGATTGAAGAACCTCGCCCATCTCTGGTTTCCCACACAGGGGGTGGGAGTTGCTTGGGGTTTCAGGTGGTCCTGGAATGTCATGCTTGCCTTGTGCTAGCACCGTGGGCTTCAGCCTTCCACCTCTATCACACTTGTAGGTCTCTAAGCCCTAAACACTTGTTAAGGCTAAGGTTACCAGGAAAACTCTTGGGCTTAAATGTCTACAATTATTCCAAATATGGCACAAAGTGAACTAAGAAAGATAAAGAGTTTCCTACATGAATAGGCAGTTAGAACACTGGTTAAATAAAATTCATATGGAGAGACTGCTTGAACAATTTGACATAGCAGTGGCCTGTAGAATACTCCCCTTTTCTTTAGGAGCAGGTCTCACAGCTCTTGACTGTTGAAACTGTGGCCTGGGGGAGGAGAGGATGCAAAGGGGCCAGGAATGAAGGGGAACTTGTTGCTCTTCCTAGGATTTAATCATTCTGCCCAAAAATGTAGGGATACGTGTTCATGGACTTTAATATAACAGGAGGAAACTACATATTTACAGTTTGTGCCTTTCTTCTAAAAAAACTTGCATTACACTAGAGAGAAATGTATGATGGCTACAGAAACTGTGGGCATAGTGATTCTTCAGCTTTTGTCTGAAGGAAGAATAAACTTGATAGGTGAATTGATGGTAGGGATATGTGTACAAATATATAGACCGAGCTCTTAATCCTGGTTTATTAGTATTATATAATAATTTATTATTATTATTAGGGTATGAAGTAAGTAGGAGTATGGATGAGTTTTACTTTGTACCTTATGTACTTTAAAATGGTTTACAGGGAATTCCCTGGCGGTCCAGTGGTTAGGACTTGGCACTCTCACTGCCAGGACCCGGGTTCAATACCTGGTCAGGGAACTAAGATCTCACAAGCCGAGTGGGGTGGCCAAAAAAAAAAAAAAGGTTTACATTTTAAAGACATTTCATTTTAGTAAGCAGAAAAACTTTTCTCTTAATTCAAGGTAAATGTCAACTGTAGGGCTGATTTTTGATGCAGATAAGGCCCTATTTTTAAAGCCTTCAATGAAAATGAAAAGTATTCATTTACAAAGAGAAATATAATTGTCAGGAAAGCCAGCTATCTCCTTGGCCTGGCCAGAGCATTGCCTGGCTCTATTCAAGTTGAAGTCAAATAATTGGATTTCTTGGCGAGCACAGAATCTGAACGACAATTAATTACACATACATGATTCAAATAACTAATAGCCTCAGACCTTGATAACGCAGTGCATTCATCTGTAAACTGGAAACATGTCTGACCGATGCAGGCCTTTTCCAGAACTTAGATGCCAGGACACCAGTGATGTCCACATCTGTTGGTCACCCTTCATTTCTCATCTTCCCTAGAGCTTGTTTCACATCAGTGGTCTATTTAGATATAAAACACTCTCCCCTAATGTAGTGGCTTAAAATACACCATTTACTATTTTCTGTGATCCTTTGGTTTGGCTAGGTGGGGCCTTCGCTAATGTCACCCAGGCTCCCCCAACATCAGCAGGAGGGTCAGTTGGATTGGAAGGTGCTGACACAGCGGGGAGCTTCAGTTCTCTTCAGGTGGCCTCATCCTCCAGAAGGCTAACGTGGCTTCCCCACCTGTCAGACATCAACAATGTCTGCCTCCGGGCAGCATTCCAAGGTAGTGGAGGCATAAGCTGCAAGGTTCCATGAGGTTTCCCTTCTGGAAGTCACACTACATCACTTCCATTACTTTCTATTGTCAGTACAAGTCCCAAGGCCAGCCCAGGTTCAAGGGGTGTAGGGATTGACTTATGTCTTGATGAAACGAAGGGCAAAGTTTTTTGTTTTTGTTTTTTACCACATTTAATCTACCACACCTACTCTTTCTTGAAATTCTTTTACCTCCTAAGAAACAATTTTTTTCCCCTGGGTTTTCTCCTGACTCACTAACTCTTACTTCCTTATTTCTGCTTCTATTCCTACATGAGAGTTATCTTTGAAGAGTTAGCCCTATAGCCTTATGCCTTAAGGGCCAATGCAAATCCTCATCTTCAAAGCCTTGAGTAACCCTAGCCCCTAGCCCTGATAATATTCCTTTCACCAGGATCATCAATATTTTCTAGTCCCATTTTTTTTTTTTTTTTTTTTTGGTCACGCCACAGGGCATGCGGGATCTTAGTTTCCTGACCAGGGATCGAACCTGTGCCCCTTGCAGTGGACATGGGGAGCCCTAACCACTGGACCGCCAGGGAATTCCCCCCATTTTCTTTTTATATTGCCTTAGCTAAAACTCTAGTGATTTCACTTCCTTAATTAGGTAGGTTATAAAGTTTTGGCATCCAGGAATGGTCTTGGCCCATTATCTTTCGTGTGTAACCTCTACAGTGCCTAGCTTAAAACTGATTCCTAGCAGATGATTAAAAAGTATCCACTGTTCAGTTGGATACCTTGTGGTCAATCCAATGCTGAATTCATTGTGTGTGGGGATTAGATTATGGGTAACAATATAAACCACAACAAGTTTTGATCTGTGGATCACAGATGAGATTTTTTTTTTTTTTAAGATTTATTTATTGATTGATTGATTGCTATGTTGGGTCTTCGTTTCTGTGCTAGGGCTTTCTCTAGTTGTGGCAAGCGGGGGCCACTCTTCATCGCTGTGTGCGGGCCTCTCACTATCGTGGCCTCTCTTGTTGCGGAGCACAAGCTCCAGACGCGCAGGCTCAGTAGTTGTGGCTCACGGGCCTAGTTGCTCCGCGGCATGTGGGATCTTCCCAGACCAGGGCTCGAACCCGTGTCCCCTGCATTGGCAGGCAGATTCTCAACCACTGCGCCACCAGGGAAGCCCGAGATTTAATCTTATGATCTAACAATCTGTGCAACAGGAAGAGGTATGTGTTCAGAAAAGGGAGACATATGGCCTCCAGCATACCACTCCCTGCCCGCAACTTCAGAGGTTGTTCATTCAACTCTTTGTTGATTATCTACTATGGAGTAGACACTGTATTACGAAAGGACTGAAAATATAGGAGACAAAGAATCCATAGCTCCTTTACTTGGAGAGGCAGACCAGAAAACAGACCATTGCAATACCCTGTGTTGGCAAGTGCAAAGGAAGGGCACATGTATTGGGGTAGAGAATGCCTTTCAAAATAAAGGTTTGTTACAATTCTTGTGAGCAATACTAACTAAAAAATTGAAGCAGGGAGAAAGCAGTAATGAATTAATTGAACGAAACTAAGAATCACTCCCCATTGCCCTCTTTTTTAAAAAGTCTAACTTGAAAGCAGGATGTTCTCAACGAATTAAGGTTAAGAAACTTTTAGATCCTTTTTTTTTTTTTTAATATGGGGCTGTCAGAATGGATCAAATTTAAAACCGAATGAAAATTTGAAGACAAAACTTAAGCCAATCTTTCCATCCAGTAGGCCTCCAGAATAAGACATTCTGTAAGAACATAGTGATTTGGGTGTCTAAAACTCAACAAAACATATTCATTCAGAATTAGGGGTGGGGAAGAAATCTGTCTAAATTAACCAAACTCTGCATTATGAAATGTTTTTGAATTACTCAAACTTAAATCCAGACCCTCTCCAAGAAAGTTTTAAATTGCAAATTAGGAGAGATCCAAAAGCCCAAGTACTCCCCACCCCTAGACAGATTCCACAAGTACCAGGAGGTTGGTGTAGAAGAACAAATAGAGATAAGGGCACAGGTGCCAATTATGAAAGACGAGGTGGCAAAACAATTCTGCATTTCAAATTCATTTCTAGGAGCAGCAAGCAGCAGTGTCTACCAGGGATGCATTCTTGTGGGGAAAGCCCAGTACCTAAGGGCAGAAAGGAAACAGTTGCCTTCAGAAATCTTGGCTAACTCTGATTTCTGCAACATCAAAGAGCCTGGGACATGTCTTAGCTTGAAGCAGTAGGTTGGCAAATGCTTTAAAAATGAAAATGTAAGCAGCCTGAATGGTATAAATTGACCAAAGTTATGTATGAAGTATGTGTGTTAAACAAGGTTCCCTGGAGGGAAATGGCAGAGACAAAAATAGAAATAAAATACATAATGGTATTGAAAAGTGATCGAACTAGCTAAGTGAATGTGGGGCGGTGGAAAGCCCCCGGGGACTTGTGAGGACACGAAAGTTGACGTAAACTCGAAGATGGAGGACGGCTACTGCTGAGCTAAGGGAGTCTTCATGAACTTCGGAGTTAATGAAACAGTGAATCAACTTTTGTCCCCAGGGAAGGAGAGTCCAAATGTGTATGTCCCAATGATTTTCTAAGCAGCAAGAAAGGAAACTATTTAGAATACCAAATTAACTTCAAATTTGATACTCCATACCGCTTGATATTTTCCTTTCTCATATTTGGAGTTGGCTTCTTTTCCTTCTATTTCTACAAGGCTGAGAAAACAAATATTCTTCCAAAGTTGTTAAGTTTCTTGTAAGATAAACAATGACTCAGTGGAGAGGTCAGAAAAGATTTCAGCAATAATGTAATTTGAAAGGATTTCATTTTGAACTTGTGCCCTGCCAGCTACAAACACAAACACAAAATGGGACATTTGCCATATGTGCTATTTCAGCTGTGACTTTCATTCTTTTCCCCAGTTTAAGTGGAAACAATTAGAGAAAACTAACAAGTTAATGTTTTGTAAATATTTTAGTTCTGAGACTTAGGTTACTTTTCACTTTTAGCAGCTCATTTTATGTGGTCATTCCTTCATTCATTCACCCAAATTCATTTATTCGCTACTTACTGAGCACCTGTTCCGTGCCACGCACTGTTCTAGGTGCTATGACATTAATCAGTGAGCAAAAATGCCATGAGAATTAAGATAGTAAGCGTGTGTGGGGGGGTACTTTTGTTTTTTGGGGTTTTTGTTTCGTTGTACATTTTTATTAGAGTAGTTGATTTACAATGTTGTGTTAGTGTTTGCTGTACAGCAAAGTGAATCAGTTATACATATACATATATCCACTCTTTTTTAGATTCTTTTCCCATATAGATCATTACAGAGTACTGAGTAGAGTTCCCTGTGCTATACAGTAGGCCCATATTAGTTATCTATTTTATGTATAGTAGTGCAACACTTGTTATTTTCTACTTTTTTTTTTTTTTTTTTTTTTTTGGTAGTGGCCAACCTAATGGCTTGAGGTGGTATCTTATTGTAGGGGGTACTTTATTTATTTATTTGTTTATTTATTTATGGCTGTGTTGGGTCTTTGTTACTGTGCGTGGGCTCTCTCTAGTTGCGGCGAGCGGGGGCTACTCTTCATTGCAGTGCGCGGGCTTCTCATTGCGGTGGCTTCTCTTGTTCCAGAGCATGGGCTCTAGGCACGCAGGCTTCAGTAGTTGTGGCACGTGGGCTCAGTAGTTGTGCCTCACAGGCTCTAGAGCACAGGCTCAGTAGTTGTGGCGCATGGGCTTAGTTGCTCCGCAGCATGTGGGATCTTCCCGGACCAGGGCTTGAACCCGTGTCCCCTGCACTGGCAGGCGGATTCTTAACCACTGCACCACCAGGGAAGCCCAGGGGGGTACTTTTGATTGGTGATCTGAGATGGTTACCCTGAGAGATAACATTTAAGATAAAATCTGAGTAGTAATGAAGAGCCAACCCTGCAAAGGTAGGGGGAAAGAGAATTCAGGCAGAGAACAGCTAGTGCAAAGACTAAATCAGAAACACACTGGACCTGTTCCAGGAACCAAAAGGTGCTCAGGAGGCTGCAATCTTTGAGATCCAGTGAGAAAGTCGGTGGAGACTGACGTGTGGGGCTTTACAGACTGAATTTGGATTTCATTCTAAGTGCAATGGGAAGCTACTAATGTATTTTCAGCAGGGGAGTGACATGACCTCATTTACTTTAAGGCGTGCCAAGCCAGCTTCTGCAGGCACACAGCTGAACATAGCTGAGAAAGCACACGAGCACAGGGCTGGGGCCCAGGTTCAATCATCCTCACTGACCTCAAGAGGCCCCCTCCACGCTACCTGGCAATCAGCCATGTCCCTTGTCCATGAACTGTCTCTCCTAGACACCTGCTCAATACCAGCCCCTCTCTGGAAACCTCCCACCTCCTTAGCCGTCCTCACTCCCGCCAACAGCCTTGCTCCTGACTTCATGGAAGAAATGAACACAATCAGAAAGGGAACTTCCTTAACCTTCCACCTCAACCCACACATCAGTATTTGTATCCAAATACACCACCATTCCTCTGGGTTCTATCTTTTAACTCATTCCTATGTGAAGCCAACCACTTCATGCCCTCTGCCCTTCCCTTCTCCAGAACATTCCCCAGTAGTCCTCCCTGATCACCGCTGCATCATCCATACCTTCCCTCTCTCCTAGATCTCTATTTTGCATCAGCAGAGCAACCTTGTGTGATTTTTTTCCCCATCTTAACAAAAAAAAATCTTTTGATCCCATTTTCCTCCCTAGGTTTTGCTCTGCTATCATTTTTTAAATTAGATTTATTTATTTTTATTTATTCATTTTTGGCTGTATTGGGTCTTCGTTGCTGCTCGCGGGCTTTCTCTAGTTGCGGCGAGCGGAGGCTACTCTTGGTTGCAGTGTGCGGGCTTCTCATTGCTGTGCTTCTCTTGTTGTAGAGCACGGGCTCTAGGCACACGGGCTTCAGTAGTCATGGCATGTGGGCTCAGAAGTTGTCGCTCGCGGGCTCTAGAGCTCAGGCTCAGCAGTTGTGGCGCACGGGCTTAGTTGCTCCGTGGCATGTGGGATCTTCCCGGACGAGGGATCGAACCTGTGTCCCCTGCATTGGCAGGCGGACTCTTAACCACTGTGCCACCAGGGAAGTCCTGCTCTGCTATCATTTATTTTCACCTGTATTCTTTGCCATCATTTATAGCAAAGTTCTTTCAGAGTTGTCTCTATTCACTGTCAGCAATTCCTCTCTTCCTATTCTCTCATGAACCTGCTCTGATGAGACTTTTATGGCCATTACTCTACTGTCATTGCTCCTTTTAACATCCTGGTTACCTCCATGTTGCTAAACCCAGTGATCAATTCTCATTCGTCGTCTTAATGGCTCATGTAGTGACCATCCCCAGCATTGACTGGGGTGAGCATGCCCTCCTTCCCAAAATACTTGCTTCACTGCCGTCAGGGACCGGCCTCCTGGTTGTTTCCTACCAGTCACTCCTCCTCAGCATCCTCTGCTGGTTCCATCTCATCTGTCACTATCTTAAAGTTGGTGTGCCCTAGGGCTTCGTCCTCTGACCCCTTCTCTATCCCCTCACTGGCTCGTTGATCTCAAAGTTATGGTCTTTACACCATCCATATGCCACCGAATCCAACATTTACATCTCCAGCTTCAATATCTCTCCTGAACACAAGGCTCGTCTATTCAACTGTTTGCTCTCCAACTCTTTTCAAATGTCTAACAAATATTACAAACGTGATCTGAATTGAACCCCAATATTCCCCAAACCTACTCCACTCGCAGACTTTTCCACCTCAGCTGATGTCAACCTTATCCTTCTACTTGCTCTGGTCACAAACCTTGGCGTCTCCCCTGACTCTTTCCCTCCCACCCCATGTTCAGTCTTTCAGAAAACAGTGTTGGCCCTAATTTAAAAATAGATCCAGGGACTTCCCTGGAAGCACAGTGGTTAAGAATCTGCCTGCCAATGCAGGGGACACGGGTTTGAGCCCTGGTCTGGGAAGATCCCACATGCCTTGGAGCAACTAAGCCCGTGCGCCACAACTACTGAGCCTGTGCTCTAGAGCTTGTGAGCCACAACTACTGAGCCCCTGTGCTGCAACTACTGAAGCCCGTGCACCTAGAGCCCGTGCTCCGCAACAAGAGCAGCCACTGCAGTAAGAAGCCTGCACACCACAACGAAGAGCAGCCCCCGCTCGCTGCAACTAGAGAAAGCCTGCGCACAGCAATGAAGACCCAACGCAGCCAAAAATAAATAAATAAATTTATTTTTTAAAAAAAAGGGCTTCCCTGGTGGTGCAGTGGTTGAGAATCTGCCTGCCAGTGCAGGGGACACGGGTTCGAGCCCTGTCTGGGAAGATCCCACATGCCGTGGAGCAACTACGCCCGTGAGCCACAACTACTGAGCCTGGGTGTCTGGAGCCTGTGCTCCGCAACAAGAGAGGCCGCGACAGTGAAAGGCCCGCGCACCGCGATGAAGAGTGGCCCCCACTTGCCGCAACTAGAGAAAGCCCTCGCACAGAAACGAAGACCCAACACAGCCAAAAATAAATTAAAAAAAAAAAAAAAAAAAGAAAAATCCAGAGCCTGCCACCTGCACTGCCCCTCCATTGATCTGAGTCGCCGTGCTCTCTCCTGCGTTACTGTAGTAGCCACCTGCCTGGTCCTGTTTTCAGCCTCCATCCCCTCCGATCTGTTTTCAGCACAGCAGCCAGTGATCCCTTTAAATATGATCAAGCTATTCCTTTGCTCAAATCCCCCAGCGGCTTTGATGGCCCGAACAGCCCTACATATCCTACTACTCTCCCCCTCTTTCACTCTCATCAGCTGCACTGGCCATTTTGCTGCATCCCAAACACACCACGCAATGCTCAAGACTCAGGGTCTCTGCCCTGGTTTCCTCTGTCTAGAATTCCCTTCCCTTAGATATCCACTTGTCTCACCACTTTATCTCCTTCTGAATTGTCCTGTTACCTTATTTAAAATCACAATCGTGTCCCAACTCTGCATCCACTCTCTTTTTTCAGTTTTTCCCCCAAAGCTAGTACCTTCTATATCTCTCTTGGTTTCTTGTCTATCTCCTCTCGCTCCATTAAATTCCTTGAGGGCAGGGAATTTTGTATACTTTGTTCACTGTTGTTTCCCAGCACCTGGAATAAGTTCTTCGCATATAATTGAAGCTCATTATTGAAAATGAATAAATTAATGAATTAACTGGATATAGGAGTAAGGCAATGATGTAGTCAGGGTGGTACCTAAATTTTTAGCTTGAGAAAGTGCATGGACGGTAAAACAGGGGAGCCCTTTCAGAACTAGGTTTCAGGGCTGGAAAGATTACAGAGATGTCCATTAGACATCAGATGGATATAGTACTGGTTGGCAGCTGGATATGTAAGTAAGAAATTCTGGAGATACTCAGAGTCAGGGTCAGACTTGGGGTAAGTGGTATTCAGGTTATGGAACCAGATGAGATCATCTAGTCAGAGAGCAGAGAGAAGAGAATGAGGTGCAGGACCAAGCCCTAGGTTACGCCAACACTTAGAGAACAGGCAGAGGAGAGTGAGTATCGAAAGGACTGAAAAGGAGCCAACAGTGAGGCTGGAGAGGAGCCAGGAGAATATGGTGTCACTGAAGCCAAGAGGAGTGTTGTCAGAAGGAAGGACTGGATGGTGCTGGGAAGGGGAGCAAACAGGATGATCATAACCTCGACTGTCTTTACCCATCGCTGCTCCTTCCACAAGCATCCCGCTCGCCCTCGGACCACTCTGCGTTTCCGCTCTCTCTCAAGCACCTAGCAGGACTGGGAGTCCACTGAAGAGTCATCACCCATCCTCACTTCCTTTCCTACCTTCCTTAGATCCCATGCGCCACCCCTCCCTTTACCCTGCCCCCTCTCCCTCCATTCAGGCAAACCTTAATTCTGATTAAGCCAGTTCTTAGCTTGTTTTATCCCTGCGTCCGAGGAACTTGGCTTGAGATACACCCAACTATACTGACAAGTCCAGTTTTAAATTGATGAACGTTAAGTCTCAAGTAGGTCTTCAGGAATGTCCTGCAACCTACCACACGGCCCTGGTCAGTTGATTTTCCTGCTGTCCAAGATGGTGGCCTCACACCCTGTCCCCTCTCAAGCCTCCAGCACTCCCTCCCACTTCCTCACTCTCTGCTGATGCTCTTGGGTTTTTAGTTCGCCGAGAAAACAGAAAGAAAGAGCCCACTTCATCTTCCACACCATCTACTCAACTACCTACATCTATGCCCACCTTCTCTCTCGGTGCAAAGGCCAATTCTTTCATTTGTCCTGAGCATGTCATCAATTTCTCCCTTCTATGGGATTATCATCACACACACACACACACACACACACACACACACACACAGAGCTGCAGTACTCCCCATCCTAAACAACATACCTCCCTAGACCTCAAACCTCAAATTCCCCCCGGGTACCCACTCCCTGCCTGCCCACTTTTCAGCTCCAGAGTGCTCTGCTTGTTGTCTCCAGGTCCTCACCTCTCATTCTTTCTTGAACTTACTCTTCTCAGGCTTGCTTTCCTGCTTTCTGACTCCCCAGGCTACTCATGACTTCTGCCGAGTTACCAAACCTCAGGGTCATTTCCCGTGTTATGTGACTTTCCAGCAGCACGTGCCCAGGCCCTCATGCTCCCTATCTTTAAACTTTTTTTTTTTTTTCCACTTGTCTTCTGGAATATTACAGTTTCCTGGTTTTCCTCCTACCTCATTAGTCATTCCTTGGTCTCCGCTGCTTCCCCTTCCTCCCTCCCTCCCTTCAAATACCATAATGCCCAGGGCTCAATCCTTAGATCTCCATCTACACTCACTTCTTGGATGTATTCCCCTGGCTTTATCAGCCATCCATAAATTGATGACTCCCAAATGGTTATCTCTAGTCTCGGACCTTTTACCTGATTTTCGAATTCCGAAATCCAAGTGTCCACTTGACATCTTTGGTTGGAACGTCCAAAAGGCATCTCTAATCTAATATGACAGAACTCTTGATTCCCAGTCCCCTTGATCACCCAGTCACATTTCCTCCACCGGTCTTCTGCTTGGGGGGAACTTCTGAGGCCAGGGGTGCTTTGAGGCCAAAGGCTTAGGATTCATCCACGCTACTCCTTACACCCCACAGCTACACTATCAGTAAGTCTTGCTAGCTGTTAACAAAACATATGAATATACACTTTCCACCAGTACTGTTCTAAATCCAAGCCACCATCTTTTATTTGGACTTACTAACCTCCAAACTAGTCTTCCCCTTTCAACTCCCGCGCTCTGCACGCTATTCTCCATATAGCAGTTAGATGGATCTTATTTATTTTTTGTAATAAACATTTATTATTTCACACAGTGTCTGTGGGTCTGGGGTTTAGGAGTGGTTTGGCAGGATGGCTCTGGTTCTGGAAGTTGCAATCTAGCTGTTGGTCAAGGCTGCAATCATCTGAGGACTTTACTGAGGCTCAAGGATTAAATTTTTAAAAAAATATTTATTTGGTTGTGCTGGGTCTTAGTTGCGGCAGGCGGGCTCCTTAGTTGTGGCATGAGAACTCTTAGTTGCAGCATGCATGTGGGATCTAGTTCCCTGATAGGGATCGAACCCGGGTCCCCTGCATTGGGAGCACGGAGTCTTATCCACTGCGCCACCAGGGAAGTCCCTACATGGATCTTAAAAATGTCATTCCTCAGCTCAAGATCCCATGGTTCCTACTACATTTTGAATAAAATTCAAGCTTCTTAACTATGGCTGCTACCCTCCCCTCCAACCTCACGTCTGTCATTCATGTACTCGCCATGCTCTAGCCATATCGGACTTTCCGCAACACAGCACTTAGCTGCAATCCTTCACGTGGTTCCCTCCCTAACTTCACTCAAGTTTCTGATCAGCTGTCACCTAATCTTTAGAGATGCCAGCAGTATGATACAGTCCCCCACACCCCAACTAAGTCATTCTTTTTCCCTTTCTTGGTTTACTTTTCTCCTTAGCACTCTTGCTACTTGAAATTATATGCCTACGTGCTTGGCTCCTGTTAAGGTGTAAGCTCCTTGAAAGCCAGAGTCTTTATCTCTTCCATCCATAGCACCTGGCATGTTGTAGCCACTCGATGAACTGGTTAAATTATAGGACAGGATATTTGAAAGGGGAGAGAGAGGTTCAAAGGTGTTTATTTAAATAAACATAAAATACTAGAGCATGTTTTTATGCTGATGGGAATAATGTTGCAGAAATGAATTTGTTAATGCAGGGGCAAGGGGATAATGCAGAAAGCAGAATACGTAGATATAAATATAGGCATATTGGTAAGCAGAGTTTGAGAAAAGGGAAGACATTAAAGAGGAGCTGGGATGTAATCTCCAGTAGTTCTATGTTAGACTATCCTTGGAATCCTTCCCTGCAGACAGGAATGCCATGATTATGTTCTGAGAAGGCACCCCACCTTACCCTTTGCATGAGATTGATCAAAGGTCTGTGGTGCACTGAATTTCATGACACGTGGAAACTTTGCAATAAACCTTGGTCTTTTTTTGCAGAGCTAAAACATTAAAGCCCCAGGGTGATTTAAAAAATTATAGCCTGCACATTTTCAAATACCGTAAATTAAGAATGACATTTTCATTAGTGCCTCTTTCTCTTTCAGGAACTATGTGAAAAACAATATTTGTTTTATGCGTCATCACCAAGAGGAATTAGTGCCAAAACAGCTTCAAAAAAGAAAACCCCAAGGACAGTTCTTGGAGTCTAAAAAGCTACGGGGTAGGGGACAGCCAAGGCAGCTTTCTCCAGAGACCTAATGGCCTCAAAACCTTACAAATGTTCATACAGTATGAGAACATTTAGGGTGTCTTCCTACCAATACATATTGGCCACTCTCATGTTTTCTCTTCAGTTTCACAGAGCTAGTTTAAAAAGGACACCCTGAGATTATAGAGACAATCTTTAATCTCTACCCCCCCAAAAAGGAACCATGAAAGGTAGGTGAGGAACAAGGTCCCAAGTGACCCCTTTCTTACTCTGAGCAGAATACCAGGTTAAAAAATAATACTGGTTGGTTCTCTTCCACCTTCTTCACAGAGCAGCCTTTGAAAGACTATGAACTAGTGATGAGAACAACTTTGACCTTAAGGTTTGTATGCATAGAGGCCAGTTGCGGCTTTATTATTAAGACACAGAAGTTGTCTGAACATAAGCTTATGGTTTTTTGCCTACCAAGACACTACCTGCACTGGGTCTTGTGTAAAAAAGAACCAGGACACAATGTGGACAATTGCAAACATGTTCTAGGTTAGGATAGGGTCCTGGTTAGGATTTTAGTGATAATTTCTAATTACAGTTGAACAAGTATAAAGATTATACATCCTATTTTATGAATTATGAACTACAATGTAATTCGAAATACCCTTTTATGAATTTGGTATTAGTATTATAAAATATTAAGAGAAACAACTCTGCAATAGTTGAGAAAAATAAGCACTTTTCCATCCATTTTTAAAAAATACGAATAGAGAGGACAATTTCAAAATCCTGGGACCATATTTATTTAGAGGTAGCTGTTAGTAAAACACGAGAAAAGGCGTCAGGCCATTAGGTTATTTATCCAAATCTGTAAGTAATTAGGTTTGAGTTACTAAGTCAAGCTTATACAGTTCTCTCTTTGTAAGGCTTTCATGATACCTTACTAGCGATCCATAGTTTCCTGTGATTCTTCGCACTCCTCAGGATTATCACTACCTCAGGTTATGGCCTACAGGCTATAACTGATGCTGACTTTCAGATGCCTGCAAACATAATAAATGACATCCAAACATCGGGACAATTCCCTCAGTATGGTCTTCTCTATGATGAAACAGAGATCACCGACTGTACCAGAAACTTGGGTTTTCACCCACACAACAATGGATTGCTCTCTTCTGTATTTCACCAGTTGAATTTTAAGACGTGGGGAGGCATTTTACCAATAGAATTTGGATACGATGATAGAAAATCTACAATAAAGAATCTCAAACCACTTATGCAGTAACCCATTAAATGACTAATATTATAAGCTATGGGAGACACACACAAAAAGTACTGAACAACCTAACTTGAAAAAGAATACAAAAATATGATTAACCTGAAGAAAGGAGAATCCTAAGAGTCAAAAGCCCTTTTTATTCAGCTTGAAATTTTTCTATTGGCCCATAACAAACTGTCCCAGTTTGATATAAGGAAATATGATCTACTGCATTCCCTTATAATGAAGTGATCTGACTACAACCTATGTAAGCAATAGTAAAACTGTATTATCAGGAACTCAGGAGAATGACTAAAAGTCCTGGTGCTGAAACATACTATCTAAATTAAAATTGGCAGGGGAAGTTATGAGGAAGGGAGATTTGCAGACTTCATTCTGCATGGTACATTTCATATGCAAGTTGGAACATGCATTGTTCACTTGTTTTGGAAGAAGGGAAAGTGTGTTCTGTAGAGGATCAATTTAAGAAATTTATTATGAACCTTCAGTGCAATTATACGCTGAGATTAAAAAAGGTCAAGACAAGTAATCAATATGAATTTCTTTTTTTCTTTGCCAAGCATCACAGATTGTCAGATATTTAACAAAACTGTTACATATTTCGCTGTGCAGTTCAAATACTGTATATACTTTAGCTATCTCTTGGCTTAGCCATACATTATAAATGGGCAGGAAACTGTTTATAAACCTAGTAGGTTTATCACTAAGTGATTTCAACTTCAGTGTCTTAAACACTCTCTTGTATTTTTCTTTTATTATCCAGAATCTATAATGAAACAGTTCTGTTTTCAAACTAAATTTTACCCAATACGCACCCAGAGTTTTTTGACTTTCAAAAATAAAAAAGGGGGAATACTTATAATTTATATGTATATATTCACAGTTTTTATTTATAAAAAAAATGTACAGCACTTGTGAAAAGCCAGAAGACATCAGACACACTCATTTCTTACCAGCTTTGTTAAGTATAGTGGGTCACCCATGACACTTTGCCAGGCGATACTCAAGCAAGCAGCCCTGAAACCAGACCCAGTCAGATTGTCTTTCTCCCTCTTTTCTGAAAAAGCATTTTGATGAGCTACTGATCTACACAGTTTTCAAGTCACTCGAATACTGAAAAATACTACAACAAACATCTGGATCTGCACCTTGGCTATATAATCATGTTCCCCCCTCTTTTCGCTATTTCTTTTTTGTGAACACTGCCAAACAGGAGGTCACTTAATTACTGTTAATTAAATCTAAGTGGAAAACCTCAAATTTTTGAAACAGTCTGCCCAGAACCTATAACTTGCATTGAATTTTATTCTGTATATTTTTTGAGGTTGCCTATCCCACTGGATCTCAAAATGAAGCAAATAAACACAAATGTAAAAAATGAGAAAGAAGTCTTAAAATCACATATAAGTCTTTCCTAAGAAAGAAAATATAAAAGCCATTGGCCCCAACTTATGAGGGAGTGAGAGGCAGGGTAGGGGAAGGCATCGAGAAGAAAGAAGATAAAAATAAACATAAAAAATAATACGTATTGTTCAGTGCAGCTTTCAAGATTTTAGAATATGGTAGGGAAAATGGAGGTTAAGATGTTCCAATTTTTCACAAAGGTTTCAAAACATTTTGGAAATTCAAGGTTTTAGGGGAAAATTGTGTTGTACTATTACCTCTAGTAATTTTAACTGAGAAGCTAATATGACTCTCCACTCAGCTTTATTTCTCGGTAAAATCATTGTTAGTTATACTAAACGCCTAAACACAAAGGGCCAAGCACCACTGCAGCCTGATCCTGTATTACCGTTCCTGGGCTCATGGGTGAGCCAGAAAGCCACTGTTTCACAAATGCATATTTATTATAACTTTAAGAGGAGCAATCCCATATACTGAGTAGTCGCACTTTAGCTTCATTAAATAAGACACAGCAAGGGGAAAGACTTATCTGGCAAAATGGCTTTCAAGTTCAAATTGAACTGTAGTATAATTACACTGTGGTACAGAGTCAGCTTTTGGGCACTTCTTGCTAAAACAGCACAATGTTTCAACTTCTGACAAGACTCTTAGTAAAGCCTTGCGTACCAACCTAAGATTTTTACTTTCCTATAACCAGAGTTGAGTCTTTCCAGAATAACAAAGGTACATATGAGGTACAACCCATCACAGCTTCTTTCTTATATTCCATCTTGTAGGTAAGAGTTTCTCTTTTTAAAACTACAACTTTACGACTTTTAAAAGATAGTTAACATTTTCTATCATGTTAAATTAGCAACATAAAACATTACGCTTAATTTATAAAGTTCTACTCCAGTTCCCTAGCATTTATATACATGTTTTTACTTCTAATCTGCAAGAAAAAAATTCCTATTTGATATTTGGTAACAGAGCATTAAAAGATACTATACACATGTGGCATATATGTATTTACAAAATGCACTTCAAAAAGAAGCCAACACACTTTAGCAAAAGTCTAAGCTTGCATAGATTAAAAAAAAAAAAAGAATTATGAATACAATTTTTGTTAAAATAGAAAATGGGGAATAGAATGGATATGAAGAGTGATCTTTTCCAAACTTTTATTTGTGCACATTCAATTGAAAAAGATAACTTTTACAGGTTCTTTGGTGCCCATGTTCAGCATACAAAAATGTAAAAGACTATTCACAAATAAAACACATCAGCTCAAACTGGAAAAAAATAATGACAACAACAAAACACTTTAAGGTAGTGCACACTGTGACAGCTCTGCTCGTGGGGACATGAAATTACTGCGAAAATAAATAGAATGTCCTTTTGTAAAAGCAGCAACGTCATGTCTTGTAAACTTCCTTTTTATATTACAGCAAGGTTTGAAATAAAATCCAAAGGGACTGGAGCTTACACTGTAGCCGTGAATGAATAAAAGAGTCTATTTCCTCAATTACTGTTGGTCCAGTTTTCCTTTTGTTTTGAGTCCAATGTGCAGCAGGTTTTAAAAGGTGCTCAGTTTGGGATTCTAACCAATTACGTGATGACTTATAAAATTTCTTTCCTGCTTTCAAACACAAATGGGTATACCTGTTCCACAGCAGTAGCGACGGCCTTTACATTGGGCCCTGTAACAACACAATGGAGGAAGGGGTGTGAAGAGGCAAAAGAGCACTAGGAAAAGCTGATTTCCCAGAATTACAAATAACCAAGTACTTTAGAATTTATCAGGTTGTTTTAAAAAAATCGACACTTACATAATTATACACACAGTCACAGCAAGAACCAAGAGAAGATTTTTTATGGACAATTAAAGGGAATCAAACACAAAATGATGATATTCATCTTGTTTTAGGGCACCATTGTGGAAAGAGAGTATATAAAAAAACCACACAGACAGTCACAAAGTACCGTAATATGCTTATTAAAGGAAGGAATAACAAGCGGGACTACACAACTATTATGCTTTTGGTCACTGTAGTCTGGCTTTTGGTCAGGCTACGACTGAAGCTCAGGAGTATCGAGGAACCCAGCAGAGCTAAACAAAGCTGCTACCAGAGCGTTGGGAAACCAGAGGGCTGTTATAAACTGCACGGTCTAAACATCCCCACAAATTTACTACTATTTGGTACTCACATGTTTATTACTAATCTGGCCATTCACCCTTACAGCTTACTCTGCCCGTTAAAAAAAAAGCACCAGGGGATGAGGTTATGCTATGTATTAATTAATCTATATAATGCTAGGACTTGAAAAATATGTAGCCTTTCATCTAAATAGCTAAACAAATATTTAAAAAGGATAATGAAAAAATATTTTTATAAAACTTATTCTGAATAAATACGTTTTTTCTACTAACGTAAACTTACCTTTTGAAAGATCCTAAAAAACGTACATATGCATCCACTGTGAACCCTTTGAAGGTACTGACCATGTCTTACCCTGGTCCGATCCTTCCTGACTCACCTCAGTCCCTCCACAGAGTAGAGCTTTGCCCACGGGTACCACTCACTCAGTATATGTCCACTGAATTAACAGTTCATAGGGTATTCCAGAGGTTAATATATAATGCATACTAATTAACCAGGTCAATGGTCTTCAGTTTGCTACTATGTTGTTTAAATCTATTAATATATATTTTACATATGCATTATTTTCTTCCATACTTAGTAGGGACTTGTCAATAGATTTGGAGGCCTCTGTGAGGTCTGGGCTCCAAAGTGTAGAAACAGAGAGTCCAAAGAAGGAAAGAAATGGACTTGCTCCCCCATTTTTAAGATTCAGGCATGACTCTGGCAAGAGCCTTTAAGTCTCCAAGGAAGATGTGAAAATCCATGGCTGAATCAGAACTAAAGCTTTTTCGTTGAAGGCTTACAGGTGTCAATAATTTTTATTTTCCTCTAAGGACTGAAGGAATAAAAAGAAAATTCAAGGACACTACAGAAATTTTCCTTAACTCAGTTTTGCCAAAGGTTGGGTCTGACTCTCAAGTAGTAATGTCTCTGAACAATTTATAACCATAGTACCATTAAAAAAATCATCCTGCATGCTAATACTACCCTTGGACATCTATGCCTACCTAGTATTCTGAAACTACCCCTTCCAAGTAATTAAAACAATTCAAAAGATATAACAAAATACACATAAAACATACCAAATAGGTACCAATTATATATGAATATTTTGCTCATGTAAAACCTCTATGAAGTTCATAGAATGGGTTTCTCTTGAGTATTTTAAATGCAAGATGTCATAAACTTAAAAATCATATATGAAAATACATACTAGAATATTTTTAATTCCAAACTGAAAACTATCCAAATGCCCATGGAACAATATATTCACATACTGGGTCCTAAATAGCAGTAAGAATGGCTGATCTACAGCTACATGGAGCAATACAGATGAATCTCACTAGGGTAATGATGAAGATAAAGAAGACTGACACAAAATAGTATACATAAGATTTCAAAATAGTATATAAAAGCAGGTTAAACTAATCTACTGCGTTAAAAGTGAGGAGACTGGTTCCCCTAGAAGGGCAGAAGTGGCTAAAAGGGACAAAGCAGACTTTATCTCTATTTTGGTATGGTCACCTCTTATCTCATTCAATCCATAATTGACAAGCTTGGTTTCAATATCATAAAATACCTGTTACTGTGATACTTCCTGTTGAAAAAATCTGTAATGTAGCTCTTAGAGATTTTATCCGGTAACACACAGCAGGATGAAGTTCAGGTTCGTAACTATGCAAAAAAAGCCAAAATTAATATAAATACTTATAGCCTGACAAGTAATTTCAAATTTGCTAAGTTATCTTGATTCTTCAAAGACCTACCTGGCATGAGGTCTATTGTTCTTTGTGAATTCTGGCAAACGTATTTCAAATGGCATGTTACATACTGCCAAAACGTTAACAACCTTAAAATCTGTAAATATTACCTTTAGGAGAGAAGTAAAACGAATGAATTATTTTGAAACAAACAAAAAAATCTGCTCATCATGGCAATCTTAATCATTGAATTGTAATCCTTAAATATAAGAACAAACAAGATAAACAGAAACATTTAAAGCATGGATTTAGTGTTTTAAGTTATCGGGGACTCCTTAATGCTATAATTAAAGGGGGGGAAAAGGGCTCAAAAACTTCATTAAAAAAATAAACAAAGCCTGAGATAACTGCATGATCAAAGCGCTACATCTGGGGTCTTCTGAATCTTATTTCAGTTTAATTTTTCAATACTTTAAACCCATTTAATATTTAATCTACTGGGATAAGAGGGAGAACAGTGAGGAAAAACTTAAAGCAGAGTCTGAAGTGTCAGAATGGAAAGCCATCACTTAAAACTCAGAAAGCAGTGGATACTGAGCTCCAAACGCCAGACTTTTTCTTATATGCAGTCAGGTAAAATGGCATTTCTGCGAGTTTAGTTAGATGTGTGTCTCTTTTGGGGGACAAAATAAGGAATAGTGTGATAGAATTGTGTTTTTAACTCACGGGGATTTCTCTCAACATTTCTAATATTATGCTAAGAAAAGAGGCTCCAAGGCTGCAAATAATGTCCTCTCAATATGAATAACTTCAGCCACTCCTACCAAGATTTTAATGGTTTTACCCTGTCATCTTTTCAACTGTCCCTAGTAAAACCACAAATCTGGATGAACTATCCTCCGACTCAGTACTGGCACAAGGCAGTGGGAGAAAGTCACAACACGTGCACAGCGGCCCCGCTGTCAATCATGGCTCTCTATCCTGCGCCCCCACCCAGCACCAACACCCCCACGCCCCCCACAAGCACCTCAGTGCCTTCCTAGCACCCTCCACCTCAGAGGAGACTGAAGTCACCAGAGAGAAACTCAGCCTCTCATCCATCACCTCCCCCCCAAATCCCAAACTGCCTGGGCCGCCTGTTCAGGAACCGCAGCTCATCTTTTTCTTGCATTTACTCATCATTTCCAAGTGACCTGGCAGGTCCAGGATGTGTATTAATTTTATTCAAGTGCATGCCTCTACAAAATTATAGTTGATAAGGCTGGCCTGCTAGTAACAGTCATTTTACAAGGGTGAGAGCCTGCTAAGCAGCGCGTCCGCGTCAACGGGGTCCTGCAGCTCCCGCTCACCATCCGGATACAGCATTCTTGTGATGATCGAAAACAGAATTTTTTTTTTTTTTTTTGGTGAGAAGTGAAAAATGTAAAGAGTTGAAAAGGCAGTTAATCTGTAAGGAAACAAGTCTCTCTCTCTCTCTATGGGGAAAGGATTTGGGAAAAAGCCAGGATTCCTTACAAATACCCACATGGGCAAGGTCTGCCACTAAATTTTTGTGTTGAAGGACGGTATTATACAATGTAGAAAAAGGTCAGTCGTAAGAGGACTTTCTGTGGAGATTTCTTTAGTCCGTTAAAAAAAAAATGTTAACTTTACAAAAATAAATCCTTGAGTATCTGCAGCTCGGATAGCTTTTGAAAACGTTACCTGAAATCCTAGTTTCTGGAGACTGCGGGCTAAACGTCTGGCACCAAATTTAGCTTCTTCTTCACTGTGGTTTGAAAGAAAGAAAAAGATGATCAGTTACACAGGAAATAAATTTTATACTGAGGAACACAACAAACTGTACGCGTGATTTTGTTTTTAAGTCTAGAAAAATGTCCTTCCCATGAGGGGAAAATTAAAAAATGAAAATTGAAAACCCAAGTAACATTTACCTTGTTGCTCCAGTGCAAATAATTTTTCCTGAGGACCAAATCGTAGCTGTAATCCTAGGCTTTCTAAGCTTCATTAATACTTTCTGCAAAAAAAGACAACCAAAACTCCAACAACCTGATTACACAGTGTTAATTTTCACACACGGTTCTACTCTATGTGGCCATTTCATGTTTAAATACTACGCCAAGCTTACCCAAGACTGAAATAACTGTTCTCCAAATCACCCATTCTGAAATCAAGAACCACGCTGAACACAAAGAACGTATTAATCCAAAAGGACATTTAATCAATTAAAAATTCAAGGCCTGTATAAATCTCTCATTGTATACTTGAAATCAATGTACCACAAGGATGTACACACTCCAACTCTCATTCCACTCTGTTCACATAACTGGAATTTGCAATTTGCATGCATCCTCAAACATGCCAAACTTGTTCACGCCTCAGGAGCTTTGCCTAGCTTACTTTCATCTGGAATATTCTTCCTTCAATGTTCTCCCTTCATTCAGGTCTCTCACCAGATGTCATCTCCACAGAGAGGCCTTCCCTGATCATTCCACCAAAGTACCCATCCCTTCACCCCTCCCTGATCTCTAACCCTGCTTTTCTCTGCTTCTTGGTGCCCGCCACTACTTTATACTGTGTCTTACAGCTGAGATGCCCATTACATATTCAAGGTCGATGTGCAAATCCGGAATGCGGGAGGAATGCTGGAGCTGGAGATGTAATTTTAGATTCCTTAGAAACGAAAGGCACTTAAAGCTATGGGTTTAGAAGAAATTACCTACAGTGTGAGTATAAATAGGTCAAGGACTAAAGTCCAAGATAAAATGTGAATTTAAATTTTCACCTCAGCTTTTCATTTATGGCAATATTTATTATATGGCCATTATGTATAAAAGAGATGTTTACTGAATATGTAGCAAATAAATGAATGAGACATTTCTTCTTAAAACTCTTGTTACATTTTTAGTTCCTTCTTTTCTCAGTCATATGCCATATTATCAAACTAGAAAGCTGTTAAATCTGGGGAGACAAAATTTACCACAGATGCAAAATAAAATCTGAGCTAAAATACATTATAAAATTTCATACGTAAGTGTGTGGCTGAGAAACACTGAGTTTATTCTACGTTTAACTGTCTTGCACTACCAGCTCGTCCAGCAACTCAGTTTTCAGTTAACCTTCCTAGAAAAAATGACTTCTCTACCATATGGCATGCTAAGGTTCCAACGCAGCATTAAGCCTTTTCCTCTCTTTTTAGCAGATATATTTGCTCCTTTTTTAAAGTGAAGATGGCATTATGGATGAACCTGAAACCCTTTCATTGTGATTCACTGACATTTTTAATTGAATTTAATTCATCTTTATTTAGTTTCTAGCATGAAGAACTAATGAAAATTTATCAAGGTATACTGGCATCTGATTTTTAGAGCTTAAACAGAGCCTTCATACACATTCTTAACTTTTATAATAAATGTATAAGGTAGTGTCATCATTGTTTACTTAGTATCTTCACAGCACTGTAAAATTAGGCTAATGTAGCACACACGACAAAATTCAGATACTCACTCCAACGTCACGCTTATAAATTACATTTGCTCCCTCCAAAGCAATCTTCCTTAAGTTCAAATGGCATCTTGTTCTAAAAACACAGACTACATTTGTAATTAGAATGTCCAGTGCAACATCACTGTCTGCATCCATTGGGGTAGTTTAAAAACTTAGCTTCCCACCACGAAGATCACATCCTGAGAAATAAAACAAAATAAAATAATTAAACTCAAATGTTTTGTTAATATATTGTTCACAAGTAATCTTGAAAACTAAAATGCAAGAAGTCGATCTCATTACTTATTGTTCAAATGGTACTCAAATCAAATCATATCCTTTCTTCTCCCCACGAAGAATGTCACTTTTTAAAAGATAACATGTCATATAAAATCCTTCCAAATCTGGACCTAACTTTCATTCCTTAAAATTAATCAGTAACTTTTACACGCCAGGAGCTTGCCAGACGTATCTGCAGCAACTCGCCTTTACAACCACCATGCTCCAGGCGTATCGCAGTTATGGCCATTCTCCAAACACACCATGTTCAAGGGCTGGACTTTGTGGTCCCAATGTCCAACCATTAATGGTACTATAACCCACCTCATACAACCTGCAAGGGCTATAAAAAGAATGACCTACTTTTCCGCTTTTTCGGGTAGAGCCATTGACTTAAGTTTAAAGAGGCAGCAATATTAATTATAACATTTATTAACAGACTTTTCTCACTTACTAGTCATTCATTCATTATTCACTTACTGAACACCTCCATACACTGAGGATACTGGAGGAAAAAAGAATAAGGCAAGGTCTTTTGTCCTGAAGGAGCTCACAAACCTATGTGTGTACGGGGGAGCTCTAACAAACAGTTACTTAGCACAACAGCATTTTTATCAAGATCCCAATCTTCCAAAATATATATCTTTTCAAAACTGTTTGAATTTCTATAAACAAACAAGAACAAGCCCTTGTTTTTACTAAGCACAGGATCCATGTCCAGCTAAAATATTCTCTGAGTTTCCACATCTTAAAAAATAAGTAATGGTAATTCAGCTCACCTACCCCACAAAGAGAAAATCAGAAAACAGTAACAATACTATTATAATTATCTTTACAATTCCTTGAAGCCACAATATGAAAATGAACTAGGATTCTTTATAAGGATTCAAGTTATTATATGACTAAGGATTCAAGTTATTATATGACTGAAAAATGAAGAAGCCAAGAGTCCAAATAAAAGAAATTCAGTTTTGTTTTCCTGCCTTTTAGTTTCTGATAGGACACAATGAGAAGCCAGACCGAAACTTTTAGCATCTCTACAGGATCATATAGCATTGAACTCTGTGTATTACTTGAACCTCAATGTCATTCTATTTTCTCACTCTTATATTCCCTTCAATCTGCTTATCTGTTTCTCTGTTCTTTGTGTATGTTTGAGCAACCTCAAATGATTCTTATGTACAAGAGGCGGGACAGGGGTGGCAGTGGAGTCTGAGGGATAGATATATAAGTGGACAGATTAATAAGCAGAGGACAGAAACAGTTATCAGTGGTGATCTTAAGTGCAGACTCCATGTTTGACTCACCACCGACTAGTTCTCAGGACTTAGGCCAGTTATGCATTCTGTCTGTGTCTTGGTTTTCTCACCTGTGACATGGACTAGACAGTGCCTACCAGACAGTGTTATGGGAATTATATAAAGTGTATGAAAAGTACTTAGCACATATACTTGGAAAATAATAACACAAAAATAACAGTGATTAGGGATAAAAATAAGTTCAAATCCACAGGCAGAGCAGAGATTTCTTAGCATTACTTCCCACGATTACATCACAACCCAGATACTGAGCCACCTGCTATTTTCCTATTAAAATTAGGAAATAACTGTGAGGTAGAGGCTCCCGGCCGCTCACCCCAACATCTATTAGGGTCACTCTGTACTGGTCAACGAAATGTAAAATGAATGGTTTTGTGTCTTTTGAGAAGTCTGCTTAGAGGGACCAAATTAACCAGCGAAGACCCTTTTGCCTTTCTGCTCTTCTTCATTCTTGCTGCATGGAGTCTGGACGTGAGAGCTGGAACTCAAGAAGCCATTTGGGATCATGAGATTATGAGATGAGTATGGAAGAATAGTAAGACAGAAGCAGCCCGAGTTCCTGATACTGTGAAACTCCTTACTAGCCCTGTACTTTCTAATTCTAGACTTTACAAATGTGAGAGAAAAATCAATTTCTATCTTAAGCCCCCATGGTGGACTTTAGTTATATGCAGCCTGACTGACACACATCCCATGATAAGAGGGCACAAAAAGCACTACGTAACAGAGAAATTGCATATGAAGAAACTATGTCAAATTTACTGTTTCTCATAGACTTTTTACAACAAACAGGCTAAAACAAATTGACTCAGATCTACTACCCTGAGTATTAAACTGTTGAACTGTCTGGGAGAGAATACAAGGATAACATGTAAGGTAAAAAATAAGTCAAGAAAGAAGGGGTAAAGCAAATCTTTGAGAATGCAAAGAAGCCTTAATTAATTTGAAATTAATTCAAAATTGATGACTGTTTCTATATATCAGCAACTTAAATTCTAAAAATGAAGTCATGGGCATAGATCATCATAAGTTAGGAAGTATTCATATTTTATATGAGTAAGCTGTCAAACAGTCTCAGAAGATATATCATTGCTTTAATAAGTTAAATCAAGGATAAAATAAGAGGAAGTCAGTACTTAAGAAAAAAAAAAGATGCAAGGCATACTACATGAAAGATTCCACCTTTTTCAAGCAGTATCAAAAAAAAAAAAGGCCCATTTGCAGTTTATCTATCTTGTAAAACAAGAGTAGTACTAAATATTAACAAAGATTAACTTCTTAAAGCTAAAGCATTTCATATCACTTTTAAATAGGATAATTCAAATGGCAATCCAGTGAAAGAGACAAATCTCAACTTCTACAGAGCATCTGACAGCCTATCATACCCCTTTCAATTCTGAGTGAAGCTAAATCATTTATCAATGGGTAAAAAATTCTACCTGAGGAAACTTTATTGTCAGCATTAAAGAGGAATGAATTGATTACCTCTTAAAGTAGTTCAAAAGGCTTAGATTATTCCTAAAAATACACACACATAACTTTTTAAACACAGTTTAAACACATACACACACACACACACACACACACTACTATAAAAAACATGGGGACAATTAATTCCCACTAGGGAAGAAATATTCCAAATTGCTTGTAACTATTATGGTACCTACAGTTAAACATATGGACCATTTATTTCACCTAATAAAATCTGAAAGTCAAAGACTACATCTTAAATGTTTGTACACACCCATGGCTCGGCACCATATCTGGCACATAGTAAATGTTCTCTTACTATTTGGTGAATGAATGCTAGAAGATCCAACATTTCAATCTTCAGCCTATATTAAATTTCTCATCTACCTAGAATTCCAAACTATTTCTTTTAATACTAGGCATGGCAAATTTTTTTAAAAACTAAAAGCAAATCTGAAACTTTACTTCCAAAGCCATTCATTTTCATATAAATGAAGAAGAGCTAAGAGTCTTTTTCTTTCCTACATGCCCCTTAATATAATATCCATGAAAATGCATATGTAGTACACTTTACTATATTTCATGATGGTTTACACATAAAACTTTTTAAACTTGTTTGTACAGTTCCAAGGGAAATGTGTTTAAGCAAATCCACAAAAAAAGAATAGTATTTTAGAGTGGCATTTAAACTTACAAAGCTGTTAAGCCTGCTGACACTATAGCATGAAATATTTAAGATATATAAATGGCAAAAACGAACATCTATGTACCTACCGTCCAGCTTAAAAAATAAAATTTACAATACAATTGATGTCTCCTCATGCACTTCTCCCGAATTACATGCTCATACCTTCCCTTTGGAGAAAATCTCTACTCTTGCTGAATTGTTTTATCATTCTCATATATTCCTCTTAAAGTCATGACGTATGTATTACGTCCTTGAACCCAGTAAGTCATGTTTTTAAAAAAATACATTGATGGATTTGGTTTGCTAATATTTCAGTTAGGATTGATATGTCTATGTTTGTAAGTAGAATTTGCCTATAATATTCCTTTCTTGGACTGTCTTTATCTGGTTTGAGTATCAAGGTGACACTAGACTTATTAGACAAGTTAGGTTGGTTTCTTTTTTTTTTTCTTCAGTTTTTATTTTTTATTTTTTTAAACATCTTTATTGGAGTATAATTGCTTTACAATGTTGTGTTAGTTTCTGCTGTTTAACAAAGTGAATCAGCTATATGCATACATATATACCCATATACCCTCCCTCTTGCGTCTCCCTCCCACCCTCCCTCCTATCCCATCCCTCTAGGTGGTCACAAAGCACCGAGCTGATCTCCCTGTGCTATGCAGCTGCTTCCCACTAGCTTTCTATTTCACATTTGGTAGTGTGTATATGTCAGTGCTACTCTCTCACTTCGTCCCAACTTACACTTCCCCCTCCCCATGTCCTCAAGTCCATTCTCTACATCTGTGTCTTTATTCCTGTCCTGACCCTAGGTTCATCAGAACTGTTTTTTTTTAGATTCCATATATATGTGTTTACATACTATTTGTTTTTCTCTTTCTGACTCACCATAATTCAAAAAGAGTCATGTACCACAATGTTCACTGCAGCACTATTTACAATAGCCAGGACATGGAAGCAACCTAAGTGTCCACTGACAGATGAACAGATAAAGAAGATGTGCCACATATATACAATGGAATATTATTCAGCCATAAAACGAAACGAAATTGAGTTACTTGTAGTGAGGTTTCTTCTTCTTTTTTAAAAAAAAAATTCTCTGGAAGACAGTTTTAGAAGACCTTATCTGAAAATTGTGTGGACCTGTTTCTTGTTTCCTTGGGGGATTTTAAAAGATTAATTCAATTAAAGAGTTTTAAGACATTTGATATCTTCTATTTCTTCTTTAATCAGTTTTCCTAAATTAAATTTTCTTGGGACATTTTCCATTTCTTCTAAAATTTAAAATTTTATGGCATACAATTTTTCATGGTTTTCTTACAAATTTTAAAAACTCAACTTTAGTATACTTATCTCTTTTTCAACATAGTATCATTTATCCCTGCTTTTTTCCCTATCATCAATCTTGCTGAAAAGTTTTTCTATTTTTTGTTTCTTCAAAGGACAAACTATTGGCAGTTAGTTGATCCTCTTTATTAAATTTTTTGCCTTATGTTCATTATTTCCTTCCTTCTACAGACCTATTTTTTCCCCTAATTTCTTATATTGGAAAGTAAGTTGGATGCTTAATACTTCAGTTTTGAACTTTTTCTCTATTCTCATATGAACACTTAAGGCGATTATAACCAAGTGCTTTCGGTACATCTGAAGTTGGATATATTATGTTTTCATTATCCCTTGATTCTAACAATATTTACATTTCCATTATTATTTTTCTTAGACTAATTAGCTATTTATTTAGAAATTCTTTGCCTTTAGACATGTATAGTTTTTAAATTTACTGGTAATGAGGAAGTGCTAACTTAAAAGAATGAGATACCACTATTTATACTGGTAAGCATCAAACACTGCTGATGAAGATGTAAATAAACCAGCATTCTCTTATAATTTGGAACAATTTCTACAGGAGATAATCTGGCAGTGTGTATTCAAATAATTAAAAATATGTGTATATGATGAATTGCAGTCAACCATTAAGAATGCATCTTGAGAAATTATTCAACTGAGCAAAGTATAAATAAGATTATACACTGCAATTCTGTTAATAACAGAAACCTAAGTGCCCATCTAGAAGGGATTGGTTAAATAAAGTATAGCAGTCTCATATAACAGACTACTGAACAGACTTTATAAATTACAACTACATGGATGTAGATGGAGGTTCATAATGTAAAAAATAAATATATGTTTGATAGAGTTCATTTTGGTTTACATATCTCTGTATGTATTAAAAATGCCAAAATGTTAACAATTATTCTATTCAGAGAATTGGCAACAGAGTGACTTTGGTAATTTCCCCACTGCCCGAGGCCTAATATTAAGACATGGTTTAATAAGGTGTTTTGTCCTGTTTCTCAAGTAAATGTCTAACATGTGTTTGTCAAATATTTCCTTCTAATAAAAAGCAAAGTTGAAAACTGAAGCTGTCCTACTTCAAGAAATAACATATTTCTAGCACTGTATTAAAATGCATTATTGAAGTTGAAACAGCTTCTTCCCTGCTCACTGACTTTCATGGACAAGTTAGAGCCTCTTTCCAGGGGTATTCGAACTACAACCTTAAAGCATCACCTGGAAAACATCGCCACCTCCTGGTTTTTAAGACAAATTACATCCGAGGCTACTACATTTAAAATTTTCCACACCAGGAAAGACATTTTAAACTAAAAGGGCACAATAAACACTGTTATAAAAACAATGCAAAAATAACCCTAAAAATCTAACTAAAAGGCAAAAGAATAAAATAAACATGAGAATACAGAAAAGTAGATTCTAGCTACTTTTGAGTGTTCTTAAGTTGCATCTGAGGCTACTGTGGGTGTGGCTCCTCAAAGGTTTAACCACGGAACTACTGTCCATGATTTGAGAAATGGCAGAAGGGAGGGAAAGACTGGATATAGTCCAACTGCAAACACAGTGTGAGCCCAGGTGGTGTCCTAGAGATCATTCTTCTACAAATAAGATACGCCATCCAAACTAACCTCATATTCTTTATAAAGCCCCCAAAATAGCAGCTTAGGAAAGAGACATTTTGTGTTCCTGATCCCAACAGATTACTCGATCGTCTCTCAACACATGCCTATGACACTAAGATGGACAAAAGCCTTTTAGAAAGAGGGTCTTCTTTCGTATCTGTTTAATAGTACAGCATAAACCTTACAAAAGGGTAGGGTGACTTAGTGTTTACATTTAGGTGTGTGATACTGGGTAAGTTACCTGACCTCTTTCTAAGTCTTAATTTTTTCTTCTGAAAATCAGTGATAACATCACTGCATCTCCCCGGGGGCTTTTAAGGATTAAATATGATTATTTATGTCAAGTACATAGCATACAGCATGTGTTCACTAAATGGTAGCTGTAACTGTTTAATGGATTCACAGGTAGTAGAATATCACAACCAGACAGTATGATTTAGTGAATTGACACAAAACTTGAGAACAGCCACATTAACAGAAAAAAACAGAAATCATAAGAGGTTAGGCAGGGGTCAGGAAACTACAAGCAATGGGCCAGGGCCTGATTTGTTAAAAAAAAAAAAAAAAAAAAGAGTCATACTGAAACACAGCCATGCTCATGTGTTTACATAATGACTCTGTGGCAGAGCTGATAGTTGTGACAAAAACCAAATGACCTATAAGCCTAAAATAGTTACTATCTGGTCCTTTAAGAAAAAGTTTGCAGATCCCTACACTAGCGCAATGGGGCAATAGCGATAAAATAAAATTTAATGCTAATAAATGTAAAGCTCACATTTTTATCTAGAGTCTGTCATACAGAGTAAAGTAAGTCAGAAAGAGAAAAACAAATATTGTATATTAACACATATACGTGGAATCTAGAAAAATGGTACAGATGAACGGATCTGCAGGGCAGGAATAGAAACGCAGGCATAGAGAACGGACGTGTGGGCACTGGGTGGGGGAAGGGGAGGGTGGGATGAACTGGAAGATTAGGTTTGACACAAATACACTACCATGTGTAAATAGATAGCTAGTGGGAACCTGCTGTACAGCACAGGGAGCTCAGCTTGGTGCTCTGTGATGACCTAGATGGGCGGGATGGGGGTGGGAGGGAGGTCCAAGAGGGAGGGGATATATGTAAACATATACCTGATCTACTTCATTGTACAGCAGAAACTAACACGACGTTGTAAAGCAATTATACTCCAATAAAAAAATAAAGTGAATAAAACATCTGTATATCATGGTCCTTGACTGGTTCCTGGTTTGAACAAAACAGTTGTAAGAGGAAATTTGAGTATGATAGATGACATTAGGGAATTACTGTTAATTTTGTTAGGTGAAATTATAGGGTGGTCATGTAGACAATTATGCTTATTTTTCAGACATGCATATTGAAATATTCACGGAGGAAATGCCATGTCTGTAATTTACTTTAAGATACAGGAATCTTCCACTGTCTGAACTCGGTAACAAATAGACTTGGATAAAGTTTCAGATGAGTCCCTCATTATCTGGAATCTTACCACAGGAACCAAACAAATTTGGACAATCTATTCTGAGGTACAGAATGAATCTGGATAGTAGGTATAATTTTAAGACAAAAAAGTACCATACTACTGCCTCATCTCTTACTAATGATTAAATCTAGGTGATAGGATATATGGGTATTCGTTACACCACTCTCCCTACATTTCTGTCTAAAAATTTCCATAATAATTTTTAAAAGCTGTTTAAAAAGAAAAAAAGTATTTCCTCACAATAGGTCACACTAAGACAACATGGATTTTAATTATATTACTTACAAAAAAAAGAAAAACTAGGTTAGAAAGGAGTATTCAGAGCAAAGGAATTACTAGCCTCTTTGCTACTAAAACATCTAGAATATCCTGACCTTATCATTTAAAGAGGGCACTGATATCCAGATATCCAGAGGAAAGTAGGATGGCATGAGATATAAAAATAGTTGTCTGAGGAAAGTCTCAGGACGTTTAGCACAAGAAAGGAAAGATAGCAGTTGCTCTCAAATGTCTGAATAAAAAGGAAACTGAAAGATCCAAATAAAGTCGCACGGAAGCAGGCCTCATAAAGCCACACCAAAAAGCAAATACCTGCAAAGCAGAAGCCTAAATGGAAGCTAAGTTTCCCAAAAAAGGGGAGGTAGGGCAAAATACTTAACCAAGTTAGGAATGTTATAGAATGATTCCCTTATTAGGTGGAAGATGCCACTAGATGGTTTCTAAGATGCCATATAATTCTCAAATCCCAGGATTCCAACATCTAACATGAAGACATACTATAGACAAATTTAGGAATTACATACTAAATTTCAATTTTCATTCTAGAACTATTATGTTAGTTTAATTAAATTAACATCCCAGTTCTGAACTTCCCACCCTCCCTTCAACAAGCATTCGTGTTCAAACGGGCAGTAAAGGGAGAAAGATGCACTGAGGGGCAACGGCAGAGGCAGATGACCAAATTGCAAATTCTTTGTTTGGCATGGTGACATCACATCATGAAGACGTTTCTCTGCACGGCCCAACAGCTTATACTTTATACCAACAGCCCTTGGGGTTGGCATTTTTGTGTTCTAGCCACATGAAGAAAGTTTTATTAACAGTATGCCTGGGCACAAAAACCCTTGTATATTCCAAAGGACAGGATTATGTAGTATACCACTCACATAAAACGGTTAAATGCTTAAATAAAAGCAAAAGTATTTGACGTACAAAACCATCACTGCATGAAGTTAAACAGAAAGGTAAACCATCTTCATTACATATGTCTCCACCTTCTATCTCTGACTTAATCTAAATACCAATTCTGAAGACTGGTAGCAAAATGGTTATTACAATTTTTAAAAATCTACATTGAGAATTACAAAGATACAGTTTTTATTTTATTTTTTATTTTACATTGGAGTATAGTTGATTTACAACGTTGTGTTAGTTTCAGGGGTACAGCAAAGTGATTTAGTTTGTTGTTTAGTTAGTTTAGTTTTTACGTATATCTATTCTTTTTCAGATTCTTTTCCCATATAGGTTATTACAGAGAAAGATACCGTTTTTTAAACAACTCTGAGGGTTGCCAGCAACTATCTATTAAAAAAAAATAGTAAAGAGGAGTATATTAATATGTTTTAATCAATGAAAATATTTGTAATGATGCCTAAAAGGTGGTGGAGGAAGATTTAAATGATGCTGATTTTCTGAAAATGACTGCTTAAGGAAAGATAATGGTTTACACTGCCATGAAAAAGTTCCAGTACAAAAAAGTATTTTGCAGTTTAAGAATACATAATCAAATACTTACCCCATATTAATAATGCTTAAACAGTAGCCTGCTTAAGATTTTCACTATTTTAATATGTACTAATATGTATCTGTAAAGTAAGAAATCTTGGCTGTCTAATGGATGCTATGTGACAGGGGGCTGACTCTAAACTGTTTCTCCCCTTATTTGCAAAATACAAACAACACTATTTACTCACCATATGATTGATCTGAGGGATTAATGAGCACCTCACAAATTATAATATGCTCTATTAAAGTGTTGTCACATTAGTCAATGCTAACATTAATATTAATTTTAACTAATGTACTATTATAAGAGGAAAAAGTATTTTACTGACTACAACTTGAAATCTGGCGATTCACACTCAAAGATGAGAAATCTGGCATACAGATTCCTTATTATGTAAAAGCAAGATTTATTTTGGATAGATTTCTTAGTATTTCAATTACACGGTCTTAATATATGATTTTAAAAGATGGCATGTCATTTTCTGATTACATAAGAAATACTTAAAGAAAAAAAAAGTCATCCATAATCCCACCACAGTGATAATTACTGCTGTTTTTCTATGCTCATATAGGTATACGAGCCTGCTAAATCCATATATTTATCTGTGTATATTAAACAAGATTGAGATCATATGTTTTGAGGCTGCTAAATCCATATATTTATCTGTGCATATTAAACAAGACTGAGATCATATGCATACGGTGTTGTATCTAGTCAACAAAGGATTTTATAAAAATCTTTTGACAACCTGAGATAAGAAAAATAGCAATATTGAATTAATTGATTTTCCTTGAATACTAATGAAGGTGAACTTTTCAAATATGAATACTTGTATTTATTCTATGTTAATTGCCTCATATCCTTTGTTCATTTTCCTTCTGAGATATTCTACTGATTTATAAAAAGCTCTTATATGTAAAGAAATATCAGCCTTTTGCTTGCTTATTCTATTCCTTCTGCTAAAAATGATCAATCCCGACTTCTATATCTAGCTCATTCCTACTTGTTCGATAGCTCAGCATCACCTTCATTCAATCAACTCTATAACAATGAAACGGAAATCTAAGCATCAGGCCCAGTCCCACTGGATGGGGGTCCAGCAGTGACCAAGATCTGGCAGAGGGAACAGCTGGTGTTCTCAGCTCTGAGGTGAGTGAGCAGTGTGAACTGTTCGGATGTGAAGAAGGGCCAGCCTGGCTAGAGTGGGAAGATGGAAAGTGGCATGAGACCAGGCTGGAGATGCAGGCAGGGGTTAAATTATGCCTTCTAGGCCAAGTTGAGGATTTTCATGTTTATCCCAAGATAATGGTGGGCTAAAGAGAAGCAAGAAATGACATAATGTATTTGCTTTTCATGAAAATCTATCACTGCCATTTCTGTAACAGGAGAATGGACTGCAAGGTTAGAACAGGCAGAAAACCCAGTTAGGGTCTAGTGCGGCAGTCCTGGTGAGAGAGGACAGTCGTGGGAGCAGGGTGGATGAAGACGGAAGGAAGTAGATGGAAGAGAGACAGTTTTGGGAGGCAGAGTGAACAGAGCTTTGTGACTGATGTGGGAAAGAGGAAAAGGGAGATGGAGGATGACTCCAGGTTTGTGGCCTAAGGTACTATCTACTGGGACAGGAACACTGAAGGGAGAGCAGGTTTGCAAGGGGAGATGGGAAAAGGAGGAGGGGTAAGGATTCTGTTTTGGACATGTTGACTTGAAGGAACTTGTGAGACATCCAAGAGGAGATACAGACAATCAGATAAGAGCCGCTGCTCAGGGCAGGCCTAGGTCTAGACTGGAGGTGAAAACTTGGAAACCCTCATACAGAAGGTAATTAAAACCATGACGGGTAAAATAAGAAATCAAAGGAACTAAGACATCTGATCTCCAAGACTGAGCCAGAGCATCCATTACCATGATGAATGCTCCGAGTCTCATGACCACGCTGCTAATCGTACTACTACACAGCACTTTCCCACACTATGGTGAAATTTTGTATTTCTGTCTCCTTGGTAGACAATAAGCTCCTTGGACGTGTGATCAATTCTTACTTATTTTTGTACCCAAGTCTTGGAATAGTTCCCAAGGCATGAGACACATTCAATAAAGTGTCTGTGAGAGGTTAACTGTTAGCTTGAGATTATTAAAAAGCAGCATCTCTACACATGCACACACAAACACAAGTTTTAAGAGCGCAGGCTCTGGAGCAGATTACTTGTGTTAAATCCAGACTCTACCACTTATCAGTCGTGTGACCTTGGGGAAGTTATTTAACGCCTTTGTGCCTCAATGTCCACATCCGTAAGATAAGGCAGATAACAGCACCTAGTGCCAAGTGCTGGCAAAGCTAAAATTTCATGCAGAGCATTTAGCATAGTACTTGTACACGGTAAGCATTCAAATTTAGCTATTCTTATTGTTACTATAATTATCTCCTTTCTTCATCTTCCAGGGATAGAGAAATGTTCAAAAATGGAAAGGATTTCCAGTTATTCATTGTGGTTCTCCAGCTTTGGAACACAAAAACAGATCATGTTGCTTCAGGTCTAAAAGCAAGGGTAAAAATAAAGAATACAATTTTGATATATCTGGTAAATGAAATCAGTATTTAAAAAACAACTAAATTTAACAGTGAGTTAAAACAACAACAACAATAACAATAACAAAACCGTTTCAAACCAAAACAAAACGTAGTTGTTGATTGTGTGAGTTTTTTGGGGGGTGGGGAGTTGGGAGTCTGGAGGAGAAGGAGAGAGGAAGAGACGGGGAGAAGAGTCTGACCAAGTCTACTACAAATTACAAAACAGACATTTTGCCAACATTTACTTAGCTAGGTACCTGCAAAAACAGGAAAACTGAATATTAAATTGCAACAAAACTATTCATCAAGTTCATTTCATTTAAAGTGTAAATTTATCATGTTCATTTTAAGTGTAAGGCCTCAGTTTTTCCCAGCAGGTCTTACATGCATCCCTATTTTCCCATATTATGAGCTATCATTTAAAAAACGAGGAAGTTTGTCTCTTTACAGAGAATCTTGATATTTGCCCTAAGTTACCCATAATAAGCAACTACAATTTGTGAGACTACTCTAGCCATTAAGCTGATGCTAATAACACAACAGAATTTTTTAAAGATTATCATTTTCTTCGCAAGTAAAAATGTTAATTAATTAGGTTGCTAAAAAACTGAATAAACCCTCTTTCAGCTTGTGGTTGGTGTCAAGGTTGGCATGCATAAAGTTCAATTTTTTCTGTAATCTGATTTTTATTTCAAAGGTATGAATGCAGGATTCAAACTTCAACTGCTGACAGCTCATCAAGAATTTAATCCAGAGAAAGCACTGCAAGTTGAAAACACAACAGGTGGAATTTCCTATTTTGACAGTTTCCTTTCAACTGCTTTTATAGGTTTACCCTTCATATAAAATGTCTGCTCTAATGGAGACAATCTGTTTAAGGTCTAGGTCATGTATGACTGCCATTTTTTAAAAAAAGGAAGGTAAGATTATGAAATTAGCTACTTGGAAAATAGTGTACAGAGTTCAAACTTTTCAGTTAAAAAATAGTTCTTACTATTTAGTAAAAAATGTAACATACTTAAATAAAAGCAAAAGGGACTGCAGAATGAATACTCTTTCCACATGTAAGCACCATTAAGAATTTCCTGTTTTACTCAGAAATGGGCAGATCTTTCACTGATTGAGGGCTGTATCACTCAAAAAAGATAAATATGTAGAACTTGGCTGAAGATCAGAAGAACGCCATAACATTTTTTAAATTGGAAACTAAGGTCTGTGAGAAGGACTAAAGGGCACTGATTTAAACCTAGCACAACAGTAAACTGAGTAATTGATAATAACGTACAATTAAAGAAAGTATTCTAACACAGACGCATAAAAAGAGTGATAAGGAGGTTTTCTGATGGGAACATTGGTTCTTAACTTTTAAGAAAAAGCCAAAACAAAACAAACAAAATAAATGCTATAAAGAGGCACAAGCCCCAAAGATATTGATTAACTAACCTCTGTAGGGCCCTGATTTTAAAAACATTTCCAAGTTGTTTCTAATGGGGCGGTCAGTTGAGAACCACTGGGCTGAAACGCCACAACAGGTCAACAAAATAATGGAATTTCCCTTTCAGCAGGTCCTTAAAATGGGTTATATTCTCATATCAGGACTGTTTATCATAGAGAACATCAAGACTTCTGCACTCTTTCCCATGCATTGTTTCCTTAACTTGGATTCATGCATTAAACTGTCACAATCTGCCTTCTGCCTCTGCATGGGATGAAATGTTACAAATGAACTGCTCATTGCTGAATCCAATGTCACAGTCGACACTCCCTCCTACTGGACCTCTCCAGAGCATAAAGCCCTGGGAACCCCTGATTCCCCCAATTCTTCCTCACCATCCCCTATCCTTGGCTTCTGAGGCACCTTTCCTAGGTTCTCCCCATCTCAAATACTGCTCTGTCTGCCTCTTATGTCATAAATTCTTCAGGGAAGTCCACAACAGTCCCTGAAGAGCTCAACAATTGGTTCCAGAGGTGCAAACCCCCTTGAAATCATATCCACACAAATTTGGATGTATATCTGAGGAGACCATTATTTTCTTCATATTCTCAAATGAGTTTAAGATCCTTGAAGGTTATAAACAACTGCCTTAAATCCCTTTCTAATTTAAGCTTTCCAGGCTTCAACTGCTACCCATAAATTTATGGCTCTTACTTCAATCCTGACCTATCAGAGATCTGAATCCATATTCCTGTCTGTTAGGCATATTCATTAAGGTAAACCAACACATCCAAAACTAATAATTAATCCCCTCAGAAATACTTGCTGTCTCCAGATTCTTAATTTTAGTTAATGGAGCCACCACCCAACACTCCCAAACCTGAATCAGAAATTTCAGAAATCATCCTTCATTTCTTCTTTTTCTCCTACACCCAGTTAACTTCTCATCTAGCTTCTTTTCTGCATCCCAAGCATCAGTGTTTTATATTAGGCTTTCACGTGCCATTAAGGCTACAGCCTTCTAGTGGAATTCTCTGCTTGCAGTCTCCACAATTTAGTCCATCTACCAAATAAGCTACCAGAATTGTCTTCCTAATTGTGCCACACCCCTGCTTAAATAAATATCTCTTGGCTCTCTTACATAGACAGCTTGGAATGCAGTGAGTTTCATGTATCCAAATTACCTTTTTATAACCTAATCTTCCACTTCCAACACACCTTAACTGTTTCAAAACTTTTCACCACTCCTCTTGCAACAGCACACCCTTTCCTGGTTTTATATCTGCCTAGGATGCCCCTTCCCCACTCCTTCAACTGACAAACTCTTACTCACAATTGTATTCATTAGCATGCAACTGATGTGAACCAAGCACTACGGCTAGACCCTGGGAATACAGCTCAGAACAAAACAGTCAGGTAAGAAACCCTCATGGCAGTTGTATTCCAGTGGAAGAAACAGACAATGAAAAGACAAGCCACGAAAATAATTAGAGAATGCGATCTATGTTATAAAGAGAAACTCTAGAGTGATCCAGGAAGGTCCCTTAACTTCCTCAGAGATGAGAAATTATTCTTAAAATGAGATCTTGAAGGATAAGGAGGAGCCAGCCATATGAAACACTGACAGAAGAGATCCCAAGCCGAGGGCACAGCAAATGTAAAGGTACTGACTGTATTATAACTGTCTACTCTACTAGACTGTAGGCACCATGCTCCTTAACGAGAACGGTTTAATATAAATGTGTGTCTTTAGAATGCGGCTTAGTGGCTGGCACTTGGTCATCAACTCAATAGACCGGTTTTAGTTCAGACCCCCAAGTCCTAAAGGGCAACTGTGTTCCTGGAGTTTTCACAAATACAGAAATATAATACAGTTCTGATGTAAGGAAAGAATAATTTTGGTTAAAACACACATACAGACCCTTAGCACTTCTGGTATATATTCTCTTTCCCCTTTCCTAAGCTACACTCTCCATTTCAGCCCCAAGGGTCCTAACTCATCCATATCCTAAGTTTATTCCATGAAAGCTGGTTATAGACTAGCTACCCTGTCAGTTACCTTCAGCATAACAACCATCCTTTAAACAGGGTGTGATAATAAAGCCATTATTCCTCTCTTTACAAAGTGAGAGGATACAATACAAACTAAGTTAAGAATATAGTTTCCGACATCTGAAACTCTTCTAATTTAACAGGCCCTAAACAAAAAGCCTACAAAGAGTAACTTTGTTACTTTGTCTGTAATGTACAGACAAATTAAACTATCACCCAAGTAGGTTTACACTATGCATTGAAGCAGAATTTTCAAGATTACTGGCCAGCCAAAGGTTTTTTCTAAAGATTTATATTAGCAATATGCTGCTGAGATAATGAAAAAAGTATTATTCATAGAGCTTTTTATCAGTTGTGAACTGATGAGACACATCACACCCCTTACCTCAGGTCCTCCCCCACCAACAACAAATAAAAAGAGAGAACTGAGTTAAGAAATCTGGTGGACCTTTGAGATGAGCACACCAGGCTGGTGTTGAGGAAGATCTAATGAACTGGCGACTGTGCCTTCAACACGGCTGTGGCTCCTACCACCACCCTAACCTGCCACGTCCTGGGATGCGGTCAACCCATGAGCAGTTAACGGCTGCTCATTACAACCTCACTAGGTTGCACATGCATACCAGAAACTGGAGATACCCAAGAGGTTCACTGCAGCCATAAGCAGGTGAGAGATAAAAGGTTTTGTGGTTCAACAAAAGTATCTGGCAAATTAAAAAGAATGGAGAGGTTCTTGTTCCACATAAGCTGCAGGTTCATCGTGAATCTGAACAGAGGTTCAAACAATGATAGGGTCTATAAGTGTTGGCCATACTCATAAACCAAATGCCCATCTTCAGATTCGCACTTTTGGGTTACACACTGGTTTTATTATCTTCATATCTGAAAGATGGCAACACCTGTCCCTGAAAAAGGGTGGTGTTAAGAACACCAGGGAAACATTAACATGTGTTAGACAGAATAAAACACCCAGGTTTTATTCTGGGCAACAGTATTGACACTTTGGAGACCTGCTGTCTTAAAAATCTCCCAATACAGTCCTCAGAATATCTAAAATTAAAGGATATATACATGTGCGAGTATATATATGAAACAGCCATGATCATTTCCTTGCTTATCTCAGTATTTTTTTAGACCCAGAATCCATGATGGCTATAGGAATTATGTTAACAATATTATATCAATACCTCATCTATTCTGGCCAATGTAATTATTAGTACTCAATGAAATCAACAGTATCAACTAAATGTCACTCTCTTCAACCAGGAAAACAGAAGTCATGCCTCTAAATACAAGCATATTTACCAATCTTCTTGGTGGGGTGGTTATAAAAACCAACTAAAAAAAAACTGCACAATATAGAAGAAAGAATTATAAAACTTTACCCCTGTATATTTAAAGTAAAACATACTTTTAATAATGTTTTATATAAACTTCTATATGTTTTATAAAAAATATTATTTCAACTAAAAACCAAGACTTACATATTAGCCAAAATAGGAAAGAACAGTTTGTGATACATTGTACTTAAGAGAAATATTTATTTTCTAGTCAACAGTTTCAAAGGTCCATACAACTAAACTAAAACATTTGGATTTAACATTAAAAAGTTAGCCATTTCAATAGCAGCCTAATAAACAAAGCTATAATGATCAGGTTATCCCCTACTAGGCAGCCTCAGTATTTGGTGTCAGCCTTACCATAAACAAATAATCTTGCAATCGTATGCAGTCATTCCTGAGCCACTTGAATTATTGGAGCACAGCAGTAGTTTCAGCTACCTCTAAAATTACAAGAAAGCTACTATGTAGAGCACATTTATAGTGACACAGAAAACCCAAGTGATAATGACACCAATAAGTTTCAAGTTTACCACCACCTAAGGCTATACAAGTAAAAAACATTGTCTTCTAAAAAAGGACTAATTCTGCTAAATGAAACCACTGGGGTCTATTCCTTTTATTCAGAAGTACCACACAACTAAACAAGCAGTCAAGTCCACAGGGAAATAGCACTTCAATAGCTGCAACATGGTGCCAGACCGGGCTTTGTTGGCCTTCCTTTTCCAAGAAACAGAGATGTCTCTTTTTACTGAATCCATCTGCCATAAGTGATAACCAGATGTCTGTGTGATGAATCAAAATTAAAACAAAAGTGCTTCCCCCCCTCCCAAGACCTAACAGCAGAGATGAATCCAATAGCCAGCATCACAAAGAATTTCACTGTTTTAATAGCCTCCAAAGGAAAGAAACAAAGCATCTGAGCGGTCTAATGGTTCACCTTTAATGTACTACACCTCACACCACTGAGTCAAGCACCAGCTAGTATTTTTTCAGCTAACTCTGCAGAACAGTGTGCTAAGTGCTTTACACTTACTTCTCACAGCAACCCTATGAGGTAGTACTTATATGAACCCCATTTTGAAGATGAGGAAACTGGGGAACGAAGGCAGTGAAAAAACTTGCTCAAGGCCACACCACTAACAAGCAGCATCGCCAACACGCTGAACACAGGCAGCCTGTCTCCAGAGTCCATACTCTCAAGCGCTATACTAACCCTAATCCCAAGAAAGCGTAACTGATTTTGATCAAAACTGGTTTTACAATTAAAATACTTGTAATTTATCAGAAGGAAAAAGGTTAATGCCTGATTCTCTGGAACCATTTAGTAATAAAAACAAATTCTGACTTCTTTTAAAATGTTGTGAGTTCTCACCTAGTGAGTTAAAAAACAAAAACGTATCATGGATCAAGGTCTATGGACAGAAGTCTATGATGGTAGACACAATTATAGTACCAAGAGTCATCCACACATGTCCTGAGAAAACTGTCCTTCAGATGCAATCTGATTTTCAGTATTCTTTCTTGATGGATGAATACTGCATGGTCAAAACCGCCAGCCAAAGTTTTGTGCTGCATTTTTTTGGTGAAATTTTAAACAGCTTCATTATGGACTCCCACATGAAGCCTGATTTGAACTGTCCCAGAATTCACCTTGTGTTTTTTTAGCATTTAATGGGATCCCCAGCAGCACACCTCCCATTACAAACCAAGCCACTTAAACCAAATTGTGAATTCTGTCACCCTTTAGTCACAAGATAAGACCAGATAAGTACAATTTCTGATATGACCTGATTCCTTTCCACTAACGACATACTTCTGGAATCTTGCTTTTTCACAACTATACAAACACATACACTCCATTTTTCTTCTAAATAAACTGTGTCACAATACAAAAATCAAATTTGTCTACGTGGCCTGGAAAGACCTCAGATAAATATATTCTTTCCCCCTTCTGAAATTACCCAAAGTGGCAGTCATGTAACAAGAGCAAATACTGTATCAACTCAAGGCAGTAAACCATTATTTTTATTATCTGAATTGGTTAAAAAAAAAAAAGCCCTCATCATGTTTGAGAAATTTTGCTGTTTAGAATTTGCAGCCAGTATAAAAAGTTAATTTTAGGCATCAGGAATTAGATTCCTAATTAGATTAGATGCCTACAGGTTCCCCTCATCCACTAGATAAGTCCCTGAAGTGAAAGAAATAAAATATATATACATCCTTTTATTAATATGTTAATCTTCAAAATACACACATATGCAACGTGAACATACAACATGATGGCGACTTAACAGTCCTGACCCCCAAGAAACTTCTAATTTAGCAGGCATGATGAAATCCATACACCAGTAACTACAGCACCAGGCAGTATGTAATAAAGGATTTAAAATTCCAATTTATGTTTGTCATGTTTTAGTATCTATGCATGTCATTTCTCTGCTATCTGCAAGTGCACAAAAAGCACCTGAAGAGAAACACTTTCATCCAGCTTTGTACACCTGCCGTGGCATCAGACATATTAAAGGTACAACAAACATGAGTGTAAATTTCAGGAAATCTTTATTTATTAATTCAAATGTCACAATACAGCTAAATTTTCAAAGCACTACAGGTTTTGAGCCATTGTGGAAACATTCTACTATCAATTCTACAATCAATGTACACTTTAGTTTTCATAGCAATAATAATTCATCACATGGTCTATGATGCAACAGAAAGAACTCAATCACCAGGTAATTAAGGGCCTCCTCACCTAAAAACAGCACTAATACCCACTCAACTAGATTATACAATATTTGCTGATTTTTAAATACTGTGCCACACCTGTGCTAAGAAAGAACACTCTCCAAAAATATTCAGCTGTAGATTTTGCATGTATTCATTCTACTTTACAGCAAACTGCACATTCTATATATGTATACATCCACAAAAATTTCGACATGACAATTCTCCACATGAAACAAAATTGTGGGACTCACTTAAATTGTTCCCTCTAATTTGGCAAAGTGTAATTTCAGTCAAGTATTCAGATACAAAATGATCAGAAAAGATGGATGTTAAGAAAAGGTTTTTAGAGTACAAATTATGAAAAGCTAAGGTTCAATTAAAAACACACAGCAGGCTCTACAATACTCTTTTATTTTTAAAAAAGTGACTACATCTCCAATTACAGTGTTACCACTTGGACTTCTGAAACACCTTTTATTCCTAAACGTTCAAATATTTTCACGTGCCTTATTTCAATACAGTCTTGATTCTTGGTTTAAGGCTCTTACCTGTTGTATTCAGAATAAATACAGAGCATCTGACATGATCACTCCATTTTCCATATAAGGGGAGGGATACAGAAGGAAAATGCAACAAAGTAACATTAATGAAAAGGATATACAGGCCAAGGACATATGTTGAAAATTCCGTAAGAAACAGAAATAATAAAAATAGCATAAAAAATCACTTTTGATTGGGATGTGGTTAAGTAAGGAGAGGAACTAAGACAACACAAAACGTTGGGAGTGTTGGAGCAGAGAGCAGGGAAAGCAGGGATAGTTAATAAAGGTGGAAGTCGGGGCTTAAATCCTTTCCCCCCTCAAACACAGAAGGGGTAAGGGATAGAGGCAACAGCAAATAAAATCTAAATGAAGTGAGTGGGATGGCAGCCCTGAGACTGAGGGAACTCACTAAGTCTCATACACACTGAGAAAATCCTGGGACTCAACATCCAATAGCCTCAAGTGTGGTCACCCCCCAGAACAACGTTCACAGAAGTACAGCTACATGAAGAGATTAAGAAAAAGTCCTTGATTCACTAACCTAAAGATGACAATATTAGGTTTTTCTTCTTAAGAGGTTTAAAATGCAATTTTAAGTTTCCCAATGTTTATACTTCCCATCTTTGTCAAAGGAAACTGCCCACCTCTTTGCACATATATGAAATTCCTTAACAAGAGATGTTGCACCTCAATTCCATGAAAATGCCGAAGTCAAAAACTCTGTTCTGGCATCAACCAATCAAGAGCACAGAGCAGCAGATCATTACAGTTTCTGAGACTGATTCCGAGGGCAGAGTATGAAAAAAGCGGGCTGGGGGACAAGCATGAAACCTATTTGCTTAAGACAAGCCAGACTTAGCGAAAAAGGTAAGGAACAAATAGAAACTGTGGTTGACATCATTGCTTCTGTTATTTATCAATTTTGTTTTCATCTTTAATCTTCAACTTTATATAAAGAGCTTTGTTCCCACTGGACACAAAAATAGTATTACTGTAGTATGCATACATGGCCGTTTCAGCACGCCACAGGAAAACCTCATTTACTGACCTAGAATGGTTTTGGAAAGCATAAAACCATTAAATAGTTAGAGACGTAAGGCTTAAAGAGATAGCATAAACTGGCATTTAACATATCAACTGCGAATAATTCTTTAAACCACACAGTGACAAAAATCCTTTCTCGATTTGAATGAACTGCCATTTTCTCAAACTTTCCAAGAGACTGCAGATTGTGCTAGAATAGCTGAACCTTCTCATATTTCTCTTTCCCAATTTCCCCAAGGAATCTGTTATTATTTCTTCACACAATAATCACACCAAGCTTGTTTCGGTTTCTTTCCTTGAGCCAGTTTTAAGGCACTGTTCTTAACCCTAAACACACAAGCCTAACGCTGGTTAACTGCCAGTGTCGCTCTGGAACTGCAGGTGACAGATGCAGTCAGAGAGCTCACAGATGTGGATTGGCTGCAGTCTGAATCCTATCGCAATGAGCACACTGACACAGCCCGCAGATGCACATCTCGGCAGAAGGAGAGAGTTTAAAAACCGCCATTCCCAATTAAATGCACTTTTAGAGCTTCTACTGGATATCACTAAGCGCTTATCCCGACTCTCAACCCTGCTTAGCCCTACCTACTATCCATTTTATCTTCCTCAGTTCCAGATCCTTCTTCATCAAGTCTAATTTCGGTTAATCCTACTACTAATAATAACATAAAGCGAGGCTGTTGGAATTGCCAGAACCAGGAACCGACGAAGGTGCTATTTGGGAGCCGGCCCACCGCGGCAAAGGCCGTTGGAAGTTTTCTGGGAAGCAACGGACCCGCTAGCATCTTTGCACGATTTCTCTTCCCCTGGGGGAGGGCTCCACAGAGACGGATGGGGAATCTCCCTTCTCCTGTCTTTCCCAGTGGTGGCTAACAGGAAAAATAAAATACCTCTTTTCTTATCCTACACCTCGCTGGGTAACGCTCCCAGGCAGTGACGCCCCGCTCCCAACCCGTTATCCCTGATGAGACCCCCAAATATCACCCTGTCCTCCTAAGAACTGGACCCTCCCTCGGCCCCCGGACCAATTTCCTACATCTGAGCGCCTCTCCCTCAGGCATCCGCCCGCACACACCCGAACCGCAGCACGGTCCCGGCTCCGCACACGCAGCCCCGCGCCAAGTCGCCCCGCACCCGGCACTCAGGCAGCCCGGTCGCCCGCGCTCCCCCCGCCCAGGGTCGCCGACAGGGTTACCGTGGGAAGAGCGGGCGGCGGCAGAGGACGCGGCGGCAGCGCTGCTGCCGGTTGCGGCGGACGCGAAGGATAAGCTGGAGGACAAGGATAATGATGAGGCGGGCGCGCTCCCCAGTCTCCATGGAACTCCCGCCCCGGCCCGTTGCTAGGAGCCCCCGAGGCTCGGGCTCCGTCTTTCGTGCTTTGTTGTTCCGGGTACAGGGCGGCCGTTGCTTCCCCGCGACAATAAATAGACGAGACGCGGGGGAGCACAGAGACAGCGCGCGGAGGCTAGAGCGCCGCCGGACAGGGCGCTCCTGGGTTCCTCGCTAGCCAATCACTTCCGGCTCTCACTGCTCCCGTCACTTTCCCCCGCCCCTTCCTTCGTTTTCCTTTCCGCCTTCCTGGTGCCCCGGTCCGGCCCGGCCTGCTGGAGAACTTGGCGAGGTGGGGCTGGTGGGTGTGGAGTAGGCTAGACTTTTGCTTCAGAACCGCTTGAAAAGATTTCGAGAAAACTATGTATCCCTTGTACATCTTTAGCTGGTAGCTAAACATGAGCACGTAATTTCTGGCGTACAGTATAATATAAACGAATTTGGGGGTTTTTTGTTTGCTTTTTGCCAAAACCTTGGAACTTTCGATAGCTCATTCAATTTATAGAAAAGGTCCAAAATTCAACATAATTAGCGAAGCTAGCCCTTGAGAACTAATTTTTTTTTTTTTTTCTAATTCTAACGAAGACATTTTCTGTGAAAAAGTCCTACTTCGCTTTTTCGGGTTAATTAACGACTTCGCGATCAAACTCTCATGAATGAATTCTAATTCTAGCCCTAAAATAGAGCGATAGAATATGAAAGATGAAAGAATGGATACACGGGTAAATTGATAGATTAGATAGATAGATAGATAGATAGATAGATAGATAGATAGATAGATAGATAGGTAGGTAGATAGATAGATAACGCAGGGAGTTTAGGTCAAGCTTCTGTCTCCTGTCCCTTCGATATTCCTTACGCAGCTTGGGTTTGCAATCAGGATTCTGCCTTGGGAGCCGGGAGGCACTTCCGAGGCTTCTAAGCCGCGTAGCCGGATCCAAGAAGGACGGGAGGTGGGAGAGGGCGGCTGCAGGCTGGGACTGGGGCGCTGGGCAGGAGCAGCGGCGGCTCGGCTCACGTGGAAGCTGGGCGCTTGGGACTGAGACCCTTCCTCGGCTGTGCTCCCAAGGAGCCGTGAACTGACCCGGGAGACTCCCAGGGGTGCACATTCGCCAGTTTGAACGGCTGCGCTGGGGTCCTCGGGGACCCTCGCGGGGTGACTTGAAAGGCGCTGCCTGCGGGAGCGAGACCCGAGTAACGGCCCTGGGAGCTCCAGGCAGCGCGGGACCCTGCGGCGCCCTCAGAGCCCCACTCCCAGGCCGGCGCAGGCCTCTGCTCCAGGGCTGGGCTGCAGTCAGAAGCCTCTGGCCCTGGATGAGGCCAGTGGTCAGCTCTAATTTAATAAAAGGCCATGAGGCGGGCTCATGAGTACCTGGCCTCTGATTGGTGTGAATCCTGCATGAAAAATGATAACACCACAGTCCTTTTGAAAAGACTTGGGCTGACTTCTGGGGGATTTGGGAGTAGACAACCATTTGAGTGTTTCACTACTTATGGAGTCTTCAAGGATGCCTCTAGATCTTTTGCTTCCCACTCTGACTGTTCAGTAAAATATCTGACATTTAAAAAGCACTGTAGAATTATGGAACTTCCATTTTGTTTCATTTTCTTTACTAATTTATTTTTTGAATAATATTCAATAATTATAGCTTGTATTATAATTATTTAATGAAGAAAATGAACAAGAATATGTGTGATGAAGAAAATGAACAAGAGGCTGGGTTAGAGAGTAATGTCTGCGGGGTAGTGGGGAGATGACTTTCAGGAGGTAACATTTTAACTATTATCTGAAAGGGATGGGAGTGGAAGGGATGCACATAGTGTTCCAGGCGGAGGGAACAGTATGGGCTAGAATTTGCTGTGCTGGAGTATTTGAGTGGATGGGGCATCATGATCAGAGCAAGGGGTAGAGGATATGAGATGAAGTTGGAGAGAAACTAAGGCCTTGAACCTTCAGTGCCTTGCAGACCATGCAGAAGGGAGTTTAGATTTTCTTTCAAGTGCTAGTAGAAGTGAAGGGGTTTAAGCTGTAGAGTGGCAAGGGCTGATTTACCAAGGAAGTGGCAGGGGAAAGACTCTATCCCAATGATTACTGCCACTGCTGAAAAGTCAGCTTTACAGCAATGGTGACTAAGGTCTTTATGAGGCACCTTCCTTGCAGGAGGCCAGCAATATACCTGGTATCAAGCATGTCAATTGCTTTGGACCCCCTTTTGTCACAGATCAGTCAACAATCTGTCTCATTACAGTATTTCCTTATTCTGGAATTGGGTTTGATTTTACTGCAGGCACCATTCTCCATAGACTCATTGAACGCTTAGCTCAAACACCATTCCTCTGACCAAGGAATTCATTTCAAGATGAAAGAAGTAAGACAATGAGATAAAGCCCATGGGCTTCACTGGTCTTATAATGTGCTCCATTATTCAAGATCCAGGTAAGATTATAATATTATTCATTATTCAGGTGCCAGGTAAGGTTAGAATATACAGCATATGTTCTGAACCAAGCCTCTCGATTAATACAGAAATTGATATCTAGGCTGGGAAAACAGTAAACCTTATCAGTTAGATATGTGCTACTAAAAATGTGATTTATAGACAAAAGCCAGTTTGTAAACTACTGATCAACAATAAAATAGGTATAGAAATCAAGACGAGCATTTTGAAACTTTCAATAATCTGACATTACTGTGACATCTAAGCATGCAGTTTTGTATTTATGAAAACAGTTGTCTGTGTTGGGTTGGTAAATAAAAACAAACAAACCAAAACACTGATCCTTCACCACAGTTATGCCCACTAAGGCTCCAGCTTTATGAACTTGGTTAAGAAAAAATCAGGTTATTGGAATATGTTGGCTACTGCTTGTCTCCCTTAGTGCTTTGAGAGAGACAAACTGTGGTTCAGCACAGCCTTTCTGAGGAGACAGGCCATAGTGGGGTGGTACTTAAACAGCATTGTTAAGAGGAGTCCTTTCTGCCAGTGATTTAGTTATCCTATACTGGTAGGGATCAGATAATATCTACTCTGCCAATTGAAACAACGAAATTTTCTGCCCCACATAAAGTTAACATGCTAACTAGGAATGCAGAGTCCCAGCAGAACAGTGGAGTTGGGGATGCTCATTTCTCAGGATTCTACTCGAATATCTCCTGCTGTACACTCTGTACACCAATTGAAAAAGTAATTCCTCCCATTATGCCAGTTGAGTAGTGTGCAACTTATAGGACAGAGTGTGATACTGTAACCTGGCTTTATGACCCCAGCTGTTCCCTCCCTCTGTGCTCAGATAACGTAGTGTCTATGGCAAAGACAGTGAACTAAGATCTAGGGAGAATGATAGAGAGGCCAGGCCAGTTTCCAAGGGATAGAAGCAGGAAGGGCAGAGTCCATATTCAAAGCTTATGTCTCAATGAGATTTCTGTTAACAAGCTAATGGATTTCCCCCAAATGACACTGTTTGAAGGTATAGCCAGAAAATCCTCAGCCTGGCAGAAGGCATCTCCTGGTATGCTGTCTCAAAGACAATGTCCCAGTCTCTGTCTCTGTAGAAAGATGAATTCACTTGCTGGGGCAGTCCCAGGAGATTCCTTCTCACTATTCCTCTAAGGCAGGGTCTTTCAGGATAATAGATAAAGGAAATCTTGGCGCTTTGATTGGCTCACCAGATATCTCAGTTCTCTGCTGGAGAAGAGCGGTGCTTCTCACCCTTGTTACTCTTGTCCAACAGGATACGGTGTAATCTCACAGCCATCACATACTGCGTCTCCTTTTCGCCCTTTCTCATTAGTTTTTGTTATCCCATCCCCTACCTCCTTTATTGTATATTTGTGCATTGGGGAAAATTTTATTATTCATCCTTTAGCTACATCTGGACCTGATCAAGATTGACTACACCCAAAGACCCTGAATTTGGGCTGGGTCTGACTTTGAGTTTTCTCCTCCCACTGGGTAGGGAGTGAGTACATTGTCAATTGTATATGGATCATTGCTTTATGTTAAGAGAAACTATAGCTATGGAGAAATCAGTGTGTGTACATGTGTGTGTGTGTTTATGTGTGTGTGTGTGTATGTGTGTGTGTGTGTGTGTATGTATACACCGAGCAGCCAAGGGTGATGTGAAGGGGACATTTATTGTTTTGTCAACCCAGAACTCCCCTCTTCTTTTGGGAAGAGTACTCTTCCCTCCTATTTGGGGCAACTACTTCTAGTCTTTATCTACCTCCAATCTAATATGGGTCCAAATGGGACGTGCGGTAGCCACAGTGATCGACAGAGCAGTGGGTTTCTGAGCTGAGCTAAGGCAACTCTATAGTATCTGTACTGTAATTGAGTTATGGCTCTTCGTTCCAAATTCAGTCTTTGTGCCTGTTCTGTGAAGGTAGATCTTGACCTATTAAATATTCTTCTTTTGTTAGCTATCACGGTGTTACACTTTGTCAGTAGAAGAAGTGCTGGAGCAACACTGAAGGAGGGGAAGGTTTTGCCTCCTGGTTCCAGTGTGCTTCCCTGCCAGGCACCGGAAGCATGGAAGGTTTTTCTAGAATCCACCTCGTGCAGCACAGGTGGCTTCCCCAGCCCCACTCAGGGGTCTGAAGGACAGTCAGTGGTGAAGGAAGATCTTCTAAGTGGGCATAATTCAAATAGTATATTTGTTTATTCACCATGTCTGGAGTGAGGGATGACCAGAGTGGGCAGTTGCTAATGGTTTTTCTAGATGGAATGGGATTGGAAGATGGGAGATGAGGAAGTATGGGGAAGAGGTATATGAATGGATTTCTCTGAATGGGCACAGACTGTGAAGATATTTGTGTCCTATCTGAATGCACATTAAAGGTACCCACCGTAGGGGAGACTTAATCATCAGGTGGATAAAATGGCACACTCTGTGGATGTCAGCCAGCCTCTTTGCCTAGCCACCTAGCCAGTGCTTGCTCAATGGGCTCATGAACAAAGTGGCCATAGTTGTAGGGATGCAGGCTGTGCATGTGCTCGGCAACCTGGATTTTCCAACACTAAGGCTCACCTAGCTGACGCTACTGCCAAGCGCCTAATTTGTCAAAAGCAGAAAACAACACTGAGTCCCTGATACGGCCCCAGTCCCCAGGGTGATGAACCAGCCATCTGGCAGGTTGATTACATTGGACCTCTTCCATCACTGAGGGAGCAAAGATTCATCCCCATTGGAATAATTACATGTTCTAGAAGTGGATTGGCCTTGACTGCTCATAATGTTTCTGCCAACACCACCGTCTGCGAACTCACAAAATGGTTTCTCTACCACCGGACATTACACACAACACCGCGTCTGATCAGGGTGCTTGTTTTACAGCAAAGGAAGTGTAGCAATGGGTCCATGTCTATGGAATTAACTGATCTTACTACATACACCATCACGTGGAAGCAGCTGGCTTAACTGAAAAGCGAAATGACTTACTGACGACACTGTTATGATCCAGTTGGGAGGCAACACTCTGGAGAAATGGGATTCTGTTTTACCGGGTATGTTTTGAATCAGAGACCATTATATGGTACTCTCCCTCCTACAGTCAGAATACATTTGAATCAAGGTATGGCAGTGGGAGTGTCTCTTTTCACTCTGCGGATTTTTCTTCCCTTACCTAAAAACTTTGACTGCTGCTGGTGTGGAGATCTTAGTCCCCAAGGGGAGAGTATTTCCTTCAGGAGATGCAATGGTTCCACTAAATTGGAACATGAGGCTATCAGCTGGTCATTTGGGGTTCCTTATACCACTGAAACAAAAAGCAAAAACAGGGTAATCTACTGGCTGGAGTGATTGATCCTGATTACCAAGGGGAAATTGGCTTGCTTATTCTACACAATGGAGGCAAGGAGGACAGCCTGGAACCCAAAAGATTTTCTGGGCATCGTCTTAGTACTTGCATGTCTAGTATTAAGAATAATGAAAAATTAAAGCAACCAAAAATAAAAAGTAGGGTTCTTGAGGACTCAGAGCCTGTGAAAATAAAGATCTGGGTCATTTCACCAAGTAAAGAATCCCAACCAGTTGAGGTTCTGACTGAGGGCAGGGGAAATACAGAATGGTTAGAGGAAAATGGAAGCCATAGATATGAATTATGATTTTGTGAACAATTACAGAAACAAGGACTGCAGTATCTTTGTATATTATCTATTGACTTGTTATATCCATGTGTTTATTTATATTTACTAATCATTTTCTTCCTTTCTCCCCTTCCCATTTTTATTTTATATTGAAGTTGTCAAAGTTGTATTCATTTCCTAGGGCTGCTATAACAAAGTACCACAAACTTGCTGGCTTAAAACAACAGAAATTTATTCTCTCACAATTCTGGAAGACAGAATTTTGAGATCAAGGTATCGGCAGGGTTGGTTTCTTTGGGAAGCTCTGAGGAAGAATATGTTCCATGTCTTTCTCCTAGTTTCTGGCGACTGGCTGCCTGGTAATCCTTGGCATTCCTTGGTTTATAACATATCACTACAGTCTCTGCCTCTATCTTCATATCGTCTTCTCCTCTGTGTCTGTCTGTGTCTCAGATCCCCCTCTTCTTTCTCACATAAGGAACAGTAGCATTGGATTTAGGGTCCCCTCTAAATCAGGATAATCTCATCTCAAGATCCTTAATTTAATTCTATCTCCAAAGACCCTATTTCTAAATAAGGTCATGTTCACAGGTACTGAGGGTTAGGACTTGGACATATATTTTGAGGCCACAGTGCAACTTACTATAGAAGTTAGCTTTACAATCAGTCTTTAGGTAACAGAATATTCAGTGGAACTGTGACTGAATTTGAGAATTAATCAATACAGGCAGCAGTGGATACAATGACTCCTAGGAGTCTGTCTCCTCATTTTGGGGAAAAGGTGAGTCGTTCACTTGTAAAAAGGATAGCAGTATCTTACTATAATACATAGAACCACAGCATTGATTTAAATAGACAGGTGCATATGGAAGCTAAGTAGTCACAAGTTCCTGTAGTGCATGGGGCTCCTACAAAGTGAGTAGCTTGAGTGTCTGCTTCCTGCAACACATGCAGCTCCCGCAGTTCCTAGCTGCTGCAGCTACTGCAGTTCCTAGCTCCTGCAGCTACCTCCAAATCTCCTCCTCATCACTTGGTATTGTAGGATATTGCCTCCAGTCAGTCATCACCTTGTGAACTACATTCCCCAGCACCTAGGGCCAGCTTCCAGTGAATTTTGTCTGTCAAGCATCATAGCAAATTCTGTGTCACTTGGTGAGCCATGGCCATGCCCTCTCCAACAAGGTCTGGAGCTCAGCCATGGAGGGCTTTTTTCTTGGGTGTTCCATCTCAGACCTAGAGGTGGCACCTGTTCCTTATTTGCACTATTCCTGTATTCCTTAGAGTTTTCTTTATTTCACACTAGCCAATTCCTCAATACTCCAATCCCCTGTTATAATAAGAGTTATGTTGTACTGTCTCTGCTCAAATTACTGTGTGATTTATCTCTCCTGATTGGATTCACTACTCCACTTTCCTGGCTCCTGTGATTGGTTGGGAAGAGGGTGTATGACCAAGTCAAGTCAAAGAGTTTTGTTTATTGAGATGCAGCTAGGAAAAAGAACAATTTCCTTTTTTGGTAGTGAAACTGGGAAGGTGTGAAATGAGGGCAACAGGCTGACATATTCTCTTCTGTAAGGCAGAGAATAATAATCACTAGGAGATAACAAAGCCGACATGGAGACAGAAGATGGAGAGAAAAGAGAAGCAAATGATTGGCTGGAAAGCTCAGTGGTATAGAGAAGTCAATTCTCCTCAATTGTATCTTTAAATTTAATGTTATCCCAATCAATAGCCAGCAATAATTTTTTAATGAAATTAATCAGATTCTAAATTTCATCTGAAAAAGAAAACGCAAGAGCATAACATAGACAATTTTGCAAAAGAGGGAATATTATACTGCCAGATATAAAAACACATTAAAAAGCAATAATAATTAATGAAGTATACTTCGGGCAGGAATGGGCAAAAATATGAGTGGAAAAGAATAAAAAATGCAGATCCATGTATTTAAAGAAATCTACGAAGTGATAAAGGTGACATTTCAACTCTGTTGGAACAGGATAAACTATCAATAGATGGTATTGACACAGTTGGCTATCCATTTGAAAAACATATAGTCATATCTTTATTTAGTAACAAAAAATAATTTCCACATGGATTAAGGATCTCCACTGTCTCTGATTTTAGCTCCGTTTTGAAGAAGTTCTTGACATTTGTCAAATGCATGGGTTTCAAAGATCCTCAGCTCTATTAGGTTTTATCATCAAATCTCTATCCATATAGTTTATTTTAAAGTGACTACGTAATCTTTCATTCGACACATGTAATACATGAATACACTTCTCAGTAGAAATTCAGACAACACAAACATACACGAAGTGAAGTCTCCTTTAGTCCCCCACCTCCTGCCGTCCCATCCCTCCTCAAAATTAACACTGTAGTGTGACATTTCCTTTATACGGTTCAGAATTTCTCCAGTGCTCTAGTCTTCTGGCATCATAGACTCCTTTTTAGTGCTCTGAATTAATTTTTATTTGTATTTCTTCTGTTAATTTAATTGAATTTTGAAAGACTAAGGAGGTAAATATGTTTTTAGGCCGCCTTCTTGAAACAAAATTTACTTGGTCATTTGATTAATTCAATTCACAACTTAGATAAATAATAACATTATTTTGAAATATATAAAATAAAAAATTATTTTGAAAATGCATCTTGCCCTCTAGTGGTGAGAAAGTTATCTACTTGATTTCTACTCTGGAAATTCTATCATGCTATTTAGCAGTTCAAGTAAGTTGGGAGAGCAAAGTGGAGTCTGATGCAAAAAGAGTGTCCTTAGATTTGTATTGTTTAAAAGAAGAGTTAAGGTATGCTGAACGTTAGACATTGTTGAGTTGTTAAATAAGATTACTAGAAGACTATTGCTATTATAAAAAGTAAAAAACAGATTATAAATTCCCATCTAATAGAAGGCCAAAATTAAACAACAAAACAAACGGATATAAAGAAAGTCAAGAGAGAAAGAAAACATAGAAATAGTAGAACAAAAGAGATCATAAAGTAAGATAGTGGAAACAAATTCTAAATTTCCAGTAAACATAATACATGTAAATAGATTAACCTCACATGCAAAAAATCAGAAAATATAGTAATAGATTAAAAATAATTCAACTATATTCTGTCTATAAATATATTAAGCTCACCAGTTAAAAAATAGAGATTGTTCTGGTGGATTAAAAAATAAAAAATAAAAAAACTAAGAGAACTATATTGTTTCCAAAATATTCTTTACATTTAAAGAACAGAAAGAATGAAAGCTAAAAAATGCAAATGATTCCAGAAAAATGCTAAACATTAAAAACCAGTAGCCATATTAATATTGTCAAAACAAAAACAAAATTGATGATGAGAAATTGACAAATTTAGATCAGAGAAGATATCCCTATAAATCTCTCTGATTTATTGAAATACAAAGCAGTTAAAAATTAATAGAGCTATAGTTTTTTGTTTTGAATTTTTGAATTTTATCTTTTATACAGCAGGTTCTTGTTAGTTATCTATTTTATACATATTAGTGTATACATGTCAACCCCAATCTCCCAGTTCATCCCACCACCCCTCCCCCACCCGCCCCCACCACTTCCCCGCCTTGGTGTCCATACATTTGTTCTCTACATCTGTGAACAGAGCTATAGAAGTTTTAATCAACATAATTAACAAGTTTTACTTGCTTTAAAGAAGAAAGCCTGAAAATTGATATGGGAAGTATCAAGTTAGAGAAAGAAAAACAGAAGAAACTCCAAGAAAGCTGAAAAAATACATTCACTTCAAATGGACCAAATATATATGTAATGCGATCAAGACCTTCTGTCCTAAACAATGCTGCAAAAGACATTTTAAATTCTTCTCTGTCTCCCCTATTTTAGACACCATGCAGACAATTATCTTTCTTTTTCTTTGTTTTTTATAAATTTTATTTTATTATTTTTTTGGCTGCACTGGGTCTTCGTTGCTGCACACGGGCTTTCTCTAGTTGCGGTGAGCGTGGGCTACTCTTCGTTGCGGTGTGCGGGCTTCTCACTGCGGTGGCTTCTCACTGCGGTGGCTTCTCTTGTTGCGGAGCATAGGCTCTAGGGTGCGCAGGCTTCAGTAGTTGTGGCATTCAGGCTCAGTAGTTGTGGCTTGCGGGCTCTAGAGCGCAGGCTCAGTAGTTGTGGCGCACGGGCTTAGTTGCTCCGTGGCATGTGGGATCTTCCTGGACCAGGGCTTGAACCTGTGTCCCCTGCATTGGCAGGCGGATTCTTAACCGCTGCGCCACCAGGGAAGAACCTGTTATCTTTCTATCATCTTATTTTTTCTTCAGAAGAGTTACAACATTATTGATTAGATATTGGTTTTCCTCTGAAACTATGCCCTGATTGGATTGTAGTGTTTTTGTATTTTTCGTAGGAGCAGCTGTTAGAGTTACTTTCATTAGGAATTGATGCTTTCTGGTTTTCCTCTGAGATGGTAGTTTTATACATAATGATTGATTTTAGTACATTTTCTAGGGTATGGAAATCGAACACAACCAGTGTTTTCTAGGTCATTTATAACTTCCATCACAATCTTCCTAATTTCTTTTGCCCTGGAGACCCTCAAACATTCAAAGAGGTTTACCGAGCTTGTTTTCTTACCTTCCTTTTGGGAAATGCTGGGAACACCTCACTTCATGCCCTCCCTCATTACTTCCTTACTCTTTGCCTGTGCTGGTCAGCTTGCTCCTGAAGGCTTTGTCCCATCATCCTTTTCTCACAATCTTAGTAGATTCAAGTTCAGTGGCAAGTCAGCTTTGGAATCATAAATCAGAGTTTGGAGATCTATTCAGTTCCATAAATAAGGAAACAAGGGCCCACACTATTTTTCCTACTAGTGTCCAGAAACTTCGGTCTGAATCAGTTGGTTTCTTCCCAAACCCACTACTCATTCAGTAACAATGAGGATCCCTCCTTGAAAATACAGAAGAGGAAATGAGAAACAAGGCTGCCATCGTGTGGTGTGATACTTGAACAGAAAGGTGGAGTTTATACAGAGAAGCGTGAGAATTGGGGAAATTACACAAGGTGAAATTTCCATTAGTTAGAACAGTAATTACCAACTTTTAGTAATTACAACTTTTGGACCTAGCCACGTAGCTGCCTGAAGTCCCAGGAAGATGTTATAATTGACCCATGTCCACAGATGGAAAGGTCTATAGAAGGCACTTAGGAATCTATAGTTTTCATTTAAAAATGTGTCTAGATATGCATAATTTTATTTGATAAAACAAAATGTAAGGTATTAAATTCTTAAAATTCTCTTTGTTCCTACCTTTTTCACAATCAGATACTTTTGGCATGATAGCCATGTTATATAAATGAGATAATTTAACTAAACAGAATTTAATGAATGCCAAGTGAAGCAAATATTTAAATAGATTTGCTCTAGTTTGAGTGTCACAGAAGTGGGCACTGAGATCTGTTTTTGGTTAAAAATAAAGGGGGGCCCAAGAGGAATCACTGCTTGAGTTGCATAGAGGCCCGCTCTGTGGCTGGGATGCTCCTAATAAGCAGACGTAGGGTAAGAAGAAAGGCAATGAAAACTAAGCTCGCCAAAATACTTGCTGTATCAGCTGCTGTCTTCATCCTAGACAACTGTAAATTGCTCATGTCAATTATCCACATGTCTGCCCTACCTCACTTGGAATGAATGAAAATGGGCAAGGGGCACCATATCAGAAACTCTTCTTTCCCTGCTAATCTAACAGGGTTAGAAATGGGCTTCCCCCTGTAAGACCGCTTAACATTCTTAAGTCTAATCATCTCAAAGGAGCAATCTCTTTTATTAATCAAAAGCAACTGAAGGGCTTCCCTGGTGGCGCAGTGGTTGAGAGTCTGCCTGCCAATGCAGGGGACACGGGTTCGAGCCCTGGTCTGGGAGGATCCCACGTGCCACGGAGCAACTGGGCCCGTGAGCCACAATTGCTGAGCCTGCGCGTCTGGAGCCTGTGCTCCGCGACAAGACAGGCCGCGATGGTGAGAGGCCCGCGCACCGCGATGAAGAGTGGCCCCCACTTGCAGCAACTGGAGAAAGCCCTCGCACAGAAACGAAGACACAACATAGCCATAAATAAATTTAAAAAAAAAAAGCAACTGAAAAATATATTAAGCCCATTTTTTATTTTTAAAACTTAAAATCTAGAATATTTGAAATAAAGAAAGTGTACAACACAGGGTAACTGGATGGGCCCTGGCCTCATGATGATGAACTTGAGCTCTGGAGTTAGACCTATTTTGGATTCAAATTCCAGTGCCACCGCTTATGTGATAACTTGGTGAAATTATTCAACTTCTCCAATCTTCAGTTTTCTTATCTGAAAATGGGACTACTAACCCTACCCACAGGGCTGTGGGAAAGATTACACAGCAAAAGGCATTCACGGAACTTAGCACAATGCCTAGCATTTACTCACTGCTGCATAGATGTTAGGCTGATAAAATCTCTCAGCAGCAGAGATGTGTGTACAACTATACTTTAAGTGTAACCACAATGAAGCTATCAAATTTCTTAAAGAAAACCAGCACTTCTATTTCATTTTTTAACGCATTCTTGGAAAAGATGTTGTCCTAAAAGTAACAGATTCTTGCCAGCAGGATTTCTCAAAGGCAGGACCTTAGTTGAGGCACCACGTTTTAGCCTAGAACATGGAATTTCTTAGCACATCGCACAAAAATTAGTCTCTTGGTGCGAAAGACTGAGTTAGTGAACACAGCAGCAATTTTCTAGTCAGATGGTCCTAGGCTCAGATTTTTAGATCCATCATTTACTAGCTGTGTGTTCTTGAACTTTAGTTTCCTCATATGTTTGTTAAAATAAGAAGAACAGTAGCATATACTTACATACTGCTTACTATTCAATATATAACACTGTAGATTGTGTTATCCTGCATCAGGGAGATAATGTATGCAAGCATCTGTCCTAGAGCAAATCTCAAGAACTGGTTTTTGTTGCCCTGGAATTCTTTGATGGTGGTGGTGGTGATGGTGGTGTCCAAAGAACCCTTAGGGTTTAGATACCTGGGAAGTTGATTTACAGATCCATTTTGTCTGATGAACAGACAAATAAAAACACAGGAAGAGAATGGTTTTGCCAGCGTTCCAGTTATCAAGGTATTGCCTCTCAGCTCCAAATCCACCCTTTTGCCTGCTCAGCTCTAAATCCAGTGTTCCGGAGCTAGATTTTGTAAGCATCTCTCCTTTGCAGCTGGTGGGATATTAAGCTTTGTCAGTAGAGGGCGCAGGAGGGACACTGAAGGAGGAAAGGTACCCTTTCTGTTTCACCCATTTGTGCTCCTTCTAGCAGCCTCCTTTGTGGGCCAGCTTCTGCAGGCCAGGCTTCTGCAGCATGTGTGGCAGCCTTTAGAGTCCGGTGGCCAACAGAACATAGCACCTCTCTGCAGGGGCCTCCACCCAGCACCTCTGGTGGCTTTACAACAACTTCCGAGGTATGGCACCTTTTGTTCATGGTTTTCCCTTGTAGAATTCCCAGAGGTCCAATTCCCAGTGAGTTCCAGCCAAGGCTTCCAGTTTGCCAGCCTCTGTTTGCCTCCACCCCAGAAGATCGTTCCTTGCATGCTGGTCCCAGCTGAAATTCCTTGCTTGCCAGCCTCTGCTCCAAGCACCTGTGGACCAGCTGTGGTCCAGAACAGCACAGAAATCTTCTCTGGTGGACTTCTTCAGTAAAAACTGAATCCTAGCCTTGGGAAGGGGGCCTCTCTTACAAGTTTCTTCCCTCTGTGGGTAAACCCCATCAGCCCCAGGGTTCTCCCTTTCTAGTTAATCCTCTGCTGTAGTTAATAACTTTTTAAATTAAAATTTCCCTGTTCAGATAACTACATGGTTTCTGCTCTCCGATTGGACACTGACTATAAAGGTGGGTCCTTAATCCAACTTCTGTGGAAACCCAATGAACTCTGTTCTACCATCAAAGTACCTTTCTTGTGAAAAAATTTCCTCTGTTTCTTATATCTTTCTGGGAAGTTCTGAATAGAATGGAGAGTTTACTTTTCTATGTAGATCACGTCCCTTTTGTCAATCCATCCTTGGCTCAGATATATACATTTCACTAAATGGGCAAATCAATATTGATGGGAACCTGCAAATGTTATGCCTGTACCAGTTATTAGTTGATTTAATTTGGCTGACTTGTACCATTCTAGAATTACAGTTGGCTTCATCTCAATCTCTCCTCCCTTTTGTCTCTTCCTCTAACCCCCTCACCCTGCCAGTTCCTGACCCCCAAAAGTTGAAACAGGAAGCAGTGCGTCTGGAGACTAGTAAGGGAAAGCAAAGATATTATAGGAACAGAGTATCATTATAACCTGACCCCAACCTTTCTCTTATGGGCACTGTCCCTTGTCCCAGACAGATGCATCTTTACATCAGGTGGCCACTTCAGTTTCTATATGTGGGCTGTAACTTACTGCCCCTCTGCCTCTCCAGGTGGTCTGCTGGGATTGGACCCATGGTGACCTCATGCCTGCTTACTCTCTCCTATAGGGGGACAGGCTCTGGGTATGTAGATCCCAGCAAGTATCCGACTCTTGGACCTGCCACAGGGGACGTTAATCTCTGTGGCCTCAGGGGGAGCCAGTCCTATCCTCCCCCCACAGGAATAACACCCAAAGCTCTGGGGAGGCTCCCCATCCCACAGTATGGCAGGTTCCTCCTTGCTTCCTTGGTTTGGGGTGAGGTGGGGCTCTCAGCTCAGCCCTACACCACATGCAACATCTTCTTCCAAAGATAGTCTTCACATGACAATCTCCTTTCTCTCCACACTTTCCTGTCCCTTTCATATTCTTGATTCTTCATAGGGGGCTCTGATGTGAATCTTAACATCTGTTATCTTGTACTGCCTCAGTGAAAGCTTCTATATGAACATTCTCTTATGCGAGACTAATCCTAATGGTAATTATTTTTATGAATTTCTTTTATAAAGAATAAAGTCAATACCATAATTTTTATATCAAAATTCATATTAATAATTTATATATTTATAATCTAAATTATATTTATATATAAACAATATAATTATAAACTATATATATTTCTAAACTATATATGTGTATGTATATATATCGCTCTCTGAGTCTAAGGAAAACTTTAAGACAGTCTTCATATATTTGGTATATTAGTTTCTAATTGCTGCTGTAACAAATTACCAAACAAACTTAGTGGCTTAAGACAACAGAAATTTATTATCTTACAGTTTGGTGGGTCAGAAGTTTGAAGTTGGTTTCACTGGGCTAAAATCAAGACATCAGCAGGGCTGCATTCCTTCTGGAAGCTTAGGGGAGAATCAGTTTCCTCATCGATGCCAGTTTCTAAAGGCTGCCACCATTTTGGCTCATGGCTCCTTTCTACCTTCAAAGCCAGCAATGGCAGTCCAGTCTTTCTCATGCTGCATCAGATTGCATTGGGCTCACTTGGGTAATCTAAGCTAAAGCCCCCTATCTTAAAGTCAGCTGCAGCTGAATGGCAAGCTTAATTCTATCTGCAGCCTTAATTCTCTTTTGGCATGTATATCAGAGAAGCAGAACCAGTAGGAGACATATATTAAGAGATTTATGGCAAGGAGTTGGCTTATGCGATTGCGGGGGCTGTCTAGGCACGTCTAAAATACGCAGGGCAGGCTGTCAGGAAGGGCAGCTGGAACTCAGGCATATGTGGAAATTTCTGTCCACAGGTGGAACCTCATTTTCTTCAAGGAAGCCTCAGCTCCACTTTAAGCTCTTTCAATTGATTGAATGGGGTCATCCAAATTGTCCAGGACAACTGCCCTTACTTAAAGTCAACTTTAATGGATCATGGATTTTTTATTTAGTACCTGGGGACTATAGCCTAGCCAAGTAGACATGTCAAAAAGACCATTACAGTCCACTATTTGTCTACTTGGCACACACACACAACTCCATAAACCATACTTAACCTCCAAATAAAGACAACAACAGAATCATACTTCCACCTGACATCACACATACTCCATACAACCAAAACACACTAACCCTTTCTCCAGAAGAGGATGCAAAATCCTAGGGTAATATTCACTCTTCTTTTTGATATTCTTAAAAATGTGATATAAAGTTAATTATCATTAATATATCTTAGATGATAAAGGAATAAGAGGGAAGAAAACAAAAATAATTGCTTAAAATATATACAAAATATTTATAACAAAACCAGGAAGAAACACTCATAACAATTATAGCCCTAATTTCTGTAGCTGGTTACATGGTTGTAGCTGATATTTATAGCTATCTTCTTCCACTATCCATTTCATATTCCCTTTGCCCTCAGCAAGCACCTCAGCTAGTCGTGGTTCTTTACCTGGTGAAGTGACCCAGATCTTCATTTCTGAAGGGTCTGGGCCAGCAGTGGTCCTGGCTGAATTCGATATTTTACAGCTTTCCATTGATTTAATTACAGGATATGATGCTTAATTTTATGTGTCAACTTGATGGGTCACATTATTAAACATTATTTCTGGATGTGTCTCTAGGGGTGTTTCCAGATGAGATTAGCATTTAAATCGGTAAAGTGAGTAAAGTAGATTGACTTCCCCAATGTGGATGGGCATCATCCAACCCATTGAGGGCCTGAATAGAACAAAATAGGAGAGAAAGAGCGAATTCACCTTCTCTGCCTGATTGTTGAACTGGGACATAGGTCTTCTCCTGCCCTTGAATTGGGACTAACACCATTAGTTCCCCTGGTTCTCAGGCCTTTGGCCTTGGACTAGAACTTATACCATTGGCTCTCCTGGTTCTCAGTTCTTCAGACTCAGATTACAACTACACCACCAGCCTTCCTGGGTCTCCAGCTTGCAGATGGCAGATCATGGAACATTTTAGCCTCCATAATTGCATGAGCCAATTTCTTATAATAAATCATATATACATATTATTTATATTTATACATATTTATATAATCCTATACATTCTGTTTCTCTGGGTTCGATAGTACAGTTGACCCTCATTATTCAGGGATTCTGTATTTTTGGATTCGCTTATGCTAAAATGTATTTCTAATCCTCCAATCAAGACTAGCAGGCTTTTGTGGTCATTTGCAGATATGGACAGAGCAGAGAGAAATTTGAATCAATTGCTGGGCATGTTTCTAAGTTAGGTTATACACAAAGCTACACTCTGCTTTTTGTTGCAGCTCCAATATAAAGATAACCAGAAGATATAGCCAGTAGGACAATGCAATGATAGTACAAGAAGTTCCAGCTCTGGGGCCAGTTGGACAGGGTTTGAATTCCAACTCTGGCACCTGCTGGTGGGGTGGCCTCAGGCAAGTCACTTAACATTTCTGAACCTCATTTTCACTTTACAAAAAAATGAAACTTTTTGAAATAGTTGTAGCATTTTTCCTTTTGTGAAATAAAGAAAACAGAATTTACCAGGATGAGTTGTTTTAGGATTTAAGATTGTAATCTATGTGAGAAATGTATGTATACATGTGAAATATAGACATATTTCCCCTGGAAACAATGGTTCAATATTTACTACTCAGTGTTTGTATGGGCTTTATAGAACATAACTACCACAAATAAAGAGAACTGACTGTACTAACAGGTGCCCTAGGGTATCTCCTGTATATTCTTATTTACTTTCTGTATAGTAGCAACTCAATTTCCCTTGTTAATCAGTATAAATCACTCCAGCCACTAGAGTAACCCCTTATTTACCTGTGTATTCAGAGGAATGAGGACCCCAAAGTGGCCAGATGTCAGTTTCAATTTCCACTTCAGTGGAATCATTGTCGTGTCTCCTGGTGGAACCATTCCTCCCTTTGGAACTAGGACCTCTAGACCAGCCTAGACCAGCAGAACCTAAGTTTGTGTGGTCAGGTAGCAAAATCTTTGATAGTGAATCATCAGTGATAATCATGAGTGAAGCCATTCCCGTTGCCACCCTTTGATTCCTGGACCTGTGAATCCTGGTTATGGGAGGCTGATTTAGAGGATATGCCGCCTCATGGAGGACATTGCCCCAACCCAGGAAGGTATTGTCACTTAGCCAGTGCTGTAACTGAGTCTTCAAAAGGCCATTCCACTATTCCAGCAAACTAACTGCTTCAGGATGATAGGGAACATGATAAGATCAGCGATTTCCATGAGTATGGGCCCATTGCTGCATTTCATTTGCTTTGAAGTGAGTTCCTTTATCAGAAGCACTGTTGTGTAGAATCCCATGATAGCGGATAAGGCATTCATTCTACAAGTCTACTCTTTGGCACGGACTGAAGCTGCTGTACACAGGTGGAATTTCTTCTTGATTAGGAAAACCTCAGCCCTGCTTTTAAGGCCTTTCAAGTGATTGAATCAGGCCCAACCAGGTTATCCAGACAATCTCTCTTACTTGAAGTTAACTGATTATGGACTTTAATTACAAAATATCTTCACAGCACCTTGAATCGGTTGGTTTATGTCTCTTGACAAATTTGGGAACCTTTTAGTTATTATATGAGTACTTTTTCAGTCTTGTTTTCTTTTTCCTTTACTTCCAGGACTCTGATGATACAAATGTTAGATCTTTTGTTATAATCCCACAGGACACTGAGGACCTGATCAATTTTTTTCAGTGTATTTTCTCTCTTTTGTTCAGATTAAATAATTTCTATTGTCCTATCTTCTAGTTCACTGATTCTTTCCTCTGTGCCCTCCATTCTGCCATTGGACCCATCCACTGATGGTTATTGTATTTTTAGGTTTTAAAATTTCCATTTAGCTCCTTATACCTCCTACCTCTTACTCTTCTTGCTCTTCTTTTTCTTCTTCTTCTTCTTCCTCATTCTCTTCCCCTTCCTTTTCTCCTCCTCCTGCTAAAAGAATATGTTAGTTTTGTAAGAAGCTGACAAACTGTCTTCCAAAGTGGTTGTACAGTTTGTATTCACACCAACAATGTATGAGAGTTCCGGTTGCTCCACATCCTCATTAACATTTGGTGTTGTTAGTATTCTGGATTTTGGCCATTCTGTTGCTGTGTTGTAGTATCTCATTGTTGTTTTTAATTTACCTTTCCCTGATAACATATAAACTGGAGCATCTTTTTGTATGCTTAGTTGTCATCTGTATATCTTCTTTTGTGAGGTATCTATTAGGTCTTTGTCCTTTTTTTGTTTGGTTAGTTTTTGTTTTTTCCCCTTCCCAGCCCCCACATTGCCTGCTCCACTGATGGATGGGTTCCCCTGGGGCAGCAGAGCTCTGAGCTGCAAGCAACCTGTCCCCTGGAAGACTGTGGTGTGTGGGAGCAATTAAGATAGCAAATCTACCTACCTGGGCCTGTTACACATTTCGCTGTTACCCCCTCTTTTTACCCATTTCTTAATCGGGTTTTTTTTTTTTTTATTGTTGGGTTTTAAGAGTTTTTTGTATATTTTGGGTAACAGTCCTTCATCAGATATATCTTTTTCAAATATTTTCTCCTAATCTGTGGCTTGTTTTTTTATTAGCTTGACAGTATCTTTTGCAGAGCAGAAGTTTTTAGTTTTAATAAAGTCCAGCTTATCAATTCTTCCTTTTGTATATTGTCCCTTTGGTGTTGTATCTAAAAATCATCAAACCCAAGGTCATCTAGATTTTTCCCTATTTTATCTTCCAGGAGTTTTATAGTTTTGCATTTTACATATAGGTCTGTGATCCATTTAAGTTAACTTTTGTGAAGGGTGTATGGTCTGTGTTTAGATTCCTTTTTTTTTTTGGCATGTGGATGTTCAGTTGTTCTAGCACCATTCGTTGAAAAGGTTGTCTTTGCTGCATTGTATTGCCTTTGCTTTTTTTGTTAAAGATAAGTTAACTATATTTAGGTGGGTCTATTTCTGGGCTGTTTATTCTGTTCCATTGGTCCATCTATTCTTTCACCAATACATACTGCCTTGATTATGAAAGCCCTGACTTTGTTGTTCTTCAATGCTGTGTTGGCTATTCTGGATCTTTTGCCTCTCCATATAAGCTTTAGAATCAGTTTGTTGATATTCACAGAATAACTTACTGGGATTTTAACTGGAATTGCTTTCAATCTAGAGACCATGTTGGGAAGAACTGACACCTTACAGTATTGAGTTTTCCTATCTATGAACATGGAATAGCTCCCCATTTATTTAGTTCTTTGATTTCTTTCATCAGAGTTCTGCAGTTTTTCTCACATAGATCTTGTACAGGTTTTGTTAGATTTATACCTACATATTTCATTTTGGAGAATGCTAATGTAAATGGTTTTGTGTTGTTAATTTCAAATTCCACTTGTTCATTGCTGGTGTATAGGAAAGCAATTGACTTTCATATATTAACCTTGTATCCTGCTACCTTACCATAATCACTTATTAGTTCTAGAATTTTTTTGTTGATTCTTTTGAATTTTCTGCATAGATGATCATGTCATCAAGAACAAGCAGCTTTATTTCTTCCTTACCCATCAGAATACCTTTTATTTCCTTTTCTTGTCTTATTACATAAGTTAGAACTGCCATATTGATTATCTTTTTAAATTTATTTTGAGATCTTCCTGGTTATTAGTATAAGTAATTTTTTTATTGAAACCTGCACATTTTTGTATTGAGAAAATGGATCTTATTTAAGCCTTCTGTTTTAGCTGGCTTTCTCTGACACTACTCTGGCAGGGCACCATTGTTCCTTGTTAACACCTTGTTACTTGTAATCAAACCTTGTTACTGCCAGACAGAGGTAGAAGTCCAGATGACCCACTTGGCCTCCACTGAGACTCAAAGGTGGGGTGCTCCTTGTTACTGCTTGGACAGGGTAGGAGTTCTGGTTCCTCACATGGCCTCCACTGACAATGCAGTGGCAGTGGTGTTGTTACTGCTGGGCGGTAGTAAAAATCTTGATTCTCCAGTAGACCTCTAACACCACCTCAGCAGGGAAGTGGAGGGACACTGCATTACTGCCAGGTGGGGATGGAAGTCCAGTCTCCTCACATGGTCTCCACTGACACTGCAGGAAAGTTACTCCATGTTTTTTCTTAGGCTCCAAGGTCTCTGGCTGGTTTCAAAGTCTATTTTTGCTTTATATAAAATGTCCAGAGTTTTTAGTTATACTTAGCAGTCAGATAGAGAAAAATACATCTATTTCATCTTTCTGGGAGCAGAAGTCCTCAGCAAAAGTTTTAAAACTTTATAACACTGAATATTATGAAGGGTATGAGGAAATTGGTACTGGGAGTGTAAACTTTTTCAAATTTTGGTGAGAGCAATTTGATAGTAGGCATCCAAAAATTTGAACAAGATCAGCAATCCTACTTGTAAGAATCTATTCTATGCAAATACTAACATGAGTACATAAAGAATAAAGATGATTATTTTAGCATTGTTTATAATAGGGAAAATAATTAGAAAAAATTTATCCAAAAATAGAGAAATGGTTAATATGGTATACATAAATGAAATTGTATGACTTTTTAAAAGCAAGCTGAAAAATAAAACTTATTGAATGTTCTACACATACTAAAACTGTTGAGTGAGGCTTTTCCTATTGCTTTGGGCAACTAAGGCTATAGGCTATGGGCAAAGGATCATAAAGTAACCTATTCTACAGTGATACCCTCCAGGGAACCTTGAACATTTGCAGCTGACCTCTCTATTAAGGCTAAAAACAAGTGGGCAAAATTAGCTCTGCTGCCTCCAAACATTATCCTAGTACATCCCCTCCCCTTCCTCCAGCCTCAGCCATCATCTCAGTGTTCCCTTACAGTCCTATAAAAAGAAGACCTAGGGATAGTGGTAGGGTTGGGAAAAGTCTTTGAAGTCAGATGCTGTTGGTTTATGTGGGATCTCTGTTTATTCCCCACTGATTTCCATGGAAAAAGGAGGGGTGATGCTTACCCCCCACCGCCCCATCCGCACAAATCAAGTAAGGGAGAGAAGATTAGGAGAACTGCTTACAGACATTAAGGTTGCCTGAAACACTGTGACACTGGCATCTCGTTCCCTGAAGGAAATTTGGGGATTTGGGTTAAAATAGTTGATCCATCAATCGGCCCATATACGTACGTGAACAGGGGAAAACAGAACTGGAGACAGATGGTAAATGGATGAGAGCTGACCACAGGGTGAGAGGACACCAGAGGCAAGAGGGAAGGTGCTGAAGAGGTTGGGAAAGCTAGACATGAAGATGTAGAGACAAACTCCACTTGATGGAACTGTGCAGAAGAGTGGCTTAATAGCATCCTCTCCCCTCCCACTATCCCCCTCCCAGAAGAAAGCCTGCAGAAGAACTTACTCTTGAGCCCAGGTGAGAAGATATATTTGGGCCCTTGTTACACAGAGGGCAGCCAAGGCAAGTGAGAAGCAACAACCAGCAGAGGACCACAAGAGTAGGCAGTCAATAAAGAAACATCCTCTCTCATCCTCCCTTACAGCCTGCACAACCAAAAATAAGTTCTTAAATAGGTAGAGGAAGAGATAAGCCAGACCCCCGTCCCCCTTGACTCCAACCCAAGTCAATGACCAAACTCACTGCAGGTCTCTGGAGCCATGGACCATGGCTAGCAGGGATGAGATTTGCATCAGATGAGACTGGAGTTTTAAACTGGACAATACTGAATTTGTCTTTTAATTACGAAGTGTTGGAAATGCTGTGGTATCTGCCCAAGATATCGTTAAGGATCTGTTTCCCACTCAGAAGAGGAAATTCGACATAGCATAGTAACAGGATGAAAGTGAAACTGGTTTCATTTTTATCCCTGTGAACTTAAAACTGTTAACATGTTACATGTTCATGTGTGTATGCATGTATGCAAGTGTGCATATATATTCATTAGTCTATATGTGTATGTATTTTCTAAGCAAAAAGAACTGTTTGGAAGTTTCTGTGCTCCATTATTTACAGTGGCCACAATCTGGCCAATATAAAGATGGAATTTATAACAACCAATAGGTTTTTAATCTGAGAAATAAAAGGGTTTTCTTTATCAATAATGGATGTACACACTGTATGTTCCAGCCAGATAACAGCATGTCCATAAATTTCACAAAGTTGAAGAGGCTTCACCAATTGATGAGAATAAATCTTTCATATTTGTATCCCACACATCCCAATGGGCTAAGTCCCCACTGTCTTGACTAGCGATCTGTAGTCTTTTTCTTAATGAATTTCTAAGAGTTTGACCCTGTCGAGGGTCATTTTCAATGTTGGAATCTCTGGGGGACTGGTTGGGTGGGGGCAGGAGCTAGATTGAAGCATCAGGGCTGTCCTTTCAAGGTAATCAGAAACAGTGGCTTCTGGCTCCTTTGAGCCAGTGTTAGCACTTCTAACTTCCTGCTCGGTTTGAGGTTGACAGCTGTCACTCTTCTCCTGGAACCAGCGTCTTTGGAAGAGCAGGCTCCCTCTCCTCCCATGGGTTTCTGCGCCCTCCTCTGCTAATCTCGGGACTGTTTCCTGGTATTCTTTTTACACTATTGGAAGTCTCCTATTTCTGGTGACTCCCTCTTTAAAAAGGGGGTTCCCACAGCACAGTAATTTGCTCATCTGGAATACTATTCTTTCAGCCCTCAGTGGCTAGTTCAGAGGATGGTCGAGCCTAGTTTTTTATTCTCCCTGGAAAAAAATGCTATCTTCAATATCCGTACCCTGCTGCACAGCTGGTCCACTCCTTTTCACTCAGCCTTCTCTGTCTTTCCACCGCTCCAGGTTACTTTGGGGACCCGCAGGTTATCAGGTCTGTACATCTCTTAACTCCAGCTGTAAAGAGAGTTTCAAGTGATTTCTCACAGGACTTCTGAGCTCCATGCAAACCAAGGGATATGACGGGGCATCTGTTCTATACATCCCTCAGTATTTCATAGCAGTAAAGCTAATCATGAAGCAAACGTGACCAGAACATTTAGGGAAACTCTAGGGGGTGGTGACGACTAACTCCGATCAACCATATAACTCAGCAACTACCCAACCCAAATGCTACCAAGGGAAATAACTTGCCTTTCCTAGCAATCTGAACAATTTTGGGGGCAGAAACTCACAGTCTCTCTCAGTAAAAGCTGTATAAGAAATAAGTGAAGTTACCCCGACCTGGCTGGAAAACAAGTTGGAAAAATAATGAGACATCTTTGACAAAGACCTAGAAGAATAATGTTAAGCATTCATAATGGTTCATTGTAATGGGTATTCTTATATGCTGCTAGTGAGAGTTTGAATGGGTACGACCTTTCTGTAAAGCAATTTTGCAATATTTATAAAGAATCATTCTTGGAATCTATCCAAAGTAATAATCTAAGAGGTAATCAAAGATACAAGGGTGCATAAGGATGGTCAATACAGAATTATTTATCATAGGAAAAATTAGAAACAACTTAAATGTCCAAAAATGAATTATAGTTTCTCCATTAAATGGAAGATTGCCCAGTCATTAGAAATCATGTTTCCAAAAAATTGTATGATGTAGCAAAAAGCCTGCTTCATAATATTAAGTGACAAGTAGTAGAGTACGAACCGCATATACAATATTAACCTAATTTTGTTATGTTTATCAACTTATATCTATGGAAGTAAACCTTTTCTTTCCAAATGTTTTAAAATAATCATAGATTGCTTTTATTATCAGAAAAAAATTTACTTAAGAGCATTTGTTTTAATTTGGCAGCACCTAAATTGGGACTTTCTGGTTTGTGGGTAAAAGTCTTTTCTATAAGGCACACAAGGTAAAATTTTGTTTTTAAAAGTTCTTGAGGATGGAATGGAAAGGAAAAAATTTGGAAACAAGGTTACTCCCTCCCCCAACAGCTGCACAGTTATAATAGTCTTAATTTTTTCATGTTCTCCTTCAGTCCTTGCACAAAAACAAATATTATTTTTTTAAAGTTGTAAGTTGACCCAAAAGGGGGTGATGGTATAAATTAGCAGAGAAGAGAGAAATTTGTTCATCTCAATCCCTCATTCTCTTTCCCTACTCAGTGGTTAGACTTCCTTATATGGGCAAGAGGAAAAAAACAGTTAAATTTAAAATTTAGTCCCAGTAGTGATCTAGGTAATTGCTGATGGGGTGTAAAATGAGAAGCAATTTGGCAAAATGTATGAAGAGCCTAAAACTGGTCATGCTTTTTGGCCCAGAATTTTACTTCTGGAAGATGCAGACAAAGATCCAAAATGGGTATCGTGAATAAACTTATGGTTACCAAAGTGGGGGAGTGGGGAGATAAATTAGGAGTTTGGGGTTAACATACACACTACTATATACAAAATAGGTAAACAATAAGGACCTACAGTATAGCACAGGGAACTATATGGAATATCTTGTAATAACCTATAATGGAAAAGAAACTGAAAAAGAATATATATATATATAAAAAAATGGGTATCATGGCCTAAAGTGAAATACCATCTAAATATCTAAAAATCATGGAATGGTTAGGTAAACTGTGGATAGGATAAATAAAATTTGATAAGACATTAAATCTTTTGACGGTTCAATAATTCTTCAGAGTGCCGTGCCTTTGGGCCATCATCCTCTTTTCAGCCCTATTTTGCTTATTCAGCCATTGGTGGAGATAAGCCCAGACCAGGGTCAGAATGGTAACTAAATAGATATGCACATATCATTTGTTTTTGAATTTTTTCTAAATATTTTGTAACATGCAGAAAAGGAAATCATTCTAATGAGAGAGAGAGAGTCTTAGAAGGAATCTCATGTTCTTCTTGGTTCTGTATTCAGGGCCAGCAGAGGTTCTAAAACTAGTCATAGTACTAACAGTTTCTGGGTCTTCCTACATTTAGTTGAGAGTGGGTGGGCATTTTCCTGGCCAAATACTGTAAGTCTGGCTCAAAAACCACATGAAAGTGTTTTCTAGAGTTATCACTTTTTAATTTAATGATGAAGGGAACTTTAAAAACCTTGCTGGTGAAGAAATCAAGGCACAGTGAGATTAAATGATTAATGATTAGCTTGGGGTCAGAGTAGCTTAGCCCCTAAAGCTCAGGCCTATGAGCTTTTTTTTTTTTTTTTAAATAAATGTTTTATTGTTTTACTTTGGAAATTTTTAGATGTTTAGAAAAGTTGCAAAATTTTCTATAGACTCTGTATCTTAACTCACTTTCCCTATTTTAAAACTTTTTACATACACAATTTGTCAAAACTAAGAAATTAGCATTGGTACAATTATCCTAAATCCATACTTGATTTAGTTTCCTTTATCACTACCAAATGTCTTTTTTTTATTCCAAAATATTATTCAGGATACCACATTTTACTTGGTCATTGTGTCTCCTTAATCTCCCTTGATCTATGACAGTTTCTTTAGTCTTTCCTTGTTTTTCATGACCTTGATAGTTTTGGAGAGTACTGATATTTTGCAGAATATCCATTAATTTGGATATGTCTGATTTTTTAAAATAATTAGGCTGGTATTATTGGTTTGGGGGAAGAGTACCATGGTGTCTATGAGCTTTTGAAAATACCACTTTAAAAATATCTTGTCCTAATAAATTAGATTATACCTGATAATGTAATAGTGAGGAAGTTAGTGGAATTCAGTGTCATATAATTTATGAGTTGCTTTATAAGATTCAGAAGAGAAGAAAAAGCAAAAGACAGGTTCTGGAGATAAAAAGCTTTGGGAAGTTCGTACTTGTTTGAGGGGAAGGCCCCTGAGATGATGCAGAATGCTTGGCAGGTAAGGCATAAAAAAGTTATGCTCAGCTGTTATAGGGCATGGCTGACTCTGATGGTCTGTCATTCATAGTTCTGGTGTCGATTTTCCAGTAGTGGAGATAAGTTTCTGCTAATGCACCTATCATATCCTGAAAATGTTTTGCTTTGGACCGAAAGCACATATTTGCAAAATGACTTCCTATATCAGTGTGGTAGAAAGATGGCCCACTCTATATAGCCCATCTCCAGATGGCCTGAGATCCAATTTTAGCTTTGGGAAAATAAAAGCCTCCAGGACAACCACCTTGGATGCAAAAAGTGACGTTTTGAAATCACTTCCCCAGATATTTGTTCACTCCTGGGAGATTGGTTAGTGTGGGGTAGAGGCAGTGCACCATGTTGGACTAGCTTAATGAGTGACAGGCTGAGCTGTCTGCAGCACTAACTTAGAGTGTGACAGAAGCAGCCAGTATGTCCCAGTAGCCCACCCTTCTGGAAACTGGTACAGCAGGTGCAAGAGTGCCCTGCTCTTTCAGGTCCTTGCAGAGAAGAAAGTCTGCAATTACTGGAGAGTAAGACCTAAGCTGGAGATAAGAAAGGTGTCATCTTATCTATTTTCAGTGTGTAACACGGGGTCCTGCATACAGTGGGTACTCAGTGATGATGCATGGGATGAAGTGAGCTACTATGTATCATCATTCTAAGATGCATTATTTTTCACATTTCTAAAATTGAGATGCATCTTAACACTGGTCTATTTGTTTGAATTTTCTATATTGTTGGTATTATCCATGCTGGGTTAAATTGCCATGGAAAATGTCTTTTAAAAGATTATACTGCATCAGAAAAAATTTTATTTTGGTATATAGATATCAATAATAAATATAATTTTGTTATGCATAGCAAGGCATGGAAATAGAGAACTAATGTATAGGAACAAATGCACTTTTCATTGGAGGAATATCCATAATTCTGTACTTTCTTGCAAAGGCAGGTGCAGATGCTTTATAGAACTTAAGAAAGGAAGTAAATCATAAGTAGATGACCCTGTTACATTTTGTTACTGAGATACATGCAACGGATTGCCTATCACATGCTGCATTAGTTTCTTGTGGCTGCTGTAACAAATGACCACAAACTTGCTGCCTTAGCACAACAGAAACTTACCCTTTCTTGGTTGACAGCCAGAAGTTCAACATCAGATTCACTAGGTCAAAATCAAGGTGTAGGTATGGCCCCGCTCCCTCTGGAGGTTCTAAGGGAGAATCAATTTCTTGTCTCTTCCAGCCTCTGGTGGTTTCATCACTCTAATCTCTACCTCTGTCTTCACATGACCTTTTCCTCCTCTGTGTACCTAATCTCCCTCTCCTTTTCTCTTATAAGGACACTTGTAATGGCATTTAGGGCCCACAAATAATCAAGGATAATCTCTCCATTTCAACATCCTTAACTTAATTGCATCTGCAAAGACTTTTTTCCAATTATGATAACATTTACAGTTTTCAGGGATTAGGATCTGATGTCTTTGAGGCCACCATTCATCCTCTTATACATGTCAAGTAATGAAACTAGTGTCAGAAGAACCTCCAGATTTCTAAGAATAGGTAAAAGAAAGGTGGGTATGATTAACTTTTGTTGGTATTTTCTTTATCCTCCCTTCTGACAAAATCAAGAAAGGGTAAGCACTGAAATTTGCAGAATGTGTATCAGTGGCTTGGAAGAAAATCACAGTAATTATAGAGGAAAAATCTTCTAAGAAATATTCTTTGTAACCCAGAGGACAAAATGGGTGGTACAGCACTAGATATTGACAATTCAAAGTGGGAAATAATTCAGAAAGGCTAGACTCTGAATATGAAGAAGTTTTAGGAAAACCTTAATATGGCAGATTAATTATAAAAATGATCCCAAATCTCACCCTTCTCTGTATCCGTGCTCTATGCGATGTGACTGCAGCTTTTCCCATCAAGAAGTAGCATCTATTTCCCCACCCCTTGAACCTAGGATGCTCTGTGACTGGCATTAGCCAATACAACACAGCCAAAGTGACACTAGCAAGCTTTGAACCCAAGTCTAAGAAGCTTGTGAGTTTCTCTTCCCTCCCCAGTCACCATGAAAGCAAGTACATGCCGGCCTATTGGATGATGAGAGACACGTGGCTCTGTCACCCTCATCACCTCAGCCAGTAGCCAGCCTGTCATCAGACATGTGAGTGAGGCCATCCTTGACCAGCTAGCTCTCAGACAAATTGCCCCCCAACCACAGATATATGAGAAAGCTGAGTGAGAACAGCATAGCCCTGTCCAGATCAGCAGAACTGCACAGCTGACTTGTAGACGCATGAGCAATAACAAATGCTTACAGTATTAAGCCGTTGGGTTCTGGGGTAGTTTATTACGTGACAAAAACTGATACGTAATGGGTGGAAAATCACTAGGTTTTAATGACGGAGTAAATAAATAATTGGGAATGAATTGCACTCTGACTGCAAAATAGGTTTTTGGACTATTTTAACTAACTTATTATGCTTATAGTTTCCTTTTTTGTATCTTTAATAGTGGTAGAGGATAAAAAATATTAACAAGTCTAAAAGAGTTTTTTAAAAGAGTTTTTAAATAAGTCTAAAAGAGTTTTTTTGTTTTTTCATAAAACAAAAATTCTGATTGAAAAAAGCATCGTGTCATGCCCTTCTTGTAAGGATTTCTTTCTTTTATAGGGTTATAATCATCCTTAATTTCTTTTATCCTGGGGAGTCTCCTATTTTCAAGGCAGGAGACCATTTCAGTTTAATTAAGTAGAAAAATTCTATACTCAGCTTTCTGCCACTAATCCACCATATAACCTCTGGTGATTTACTTCCCCTCTCTGTGTTTCAGCTGCTTTACATGAAAAGTAAGGATGATAATACCTTGTAGTTAGGGTTGTTTTGAAGATGAAATATGATTGTTCATATGCATGGTCTCTGTGTAATGCAGATGGATGAAGAAAATTAATAAAGCTGAATCTACACGAGTTAGCATTTTCCTAAATATGCCCAGTAATAGCACTGGCATACCAGTGGTGATTTTCTCAATAAAATTATTCTATTCCATAAAGTAGATCATTTGGTTATATGTATATATGTTTTCTTGATGTTGGTATCTCTACCCTTTCCCCCCATTACAAATACAACATGACCTCTTTGCAAACACATGTTGCTCACCATTGGTGTACCAGAATACAACCAGGTGGCCCATATGCAGACACCTCAACCCTGATTGCTTTAGATTACATTTGTAGCAAACAGATTTGGGATTCTTGTCTGACCCAGAGCCTACATCTCAAAAGAATCTGCCCCAGCCATCAGCCCACCTGTCCATCCATCCCCAGCCAACCAGAGCCGACAGGACAAGAGGTGTACAACTGACCTGGGGAATTTAATCAGAGCCTCTTAGAACGAGTCTATAGTAGTCCATATGCATATTCCTTATCTTAAGGATTCAAATTAAGAGGTGCTGAGACTAAAATTTTGGATAGTAGATCCTGCAACTGCATGTTCTTATAGAATTGGGGCCATAGCAACTTAACAAACAAGTTCCTTCTGAAATAAAAAGTTCAGGAGAAGTAGAAAGTAAGTCAGCACAGAAAATCAGAAGAGGAAATGCAGAAGACTGGCAGAGAAAGCAGAGATAAGAGCCCAGAGAGCTCCAGAGAGAGAGGAAGGGAGTTGTACTCTTGACTTTCAGTTTCCCAATAGATTTTTCCCTACTGTTTATTTTTTGCCTGGAGATGTCAGCCAGAGTCCTTGTACTATCTTTACAATGCCTCATTCCCCTTTTTATTTGAGCCAGTTTGAAGGGATTTTTGTTCCTTGTAACCAAATGACCCCTGTTGGTTTAAAAAATTCTCCCGGGTTTAGAGATGTCTTGGGTTTCTTTTTAGTCCTTGGTGGGGAGAGAAAGAATGCTTGTTAAGAAAAAAAAAAAAAAAGTTGAAGGAGCTATTGAGTGGGTGACAGATGCCTGAAAGTGAGAGATTAGAGGGCAGCAGCAGAAGGTGGTATTCACATAAAGTGCAAAAGAAGAACAAAAACATTCTATTAAGATTCATTAGTGAATAATTCCAGGAACCAAGCAGAAAAGTTTAGAGGTGACTGGTCCCCAGGGATAGTAAGAATACTGAAGGGAGACATGCATTGTTTTGAAAGACACAGTACTTACTATAGACACTTTCCTGGGATTTAGTGCTAAAAGGAGAATCTGCATGTGGTGAGGACTAATGTTTCAGGTTAATTCCCCATCAACAGAATTGATGGTGATTTTTTTCATTATAGATTTATTTTCATTTTTAGAATACGTGTCCATTACCAAATTGTAAAATTAAAATTAGATGATATATTTAAACCAGCCCTTGGTTATGGCAACGCAATATGAACTTACCTAGCAAACAGAGGTATCTCTAAGAAGCCTATTATTAAGCTTTATACATTCAGTCCTCTTCAAACACTTACCACATGCCTGTCACTCTGCTAGGGGCTGGGAAACAAAAGTGGATCAGTCAGACATGGTCCCTGCCCTCATGGAGCTAGTGAGGATAAGTATAAACTAAGTAAAGAAACAGAGAAATGAAAGAAAATAATGATTACCTGTTATTGATAATGTTATAAATGTTGAAATACAGAGTTAGGAACCGGGGACTTCCCTGGTGATCCAGTTAAGACTCCACACTCCCAATGCAGGGGGCATGGGTTCAATCCCTGGTCAGGGTCAGGGTCAGGGTTAGGAGCAGGATCCACTGTGGATAAGGTGGTGAGGTCTGTTTTAATCACGTTCAAGATGACCTGAAGCAACTGGATTCTCATGAGAATTTAATAATTCTATATAATAATTATTCTACTCAGTAATTACTACTGGGTAGATAACTATTTAGGGGAGATGCATATCATTCTTTCAGGCACTTTTATAACTTAATGACCAGAAGAAGAAGAGAAGAAAGGAAGAAAACCAAGATTAATTAGTGCCCATGATGTACCAGACATCGCCCACATACATTATCTTACCAAAGCAGCCATTACTTTTTTAAAAATAATTTTAAAATTGAAGTATAGCTGATGTACAATATTATGTAATTTTCAGGTGTACAATATAGTGATTCACAACTTTAAAGGTTATACTCCATTTATAGTTATTATAAAATATTGGCTATATTCCCCATGTTGTACAATGTACCCTTGTAGCTTATTTTCTACCTAATAGTTTGTACCTCTTAATCTCCTACCTCTATATTGCCCCTCCTCTCCTCCCTTTCCCCACTGGTAACCACTAGTTTGTTCTCTATATCTGTGAGTCTGCTTCTTTTATGTTATATTCACTAGTCTGTTGTATTTTTTAGATTCCACATATAAGTGATATCATACAGTATTTGTCTTTCTCTGACTTATTTCACTTAGCATAATGCCCTCCAAGTCCATCCATGTTGCTGCAAATGGTAAATTTTCATTCTTTTTATGACTGACTAGTATTCCATTGTATATGTATACCACATCTTCTTTATCCAATCATTTGTTGATGGGCACTTAGGTTGCTTCGTATATCTTTGCCTTTTGGGTAGGCATTTGCAAAGCAGTCATTATTATACCCATTTTTTCAGATGGAAGAACTAAGGTCCTAAATGGTCAAGTTTCTTGCCCAAGGATTCAGTCAAAAGCTTTTTCCACTATACCCTCCACTAGATGTAGATCTAACCTGCACAAAAGGCAACAAATTACTTACTTATCACGACCTGGATTAATTTTAAAATAAGGATCCTTTTAGTTGTATAGTCTACATTTTATCCTATAAAGTCTCTCAAATTATCCCCACTCTTCAAAGCACCTTTCAAGCTGATGATTCTGACCTAAGGGCCATATAAATTCAAAACTAATAATGTCATCTTCTACTGGGAGGGGAAAGAACAGACTTCATCTGAGTGTCAGGGGCAAGGGCAATTCAAACAACCCCATCCCCAGCTGATGCCATCTGGTCCCAAGATGTCTGCTTGCTTTATTCTTTTCTCAAATATACACCCAGATTTCAACTAAGAGGTTGTTTCTTTCTCTTTTTTTTCAGAAATTTTATTTTTTTAATGTTTTATTTATTTATTTATTTTGTCTGCACCATCTTCATTGTAGCACGCGGGATCTTCTAGTTGCGGCATGTGGACTCTTAGTTGTGCCGTGCATGTGGGATCTAGTTCCCTGAGCAGGGATCCAACCCCGGCCCCCAGCACTGGGAGCCCGGAGTCTTACCCACTGGACCACCAGGGAAGTCCCGGTTTGCTTCAATTTAACCATGGCAACAGCCCCACTGTCAATTTCTTTGCTCCAACTGCCCTGTATCTTAACTTCTTCCTTCACCACAGCCTCAGAGAGTTAATGATTCACTGGCGGTTCAACACGTATTGAGGTGTCAGGCGCCAAGCTGGATGCTGGGTGCAATGGATGAGATGACGTCACCTCGAGGAGTCTGGTCTCATAACTAGAAGACATTCTCAACTGTTCTCTCTGCCCTTTCCACCCCTTTCTCCTCCCTCTGCCCTGGGAAGGGATCTTTAGCCTGGTCCTCGGGGTGGTTAATCTTTCCATCAACGGGCTGGAGGTGGACCAGCTGAGCCTGCCAGATAGAAAGATCAAAGGCGCCTGGAACCCCGACGCCTGGAGGAAGCCAGCCTGGCTCTCAAGAATGCCACTGGCACCGCTCGAGTTTCCTAGGGCATCGCCAGAATTTGGAGAAGAGGATGCAAAGCTGAGAAAGGAAGTTCCTCTCGCCAGCTGGCTGGAGTCTGCGCCTCTCCTTGTTGGCTGAGCAGGGTCATTACCCTAGAACCTTCCCTGGCGGTGTCTTTGCGCTGGGCCAGTCCGCATTGGCACACGCACCCGGCCGTCTAGGAGGCGGCGCCCGGAAAGGGATGCGGACCCAGGAGGCGGTGTAGGCTGGGTCTCCAAATCGGATTCTCCATCCTTCTCCTCCCGCCCACTTCCAGAAACTTGTGTCCCGGGTAGAAAAGCCCCAGAGGAGCCGTTCCCTACTCCGCCTCTTGGCTCGGGGCCCTTTCCTGCCCGAGAGCCCCACCCGGCGCTTGCCACGTTCTCCCTACCAGCCCGAGACCCTGCACCTCAACCCCAGGCCGACTTCCCACCAGCCAGAAGCGCAGGGCCCCAGCCCAGAGCAAACCCTCCTACTCCCCCTGGAGTGAAGGGGAAAGCTTTGCTGACCTGGGTTGGGTCGCGGGACCCTCTGCGCAACCGAGAAGTTGTAGGGGGCATGAGTCCCGGGCGCTCGGATTCCTCTCCCCCTTAGGGGTCGCGATGGAGCCAACAGCAGCCGGGCCCTAATCCATCCAGGCCTTTAATCCATCACCTGAAATCTCTTTGAGAGCTCAAGACGAACGCGCACACACATCCATACACCAGGGTTGCACAAATCTTTTATTAATATTTTCTGAGGACTAGTGGTTTGATGTCTCGACTGGCATTTAAGCGTTAAGAATACACTGCATGCCACCGTGGAGCGAATAGAAATGTAAATGAAACTGGAGCCCAGAACATGCAGCTTCTTAAGAAAAAGTAATTCCCAAATATTTTCTTTCTCTCCATTTCAACGTCTTTTGTTTCTTTAATGAGACAAATCCCCAAACAGTGATTGTGAATGTGGTTTCCCGACCAGTAGCCTCAGCATATTTTGGGAACTTGTTAGAAGTAGAAATTCTGGGGCCTCACCTCCACCTCAGACCTCTTGAATCTGGAACTCGGATGGATGGAGCCCAACATTCTATTTCCAGGAGCTGTCCAGGTGATTCCCATACACGCCCAGCAATCCCTGGCTCAAAAGCCTCCCTGGGCAGTGTTTCCCACTGATCACTACATATAACTAGCAGGTACCAACCTTGTTTACCACTTATCTGTTTAGAAAGAAGTCTGACGTGACAGTGGAGAAGACTGCTGGAAGCACAATGTGTTGCCTATAAGAAGTCGTAGAAGCCATCAGAAGGAGAAAGAGAGAGAGAGAAGGGAGGAGAAGGGACTTCCCCAGCTTCAGTCCACTTTCAGTATCTGTCTCCTCCTCCTGAGAACCCGCAGACATGCTTATTTGAAATATTTCATTTTCCTTCCAGGCTTCTACAACCTGCTTTGGTCGTTCTCCTTCTAGACTATCTTAGAAAGCACCTTCTAAGATATTTTTTGTAACTGAGAGGTCACACCTCCCTCACCCCTAACTATCTGGCTTGTGGTAAAGGGGGTCCCTCACTCCTTCAGATACCGCTTGCCTCCTTTAAGATCGAGACATGCCAAGTACCTGTGCTGGCACGGTAGGCTCAAAGTCACACCCCGCTGGGACAGGCTTGAGAAGAGCACCAGACATTGGGAAGCAGGGCATGGTGGGTGTGGGAGGACTGATGATCTGGCAGAAGAGAAGGGTTCATGGGAAGGAGAGATGTTTAGACTGTGGATGTGTGTGTGTGGAGGGGGGTTGTCCTGTGCCAGGGCTACTGGTAGCCACAACGCAGTCATTCCCACCATGTTGCTTGCTCCCTTCAGTGGACAACCCTTGGGTCCCCTAGTGTGCCCAGGCTCGAAGGCTGAGAGCCCTGTGCTCAGGGTTTCCTGACAGCCAGGCACCAGTGTAGCCCTTCTATTTGCTGGTCCCAGTCCCTATCTTTGTTCTCTGAATTTTTCTGGACTCTGGGTTTCTAGGAAATAGTCACATTGGTATAAAGCTCTGGACAAAATGGGAGAACATCGAGGAGGGGTAAAGGATTGTGTGTGTGTGTGTGTGTGTGTGTGTGTGTGTGTGTGTGTGTGAGAGAGAGAGAGAGAGAGAGAGAGAGAGAGAGAAATTGTAACCTTCAACATTGCATATAAGGGGTGTGTTGGTTCCTGCAATAAAAAGACCCTCGCTTGTGCATGCTCTTGAGCTCCCTGCCTGAGTACTTTCAGGTCTAGTCGGGTCTAGTATAGGCAGCTCACCGCCAGCCACTTAGTACAAGTGACCAATATGTGCACGGATCTTTTCCATTACAAAGCAGTTGCAAAACTATAATTTCATTTGAGCGCCACTAAGGCTTTGTGAGGTGAAAGAGGAAATGTATGAGTACGATTATTATTATCATTATAATCACGTTTATCCCCACTTTTGGAGATGAGAAAACTGAGAATCCAAACCTTTTCAGGAAAGAACTGGACGCACAACTAGGGCTTAACTTGCGTGTCCCGTGTGCACAGCTTCAGGCCTTATGCTGAAAGCACAGGCTGCAAATTGTCGGTGGGAGGCATGAGGACTTTTTTAACAAATTCTTTTGCGGTTGGGGGTCGTCAAAGAATGAGCAAGCAGAAATTTCTTCTTTAGGGGCCGCCTGCGTAGAGTGCTCAGAATTTTGAGTATTTATTGTAAAAACGTGAGTGGGAGCTTGGAAAATATGCTGAACGTGAAACGCAGACAACTGAATCACGTTGGGACGCATCTCTGGCTTGAATTCTGGATCGGTGAGGCAAGGGTAGATGGTCCGTCCCTCTGGTAGAAGCGAATTTGGGAAAGGTGGAGGTGGCCAGAGCTTAAAATGCTCTCTTGAGGGTCAAGTCCGGGTAGGGGGTAAGGGAGGGGGAGGGAAGCCTGACACCCTGAGAGGTCCTCCGACGTGCGAATGACAGGTACGTGGGTGAGGAGTCACCCGCGTTCCCAGCGCTTGGAGAATGGAGATGTGGACTTGGTAACGTGGTAACTATCTCTGGCAGAGAACATCTCTCCTGGCACAGCGGTTCCCCGGGTCAAGAGCATCGCCGGCTCCTTCCCTGCTGTCCAGGCTGAGGGCTCCACCCCCTAAGCGGCCTTTGGTGTTGGTTGAAGGTAAGTGCAAGAGCGGGGGAGCTCTTACTCAAGGTACCTAACTGAGCCGAGAAAAAGGAAAAAAAATCGAAAAGAAAGAGCAAATGAAGCGGAAGTTTCAAGGCCCTCTGCGAGGAATAACAGTATAAATAACCGAAGACGTCTTGTAAACACTGCGGTCATAACCCCGAACATTAAACAGCCCTGGTGGCATCTGGCGCATCGGCCGCCGCTGGCTGCGCTGGGGCAGCGAGGGAACCCGGTCCCAGGCTCCTCGGACTCGCCTCTCTGTTTATCTCAACTTAATCTTCCCCAACGAGCTGTTCCGTAGCCTGGAAGATGTTTAAATTAAAACCCAATCCACCGGAAGTCGTGGAGAGGAGCTGAACGCGCTGGCTAATGTAACCGAAAGGCAGGCATGCGCGTTGTTATAAGTAATTCATCAGTTATTAATAAGAAATATATAATACACGTTGCAGCCCTTTGAAAATCGTAAACCACATTCCAAAGGTATGGCATTTACGTTTTTCATCACTCCCAGTATTTCTTCACTGTTTTGCAGCTATGGGTTGCTTGGGTTTATGTACGCGCCTGGAAAGTTATAGAATGTGGAGTTTACCTTCCTGCTCATGTTAGCAATTAAACTGTGGAATAACTGAAGATCAGATTTTTCTTTTCTGGTGTATTTTTCTCTTGAATTGTGTAACTGTTAATAACTTTAATCCTTCCCTTTCTTTGTTTACAGTTACATTATTTCTAGTTGTCTTAAAAGTAACGTGCAAACTTGAGGGACTAGTTTCTTTTTGAGGTTTCAGTGCAAAATATGATCTGCACCTTCATAGTGGAAATCGTATTTAATCGTTGTCTATCTCTAGAAGTTTGGATTGAGGTTCCAAAGAACCACTTTTATTATATAGCTCCCCCATAGTTCCCCATCTTTCTATTCCAAATATATATTTTTAAAAAATCACACCAAATGTCGGGGCTTTTAGCAATATAAAGAAAGATTTATTTTTGAAAGTAGCAAAACTTGTTTGAAAAAAATATATATCTTTAAGTGAATTACTTTATAAATGTGACTGTCAAAGTCAGCTATTCTATGATCTACATTTTACAACATATTGTACAAAAGATACACATTGATAGGCTCTTATTATCTATTTATATATTTATAATTACATATTGCACTTGGACCAGCAAGGCTCGCAGAGTCATTCACGGTAGAAGTTAATAAAGTTAAATAGATGGGAATCGTTGTAAGTACAATTGATGTCCTCTGGTTTGGAAACGAATCTCCTCGTCGCTGTAAAGTGTTCTCGAGGGGTGGGAAAGGGAGAGGAGAGTTGCAAGGGGGAAGAAGAGACAGAGAGCAGGGAGGGCAAGGGTCGCCTTCCCGGGGCCCGCTCCCCCACCCCGGGAGCGCGCCTTTCCCAGACTCGCACCTCCAAGGTCAGGACGCCGTGGTTCCACATAAGCGGCTTGCGGTCACCACTTCTTTCAGGTCACTCTCGGGTTTCCCGGCCACCATAAAGGGCCACGTCTGCAGGAGAGAAGAGGGTGGAGGAGGTAAGTGGCCGTGGAGGAGGGGTGGGATGAGGCGGGAGCCCGAGACCAAAGGAAAGGGCGCCCAAAGGAAAGGGCACGGTGAGGGGGCAGGCAGTGAGTTGGAGAGGCCCGTTATCTCTGCAGTTTTCCCGGTGAACTAGTGCGCCCTGTGGCTGGGTAAAGCAGAAAGCAACGTTGGCGCCAAGCCACAGCTCGAGGTGGTAGAGCAAAGAGGGGCTCGCCCTGGGTTCGAAGTGAAACCCAAGAGAGGAGACCCTTGGAAAGCCCAAAGTGGCTCCTGCCACAGCCCGGAGGCAGATGCTAGGGTGAACCGGAGCAGGGAAGCCGAGAAGGACCTCGCGCCACTGGGCACCGGGTTCAAGGTGAAGCGCCTGCTGGCCCTCTTCTGAGGTCCTGGTCAGGCTTCCCAGCCCTCTCTCTTTCACCCCCATGGATTTCCCTACTTCTATCTTTGGTTTCCTCCATCACAAACGCGGGTTTTAACCACAGTTTCTAAATTAATCGCCAGCTCTTAAAAAGAAATAATGTTAATAAAAGAATATAGCCGCGTATTTTCACATTGTGTTCCTACTGGGCTGAGCAAGCATAGCTTTCTCTTCCCTTCTCCGTTCTGTGTATAATAAAGCTCACTTAAGTTTCTTATTCAAAGATGAAGGCAGCAGCAGTTGTAAATGAAGGCACTGCTTTCATTTTCGTTCCAGATTTTAAAAAGCTGTTTACTCATTCAAAAACCTGACTTTTAATTAGAAGGAAAAATATTTTTCACAGCAAAATGTGGTTTTGCATTCCCCCCTCCCCAATTCCTGAAACCAATTCAGAGAGAAGACAATTCAAACCTTCAAACCTCTCTCGCTAGTGCCGACCGATAAGAAGACTTTTAAGAGGAAAACCTCTCCTTCTTATCATATATAAACAGAGGTGGTAGTTAGTTTTTGTTTTTCTTTAGCCCCTGGGAGTTTTAAAATTAAATCAAATGAAAAAGGAATTAAAATATAGTTCTTAAACAGTAAAATGCGGTTGAGAAAAATATTAGACTCAATGAGCATTATTTTTTAAGATAAAAAGTAACATGTTCTTAAACTTGAAGGAGAGTGACCTATTTTAATATTATTTATTACGCTAATACTCGTGATAATGTTCTGATTATGCTGGTATTTGCTAGAAATTCTGGGATTCGAAAATGTTAATCCATCTATAGGAGAAGTGCAGAATATTTAAATAGTTGGGGACTTATGTGACAATTATGGGGGGGCATGATGTGTCCATATGTAAAGGTTCTACATATCCTTGGGAAAGAAACAGAGTTGGCTGTTCTTATTTACAGGAATTAGAGGGGGCGGGGAATCAAGTTTTACTCTTCAGCTGAAAGAAGAATAAAAGGATTACTAAAATGCCGCCTCAGCGCGCGGCATCTTGTCGGTGTTCGCTGTCCCGCACCGGCCCTGAAGGCGCTGGCGCGAGCGCGGAGGGATCCCTCTTCTTTGCCAGCTCGATACGCCTGCAAACTCCTAATTGGGCTGCCACGTCAAATACTCGCATAAATCAACGCGTTCCCGCGGCTTGGAAGGCAGAGAGTGAGGGCCGTGTGGGGATCGCCTGCACCGGTCCCCTAGAGACGCTGGCTGGCGGCGACTGAGATGCGCGGCTCCCAGGCTGGCGCGCACGCTCTCACCGGGGACCCACTGCAGGCGCGCTGGGTCGCCCCCGCCCCCCTCCCCGGGACGCCGCCGCCGCCGCACCGGAGAGCTTACCAGGTTGACCGGGTGAATATAACCGTTCTCGTACTTGTCGTTGGCCAGGATCTGCCTCAAGTGGGCGATGTAGCTGGACGCCAGCCTAAGCGTGTCCAGCTTGGAGAGCTTGGTGTCCGGGGGCACCCAGGGCAGCGTGGTCTTGAGCCTGGAGAAGGCCTTGCTCAGCACCCGCATCCGGGCCCGCTCGCGCGCGTTGGCCGCATTGCGCTGGACCTGCTTCCCCTCCTGGCTGACCCCGCTCAAGGGGCTCTTCTTGGTGGGAGCCTTCCTCCTCTTGCCCAGGCCGCCGCGGCCCTTCTGGGGAGAGCCGGTCTCGCAGTTGGAGCTCTCCTCGGTGCTCTCGTTGGAAGTCACAAACTCCTTGTTCGAGTCCATTTTCAGCCCGTCGCAGTCCAGCATCTCCACCTCTTGAAGGTCCTCCACATCGCTGAGGGAGCCGGTGGACATGTTTGGGGGAGAGGATGAGAGAGACAGGGAAGGGAGAGAGGAGAAAGGGAAGAGAGGAGAGAGACCCCGAGACCAATGGACCCCCCGAACGTGGAGTGTCGGGCAGCCACCTCGGCTTGGGAGCCGGGAGTTGCGGGTCTGGTTGGGTCTCACACCCCTTTCCCCTTCGCAGAGTCTTGAGAAGGAGCCGCGAGGGCTTCTGCGGGCAGGAAGCCGACGCTCTGTTTCCCCACCCCCGGAGTCGTGGCCGTAGAGGAGTGTGAGAGAGCGCTGAGGAATTTGGTGGACACTAGGAATTTATCTGGGGAATAGAGGCGGATCCTTGCAGCCCAGGGGAGGGGCCTGTCAGGCCCCAGCAACTCTCTTAGACCCCTTTCACAACCGGAGGGAAACTCTCATGCACAGCCCCTGATTTCCAACTTGCAATGTGAATCAACTCCATTGCAGGACGCAAATACCGGTCACCTTCTCCCACTCTTGGCCGCTCTGGGGAGGAGCGGGCGCCACTCGAGCTCCTTCTCCGGGGGGAGCCCATCTCCTAAGGCCCGCTTTCCTTCTTAACAGGTCATAGCTGCCTGAAACTGAGAACTTCAGGAAAACGACCACATCCTTTCGCTTTTTCTGGGCCTTCCACCCACAAATCTCACTAGCATCCTCTGGCTCCCCGCTTCCCCCCAGAAAACACCAATTAAAATGCAGGCAGGGATCAACCACCTCCTGCCAACACCCTATAAGACTCTGTGGCTTTTCCAAGATACCGTCACACCTTAACTCTGGTGAATTAAGACAATAAGTGCTTTCTAAGATCATTAGGGTGATGACAGAGAAAGTACCAAAAAATCCATCTACACTTGGTCACTTTAAAGATATCGAGGAACTGCCGGTGTGTACACGAACAGACTTGACCATTGCACACCCACACACAACCACACACAGTTTAGGGGGAGTGGAGGAAACGAGACAGAGTAATACTGGTGTGTGGAAAACATTTTGTTAGTCGATAATCTTTTCTTAATGAAATTAAAACTTTCCCCTAAATTTCTTTCTAGAAATGCAGTTAATATTCTCTTAAGAATGTTAGTTGCTCTCAGACATCACCTTGTCCGGGACTTCTGGTTTCCTCCCTCCCAGTGCTGCCTGCTGCCTTTGCCTTCTCCTTACATCCTCTCGGCTACCCGGGTTCTGCATGTAAAGCTGACATTACAAAACGTTAAGCAAAATTGTCCTGTTCAGAAGGGTCTTTTTTCCATCTCTAACTCCAGCCCCGACCATCTTTCCTGGAGAAGAAGCAAATCTGGGGAGTAAGTAGAAAAGCAAAAGGAACCAGAAACCAAGGGATTGAATGACATCGATGAAATGAAATCAGAGAGACAGAATGCATGAATCTTTCTTACTAGTTCTCCAGGTTTTCTTTCCTTGCAATTAAGCATTGACGATGAGGGGCTAGAGCAAAATGCAAGAGCAGATTCTGAGCTTTTGGCTCAGAATCTGCACCCCTCTCCTACATTAAGATACCATATCTCTAATCCTGGGCTCAGCTGGGAATTCACTAACCTCTAACATTTTGTTTTGTTAGCAGGGTCTTGTTTGCTTTCCCCCTATGCTGTAAACTAAACAGATTGTCAGCAAATCAGTCTTTATTAATGAATTAGTGAGACCCCCCGCCCCCATAATATCTTTGCCCAGGATCCAAAATTTGTTAATCACCGGTGTAGAGATTTATGGGCTCTCTTATTTTCTGTTGTTTGTGCAGGTGGAGATTTAAATGACCATATTCACTACCAAGATTTATTGCTAGAGTGATTGATGTTATAAACCAGGAAAAGGACTCTTCACACAGCAGGGATGATGGAAATATCAAGTTGAAGTTGCCTTTGTCCTCATGCACAAATGACCCAGCACTACAACACAGAAAGTATAATAATTTAATCTGAGATCCAAGACAGCATTAAGAGAACACCCAACAGGCCTGTTAAATGTTTCCCCTCTGATTCCCAAATTAGTTTTCTTTGATTTTCCCTCCCTTTTCTCAGTCTTGGTAAGACATGAAAGTTTAAGTTATTTTTAGACTAAAAGAGCTATGTGAAAATGGGCATTGGCCAATACTTTGTGAAACATGTGTGTGTGTAGCTACTGAGATATCTGCAAAATAACCACAGGTAATTTATTTATTTGGGCTCTGGAATGGGATGATAATTAAGAATCAGAACTATGGCCTTACCACATACCAGGCTAGTAAGCTAGGAAGATTTTGCTTAGAGTACTTTTCTTACTGGAGGGAGAAGGTCTGGTTTTCTGCTACCCTTCAGTTGGTAAGCTGCTAAGGCTGTTTGGGAGATAGTAACAATCATAGTAGTATATACATCTGAATAGATTTCTGCTCTCTGATTTTTCTAAGGTTTGAAACTTAAAAACAGCAATTTCTGGAAAGGAGCAAAACTAGCCTCATGCCACAAGCTGTTTTTTGTGCCTAGCAATGAGTATTATTTTTTAGATAAGTAACAATTAAGCCCACTTATCCTGCAGTGATACATTTAGTCTGGGAAGGGCTAGTGGGTTAATAATGAACTTGGGGTATTCGTAAAAACCCTCTAAGTGATAGCTACCTGTTTGGGAGCAAGCTGTGAAGAAGGCTGTTATTTAGGTACCTGATGTGCAGTCTTGAAGACAGTAGATTAAGATGAATAATACTTTTTCCTCTTGACATTTTGGGTCTAACCTGCTAATAAACACTTAGGGACAGATGGGTGGGGGAAATGACTTATTGTTGGATTCTACTGAGAAAATCAGTTAAGCTGTAACTTAAGCTGTGCCAGATTCTCCCAAAATATAAACTATAATTCTGTGAGAAGAGAAGCATTTTTGAGAAACTGTATTAACTCTTTCAATAACAAGAGAAATCCTTTGAACATTACAGTTGCAAAGAACTAAATAGAAAACTAGTGGTGTGAGAGCATGAGGTAGTTACTAAAAGTTCTTACCTTACTTTTAAGAGAGAATTTATGCCTCAGAGACATCTGGCCAATTTGTTGCACACTTCTAACAATTTGTTCTGCAAGAAAGGCTATCTTTGAAAGATTTCAATGCTAAGGAAGATTTATCTCCAAAAGTAGTAAAATGAAGATTAGGCATGGAATGTATCCTTGAACGTAAATCCTCGTTTATCAACTGATAAATTTTCAGGAAGTTCAAATTTGATTCAGTTGCACTTGGATGGGATAATTTGCTTCCTTTTTTACGAGAAGAAAAACATCAGGGCTTCTTTTGAACTGACTTCATCTACCATCATCACATTCTCTTTCCCAGGGGGCAGGGAAATATGTCTTTAAATTCGAATTTTAATCCTTTTCTTATACTCCCTACTAGTTGGCCAGGAGGAACACAGGCTGGCAAATTGGCGAAACTGCTAATTCTACCTTTCTTTCTTCACTTTTAATTAACACCTCCAGATGTGTTATTCTCTTTGTTTGATGGTAACCAACACCACTTCAACGATGTGACTTTCTATGCAAATTGACACCTCTTTCTCCATTGGACATAATTGCCACTGTATCCTTTGCCGCTAATTGATTATTTTCCATCTTCAGCTTATAAGACTATTGAAATTTGACTCTATTTTGTTAAATTTTAACTTATTTTGTCAGGTGAGCATTATCTCCCCTTACTGATTTCAAATTATAATGATGCTGGCCTGTTATATTTTGGCGGCCAAAGTGAATACAGCACTAGTGAGTGAGATTGGTGGCTATGTAAGGACATCAGTGATGGTGATGCTATTATCTTTACCTGGCACCATTTTTAAAAATTTATTTTATTGACATATAGTTGATTTATAATGTGTTAATTTCTGCTGTACAGCAAAGTGATTCAGTTATACATATACTGTATATACATTCTTTTTCATATTCTTTTCCTACGGGGCACCATTTATGATCAGTATTCAGAAGTCCTCTTGGTGTTCACCTTACTGTCCCCCTCCTTTTCATTTAATTCAATGAATTGTAGATCCAATGCTACAGCACTAAAATTTAAAGCTGGCAGACAACAACAGTAAAGTCCAAAGAAAGACCCATTATGGTTTTCAGATCCAAGAGTTAACCTTGCATCCCACATGCTCCAAAATGTAATTCTGAAAGCAACCAAGCCTGTGCACATGAAAGACAGAGTTTACCTTAAGGAGCAAGTGAGCTGAAGGAAACTCAGGCAGAGAGTGAGAAGTAAAATTTTTACAAATCGACTTTGATGTCATCCTAAGTCTTCTAACACTAGCATATTTTATTAGACCTGCTCAATATTAGGAAAGAAGAGAGGAGAAACTGAACAACTGTCCTGTCAGGTGCCATGTGAGGTTCTTTGCCTCCATTCTCCCATTTTATGTAGAATCTCTCCTTTCTGTTGTCACCACTAAAGAAAGAGCTGCTATATGAAATAGAAATCTTTTTTTTTAAAGTTATATTTGCAAGTTTTAATTGAAGTATAGTTGATTTACAATGTTTCAGGTGTAGAGCAAGTATATATTTCTTTTCCAGATTATTTTCCATTATAGGTTATGCAAGGTTATTACAGGGCATTACAAGGTATTGAATATAGTTCCCTGTGCTATACAGTAGGTCCTTGTTGCTTATTTATTTTATATATAGTAGCATGTATCTGTTAATTCCAAATTCCCAATTTATCCCTCCCCACCCTTTCCCCTTTGGTAACCATAAATTTGTTTTCTATGTCTGTGAGTCTATGAAATGGAAATCCTAATAGAAATGTGTGCCAGAGGCTTTCCACCCATAACAATGAAGCTTTAGAAAAACTTGCTTGAGTGATGACTTTTCTGTGTCTTAGTGTAAAGCCTGAGCAAAACCTCCCAAGTTCTCCTAAAAAGAATAAATCTTATGGATTATATGAAAGATGCCTATAAAGCATTTTATGTTAAATATGGCTTATTGATGGCAATAAAACAAAGAGGCCAACTTACTGTCAGGCCCCTTCCTGTCAGGTTAGGATAAGATGGGCACTAAAATCAAAGCTTCTTTCTGGTGATGATCTGCTTGTAATTACGTCCTTGTGACAGGTGCTTTTAGCCTCAAGGAGCCAAAAGTCATGAGTCATGGAGTTTAGATCCTGGGACCATCAAGAAAGTACTTAGAATGTGACTCCTGACCTCATAAGCATAAAATATGTCCAGGTAATGTAGTATTTTAAAATAGAGCTCCAAAGTGATAGACTTTCAGAATTGGAAGGGGCTGAGAATCAAGAAGGCCCCTAAATGGTCAAGAATTCTGTGCAGGCTCACATAAGTGGTCAGCTGCAGTATTGCCACTTGAACCTGTGTCCTGATTTGCCTTGTAATGCTCCTTCCACTAAGCCAGATTGCTTTGAATTGCTTTTCCTGTTTGAATAATAATAAGAAATGGGTGAGAAAACTTATATTCTAGTATCCCCTATTTAGTAACAAGAATCTGTAGCAATTGAACCCTGAACTATACAAAATGAGACAGATTTGAGCCGTCCTGAGGTATAATGATTTGAACTCTGTCTAAGGGGTTAAAGTAATGTGAATTCCAAAGTGGCCTTGTTAAAATAAATCTCATTTCTGCCATGGGGACCTGATGGGCAGCCCAAGGGCCACTCATTCAATGAACACATCCTCAAATCTGCCCTCTTCTCTCCATCTCCCCTGCTAAACACTGGTTCAAGTCACCAAAGTCTTTTACTAAGATGACTACAAAAGTCTTCTAAATGCTCTTTCTGCTTCCATTCTTGCCTTTCTAAAATCGTCTTCCAACAGAGTGATCCAAGTCATTCCCCTTCTTAAAATCCCTCAAAGCTTTCTATTGTGTTTAATACAAAATCCAAGTTCCTTATCATGGCTTACAAGATTCTGCTTTGCTCCCCACCCTCCAATCACACTGGCCATGTCTGTATCTCTCAAAAACACTGTATCATTGCCACCCCAGGACCCTTGTCCTCGCTCCTCTCTCTGTTTGGAGGCTGCTCTCTGGCTCTCTGCATGGTGGAGTCCTTACTTTTCAGGTCTAAGTTCAAGGGTCATCTTCTGGGTAAGAACTTCCTGAGCATCCGCTATGAATATTTCTGTCCCATCATCCTATTTTATTTATTGATCATAAATAATACTAGCCAACATTTACTAAATGTTTACCACAAACCAGGCACTGTTGTAAGCACTTTCCAAATTAACTCACTTAGTTCTAGTAACAACCTTATGAGATAGGAACCTTGGAGGTGAGAAAATGGAGGCACAGAGAGATTAAGAAACGTGCTTAATTCATGAAGCTGGTGATCCAGTTGGCTCCTGCTGTGTTATAACCCAAATTGGTGGCTTAAGTTAGTGTCATTTCTCTTGGTTCTGTGGTTGATTGGGCTCAGCTGGCTGGTTCTCACTTGGGGTCTCTCATGCTGTTGCAGTCAGAAGGCAGCTGAGTCATCTGAAGGCTTGATTAGGCTGAACATCAAAGATGACTTCTTCATTCACACACCGGGATGGGCCGAACAGCTAGGGTTGGTCTGGCCGGGCATCTCTCTCTGTACAGCCTCTCCACATGGCTTCCTCAGCCTGGCAGTCTCAGGCAGTTGACCTTGTTACATGACAGCTGACCCCTTTCTGGGTGAGCATTCCATAAGAGCCAGGTGGAAGCTGAAAGTCTTCTATGTCCTAACCTTGGCAGACACACAGCATCACTTTGGCCTCATTCTATTGGTCAAAAGTGAGTCATGGAGCCTGCTCAGATTCAAGGGGAGGGGTCTATAAAAGAGGAGGTATGGTTCAGTGTGCATGTTTCTGTTGGGGGGGTCATTCTTGGAGGCTGGCCACTACAGGGGATAAATGGCAAAATCTGGGTTTAAACATGGGCCAATCTGAGTGTAGAGCCTTCACTTTAAACTGCTGTTACTGTTTTGAAATTATTGTGTTTATTTGTATTTACTTTGTTATTTTCTCTCCCCCATTTCCTCCCCCATCACTGTAATGAAAGTTTTCCTGAGTTCAGGGAATTTGTGTGCTTGCCTTAGTTGTGTGCTCAGAGCCTAGAGTAGGGCTAACACATAAGATGTACTTAAAAAGTAGTTGTTGAATGAATGGATGGATGTTCTAGAACATAGCATACGGAAGGCACACTGTAAGATATGCACATTATTTAGAGGACTAAACACAACTCCAACATACAGTGCCTCAGACAAGTCACAAATTTACTTCTCTCTTTCTTATAGTGTAGACCTTGGCAGGTGGTCCAGAGTGGATGGGTGACTCTACTTCACAAAGATACCCAGGCACCCAGGTTCCTTCTGTCTTGTTACTCTGTAATCCTTTGGGAGCTGATGACTTCACATACATAGGTAAAGTCAGCTTACCCTCAGCAGCCCTCAGGAGGGAGGAAAAAGAGGGTAGAGGGCGAGCACGTTCTTTATAATAATGGGATCTAGAAGTTATACATATCACTTCTGCTTCCATTCTATTAGCCTCTTTAGTACAAGGATATTTTGGAAATATAGTCTCTGAATATAAGGGGATCCATTAGTAGAAAGAAGGGGAGCCAATTTATTTTCTGCCAGTGTATTTGTAACATAAAGGATCAAGTTAACCATAGCTATAGTAGAATATTTTGTTTGATTCTGCTAGAAAAGGCAGATCACAAGTTCTCTATGAAGTTTATAACTTGTTCAAAGTACCAGTGAGCTTCACTTCTTATCTGGAGCTCAGCATTAGTTGAAAAATATTTAACAATCTACTTCTGACTACTCATCTGAGAAAACTCATGAATATGAGCCATTCCAGCAAATGTTATCATTAACTTACTCTCAGTAAAATGACTTTTTAAAGTTACTGCTTTTGAGAAATGACCAGAAAAAATGTGCAGGTTGTTAAGGCTGTTTACTACCTACTATTGGCCCTAACTGCAATCCTGTAAATTGCTTGTTTAATTTCTATCAATCTGATCATGAAGCAGGTAAATTTATAAGGGTTTAGAGCAAGTGGAAAGCTTTTTTAAAATTTTTTACTTTTCTGACATATTTTTAAGGTTTGCTAATAGTTTATCATCTTAGTCAGCACAATACCATAGACTGGGTGGCTTAAACAACAAACATTTATTTTCTCACTGTTCTGGATGCTGGAAGTCAGAGATCCTGGTACCAGCCTGGTTGGTTTCTAGCGAGAACTCTCTTCCTGGCTTGCAGATGGCCACCTTCTTGCCATGTCCTCACATGGTCTTCCTTCTGAGTACTTTTGAGGAGGGAGAGAAAGAGAGCGGTCTCTCTCTCTTCCTCTTCTTGTAAGTCCACCGATGCTATTGGACCCCACCTTTACGACCTCACCTAACCTTAATTACCTCCTAAAAGCCCTATCTCCAAATACAGTTACATTGGGGGTTAGGGCTTTGACATGAATTTGGGGGCAAGGAGGACACAAATCAGCCCATAGCAGTTATCTTTGGAAATTACAACTGGAAAATGGTTTTTCTTATTTATTATTATTTCCAACTTTCAATCTACTCAGGATATGCCTAGGACTCTTCTGTCATTTGAGGGTTTACTGCATCCAGTGTTGTTATACCAACCACAATTACAACAATAAGAACAACAAACCTCAGGCTTTGTTTGTCTTGGTTTTCTTTTTCTGAGGAATCATTAGGATGAAGAGCTTTAAATCCATGGTCTATGACTGAGAAGGGTCATCTGATACTTATTCTTAAAATTTGCAAATGGCAATCCTCCTAGAGAAAGGAGGACCATTCTTTAGTTAGAAGCTCTAAATCAATTCTAAAGAACCCATTAGTAGAAGAATTTAGGAATTCTTCATCCATTGCATTTGAGTATACCACGTAGCTCCCACACAGAAACAGACATGGGTTAGATCAATTCAGTACTGAAATTTGCTAAATGTTTTTTTGGGGGTTACTCAATAGACAAAACAAACAGTTGATTGACTGTACTGGGTTTTTTTTAACTGGTCACTGTGACATATTTTAGATAAAGCCAGTATTATTTTCAGCCAGAATTTTAGGCAAATACTAAACTGCCCCTCACATGAATAAGTTCTTTTTTCTTTTAACCCAATTGCAGAACTGACCACAGTGAGACAATCTACCCAGGAAGGGTAGGGTATAACACTCCTCAAATGAATTTGGGCAGAAGAGTGAACTAAATGTTGGATGTCTAGTGTAATGCTCACATCCTGTTAAATTATAAAACATAAATGTTCTTAATAGAATTATGATTTTTTTTCTTATGTTTTTCTCGTAAGTTATTGTGGCAAGTACGACACTAAGGGACGGGGTCTAAGTTCTGCTTATACAACCAGTTAGTTGTGTGAACTTGGACAAGTCCCTTAATTTAACTTCACTGGGTCTCAGAGTCCTCCTATTTAACCTGATGACAGCAGGGATGGGTCCCATAGTGTTAAGGGTGTGTTAACTGAGATGATACATGTAAAATGACTTAGTTTAGTGCTTAACATATGGTAAAACTTATAAATAATGGTTGTTGTTGTGATGTTGGTTGTTGCTATGACAGTTATTTCTATGGCCCTTTTCAATAGTTGCATTCCATTTTTTTGCCCCATTTTCACTTTAGGCTAGGGGTAAGATTATAAAAGATACGACTTTCAACAGTCATAGAACAACAACAAAGAAATCCCTTTTTAACAACTAAGCCCTAAAAACATGTGGGGAGGACAGGAGTAATTTCAATAAAATCTAGAATTCTGTTATTTTGGATGAAAAGCAGTTTATGATGGCAATTGCAAAATTAAAAATCTATTCAGTATTAAGCTATAGCTACTTTAGTCTTCCCCTTCACTTTCTGGTGATTTAAATGATTGCTTTATTAGCAATCATTCTTTTTTCCCCAAAATTAAATTTATGAAGTCTAGACCATGGTGGAATAATGATATAGTATGTTTTGCAAAGGCCTCATAGTAGGTCACAGAAATCACCAAGTGTTTGACTCTATAGGTAAAAATCACAACTTTCTTTATCATGAAAGTAACTACACTTTTTATATAAAAGTTGTTGCCAAAGATTAACAGACACAACTATATTTATATATAATAGTTGCAGACACAACTATATTTATTTGGGATACTTATTTTAAAATCGATGCTGCGTTATCATCTGTTTTGACTTTTTTGTGATGGAATTCTATTAACAAATGATTTCCTTTTTGCCTTGGTATGGATCTAATTTTAAATAATTGCTTGAGTTTCTTAGAAAAGAAAATGGACTATTCACAGTGAAGATGATCTGCTGCCTATTCTTTGGCAATTCTATTACAAACTTTGAAAATTAGATCTCAGTAAAAAAAAATTATTCTAACTGAAAGCCAAAATGGCCGCATCCTATAATCCTGGCCTCAAATTTCATTCTTATTAAGAAAGACCAACACCTTGAATAGCCCTTATCTTTTGAATTCATAAACTAAAGAATGAACTTAGAGACTTTAAAGCAGAAGACTTGTATTAATTTCCTAGGGCTGCAGTAACAAATTACCACAAATTGGGTGGCTTAAAACAACAAAAATTTACTCTCTCATAGTTCTCAAGACCAGAAGTCCAAAATCAAGGTGTTCACAGGGTCATGCTTTGTCTGAAGGCTCTAGGGAAGGGTCCTTCATTGCCTCTTCCAGCTTCTGGTGACCCTAGATGTTCCTTGGCTTTCAGTCACATTATTCCAATCTCCATCTTTATCTTTACATGGCCTCTCTGTGTCTCTTTCTGTATTGTTTCCCATCTTTTGTAAGCATAGTTTCATAGGATTTAGGGCCCACCCTTATCCAGTATGATCTAATTTCCATCCTTACCTTAATTAACATCCGTAAAGATCTTAAATCCAAATAAGGTCACATTCTGAGATTCTGAGTGGCACATGAATTTTTGGGGGGACGCTATTCAACATGTCTCCATTTTTACTTTGTGACTTACACTACATACGACCATGAGCAAAAGTCTCAGGTTGGGCTTCCATGGAGTGAGAGAATCAAAATGGATAAAAGCTCATAGTCACCAGTTTGCATCATGAAGAAATTTCGACTTACATTGGATCGTTATACAGATGGAAAATGGTGCCAACCTTTACTTCTGGTGATGGTGGGAAAACCCCCAATCAACAAACCAACCAAACACACACACAAATGCTTTTTAGAAAGACACTGTGGAATAAAGGTTTTAAACTTTTAGAACAGGAGGAAAAAATCATCATGCCTCTCCAATAATATATTCACATATGATTTCTCATTAAATGGAGACCAGTAACAGAATCATGAAACCTCTATTTTAGTGTTACTCAAACACATACTTTTTTATTTTTATTTTCATATATGTATTCATATTTATATACATTTTAAGTCTTACAGAAGATCGAGTCTTAAAAAATCATCTAAGAACTGAACCAATTATTGAATGTATTGTTCATCATTTTGCCTTTAAAAGGAGAAATTTTAAAAAATTATCGTCTATTGTAATGTTAAGAAAAGCATGAAAGGCTTAAGTGTTTCACTTTCAAATTTTATTTCTACCAATTAACTCTATTTGATTCCAATTATTTTGCATTCTTAGATCCCCCTTTAATTGCCTTTCTTTAAAATGTGTTCAAAGTCAATATCTGATGCTGGATAATCTTATAATAAATGTAATGCCACTTCCCATTCCTTGTGGACTTCTATCTATTGGACCAAAAGCCTCATAGACTTCCCAAACAGTAAAGAGTTAGCCTTAGAACATTACTTAAATTATGCAAATTAGGGGGTATTTCTTTTTTCTTTTTTTCTTATTTATGATAATATTTCTCACTGTGGAAGACAGAGATGCTTGGTCAAGCAGATGTCTTTTTTCCTTTGGGTTGTTTTGATTTGTGTTGTTACTTCTACATATACCCTGAAAGGTCAGATATATACACTCCTTTAAAGATTTTAAAATAAATCTTCAATTTAAAAGATGACATGAATCTGATACAACTAATGAGAATTTGTTCTGGGCACAGGGAAGTGTCCCTATTGTTGGGTTGTTTGGTGGAGGTGAGAGTCAGTGAGGGCCTGTGTCCTCTCCAGCCAGCTGCTTTGCCCACTCAAGGACTATTCTGTCCCATCTCTGCCCTCACACTCAATTCACCACTCAAAGGCAGAGAGTTAACCCTGAATTTCTCTTCTTTGTCATGATGTAGCAAACTTTTGGAGTACACAACATTTTCGTCTTAACATTGACAAATACACATTAAGAAAAGAATGAGCATCTGTTCTCTAAAAAGCATCATTTATTGTAAAACTGAAAATAAGTAAATCAAATAGTTACAATTACAAATGAGAGAAGGGTGTTTTTGAGTCAAGGTTTCCATTGTTAAAATAAAAGTTTTCAAAACATTAAGGATTGTCTGAAAGTAAGGGAGCAGATATTTCTTCTGGTATTTACCTTTAATTATGACATTTATGATAATCTGTTAAAATTATTATTTAGTAATAATTTTGATCAGATTCTAGTGGCAGTAACCTTTGTGACTGCTTTCTACAATTTTAACATGGAAATAAAAGTATGTTTCTATTCTTTCCTTGTGGAGGTATTATTGAACAAATGTCCTTTGTTTGCGTTGCAGGTTTGTAAGAATTATGGATTGCCTTGAGTGGTCTAGATAGGGCATGGGACCATCATACAATGAGCTGTCTGGCTTCTTTGAATGTATATTTTAATGCTTTACACTCTTTTGGAAAAATATAATTTCAGCACATGACCTAGATGGGTTGAAGATAGGGTATGGATGGCAAGCAAACCCTTTTCTCCCACAGTTCTCTCTTTATTATGGGTTAATTGGTGAGATATGAGAACTGATTTAGACCTTAAACAGCAACTTATACTAACATAGAAATCCACTGAATCAGTGGGAGTAATGTTTAAGAGTGACCTTCCTGTGGAATTTTCTAGGTGCGCTATCATCTCTAAATTATTTAGTAATGTGGTTCAGATGTATGTGTTTTAAAATAAAACATTGGCATATAAAAACAACTCGCGTTGTATTAGACTTCCATCTTTGATATTAGCAGTGGTATTGACACATACCAAGTGAAACTAGTTAAAAGAATAATATTATCTTAAAGCCCCTGTAGATATTATTATATCTTTCACTATGGAAAATAAATGACATGTAAGAATAAAACATTCTTTCTCAAATCCTAGAGAGCTCATGAATTTTTAAATCAAGTAACTGATGTCTATTTAAAAAGTATTCGGTGCCATAGAAACTCAAACCTGTTGAGAAACAAAATATCTGGAATAAGATTCTTTTTTTTAATCACGTAAAAGAAAAATGTCATGCAAACTAGGCTGATGGCTATTTGTCAGATGGCTACGTGCTCTGTCATCTCACAATTTTCTCTACAAGGAAAATGTTGAGAGTGATAATGTCTTTTTTTGACTGCTTGCTCCTAGAATGTTAAACTCTACACTAATATACTTCACTTACATTGTTTGTACATATGCAAAACAATTAGAAGAATTTTCATCTTTAGCACAATCCATGCCTATATTTTTCTCCTGAAATATCAAGATAACTGAGACAAAACTGGTATTTCGGGAAAGAGCTTAAATTATCTAACCAATTGCTTTCCTTCTCTGTTTCACACACATAATTATAAATTTTAAAAAATTCTTGAATATTTTAGCTTTCTTTTCTTATATTTTAGCTTTAGGTCTGTCCATTTTGTGATAAAAATGCTGTTTCATTTAAAATTATATCCAAAAGAGTGGGATCGATTTGGCCAACTCATCCTTTTATTCCTGGCTTTCTATAGTTGGTTTCCTTTCAAGGCATGTTTGGTGTGATGTCCTATTTCAATTAACAACTACCAGGTCACAAACCAAACTCAACTGAGAGTTGCAAACTTGTGGAAACACAAAACTTAAATGCCTCTGACAAAAAAGAAAGAGGGTTTTTAAAGGAGTAGGCAAGGCATAAGTTATCATGAGGGCTGTGGGTAACTCTATAGTGTAAGTAGCCATTGACCTGTCCACCGAGTTACTGAAACCTCTCCGGGCGCTCCAGGAAGGAAAATAAAGTGCTAGTAGAAGTTTCCTGTAATCCCTCCTCATCATGACATAGGATCCCTTGGGAAACTGCTGCTGTTTTAAGATTTCTCTACTTGTATGTGGAGTGGTAATTATCTTCCCAATGTCTTATTTTAGGCCCCTTAGCAAGTAATCCAACTCATTCTTACTCAGTTGCCATCTTCAATAGCAGGTCTTTTCAAGTTGCTGGACCTCTCCCATTCTAGCTTTACTTTAAAATGGGCTAGTTAAGGGACTTCCCTGGCGGTCTAGTGGTTAAGACTTCACCTTCCAATGCAGAGGGTGTGGGTTCAATCCCTGGTCGTGGAGCTAAGATCCCACATGCCTCGGGGCCAAAAAACCAAAACAACGGAAGCAATTTGTAACAAATTCAATAAAGACTTTAAAAATCGTCCACATCAAAAAGATCTTAAAAAAAAATAAAATAAAATGGGCTAGTTAAACAGTCCGTGTAAATGTTAAAATTTAACAGACTGAAGCTGTTTCTTATAAAATTATAAAAGCCCAAATAATTTATAGATTGCATTAATTAAGTGAAATCAAACAACAACAAAGAATTAGATTTAGTACTTTAGAGATATTATGACAGCACTTTAATTTTCAGCAGCTTTATTGAAGTATAATTTATATACCACAAACTTCACCCTTGTAATTCAATGATTTTAGTAAATTTATAGAGGTATACAGCCATCACCATTGTCACAATCTAACTTTAGACCATTTCTGTCACTCCAAGAAGTTCCCTCTTGCCCATTTGCAGTTACTCCTCACTCCTGCCCCCAGCCCCAGGCAATCATTGATCTGCTTTCTATGTCTATAAATTTTCCTTTTCTAGACATGTTACATAAACCATAAGTGATATAAATCATACATTACGTGATCTTTTGCATCTTCCTTATTTCACTTAGCATAATGTTTTTGAGGTTCATCCAAAATATAGCATGTATTAGCATTTTATTCCTTTTAATTGGTGAATGATATTCTTGCATTTTAATTTTTAACTGGGTATTTGGCATAGCATGGAAACACAGACCCAACTAAGGGGCATAACTTTGACTTTAGTATTAACAAATATATGTTAAGTGTTTTAAAGAGAAGCAACAAGGTAAGTACTTTCCTTTCACTTTTGAAAACCATAATGGAGTGTGATGACTAGTTCCTCATAGTTTGTTTTTTTTGTTTTTTAAAATTTTTTTAAAATTTATTTATGGCTGTGTTGGGTCTTCGTTGCTGTGCGAGGGCTTTCTCTAGTTGCGGCAAGTGGGGGCCACTCTTCATCGCGGTGCACGGGCCTCTCACTATCGCGGCCTCTCTTGTTGCGGAGCACAGGCTCCAGACGCGCAGGCTCAGTAGTTGTGGCTCACGGGCCTAGTTGCTCCGCAGCATGTGGGATCTTCCCAGACCAGGGCTCTAACCCGTGTCCCCTGCATTGGCAGGCATATTCTCAACCACTGCGCCACCAGGGAAGCCCCTCCTCATAGTTTTTACTCAGGTTTCTTATGAAGATAACACTCAATTTGTTCTAGGAAGGCTGTAATGGAGAGAGTTGGCAGCTTTTTCTCTAAATAACTCCTGAGAGAGAAACTATGTTCCCATTTACACAGACACTGGTTGGGATATATTCCACTCCCAGGCTCCCAGGTTACATTAGGTTTGAAGAAAGAGGAAAAAACTGAATAACAATACAGAAAACAAATGCTTACTATATACAGCAGGGAAAATTACATGAACTACAGTTACACTCAACATTATGGATGAAACAATGTTGAATGAAAAATCAAACCATAGAAGACTACATACACTATGATTGTATAGGGATATATATATACACTTTATATAAAATATTATATAATATATACATATTTAATAAATTATATAGAAACATATGGGGAGGTTGAACACAAAATTTAGAATACTGATTTTATCTAGGATTAGTAAAGGGATGTGATTGACGGAACGCAAAAATAAATTCACTGGTGTTGGCAGTGTTCTAGTTTTTATGTTGAATAGTGGTACTAGGTGTTTGTCTTAGTCCATTTGGTCAGCTATAACACAATACTATAGAATTTGTGGCTTATAAACAAGTGGAATTTATTTCTCACAGTTCTGGAGTTTGGAAAGTCCAAGATAAGGCATTGGCAGATTCTGAGGCTGGTGAGAGCATGCTTCCTGATGCCATGTTTGCAGTGTGTCCTCACACGGTAGAAGGGGCTAAGGAACTCTGTAGGGTCTTTTTTATAAGACCACTAATCCCATTCATGAGAGTTCTGCCCTCATGACCAAATCATCTCCCAAAACCTCACTGCCAAATACCATCACAATGGGGATTAGCTTTCAACATATGAATTTTTTTGCGGCGGGGGGGCAAGCATTCATTACTATAGTAATGTTTTTTATTACTATGTTTCATAACTTACATATGTACTGCACAAATTTCTTCTGCGTGGATCAAATATTGTACAATTATATCATTGTATGATATAACCGTGAAATGAACCCAATACAACCCCCTAAGTTTTATGAAGTTCATTAACTTATTATATCTTCTCAAATAACACAGAAACAGATTTATATTTCTAAGAAAGCCATTCTTTGATAGCATTGAATATTTCAAATATTACATTCAAAAGAAAATCTACTAGCCACTCTCCATCAGTATGCCAGGAAGAACTAGCTGTTGAAGGTGATAACTTCAGTAAGGCCAAACAATTTTTTACCGACTGAATATCTTTGGAGTTCACTGCCTTTGGGATTGATTATCCCCTTCTCTTTCTCATTCACCTTTTGAGACTTTTCACTACTCATTAAGCAGCTCCATTAGAGAGGAGGGAAAGGAAAGGAGAGGAGGTGAAATCCAAACCACCCAATGTTATTACAGTGTTGGTTAGCAAGCTGTTCTGGTAAGAGCTATAGGACAGATGCTGAAATTAATGGCCATACTAAATTTTTTTGGTTATTTGTGAAATTCACTTTAAGATGTTCTTTCATAAATTATTTAGATAGAGTCCCAGATAAAAATAAGCCTTTAGATGGGTTCTGTGTCAAGTGACAGAAAACCCATCATGACTTAATAAGCAAAGGGAAATTTATTGGTTCTTACAGGTGAAAATTCCAAGGATATAGTTGGTTCAGCATATTGAGGATTAGTGCCTAATTTCATCATTAGAATTCAGCCCGTGTTTCTCCGCTGCCTTCTGCTAGGTTGATTTCTTTATCAGACTCCAGATGAAATCAGAATTGCTGGCTGAAGGTCTAGTTACACCTCCTCCCATGTATAACCTCAGTGGCGGGTGGGGAGAGGGAACGATCTTCTCCCAAGCTCCAACAAAAGGTCTCACAGCAACCCAATAGCTCTGACGGGCTCACTGAATATCTTCCAAATTTAATCCCGAGAAAGTCTCTGGTTACCAGTTTTCTTTAGTCTTTCCCCAAGGCACAGATAAAAATCTTGAGTAGGTCGTATCTGTGACTCCCCCCCCAACCCCTTTCACCTCTTTTCACCCTTGTAATCAGGATTTTTTCCTTACCAGTACTCTGAACTTGCTCTTTTTAGGCCACCATCAAATTTCTAGTCATAAAACAATGGCCTTTCCCTTGGTTTTCATTCTCTTTGGTTTCTTCCTACAGCATTGGTTGCTGGCTTATTGTTGGTTAATTATAAAAATTATATATAGTTTATTACCATTTACCCAAGTAGTGCATAAGTATAGTTTTATTGCAAAGCTTCAAACAAAGCAGAAGTATCTTAATCAAAATAAGAAAGTCCTACTTCAGACTTTTCTCAAGCTCTCTTTTTCAGTGTGGTGATCAACCTGAAAATCCTCCAAGTACTATATTCTATGTATACCTATCAATCAATCGATAGATAGCTCTAGATTTATAGATATGTGCAAGAATATATATATAGATCCTACATTTGTATTATGCAATGCTTTTCATTTTTCTCTTACATTATTTGGAATCATAATATACATAAATCATAATATATAAATATATATATTTCTGTGATTTACTTGTAAATTTAACAATATGACTTGGAAATCTTTCCATGGTAGCAAGCATAGATTTACCTCATTCCAATGGTTGTGTAATAGTCTATGGTATTACTGAACCATAATTTAATTATTTGCTGACTGATCCATTTAGGTTATTAACATTTTGTTGTTGTTATTTCAAACAAGGCTACATCACTTTCTCTGTATATATTAAAATTATTTTCCCTTTGTTTGGATCCTATGACACTATGTACTTTATGTTTATGTTTTATCATTTGTTTTATTTTCACTGTCTTCTTACACAAATCACCTAAATATGGGCATTTCTCAAATTTCTGTTGCTGGTTTTCTCATTCCTTTTACATTGAATGATCACATCCATTTTCAAATCTTTATTACCATTTCCGTACGCAGTTCTCCAATTAAGTCTTTACTCTGGATTTAATTCCTAAAGGCTAGGAATGAATTTTCATATGCCTCCTAGTCATTTCCATATGAATATATCTCGCAGGCAGCACGTCTAAAACTAAGCTCTTTACTTTCTCCTTCAAACTAACTTCTCGTGTCACACTGATTACTGATGAGAAGGAAGAATTGGGATTACAGTGAACCAGATTTTTCAGAGGCATCCAGCCTTATCAAACCAGCCCAGGCCCAAGTTATGCAAGAAGAGGAAAATACGTTTTTACAATGATGATAAAGAAAACCTTAAAAAAAGCATCAAATAGAGAAAATAACTAAAGTTGTGAGATATCCAAAATTATTTGTCAGAGCCTTGTGTTCTTTGAAAAATTATGGTGGTTAAAATCCAGCCATCAAAAGGGGCCCAATCAGATATCTCTGGTTAGGGTTCAAGTCATTGTAGATGGTGTGAGCAGACACTGTGCCCCATTCAAGTGGTCAGTTGGTCAACAATCCAGATTAACCTTGGCTGGTCTGAAAAAATAGCCTTTCTTTTCTGAGTCTTGTAATATTATTGTAAGAAGTGTTGAGATTCAGTTGGTAAGTACAAAGATGGCCATGCCATTGGTTAAAATTCAAATACTTCCATTCAGGTCAGTAAATACTCCAGTCTTGTCACGTGCCTCCTCAATCCTGCCTTGTACTTCCACAGATCTCCCCGGATTTATCTAAAAGGATTTATGCCTGGGACAACTGAAAGGCCAGGAAAGTAGAGGCACTTAGGAGCTTGCTTTAGTACTACAGGCATCCAATTCTCCTTAGTTAACAGTACAGGTTGTTAAATATTTTGAATATCATCTGTCTAGAACTTGGAAAATTATTTTAAAAATGTGAGTAAGTATAGGGAAGATGAAGGAGCAAATTTAAATTCAAGGTATTAATACATTTTAATCCACTTAAGTATAGTAGGAAGTTTTATAATCATTGTGATCATCTGTGTGAGTTCTTCGAAGTGTTTAAATATATCTAATGTATTAGCCTTGAGATTTCAATTAAATGAAAATTTTGATTAAGTAAATTTGAAATCATTACTGAAATGGTTGAATCACTTTGTTAAGTTATAGCTTTTGATTTATTAGTTGTATAATAGTGTTTGCTTTTAATAAAATTGTAAAATCAATAAACTGAGCAAATACAACGTACAAACAACAGGGATTATCCCTGTTTCAGAAGGACTCTTCTTAAATATATAAAATAACGCTATCAACACCTGTAACAACCCATTGTTGTTGTCTAACCCTCAGGCTCCTTTTTCCAGTCTGCAAATATATGTTAGAACTTTCCCTGTGTCAAGTAACATACAAGGCCCTGTGGACTTTATCTTGTTCATCTTTATCGCCATCTTATTCATCAGGTTGGAATGCAAGGTGCTTAGTTAGCCACAGCACACTGCTTAGGGCAGCAGTCTGTAGCTGCAAACTGCAATCAGCAGGTGCAATGTTGGATTTCTTTTTTCCTCCTTTCATTTCACACATGTTTTGAACTAAGGCATTTTTCTCCTAAAGCTGTTTTTTAGATTTATGTCTGTGCTGCAAATATAAGAGTTTGGTTTGTTGGCCACAAAATAGACAGGTCTGAAGCAGAAAGGGATCCTTAGTGTATTGTGACCCTTGTCTTCTTTCCATGAACTGGCTGCTCGAGAGAAATGGGTACCTATGAGAGACAGATTAGCACAGCCAGGTTTGGAGCCAGATGGATGGGTCGTTCCCAGTTCTGCTTCTCTCTGGCTGTATGAGCTTGGCCATTATTAACCTCTTTTAGTTTCATAGGGTGGTTAAGAGGATGAAGTGAGATTACACACACACATACACACACAGAAATTAGCACATCCTAAATTCTCTATGAGCATGACCTCTTGCTATTACATATTCTATCTTGTGTTTCTTATATGCTCCAGGTTATGGTTCTTTTTCTTCCCCTTTCTCTAAGTAAAATATGCTACTTCTCTGATCATTTAGGTGTATATCTTAACCTAAAGTTTCTAGAGAAATTAATCATTATAGTCTGCAGTGTGAACTTTTAGTGAATTGTAAGCTGTGTGTTTGAGCAAACCCACGCACCTGAAAATCTTTGTATAACAAAATGACTATAAAGCCATGGCTTTAATTTATGTATTTTAGTAAGCATTGACTAACACAACAATTTCAAGGCAGTTAAAATATTTTTCTTAAGATCTTTATAACACAATTAGAACTGTATCATTGTTATAATTTTGATGAAACTTTTAAGCTGTGTTATACAGTTATGAGTACCTTTCTCCCATATGACATTTAAAGAAGTTCAAAGCAAAGAAATATATTAGAAAAATCAATGTCCTGTGCCTTTTAAAAGACCAAATTTCACTGTGACAGTATTGTGTTTTACATTCCTTCAATGCATTTGGTAGTTTTATAGAAATACAGGTTTATATACCCTTTGTAATAATTCTTTCTGCATTCATTATTAAGAATTTACAAGATTACAAACTCATTTCATCAATATTAGCCTCCAAAAGTGATATTTTTATTTAAAAGGCAGTAAATAATTTGCACTAAAGTGTGAAGGACTGGCTGATTTACTCTTAGGAATTACCTGTTTATTAAAAGCAAATGTGGTAATAATTTGAAAGACTTCTGATTCGAAGGGAAAGAACTACTGTGTACCAGGAGGGTTGAGCGCTTGACGTGTGTCATCATGTTAAATCCTCATAATAACATTTTTAGGTAGATGTTATCATCTCCCTTTACAGACATAAAACTAATACTTAGAATGATTATCCACCCAAGTTCACTCATTCAGCAGCAGGGAGAAGTTGATGGAATCCAGGTTTTCCTGACTGGTATTTCTCCACTGCTTCACACTGCTTCCTAATTACCCCTTTCTGATAGAAATCTTTCTCAGTGGAGTAATTCCCAGATGCCTTTCCTTGTCAGATGAAATGGTATTCTCTCAAAGGTGGATTCTTGGGGATCCATCTTTTTATAATTGTTTGAACTCTTTCAGGGACATGGTTTGGTATCTTTGTAATATCTGCAGATGCCTATATTAATTTCATAGATATGTATACAAACTTCTTAATTATGCTCATGTTTTCATGAGTCTTGAAACTGAGATACTCCTATTCCCATGGGCATCTCTGTTCCCAAACCATGGACACAGATCATGTGAGCCTTATTCCTCTGGAACAGCATCAACTACAGAAGCCAGAAACTCAGGACTGATTCTCAACATTTCTTTCTCTCTCACCTTCCATAGAGGATAATCTATCACCAAGTTCTGTTGATTCTACCTCCTAAAAAGCTATGGAATCTATTCACTTCTTTCATCTTCCCAACCAACATTATTGTTCAAGCTACCACCACCCCTCACCTTAATAGCTGCAACTGGATTTGTTCAAAGTGGTCCCACCACATCCTTTCTTGCCCGCCTTTATCCATTCTTCATGATGCAGCTGGAGTGATCTTTGAAAACATGAATCTAATGAATTCAGTTCTCTGTTTAAAATCCTTTTTTCTCATTCCTTTTTTTTTGGTGGGGCCAGGATATCATGCTTATCATTGCTTTTAAGCTAAAGACAAATACTAGTTTTTGGTGGGAGGTAGATCTGAATATGGCATCTTCACTGATGTGGTGATATAGAAAGGAGTAGTATCTTCCATGCCTTTTCTCATAGCTTGACATTACGAAAATTTACTGTGTCTGGCTGTGGAGATAAAAATGCATAATTTTGAAGAAAAATATGATATAGTAAAACTCAAACCAGATGAGGCAGATGAGGACTAATAGTCCTTAGAAAAAATGAAAAGTTGTCAAGACTTTCCACCACACTCCTCACCAAAAAAGCAACAGAACTAGATGATTTTATCATTCTATAGTCTCTAAAGAACAGATAACTGCATTTACTTAAGCAGTTTCAGAGAGTAGAGAGAAAAAAATTTCTAAGTTATTTTTATGAAGCGAGTATAATATTGACACCAAATTTTAAAAATGCTATTATACTTGAACTTGTAATAGCCATTCACCATGCCCAAGAGCTCTAGTCTATTTTTGTGGAAATCGTCTCAAAGATCCTAAACAAAATATGAGTAAATAGAACTAAGCAGCATATGAACAGAATAATATGATACATATAAGTGTACTTATACACTTTTATATGTATGAACACAATGATATTTAATATTAGGAAATCCATCAATATATTCATTATGTTAATTGGTCTCAAGAAAAAACCACACAGAGTCACATCTGTATGTGCTAAAGTCATCTGATAAAATTTAACATTGGCTCATTAAAAAAAAAAACTTATAACTAAATAGAAACTTCTGTAATGTGACAAGGAACTAGACACATTCTCATTGAAGCCAAGGACAAAAAATTTATATTATCTCTACTATTATTCTTTATTGTTCTAGTAGTCTTAGCCAAGGCAATTATACAAGAGGAAGAAATGGGTTAGTAAAACTTCATCGGAGAAAGACAATTTACAATTGTTTTCAGGAGGACAATGTATAACTGTTTATAAATGTTTTCAGATGATAAAATTACATACTTGGGTAATTGAAGAGAACCTACTGAAAAGCTACAGAAAGAATAAGAGAATTAATAAAGATGGCAGTTTGTAAATTGATACATAAAATCAACAATTTTCTTAATACAAGTAACAATCTGCTAGAAAAGAAAAAAGAGGAAAAGGTTCCATTTACAATAATAATAACAACAAAGAATTAAACACTTAGGAAAAAATTCAAAAATCAATGTTCAGTATCTAGTAATAGGAAATATGTACTGAGCACTTACTACTGCTGCACACAGTTTGTGCTTTGAGGAGCTTCTCATTGAATTCTCATTACAACTCTCTGAAGTAGGTGCTATTATTATTTCTGTTTTACTCATGAGAAAAAGGAGGTACAAAGTGTTCGTGTAACTTGCTCAAGATCTTATGAGTTTAAGAACATATACTTTTAATTCACAGAATACAATTCCTTCTGGGCAGTGTAATACTCACTGAGAAACATTTTTTTTAAAAACAGGAAAAGAAAACCCACCATGAAAACTTATATTGCTCTTGGTCTGAAGACTCAATATTTTGAAGACATCAAGTCTCCCTATTTAATTAATAAATATAATGTAATATCAATACAAATACAAAGAAAAAAATTTAAGTTAGATAAACTGGATTTTATATTGCCAGATATATTCCAAAAAAGAATATAAAAAATAATAAGTAATAAGGGAGGAATGGTGCCCTATATTAAAATATATTATAAAATTATATTAATTTAAATAATTGTGTGTTGGTATCTGAGTAAACAGACACATTGTTGGAACAATATGAGGGATCTAGAAATCCAAATATAAATGAAAATTTAATTTTCGAAAATGGTGTTATTTCAGATCAATGGAAAAATACATTCCTTAATAAACTGTGTTAGGACAAATAGGCTGTATCCTTACTTCACTGCTTGAACTCAAATAAATTCTAAATGGACTAAAGATTTAAAAGTAAAAAATTAAAACTATGAAACTAGTAGAAGAAAAGTGAGAAACTTTTTAAAAATTTAATTTTAGTGTGTGTGGTGGGAGGCAGGGGGGAGATGGCTTTCCAAGCAAACATGAAACCTGAAAGCCATGAAAGAAAAGACTGATAAATGTGCTTACATACATATTTTAAATATAAACAAAATCAAAACACAGATTTCAAATAGGAGAAATATTTGGAAGTACATGCTAGAAAGAGGGCTTATTTCCTTAATCTATTAAGAACTTTGTGAACCAATATGGAAAAAGCCAACAACTCCAGTAGCAACATGGATAAAAGCATGAAAAGGGAAGACTTGCTTTCTAGCACATAATCTTTCTGTAGTTTAAAATTTCATATATATAATATAAAACTTTTGAACAAAAAAGTAGAATATCATTACCCTGTGATAAACCACCTGCATATATATCTTCTGAAATATTTTCTATAAAAATATTTTTTACAAAACATTGAATTGTATTTTATAATAATTCATTTTGTTATCTTACATGTTATAAATATCTTTGGATGTCACAAAATGTTCTATGACACAACTGAATGGCAAAATCATTTTTCCTGTTGTACATATTTGTTTCCAGTTTTTTTGTTATTATGAGCATTCCTTAAATAAGAATCCTTATCCACATCCCATATGATATTAATTAATTCTTTATGTCGAACAAATTCCCCAAAATAGAATTGCTAGGTTAAAGGGCATATGTATTTTTTAATCTTTAAATAATAATTTTGAACATTTTTAGATTGTTCTAATTTATACATTCTCAGACAGTATTTGAGAGCAGTTGTTTCATTGATTTCTTGTCAAAATTGTGGATTACCATTTTAAGAAATCCTGACTAATAAGATCACTGAAAAATGTATCTTATTATTGTTTTAATATTATATAAATGATTACAATGCGATTGAATCTTATATATACATACAGACTTTTTTTTTTTTTTTTTTTCTCTTGTGATGTTAGGCATCTACTTAGAGAAAATAAATGCTGTGCCTATTTGGCTAAAATAACTATCTGGGCTAGAAACAAATGATCTGATCATTTTAATTTCCATAGTCACTGTAGTAGGTATTCTTGCAATCAGTTTAAGGATAGTGTCACAAACAGTATCTTAACTCTAAAGTAGTTACTATTAGTCAGGGAACCTACATATGCAGATTCGCCAAGCAGTCATACAAGAAGAAAAACCTGATGAGTCATCACAAAATTTGGATGGTTCGCCAGAGTTTTTGCTGATGGTAGAGTTTTTCAACCACTTCCTATACGTTTTTCTTATGATTTCTTTCCATAATAAACCTGATAATTTAAAACTCTCCCTTTAACGGAGCTGGTTTCATTTCCAACAGTCAAGGGAAGACACAAACAGCTCGGTGTTACATAGTCAATTAAACCAAGGTGGAAGAGGGGGAGGGTGGGCACAGTGATAAATGAGCAGTCATTTCAATGTTTTCTTTCCAGAAGAAATCAGAGCCAGATTACACATTATCTCCTCGCCCTGACTTTTAGCAAGATAGATAGCCACGCAAAATTTTCAGGTTCAAATAGTCTCCATCAAAAGGGCGAAAACCCTCATCTTCTGGCCACACTGAACTTTCATCTTTTTAACTGAAGGGATCCGATTTCTCTTACTGAATAAGAAAGAATTTATTCAAATGACTCTCTCAGTGTTAGGTCTTTAACCAAAATAAAGGCAAACGATTAAAGAAATTAACATCACCGCTTGATGCAGAGCTTTTTAGAGATTGTCCAAAAAGTGCTGTTTCAGATTCTAAAAGCAAAGTGATCGTGTTTACTTGTCATTAGTACTCCGAGTTCCTGTTCAGAATTCCGTATTTTAGGTGTCTAGTCTTACATCGTTGCGTTACTATAATACATCGTTGGCCTTAAAGCTGAGGCAACAATAAATTACATTAAAAGCATATACTGTTGGGAAAATAAATCCTTTTGATTGTATTTCAAGTTACAAAATTACCTATTTGTCTTTGCCGGTCGATATTTAGTACAAACTTCTTTGTTTTGATAAGATTTTAATGTGGTACTTCATATATTAACGACAGAAATAAATTCTAAGAAATAAATTAAGATTAGAAATAGAGAATGAATGAATTGGTTTGTTCTTTTCTCGTTAGGCGTATTAACTGTAAAAGCAAACGCTGTAGGCTTTTGGAGCGGATCGACTGCAGAATCGGCGACACCAGCGTCTAAGTTATCTTCAATTAGGGACCAGTGAATACATTAGGTTGCATTCCATATTCGGTGGAATTAAATTTCGGGTTCAAATCGTTTGTCAGCGCTCTAAAAACCCCAAACGACCTCTCTGATATATGACCCGGATGCTGCCAGACCAAACAATTTTTACCAAAGTGGGCCCTCCAGTGTGGGCTTAGAACTGGGTCACCTGCAGGGCAGATCTCAGCTTTGGTGACCTTCCCGGAACCTGGGGAGAAGGTTCCGCCGCGGAGTGAGCGGAAATCTCCCTTGAAAGGGCCTGACGGCTGCAGCCCAAACCCCTCCAACCGGGAGAGGGTATCCGGGCGGGCTGGGGCGGGTAGCCGGCCGCAGCACATCCGCAGGTGAAGATGCGCATCTCCGCGGAGGTGCGCGCAGCTGTGCGTAGGGAGCAGGTGGGAGGATCCCGCTTTCCGCCCCAGCACCGCCCGGGGTCAGAGGGATTGTCCTCTCTAGCACTGCCCAGTCAATTTGTCAAGGACCCGCATCGGATAAATAGCTGTCTCCCCCAGACCTGTATAGTGACTAATCCAAATAAATCGCAGTCACTTTTCCTGAGCGCTTCAGCGGGCAGCCGGGCTTTAAAGGCTCTGCCTCCCAGACCTCCAGGGAAGACTGGCCGCGGCCTCTGCGCACACCTCAGCGCCCCTGGCCCGCCCGGGAGGCGCAGCCTCCTCTCCCGCGACTTGGGACCAAAGAGAGCGGTGGCAGCCCAGCCCCAGAGCGCTGGCATGATCTGCCGGCTGGGGCTGCCCTGTGGGGTCCCCGGGGTGAAAAGCGAGGGTGAAGCCTCTCATCGTCCTGTGGACTTGTCTGGAATTTTACCCCCCTGGCCTGGTTTGAAGATCTCTCCTCTGGGATCTTCTTTACTCCCCACCTTTCTACCTCTTCCGCTGCTGCTCTAAGCCTCAGAAATTCGAAATATCTTCCGCATCTCGTTTGAAGCTTTTGGGCCAGTCAATCAGGATCTTTACCGGTTTCCTCCGAGATTTTTAAAGCTTTGATCCCCAAACTTCCAGCTCCATCTCCCCCACTTCCATCCTTTCCCCTCTGGGATCCCTCTGGATGCCTGCTCAAAATACCTGCTGGCGCCAGAGGAAATTCACTTGTAACAGATACTCAGCGGGTGTAAAACCAACACTCTGCTTCCGGGGTCATTTTCCTCCCCACCTTCTGCCCCATCAACTTGTCGCTTAGCCAGCGCCAACACCGGGAATTATTGTGAATCCTGAGTGCAGGGCTGGACAATTTGGAACCACTTTAATAGACCCGATGATTGCTATTTAACACGTTGTCTCCGGGACTCTGCTTTGTGCAGCCCTAGATTCTTGGCATCTGTGAAATGAACATGAGGCCCAGGATTGGTCCACAGGTAGCTTTTATAAAGGGATCCAGCAAGTCTTCAAGCTTCAAAATATGTAAAGTAAAAGTGAACTATTCCATTTGCTTCCAAAACCCTTACTGGAAAAAAAAAAAAAATGCTGGGGAAAGCAGAAAATCTCACTCATTTTATTTCGGTGATAAACTAGAAAGATTTAGGTAACATAATTTTACAATGGAGTTATTCCCAGATATTATTTACATTTCATGTATAAGGTGAATCATTGATGAAGATATCGATGTTTTATGAATGTTTACCACCAGGAGGTTGAAAGACAGACTTTCTTTTCCTAAACATTTGTAAGAGCATCAAGTGTGTTTTATTTGAACAAATAAAATCATTATTATATCATTTCTTTTCACAAAAGCAAAACCTAATAGTCCAATAATGTTTTGTGACTGTTATAAAATTTTGCTTTTCAGTTCTATCCAATATCTCATTTATTTTTCAAATTTTACTCTTTATGAATCATTTGCCATGCCTATGATTATTATGTAAAGCTCTTGAGCTTTATAAAACACTGAAAAACTATGTTCTGTGTTTATATTTCTAAACATTTAAGTTTGTTGGAGAAATAGCAGATACTTTTAGGTAATTTTATTTGAAAATTCATCTGAAAATTGTTGTCTTTCGAAGATCTTGGTCTGGATTTGTTTTCTGCTTGGCCCTGCCTCTGTGCTGCTGAGCAGAGCTTCAGGTCTTCAGTAAATGTTCACAGAACTTGTTTTGGTTGATAGCTAAAGAGGAAAACCTATCCAAAGGCCCTCACTTCAATTTCCCTGTCACCTAAAACACCTTGAGATTAGCTCAGCTGTCGTGGGGTGCAATTTTCAGTCAAGATCTGTGACGCTTCATAGTTTACTTTCTACTGTGGCATCACTCCCATGGTCATGAACTTCTGGAATGCTGTTGAGCAGAGATTTTCCCGTTTCATAAATCATTTTTGGAGATCTTGCCTGATTTGTTAGTCAGAGACGGAGTTTAAACAGTGGTCAAAGATAAGGTACAGATCTACACTGGAAGTTCATTAAGATCTTTCTGTGGGAAAAGATCTGCCATATTTCAGAGATTTGGAGTTCTTCATGGAGCCAAAAGTGACATATGATTTTTGTTACTTGAGGTATTTCTCATTTACAAGGTTTTCCAGTTTGTTTCTCTGCCAAAAAGAAATGGCAGAATATATCAGTGTATGAAATTTGTAATTTAAAGACATCTTCTAGGTTCTAGAAAAGCTAGGTTAATTTTATGAATACCAAGGCAGACATATGAAATACTCCACAAATTAGAGCTAGATGTCAATGTTATAATTGCTGTTTCTTGAACCTTTTAGAGAGCATGAGGGAGGGACAAGGTGTAGGAGGGAGTTTCTCAGGATTACCAAATTAGATTTTTGAGTTGTACATTATGGAATTTATTTGACAATTAAACTGTGCAAGGTCAGTTAACCAACTGAATTTTCTTTTCTCACTCCAGAGTATGTTGGTGGGTGACAGAGCATAACAGTGTTATTTCAGATATTATTAACTTATCCTGAAAATAAGTCATTTTTTGACACCACTCAAGGTAAATTATTAGCTTCAGGTTAACGCTGACAAATATGAGAACAAAGCCTCATTTGGGTTAAGTTGAAGCAAATTATTCTCCTAGTAGAACAGAAAAATGACAACAAAAAAGGAATGAATAAAAGATTAAGACAAAAACAATAATGCCCGTTTGATCATTGTATCACTTTTGATTTTTATCTTTTCACACAATTTTTAAAAAAATCTGTCATACTTTATAACTTTCTCAGATTTTTTTAAGAAGGGAGATTAAAAAAAACTCCTTAAAATAGTTTTGAAATACAATAATTATCTTTTCAAAAAAATAGAGTTGACATAATTTTCTAGTGAATTTGATAGAATTTGTTTAGAAAAGCAAGTAGACAATTGTGCCTCCAAATAACAAATCTAAGCCCAGATAATTACTCAAACCTCCCCTCTACTTAAAAAAAAAAAAGAAACAACTTTATTGAGATATAATTCACATACCATACAACACAAAGTGTACCATTCAAGGGTTTTCAGTATAGTCACAGGATTGTGCAAACATTACTACAGTCTAATTCAAAATATTCCCCTCCTCACTACAGAGAAACCCCCAACAATTAGCAGCCACTTCCATTCCCTCCTTCTCACCCCAGCCCTAGGCAGTCACTAATCTACTTTTCTTTACAGATTTGCCTATTCTGGACGTTCCATATAAATGGAATCATGTAATATGTGGTCTTTTGTGACTAGATTCTTTCACTTAGCATAATGCTTTCGAAATTCATCCACATTGTAGCATGTATCAGTACTTCATCCCCTTTTATGGTTGAATAATATGCCACTGAATGGATATACTACATTTTACTCATCCATTTATCAGTTAATGGGCATTAGAGTTTCCATTTTTTGACTCTGGTGAATAATGCCGCTATGGACACTTGTGTATAAGCTTTTTTTTTAAATTTTATTATTATTTATTTTATTTATGTATTTTTGGCTGTGTTGGGTCTTTGCTGCTGTGCGCGGGCTTTCCCTAGTTGCAGTGAGTGGGGGCTACTCTTCGTTGCGGTGCGCTGGCTTCTCGTTGCGGTGCGCTGGCTTCTTATTGCGGTGGCTTTTCTTGTTGCAGAGCATGGGCTCCAGGCGCCCGGGCTTCAAGAGTTGTGGCTTCCGGGCTCTGGAGCACAGGCTCAGTAGTTGTGGCCCACAGGCTTAGTTGTTGCGCGGCATGTGGGATCTTCCCGGACCAGGGCTCGAACCCGTGTCCCCTGAATTGGCAGGCGGATTCTTAATCGCTGCTCCACCGGGAAAGCCCTGTGTATAAGTTTTTGTGCTCCACTCTGCTTTGATTGTATATAGTGTCAAGCACTGCTTGATCTGTATGTTCATGTGATAGATAGATGGAAATTTGCTTTCCATCTTGAAAGATATAGAAATCTAAACCCATTTTTTACTGCCCATTTACCAGATTGTGAATTGTTTTCCATGACATATTCATACAATTTATCTCTAAGAAGCACTGTAGGAGTAAAGAGTTATTTAATTTGTCTATTCATTTGAACCGGGTAGAAATAAGGGCACTGGAAAACAGAAAAAAATTGTTTTTGTTTGCAGATAGTCAAATTAATAAAGTTATCCAAATGAAGCTATATGCAGGTATTAGGATCTAGCTATATTTGCTTATGGACTTTCCATCTGGTGCAATTTAGATGATTTTGTTGTTGTTGATTGTGCTAACCTTAAAGTCTTGTATGCTTGCTTACTTACTATTGTAATTCTCATATTCCCACAGAATATCATTTTACACTTTAGTTTTCTCTTCCATTGAGTAAACAGAGCCTCTTTAGCCTTTTTTGGTTTGGTTTTATCAGTGAGCACTTGATTTCTATGACAGCAGGCTCATTTGCATTTTTAAGGGGCTGGGTAGAATACTTTTGGTGTTCTGCCTTGCAACTGTGATGAATCTGGCTCCAACGTGTATTTTAAAACGTTCATTGTTTGCAAAGTAGAACTCTAAGAAGAACAGATGGCATGATATTAGATTGAATGGACAGCAGTTAGCACTTGTACATGTTCTCTGTAAAAAGGCCACGTCCAACAGATATTTATTGATTGCCTCTCAACACAGTGCTGATATGGTTGATGTGGATGAGTTCCTTCTATTTGTTTTTTATGTAACTAAGGATTTACATTCTTCCCACTAAAGTAGATAAAGTACTGCTCAAGACTGGGCCACTCTTTGTGGCCTCAGTTGCGAGAGACTAACTTACAAAATATGTTTAATTATAACATCCAAACATGAGTGCTAAAATCTTTTTGTTTTATGATATTATTTATTACATAGATTTATTACATAGATCCACGTAGCACCTGCTGGAATATGTGAAACCTTTTTGGAACCAAACATTTCATGGAACCAAATTTGTAACACACAGCAGTTTACTAGCTTTGAAATTCAGTTGATTCTATTAAGAAACCATGTAACTAACCTAATTCCAACTGAATTAAGGTTTACATTGTGTAGAGTCAGTTACAGTATAGAGCTGGTGGTTGTTACTATGTAGTTAATAATAGTTAATCATTGTAGATAACTCTGAAAAAGAAAATCCCCTTTGGTAGCATTTGCAACACTTTTGCAAAAATCTCAATGTATATGAGGTTTCAAAGGAAATAGAGTAGATCTCATCTAATTTGCAAGAAGGCTTTTAAAGAGGTAGATTCTAGATATTGAGACTCAGCAGTGGCAGAGGGTTAAAATCAGAATTCCCCCAAAAGATGTCATTGACTCTTTTATAACCTAAAACACGGGCTTTCCTGAGCTATGTGAGGTTTAGAGTTAATGCAATGAGATTCAACAGGACTTCGGTGCTTTCCAATTCCCTTTCTCTCCTGTGTCATTTTGATTAAACGCATTTATGTTTTAAATCCAGACACAAGCTATATCCTTTATTTTAAGGTCTCTTTTTAAAAATATGTATAGGCAAGAAGTAGCTTTGGAATTGGGTGAGATTAGTGGCCTGAGAATGGGGTTTTAGACGTGGCAACATGAACTCCCGGGGTATGAAGTTCAGATGAAGACGCTCCATTCCGTTAACTTCTAATTGGTCAAAACTTTTGACTCCCTTTTCCTGCTCTAGCATTTCAAAAGAGGTCCTGCACAGTCAACAGCCCCCTGAGGTTTGGAAAGTTTGTTTCCAAGTGTACTGCCCAGGACAAAACATGTTTGGGTGCTAAATAGTGTAGGAAGGTGATTCAGTGCAATGAAAAATGTTAATTTGATGAGCCTGGGTATCCCAGGCCTAGGATTCGTCATTACAGAATGATTCTCCGATAATCTTTGCAAGAAAAGAAATGAGACCTGACTTCCTTTCATGGATATGCACAAACTTAGTCTTTCTTGTAGCTTTATATGTTTATCTTCTTAAGTACACAGAGATTTATAACTCCATGGTATTTACTTATTGCAGGACAGGTGGCCTCCTGACAAGTTGTCTTCAGAATAGGATACAGTAATTAATCTTATTATAGATATATTGATATTAGTACCATATAAATCAGTCTCTAAAACCATTGTATAGACTGTCTACTGGCTTCCAATTAAACTTAAAAGACACAAAGATAAGTGAATAAATAAGAGAATGAATGATGTAATGAATACAGGGTAAAATATAGGCATCTGTTGTCTATATAAGAGGGAAGGAGACAGCATGGTCTTTGGCAATCTGGTTAAGTAATTTGCATTTTATTCTAAGGATACTTATCACCTTCTCTCTCTCTCTCTCTTCTTGCACTATGTTAGTTACTATTATCATCTGGATAGTTAAAAAGCTTGGCTGCTATACTGTATAGGTTATCAAGGGAATGAGAAATTGGAAAATTAGCATGTATCTCATTGGGAATTTCAAAATGCTTATATAAGTCTTTTAAAGATACTCTATTGATGGATGGGGGCTGGATCTTGAAGAAAATATAGAGAAAATGACAAAGCAACCGGAGTAAACACTGATTTTCCCGCTGTAGGAACCTGGGCTCTGAGAGTTTATAAACTATAAAAAGTATCCTTTTTCTAACTTTATGAGTTGAATCTTCTATGGTAGAGTGTCATTGCCTAACTAACATCATGACTATCCAGTGGGTGTCAAATATTGCTTAAATAATTGCCGTGTGCCCAGACATACAACTCTGTGCTTGGTGTGTGTGTGTGTGTGCACGCACACACGCACATGTGTGGTGGGAGGAGGAGGGGAAGGAGAAGGAGAAGGAGAAGAAGAAGAAATAAAAGATTTTGAACTTGCTACTCTCTAGTAACTAACAATACAAGGCATAAAAGTGCTCAAAAGAAAGTTTCTTGTTCAGGATGATAAAATTAAAAAAAAAGAAATTTATTAAGGTATTAATTTTGTAATGGGAGAGAGAATAAACTCAGTTTTCACTATAATTATGGTGTTCTTTTAGCAGCAATCGTTACAGAATATCAGCTGAATACCATTTAATTTTTTTTCCTCTGAGGGGAGGGAGATATCATACCTTTTATTTTTATTACTGTCTCCATATGTTCAAGAGCTGGGCCAGGAAACTGATGGTGTTTAATCTGCCACAAGTTTTTGGGAAACCATGATTCAAAATTTCTTCTTTTTTAAAAATAGCTGCATTTTATTCACTTTGGAAAATTTTGAAAACGCAGAAAACGCAAAGCAAATGATAATTACAGCCATGTTTTGATTCTGAATTAATCTTACAATAAGATTATCTTTTTTATAGATGACCTTTCAGTGTCTGGTTGAGCACTTATCACTTCCTGTGTATTCACATATGGTGGGAAGACTACACATCTCATTGGGCAAAATAGGCATGAAAATAAATCCTCTAAAGCTTCCATTACTTTGCAAGGATAAACAGAGCTGGCATTAGAACAAATAGACAAACATTTGTGTCTTTTATTCTCTAATTTTGAAACTAAGGGGAATATGTCCAGTCAGTGGTAAGAGATACATGTTGTTTTATTTTAGAGGAAATAAACCTTTAAAGAACTATCTGTGTTCCTCTTAGTTGTAAAAATTTCAAAATATGTACTAAAACAAGACATAATAAATTATTGTTGCTTATAGGTCCTTCTTACCAGTGCAAAGAACAGTGGAAAGCTGAGGAATTATTTATTAGATCCAACTGAATCTTTGTTGTGAAATAAAAAATACTGCCCTCTAAAACTGTGATTTTTTTTAAAAAAAATTTCAAATAACCCAAACCTGCCAGGGTAAACGTGGTCTACATTATCACCTAAAGCTTAGGGGGAAAAACATACACCATGACTATTAATTTAAAATAAATACTCACCATTGTGCATGCTTTTATAAGTCATTTAAGTCCGAATTTCAAAAATTGAACTATGTACCACTGAATATTAACTGAGCAATTCAGATTAGCATGACTCTTGTGGTTAATATTTGCAGAAACTTCTAATAATTATCAAGATGGCCTTTATTTGTTTTTTCTTGCCACTGACCCATAGGATATACGAAAAGAAAACAGATCAGCCTCTTTCCTGATAAGAAGAGTAACCAAGAAGGCCATCTGCAAGAACTAAGTGGTGAGTAATTTCTTTTTTTTAACATGAATCGAAATATGTTAATATACATTACCTTGGGTAGATGAGATGTATGATTTCTTTAAATAAGTTTAAAGACGTTTATATAAAAACAGTGAACAGAGGCACGTTTCTTTATCTTTTGAAAAGAGAAGAACTAGTGAAAATGGAAATTCCAGAAATGTCTGTTTCTTAGAATGAGATCAGTTTAAATTTTTCCAGTGCATAACAAAACACTTAAAAATCTTTAAGCATTAAACTTAACATATCATGTTTTAGAAAATACATAAGAGCAACCTGGATTTAGGGGGTTTAGACCAAGTCTTTGAAGTATCTTAAATCTCCTTGAGACCTAAAAGATTGTTTATAACTAACGGTTGCTTTGTAAAAACAATGTTGACGAGATGTTTTAAAATTTTCCTGTTAAATTTTTATGAGAATATGTGGGGTTGGGAAAAGGGAGCATCTGTATTGCAAGATGATTTCATAAAATTGATTTATGTAATCTCAAAAATGGGGAACAGAATGCTTAGCAGGAAAGAGATTTATCAGTGGGTTGTATATGTGAAGCAAATGAAAATATGGAAAGCTATATCAGCTTAGATGGGCCTAATAATTTCTGAATATTAGTATAAGATTAGTGATACAGCATCTTCAATAGATTTTTTGTGGGTCTTTTTTGTTAGGCCAGTGGAACCCAATATTGGGGTGCACATGACTTTGAGAGGGAACTGTCAGACTATTGGATATATCAATTCCACTAATATATGTTTTTCTGCAAAGTTTTGCTTTTAGAGTGATCAGATTTTATTTAAAACAGATCTAAGAAGGAAAGTTTTTTGGAAATCAAGACTGTATTAGTATTTGGAGCTGCTGACAGGGAAAAAATTGTATCCTTAAAAAAGCATTTCTCTGTCTGGCTGTATAATATGAGTTTTTTTTTTTTTTTTTTTTTCTTGTTTGCTTTTAACTCATTCATTTTTGGCTATGTGCTCTTGTTACATAATCAGTTTTTGTCAAGAGAAGGCCAAATAATGGAGGGATACTCAACACAGAAATAACCTTACAAAATATTGATTTTTCATTTCTCAGCTATCAATTAATCTGCTGGTCATTTATTTCACTAATTAGCCTCCTCTTGGAAAAGGCGAACAGAAATTTTTACCACTGCTAAATTCCAAATTAATAAAAAAAAGTTACCTTAGTTTTAATTAACAGGAGATTTAGTAAAGAAGAGAGTTAAAAATACTTGACATTTTACTTATTATATTATTAACATACACTTGATTATATTAATATATAATTCATAAATACATTTATTATATATTACTATATATAAATTGTATTTGTTTTTTCTTATCCTAATTACATATGCACTACAGTATAGAATTTTCAGAGTTAATTGTAGTGACTCTCCTGTCTTTCCCTCCCATTCTCTCTAGATTCATTATTTAAACTATTAACACCTTATATTTTCCAAGATTTTGTTCTTATACCTAAATAATATCCCTCATGATATAATGAATGTATTTTGATCTATTTTCACTTTAGATTTATAAGGCTATATCATTATAGAGTAATAATCCTAGATTTCTTAACATTGGGAAAATTCTTTTATTAAATTAGTGGGTGATTTGAGGAAAGCTCTTTTTGTGGGGGAGGGTTGCTTTGCATTTTGTTTCTTATTTTGGGTTTTTTTTTTTTGATCATCAACACTATACTCTTGACAAATGGACATATTTGTGCTTATGTTCAATAAAGTGAATTGAAATTAATCTTATAAGAATTGCATTTATACTCCTCTAAAAAATCAGTATTTCTTGGATACATATATATGCACTACAAAAAAGTACACTTGATTTGATGTCATTTTTCTAAAAAAGATATACACTTAGAGACTTAAAAAGATCTATGTCAAGGTACTTAGTGGGAATATGAATGTTTTAAAGAGATTTCCCTTTGTTTATCTGTATTTACTAACTTTTCTAGAGTGAACTTTAATTGATTTTGTACTTAAAAGTACAAAAATATATTTTACATTAAATTAAAAAAATCAGTATAGTGGAGTTGATCCAGAAAGCTAGTCTCACTGGGTCTTGACAGACTGTGGTACACCTGATCCTTTGTTCAGTGGTTAAGTCAGAAGCCACACCCTTGTCTGAGAGCTGGTACTGGATGTGGGGAGGATGATTATAACCCAGAATCAATGAATTCTCACCTTGAAGGGGACCCCAGTGGCTGCTGCTAGGGCAGCCTTCTCTTCTATCCTACAGACGTGGTCACTTTCCAATTCACATGGCCACATAGCCAATGCTGGTTTCAGGAAGTCTTTTTCCAGAGGTCACAGACTCATGAAATATTGGCTGCCATATCAGGTCTGCAGGTCTTCGCTATTTCTTAACAATAGTTAAGAAATTTGGAATTAGTAAGTGCATTTAGCAATCAGGAGTATTCACATAAAAATTCAGATATCTAGGCTGTCTTGAAAATAACCTTGAAAAGGCCAACTTAGAGTTCTTTTCATAGGTGACAGGTGAGTTGGAATAGTGATTGTCCATTTTATGAGGGCCACACACTTTTGTTCTCGGCTGACTTCCTATGGACCACCTGGCCCTATAGGCCTTTGAATTTGCAACTTCGATACATTAGTCAAAACTAATATAAAACTGTGAGAAAGTGATTCCTCATTGATAATAATTAGGTTTGCCAAACACCAGTTCTCAGGATGCCTTAGTTTTCCTGCTTGTACTTCTATGTTATTTGGGAATCACCAAATGGGAAATGAAAAAAAGCAAATGGACCTAACTCACAGCTTGAAGTACTTAAGAGTCAGACTAAGTTAGGAAACATGGCTTGAGAATATGGGTTTGTTAACCCTATGACACATGGATGGTGGGGAAGAGAAAGCATCAGAGGCAATGACACTGTCCATTGGATTTTCCTGAGACCAATTTTAGACAGCAGGAGAAGATGACACTGCCTTCTAAGAGTCTTTTGTCCTGGACTCATAATTCTTCCACTTATATCCATTTATACAGTTCTTAATTTTAACTACATCTCTGATGGCACCCTGAAGCAAAGCACATAGTGGGAAAAATGCATTGCTAAATCTTGACCTTTGGATTCAAAGAGGATACTTTAGTTGTGATGTCATTTCCAGACTATCCTTCTGCAAGCAAATTATTAAGATTTGTTAGTGGGAATTCCCCAGTGGTCTAGTGGTTAGGATTCCACGCTCTCACTGCAGAGAGCCCAGGTTCAATCCCTGGTTGGGGAACTAAAATCCCACAAGCCTCACGGCATGGCAAAAAAAAAAAAAAATTGTTAGATAGAGATACCTACTTGTGTACATCTTACTAAACCTTTCCAAGATGGAAGTGGATTCTAAGATTGACATTAGCATCATAATTAAGGGTGAGTGGCAAAAACATTTTACTCAGAGATAGAGGAGAGTCATATATATTTAAATAGGATGTCAAGTAAGGTATGTGTTTCTTTCATGCTCTAATAATGACACATACCTTGAGGACATTGAAAATTTGGATTTGTTTTGAGGTTTCATTATCTGTTGTCACATAGGTTAAACCTTTTATATATGCTGTAGTTAGAGATTGCAAAGTGTTTTTGCTCATTTAATATTTTCCTAGACTAACTCTCATCTCTTGGCTCTGAATGACCAAATACCTTGCTTATTGTAGATTCATCTTCATAGCTACATTATTTGACCTGAACTAGATGATAACCAGTTTTATTTGCAGGAAAACATTAATCTAAGCAGAAGCATTCAGAACATGTGTGTAGAATCATTTCTCCTAGTACACATCTATTTCATTAATTTTGTTTCCCAACATCTCACCAAGCTACCTCTGGCACAGTTTTCTTGTTAGTCTAAATAGGAGAGTCGTCTTCAGTCCTACATGACTGTTTACATAGGCCGTTGATCAATTTTGTTTGGATTTTTAAAAGTTGTCATGGCTATTAAACTGAAAGGCAATACTTAAAGCACATCCCTTTAGATATATTTTTTCCTGATTTTATTCCTAATTTAATAATTAGGAAATGAAGAACTGATTCCTAAATAGTTTTTGGCTTAAAAACAAAATAGTATTTTTTAACACAATGCTTAGCTGTGGCTTTTGGCCAACGTTTATGCCTTGCATGTCATTCGTGAATGCTTTCAAATAAAAAATGTGCAGAGTTGCATTTATTTTTTGGCCTCATAGACCACATAAGAGCAGTTTCCATGCTTATTCTAAGCCAGTTCTGTAAAGAGATGTAATGCTACTTAAATTTTAAACAAGTCAAGAATCTCAAACAGGGCTGTGTTATGTTATCACATCTGGTCATTCTTTGCATTAAAAGGATTATTCTCCATGTTTTGCATTGTTCACTACTTGGACATCCAAAATGTCAATAACAGACCAAGACCCCAGTAGGTCACTATAGGGAAGAGAATATGGAGAGTAAAGAATAGCATTGAAATACGCTTTAATCTCTAAAAACTGGTTTTTAAAGTTTTGGGTTCATAGATTTTGCTAAGAATCTAATGAAAGCTGTAGAACCCTCTCTAGAGAAATGCACATATACTTGCAAAATCTGAATAGTCAGTGAGGCTCATCATGACTTTGGGCTTGGAGATCACAGGTTAGAAACCCTTGCAACAAATTGTTATGTTATATTTTACACACAACATAAGACTATGTATGTATGCACATATGTGCTAGGATGTACATAGTCTAATTTTTAAAAAAATTCCTTTAAGTAGTTATGAAGTTAACTCCCCAAGTAGTTGAAAGCTTGGAAATCTTGGTTGTTTCTGTCTAAAGGGATGTTTAATTCCATAAGACACAGGTAGTGATGCTAACTTTTAAAAATCAATATTTTAATGAAATAAAAGAGTATGCTGAAAACAAGTGATATAAAGGTAATTTATCTAACTGCAATTGGGTAATACCTTCTTACCCTCATCCCTTTAACAGTTTTTGATTTCAAATGTTGACAAGATGCCTATTTTCTATGTAAAAGTCTGTAAAAATTGGATGTTAGATTCCTCACGTCTTCAGTAACATTCAGTCCAAAATATTCCTAACTTTCCTTGTAATTCCTTCTTTGGACACAGAAAAAATTTAGAAGCCTGTTGCATAATTCCAAAATTACTTAGAAATGTGTTATTTAGAGTGTGTTCATTATTTTCAGGTACTTGGGGGTTTTATATGTCTTTTGTTATTGATTTCTATTTTAATTCCATTTTCATGAGAAAACACTGTGTATGAATTAAATCCTTTGGAATTGATTGTCACTTGGTTTTTAGATGACCCATTTTGTTGAATGTTTTAGGTGCACTTGAAAAGACTGGGCTTTCTGCCATTGTTGGTTACAGTGTTCTATATATTGTCAATTAGGTCAAGTTGGTTGATAGCGTCCTTACTGATTTTCATCTACTCATTCTCTCAGTTACTGAGACTGGAATGTTAAAATCCCCAAACATAATTGGTGTACTGGGCTGAATGGTGTTCCCCCCCAAATCCATGTCTATCCAGAATCTGTGAATGTGACCTTATTTAAAAATAGGGTCTTTGCAGGTGTAATCAAGTTAAGATAAGGTCCATCCTACTGGACAAGAGTGGGCCCTTATCCATTGACTGATGTCCCTATAAGACTAAGGAAATTTGGACACAGACACAAAAGGTAGGCGGCCATGTGAAGATGGAGGCGGAGATTGGAGGTATGAAGCCACAAGCTGAGGAATGTCGGCTGGCAATCACCAAATGCTTTAAATGGTAAGAAAGACTCCTTCCCTAAGCCCTTCCGAGAGACCATGGCCCTGCCAACACGTTGATTTCAGACTTCTAGTCTTTAGAACTGTAAGACAATGAATTTCTGCTGTATTAAGCTCCCCCCACATGCACCCGAAAGGATGTTAGGACACTGTAATAATTACTTTGACAGATTTCTCTGGAATGTTTTAAAGTTTTTAGAAAGCAAAAATGCTCCACCATGTTATTGATAACAAACAAGAAATAGATGCTTTAGCTAGCATGGTCTTAACTAATATTTTTGGGTATATGAATAGGGTTATGAAATAGAGATTTTCAATAAAATAGTAAATATTTGTCTTCCACACTTTCAATTATAGGGTTAAACTCAAACAAAAGTCAGAACACAAAGATGAAAACTTCACCCAAATCTTGACCTAGATCATTATCAATCATTCCACTCTGTGCCACGTACTGGGCTATGTGCTGTAGCTTTTGAGGATTCAAAAATAGAATAGAAGCAGCCCTGTTCTCAAGGTGCTCCCAGCATAGTGCCAGAATAAGACCTATAAGCGGCGACCTCATTATAGAGGCCATCAGTACTCTATTATGCTAACAAGTGGGATGTTTTGGACATATTTCCCAATTAATGTTTCCTTATCAGCTAGCCAAGTTTTCCCTCCCTGCTCCTTCCCCGTCTTATTGGATCCAGGAAAGAGGCTGACTGAAGCTACCGGGAAGGAAGGAGAGTCGGCCCCTTCCATCCTCGGAGGGTAACAGGAGGAGGAAAAAGGTGCAAGGGACTGGAGACATCTATGTCCCAGCTTCTCTCCTGGAGTAGAAGTTCCAGGTCCGGGCCTCTTAGACCCTCGGGAGAGAGCTGATGAGGAGAGGGCGATGCGGGTTGCGGGTTCGGCCGGGCAGAGGCGCCCTCGTGGAGCGCCCCGCATCTCAACACAGCGGGAGCGAGAGGGCCATGCGCTCCCATCCAGCCCCGACTCGGCAGAGGATACGCGCGTGGTGCCCAGGAAACAAGAGACCAGAGACAGCACAAAGGCGCCTGGCACAGATGCAATACAGTTCCTTCCCCACCCAAAACAAACCCCAAACCCAGAAACTCACAGCGAGGTCCCTGTGGAAATGGCGCCCTCTGGAGGAGACGAGGAGAGGGGTAGAACTAGAAGAGACCCGCCTTGCCCGGAAGAGACAAAGCAAAAACAACGCTTGGATGTTTATGCAAAAGAGATGACTTAAACTTGCAGACGAGGAGGAGCTGTGAATTGTCAAGTTAAAATTGCTACCCTCTCCCTCCACACCACACCTCACTCCCAGGGTGGGAGTGTATTAGGAAAAATGGGCTGCACGGATCCTTACCCGAGATCTAAAGAGGCCACATTTTCTTCTCAAGTGAAGATCAAGACGACTGAGCCTCTTGCCTTATATGTTCTCATTCCCCGCCCCTACTTGTCCCTGCAGACAAGGTCAAGCCTTTGCATAAACAGAATAGAATATATCTAGGAGTGAACTACCCCTGAAATTAACATTCCTAACTGTGCCCTTTCTAAGGCTGTATTTAAAAAACAGCACCCAATTTCTTGACGTTTTGCAATTTATTATTCTAATCATGCATCTCTGTCTTTTAGAAGTCTAAATGTCACTTCTCCCTGCTCTTATCTACCTCGTTTGATGGTTTGATGGTTCCCATTAAAATAAAGCGATGGAGAATAACTGGCTTTTAGTGCAATTGATCACTGCTAGGGGAAGAGTCAGCGAGGGAGCATTCTAGAGCACAAACTTTGGTTCTCCAGAATCAGGGCTGGATTCCTCAACAGATAAAGACAGGCCTCTCAGGGCACCAGCTAAGCCGGGCACCAAAGTAAGTAGGTGCTTAAATCCTCTAAAAGCATTACCTGGCCCTGTGCAGAACAGCTTACTAGAAAAAAAGCAGCAGTAAGACAAGGATATTTTCCCACCTGATTTTAAGAGGTTTTTTCCCCTAGATAAAATGAGAATAAAAACACGAAATTTTGTCCGTCCATTGAGAAGGTGATATATGAAGGGGAGGAAAGAACCAGAACTCACTCTATTGCACGCTTCTGCCTTGATCTTTGTTTCTTCTCATGAGGGGCTGTTAAAACTACATTAGGGTATATAGTTGAGCTTCCAAAGAGACCTATGCTTTGGGGATGCGTGTTTGCTTTGGGAGTGTGTGTGTGGTGGGCAAGGGAGAGGGAGACCAGATACACTCCCTCAGACTAAGGTGGCCCAAGTCCTAGGAAAGAAATGAGGTGTGAACCCCATAACTTTAGGATAATAAAGCAGGGCTGTGAAGACTCACTAGGCCTCCAATACCCCCAACTGCAGCCAAAGGCAGGAATCTCTGCGATGGACAAGAGTAGGTTCCAGATCCGGTATGTGACCAGGGAGTTGATAACTCACATTTCTTACTTTCAATTCTTATTCTTCCCACATAATAGAGGTCAGCAAACATAGAAGCTTGTCTCAATTAACTCTTGCTCCTCCTTTCAAAGTTATATATATTTTAAGAGTTATATAAATGTAAGATATCTATCTACCTACCCACCTACCTACCTGTATCTTTGTATCTCTATCTATCTCTATCTATATATATTCCTTTTCACCTGAGTACATATGACTTTCCAATGCCTAGAAGAGTACTTTGCACAGAAGCACTCAGTTAATGCTATATCAATCCTCCGAGGGATCTGAAAATTATCCGTGAACTTTCGCTGCTCTCTTTCTAAGGATGGTATTATAAAATTTTAAAATGTACAGAGTTATTTCAAAACAGCCAATGATTTAGTAATGGATGATGCTAGGGTGACGGATAAGTGCTCATCATGCCGGACAACATGTCAAGTACTCCACACACATCACTTCACCTGATCCTCGCCAGCCTGAGAATAGTAGCGAGTACCGGGCCTTTCCATGTGCTTGGCCCTGTGCTCGGCACCTTGACGACATGTACTATTAAATTTATTTTTCATAACAACCTTAGAAAATAGGAAGTACTATCAATTCTCCCTTAAACTAAGAAAGCTGAGGCTTAGAAAGGTCAAATGATCAGTTTACAAGTCACACTGCTAGTAAGGGGTGGCACTGGGATTTGAGCAGTCACTCTGCTCTTAACCACACGTTATTTTTCCCATTTTATAGAGGAATTAGTTGAGGTTTTCTTAGCGGTAAGTCAAACCATGTTACTCTTCTACTCAATACCCTTTAGTGACTTCCCATTTCAATCAAAGTAAAAACCAAAGTCCTTATCATCACATCCACAGCCCTCCGTGTTCTAGTCCCCTGATATTCTGACATCACCTCCTACTGCTTGCTGGCTCTCCACCAGGTATAGCTGTCTCTCTGCGGCTCCTTCAACACTCCAGACAAGGCCGTCCTATCTCAGGGCCTTTGCACTATCTCAGGCCTTTCCTCTGTTGGGCATGCGTTTTCCCCAGATATCCACATGGCTCACTCCCTAACTTTCTTAGATGTAGTCAAATGTCACATCAGGGAATTCTTGACTATTCCATTGCAAGTTGCCACTTTTCCTCCTACCCCAAATCTTGCCACTCTCTGTTCGTCTTCCCTTATTCTCTGTATTTTTTCTTGAATGTCTGTTTATATTATAAAACTCATTAGAGAGGGGTCATCTCCCCTCTCTCAAATATAAGCTTCACCAAGGACAGGTATTTTGTTGTTGTTGTTATTTTTAAAAAATGCAGCACCAGCATTTAGAACAGAACCCAGTATAGTAATGGGTGCCCGATAAGTATCTGAGTGAGTGACAAGAGCTTAAGGCACTCACACAAGGTCACACATTTAGTAGTAGGCAAAGTGAGGCTTCATTACAAATCCAGTATTGGAGTTTATCCACATATCAAATGCATAAAGTATCTTCTTGGGCTCTTCTTCTAAGTCTCTTGGTCTTTAATTATAGTAGGTCGGGTGAACGTGAATAAACAAACCAAACAGGAAAAAGGCAGCCTTTGTTACTGTCTCTTAAAGTGGGATACTTTAAAGTGAGATCAAATCAGAGGCCAGGTCAGGGAAAGGGGACACTGGTCTTTAACAGAAAGGGAGTTGACAAGTGATGAAGTAAGGAATGTGCTGATGTTTCTGGGCTGCACGAAGGGGCAAAGTGTGGGAAGGTCCTGGATGAAGTTGGTGTTGGGTTAATTAATTAGGGTGGGATGCCTGCACATTAAGGGGAGGAAGGAACCGAGGGAATTGATTTGGAGTGGACTGAAGTCTCAAGTAGCAGTTACAAAGGATCCTGGAGGCCCAGGAAGGATGGGAGAAGTGCTGGGTACAGCTCAATTTGGCGAGTGGCCAAAGAAACATGTCAGATATTAGTGAAAACAGGCCACAGCTGCTGCAATTTACAAGCTACATGTCAGGCCTTTCCTTAGCCACCCCTCCACCCCACCCCATCTCATGTCCTGGAATAGTCATTTTCTTCCGAAGACAACCAGTCATAACTCAGTTCTCACTTGAGGGCATAAGAGAAGGCAGGGGATGCTCAGGATTCACTGCTAATGGAGAAGGGCTCACAGCAGTCATGAAAACTCAATTTCCCCCGAGACTGAGAATTCAAATGTTAGCGTACTGAACTCCCACCTCTTTTGTTCCTAGGACAGTTTTTAAAATTGTGGTTATTTTTCTTTAATCTCATGATATCTAAACTTGTAATATCTAAGACTTCTAGAATATTTAAAAGTGTTTTTTTACTCCCTTCCTCTTCAAAATGTATTGATATGTTTTGTATATTTCTCCATCCTAGGAAAAAGATTCTAGATAATTCAGAGTAAAACATATATATGTATGTATATACACATATACTTATATACCGGACAGTTTAAAAGTGGAAAGAACAAAAGCATTTAAAGGTATACATGTTGCTACTGAATAATGTAATTTGGCAGAACTACTTGGTAGCATTTCTGCACTCCCCCTGCTCCCCTCCCCACAAAACTTAGATGGCGATTAAGTGCATAGACTCTGGAACCACACACCCTGGGTTGGATTCCAGGCTCTGCCACTTCCTAGCACTTTCAAATTATTGACCTTTATGTTCCTCATCTGTAAAGTGCAGCTAAAAATAATTCTTCACTAAAAGGGCTTTAGTAATGTTTGAGTAAATACATATAACATTTATAATAGTATTAAATGTTAAATATTGCTACTATTTATAGACGCTATAAATACTTAAAAGATTTTTCGTGGTTTCTTAACCTGTTATGTACAGTATTTAGAAAAGAATCCATAGAGAGGTACTTAAATATTTCCTATCACGTTGAGGAAAAGAAAATACCATTATAGTTCTGGCCAACCGGTATTTCTTGTTCTGATGAAACATGTAAATGGCATATGGGAAGCTCTTCTATTTAGGGAAATAAATTCAATGTAAAATAAGAGCAGGTTTAACATACAGGAAGTGAATTCTATTAATTTTTTCTATCATCAGCTTTCTTTGTGACGCTGCTTCAATGCTGAGTGAAGTTGTTTCATGGAATAGCTCTCATTTGCATTCTGAGATAACATAAGGCATAAGGTAACACGATGCCCAAGAACTGCACACTTTTTAGGATGGGGGAGCTGATGTTTTATCAAGCACACCTACTAAGAATGAAGCTTTCACTCTAGGTCACTTTCTTCCTTGAGTTTCTTCTAACATGAATTGATCCCTAGCTTACACAAGTATTGTAAAGCATGGATAAAGATTGTGAAAAGCACTGAAACCAAACTAGATCCTAAATAAGTTATCCATGAATACATTTACCTCAAGTTGCTACTTTTCATACTTTGTTGTTTAACCAGTTGTTCTGTGGTCACTTGGTTATTTAAACTAAAATAAATTATGGACCACTAATCAGATGTTGGAAACTGTTACAGGGGTTGGAAACAGAAAATTGAATAAGTCCTGTTCTCAGTAAAAAGCGTTGTCTAACGAGAGAAATACAAGTTATCTTCATCTAAGTATAATGCACGTGGTAATACTATGGTATCAATATCAATATATTACTAAGGAGACGCTAAAAAGAGAGGGATTAATTCTTCTGCAAGTATGGGGTGCAGGGGGCCTTGAAGGATCAATAGAGATAACTAAGCTTCAACTGAAGGAGCAGCCAAACAGTACATAGTGTTTCTAGTCCATGCACTTAGTCTGTTGAAGCAAGAGTGTGAGTTGAAATGTAGAGACTGTCATGATACATGTGGCTGAAAAAGGGATAAAACCTTAAGCAAGGCAGTAACAATGAAAATGGTGAGGAGAGGATTCATTTGACATTTTGAGGCATAATCAACAAGACTTCATGACTGATGCTCATGTTTAGGGGGGTTAAAATTGGAGATGATATGGCTTGGGCTTTTGACATTACTGAGATGGGGATGCAGCACAAATTTTTGTTTTCTTCTGTTTGTTTTGCTTTTGTTTGGCAAGAATGTATGTACTGATAATTCAGATTGAGATAGTTTTAGTTTGAATATTTTGTCACTGTGCAATCGAAAACCACATTTACCCCATTATCTCTGTGTTCAACTCATCACAGTGTCCTAACTTACAGTTGCACTTGTGTCATGCGTCTCATGGTTTCTCTGGCTCATTTTTTCCTGTCCTACAGGCTGTCTTCAGAGCTCTTGGTTTTTAACTCTAGTGACAAACAATAGAATTGACCAGTGCTAACCCAAATAAAACAAAAACAGCTCTTTCTAGGATTTGAATAGGACATGCGTGTAGAAGATGTAACCCACTCCCCTGGGCACAGTATTCCAGGTGACTGTTTTTGGCCTTCCAAACCTCCAGATCCCTCACTAGGCATGAGAATTAGCAAAGGAAAGTAAACAGGCCATTTTAGCACACCAGGAAACTTCTCTCAAGTCACAGATACATTCCTATTCCTGAGAATTATACACAAGTCAATAAAGATTAACTAAACAGTTGGAAATACAGCTAAATAAAAGCTGAGACTTTAAAAATCACTCAAGAATATGCACATTTCAAGCAGTTTGGCAAGAAGCTCTTGCACGTTTCTTTTTGCTGTATTTCTTAACACAGATTCTTTAAAAATCAGCTTTGGCAGACAAACGGAGATCCTCTATTAACGGATACTTGAGCCTTTGGGCTGTATTCACAGTTTACTCCTGAAACTCAAAGCCTCAATTCAGACTACTGATGGAGGAGCTTTTTCTTATTTTTTGTTTAAAAATTATTTTTAAAATCATCGTATAAAATGTAAACATGTAAAAATGACATATTAAACAGAAGCATGTTTCAAGAGTTTTTGAAACAAATGAAGGCACATCTTCTTTTGGTCGTCAATATATATTTAAATGTCAGCCTAAGAGGATTTTAAAGTACATGTAATTGTGACTGGGGCATAATTTTAGAGAATTTTTACCCAATTTGTAGACCCAAGAGATCAACGAGGTTTTAAAACTATCCATTAACTTCTGCCTTTTGATCCTATTGTAATTTATTTGTGTACTTTTTTCAGGGTGAAGATAGAAAATGAAACTTCAGATGAATCAGTTTTGCTCCTTGAATGTAGCTTCACTACAAAAGTAGATGAAGTTGAGGAGATTTAAATTACTCCACAAACTGGAATAAAATTTCTAATGATATGTGCATTTACATTGTTTTATTCCAGTCCCCCAATTACTATTTATAACTAAAAAATAGATTTAAATCATAGAAACCATATGTATTTCAATGCTGGAATGCTTTTCTTTGGAGAGAAGTATAAAGTATAATAAGTTGATAATTTTTTATAAGCAGTTAAAAGACTATTTATTGAAAATCACCAAATACTTTAAAATGTCTGTCTAAAATCTCTTGTTTTTGATTTCCAAAGAAGTGAGCTAGCATTGCTGGTTGTTCTGTTTACATAGTAAGAGTTTCTCTCTGGCATAATCAGTTATCTTACTACTTTTTAAGAAAAACATTAAATCTGAGAATTGAACAATTGCCAGAAAAAAAGAAAACAAACAAAAAAACTTTCATCATAAAAGGCTTAAGAAGGTTTTTTTTTTTTTTTTTTTTTAAGTTTTGAGACCTGAGGAGTTCATTTAAAAGTAGATTTAAAAAGTATTTCAGGGCGCCTTCAAGAGGGCAGAGGAGTAAGACATAGAGATCACCTTCCTACCCACAAATACGTCAAAACTACATCTACATGTGGAACAACTCCTACAGAACACCTACTGAACACTGGCAGAAGACCTCAGACTTCCCAAAAGGCAACAAGCTCCCCACGTACTTGGCTGTGTGGCTGACAGGGTCTTGGTGCTCTGGCCAGGTGTCAGGCCTGAGCCTCTGAGATGGGAAAGCCGACTTCAGGACATTGGTCCACCAGAGACCTCCCGGCCCCAAGTAATATCAAATGGTGAAAGCTCTCCCAGAGATCTACATCTCAACGCTAAGACCCAGCTCCACTCAATGACCAGCAAGCTACAGAACTGGACACCATATGCCAAACAGCTAGTAAGACAGGAACACAAACCCACCCATTAGCAGAGAGGATGCCTAAAATCATAATAAGTTCACAGACACCCCAAAACACACCACCGGATGTGGTCCTGCCCACCAGAAAGACAAGATCCAGCCTCATCCACAAGAATGCAGGCACCAGTCCCCTCCACCAGGAAGCCTACACAACCTACTGAACCAACCTTAGCCACTGGGAGCAGACACCAAAAACAACGGGAACTACAAAACTGCAGCCTGCGAAAAGGAGACCCCAAACACAGTAAGTTAAGCAAAATGAGAAGACAGAGAAATACACAGCAGATGAAGGAGCAAGGTAAAAACCCACCAGACCAAACAAATGAAGAGGAAGTAGGCAGTCTATCTGAAAAAGAATTCAGAGTAATGATAGTAAAGATGATCCAAAATCTTGGAAATAGAATGGAGAAAATACAACAAATGTTTAACAAGGACCTAGAAGAACTAAAGAGCAAACAAACAATGATGAACAACACAATAAATGACATTAAAAATTCTCGAGAAGGAATCAATAGCAAAATAACTGAGGCAGAAGAATGGATAAGTGATCTGGAAGATAAAATAGTGGAAATAACTACCACAGAGCAGAATAAAGAAAAAAGAATGAAAAGAATTGAGGACAGTCACGGAGACCTCTGGGACAACATTAAATGCACCAACATTCGAATTATAGGGGTCCCAGAAGAAGAATAGAAAAAAAAGGGGACGGAGAAAATATTTGAAGAGATTATAGTTGGAAACTTCCCTAATATGGGTAATGAAATAGTCAATCAAGTCCAGGAAGTACAGAGAGTCCCATACAGGATAAATCCAAGGAGAAACATGCCAAGAAACATATTAATCAAACTATCAAAAATTAAATACAAAGAAAAAGTATTAAAAGCAGCAAGGGAAAAGCAACAATTAACATAAAAGGGAATCCCCATAAGGTTAACAGCTAATCTTTCAGCAGAAAATCTGCAAGCCAGAAGGGAGTGGCAGGACTTATTTAAAGTGATGAAAGGGAAAAACCTACAACCAAGATTACTCTACCCAGCAAAGATCTCATTCAGATTTGACGGAGAAATTAAAACCTTTAAAGATAAGCAAAAGGGCTTCCCTGGTGGCGCAGTGGTTGAGAATCTGCCTGCCAATGCAGGGGACACGGGTTCGAGCCCTGGTCTGGGAAGATCCCACATGCCGTGGAGCAACTGGGCCCGTGAGCCACAACTACTGAGCCTGCGCATCTGGAGCCTGTGCTCCGCAACAAGAGAGGCCGCGATAGTGAAAGGCCCGCGCACCGCAATGAAGACTGGCCCCCGCTTGCCACAACTAGAGAAAGCCCTCGCACAGAAACGAAGACCCAACACAGCCAAAATTAAAAAAATAAATAAATAAATAAAAATCCTTAAAAAAAAAAAAAAAAAAAAAAAGATAAGCAAAAGCTAAGAGAATTCAGCACCACCAAACCAGCTCTACAGCAAATGCTAAAGGAACTTCTCTAGGCAGGAAACACAAGAGAAGGAAAAGACTTACTATAACAAACCCAAAACAATTAAGAAAATGGTAATAGGAACATACATATCGATAACTACCTTAAATGTAAATGGATTAAATGCTCCAACCAAAAGACATAGACTGGCTGAATGGATACAAAAACAAGACCCGTACATATGCTGTCTACAAGACACCCACTTCAGACCTAGGGACATACACAGACTGAAAGTGAGGGGATGGAAAAAGATATTCCATGCAAATGGAAATCAAAGGAAAGCTACAGTAGCAATTCTCATATCAGACAAAATAGACTTTAAAATAAAGACTATTACAAGAGACAAAGAAGGACACTACATAATGATCAAGGGATCAATCCAAGAAGAAGCTATAACAATTGAAAATTTTTATGCACCCAACATAGGAGCACCTCAATACATAAGGAAAATGCTAACAACCATAAAAGGGGAAATCGACAGTAACACAATCATAGCAGGGGACTTTAAAACCCCACTTTCACCAATGGACAGATCATCCAAAATGAAAATAAATAAGGAAACACAAGCTTTAAATGATACATTAAAAAAGATGGACTTAATTGATATTTATAAGACATTCCATACAAAAAGAGCAGATTACACTTTCTTCTCAAGTGCTCATGGAACATTCTCCAGGATAGATCATATCCTGGGTCACAAATCAAACCTTGCTAAATTTAAGAAAACTGAAATCGTATCAAGTATCTTTTCCAACCACAACGCTATGAGACTAGATATCAACTACTGGAAAAAATCTGTAAAAAATACAAACACATGGAGGCTAAACAATACACTACTTAATAACCAAGAGTTCACTGAAGAAATCAAAGAGGAAATCACAAAATACCTAGAAACAAATGACAATGAAAACACAATGACCCAAAACCTATGGGATGCAGCAAAAGCAGTTCTAAGAGGGAAGTTTATAGCAATACAATCCTACCTCAAGAAGCAAGAAAAACCTCAAATAAACAAACTAACCTTACAACTAAAGCAATTAGAGAAAGAAGAACAAAAATACCCCAAAGTTAACAGAAGGAAAGAAATCATAAAGATCAGATCAGAAATAAATGGAAAAGAAATGAAGGAAACAATAACAAAGATCAATAAAACTAAAAGCTGGTTCTTTGAGAAGATAAACAAAATTGATAAACCATTAGCCAGACTTATCCAGAAAAAAAGGGAGGAGACTCAAATCAATAGAATTAGAAATGAAAAGAAGAAGTAACAACTGACACTACAGAAATACAAAGGATCATGAGAGATTACTACAAGCAATTATATGCCAATAAAATGGACAACCTGGAAGGAATGGACAAATTCTTAGAAAAGCACAACCTTCTGAGACTGAACCAGGAAGAAGACCATATGGTACTGGCACAAAAACAGAAATAAAGATCAATGGAACAGGATAGAAAGCCCAGAGATAAACCCACACACATATGGTCACGTTATGTTTGATAAAGGAGGCAAGAATATACAATGGAGAAAAGACAGCCTCTTCAATAAGTGGTGCTGGGAAAACTGGACAGCTACATGTAAAAGAATGAAATTAGAACACTCCCTAAGACCATACATAAAAATAAACTCAAAATGGATTAAAGACCTAAATGTAAGGCCAGACACTATAAAACTCTTAGAGGAAAACATAGGCAGAACACTCTATGACATTAATCACAGCAAGATCCTTTTTGACCCACCTCCTAGAGAAATGGAAATAAAAGCAAAAGTAAACAAATGGGACCTAATGAAACTTAAAAGCTTTTGCACAGCAAAGGAAACCATAAAGAAGACAAAAAGGCAATGATCAGAATGTGAGAAAATATTTGCAAATGAAGCAACTGACAAAGGATTAATCTCCAAAACATACAAGCAGCTCATGCAGCTCAATATCAAAAAAACAAACAACCCAACCCAAAAATGGGCAGAAGACCTTAATAGACATTTATCCAAAGAAGATATACAGATTGCCAACAAACACATGAAAGGATGCTCAACATCACTGATCATTAGAGAAATGCAAATCAAAACTACAATGAGGTATCACCTCACACTGGTCAGAATGTCCATCATCAAAAAATCTACAAGCAATAAATGCTGGAGAGGGTGTGGAGAAAAGGGAACCCTTCTACACTGTTGGTGGGAATGTAAATTGATACAGCCACTATGGAGAACAGTATGGAGGTTCCTCAAAAAACTAAAAATAGAACCACCACATGACCCAACAATCCCACTCTTGGGCATATACCCTGAGAAAACCATAATTCAAAAAGAAACATGCACCACGATGTTCATTGCAGCACTATTTACAATAGCCAGGACATGGAAGCAACTGAAGTGTCCATTGACAGATGAATTGATAAAGAAGATGTGGCACATATATACAATGGAGTATTATTCAGCTATAAGAAGAAACGAAATTGAGTTATTTGTAGTGAGGTGGATGGACATAGAGACTTTCATACAGAAGGAAGTAAGTCAGAAAGAGAAAAAAATACCAAATGCTAAGACATATATATGGAATCTAAAAAAAAAAAAAACAGGTTCTGAAGAACCTAGGGGCAGGATAGGAATAAAGACACAGACATAGAGAATGGACTTGAGGACATGGGGAGGGGGAAGGGTAAGCTGGGATGAAGTGAGAGAGTGGCATGGACATATATACACTACCAAATGTAAAATAGATAGCTAGTGGGAAGCAGCCGCATAGCACAGGGAGATCAGCTCAGTGCTTTGTGTCCACCTAGAGGGCTGGGATAGGGAGGGTGGGAGGGAGACGCAAGATGGAGGAGACATGGGGACGTATGTATATGTATAGCTGATTCACTCTGTTATACAGCAGAAAGTAACACCATTGTAAAGCAATTATACTCCAATAAAGATATTTAAAAAAATAAAACTACCACACAAAAAAAGTATTTCTGGGGCTTCCCTGGTGGCGCAGTGGTTGAGAGTCTGCCTGCTAATGCAGGGGACACGGGTTCGAGCCCTGGTCTGGGAAGACCCCACGTGCCACGGAGCAACTAGGCCCGTGAGCCACAACTACTGAGCCTGCGCGTCTGGAGCCTGTGCTCCGCAACAAGAGAGGCTGCGATAGTTAGAGGTCCGCGCACCGCGATGAAGAGTGGCCCCCACTTGCCACAACTAGAGAAAGCCCTCACAGAAACGAAGACCCAACACAGCCAAAAATAAAAAATAAATTAAAAAAAAAAAAAGAAAAGAGTACTGTTTAAAAAAAAAGAAGTATTTCAGACTTGACTAATGCTTTTATGTCCGAGTTCCAGTTACTTTTTAATAATTTCATTTTCAGTTATTAAACTTGAAGTATTAGCACAGACCATAAGAATGGTAAAATTTGTTATTTAATATTGTTCAAAACTCTCATACTATTTTAAATTGATTATTTCAGTTTTACCCTTTCCTAAGTAGATACTACTGCGCAGAACCATTCTAAATATTGTCAACAAATAGAATTTTCCCTCCGAGGTTCATCCTCCATTTCTCACCATTAACAAAGACCTTGTGTATTTCCTTAAATAAATAAGTTTCCCTACTGCAGAGACTCCTTCTTCTCATGTTGTGGACTTTCCTTTCTTTCTCCCTGTTAAAGCTTTTCTTTTTTTTTTTTTTTGTCTTTTTCTTGGTCCTGAGCTCTGTTCCCAGACTGTCATTAAAGCATTATGACCAAAATGGCTTAATAATAACTTTTACTTTCCAGGTAACTTCTTTCTAAAATGCCAAAGCAAAGTAATGCTATGGAAAAAAAAAATCAGGGATGCTTTTTTTCAAGGGAAGACTTTTCAATTTCCTTAAATCATACATGTAAGATCTGCTTTCTTGCTTTGGTATAATATTTCCATAATAATCCCACAATGCATTTCATGGGTTACAGCTTGAGTTCATACAGGAGTGCTAACTTTATAGTCTTGTCACAGCTCTATGGCAATGATTCCTAACTGGGACTGATATGAACTCCCTCCTCCCCCCAGGAATATTTGGCAATGTCTGGAGACATTTTTTGTTGTCACAACTGGGGATGTGCTACTGGCATCTAGTGCGTAGAGGCCAGGGATACCACTCAACACCCTGTAATACGAAGGTTAGCCTCCTACACCAAAGAATTACTCATGCCCAAATGTGAATAGTGGCAAGGTTGAGAAACCCTACTAGAGGGCAAAGTCAGACTAGAAAGCAGGTAATTATTCTGGCTGAAAGACTTTCCTTTTAATCTGGAGTCAGAGGTAAAATGAGTTTTGATTTCTACCAAGAATGGTACAGCTATTTATGAAATGGTATACTACCTTTTTGCTTTGGTAGAGATAAAGGATTAAAATATATACACTTTCAAATTTGGATTTAAATTAAGCAGTCTGTATTAAATCAAATAGCAAGTTTACTGTTTTGCCTTGATCATTAATAAAATAGTTTTAGAAATAACACTTTTGGTGTTTTTTATTTTATTTTTCCACTTAGATTATTTTTATTTTCTCTAACTCAAGACAAATAACTTGGCAAGCCACTTGAGTTTGTGTGACTGCACAATATTTATTAATGTCTACCATAGTTTTTGTCACATCTTTAAATTACATCAAACCCTGCTGGAGTTCTTCAAAAGTTTCCCTGGTTTGTGTCACTCATTAATTTATTCATTAAATAAATGTTTATTGAGTATTAACTAATCCAGTCATTGTTCTCGCTCTCTATTTTTTTTTTCTGTTGTGTATTTTATTTATTTATTTATTTATTTATTTATTTATTTGGCTGCATCAGGTCTTTTTTGCTGTGCGTGCACGGGCTTTCTCTAGTTGTGGCAAGCGGGGGCTACTCTTCGTTGCGGTGCGCGGGCTTCTCATTGCAGTGGCTTCTCTTGTTGCAGAACACGGGCTCTAGGTGCACAGGCTTCAGTAGTTGTGGCACGTGGGCTCAGCAGTTGTGGTGCACGGGCTTCATTGCTCTGCGGCATATGGGATCTTCCCGGACTGGGGCTCGAACCTGTGTCCCCTGCATTGGCAGGCAGATTTTTAACCACTGTTCCACCAGGGAAGTCCCTGTTCTCTGTCTCTTACTGGTCTTGCAGGGAAGACCAGTAAGGAATCGATAGATGGTGGTTTGAGCAAGGATACTAGCACTAAGTGGTTTATAAATTTGTTGATTTATTGATGGATTGGATTTGAGAAAAAGAGAGTAGCCAGAGTTTCAGCTGGAGTAACTGGAGGACTGGTGGGGTAGATTGTTTCACTGTTTACCAAATATTTCAGTTTCTTTAAATGTAGAGTCTCTTCCCGTGGGAGAATAATACATCTCTGTCCTATTGAAATTGGGAGGCCATGTGACTTGCTTGACCCATAATAAGTAGATAGATGGTTTAAGAGCCAGCACTTGGTTTGCCACATCATTTTTCCTTCTTCACAAAACCAGCAATGTTCCAGCTAAAGCACACTCTGTCGGTTTGGCTCCTAGAGCAAAGCCATTGTGCATTATAACTGCAGGATACACACAGAGGATATGTATCAAGAAATAAACCTTTGTTGTTGGAAGCCAGCAAAATGTTCAGGTTGCTTATTACTGCAGCATAACCCAGCTTAGCCTGACTAATACAAATGTAGTTGGCAATAACTAAGATGGGGACACTTGCTAGAGTTGTAAGTTTTGGATGTGTATGGAGTAACCAGGAGTTCAGTTTTGGTACATAAGATTTTTGAGATGCCTATTAGACATCCAAGTGGAACTCTCAAATTGCCAGTTGGATATAAGGGGCTAGAGTTCAAGGAAGAGGTATAGACTCAGGATACACATTTGGGAGTCATCAGTCTGGGACTGAACAAAATTACCAAGGGAGTGAAAAGATAAGAAGTCCAGGAACTGAACTCTGGAGTAGTCCACAACTAACAAATGAGACTGAGAGGGAGCAATCAGTAAAATAGGAGAAAGACCAAGAGGTGTGGTGTCCTGGAAGCAAAGTGAAAAAAGTCCTTCAAGGATGATCATCTGTGTCCTACTGTGCTTGTAAGTCAAGTGGGGGTGAGGACAGAGAATTGACCTTGGAATGCAGCAATGTGGAGGTCACTGATGACCCCGAAAGGTGCAGTTTAAGTGGGGAGGAAAGCTCGAATGAGACGGGTTCAAGAGAGAATGGTAGGAGAAAAGTAAGATAGCAAGTGTAGGTAATTCTTTCAAAGAGCTTTCCTATAATGAGGAGAAGAGAAATGATAGCTGGAAAGGGAAAAAGGGTCAAAAATGTTTTCTAATTCTAAATGTTGGGTGAAATGTTTCTGGAAAGGGAAAAAGGGTCAAAAATGTTTCTAATTCTAAAACGTTGGGTGAAATAACAGCTTATTGATATGCTGATGGGAATAATCCAAAATGGAGGGAAACAATTGATGAGGCAGAAGAGAGAGGGGAGAATTGCTGGAGAGACCACATTTAATAGTTGAGAAGGGATGGGATATGGTACACAAATGGGGATGTTGAGCTTTGATAGGACCTCATACAGTTCATTTATAGAAACAGGATAGAAAAAAGTATGTGGATATATGATGGAAATACACAGTTGGAGTGACAGCTTGTGGAACTTCTGATTACTTCTATTTTTCTCATTAAAACAGTAACCAAGGTCACCCACTGAGAGTGAGGATGGGTAAAGAGCTGTTGGAGATTTGACATAATTGTGTATTTTTCTCCATCTATGTTCAGCTGGAGGTGGGGTGGTTTGAAATGTTGGAAAGATACACTTAACCATAGTTGGAAGTTGTCCTAGCAAATCTAACAAAGCATAGGAGGATGAAAAGTTTAAGAATATATTCAGGGGAATAATTGAAATGACCAGCCATGAAATTTTAGCTGCCTTTTCATTTCATTTTAGGTTACCTTTTCATTTTGTTGATGGTTGCTTTTCCTGTACAAAAGTTTTTAGTTTGAGTAAGTCCCATTTACTTATTTTTGCTTTTGTCTCCCTTGCCTGAGGAGACATATCTGAAAAAGTATTGCTAAGACTGATGTCAAAGAACATACCGCCTGTTTTCTTCTAGGAGTTTTATGGTTTCAGGTCTTGCATTTAAGTCTTTAATCCATTTTAAGTTAATTTTTGTATACAGTGTAAGAAAGTGGTCCAGTTTCATTCTTTTGCTTGTAGCTATCCAGTTTTCTCAATACCTTTTATTAGAGAAACTGATTTTTCCCCATTGTATATTCTTGCACTTTGGCTTACTTTAGATTTATACAAATAAACATTTACAAGGCCAAACTGAATAAGGAAGGAGTTTATTGGATATTATTTAACAATTGAGATGGGTTCCTACAAAGATGACCTAGTCATTCATTAAAACCTCTGTATATATTAGACAGTTAAAAATTGGTTATTTGTTCAGTATTTGGCTTAATGCCTCCTTCTATAATTTATTATCTTGGAATATCATTACTCTCAGCATCATCCATTGAATTAATGATATTCTTAAGACATTGGCTAATATCATTGCAATCACTAATTTTTATGTTGTGGGTATCAGGCATAGAGACAAGTGGTACTTGACTACCAAAAAATGTGAGTCTGCTGTTTATCTTAAACTCTGGAGAGAGTCCTGCTTTTTACATAAAAAAAATAATAGAAATATAAGTTAACTTTGAAACACCAGGGCAGCAAGTAGATTTTGAAGGCTTAGAAAAAGTTGGTAGTAATCAATGAACTTATGTTAAAAAATAATCACAAACAATTTAAAGTCACTTCTGAAATTAAAAATGGGTTTTATTCCTAAGTAAAAAATATGGTTATTGATCCTACTACTACTCTCTTAACAACTTTCAAATATGCAACAGAGCATTGTTAACTACAGTTACCAGACTGTACATTACATCCCCAGGACTTATTTATCTTATAACTGAGTTTGTACCTTTTGACCACCTTCACCCATTTCCCCCACCTTTCACCCTCCACCTCTGGCAACCACCAATCTGCTCTCTGTTTCTATGAGTTCAGTTTTTTTTTTTAAGATTCCACATATAAGTGAGATTATACAGTGTCTGTCTATCTCTGTTTGGCTTATTTCACTTAGTCTAATGCTCTCAAGGTCCATCCATGGTGTCCTAAATAGCAGGATTTCCTTCTTTTTTATGGCTGCATTGTGTGTATATATATCTGTATATATACATATATATATACACACACACATATATATCCATTTTCTTTATCCACTCATGTGTCAGTGAACACTTAGGTAGTTTTCATGTCTTGACTATTGTAGATAACACTGCAATGAACATGGGATGCAGATATCTCTTGGAGATGGTGATTTGATTTCCTTTGGCTATATAGAAGGTCCCCGATTTACAATGGTTTCACTTAAGACTTTTCAACTTTATGACGGTGTGAAAGTGATTCGCATTTGAATTTTGATCTTTTCAAAGAAGACACGCAGCTAGCCATGTGCAGAGTGACACTCTCTTGTGATGCTGAGCAGTGGCAGCAACCACAGAGTACAGTCAGTCGTGCGACTATGAGGGCAATCGTACTCACAACGATTCTCTGCCCATACAACCATTCAGTTCTTCACTTTCAGTACCAGTATCCACTAAATTACATGAGATATGCAACACTTCATTGTAAAATGGGCTCTGTTGTAGATAACTTTTGCCCAACCGTCAGCTAATGTAAGTGTTCTGAGCATGTTTAAGGTATGATGTTTAGCAGGTTGGGTTTATTAAATTCATTTTCTACTTAGGATATTTTCAATTTACAATGGGTTTTTCAGGGCATAACCCTGTTGTGAGTCAAGGAAGCTCTGTATACCCAGGAGTGGAGTTGCTGGATGATATGATAGTTCTATTTTTAATATTTTGAGGAACTTCTGTTCTTAATATTTTTCATAGTGGCTGCACCGATTTACATTCCAAGGGCCATTGTTTTCATTCACAGCCATTTGTTTCAGTCTTCTACATCTATGACAGCAGTTCATTCTTAAATTATTAAGTAACAACTCAAGAGGTAGCTCTGAATGAGGATGAGGGTGGGGGAGTTGTAGAGTCAGTTTGGGGACGTTTTCCAAGCCATACATTCCTAGCTCCACTATCTCGCTGAGATGCTGATATTCTCCTACCAACTCCCATTTGAGAATCACTTATCTAGAGCACATCCGCAAGTTTTTATTTGCTTCCAATTGGCAAAATTTAAACCAGTACTTAAAAACTAAGTAGGAATTTTGCTAAGTGAAAAACTAGAGTGTTAGGATGGAGTAGAAAAGACGTATTATGTTTTATTATTTTGAAGCTTAAGAGTTTCACAACCTTTTAATTTAAAAGTATTTTAAATCTTAGTTCAAAAAGCCCAGTCACATATCCATAAGCAACTGTATTTTTTTCTCCACTAGGTTCTTCCTAGAATTACTCCTTCAGGAATATGGGGAGGGAGTGTGGAGGAAGATACTGTGCCATACCTCCGTCTAACCACTGTTTTTCTTTTTACTATCATGCTTTCAGGAATATTTGTTAAATATTATGGCCTATGGGTCGCTGTGCTAGGCACTATTTGCACTTGCCAATGACAAAACACAGTTATCTCCTGTTTCCATCGAAAGCTCTTCCAGTTCTCTGTGGGAGGAACCAGTGTCTTCTTTTTCACTCTCGTGGTGGGTGGCCTGTTGATTTGGGCTGACACTGTTCAGTATGTACTCATTTGGCTAAGCTGTAATTAGACCAAGACTGTGGCGCTTCTTGCTTTGTCTACAATGAGAACTGGTGATAGAGGAGACAAAGAATGAATCACATATACCTGAAATATTTGATAGGAAACTCTTTAAGCATAAAAACCATCCAAAAGAAAACAAAACAAAAACCAATAAGAAAGACAGGCTTTATATATAATAAGGAAGTGTCTTTAGCTTAGACGTGTAACAGTAGCACTGCAGATTTTAAAATTGAGAAAGAAATTATATACTGTCTTATATTTTAATTCTCCGACTACAGAGGGAACTCTTTAAGTTCAGGATGCAAATATTGTATTTGTTTATATTCAGAGCATGGCTGAAGATGGGACCCTGAGCAAAGTCTGTGTTCAGAGCATGTGTTTTAACTTACTGACTGATTAATTTGAAAAAATAAGTAGAAGTTTTGTGCTTGGGTAATATTGAAAGTTAATTTCAGTTTGACTTCGAGTATGTCTTTGATTTTTTAAATCTTATTTGTGAAGCTTATATTTAATTGTACACAGCTTTGTGTTCTTTGTTAGTGGATATAGGCTCTGAGAAGTTAGGGATTTATTATTATGGTAGTTAGCTCAGATTGGACCCTCAATATATTATAGACAAATTGAAGAAATCCGAGGAATAAAAGCTGTAGATTTGATTCCTTCTCCCCCATTACTTAAGACTTAAGCCCTAAGTGATGGATTTGAGAGAGTGACTGTGGCAAAGATTGTAGCTAGCTACCAATGGCCAGTCCGTCCTCTGCTTTAGTGAAAGGACAGTAGGCAAGCAAGCACCCAGAATTCACCTCTCTTTCTCCCTTGGCTTGGAGCGGAAGTGACTTGTGCACATCTGGGCTAGGACTTTTCAGAAGTGTGTGTGTGGGTCCTTTAGGCTCTCCTTCGGCTTCTGCCAGCTAGGTGAAGGTGATGCTGCATCCACAGAGGATAGAAAAGCCACACAGTAGGTTGAGGAGAGAGACCCACCACCATGGTTACCAGCCCTGAGCTGTTGCATGAGTGAGAAATACATTTCAATTGCTTTTAATTCACTAAAAATTTCCTATTTGTTACAGCAGTTTAGCTTATCCAAACCAATATAGTCTTTAATTTACCTATATATTTAGTAATAAAAAATTAATGATTCAACCAATGAAATGCTAATAAATCCTTAAAAGTAGAAACAGATATATACAAAGTACTATACAAACATGAGAAAATAGAGGATACTATGATCACTTTCAAAGAAGGAAAACATTATAGAAGAATGGGATTTGAGGGACCAACATACAGGACAGAGGCTGTATCTTAAATGAAGATCTGGATTTTTCGTGCCTTAAAATGGCCTGAGTCCTGATTTTGCCACTCATGTAGCTGTGTGATCTCAGGAACCTGTGCTTTGGTTTTCTCATGATTGAAGATTTTAGACTATTCCTACTTCCAAAGAAGCTAAATTTAGGAAAGAGACACTGCTTCTGAAGTAAGAGCTGCTGTAGTTTCTTGGCTAATTTGAGAATGTAATTAGTTTTTAATTAGCTTTGTCTTATCATAGCTGGCCTCTCCTGCTGTATACAGTATTCATTCTTTGTGAATTGTAAGTAGAACTTCATTAGATTTCCTCAAAAAAATTACTTACTCAGCTTTCTTTCAGCCTCTTTAACATATTATTTTTCAATTTACAAAATTATTAGTGCATGGAATAAATGTATTTATTTCTATATTTAATAGCATACTGAATAAATAGATTTATTTGTATTTAGTAGCATAGTGAATACATGTTATAATATTTAATAGCATACTGAATAAATGTATTTTCCCCGTGTCTAGTTCTACGTTCTAATGTTTTACCTGTAAAATGAATGAGCTGGATTGTATACTCTGTAAGGTTCTTTTCTAAAAACTGAGATGTATTCTTCTAGGAGGAAGTTTGCCCAAGTACATTAATGGGGAAGCCTTGGTCAAAGAGCCGGACAGCCTTTAGTGCCCAGTTCCTGGCAAATGTACTTAATGTAGGCGGGCATTGGAGTGTGCAGTGCCTCACCTCGCCAGTAGGGGCGCTGGCCCCACCATGTTGGGTTTAACCTGAAATTCCCCTTGAGTCTTCGGTTCAGTTTGTAAAGTAAGTTATTTCTGCATGCGATCACTCCCTAAAAACACTTGAATTTTATTTAAAATCTTTATTTTATTTATATAATACACTTATTTTATGTGTAACACCCTTACAGTAGTTAGTAGTTTTCATATAAACAAAATAGTCCTTGGGGCTCTGAAGTTCTTAATTACAGAGAAAAACATTTGATTCAAGACATAGACCCTTCAGAATAAGGTTCCTAGCGCTTAAGAGCTGTAGTCATCCCTCTCTAAGAATTTTCTGTTGCCTTGAGTAACTATTTGGCCTGACTCTGCCAGCACCCATCTCTCTTTGCCCGTTTTTAGAAAAGGCATTTATATGTAACGTGTTATGAATGAAGCATTTTCTTTTCTCCTTCAGCTGGCAGCCAAGAGGGAAGCCCTGACATAACAGCATCGTTACCCATTATACACACAGCATCTGGCTGCTTGCTTTTCTCTCCCAGTGCCAACTCACTTCATATGTATACAGTGGGATGCCCAGGTAGCCAAGGGTCATTAAATACACAGTAAGAAGTTGAGAAGGAGAAAAAGAGATCAAAATCTATTTGAGTCTCTCCCAGAGAAGCTAAAAGGCAAAAGGTCAAAGTTTCCCTGTGTGTTTAAAATTTTTTTTAAACGAAAGAAGACACCGTTTTTATGTTCTGTGTGTCTGAGTGTTAACAGGATGAGAAACACTTTTTGTTCGCATTTCCTTGTAACCTTGAACTGAGAATGTTGAAGTTCCTGCCTTGCTTTTTCATTGCATCCCACAGAAGGGTTATTCCAAATTCACTTGGCAATATTCAGACAAGCTATTTCCTAATCCTGAAAATAGCTTTTGTTTTGAGTATTTCCCAAAAGTCTTAAAATATGTTCATGAGCTGTATATATACTTCATTTACTAAACTTTTGGATTGAAAATTCTTAAAGGAAAAATAAAACTTGAAGAACAAAGACTTTTAAGTATTGTAAATCTAGATGAGCAGAAAAGCACATTAAAGGATCACCTTTTTACTAATAAATGTTATATGAATAGTACAAATTTATACTCAGAAGAGAATGTCACCAATACTGTGAAGTTTAATTTTTGTTGTTCCTGCTGTGATTCATACTAATTTATTGACTTTTCAACCACAGAATCTTTTTATTTAAAATAAAATTACTCCCTGAGTTACAAACGAGGAACAATACGACACAATGATTCAAATTTGAAAGTCCTTTTCCAAGGGTTTTACATGGTGTAGACTGTTCCCCAGAAAAACACATTCTGTTTTTTAAAATGACAAAATTATTCATTTCCTCGTTCAACAAATTCCTGTTAAGTGCCAACTGGCATTGTGCTAGTATTGGTGATAAAATAGTTGAGGAAATAGACATTAACCCAATAATCACACACACACACACACACACACACACACACACAAACACCCCATTCTATTATTACAGATTGTGATCTATATTGTAAAGGAAAAAAATACGGTGCCTTGAGAGACCTGACTTAACTAAGCAATAGGGAACAACCTTGTGAAGAGGTAATTGTTGAACTGTGATACAAAGAATGAATAGGAGACAGCTAGGTAAGGAGCAAGGAGGGACAGCGTGAGTGATGGTCCTAAGATGGGAAGAAAGCACAGCATGTGTGAGAACCCAAAAAAAGGCCAGTGTGTCCAGGGCACAGAAGTTAAGAAAGGAATTATCCCATGAGATAGGTAGGTCTGAATCTTGCAAGGTCTAAAACCTTGCTAAGGATTTTGATCTTTATACTAAGGCCAAAGAAAGTTCTTAAAGTATTTTAGCAAAAGTTCTTGAAGTATTTTAGCAAAAAGGTGACAAGACCATATGAACATTTAAAAAAAAATCACTCTTGCTGTATTGTGGAGGATAAATTACAAGGGAGATAAGAACAGATAAAGGAAGACCAGATAGAAACCTATTAAAATGGTTCAGGGGAGAGCTGCTAGCAGAAGTTGTGAAGAGAAGGAAAGTGGAGAGGTTCAAGGAACTTCTAGAAGATAAAATCAATAGGAAGTTTCCTAGAATTCTCACTTAGTGAAACTTAGAAGGCTGGGAAAGAACCTTAGTTGATGAGGCACTTGTTTTCCTTATTGTTGAGGGGCAGGTGGCATTTATGTGACATCAGCAGAGGTGGCTGCTGAAGAAGGTAGACAAGTAATAAGCCATCACGTGGTAAAAGTCTTAGAAACAGGAAAGCCAAAGTTACCACAACATAGCGGCCAAGTTAAGGTCGGCAGCAACAGCTGGGAGTTCTCTTGGGAAGGCTTGCTGAATGAAGCAACAAAGCATGACATTCAATACTGGTTATATATGGAGTGGCTCATGATTTCCCAAGCAGCTCTGAAAATGTCCCAGAGTAACCCAAGAAAGCGAAATCTGCCAAGTCACCTGACTTACCTTTGCGATAGCTCCATGTTTTCCCCAAACATCTCTCTCCTTCTAGGGTGCAACACAATAGTCAAGGTTTCACATCCTTCCCCCCACTAAATGGAACCTGGTGTTCTAGAAAGATTTTGGAATGAGGAATCAGAAGACCTGGGGGCTAAATGCTGGCTCTGAACTTTTCTAGTGGTGTACATTTTCGAGGTACAGTTTCCCTCATATTTAAAATGTGGTGAATAGAATCTACAATCTTGCAAGGTTGTTGTGAAGGTTAGGTATTAACAGGTCCTCCACAAATGGTAGCAACAGCAATAACTATACAAAATAATTTTTGCTATTAAAATATCCTCTATCTTTCTTCTTTCTTTTATATAATTTCTCTTTTTGAAATGTTATCCACACCCATAGTTTCAGCTATACGTTTATTTGACAAAAGTTGCACACTTGTTAGGTGTCAGGCAATGTATTATACAAGGTGATGGAGACAGAGTGGAGAAAACCAACATTGTCTCTGCCTTCATAGAACTTTTACTTAAAGAGAGGAGGGCTAGGTCTCCCCTGGGGCAGAGACTGTGGGCTGTTCACAAAATGAGTCCTGTTTTCCTGAACACATGATAGATTACACTTCCTAGCCTCCCTTGCAGTTAGATGTGGCCACGTGAGTCATTAACAGAATGTGAGCTGAAGTAATATATGTGTCACTTCTGGGCCAAGGTTCTTAAGAGGTGGGTGTGCCTCCCCTACCCTCTCCTTTTCCCTTTAGTGGGATGGATACAGATGATAATGAAGGATCCCAGGAGAAAAACAAAGCCAAAGATGGAAGATACCCAGGTTCCTGATTTACCATATGGAAGAGAGATTTTTCCTGCCCAGGAATATTGACCTTGGACAGTTTTATGGACAACAATAACAAAAATAACTTGTATTGTGTTTGAGTCACTAGAAATTTGTGTGCTCATTTGTTATAGCAGTTGACCTCCCTACTGCGGTCCTCTTCAGTCCCAGTCTTCTTGCTCTGTTGTAGTCAGTGGCCTTAAGCATTTCTTTTTTGTTGTCCAGAAGGCACCTTCATCTCAAAATGTCGAAAACTAAATTTATAATCTCACCTCCCAAACATTTTCTGACCTACGTCTTTCTAATGATGGCATCACCATTGTAAATTTCTCCAGGCTTCACAGAGGAATCAGCTCTGGCTCTTTCTCTTTTTTTTCCCCAGCTACAATCAGTTACCCATTTCTGTACCTCTTCCTTTGTGATCCTTCTGGAATTTGACCCTTCCTTTTCATCCCTTCTTGTACCATCAGCACCACTGAAAAAGGTGACTCTCTCAAGAGATAAAGGGGCTAAAATTCAAGTCATGTATCCCGGCACAGGGCAGTGTCCACCTGGAGGAAGGGGAGCCTTTTTTTTTGTAATTTACATAAAGGTGTCAAAAGAAGTGCTTCCTTTCTAATCTGCCACAAGCATCTTGGGGGTTTGAGAAGACCCTATGACACACTTATCAAGCCTCTAGAGCTTCATGCTGAGGCATTGGTGGACACCTGCCAATTTATAACATTCTCACCAGTCTCTCCTACTTCTGGTTTATCCTGTGAGTCCCTCCTATGTTAATCTTCTGAAAGCATTGATGTTGTTAATTCCTGCTTAAGAAGTTCATGGGCTCGTCCTTGTCTATCATAGTGAACTATGTATTCAAAGCTTACAGTGATATAAAATCATCTTACTTCAACCTTTTCTTTTATTATTCTTTCCCGTATTTCTCAATGCAAACAATATTGGCCCAAAGGAAGGAACATTCTTTGTTATATCATAATGTCCCAAGAATTACAGAACATTTAGCCTCATTGAGCCCATCCATTAAATGCCAGGAGAATCTTCCAAGCATTGTGGCAACAACATACATGTCCACAAATTTCAGAGCTGGGGACAGAACTGGCTGCAGTTGAGAAATTCTAGGTCTACACCACCAACAAAAAATAATATGTATTTATTGTGTTTGTACCACTCTTGTTCCTTTATTCAACCAGAACAACAAACAGTGAGCTCGGTGTTATTTTTATGGTTTTATAAATGAGAAAACTTTAGCTCCAGGAAGTGAAAAGATGTAACCAAGTGTATATAACTATTGAGAGAGAGATAGCTGATTCAAAATATACACTGTGTACTTTGTACAAACTGGTCTACTTGGTATGCCCTAATATGCTTTGTTCTACCCTGATTTTCTTCATTGTGTTTTTTCTGCCTGGAATACCCCAAATTTATTTCTATGAAACCTGCTTCTTCAAGCACAAGTTTAGATACTGTCCCCTTCAGGAACTTTTCTCTGGCCACGCTAACCAGGGATCATTTCTGGATCACTGTGGTGCTTTCTCCTGCTTGTCAGCCTGCTTCATTGTCTGCTTTGGACCATCCGACGTGCACGCTCCTTCTCTCCTATGTTGGATCATATGCTCCTTTTTGACAGGACCTTATTTATTTTATTGTTGCTCATAATTTCTAGCAGTTTCTTGCATGTGGCTAAATGTGCTAAACACACACGAAAAGGAAGAGGCCAAATGATATGGTATAGTGGAAATAACATGAACTTTAGAGTTATTTTCACAGTGAGGCTGTATCACTTGCAGTTATTGGCCTGGCACATGTAATATAATCTCCCCAAGCTTCAGTTTATTCATCTGTAAAATGGTGCTAATAATATTGAACCCAGTAGGTAGAAATGAGGAGTAAATAAGAACCTATAGAATATTAAGCACATTGTAGGACAATTAATAGAAGGTATTAGTAGAAGTAACAATGAAAACAGCTAAATATCAGGTTTAAAAAACCAACACAAAACTTTTTTAATGCTGACCTAGACATTTGCCTGGAAGTCCAGGACTGCGTTATCTGTTTGTGACCATGTCAGGGGCTGGTGTTCATTGAATGGTTTTGGTTTGAACTTTTCCTTTTCTCACACTATTCAGGTTGGTTCTGAGCCTGGGAAAATTTAGAGATATAGGGAAGCCTTTCCCTAATACTCCCTACTAACCTTGTGTATAGACCTTGCTATCTAGACACAGGTAAGGTTGGGGGTGAGTAGAACAGGAATGTGTTCATTCTGATCCTCACTCACAGGAATTTCACTAGGCAATTGCACATCTCACTGTAACTGAAAAATTGTAATATTAACCCAACCAACCATCCATCCATATATCCATATATCCACCTCTCCATCCTTCTATCCACCTATTCATCCATACACCCATCCATTTGCCATTTGACATTTCTAAGTGCCACCTATATATCTGTATTATGCTAGGAACTGGAAATATAATGAGGAAGAAGACCCAGTTTCTCATCTCAACAATATCACGGTCAAAGAGGCCAAAGAGAAATGTAATAAATAAAGTGAACACAGTTATGTCAATTTAAACAGCATGTATAAGATTCAAACTATTTGTGGATCTGGATCCCTCTGATTGAGTTGAAAACTATTTGTATTCTTTAAAATAACTGTTAGAAAAGGGCTTGCTTTCTCTAATAAAATAAAAGCAAAACAAGACCATTCATCTTGAAAGCTAAGTCAACTGTGAAGTTAGAGGGAAGAGTACACACAAGGCCACCATCATTTATGACACCAATTGCAGGTTTAAGGGGTTCCCAAAACTACCCTCAGGTTTGATAATTCACTAGAAGGGCTCACAGAACTCACTAAAAGCTGTTATGCTCATGGTTATGGTTTATTACAGGGAAAAGATATACATTAAAATCAGCCAAAGGGAGAGACACATGGGACAGAGTCCAGGAGTGTACCAAACATGGAGCTTCCAGTTGTCCTCTCCCCATGGAAGCAGGACAGCATTACTTGCCTGGTGTCAATGTATGACAATCAGCATTGAATATTGCCAACGAGTGCTGCCCCCCTGATATTGATGTCCAGCATTTATATTGTAATGTAAGCATTACATTATATTGTAATGTAAGCATGACTGATTGCCCAGCTGGCTGATCTCTGTCTTCAGTCTCTCCAAAGGTCAACTGATACCACATGACCTAAAGCCCCCATTCTAAATACATTGTTACTAACTAATGCAGCCAGCCCCCACTCTGAGTCACATTGTTAGACTATCCAGAGCGACTCAGGGCCCCAAGGCAAACAAAGACACTGTATCAGGCATGACATTCCAAGGGCCTAGAGATTTCCTCTGAGGAACCAAGGGCAAAGGCCAGATTCTTTTTTGGGCAAGGTTAAATTCTTTACTACAAATATATTTATTGAAAAATATATTTTTAATGAAAAAAATCTCACAATTTATAGTAACTTTTAGTTTTTATTGCCTACCCTTAATCATGTATCTAAATGAGCTTTGGAAGTCTGCTCAAAAGTTGGGGATGAAGTGATTAAGATGAGTTTAGTAGATTATCAGATACATTATTTGGGATGTTGGTTGTAAATAGTAAAAAATCCTACTGGCTCTAGATTAAGTGAAAAAAGGGATTTATTTTGAGGATAAGGGGTAGTTCATGAAATTCAAGGTCAAGAATTTATCCTTTCTCTTTCTCTTCACATATGTGCTTCTTTCTTCCTCAAGTTCAGAAGGAGGGAATTGGTCACTCTATGGTTCAGAATATACATGAATTAAGTTGAGTAAAGCAGACACTGATTATTTCTTTCATGGTCCTCATTCCAAATTTGTGTCAGAAGAAATCTGAGCTGCTCAACTTGGAGAAGCTATTTACCTCTGGCCAATCAGCTATCACCAGTGGGGTAGGGACACAATGTGTAAACATGTGGCTAGGAGCCCAGAGGAATATGGCAGGGGAGATATCCTACCAGCTATCAACTATAGAGATCCTTATCGACTGCAAAGTAAGATCAATCATTAAGAGGAATGTAAAGAAAGGATTTATGCTAGCTTAAAATCAAATTGGGTAGACTAATGGGTAAATCCTGGGATTTCAAGAAGGAGATTTATGTTCTATTTTGTGACACAGTTACAGTACTATGTTATGTCAGACTATGCATTATGGTGAGAAAGACATGGAATTTGGATACAGAGGACTCGCATCTTAGCCTCTTACTGATGTTGAAGTTAATTATCTTCTTGGAGCCTTTGTTAACTTATTTATCAAATAGGGAAATTCTCAACTCATGAGGTTGTAATGAATAACAAATGAGATCATGTATGTGAAAACACTTCCTAAAATGCTGAACCCACATTAATTATTATCTTTTGGAAATAATCCAAAGATTTTCTAATTTGTGTATTTCAATTCTATAATTGAGAAAATATATACATTTAATGAATCTATTAAGTATTTTGAATTCAGGATTGTATATAAATTTAAGTGTACAGATTAACTTTAACACCAAAAAAAAGTGTTTTCGTAGGGAATTACAAGACTTAGCCAAGAAGATCCTCATCAGACCAGACGACTGATTTTTTTAACACTGAAGAGATGATTAATTAGGAATAAGCAACGTATTTCAACAATTTCTTTAAAAACTCAGCACTATTTAATTCAGTTCAAAAAGGTTGAGTGATCGTGATGTGCAAAGAATTGTGTTTTTCCATAAGAGGAATGAGGGAAATCTGTTTAATACCATAATTCAGGAGGTTGGGCTACTTCTTTTCTGATGTATTACAAACGTTAGGGAGAATTTACTTATGAAACAGTTACTGATTCTTTAAGGAAGGAACTTATTTTCCCTGTGTTTCTAAGGTAACAAATGCAACTGATATATCTTATATCACCTTGAAGTATATAGCATTTAAGCACCAAGGCTACCCATACGAGAATATCCCACCTCTTTCCCAAGGTTCCTCTTCCAGTGATAACTCCAAAATGCTCCCTCGGAGTTTTCTACAGTCCTATGGACCTGTCTACTTATTCTTGTCCCATTGAGAGAACAGGAGAGCTTGGAAGTTCCATTCCTATGACTGTCACTGAAACACAGATGTTTTGGTCTTTCTAGTGATATCCTCATTGCTTACTGAAGAAAAATTCTTCAGTGACTGTCACCACTACCATGGCTGGCCCACTCATGGTTTCTCTAGATGTAAGGAGAATAAAGGAAGTCTGGCTCCCCTGTGCTACTCTCACCTGTCCTAATTGCTGTTCACATGGTCATTATTTCTCAGGCAGACCTAGGAGGGCAAGAGAATTGAGTCTGAAGGGCTTTTCAGCCTCAGTGACTTGTTAAGTCCATCGTCTCTCAAACCTTCACATCCCAGCACTGGAATGTGTAACACTTAGTGCAGAGGAAAAACTCTATCTTGTCACAGAGATGGAGAAAACACACTTCATTTCTTAAAGTCAACTTGGAAGACATATTTAGTATTATGCAGTGTGGTTTAAAGCTGAAATAACTGCCTCATCCCATTTACAATGAACAAAACCTTGTGTTATACAAACTATTATTCTTTATTATTACTTATATCCTTAATTTCTCTTTGTAACTGTGGCCACACAGTGCTTGGGACAGCTTGGTTACAAAAAGAAGATAACAAATTCAATGAAGAAGCTTGGAAATGGAAAACTGACAAATGGAATAAACAAGTTTATTGTATTTCCAAAGGGAGAACATGGAGAGTTTGCCAAGGGGACTGTAGGATTTACTAACTTCAGGCTCTGTGAGTGTGTAAAATAACTTATAGGAATTCTGGCCATTTCCTCATACAGCACTGCTAAGTTACAGAGGGATCAGACAAATAAAACATTTACAAGTAACTCAGCACACATTTATGGGCCTTTGCTTTTACCCACCATCTTCGTGATTGCTCCTTACCTCAAGTTGTTCTTTATTTCCTAACAGAAGAATATCATATCTGGTTTTTTTTTTTTTAAAATCAGGCAGAGTTCTTCTAAAGACTACATTTTCACATATCTCCATTGATATAATGGATACTGGTTTATTTCAACCCACCAAAACTAAACCCAAGTAAAAGAATGTAAAAGTATTAATCACATTGCCCTCTGTACTTCAGACTTACTAGGTTGAATGGTCCTATGTGTTAAAAATGTATTTTGATTTGAACTAAACTTGATGTAGTTCTGCTGCATTACAACTCTTTGGGAGCCCCAAAAGGCTGATAAAACATAGCGCATGGGTTTAATCTGGTCTTTCTGGAGTTCTTTAAATTGTTTCAGGTGCATCTTCTTTTTAACATTAATGTCACCATCTGGGAATCGAGTTGTGGCATGCCTCATTAGTGAAACTTCTCTAAGTGTGAAATTAAAAATATGAAAAATAAAAATTTAATGCACTGGTGTTAATACCAAAGGGATTGTTTTGTTTTGTCCACTTCACATCTCTAGTCACTTCCACTCAAAAAGAGAAGGATGTTCTCCCTGCAGATAGGGTATTTGGTTTGTCCCATCTCTGCCTTGGACACATAGAATACAATTTTCCTTTCAAAGGATTTCACATTTATTATTCATATTAGCAGTCTACCTTTCCATATGGTAGGAAGAAGCAAGTTTTCAATGCATATGGTACAAGTGAGTAAATTGAGGTCCCTGGTCACAAAAAGCACATCTCAGTTTTGAATAATAATTCAATAGATTTTCTTTAACAGTCATGTTTTTAAAAGAAGTGGGTGGTCCGTGTCCAGGATTGTCCATGAGTAATGGAAGGAAGTAGAGAAAATGATCTTAATGAGGCCTCCTGCATTTCCCTGGGGTATTTGCTTTCCTCCTCTCCAAGAAGGCAAGTTTATATCATCTCCTCTGTCATCAAACTGTCAACTCTACCTTCCCATTCTTCACTATCAGCTGGTGACTTCACTTACGATTTCAATGAGAAACTAGAAGCATTCAGAGGAGAATGACCTCATCTTCCCATCACCAAATTGACCAACCTTTACATATGCTTGTACGTCAACTTCCCTCCTGTTACAATGATGAGCTCTGTCCTCCTGGAAGGCCTCTGGTCCCATCCCTTCTCCAGCAACTGTTATCTCCTCTCTCCTGCATCATTATTTTATCATTCTCAGCGAGATTATTCCCACAGGCTTCAAGTTAATTCCCTCTGTCTTAAATAAACCAAACCCTCCCTTGATCCCACACCCAATTCTAGCCCATTTCTTTGCTTTTCTTTAGTAAAATCCCTGGGATGACTTATGTATACACAATATATCCTTAATATTTTGAAGCCACTTCAATACTAGGGATTTTCACCCCTACCATAGTATTCCACAGAAACTGCTCTTGTTAAGGGAACCCACTGGCTTCCAACTTTTCAGACCAATGGTCAGTTCTCCACACTGTCTCCCACCCACTTGCTTCTTGTGCTTTCAGCAGTATTTGGCACTGTTGATGATTCTGTTCCTGGAACTTTTTTCTTTCAGTACCTGAGACACCACTCTCTTGGTATCTGTAACCTCATTGCTCCTTCCCCTCTACTAGCTACTCTTCCCCCATCCGACCTCTAGATGTTGGCCTGCTTTCTGTTTCAGGCCTTAGCCCTCTTTTTTCTTCTATTTACATACTTTTCCTAGCTAACCTTCTTCTGGGCCATAGTTTACAATACATTCATTAGGCTCGAGTTTATATTCTTCAGCTACAACTTCCCTCCTGAGATTCAGACTTGTATATGTAACTAGTTATTTTAAGTTTCCACGTGGATATCTAATAGGCATCCCAAACTTAACATGTCCAAAATAGAATTTTTTATATCCCTACCCCAAACAAGTCCTGCCCCAAGCTTCTCCAACTGAATAAGTAGCATAAGATTTTGCTCAGGTCTTCAAACTAAGAATCATAAAAGATTTATCTCTTTCCCCCACCCTTCACACCCAATCCATTAGCAAGTGCTGTTGGGTCAGCCTTCCTAATATATCTTGAATTTGACTGGTTCTCACTGCTGTCACTGCTTCTATCCTTTTTGGAACAAATGACTGTCATGCCATGTTTGGACTCCCATCCTAGCCTCTTAACCAGGCTTCCTGCTTTGTCTGTACTATCCTTGTGGTCAGTTTCTCTTTGGTTCCCATTTGGAATAAAATCCATTATTGTTCATTATCTGGCCCCTGCAAAACTCTCCTACCTCTTTCTCCCTGATTCCTTCCACTTGAGCCACGCTTACCTTCTTGATGTTCCTCGAAACATCTGAGCCTTTACACAGCTATTCCCTCAGTGTAGAATGCTTTTCTCTCACTCCTTAACATAATCCAGGTCTCTGCTCAGATATCACCCCTTCAAAGAGAGCCTTCCTGACTGCATGATTAAAAATATCACCATTCTTTTCTCCCATCATTCTCTTTCCCCAAACAGGTTTCATTTTCTTCATAGCCCTTATCACCATCTGACTGTATGTTATTTATTTAATTTTAGTTGTTTATTCTTTTTGTCTCTTTCAGCAAAATGTCCACCATTGTTATGTTTGCAGGACTCTTTCCTTCTTAAAATACATCTTCTTTTGGCATCTGGGATACTACGCTCTTGGTATTTCTTACGTCTTCATCAACCTGACTTCAAGCCTCCCATTCCATAACTCCAACAGAATGACACTGGGCAAAGGGATAAGGAAATGTTAGACTGGAAAAATCTGAAGCACATTTAGGTGGCTCAGAGGAAATCGTAGGGACTATCAGGAAACCTCGAGGTATAAACAACTAGCCTGGTGCCAACCAAAGGTCAAAGTTGCAGGTGGGAGTTCTCCTAGGAGAAACAACAAAACTGGATGTTCAGTGCTGGTTTTAAAATGGAGTAGCTCATTCTCTTTCAGCTGTGTTCCAGAGCAATCTTTCCTGATCTTAAGGGCAACGTGCTCTAGGGGGTAGTTAAGGTTCTCACATGAAACAATTGCTTTTATTTTCCTGTCTCTTTTGTCATCTTTTCCCCTTCTGTTGTCTGTCTTTTCACTTCATAAGATTCAATTTTAGCAAGTAGTAGCAGTAACACATCTTAGGGTAAAATAAGTGTGACAGATTTATTTTATGCAAGAACCTCAGAATAAAGTGGTGAGCAAAAACAGACTTTCTTGGAACTCACAGACTAGTGGGAGAGAGAATTTAATCGCATAATTATACACACACACACACACACACACACACACACACACATGCACACATTTTATAAACTGAAATAAGAGTTATGGAAAGAAAAGATGACTATGCAGTGAAATCATCCAACAGCTGGGGAAGCCATGAGTAGCTTCCCTAGAGCTCACACTGGAAGGTTGAGTAAGAGTTAATAAGTAATTTGGGAATTTGGGCCACATAACTCCCTTTCTATGAGCTAGTACTCCTATCTGTACAGAACTGGAAGTCAGGGTGTTTCTCCCTTCAAATTGTTTTTTAACACTTACCAATACAGTTGGCAACTGTGGGTCCAAGGTCAAGCCTGAAAAAGAAGCAGAGGAAGAAGTGGGAGGGGTGGAGTCTTTAGAGTTTATAGCTTATCAAATCGATAAAAATGGTTGAGTTGAAGTCTCCATTTCCATGGAGACAAAATAACCATGTTGAAAATTATATTTTGTGTGGTACAGGCGCAGGCTAGCTATTCTCCCCCAGATAACTCAGGATAGGAGTCTCAAATACATAACACCTTCCTTGGGACCATGGCAGACATCTTTAATTATTAATAGTCCTATTTCCTGCTGAACCAGCCTGGCTCAGAATCCTTCTCAAAAATGTCTCCTAGGCATCCTCCTCCAATTGGCTGCAGTTAATATGAGAGTTAGTAAAATTTATCTACTAATGCAACTGGAGGTGGTGTATATACTGGTAATAGTATTTATTAATTAATTCTGCGTCTGGGTGCATCACGTCCTGGTGAAGTTATGTTGTCCCAACCACCAGATCCTGAGAATCAGTGGTAAAAAAGGAGTTGTGACATCCTTGAGCAGTAACTTTCAAACTCCGAAAGAAAGCCTCATACCTTATTTTTCTCATAAAAATTTAAAAGTTGGATTCAATCATAACTGCAACATATAACACAGGAATTAATGGGCTTGCAGCTAGATATGGAGCCCCACCTCCTGGTCACTTCCTACAGAAAATCCTGAGACATCCCATGGAATCCTAGCTACTGTGATACACATTCTGAAAACCATTCTTTCATATGATTGTCTTCTCATGGTTTTTCTCACAAGTCATAGTCCTGGGGCTCGTGAATTAATATCTAACTTCAATTAGCAGCCTTTGGCCAGGATCTTCTAAGACTGCAAAGATGAACTTGGCCTAAAATGTCCTCATGTCTCACATCTTTGTCGATAACACCACTTGGCCACAAATCAACTAAGATGAAGATCTAACGTTTTGGATCATGAACACCCTTAAAAAATCTAATGAAATCCATTGAACTTCCTTTAAAAAATGGACATACAAAGGCACAGACATACAAGTCCAAGGAATTTATAGAATTTCAGAAGCCCAGGTCAAAAGCCTCTGACTTAAAGATTGAATCTGGAAGATGGAATTCAATCTACAAGTAAAGAAAGTGAGGAGCTTAGCTTGGATGGAATCAGAAGTATTGGGCAGGACAGCAAGTGTTCTCCATACAACAATGCTAAGGATTTCTCCTCTTTTAAAGGACTACTGCTTATCAGGGAAGGTCCTAGTAAATGTTCTTCTTGTCCAAACTATAAATAGGAATTCGTGTTTGTTGCTTCCTCTCTTCTCGGCAGCCATCCCCACGTGCAACTATTAAAGGCTGTCTTGAGGGGAACATGGAAAATATACAATGAGGTGGCTATGGGAAATTGGAATCCTGGTTTGGAATTCTGCTTGTCCTGGATCCAAAGGCAAGGGTAGATCAACAAGGACATAGCCTTACCCAGCTGGTTCACCACCTGGGCTGGTCCCTCAGGTGGGCTTTATCCCAGAGCAATGAGATGTCATCCTCTTTGTCTGAGCTGTGGCCCAATGAGAGTCACCAAATGTGTTTCAAAGCATCCTTCCAGTTCAGTATTTTGAACACCTTTTTATGCTTTTATCAGGCTACAGGTGCACTAGTTCTGTAATCTAAGAGAAAGGTCATAAATTTTGAAATCAAACAAACAATTGAAAAGCTGTGCTTCTAAGCTCTAATTCTCTTTGATGAGGGGAAGTCACATCCATCTTATGGGGCCCAAGGAGTAGTCATTAATTACTCCATCCAATAATGCTAGTGATGGGCAAGTGGCCTGAACTGGACAGTAGTTGGCTGATGGGTGCTACTGATGAAGGACACACAGGCATATATGCAGATGGCAGGAGGTTGGATTAGGCACTTTAGCTGGGGTTTGGAGAACAAGGGACAAGATCAAGAAACCACTAATAGGGTAGGAGTGGTGGAAAGAGAAAAAGAGGTCGTTCCTATGCAGAGCCAGTAATAGGAATAATGTTGCTCCTTCCCCAGATAAATAGGCTCTTGGAGAAGAATGGCATGGCAGGTTGACAGGGAACAGACTCCCAAAACATGGAACCCTGGTAGAATGTTTGTGAAGTCACACAAGTTGTGAAGTAAGGGCTGGGACACAGTCAAGAAAAATAGTTAGTGTTTCTAATTGGTAGGCAAGGTTCTTCAGCACAGCCTGTTTTAGAATCAGATTTCTTTGTTTAACTCAGTGGTTCCGCATTTCCAGACAGCTTCTTGGCTATCGCTGTACCTGGTTTTAAATGGGCCATTTCTTGGAGGACTCAAAATTCTCCACTGACACTTCAGCACTTGAAACTCCTGTAAAGTGACTTGGAGGGAAGATTGGAGCCCCCTAGAGAAAGAAAAACCCTTGGACACATACTTAAGGAGTTGAACAACAGCAGAGAGGTCAGAGAACAAACTGGGAGCTACTGGAACTTTGTCTAAAGCAAGTGTTGGTAATGAAGCCTCTAGGTTTTGAAGGAAGGGAAAAGAGGGGGAGAACGTAAGTTTGAAGTAAGAAAACTAAAGAATAAAAATGGATACTATTAAGGGTTCGTGAGTAAGTTGTTTACGTGCAATTCTTCAAATATACAAAATGTATTTTTCAGTAAAAAGTAGTTAACTTTTTTTAAGCTTAACTTTTTAGTGAAGTCATGTTTTCATCAAGAAAACATAATTTAGGGGGAAAGAGGTCATTGTTTGTGTCAGTTATGGAAAATTCTATGTGTTCAGAGCAAAAGACACTGAGACACCACCATCTACCAGGTGACAACGTGTCTTAGTTTCATAGCAACCTGACTTTAAGGAAGTAAACCTGGGGATGGTGTCTCTCAACTTTCAAATACACATGCTCCCTTTAGTTGCACAAATATATCCTGCCCTCAGGGCTGGCTATATAATTTGCAGGGCCAAGTGCAAAATGAAAATGCCAGGCTCCTTGTTCAAAAAGCAGGAAAATCATGTTTTCCTTTTTTCCACGGTCTTTCTCAACCTGTCATGATTTCTTTGTTATTTAACTTCAAGCTTCCTGGGCAAAGGCGGACCCTCATAGACACCCCAGACCCTGCCCCTTCCTAACTCATGCCCAGCTTCTCGTGGGGCAAGGGTGGCCACAGTTACTTGGCATGGGCAGGGTGGAGGTGGAGGGCACAGGCAGCTGACAACCCCTCCTGGGGGGCAGCATTGGGAGGAGGCAGGATTGCTAGGCTCCAAGCTTCTGACTCACCCTCCATTGTCCCATTGGACCGCATTTACAAAACACACACTCAGAGAGAAAATGATTAAGAACTTTAAGATGGCAACTGCAGAGTCTCAAATGTGGGAGGGGAGAGAGGGAGGTCCATCTGAGTTGGCCCTGTGAGAATGCATGAGTCAAATGCCCATGGAGCTGGCCCTATCCCCATGCCATCGACAATTCTGACATGTCTTCCTTAGTTGAAAATCACTTTGTCATAAACCAGTGTAGTGTGTTCATCAATGAGCTGGTCAACGAAACCATTTCTGGAACCCTTTACAAATAAAGATACCTGTCACATTGCAGAGATTTTTTCTGGTTTATTTATTCATTCCTTCATTCCTTCACAGATTTATTGAACACCTACTAGTTTCTAGGCCTTGGAGTAACTGTTATGAACAGGATGGAGAAGATAACAGTCATCATCTCTGTCTTCATGGGCCTCATTGTCCACTGGGGGAGACTGAACTTAAAGAAGTAACAAATAAACAAATATCTAACTACAGATTATGGAAGGGGTGGTGAAGGAAATAAACTAAGGTGAAAGAATAACTGGGGAGTGTTCCACCTGGAAAGGAGGAAAGATGATATTCATCCCAGAATATTTATTCTAAGAACTTTCTCAGATAATTCTGATTATTAATCAGCTTTGGATTTAACTAAAGGTCTAACTGCTGCCTACCACACTATGCTAGAGGAACTTGGCAAATTCACCTTCTGCAGTTTACATTACGAGAGAAGTATGAAATCATAGAATGATATTATAATAATGAATATGTTTTTCTATATTATAAATTCCCCCCTAGAAAATTTTCCATCTCATCTCTTAGTTGTGAATCTACAAATCTATTAATTTCCCAAATACAGTGATGGCACATTTCACTGGTGCCGAGAAAGTACATTACGGACCCAAGCAAGGTTGTAGTGTGTGACAGAAACATGACCTAAAAAAACCACATCTCTTAACTCCCCGTCTGTGACAGACCACAGATGTCATCACATGTCCCTAACACTTAATATCGAACAAGAAGTATCCTTGTTTCCTTCATAGAATCACTTAAATCTGTCACAGTATAATTTATGGCGGCTGTGGCAGATCAGTCAGTTTGAGAGTAGTCATTTTATTCTTTTAATACAAAAAAGCTGTGGAAGACATTTTAGTTCATCAAAATGCCTAACAAAACCTAAATGCATGTTTCAATTGATCACGTCTTCTGTTTTATGACTTCTTTCATTATAGCTACATGACTATTTCAGAACACAGTGAAGGCCCAAAGCCTTCACTCAGGAAAGCTAGGGATGATGGACTTGCCCTTTCACAGTAAGAAACTAGAAAATTTCAGGAACTACAACAATGCCTTCCTTCTTCAGAGTGGATTTGCATTTGCTTCTGGTTAGACCAAGCACTTGCAATCTTAAATTACCTCAGTCTGAGTACATGCATTCAGATAATTTGAAGCTGTAAGAGCAAGTCAACTTGTGGTTTACCTTTCCTCCTAGAGTATAGCCCTGAAGGGTTCCAGCACCAAACCTTAAGGTTTATCAGTGCTCTCTCCTTTCCCTCTTTGGTAGTCCTGAGCTTCAATTTTTGTCCCACACTCTGCAAATTTGTTAAGACCTCTGTTCTTTTTCTCAGACTTCTGGTTGTCTCACTTCAGAATTGCCTGATGTCCCTAGCGGAACGGTCACTTAAAGGCTGGACTCCACTCTCTGAGTTTCTTATCTTCCTTTGGATATTGGAGAGAAGAAGTAAAATGGAAGAAGGACCTGAAGAAATCACCCAGAATACAATCAAGAGAAAAAGTACTCATAGGAAATACAAAAGTTGATTAAGATTCTTGGTTGGTTGGTTAAGATTCTTGGAGCATAGAAGAGAAAGTTCTAAAAGATATCTCATTAGAGTTCCAGAAACAGAATAATGGAAAGGCAGTATTCAAGCAGAAAATGATGAGTTAAGAACTTTCCAAGAATGAAATAGATCATCTTCAATGAAAGATGTGGATCATCAGGACATTCTCATTGGGATATACTAAAAAAATTCAACATCTAAATGCACCGTGCTGAAGCACTGCAGCACAGAGGCAAAAATTAATCAGACCAAAAGAAAGCCAGAAGAAGAAGAAAAAAGAAAAGTATTGCAAAATCAGAAGATGTAGCACAAAATGAAGTTGAAGAAATAAACCCGGATTTGTAGTAATAATAACTACTATAAATTCAATAGACTTAACAGTTAAAAGTCATATATTGTCAAATGGGATGAAAAGCAACACCTAAAATAAGAGTGTACAGAAAAGTCAAAAGTAAAAAAAAAAAAGAAAAAAAAATAAGAAAAGATATACTAAGCCAATACCTACCAAGATACTGATAGATAGATAGATAGATAGATAGATAGATAGATAGATAGATAGACAGATGATAGATAAATAGATGCTCTGTCAGTCAAATAGTCTTTGAGGCAAAAAAGTTATCAGGCATACAGGGGATTGCTACATGATGATAAAAATTTAATTCATCGGATATAATCAATGTAAACTTTGTAGCATAGCCTCAAAATGTATAAGGTCATAATGGAAAAACCGATAATAGGAGTATAAGAATTTACAGACTTCTTTCAGTAACTGATAAATCAAGCAGCAAAAATTTTTTACAAGTATGTGAAAAATTTGAATAACATAATTAACAAGCTTGATATGAAAGATAAATAACCCCAAACGAGAGATTACATCTTATTCTCAAACACAGAAGGAACAGTTGTCAAAATTGACCCCATCCTAAGACATGATTTCATAGAATTTTTATCACCTAGACCATTTTGTAATAAGTTAGAAATCAATAATAAACAGCGATGTAGAAAAATTCATACCTTTGAAAATTAATTTTAAAAAGCTTTCTAAATAACTCATAGTTCAAGTTGAATAACAACAAATATATGTCCAAATCGTGAGATATAACTGAAGCATACTTTATAGTGGATTTATAGCTCCAAATGCTTACACTAGAAAAGAAGAAAGCTGAAAATAAATGAGCTAAGTGACTTAAGAAGTTAGAAGAACAACAAAATAAACACAAAGAAAGTAGAAGGAAGGAAACTATAAAGATAAGAGTGGAAATTAATCAAATGGAAAACAAATATACAGTAGAGAGAATCAACTAAGGCAAAAGTTCACTTTTTGAAAAAACTAATAAAATAGACATTTTTGGCTCCAAGAAAAGATGAAACAGTACAAATAAACAATATTAGAAATAAAAAAGAAGACAACTATAGACATTGCTGAGACTAAAAAGATAAAACTATGAAATAAATGTTTCCAAAACACATGAGAACTTAGATAAAATGCAAATTTCTTAGAAAAACTATAACAACAGATTCAAGAAGAAATAACATGATGAATTTTCCTCTATCCATTAAATAAATTTAATCAAGTTTAGAAATTTACTCTCAAAAAAACCAGTTCCAGATTGTTTTAGAGGTAATTTAATTCAAAGAGTCAAGAAACATAACTTCATTTTTACTCCAATTTTTCTGGAAAATCAAAGAGAACCCCCCAATAAACTGTATTTTTTTAAAAAAGTGAAACTAATATAACCTTGTTACTTAAATCAGATAAGAAAATATTAGAAAAGAAGACTATGGGCTAATCTCACTTATGAGCATAGATGTAAAATACTAAACAAAATATTAACAAACTAAATGAAAAATTAGATCAAAATAATTGGATTTTTGCAGGAATAAAAGGATTATTAGACATTAAAGCATCTCTTAGTTTAATTCTTCATATTAAGAGGTGAAAGGAGAACACCTTCTCAAAATATGCAGAAGTATTAAAATATTAAACACCTCTTCATGAAAACAATGTAAAAAACTTTGAATACACTGCTGTCCTAGTTTGGGTTTTCCTAGCAGCAGATACTGAGGTAGAGATTCCAGTAAAGTGTATTTGGGACGTGATTTCAGGAAACATGGATGAATCCCACAGACAAAGGTTGAGCAAAAAAGCATCTATCTATCTATTTATCTATATCTATCTATCTATCTATCTATCTATCTATCTATCTATCTATCTATCTATCTATCTATCATCTATCTATCTATATCTACCTATCTATCTATCTATCTATCTATCTATCTATCTATCTATCTATCTATCTATATCTTCTATCTATCTGCTTGGTTATACATACATATATATTTACACTTATATAGTTATAATATAAATATAAACATATATTTATGCAAACTTTATAAGTAGGCAAGATAGCACTGTACATTACTTAGGGATACCTGTGTATATAGTAAGAGTGTAAAGCAAAGCAAGGGAATGATGCATATGAAATTCAGAATAGTATTTATCTCTGACGTTGCGTGCAGAGAAGATATCCTTGAGGAAGAGTTTCTGAACTCTATTCGTGAAATTCACTTTCTTAAGCTGGGTAGTGTTAAAAATGTGTGCATATTATTACTCTTTATGCTTTCCTAAATAATGCCTTAAAAAAGTAAACAAGGAAGAAAAATACACTACAGACACATGTCAATGTCAAGAAAATAGATAACAGGCTATCAATAAAAACAGAGTAATATGTCTAATATTACCAAAAGATTACTGAAAGAAGCCAAACCTCAGCATGAGTGATTGAGGAAAACAAAGACAGAATATGCTATTAAATAAGGACAAATAACTATAGATAAAATAAACATGAACATATAACAAGAACTTATAAAAATTATATGCTAATAAATTTGAAAAATTGTAGCAATATAAAATGTCAAAATTGACACTGGAAGAAATTTTTAAAGATTTGAGTACATTAATAACTATTAAAAAAATCAAAGTAGTAAAAAAATATCCAGCTCATCCCCAATTATAAGCCCCAGGCCCAGAAAGTTTCTAGGCGAGTTTTACTAAATTTCTCAAGTTGTTCCAGAAAACAGAAACACAATCGTTTGGCTTTTGAAATGAGATTATTATAAACTGACTTCGAAACTGGATTAGTAGGACAGTGTAGAAAAGGTAAATTATGGGCTTATAAATTTGTGAACATACATATAAAGCTGCTGATTAAAATATTAAGTAGCCAAATCCAAGAAAGTTTTTAAAATAATATATTGTAATCAAGTGGGGATTGTCACTGGAATACAAGAAGAATTTAATCTCAGCAAATCTAGAATCTGCTCATCAGTCATTTGCATCAAAATTTAAAATTGCTTTATGTCAAAAGATAAAGAGACACAGTAAGGGAAGATATTTGTATTGTACACAGTAGACAAAGGATTATTATTCAGACTATTATAAAGATTCTAAGGAAAAAAAGTTAAAATAGAAAAACAGTAAATAATATGTACCGACAAACCACAAAATAGCATTTGTGAGTGGTTAATTAACATATAAAAAATTCAGCCTCATTTGTAATCAGGGAAATGCAAATTAAAACAACAATGAACTAATATTTTCCAGTCATTACATTGACAATTTTAGAATTCTGACAATATCAAGGGTGGTGAAGATATAGAGAAAACAGTATTGTCATGTATGGCGGTATACATGACATTTATCATTTGTGAAGTATACATTTGTGAAGCCACTTTGGAGATAAATTTGGCAGTTTACGGTAAAATTGAAACTATTCGTACCATATGACCAGCGATTTTACTTGTAGGTTTATTCCCTAGAAAGCCATTCACATCTGTGTGCAAGACAATATGTAGAAAGATGTACACTGCAGCCTTGGTTGTAATAGGAAAAAAACTGGACACATCAACTAGGGATGTTGATAATTAAAATGTGTTGAATTCAGGCACAATTTATTCATCAATTCAAATAGATAGCATTGATTTCTGTATATTAATATGACTGGAACTCAAAACATGATGTTGAATAACAAAGCAATTAGTCAAACGATAGTAGGTATATTACCAGTATAATAAAATAAGTCACAAGCATAAAACTCAAACATGGACTGGGAGAGTACACTTTTAACTCATGATCATGAACTTTGCTGGCAGGGGAGACTGGGAGATGGGATAGAGATGGTGGTCAAATGGTCTTTAATTTTATTTATAATTATTTAACATTATATCTTCTGTTCTCTTTGGTATTCCCCCCCCCCCCCAACTTTTCCTCCTTCTCTTATTTCTTCCTCCTTTTTTCCATCTTCCTTTTCTTTCTTCAGCTCAACCTCCCTTCTTCCCTCTCTCCCTTGGTCCTTCTTTCCTTTCCCTCCTTCTTCTAATATACGCTAATATTACTTGTATAATTTTTTAAAAGAACATATATAAAAAATTTCTTGCAGTAAATGTAACCAAATATTAGCAGCTTTTAATTCTAGGTTGTGGGAATACAGGTGTTAGTTATATTATTCTTTGTACGTTTTGGTCTTTTAAATGTTATTTTTCAAAATAAAAAAAGAATGAAATGAAGCCTAGATTTCACCATTAGAGGATATTTTTGGTGAACTACTTTAATTTCTAGAATGAGTCTGCTTTCAGGTATCACTGCTAATTAGGAAAGTGTTTTATTGTGATTGTCTATAATTTTTCAATCATATTATAAGAACACTGGATTGCTCAGCATGAGATTTAGTTATTACAAAAGAAAAGAAAAGTAGACAAGAATATATCTAGTTTGACATGGAAAGTTTCACTTTTTTTCTGAATACCGAAAATGAGTTCATATTCTCAGGGATAGAAGGAATAAGTCCAGAATCCTTAAAAGGAATCTTTAACTTGCCTTGAAATAAATGTGTATACATCAGTTCCTTCATAAAAATTAATATCCCCAGAACCGACAACCTTTCCCACGGTCATGGATAACCTTGGTTATATTCAAAGCCTGGAAGATTTCCTTGTGGCCTGTATCAGAAAACAATTCCACCAGGATAATTAATATCTTGAGGTAACAGTGACAACGTCATTTTCTTTTGAAGAAAGACAGCTGCTCTCATATAGAGTTTTTTGCCTGTTACTGAAAAGAATATTCACGATGTGATGTGACTTGACAGGTGTCCAGTATTAGAACTGGTTTTATTTTTCCTAAGAGACATATAATGCCCATCTGACTCTGATTTCCAAAATGCCTTGGCACTGTTTATTCCAGTGATTGTTGAAAAAAAAAAAAACTGCTTCCACTGGAGAGTTGTAGTGGTATCCCTGTCATAGAAGGAAAAGTACTGGTGAGATTCTGAACACCTGAAGGCCAGGTGAATCAGAGATAAAATGTTTAAGATCTGGTTGTGCAACAGCTTGATTAACACTTAGAGGACTGAGTTTGGATCTAGAAGACCACCTATGTGGAGATTCTGGCAGTGCCACTTCATCACCTTCGAGCTTCTTTTATCTCATTGGTAGAGCATGGATAATGATAAACTCTATCATGCTTGTGGCTCATGTGAAGATTAATGAAGTAATGAATGTAAAGTGCTAATTGTTATTATGGGGTGTTACTTGGCTCAATAGCTCAAAGGTATTTTGTCTGTCTCGCTCTTCTAGTGCTAATATCTGTTCTTTTCATTTGAAATGTATAACATTTTCCCCTGTGTGATTTCTTTTTTTTTTTTTTTTTTTTTTTTTTTTAACATCTTTATTGAAGTATAATTGCCTTACAATGGTGTGTTAGCTTCTGCTTTATAACAAAGTGAATCAGTTATACATATACAATATGTTCCCATTTCTCTTCCCTCTTGCATCTCCCTCCCTCCCACCCTCCCCATCCCATCCCTCTAGATGGTCACAAAGCACCGAGCTGATCTCCCTGTGCTATGCGGCTGCTTCCCACTAGTTATCTATTTTACATTTGGTAGTGTATATATGTCCATGACACTCTCTTACCCTGTCACATCTCACCCCACCCCCTCCCCATATCCTCAAGTCCATTCTCTAGTAGGTCTGTGTCTTTATTCCCGTCTTGCCACTAGGTTCTTCATGGCCTTTTTTTTTTTTTTTTTTTTTTTTTTTTTTCTCTTTTTTTTTTTTTTTTTTCCCCTTAGATTCCGTATATATGTGTTAGCATACTGTATTTGTTTTTCTCTTTCTGACTTACTTCACTCTGTATGACAGACTCTAACTCCATCCACCTCATTACAAATACCTCCATTTCATTTCTTTTTATGGCTGAGTAATATTCCATTGTATATATGTGCCACATCTTCTTTATCCATTCATCTGTCGATGGACATTTAGATTGCTTCCATGTCCTGGCTATTGTAAATAGAGCTGCAATGAACATTTTGGTACATGACTCTTTTTGACCTATGGTTTTCTCAGGGTATATGCCCAGTAGTGGGATTGCTGGGTCGTATGGTAGTTCTATTTGTAGTTTTTTAAGGAACCTCCATACTGTTCTCCATAGTGGCTGTATCAATTTACATTCCCACCAACAGTGCAAGAGTGTTCCCTTTCCTCCACACCCTCTCCAGCATTTATTGTTTCTAGATTTTTTGATGATGGCCATTCTGACCGGTGTGAGATGATATCTCATTGTAGTTTTGATTTGCATTTCTCTAATGATTAATGATGTTGAGCATTCTTTCATGTGTCTGTAGGCCATCTGTATATCTTCTTTGGAGAAATGTCTATTTAGGTCTTCGGCCCATTTTTGGATTGGGTTGTTCGTTTTTTTGTTATTGAGCTGCATGAGCTGCTTGTAAATCTTGGAGATTAATCCTTTGTCAGTTGCTTCATTTGCAAATATTTTCTCCCATTCTGATGGTTGTCTTTTGGTCTTGTTTATGGTTTCCTTTGCTGTGCAAAAGCTTTTAAGTTTCATTAGGTCCCATTTGTTTATTTGTGTTCTTATTTCCATTTCTCTGGGAGCTGGGTCAAAAAGAATCTTGCTGTGATGTATGTCATAGAGTGTTCTGCCTATGTTTTCCTCTAAGAGTTTGATAGTGTCTGCCCTTACACTTAGGTCTTTAATCCATTTTGAGTTTATTTTTGTGCATGGTGTCAGGGAGTGTTCTATTTTCATACTTTTACATGTACCTGTCCAATTTTCCCAGCACCACTTATTGAAGAGGCTGTCTTTTCTCCACTGTATATGCTTGCCTCCTTTATCAAAAATAAGGTGCCCATATGTGTGTGGGTTTATCTCTGGGCTTTCTATCCTGTTCCATTGATCTATATTTCTGTTTTTGTGCCAGTACCAAACTGTCTTGATTACTGAAGCTTTGTAATATAGTCTGAAGTCAGGGAGCCTGATTCCCCCAGCTCCATTTTTCGTTCTCAAGATTGCTTTGGCTATTCGGGGTCTTTTGTGTTTCCATACAAATTGTGAAATTTTTTGTTCTAGTTCTGTGAAAAATGCCAGTGGTAGTTTGATAGGGATTGCATTGAATCTGTAGATTGCTTTGGGTAGTAGAGTCATTTTCACAATGTTGATTCTTCCAATCCAGGAACATGGTATATCTCTCCATCTATTTGTATCATCTTTAATTTCTTTCATCAGTGTCTTATAATTTTCTGCATACAGGTCTTTTGTCTCCTTAGGTAGGTTTATTCCTAGATATTTTATTCTTTTTGTTGCAATGGTAAATGGGAGTGTTTTCTTAATTTCACTTTCAGATTTTTCGTCATTAGTGTATAGAAATGCAAGAGATTTCTGTGCATTAATTTTGTATCCTGCTACTTTACCAAATTCATTGATTAGCTCTAGGAGTTTTCTGGTAGCATCTTTAGGATTCTCTATGTATAGTATCATGTCATCTGCAAATAGTGACAGCTTTACTTCTTCTTTTCCGATTTGGATTCCTTTTATTTCTTTGTCTTCTCTGATTGCTGTGGCTAACACTTCCAAAACTATGTTGAATAATAGTGGTGAGAGTGGGCAACCTTGTCTTGTTCCTGATCTTAGTGGAAATGGTTTCAGTTTTTCACCATTGAGGACAATGTTGGCTGTGGGTTTGTCATATATGGCCTTTATTATGTTGAGGAAAGTTCCCTCTATGCCTACTTTCTGCAGGGCTTTTATCATAAATGGGTGTTGAATTTTGTCGAAAGCTTTCTCTGCATCTATTGAGATGATCATATGGTTTTTCTCCTTCAGTTTGTTAATATGATGTATCACATTGATTGATTTGCGTATATTGAAGAATCCTTGCATTCCTGGGATAAACCCCACTTGATCATGGTGTATGATCCTTTTAATGTGCTGTTGGATTCTGTTTGCTAGTATTTTGTTGAGGATTTTTGCATCTATGTTCATCAGTGATATTGGCCTGTAGTTTTCTTTCTTTGTGACATCTTTGTCTGGTTTTGGTATCAGGGTGATGGTGGCCTCGTAGAATGAGTTTGGGAGTGTTCCTCCCTCTGCAATATTTTGGAAGAGTTTGAGAAGGATAGGTGTTAGCTCTTCTCTAAATGTTTGATAGAATTCACCTGTGAAGCCATCTGGTCCTGGGCTTTTGTTTGTTGGAAGGTTTTTAATCACAGTTTCAATTTCAGTGCTTGTGATTGGTCTGTTCATATTTTCTATTTCTTCCTGGTTCAGTCTCGGCAGTTTGTGCCTTTCTAAGAATCTGTCCATTTCTTCCAGGTTGTCCATTTTATTGGCATAGAGTTGCTTGTAGTAATCTCTCATGATCTTTTGTATTTCTGCAGTGTCAGTGGTTACTTCTCCTTTTTCATTTCTAATTCTATTGATCTGAGTCTTCTCCCTTTTTCTCTTGATGAGTCTGGCTAATGGTTTATCAATTTTGTTTATCTTCTCAAAGAACCAGCTTTTAGTTTCATTGATTTTCGCTATTGTTTCCTTCATTTCTTTTTCATTTATTTCTGACCTGATCTTTATAATTTCTTTCCTTCTGCTGGCTTTGGGGTTTTTTTGTTCTTCTTTCTCTAATTGCTTTAGGTGCAAGGTTAGGTTGTTTATTCGAGATGTTTCCTGTTTCTTGAGGTAGGCTTGTATTGCTATAAACTTCCCTCTTAGCACTGCTTTTGCTGCGTCCCATAGGTTTTGGGTCGTCGTATCTCCATTGTCATTTGTTTCTAGGTATTTTTTGATTTCCCCTTTGATTTCTTCAGTGATCACTTCGTTATTAAGTAATGTATTGTGTAGCCTCCATGTGTTTGTATTTTTTACAGGTCTTTTCCTGTAATTGATATCTAGTCTCATAGCGTTGTGGTCGGAAAAGATACTTGATACGATTTCAATTTTCTTAAATTTACCAAGGCTTGATTTGTGACCCAAGATATGATCTATCCTGGAGAATGTTCCATGAGCACTTGAGAAAAATGTGTATTCTGTTGTTTTTGGATGGAATGTCCTATAAATATCAATTAAGTCAATCTTGTTTAATGTATCATTTAAAGCTTGTGTTTCCTTATTTATTTTCATTTTGGATGATCTGTCCATTGGTGAGAGTGGGGTGTTAAAGTCCCCTACTATGATTGTGTTGCTGTCGATTTCCCCTTTTATGGCTGTTAGTATTTGCCTTATGTATTGAGGTGCTCCTATGTTGGGTGCATAAATATTTACAATTGTTATACCTTCCTCTTGGATCGATCCCTTGATCATTATATAGTGTCCTTCTTTGTCTCTTGTAATAGTCTTTATTTTAAAGTCTATTTTGTCTGATATGAGAATTGCTACTCCAGCTTTCTTTTGATTTCCATTTGCATGGAATATCTTTTTCCATCCCCTCACTTTCAGTCTATATGTGTCTCTAGGTCTGAAGTGGGTCTCTTGTAGACAGCATATAGATGGGTCTTGTTTTTGTATCCATTCAGCCAGCCTGTGTCTTTTGGTGGGAGCATTTAATCCATTTACATTCAAGGTAATTATCGATATGTATGTTCCTATTCCCATTTTCTTAAATGTTTTGGGTTTGTTATTGTAGGTGTTTTCCTTCTCTTGTGTTTCTTGCCTAGAGAAGTTCCTTTAGCATTTGTTGTAAAGCTGGTTTGGTGGTGCTGAACTCTCTCAGCTTTTGCTTGTCTGTAAAGGTTTTAATTTCTCCATCGAATCTGAATGAGATCCTTGCTGGGTAGTGTAATCCTGGTTGCAGGTTTTTCTCCTTCATCACTTTAAGTATATCCTGCCACTCCCTTCTGGCTTGCAGAGTTTCTGCTGAAAGATCAGATGTTAACCTTATGGGGATTCCCTTGTGTGTTATTTGTTTTTTTTCCCTTGCTGCCTTTAATATGTTTTCCTTATATTTAATTTTTGACAGTTTGATTAATATGTGTCTTGGTGTGTTTCTCCTTGGGTTTATCCTGTATGGGACTCTCTGTGCTTCCAGGACTTGATTAACTATTTCCTTTCCCATATTAGGGAAGTTTTCAACTATAATCTCTTCAAATATCTTCTCAGTCCCTTTCTTTTTCTCTTCTTCTTCTGGGACCCCTATAATTCGAATGTTGGCACGTTTAATGTTGTCCCAGAGGTCTCTGAGACTGTCCTCAGTTCTTTTCATTCTTTTTTCTTTATCCTGCTCTGCAGTAGTTATTTCCACCATTTTATCTTCCAGGTCACTTATCCTTTCTTCTGCCTCAGTTATTCTGCTATTGATCCCATCTAGAGTATTTTTAATTTCATTTATTGTGGTTTTCATCATTGCTTGGTTCCTCTTTAGTTCTTCTACGTCCTTGTTAAATGTTTCTTGCATTTTGTCTATTCTATTTCCAAGATTTTGGATCATCCTTACTATCATTATTCTGAATTCTTTTTCAGGTAGACTACCTATTTCCTCTTCATTTGTTAGGTCTGGTGTGTTTTGACCCTGCTCCTTCATCTGCTGTGTGTTTTTCTGTCGTCTCATTTTGCTTATCTTACTGTGTTTGGGGTCTCCTTTTCACAGGCTGCAGGTTCGTAGTTCCTGTTGTTTTTGGTATCTGTCCCCAGTGGCTAAGGTTGGTTCAGTGGGTTGTGTAGGCTTCCTGGTGGAGGGAACTAGTGCCTGAGCTCTGGTGGATGAGGTTGGCTCTTGTCTTTCTGGTGGTCACGTCCACGTCTGGTGGTGTATTTTGGGGTGTCTGTGGCCTTATTATGATTTTAGGCAGCCTCTCTGCTAATGGATGGGGCTGTGTTCCTGTCTTGCTAGTTGTTTGGCATATGGTGTCCAGCACTGTAGCTTGTTGGTCGTTGAGTGAAGCTGGGTCTTGATGTTGAGATAGAGATCTCTGAGAGATTTTTGCCGTTTGGTATTACGTGAAGCTGGGAGGTCTCTTGTGGACCAGTGTCCTGAAGTTGGCTCTCCCACCTCAGAGGCACGGCCCTGATGCCTGGCTGGAGCACCAAGAGCCTTTCGTCCACACGGCTCAGAGTAAAAGGGAGAAAAAATAGAAAGAAAGACAGAAAGAAAGAAAGAGGCTATAATATAGTGAAGTAAAATAAAGCTATTGTAAAGCAAAGCTATACAGACAAAATCGCACCCAGAAGCATATACATATACACTCACAAATAAAGGAAAAGGGGAAAAATTAATATATCCTGCTCCCAAAGTCCACCTCCTGAATTTGGGATGATTCGTTGTCTATTCAGGTATTCACCAGCTGCAGGCCCATCAAGTTGTCTGTGGAGTTTTAATCCGCTGCTTCTAAGGTTGCTGGGAGAGATTTCCCCTTATCTTCCCTGTTCGCACAGTTCCTGGGGTTCAGCTTTGGATTTGGACCCGCCTCTGCGTGTAGGTCGCCTGAGGGCGTCTATTCCCCGCACAGACAGGACGGGGTTAAAGGAGCAGCTGCTTCGGGGGCTCTGGCTCCCTCAGGCCGCGGGGAGGGAGGTGTACAGAGGAGGCGGGGTGAGCCTGCGGCGGCCGAGGCCGGCGTGACGTTGCACCAGCCTGAGGCGGGCAGTGCGTTCTCCCGGGGAACTTGTCCCCGGATCACGGGACCCTGGCAGTGGCGGGCTGCACAGGCTCCCGGGAGGGGCGATGTGGAGAGTGACCTGTGCTCACACACAGGCTTTTTGGAGGCGGCAGCAGCAGCCCCAGCGTCTCACGCCCGTCTCTGGGGTCCGTGCTGATCGCCGCGGCTCACGCCTTTCTCTGGAGTTCGTTTAGGCGGCACTCTGAATCCCCTCTCCTTGCGCGCCGCGAAACAAAGAGGCAAGAAAAAGTCTCTTGCCTCTTCGGCAGCTGCAGACTTTTTCCCGGTCTCCCTCCCAGCCAGCTGTGGTGCGCTAACCCCTTCAGGCTGTGTTCACGCCGCCAGCCCCAGTCCTCTCCCTGCGATCCAACCGAAACCGAAACCCGAGCCTCAGCTCCCAGCCCCGCCCGCCCCGGCGGGGGAGCAGACAAGCCTCTCGGGCTGGTGAGTGCTGCTCCGCGCCGAGCCTCTGTGCGGGAGTCTCTCCGTTTTTTTCCTCTGTGCCCCTGTTGCTGTGGGGTCTGCGGTGATCGCCGCGGCTCGCGCCCTTCTCTGGAGTTCGTTTAGGCGGCGCTCTGAATCCCCTCTCCTTGCGCGCCGCGAAATAAAGAGGCAAGAAAAAGTCTCTTGCCTCTTCGGCAGCTGCAGACTTTTTCCCGGTCTCCCTCCCAGCCAGCTGTTGTGCGCTAATCCCTTCAGGCTGTGTTCACGCTGCCAGCCTCAGTCCTCTCCCTGCGATCCGACCGAAGCCGAGCCTCAGCTCCCAGCCCCGCCCGCCCCGGCGGGTGAGCAGACAAGCCTCTCGGGCTGGAGAGTGCTGCTCGGCGCCGAGCCTCTGTGCGGGAATCTCTCCGTTTTTCCCTCTGCGCCCCTGTTGCTGTGGGATCCGCGCTGGTAGCTGCGGCTCGCGCCCGTCTCTGGAGCTCGTTTAGGCGGCGCTCTGAATCCCCTCTCCTCGCGCACCAGGAAACAAAGAGGGAAGAAAAAGTCTCTTGCCTCTTCGGCAGCTGCAGACTTTTTCCCGGACTCCCTCTCGGCCAGCTGTGGTGCACTAACGCCTTCAGGCTGTGTTCACGCCGCCAACCCCAGTCCTCTCCCTGCGATCCGACCGAAGCCCGAGCCTCAGCTCCCAGCCCCGCCCGCCCCGGCGGGGGAGCAGACAAGCCTCTCCGGCTGGAGAGTGCTGCTCGGCGCCGAGCCTCCGTGCGGGAACCTCTCCGCTTTGCCCTCCGCACCCCTGTGGCTGCGCTCTCCTCCGTGGCTCCGAAGCTTCCCCCCTCTGCCACCCGCAGTCTCCGCCCGCGAAGGGGCTTCCTAGTGCGTGGAAATCTTTCCTCCTTCACGGCTCCCTCCCACTAGTGCAGGTGCCGTCCCTATTCTTTTGTCTCTGTTATTTCTTTTTTCTTTTGCCCTACCCAAGTACGGGGGGAGTTTCTTGCCTTTTTGGAGGTCGGACGTTTTCTGCCAGCGTTCAGTGGGTGTTCTGTAGGAGCAGTTCCACGTGTAGATGTATTTCTACTGTATCTGTGGGAAGGAAGGTGATCTCCGCGTCTTACTCTTCCGCCATCTTCCCCCAGTCTCCCCCCTGTGTGATTTCTTATCTATATTATAACTATTTGCTCTACTATTAAGTTTTCTTTTCTTAAATCCTTTGGGGAAAATGAAATATAAATAAAATTTTTATTTTTATTTATTAATAGCTAAATCTTCCTGTCTTGGATCTCCTGTGAACAAGAGTGAGTATGGGCAAACTAAGTAGTTCAATTTATCATGAATATATGTGCTCCTTTCCCAACAGATGTAGAGTTTTTTGGAGGAAAGATTCATATCTTTCATGTCTTACAATTTCCCACAGTGCACATAGTAGTGGTTTGAAACATTACAAATTTTGACATTCAGCAAACCACAAATTCTATTTAATTGCTTTAGTGAAAAAACATATTGGTCTTAAATCTAGTACTTGCCTGTATAATACCTCATAAAAAAGTGTGATCTCTTTGCAAATATTTCTACCAGGCATTACTTTACTATTTTTTTTCTTCTAGGTTTTTTTTTTTTCCATCACGAGAAAAAAATTTATATCAGCTTTATTCCAATATAATTTGCACATCAGAAAATTCACCCATTTAAAGTGTGAAGTTCAATAGTTTTTAGTATAGTCACAGAATTATGCACTCAGCACTACAATCAAATTTAGAACATTTTCTTTACAACAATAAGAAACTCCATACCCATTAACAGTCTCTTTCTATTACCTTCCTTCTCCCCTTCACTTATCTACTTTCTTTTTTCTTGTATTTTTTAAATTGAAGTATAGTTAATTTACAATGTTTTGTTAATTTCAAGTGTACAGCAAAATGATTCAGTTATACATACATATATATGTATATATTCTTTTTCAGATTCTTTTCCATTACAGGGTATTACAAGATATTGAATACGGTTCCCTGTGCCACACAGTAGGTCCTTGTTGTTTACGTATTTTATATATAGTAGTGTGTATTTGTTCTAGGGTCTAAACTTGTATCTTTATCCCCAACAAAGTCTTTCACTATTCTGGTCACAAGTTTCAGGACACTATACTACAGGTAAAAAGTACAATAAAAATAAATGTTATAGTTATGTTATACTCTATCCCTGCATTTGAGGTTGAGAAGCAGTGTCAAAAATCTAAACAATTTTTTTTATTACTCAGTTTAAGTGGTATTGTTTAAACACTTAACTGTATAAATATGTGGCTGATATTACTGCAAACACCAGTCAGAGCTAATATAGATATTATTTTCAGACACTCCTCACTTGAATAATGTTCTTTATCTGGCTACATTTCACTCCACATTAGTAGAAAATGAATTATGAAGAAACTTGGGGTCAAATATACAAATCTATTTTAGCTTTAAGAAGGTGAAAATGTAACTTGTATATGATCCAATTTAATAGCTGAAAAAAGTAGTTTTATATTGGATATGGGCCTAGAAATCTTCAATGTGCTTATATCTTTATTTTTTTAATTTAAAAATAAATTTTTATTTATTTATTTTATTTTTGGTTGCAGTGGGTCTTCATTGCTGCACGCGGGCTTTCTCTAGTTGTGGTGAGCAGGGCTACTCTTCATTGTGGTGCGGTGGCTTCTCTTGTTGCGGACCCTGGGCTCTAGGCACGTGGGCTTCAGTAGTTGTGGCATGTGGGCTCAGTAGTTGTGGCTCACGGGCTCTAGAGTGCAGGCTCAGTAGTTGTGGCGCACGGGCTTAGCTGCTCTGCAGCATGTGGGATCTTCCCGGACCAGGGCTCAAACCTGTCCCCTGCATTGGCAGGCAGATTCTTAACCACTGCGCCACCAGGGAAGCCCTATATTTTTAAATCAAATGTAAACCACTAGGATTTGCCAAGATCAAAAATTTAAGAGACCTGTAAGGCCCTGGACATTTTGGACATTTTTCTTACCCTGAGTCATGCTAATTCACATGTCCAAGTTTGAACGGACTTTGAATTACTGATTTTTTCCCACTCTCTTTCAGACTTTAGTTTGGTCCAAATTGGCTTGGAATCTAACTTGGTGCAGTTGAAAAATAGGCTTAAAAATAAACTCTACAGTGGTAAAAAATATTTTTCACATTCAATAATTTTTTAAGCATTTGGAATTTCAAGTCTGAGGTTTGACTTTATTTGAATTTTGAGTTTAGACACTCAAATTTTGGCATGAACTTATGTACAGTTTCGATTTTTTCATTGAAAATCCATAATTAAAAAGGAAAGAGAACTCATAATAAATGTTAAAAAGAAATTTTCAATAGAAAAAATTGACCTAAATTTTCCATTAGAAATGCTTCCTAAGAGAGTTTGAGAGTGAAGAGAACATTACCCTTAAATAATAAGACATGATAGGTGATTTCAACACATAATTAAAGTGTGTATGAAGAGCTGTCATTTTGATAAATGGTTTGACTTGATGGCAAGACCTCTTATTCCAAAGTTGAAAATCAAGGTGTGGCAATGGATGAGTCATTGAATACTGTCTGGACAGTAAAGGCTATTAATCTCTTATTAATACAATTTCACTGCACAGAACTTTTAAATTTTTATTGTTTAAGAGAAAGCAGGGTACTTCAGTTAAACCATTGGTAATGTTATTCCTGCTATGATTGTTTTCATTTTTTTAATTATTTAAAAAGTTTTATAGTTTACTAAAATAACAGAAATTTACTGTAAAAAAACCCCAAACAATTCAGAATGAAATAAAGAACAAAAACTTGAGTTCCCTCACCTCTTACTAGTTTTCTAGGAGAGGCTTTATTAATTTATTGGCATGAGTTCTCAACAGTTGTTGAATGCAGTTAACGCATAATATAAAAATATGTGAAAATATGATCTTTCTCTGGTGGACTAGGAGAGGACAGACAGAATAATTAGATCTTCTCTGTCCAGGCTAACTGTGTCTCTGTTTGAATTAAATTTGCTGAAATTATTTGAAGAAGGTTTCCCTAATCAGTTTTGCCCTTCACCTTATTCCACCAAGTTTTAGTATTTCCTCTAGTGTAGAGAGGCAATTCTGAAATAATTTTCTGGATGATGCATATTACAGACACATTGGGAAGAGAAATTTTTGATTGATTCAAACTTTACTATACTTAAAATTTCTACTTGAAGGACTAAGTAAATTCACATATGGACCAATAAGTTCTTACTGAGATGTTCATGATTCCAAAATGAATTATATAATAAGTATAAATGTACAGTGTTATTTATCTCTAGAGAAAGAAACTCAAGCTGCCTAGAAAGTAGTGAGAACAGCTTAACCAAATTAGTTGTTGGGCAAAAGTCAACATGAAATTTCCAAAGAAAAATAGTTAACGACTTCTCTCACTGCCAAATTTGTGAGCAGATGGGCAGAACCTAGCCTGTGCCTCTGGAAAGACATTCAAAACTCTTCTAAAAGGTTTAAAAATCTTGGAAAATGCTGCTTCTATTCATAGTAAGTCGCCTCACTCTAATAGCCTTTGAGTTTCTAGTTCCTAGGCTGGCCACTAATTAGACACAATTATACCATATAACCCTGCTTGCCCAAAGTAATCCACAAATAACCTGATCTGGAGGCTCGCAGCCCATGGCATTTCCTTCCCAGACTTCTTGCTTGCTTCTTTTTTTTTTTTCCCTAGTACTTCACCCTATCTTTTCTATTATTTTAGGTGTTCTTATTCCTATTCTCTGCCCTGCTTTCGCCCAATATTCCTATTGTTCTCCAGTATCTGTAATCTTCTGATTCCCATTGCTTTTGTTTATTCACTTTGTTCTACTGTATCTATGCATTCCGCAATTCACCACCACTCCATTAGTATTTGTCACTTGGACTGTGGTTTCTCCTGGGTTTAGCCAGTTTCACACCTGCAACTCTGTATCTTCTTTGTTTTATCATGGCTATCCTTGCCCTATATGTTCCCCTCTTTTAATCTTGCTGACAGCCGTTCATAATACCGTCATCCATGGTCTATGGTCCCTGTGTCCCCAAATAAAAAATGTCTGTATACATACACATACATGAATAATCGAACTTTTATAAACACATATGTATTTTTCATAAATTCATAAATGTTCTTAATGCAGTCAGTCTTTTCTTTAATTAATTTATTTATTTATTTATTTGTTTTTGGCTGTGTTGGGTCTTAGTTTCTGTGCGAGGGCTTTCTCTAGTTGCGGCAAGCGGGGGCCACTCTTCATCCCGGTGCGCGGGCCTCTCACTATCGCGGCCTCTCTTGTTGGGAGCACAGGCTCCAGAAGAGCAGGCTCAGTAGTTGTGGTTCACAGGCCTAGTTGCTCCGCGGCATGTGGGATCTTCCCAGACCAGGGCTCGAACCCGTGTCCCCTGCATTGGCAGGCAGATGCTCAACCACTGCGCCACCAGGGAAGCCCCCAGTCTTTTCTTTTTTTCCCCTTGGTTCCTTCTCTTTCCTTCCCTCTTCCCCCCATTAGACTTATTAAACTCTTGCCCACCATGTGCAGAGTAGCCATATTAACAAGCTGGTTTATCTGTGCTTAACAATTGCATGCGTACATACGTATAATATACACACACATGCATACAGAACACCAGAAGTTGCATGGGATTTTCTGATCCAGACTTAGATGTTACACAGCATCACTTCTTTTGTACTCTATTGGTTGAAATAGTCATTAAGTCCATCTACATAGATCTCACCTCCTGATGGAAGAAATGTCAACAATCTTTGGAGCCATGTTTTAAACAACCACTGTTTGTACTCTGGTCACAAATTATTTTCATTTCTTCCACACCCAAAATAATTCATCCCCTCTCAGGATCAATCCCTCTTTCTCCTGCTCATGTTTCATCCTATTATAACATCTAGTTCAGGCTTGTTGATATCCAGAATCTCATTGTCTAAAGTAGCTCTAGAGAGAAGAGTTTCTTGAGATATAGTTCCTTGGGTTCAGCTCTGTGAATACCATTCTTCTTGATCTGAAGATCTGTTACCTAAGAAACAAGCTATCTGCTCCCACACACCCGATATAAAATGGTGGAATAGACTTTGGATAACTGCCGGACACTCCCATGCACAAAGGGGAAACAGAAGGCGTAGCAGTCACTGATCTATAGATCTGAAATATGGCTGGGCAGTATTGCTGGTTTTCAAATTAGGGATCAATAGCGTTTCCTGGGATTAATTCTCTGTGGATTTGGAGTTGTACTCAGAATCTTGGTTTTATACTGTGATTAATCCTTCCTTTCTCTAAGGAATGGCCCAAGATGCAGCTGTAGTTTTCTCAGTCAAAGGCTTCCCTTCGTTTGGTACCGTTGATGTCCCTTTCAGTCCAAGTTGACACACTTCCTTTAAAAACCCTATAAGCTTCGGGCTTCCCTGATGGCGCAGTGGTTGAGAATCTGCCTGCCAATGCAGGGAACACGGGTTCGAGCCCTGGTCTGGGAAGATCCCACATGCCGCGGAGCAAGTAGGCCCGTGCACCACAACTACTGAGCCTGCGCGTCTGGAGACTGTGCTCCGCAACAAGAGAGGCCGCGATAGTGAGAGGCCCGCGCACCGCGATGAAGAGTGGCCCCCACTTGCCGCAACTAGAGAAAGCCCTCGCACAGAAACTTAGACCCACCACAGCCAAAAATAAATATAAAAATAAATAAATAAAATAAATAAATAAAAGACAACTCAAATACTACCTCCTCAGTGAAGACTTCTGAGATCTTTTAAAAAAAAAAAACAAAAAAAAAAACCCTATAAGCTTCTTGTGTATCAATTTAAAATCTACTCCATTAGATAAAAGTGACACTCACAAATCTCTTCCGGGTAAGCCCTTCACTACCTTAGGCTCCTGACAAGGCTGCTATGAGATAACACTCTTATCATTCATTCTTTGAAGCCTTATTGTTTAACAGAGGGGATCATAAAGCGTATATTAAGAGACTTAGGTCTTTTGTTGTTGGAAAATGTCTCTGAGGCACCATCTGAAATAATTCTAAAGATTTAAAAATTATAGCTACACATTAGCTTTGTATTTACCATGAGACCACATTTTTGCTGATTTGACATGTATCCTAAGACTTTTCAGTTTGAGAATCTTCTACAGGAAGAGACTGGAACTAGTTTTATTTTGAAGCCCCTCAAGCCTAGGTTCTTTTATATTTTCTCTACATAATCTTGGAAATGGAAAATTTTCTTCTTTGGCTTATCTTGCTTTATCCATGCCGTATGATATACGGCTAAAAGAAAACAGTGAGCATTTTCTTGCATTCTACCTGAAGATCTCCTTAGCCAGATCCATTATTTTATGAGGTACATTTCTATTTCCATGTTACAGCAAGCAATAGTTTTGCTAAACTTTCCCACTACAGAACAAGGATCTCCTTTCCTACAGCTTTCAATAATATTTTCCTCAATTACCTTTAAGCTCTCATAGACAATTTCTTCAAGGGCCATTGGACTTTTGACAGTGGTTTCCTCAAGGCCCTTCTTGCTTTTACTCACCATCTGGTTTGCAGTCCCAAAGTTAATGCACATGTTTTAGGGTTTTGTTGTGGTTTTCAGCACTATCCCACTTCCAGGTAACAAATTCTGTTTTAGTTGCTACTGCTGTAAAACAAATTACCCCCTAAATTTAGCAGCTTAAAAGAGTCCTTTTTGTCTTGCTTACAGTTTTGTGGCTCAGTAATTCAGAAAGGGCTTAGAGGGGCGGTTCTTGCTTGGGGTCTCCCATGCAGTTGTTGCCAGATATCAGCTGGGGATACAGTTATCTGAAAGCCCAGCTGGGCTGGATGCCCAAGATGCCTCAGTTGTATGGCTAGCAATTGATGTCGCTTGTTCACTGGTAGCTCAGCTGAGACTTTTGACGTGCCTTTCCAGCATGATGGAAATAGACTGCTATAATGGCATTTGGCTTCTTCTGGAGAGTAGCCCTTTCAAGAGGGCTGGAAAGAAGCTCTATGCCCTTTTCTCACTTAGCCTTGAAGGTCACGTCACTTACACTTTATTCTATTGGCTGAAGCAACCATAAGCCTTTCTGGTTGCAAGGGGATGGAACATAGACCCCACCTTTTGATAAGAGAAGAGTGTCAAGCAATTTGGGGACCGCGTGTTACATCTACCATACTAGGGTAAACATATCAACAAATTACCTTGACAGTCTGTTTATTTACTAATTTGATAGCAGAGTAAACTGCTCATCTGAACAATGTCCTACATGCCAGGATGATTAAATTATTTCTGCATCTAATCCAAATGTAGTCAGTATAGCAGTCCATCTTTTCTTCTAACCACAGGACTACTGAAAAAAACTGGCTGTAAAATATTAGACTCAACATCTTGGCAAAAGAAAACAGGGCTCTCAACAAGGCATATCTGGTGACAAAAACAATTTTCAGAACTTTATCTTTTGATTTAGACACGTGGTTTACCCAATCTTTTTTTCTTAGTTTATTGAATAACTGCAAGGGGCACACCTAGACTCTGCCAGTTTTTCTTATGTGGTGATGATGGGGTTTCAGGCAGCTCCTGCAGGATAACGTCTTGGCTTGGCTAATAAGTAACAGTTATATATGTGTTTTACAGAGATAAACAGTTAAATCAGAAGAATGCAGATTTGAGTTTTCCTTGCTGGGAAAACGACTGGGGTCCACCATAAACAGCTATCTATGAAGCATATCAAGACTGTCATTAAATGCAGAGGTGATGCTTGAGAAGCTTACAGGGGAACTAGTGGCTTTCAACCTGAATGGGAAAGGTTTATGCAATTTTGCAATGATACTGTACTTTCTCATTATGGTGGTTGGCATCACAATTGCTTAGATTGGCATAGTGCCTTCATATACAGGGTAGAATTGCAGAACATCCAGAGTATTAAGTTATTAAGTTAATGTGATATCAGAAAGGAATTCGAAGTGCTGAAAATTATTTCACATAAGATAAAGATAAAAAGAAATCAGAGTCCCCTCATCATTAATCTTCTCATACTCTTATCTCCATTCAGGTTGGTCTTGTTCTTTCCTGGTGGTCTGGTGACTTCTCCCTCCTCTGCCTGCTGGCTCTCCTCCCAATCTCTTTATTGAAATACTGAATCTTCTAATTCTTCCCCACATTGTTAAACTTTACAAAAAGTTATAGAGAGTGCTTCTTTCACCTTCTCAACTTAGGACTGAAACATGAATTTCCTCTGATTACACTCCCTTCCTCAAACCCATCAGGAGGGGAGACTGTACATTATCCCTCTCCCCCAATCCTGAGGTTGGAAGATTGAGCCAGATTTCTCCTAGCTCTCTTACTTGACCTCTCTATGATATTGGCATGAATATTTAATTCCTCCTTTTTGAAACTCTCAGTTCTCTTGGCTCCCAATGCATTATTCTCTTTTATTATACCCTTTCCTCGAGATTTTCTGTGTTGGTCCCTGCCCTTTGCCCTGCCCTCTTGAAGGGATTGGTATTCTCCTGAGTTTTTCCTTGTCTAAAACTATGTCCATAACCTTCAACTTTCTACATCTCTTCACCTCTTGCTTCCCCAGTACACTTACTCTTTTTCTGCAGTCTTTATTCTAGTTAATGGTGTATCTATCCACTTGGCTACAAAACTGAAAGCCTCAGGGTCAACCTTCTTCTCAAGGTTCAGTTAGTTACCACATATAGCAGATGCTACCTCTAAAATATTTTCTTGATTAAACTTCCATCATTCAATAACTACCATTGTTTTAGTTCAGACATCATCTTCTCTAATTTGATCTTAGGATTCTCTTACTTGATTTCACTCCCTGCAGACTCTTTTACCACCAATCCATTCTCCAAACTGAAACCATAAGGATTTTTCTACTACACAAGTAGAACTGTTATTTTCTGTTTTTAAAAGTCCCTGCCAGTTCTCTCTCTTCTGCAGGATTTAATCCATTAAGCCAGCCTATCTTTCCAGTTTTGTATTCTGCTTTTTCTTCCTAGCTTAATAGACAGCTTTCCAGTTCTTTATTTTTTTTTTATTTTTGACAAAAGAACTATTTTTTAATTGAAGTATGGTTGATGTACAATATTATATAAGTTACAGGTGTACAATACAGTGATTCACAAGTTTTAAAGGTTATACTCCATTTATAGTTATTATAAAATATTGACTATATTCTCTGTGTTGTATAGTATATCCTTAGAGCTTATTTTATGCATAGTAGTTTGTACCTCTTAATCTCCTACCCCTATATTGCTCTCTCTCCTCCCCTCTCCCCACTGGTAACCATCACCTCACTCTCTATATACGTGAGTCTGCTTCTTTCTGTTATATTAACTAGCTTGTATTTTTTTAAGTTCCACATATAAGTGATATCATATAGTATTTGCTTTTCTGTCTGACTTATTTCACTTAGCATAATGCTCTCCTAGTCCATCCATGTTGCTGCAAATGGCAAAATTTCATTCTTTTTTATGGTTGAGTAATATTCCATTATATACATATACCACATCTCCTTTATCCATTCATCTGTTAATGGACACTTGGGTTGCTTCCGTGTCTTGGCAGTTGTAAATAATTCTGCTATGAACATTGGGGTGCGTGTATCTTTTCGAATTAGTGTTTTTGTTTTTCTGGATATATACCCAGGAATGGAATTGTTGGGTCATATGGTAGTTCTATTTTTAGTTTTTTGAGAAACCTCCATACTGTTTTCCACAGTGGCTGCACCAATTTACATTCCCACCAACAGTGCACAAGTGTTCCTTTTTCTCCATATCCTCGCCAATATTTGTTGTTTGTGGTCTTTTTGGTGATAGCCATTCTGACAGGTGTGAAGTGTGACAGGTATCTCGTTGTAGTTTTGATTTGCATTTCCCTGATGATTAGTGATGTTGAGCATCTTTTCATGTGTCTGTTGACTATCTGCATTTCCTCTTTGAAAGAGTGTCTATTCCGTTCTGCCCATTTTTAAATTGGGTTTTTTTTTTTTGCTGTTGAGTTGTATGAGCTGTTTATATATTTTAGATATTAACCCCTTATTGGTCATATTGTTTGCAAATATTTTCTTTAAATAGTTCTTTAAAACAGTTCTTTAAAATAGAACATGACATGTTCTTTCAAACTTCTTGTATACAGACTGTATGTTCCTAATATCTAAAATGTTTTCCATCTTCCTTCCTCTGAGAAACAATCCTTTTCAAGACATGGTTCAAACATTATCTCTTTTATTGAGTTTTTTCTACTATAGTGCCTAGGGGATAGAATGGAATAAACAATATTTATTGAGTGTTAGGTATTCACCAAAGCATTTTGCCAAGTATTTAAAAATTGTTGTTTCACTGAATCCTCTCAATAATTCATGCATAATTACTGTTACCCCTTTGTAGATGAATAAACAAGGCCTTAGAAGGAATGGATAACTTCATTAAAACATGCATTTACTGAGGGCAGGGATTGTGTCCATTTACTTCTGTGGCCTTCAGCACTGGCCAACAATAGTAAACGTTGAGTAAATATTCACTGAAGGAAGAAGAATGGGAGGCTGTTCCATAGAACATGAACTACAAAGAGGCAAAATATCTATAATAGAAGTTCTTGGAATAATGGGGGTTGTTGTAACATGGTATAGGAAATGGGAGGAGAGACCGAGGAGAGGAAATGTTTTTTTCTAAAAGGAAATTTAATATTTGAGCTCAAGGCAGTAGAACTTTAATGTTGATATTCGTGGGGATATATAGACACTAGGATTAGAAAAGGATTGCTCTATGCCTACAATAATTTGTGGAATGTGCCATCTGATAATGTACCACATGAGAACCAGATAACAATGACTACAATAAGACACTCAACCACTTATATTTTTCCAAGCCAACATTATTTCTTAGTATGTAAAAAAACAAAATTATACGATTTTGGTTTTTGCTTCTTTAGTTTATCTTATCACATTATTCACAATTCAGTCAAGCTCTTCAAAGCCTAATAAGTAGGAATATTTATTCTGCTGTATTTCTGGAAATAGTTTAAAAATCCTTTAAAGCTTTCTTTTTTTTTTTTTTTTGATTAGGTATTTATTAAAGTTGACTTAACTAATATTTGAGATTTATGTAACTTTGCTTTGGATTAAATTGTAACATTTACAAAGTTCCAAGTGGATCAACATTTTAAAATGTTTAAATGCAAGTATTTAATGCAATTTTTAAATGCAAGTATTAAATCATAAGTGAATATTGAAAGGAAAAAAAGAGAAGTGCAAAGTAAACATGAAACTTGAAGGCAAACCAGTAGTATTTGTCATGTAAGACTTATTCCATATTTTTTTATAGAATACCTCAAAATAGGTCAAAAACTCTTGGAATTTTAGATTGGGATTTTGAGAACATTCTAGTCCAAACCTCTGATTGTAAAGTGAACAAATGAGGTACAGAAGGGTAAGTGACTTATTACAGTCAAGGACGAAGCAGAATTAGAGCCAGTGACTATCACCCAACATATTTCTAAGTCCTTGATTTCTCTTCATTTTCACTGTTGTCTATCAAATGAATGAATTATCAATGGAGGAGTGAAACCATCTAGCTGATGACATCAGAGTGTTGGCAGCTAGTGTGGTTTGTTAAGGAAGGAGGGATTCACTTAAACTGTGTCTCCATCACCTTCCCTAGAATGGGCCCCTTGAGGTCTAACATTGCAGAGTTAGAAGCATAAAACGTGATAAATACCCTGAAAATATAATTTGAGCCTCTAACATGAGGAGTTACAAGAAACATAACTTAGAAAGAGGCAATTAGGAAGGATGTGCTTATCTTAGGTTTTCCCAGATTATATATAACCTTGCATTTTAGTATAAAACTGCCAAAGCCAGTAACAGTTTGGTTTATTTTGTGGGGGAGGGAAGAGCGGACATTCAGACACATCAATTAAGGAAGAAATTCTTGCTTAAGAATTATCTTTATGGCTCATAATTGTAAACTGTTCTATATTCTCTATTTATTAAATAAAAATGATTATTCATGGACTATTCAGTCCTTTTCATGCTCCAGTCTAAAGTTTTACTCCAAAGGGTAGAAGGATCTGCTTTAACTCAGAAGGTTTTTGAAGATTTCCAGAACCGGGGTCCTTGCATTTCTCCCACTAGTACTTATCCAAAGCTGAGGTATCCGGCTCAGGGCTTTTTGAGAGAAAGCCCTTTGATTGTCCTGCATTTGGCCAGCTTCCAGCTTTGCTGCATGATGATTAAGTGTGCTTTTACCCAAAAAAGTTCAGAAAAGCTTAAATTATTCTTGAAAAACAGAAAGTCTTATCAGACTTTATACACAATTTAAAGCCCAGATAATGACCAGCTTTTCCTACCTCTAGACAGACACTGCTACAGAGACTAATCACCAACTGCAAGGAAGAGATACAGATCTAAAGCACAGAAGTACAACACACAGGGCTGATGCCTTCACCAGGTACCATGGTACTCCTTTATCTAGTGACATTTCCTGTCTTCTCCTCCAACCTTTCCAAATAGGCAGATATTTATTTGATTTTTTATTAAGCCAAATCTGGGACCTTATACTTTCGTTATGAAGGAAGGTTAGCTATGGTGCATTTGATTTTGCTCTCCACTTTGTTCAAACCCGTACAAGGACTCTGATAAACACCAGGAAAGATTAGTACAGTGAAAGAATTAAATAAAGTTCAGGTACAAAGTAGAGGATTAGGGAAAAAGAGACTCAATTTAGGAGACGATGAAACTCAGTTCCTACATTTCTTTGAAGTACAAAGTACATATTGTTTTATGGAGTAAATTATAAGTTGCTGTCTATTGCACTTCTTACAATAAAAAGCCCCATATTTTAGCTATTTTTTACAGTAGAGAACTAAAAACCACTTTCTGATATTCCTCCAGTCTGCCAAATCAGATCATTTCCCTGTAGGTTTCTTTACTTTCTTACACCCAACTTGGTTCAACCTTCTTCTTTTTTTTTTTTTTAAATTTTATTTTATTTGTAAGACTGACATTCTGGACCCCAGCTGAGAAGACAACTTTCCACAGCTCTGAATGGACACTCAGTTTCTTGGCTTCCGCTAAACTACTCAGTCAGTTGCAAGTAGGCAAAACACCTTGGCAGCCCCAAGCTTGATTTTGCTTGGAACCTGCTTGATCAATGCTGGCTGAACCTGAGCTGCCCTCGTGGTTTACTCTTGGAGTTGGTAGCTGAACCTCAATTGACTCATCCACTGTTATATACCAATCCTTTATCCTCCCTCAGTATTGTCCCAGAGTCAGTAAGATTCATTTGGTTATTCATTTACTGGCCTAATATGCACCAGCTGCTAAGAGATATAAAATGACTGCGATGGATGTGGTCCTGCTCTTTGGAACTGAAGGTCTGTTTGGGAGTACAGATAACTAAACAGGCACAGATAACTAAACAGGCAATTACACAGCTCTGTGTGCTGGGAAAAAGGAAGAACAATGTGTTATGTAGTCACTGAGGAAGGATGCTTAATCCGACTCCGAAGCTCACGGAAGGCTTTCCAGAAAAGGTAGCGTGTAAAGTGAGAGCTATAGGATGAGTTGGAGTTAGTCAAGAGAAACCTGGAGATAGTACTTCAGGCAGAGAAACCAGCCTGAGTCAAAATCTCAAGAAGAGAGGGCATGATGTATCTCAGGAAAAGAAAGTAATTCAACATCAGTGGATCAGAGAATGTGTGTGCTTTGTAGGAGGTGGAGGAGCTGGGAGACAGGGTGGGAAAGAGTTAAGTAGAGGCTGAAGGGGACTTTGTAAAGCAAGAGAAGGTTGCCTCAAGGGTGTTGAGAAGCCCCTGGAAGAGCGACATAAATGGATTTGTGCTGTTAGAAAGTTCATGCTGGCTAAAGGAAGGCAAGTGGACTAGTAAGGAGGCTGCCGCGCTAGCCCAGGCAAGAGGATGCAGAGAGCTGTCCTAGTTCAGTAGTGACGAGGGTGCAGAGAAGTGAGCGGACAGGAGGGAGGTTTAGGAAGCAGAGTTGATGCACTTGGTGCCTGATGAGACGTAGGGAATGACGGAGTGGAAGAAGGCAAGCATAATACCTTGGTTTCTGGGTTGAACAACTGGGTGAATTATGATGCCTTTTTCTGAGCTGGAAAAGGAGAAGTGTTTGGTTCTCCTAGTGCCCGATGATCAGCCATAATTTCTTAACCATTCTGTCTTCTCTCTCTTCTCACTCCAATTGGTCTTGCCTTTTCCCCATTTCCCTATTTTCCTTCAGGCTGTGGCCAACCTCACCTTAAATAGCTCCTGGCTTTGTTCCACTTTAGAGGTGCTTTGTTTCCTCATATGGAAAACCTGGCTTCACAAAGTTCACGCATTTATACCTACTTTCTTCTCCGTCAGAAATGTCCCCTGCCCTTTATTTTCCAGGCAAACTTTGCCAATCTATTGAAGCCCAGATCAGCTATGACTTCCTCAGTGAAGTCATTCCCAGATCCAAAATGCATACTGTGTGGGTCCACCCCTGTTCTACATCCTTTGGTTCACATCTCCGTAATAGGATGTCCTACCCATTGCATTGTCTGTCTCTTTTGTCTTCACCTTCTCAGCATCCCATCACCTCACAGAGGATTATTATTAGCTTCTTGAAGGCAGCTAATTATATCTGTCATTCATATTTCTATTATCACCATCAGAAAAGGGACTTGTAAATATTAGATGTTCAAGAAGAGTTTAATGATGAAATATGAATGAACTGTCTATATGCTTTTCCTTACAGATTTCTTCCAGGTTCATTTTCTTCAAAATTTTTTTCTCATTTAATCCCACTCATTAGCCAATTTGCCAATACATCCTTGAGTCTTCTTGTAATAATTGTTTTTTTATGTGAATAAATAAGACAACTTCATGGAACTTTTGAGTTTGTTATGAACACTGAGTTCCCTAAGAATAGAGTCATGTTGTGTATGTACAATGGAGAACACACTGATTTTCTAACATATCACCAAATACTTCAGAAACATGGGATTAGTTGTGACATCTCAGACAAATTACTTAAACCTTTCTAAGTCTTGGTTTCCTCGAATATTAAATGGTATAATCTATATCACATTCATTTGTTGCAAGAATTAATTGAACAAATGCATTTAGAACACTTAGCACAGTACCTGGAGCAGTAAAATTGCTCAGTAAATGCTATCTCTTCTGAATCTCTGCTCTCCCTATAATTGTTTAAACTTTGTATATTTTTATAACTTCTGATTTTTAAAAAATTTTATTCTAACAGACTGGCAATTGTGCATGTGTATATATATGTGTGTGTGTGCTGCATGCATTTGACAGATGTTGATAGATCCACTTTTAAAGAAAGCAGTGCATATTTAATACATTGGTCAAGAGAGCTCTCATGTTGTGTACATTTGCCTTTAGCAATAACCTTGTGAAATCTCCTGTTTCGCGGCTAATTTGTCATCTACTTTTTGCTTACGTATATTTTTTCTTTCTCCAGTGGGAACCATATCTTTTATTTTTTTGGACCTGTAGAGTGCCAAGTACTATGTTTTGTGCTTATTAGGCATTTAGTAAATATCTGAACAACTCTAGCCTTGCCCCCTTGACCTGGAAATATGGGAGAAGCTGTTCAATCTCTCTAGTTGTGTCTACAAAGAGCCATGAGCCTCTGGAGGGAGAGAGAAAGAGGTCAAGAATGATTATTTCCCATCAGTACAGAAAGCTCTGAGAATCCTCTTGGCTGTTTTTCTGAAGCAGGAGGGAGTTATTTTCCCTCTTCAGTACTCTGTGTCAGAACCCAAAGTGAATTCTTGAGGAACTATGAGGAAGATGGAAGCTGATCCAAAGTGCCTACACTAACTTCTATGGCTGCAGGATTCAGATATCAAGTATCTGGGTTCAGAAATCGTGATGCTTTAGAGAGCCTTAGAGGCAGTGTGTTGTGCTCCTTAGTCTTGCCATCCACAGCCTCCTATGGGTATCAATTTAAAAAAATTAAACCACATACCCTTCCTTCCTCCCTCCCTCCCTTCCTTCCTTCCTCCTTCCCTCCCTCCCTCCTTCCTTTCTTTCCTTCCTCCTTTCCTCCCTTCCTTCCTTCCTCCCTTCTTTCCTTCCTTCTCTTCTTTTTCCTCTTTAGAAACATTTTTACAAAAATTATACATGCTTATTACAAAAAATTCAAGCAAGTATATTTTATTTCTTTTACATTGCTTTCCTGTTTTCATTAGGATTACTCTGTTAGCACAAGGATGTGAGGTCTTATTTTTGTGGTCCATGTGTGTCGTATAAGTGATGGCACTCCTAACAGACAAGGTGCTTCAGGCTGGTTTCAGAGACTTTTCCAAGCCACAGGGTTACCTGTACTGGATCTGCAAGGTACCCTGATGAGATCTTCATGGTAAGGTTTTGTTATCTCAAGATCTTCCCCTTTCTTCATTGAAAGAAATTTACCTAGATGTGAGATGTTAATGTTAATAAAATTATTAAAGGGTTAACTTAGAGACATTAAGCTATTAACCCCTGAGTTATACATTTTACTAGTACAGCCCCAGTGTTATTAGGAAATCGAGGAAATGAACCTCAGAAAAAGTCTGTCACAGAGCTTTGCTTATTGTATATGCTTACTAAACATTTGATGAATGAATAAGTAAATGGTTGAATGAATTGGCACCAACCTATATGTATCTCCTAGGTTGTCTGTCAATTTATTCTGAGGTTCTCTACATATTTTTCTCAGTGAGTCCTCTGGTTTCTTTAGCTTTGAAAGTTAGATTAGAATGTATGTACTTCTGGGGAAAGTTATGGTAATCATCACATTTTACCAATATAATTATTATATTTCAGAGCATCTAATGAGCAATAGAGTTAAATCCTGTGGTACCCGTAGTCAGGCAAGCATAGTTTGAAAATCATTAACTGTAAACACCAATATTTTAAGATCTTTTTATTTTCTGCTAAAAAAATGGCATATGTGAATGAGATATTTTTAAATGACTGACCCATTTCACAGATTAAAAAATGAGTTTTGGGATTTTCCTTAAGTTTTGCATAGAAAATCAGTGGTATATGAAAGCTAGAAACTCAGGAATTTATTTCTTCATCTTGTGCTTAACCATTTGGAGACAGGCCGTCTCCAGACTATATTTTCTTTTTAATGGCAATAAAGTGAATGAACTCAAAGAACAGTCTAGCATCCTGCTGAGATTGATATGAAAAAGGACAGGGAAAGAAAAGATTCCTCATTAATGGATTTATATTCTAGTGATAGGACTAAGGGGTGGAAAGGTCATTTTGGAAAGTAAAGTGAGACATAGAGCATGCAGAAAAATTATCTTGTTATCTGACTTAGAGACATGAGGCTGCACGTTACCCTCTGTTCGTTTATTTTTTCTCCTAGTTTCCCTTTTATTTTTAGATAAATGTGAGTCAGACAGATGAGACAAGAGTAATTTTTAGAAACTCTCTTGCTTTGCAAGCTTTTGGGAGCAGAGTTTTGCTTGTTTTATATGGTCTGATTGGAAGTGCTATTGACTGTAAAGGAAGAACAAGGCATTCAATCAGAATTTGGGGATAAGTGGGCAAAACAATGAAAATATTAAAAGTTGAGTGTATGAGGCCATAATCAGACAAAATTTAAAACTTAATTTGAAGACTGAAATTGAAGTTCTTTCTAGATTATCAGGAAAGGAAAGACATTGTACCTCTGAAAGGACTTTTTAGTTCAACAAGGAGAGTGGGATTAGAAGGTAACTATTTAGATGACCCTATGCTTTGTGACAGGTCACTTATATATAAACACCTTCATTTAATTTTCAACAATTTCTTGGCCAGAGATGTGTTATTTTTTAAAATGTAGATGAGAAATTTTAGACCCTGAGAGTAAATGTGTCATCCACAGTCTCAGCTGCAGAGTGGCAGAGGCCAAGATTCAAACACAGTTTTCTTTGGCTCCAACCCTCTGCTCTTACTCCTACACAGAAGCTCTCCTTCTATCTTCTAGCACTGGGGATACAGATGAGTAAAGCACCTTGTGTGCCAGAGACCTTACCACCAGACAGACACAAATGTATCTGTGTATATGTATATACGTCTCTGGTGAGATATAGCTTGTGACTCAGTTATACTCAAGACACAGTCTCAGCCCAAAGAAGGGGATGATCAGCTCTGCTGAAGCTGGAATGGAGCAGGTCAGCTAAGATTTTATGGAAAAGGAGAAAAAGCCAGTTGAGCCATGTCTCCCATGTTGACAAGGCACAGTAGGTCATCTGAGATGGAAGGGAAAATCTGCACAAAATGACTTGAAACAATAACATAGAAGATGTGTTTGTAGGATTGCCAGATGAAATTCAGGGCATCCAGTTAAAGAGTTTCAGATAAACAACCAAGAGTGTTTTAGTATAAGTATATCCTATACAATATTTGGAACATACTTATACTAACACATTCTTGGTTGTTTATCTGAAACTCAAATTTGATTGGGCATTCTGTAAGTTTGTTTGCTAAACCTGGTCATGCTATGCATTTGAGTCTCGTTGGAGACTAGTTTGTAAGGCTGGGAGCACCAGGAGGGGTGCCGAGAGGGTTAGGCTAAGGATCCAGTCTTTGCTATACAGGGGATAAACAGGATTTAAAACAGGATTACCCTACAGATGAGTATCTGTTTATCCTGTGACTGGGTTAATTTATGCCACTTAGTTAAAAACAACAAGCAACTGAACAACGAATTGTCTCTAATGAAAAGGACTTTTCTGCTCAAAGAGTCATATAATAAAATGACTTCCAACAAACTTTCAAATAAATTATTAGTGTCTGATGATTCTTTTCTGCAAAAATGAAAAGAGAAAAGGAGGCACGGTTTGGGTTAGAGAGGAGAAAATTAAATAAAACCAGATATATTTATATCACATATTTAGTACATATGTGTTTCCTGTTTAATTTCTAAGTGGGGAAAAAATGCAGATGGAATCGTATTATCCCCGTGCAAATCCCATCTAAACTAAACCAAAGATATTGAGCTCTGACTCAGTAGCATGGAATTCTTCCCGGAGTCACAGAAGAAGGCATATCCCATGAAGACAATCAGGAATCACCCTGTGGATGGCAGGTGGCATTTTTACATTTATTTAAAAACTTAAGGGTAATAGGTCATTAAAAAAGCTATTTCCTTACAGTATTTTTGCTTAACAATGTTCTATGTATTTCTGACATTGGAGATATAGCATGTCTCCTACCTTGGGGGTGTTGGCTGAAAGGAGGCATCTAAACATTTCAGTATAACGTTTAGAAAATTAAATTGTTTGTGAGAGAAATGACTGCATACCAATTTAGACTTTTCTCTCCCTCCTCATTAAATATGTGACTGTGTCTTTTATTTACTTGTCTCTTCGCTCCAGAAAGGATTTAAGGCAGCTCATAAATATGGGCAAGACCCATCACTCCTACACATGTGGCTGCTCAAGCATTTTGATGATTGTACACTTTAAAGTTAAACGCCAAGACTTCTTTCTGTATGATTAGTGTGTGTCTGCTTCTGGGGTAGGTTATGGTAATCATTATGTTTTACCAACAACAAGATTTTTGTTATTTCATGGTATCTACTGAACAATAGCATAAATCCTAAGGGAACCATAGTCAAGCAAGCCTATTTTGAAAGCTGTTTGTTAGACAGAAAAAATCTATTTGACTTGGAGATTTTGCCTTGGTTTCAATTTTATTTAATAGGGGATTTCACTGTCCTTTGCTTAATCCTGTTCTCACTTTAGCTGGAGTTGAAGAAAGACAAAAATCTAACTCTGGTAAACACAATCTGAGTTTCATCATCAACACTTTTGTATAAAGACCAGATAAATAACCAAAAGGAAGTATAGGTCATAATAAATGACTTCGATTCATTGTGTTTCCCTGGATTATTTTTACTTTGCTAGGCATACTATTCTTGCTTAAAATAAAGTGCTATTAGTTATCGAAGATGTGACTTGATAAAGAGTAAGGCCGTTTTTTAATCATGGCCTATTTGAGATCTTGCCTTACCTGGGAAAGGATTTAAACTTCAGCAAGAATGGATTAAGGCAGGGGTCCCATGAAACTGGTCCCTGGTGCCAAAAAGGTTGTGGACCGCTGGATTAGGGGCTAGAATTTAACATGTTGGAAGGTCATGCCTTCCAGATATTGTTTTCAATGTTTTGGCAGGTGTCTTGTCAAATATGCTGGGGTTTTACTGCATCTGATGATGACAACCTCAAGCTCCAAATGAGCTTGACAAGCTGAACAAATTGGCTGAGTCTCACAGAATGAATTTTGATAGGAACAAACAATAAATACACATCCCTGTACTTGGATTCAGAAAACCAACTGGGAAAATAGTTGGTATTGAAAATGCTGGGAAAAAAATGGCCTAGGGCTTTTAGGTAACAGTGAGTTCAATATAGGTCAACAGAGTGGTGAGGCTGTCATAAGTCTAATAGGGTTTAGGTCAACTTTGGAGCAAACTTTCTAGGCTAAGGAAGATGTGATAACCCCACTCAACATTCCACAGTGGTCAAAATTTCTTTTCAAATCCCGAGTTCATATCTAGGCGCCCCACTTTAAGAAAGTATGCTTTCAGAAACAAAAGATGTGCTTGGTGAGAGCATATAAAATCATGTCAAAGGAAGAAAAACTACAGGGACACAAGATGTTTTATCTGGAAGAAAGAAGAGTTTTATTATTGAAGAGGAAAAGGTTTATTCTCTCTGCTGTCATATGTATACAAAGACCAATCTATAGAAGCTTCCATATAAGGATGGACTTGCTTATAGTTAATCCTGTTTAGATAGAATGGGCTCCTTTAGGAGGCCAGCACCTCTCACCTGTTGGAGAGGCGATTTTCACATTAGATTTAGATCTAGATCTTTGTGGTCCTGTCTGAATCTGGTATTCTACTATTCTAAGAATGTTTAGAATATTTACACATGTTTTTCTGGTATGAATATCTTCCAAAGCGATCAAGTATTTCAGAAAATTTAGTGATATTGCAAAACAGAAAACAATGACACTAAACTAGCATTTGTTATCACATAGACAAAGTAACTGGTTGATTGATTAGAAAATTAAATTTTGATGTGTAGGTATCTAAGAGACATGGATTGTTTTCTGGTTATTGGGCCTTCTTGCCTACAGACATGCCATTTAAATATAATTCTCAATATAAACAGGCAAAATGATTACAACAAATACACATAAAACCCTGATCAAAACAGTTTGAAATTACATTAGCTGTAAAATTCCATTATAATCAGAAATTTTGTGTTGATTGCTTTTATGTATCATTGTCTCTTTTCAGTCTTTTAATGTACCATGAAAAATCTCCGGATAACAAATGCTTGTCAAGCCCCAGCCAATAGTTCACTTGTTTCCAAGAATATTTGATATTTTAAGATACCCATATGACAAAATAAGTTAGTCCCTTGGAGTTTGTTTTAATAAGATTCATAAAATCAATTCTATGATCCTTTTTTTGTCTTCCTATCAACACCCCCTCTACTTCATTTTTGCTAGCCACCAGCTGGCTTTTTTTCCCACCACAAAAGGACTCTAAACGGCAAGATAATTATACAAAAAGAGATTTGCTCCAAAAGTTCCACGGAGCCAACTATGTCAGCGATGGAAAGAACTAGTACATTTTGTTTTGAATATAAAAAAAAAATCCTAGATCTGGCAATTTGCCTACTTAAGCCCCAAATATTCTTGACTCCAGAATTCTAAGTGAAGAAGCTCACCTTTTCTTCTTTAATTTATTTCTAAAACTATGAGGTAAAAATTTGCATCAGCTTTATAATATCCCTTGTGATGTCAAATCACATTAAAATATACGAAGTAGAATGTTAAATTATAGTACAGTAGTGTATATATTAGTCAGCTAAATTAGAAGGCTAGATGGTGTTGAAATTCTCATAACCAGGAGTCCAAATCATGATAAAAGTTTTGATATATTCCTTAGTTAAAAACTCCTGGTGTTATGTAATCATCCCAAAGTTAAGGGGTCAGGTTTGGATGACTGTGGAAGGGACACAATCCTTGAAAGTGAACAAAGAAGTGGGTATAGCCCATATTGCTATAGACAGCCATCTTGTAGCCATGAAGGAAGCCATCCTAGGATGAGGCAACCAAAGCCAGAGGGGTTTAGGAGAGGAGCACTGAGTCCAGATAATCACAAAGAAATGGAGCGAAAGCTCAGATCACACCTTTCATGAAATTTATTCTCACTTGAAATATTGGAGATGTGAGTCAATAATAAATTATCTTTTAGATTAAAAAAAAATCTCGGTGTTCAATTCCATTAGTATCTCACTTTCTTTCCTTTCCTGATATTTCAATATTATTACCAGATACTCTTAGTTCCAGGATTTAGAAATCAGTTACAAAAACTGAAAGCAGATTTGTCCAGCCAGGGTTATCTCAAATTTTCAGGAAATAAACATTTAGGCAGAAAAGCAGATGGTATGCTGTCTGCACAGGCTTATTTTTCAATAAATACAAGCCAGTTCAATTCACTGCTTTCCAGGTAAAATACCTCATAAGAGATAAATGTCTGAGGGTACTCTGTACTAACATTTTGCCTTAATGTATAAATTCTCAGAGGTATGAAAAATGCATGAGGGTTAGAAAATCATATTGAAAGAACTTTAGATCTTTAGCTCTCCAGGAGACTAAATGAGAGGCCACCTTGTTATCCTGTGTTCTAACAAACCCCTACCATATTAAGAGCTCACTTGAAAGCATTTCAGTGTATACTGTGTCATGTAAGCAAAGGGCAAATTTGTACATTCAAAGCATGCGTTTTTGAAAAGCAAAGCACTGCTCAAATATGAGGACTCGTAGTTATATATCATTTTAATAGAGCTACATACTAAACACCATAACTTGTTATTCATGAAAGAACTTAGGGTGCATACGGTGAACAGGATTAAATTGTATCCTAATAACTTTCTCGGAAAAGCTAGTGGAAAATTAGCTGCATCCCACCAGGCAATAAATACATCACACTAAACAAAATTTAAACTAGAGAACAATCAACCCCTTTTCTTTGTTCTTTCAAAGGAAAAGCGGATTAGACCTCTGAAGAAAAGATCAAGAGCATTTTATGGGAAATTCAGGGAAAAAAAAAAAAACTATTTGGACTGAAATCAAAATGTTATGAATAGTACTTTCTAAGTAATGACACATATCAGCAGCATTTGTAACCATAAGAACAATGTGATAAATTTTAATCACTTGGGACTCCAGCTCTGTGGGAAGTGCTCACTACACAGACATCATTTATAGGTTTCCAGTTATGACCTACGTCTAAAAGACATTTTAATGATAACCGGAGAAAGTAGATAGATTGTCTTCCTAGAGTGTTGAAGTCCCTGCTTGTTGTCATCCTCAGCTCTATTAAAGAGTAGAGGCTTACAAAGGTACTCTTCAGTCTAGCAATCAGGATGCAAGACCAAAGGGATGGAACTATCTAAGATAAAATATGCCAGAAACGTACACTCCTCAGGATTTCCTGTGGGAGTCTGACCAAAATAAAGCAATATTAATAAATATAAATTCTGGAACACTATTATCAACAGAAACAGAGTCTTGAAATGTACCCTTGAAATTCTTCTAGTTTCCTCAGGCAGGTCAACTATTTCAACGTTATTTTGCAAAATGTTAGACCTCCCTACGGGGACAATTGCTTTAAATTATATTAAAGACTCGAAGATTCTAATAGACATGCTAAAGGAAGGAGTTTAATTTGTTGGATGCTCTAAATCTTTGAGCTCACTCAGGATCTCTCACTCAGGGTCCTTTGGCCTCTTGGCCTTGAAAACATTTGGGAGCAACAAAAAAATGTAGTTTCAAAGCATCTCAACAACAGAAATCACCAATACGCAATTGGTGAATTTGCTTTTTTCCTTTCCCCTGTCTTTACTGCATATTTGGAAAGAAAGGAAGCTCAGGTGATGCAAATGGAATAAGAGAAAGAGAAAAGAAACAACCAAGGAAAAGGCTTGTGTTCTTAAACCATAAAGAATCATCACCCTCAGTCAGATTTCATCCCAGTAATTTGAAAAACATCCCTTCGAATGTAGCGCAAAGCCAAGCAAGATTTTTTGGTCCAAGTTTTCTCATGAGGCAAGACCTTGTGAGTCTTGAGTCTTCAGCCTCTCTGGGCTTCCATACCATCCTGAGCAAGTGAATCAATTCTCACAGTCAGGGAGACACTGCTTTTGACTATTCTCCCTTCAGAACATTTGGTCACCAGCAATGTGGGGGAATGAAATGACTGCTCGCATTTCTCCTTGCATTCTGGTTTCAAAGTATTTTTTTTTTAACCCCCCAAATATAATTTTCCTTAGTAGAGTTAAGGAAGCCAATATACATATAACATCCCACTCAAATCTAGCAAATTTGTAACCAACTGGAGAAAAATCTTTTGTTTTACAAGGTTATTTGCCCAGAAGAGCTAATTACAAATGTGCTTGACTTCTCCAGCTTTCAGCAAAATCGGTAGCTACTAAAATCAGAGAGTGCTGAGAATAGAAGATGGGTCAGTAATTACTCATCTTGCCTTAAAGAGTAAATAAATACACATAAATCTGAAGAGACTTCTGTCTCCTAGTTGATCAAATTCTAAAGTTTGTTTCAAAAAATCACTTCCTTAAAGGTAGGAATGAGCAAAGTGGTTGCACATCAAAGATAATCACCAAATGGAGTCATCGAACATGTCACTGGAGCCATATTTTAGACATCCAGGGACTCTCAGTATTACTATCTTTTAAAATTGTTTACATATTAAAATGTAAGACCTGGTGTTAAGCTGACAAAATAAAGTACTCAGAATCAAGGTTTGTTAGCGGACACATGGAAGCAGCAGGATTCATGTTATTTGTTACCTGTTACTTCTAACGATGAGGCTAGAGGGCAACTGCTTTCAAGAAAACAGACCTTTCTCAACTAGGCTGAGCTGCAAGCACAAATGATGACCTGACCCCAAATGAAAGGGCTAAAGTTAATCTAAGATGTTTACGTCATAGAACCTTCCAGTTTTGAATGACCTTAACAATCTAGACACTTCCCTCTTCCTCCCATCCTACCTATGAATGGTTCAATGACCCACCTAGTCTTCCAACCCAGGTCTCCAGATTGGTTTATTATGATTATTTTTTGACTGCTAGAAACCCACAACCATGGTTGATTTTTGTTGTTGTTATTGTTCTTCCTTTCTTTTTGTATTTTTTTCTTTTACTTTTAAATTGTTTAAGGCAGACTCTTTATTTTCATGAAAGTCATGTCAGTGGAAATGTTTTTTCTAAATGCTTTGTATTTTCTCTCAATCTACTCTTTCAGGAATGCTTATCTTATGAGAAAAGACCGTGTCATGAATGGAGTGTCTGTAGAGCTGTTGAAAATGCTGAATGATTACAATACAGCAGAAGAATGATATCCAACACCAACTTCTTGGTTAGGTTAACTGATTACGCTTTCTGTGATTAATAAACTATCCTACAGATTAGCAATGAGAACTAGTTATTTAACCATAGTTATGGCTTGGCATAGATGTGATAGGCTATCTACTCAAGGAGCCTTTTGAACTGTAGAATATGTTTAGTATTTTGGTTTCCGAAGAAACACCATAGTTCCAACCCTTTCTCTGTTCTCTATTTTATGACTGTGGATAAAGTTTAGACAAAGGAGCATTTCAATTATATGTTTAATTCCAAGACTCTGTGAACCAGGCAAATTCCAGAGCAAGACAAATTGGGCTATTTCATTTCACAAGACCTTTATTGCAGATCCTGGAGTTAAGGCTAACAAAGATATAATGATAATAATCAGCTAACATACAGGATAAGAGGAAATGAATAGAAGGAAGAAGTTACATTATAGTTGATGGATAAATGATATCTCATAAATGACAGATTTGTATCCTATTCTTAGGACTAGCGTTTTTATCAATTGTTTTTGACTTTTTCATTCACAGGGATGTTTATTTGTTGAATAGTCAATCTAAACTGCACTGTACTTTTGAACTTCCCATTTTAATGGGAAGGTTTTGTCAGAGAGAAATCTGAATTCACACAGATTTGAGAAGTGATGTATGATACTACATACTGTGTTTTACAGCCTTTGAAGCTCACACCTTCCCCGCATATAGCACACACATCAGTCCAACACTCACAAAGCTCAGCTGGGATGAACAGCTCCACTGAGACTGAAATTATTCCACCAATGTCCCTGCCTCTGCCTCACTGAAAACCTCCACCAACAGGCCCCTTTGAAGACCTCTGTGTTCAGGGGAGAGATGTGACCACATCAAGGGTCAGAGATCAGTCTAGTCTGATTATCTATATAGTATCTATATATTATGATCTGGGAACTGGAACTGAAGTCCTTTTAAGCCCATTGGGACACAATGATCAGGTTTTATAATATGCACATGAAAGCATCATCTGACTTGGTTAAGGTTCTGTGTATCAGAGATCCTCATGTGAAATGAAATTTCTGTTATTAAAAAACAGAAAGCGGAGAGGACTGGGGTTGGGTGTGTGAATACAGCCTGAAGGGGGCTAGTGCATCACAGCTAGCCGGGAGGGAGTCGGGGAAAAAGTCTGGACCTGCTTAAGAGGCAAGAGACCATTGTTTCAGGGTGTGTGAGGAGAGGGGATTCAGAGCACCGCCTAAACGTGCTCCAGAGACGGGCGCGAGCCGCGGCTATCAGCACAGACCCCAGAGACGGGCATGAGATGCTAAGGCCACTGCTGCAGCCACCAAGAAGCCTGTGTGCGAGCACAGCTCACTATCCACACCTCCCCTTCCGGGAGCCTGTGCAGCCCGCCACTGCCAGGGTCCCGTGATCCAGGGACAACTTCCCCAGGAGAACACACGGCGCACCTCAGGCTGGTGCAACGTCACGCTGGCCTCTGCCGCCGCAGGCTCGCCCCGCATCCGTACCCTTCCCTCCCCCCCGCCTGAGTGAGCCAGAGCCCCCAAAGCAGCTGCTCCTTTAACCCCGTCCTGTGTGAGCGAAGAACAGACGCCCTCAGGCGACCTACACGCAGAGGCGGGTCCAAATTCAAAGCTGAACCTTGGGAGCTGTGCGAACAAAGAAGAGAGAGGGAAATCTCTCCCAGCAGCCTCAGGAGCAGAAGATAAAAGCTCCACAAACAACTCGATGTGCCTGCATCTGTTGAATACCTGAATAGACAACGAGTCATCCCAAATTCAGGAGGTGGACTTTGGGAGCAATGACATATATATATTTTTTTCCTTTTTCTCTTTTTGTCAGTGTGTATGTACATGCTTCTTTGTGTGATTTTGTCTGTATAGCTTTGCTTTTACCATTTGTCCTAGGGTTCTGTCTGTCCGTTTTTTTTTTTTTTTTAGTATAGTTTTTAGCAATTGTTATCATTGGTGGATTATTTTTTTGGTTTGGTTGATCTCTTCTTTCATTTTTTTAAATTACTTTTTAATTTTTTTATTTTTAATAATTTTTTATTTTTTACTTTAATAACTTTATTTTTTTAAAGTTTTTCTTTCTTTCTTTCTTTTTTTCTCCCTTTTTTTCTGAGCTGTGTGGCTGACAGGGTCTTGGTGTTCCGGCCGGGTGTCAGGCCTGAGCCTCTGAGGTGGGAGAGCCAAGCTCAGGACATTGGTCCATCAGAGACCTCCCAGCTCCATGTAATATTAAATGGAGAAAGCTCTCCCAGAGATCTCCCTCAATGCAAAGACCCAGCTCCACTCAACAACCACCAAGCTACACTGCTGGACACCCTATGCCAAACAACTAGCAAGTCAGGAACACAACTCCACCCATTAGCAGAGAGGCTGCCTAAAATCATAGTAAGATCACAGATATCCCAAAACACACCACCGGACACAGTCCTGCCCAGCAGAAAGACAAGATCCAACCTCATCCACCAGAACAGAGACACCAGTCCCCTCCACCAGGAAGCCTACACAACCCACTGAATAAGCTTTAGTCTCTGGGGGCAGACAACAAAAACAACGGGAAATATGAACCTGCAGCCTGTGAAAAAGAAACCCCAAACACAGTAAGTTAAGCAAAATGAGAAGACAGAGAAATACACAGCAGATGAAGGAGCAAGGTAAAAACCCACCAGACCAAACAAATGAAGAGGAAATAGGCAGTCTACCTGAAAAAGAATTCAGAGTAATGATAGTAAAGATGATCCAAAATCTTGGAAATACAATGGAGAAAATACAAGAAACATTTTACAAGGACCTGGAAGAACTAAAGAGCAAACAAACAATGATGAACAACACAATAAATGAAATTAAAAATTCTCCAGAAGGAATCAATACCAGAATAACTGAGGCAGAAGAATGGATAAGTGACCTGGAAGATAAAATACTGGAAATAACTACCACAGAGCAGAATAAAGAAAAAAGAATGAAAAGAATTTAGGACAGTCTCAGAGACCTCTGGGACAACATTAAACGCAGCAACATTCGAATTTTAGGGGTCCCAGAAGAAGAAGAGAAAAAGAAAGGTACTGAGAAAATATTTGAAGAGATTTTAGTTGAAAACTTCCCTAATATGGGAAAGGAAATAGTTAATCAAGTCCAGGAAGTGCAGAGTCTCATACAGGATAAATCCAAGGAGAAACACACCAAGACACATATTAATCAAACTATCAAAAATTAAATACAAAGAAAAAATATTAAAAGCAGCAAGGGAAAAGCAACAATTAACATAAAAGGGAATCCCCATAAGGTTAACAGCTGATCTTTCAGCAGAAACTCTGCAAGACAGAAGAGAGTGGCAGGACATATTTAAAGTGATGAAAGGAAAGAACCTACAACCAAGATTACTCTACCCAGCAAGGATCTCATTCAGATTTGATGGAGAAATTAAAACCTTTAAAGAAAAGCAAAAGCTAAGAGAATTCAGCACCACCAAATCAGCTTTACAACAAATGCTAAAGGAACTTCTCTAGGCAGGAAACACAAGAGAAGGAAAAGACCTACAATAACAAACCCAAAACAATTAGGAAAATGGTATTAGGAACATACATATTGATAAGTAAATGCATTAAATGCTCCAACGAAAAGACATAGACTGGCTGATGGATAGAAAAACAAGACCCGTATATATGCTGTTTACAAGAGACCCACTTCAGACCTAGGGACATATACAGACTGAAAGTGAGGGGATGGAAAAAGATATTCCATGCAAATGGAAATCAAAAGAAAGCTGGAGTAGCAATTCTCATATCAGACAAAATAGACTTTAAAATAAAGACTATTACAAGAGACAAAGAAGGACACTACATAATGATCAAGGGATCAATCCAAGAAGAAGATAAAACAATTGTAAATATTTATGCACCCAACACAGGAGCACCTCAATACATAAGGCAAATGCTAACAGCCATAAAAGGGGAAATTGACAGTAACACAATCATAGTAGGGAACTTTAACACCCCACTTTCGCCAATGCACAGACCATGCAAAATGAAAATAAATAAGGAAACACAAGCTTTAAATGACACATTAAACAAGATGGACTTAATTGATATTTATAGGACATTACATCCAAAAACAACAAAATACGCTTTCTTCTTAAGTGCTCATGGAACATTCTCCAGGATAGATCATATCTTGGGTCACAAATCAAGCCTTGCTAAATTTAAGAAAACTGAAATCGTATCAAGTATCTTTTCCAACCACAACGCTATGAGACTAGATATCAACTACTGGAAAAAATCTTTAAAAAATACAAACACATGGAGACTAAACAATACACTACTTAATAACCAAGAGATCACTGAAGAAATCAAAGAGGAAATAAAAAAATACCTAGAAACAAGTGACAATGGAAACACAACGACCCAAAACCTATGGGATGCAGCAAAAGCAGTTCTAATAGGGAAGTTTATAACAATACAATCCTACCTTAAGAAACAAGAAACATCTCAAATAAACAAACTAACCTTATACCTAAAGCAATTAGATAAAGAAGAGCAAAAAATGCCCCAAGTTAGCAGAAGGAAAGAAATCATAAAGATCAGATCAGAAATAAATGGAAAAGAAATGAAGGAAACAATAGCAAAGATCAATAAAACTAAAAGCTGGTTCTTTGAGAACATAAGCAAAGTTGACAAACCATTAGCCAGACTCATCAAGAAAAAAAGGGAGAAGACTCAAATCAATAGAATTAGAAAGGAAAAAGGAGAAGCAACAACTGACACTGCAGAAATACAAAGGATCATGAGAGATTACTACAAGCAACTCTATGCCAATAAAATGGACAACCCGGAAGAAATGGACACATTCTTAGAAAAGCACAACCATCCGAGACTAAACCAGAAAGAAATAGAAAATATAAACAGACCAATCACAAGCACTGAAATTGAAACTATGATTAAAAATCTTCCAACAAACAAAAGTCCAGGACCAGATGGCTTCACAGGTGAAATCTATCAAACATTTAGAGAAGAGCTAACACCCTTCCTTCTCATACTCTTCCAAAACATAGCAGAGGGAGGAACACTCCCAAACTCATTCTACAAGGCCACCATCACCCTGATATCAAAACCAGACAAAGATGTCACAAAGAAAGAAAATTACAGGCCAATATCACTGATGAAAATAGAGGCAAAAATCCTCAACAAAATACTAGCAAACAGAATCCAATAGCACATTAAAAGGATCATACACCATGCTCAAGTGGGGTTTATTCCAGGAATGCAAGGATTCTTCAGTATACGCAAATCAATCAATGTGATACACCATATTAACAAACTGAAGGAGAAAAACCATATGATCATCTCAATAGATGCAGAAAAAGCTTTTGACAAAATTCAACACCCATTTATGATAAAAACCCTCCAGAAAGTAGGCATAGATGGAACTTACCTCAACATAACAAAGGCAATATATGACAAACCTACAGCCAACATCTTTCTCAATGGTGAAAAACAGAAACCATTTCCACAAGATCAGGAACAAGACAAGGTTTCCCACACTCACCACTATTATTCAACATAGTTTGGGAAGTTTTAGCCACAGCAATCAGAGAAGAAAAAGAAATAAAAGGAATCCAAATCAGAAAAGAAGAAGTAAAGCTGTCACTGTTTGCAGATGACATGATACTATACATAGAGAATCCTAAAGATGCTACCAGAAAACTATGAGATCTAATCAATGAATTTGGTAAAGTAACAGGATACAAAATTAATGCACAGAAATCACTTGCATTCCTATACACTAATGATGAAAACTCTGAAAGAGAAATTAAGGAAACACTCCCATTTACCATTGCAACAAAAAGAATAAAATACCTCGGGGTAAACCTACCTAAGGAGATGAAAGACCGGTATGCAGAAAACTATAAGACACTGATGAAAGAAATTAAAGATGATACAAACAGATGGAGAGATATACCATGTTCTTGGATTGGAAGAATCAATATTGTGAAAATGACTATACTAACCAAAGCCATCTACAGATTCAATGCAATCCCTATCAAACTACGCATGGCATTTTTTACAGAACTAGAAAAAAAAAAGTCACAATTTGTATGGAAACACAAAAGACCCGAATAGCCAAAGCAATCTTGAGAAAGAAAAGTGGAGCTGGAGGAATCAGGCTCCCTGATTTCAGACTATACTACAGAGCTACAGTAATCAAGACAGTATGGTACTGGCACAAAAACAGAAATATAGATCAATGGAACATGATAGAAAGCCCAGAGATAAACCCACACACATATGGTCACCATATCTTTGATAAAGGAGGCAAGAATATACAATGGAGAAAAACAGCCTCTTCAATAAATGGTGCTGGGAAAACTGGACAGCTAAATGTAAAAGAATGAAATTAGAACATTCCCTAACACCATACACAAAAATAAACTCAAAATGGATTAAAGACCTAAATATAAGGCCAGACACTATAAAACTCTTAGAGGAAAACATAGGAAAAACACTCCATGACATAAATCACAGCAAGATCCTTTTTGACCCACCTCCTAGAGAAATGGAAATAAAAACAAAAATAAACAAATGGGACCTAAGAAAACTTAAAAGCTTTTGCACAACAAAGGAAACCATAAACAAGATGAAAAGACAACCATCAGAATGGGAGAAAATATTTGCAAACAAAGCAACTAACAAAGGGTTAATCTCCAAAATATACAAGTAGCTCATGCAGCTCAATATCAAAAAACAAACAACCCAATCCAAAAGTGTGCAGAAGGCCTAAATAGACATTTATCCAAAGACGATATACAGATAGCCAACAAACACATGAAAGAATGCTCAACATCACCAATCATTAGAGAAATGCAAATCAAAACTACAATGAGGTATCACCTCACACTGGTCAGAATGGCCATCATCAAAAAATTACAAGCAATGAATGCTGGAGAGGGTGTGGAGAAAAGGGAACCCTCCTACACTGTTGGTGGGAATGTAAATTGATACAGCCACTATGGAGAACAGTATGGAGGTTCCTCAAAAAATTAAAAATAGAACCACCATATGACCCAGGAATCCCACTGCTGGGCATATACCCTGAGAAAACCATAATTCAAAAAGAGTCATGTACCACAATGTTCATTGCAGCTGTATTTACAATAGCCAGGACATGGAAGCAACCTAAGTGTCCATCAACAGATGAATGGATAAAGAAGATGTGGCACATATATACAATGGAATATTACTCAGCCATAAAAAGAAACGAAATTGAGTTATTTGTAGTGAGGTGGATGGACCTCGAGTGTGTCATACAGAGTGAAGTAAGTCAGAAAGAGAAAAACGAATACCGTATTCTAACACATATATATGGAATCTAAAAAATAAAATAAAATAAAAAGTTTATGAAGAACCAGGAGCAGGACTGGAATAAAGACACAGACATAGAGAATGGACTTGAGGACACAGGGAGGGGGAAGGGTAAGCTGGGATGAAGTGAGAGAGTGGTGTGGACATATATACACTACCAAATGTAAAATAGATAGCTAGGGGGAAGCAGCTGCACAGCACATGGAGATCAGCTCGGTGTTTTCTATCCACCTAGAGGGGTGGGATAAGGAGGGTGGGAGGGAGACGCAAGAGGGAGGAGATATGGGGATATATGTATATGTATAGCTGATTCACTTTGCTATAAAGCAGAAACTAACACACCATTGTAAAGCAATTATACTCCACTAAAGATGTTTAAAAAAAAAAAAGAACAGAAAGCAACCAATAAAATTTCTATCCCCAAATTCCCCTTCCTTCAATTCGTTCAGTCTGTCCAAAACAAAGCATGGCTTACGTGAGGTCAACAGGATTCTGCTTTGGAAATAACATCTTTGGTTTTCTAACGTAAAGATATCTTACTTTTTAAGCTGCTATTCTGTTTCTTGACAGTCACCAATGTCAGTTTTAAAAGAACATAGTAGAATGTGAAAGATCTTCCTTATTGTCAGAGTGGAAAGATTGCTATATTCAAAGCACACAACTTCATTTTCAAGTAAGTCAGTTCCAGCCCTCCATTATTAATGACTGGAATTTAAAAACAACAACAAACCACTCAGATATTTTTCCAAGACTACAATCTGAATCCTTCCCGTTTCGCCAAACCTCCCACTAGACAAGTAGGAAAGATAAACAAAGCAACAGACCCCTGGGTTGTACACACTGACAAGATTGCAGGCCCTAGGATTAGAATGTTTCATCCCCGTATCCAATGTCTCCCAGAAGGACATCTAGTAGGAGGAAAAAGGAAGCGTGAGGTTAGGAACTTAGAAAGATTGGGCAGATAGTCAAAGCACTGGATAGATGAGGCAGCCTGTAACTCATTAGCCAAGCATCTCCCAGGGGCCCCTGCAAACATCCTACAGCCGGCAAAGGAAGCAGAAGTCTTCTGACAGTCGAGGCTGGCGTTATGCCTACACCCTCTCCAGATCAGGGCGTTGCTTGCTCAAGGTGTGTTGGGGAGAGTCCAGGACATGCTCCAAGTGTAAAAGCCTTAAATCAATGTTTGCTGAACTGAAGACATGGTAAAAAATATCATGACCACGACTGCTTTCATGCAAGAGGCAGAGTGACAATGGTAAGAGAAAAAGAGCATTGTGACATGTCAAATGCCATTGGAAATTGATCAGATGAGTAAGTGACTGCTTAGCAGGCATAGGGTACCAGAGGCATGCTGCTTCAGAACACTACAAAGAAAAACCCTTTGTTTTTGGTGAGGAATTTACTGAAAAATCCTAAGGATTTTGTGCTTATATTTACTCCCAGGGTAAATCTTCTAAGGATAAATATCATTCTGTTAGTGAAAGATGAATTGTCTTGACATTGCTCCTTCCATCCATTAAGTAATCATTTACTAATCTATGGCTGTATTTGTTAAGAAATAGCACACTGGGCTTCTGAGAGTTCACTAGACACATCTGAGCCCTAGACTCTCTCACATCAGCAGGATAACAGAGGGTTTGTTCTGGAAGGGGCTTCCAGATCATCTCACCCAGTGGTCCTCAATCCCAGCAGATATAATGCCTCTTTAACTTATAAATATTTTCTACAATCCTCTTGACTAGCTGAAATAAAATTCATAGGTAACTTGTCCACCTGTACACATCATTTAAAACCCTTAATAAATGCCCTAACTATAATATGAAGGAGGAAGAAAAGAAAAAAGCATTTGTAATAAAAGAAGGTGCCTTTTAAAATGTGACAACTTAGATGCAACTACACTAGAAGACACTATGAAGTAATCTGAGGTTTTCCCCTACTTAGAATGAATGAGTTTGGATTTAAATAAAGACAATGCGACTTCCCTGGTGGTGCAATGGTTAAGAATCCGTCTGCCAATCCAGAGGACATGGGTTCAAGCCCTGGTGAGGGAAGATCCCACATTCCACGGAGCAACTAAGCCTGTGCGCCACAACTACTGAGCCTGAGCTCTAAAGCCCATGAGCCACAACTACTGAAGACCACGCCCGTAGAGCCCATGCTCTGCAACAAGAGAAGTCACCGCAATGAGAAGCCCGCGCACCGCAACGAAGAGTAGCGCCTGCTCACCACGACTAGAGAAAACCTGTGCACAGCAACGAAGACCCAACTCAGCCAAAAATAAATAAATTTATGAAAAAAATAAATGAAGACAATATTCAAATGCATATTGTCAACACCTTCTTTTACATTGGCATTTTGAAATATGAGCTAAATAATTATATTCTTATAAATACTTAGATTTACCATGAAGGTGACAATTTTATTGGTAATCCAAACACCACAAGAGTGTTACATCTAGGGAAAGCAACTACATTAATATTTAATTAACATACTTTAAATTTTCAAACAAAACAGAATTGGCTTTTAGGCTCAGATAATAATAAATAGGTTATTCCCCTATGCCTGGGGGACATTTGAAAACTGTGTGAACATTTTCTGGTGGGACCGTTCCATGTGTTGCAGAACATCAGGCATTTTTGGCTAGGTCCATTAGATGCTAATATCACTCTCCTTTCCCAAATCTTTAGTTGTTCCTTCATAATTTTCCAAATATTTCTGCGCCTAGGTGTTGAGAACTATTTTTCTATTCTAGTCTTCTCAATCTACAGGTTTAAAAATTGAGGCCCTGGTAGGTTAAATCCTTTGTTCAGTATTACACAACTAGTTTGTGCCAGAATGGGGACAAATCATGCTCATGGATTGATTGCTCCTTAATATAATTATTTTTGAAGTTTCTATGAAATATCTATAATGGCTTTAACCCTTATGCCCAGGCTCCATCCTACTTTTTTCTTATATCCTGTAGTCTTGTCCTTGGGCCCAAACTGTATATTCACTATTTTCAAAATACATTGTCCATTTGCCACTTTGCTATAGTCTTTCACATTTCCCATGCTCAAAGTGTCCTCTCTGATCATCTTTTTTCAAATATACTCTGTTCCAGGAAGAATTTCCTCACATCCAAACCTGAAATGGTCTCTCCCTCTAGTTACATCTTATGGAAGTCCTTGTCCAGCCCTCGTCCTAATCACTCACTGACTTGCACCATTTTAAGAGTGTATCTACCTAGTAAACAACCCAGTGGCAGAGCCTACGGCTCATACTGCTTTGTGTTCTGCCTACCATTTATCACAGCTCTGTAATGCAGAGTAGGTCCTTAGAATCAGTTCTCAATTTTTATTGTTAATAACTGCAGTGCACACAATCTTCAACCAAAGGGATACTTGCCATTCAAGCTAACTTATCTTGTTCATCCCTGAATGAGGCAAAGCACAACTTCAAGTAACATGGTCATGCTGGGGAACATCTGGGAAAGAACAACAGAGACATCAGTCTGGCTTGCAGTGATCAGGAAATGGAGTGGTTCGTTCCTAGCAACGGCCCATTTTGTATTTTGGAGGCAGAGATATAAACAATGGCAGGCTCTGTTAAAAGCAGCTGCAGTCACAAATCTCCCAACAAGCTTCATATGTGCAAACTACGGAAGGATTTCTGGTACCATATTGGGCTTCTCAGTCACACACGGGGCTGGAGCAATCACTGTCAGTCGTGTCATCTTTGAATACGACGCAGAACAACGCGTTCATATCCCACTTGCCATGTGAGTGAAGGTGGAAGAGAAATGGGGTAGGGTCACTGACACCAGCTGGTCATTTGTTAGACTGTTTATTAACCCTCTGCAAAATCGCAACAGAGATTTCATCCTTGAACAGAAAAAAAAAATTTTAAGTGTAAGTAGAAAATAGCCCTCAAATTAAATCTGCACCAATTTTATAGATTATGTCTAACTTCAGGTTTTATTTTTTGCAAGTGTCTGCTGATTCATTGTCAGGTTGTTTGGGTTATCGCCTTCTCATCTGAACGTTTTATTGTGAAAGTGCAAGATGTGAGATCTAACATGATGTATTAGGCATAAAAGTAATCAGGGAAAAATGTAGTTAAGCCCATGTATGCTTTGGAAATGTGCATAAATATTTACAAATTATAGAGTTAAATCCAACTTTTTTTGGTAAATGAAATATATCCCAAATTTTTGTAAATGAGAAACATCAAACTTGGGAAAGCAGTAGGACAGCAAAGCAAAAACACTGGCAAATTGATTCACAACCCCAGCAAAGCCAGTGCATGTCAATTTCTCTTGCTCTAACACCTTTATAGATTTAAGTGTCTGAAATGTATTTTTTTACACTCATACATAATTTTGGTAAGGATTTTGATGATTAGCTGTGCATCTGGACAGAGACCATCTAAAGTCAATGCTTTCTTAAATGTTAACGACACTATCCATCATATTTCTGGCTTGGGTTTGTGTTTCATGGTTCATCAGACCAAATTTCCAAAAAGTGTAATTTTTGATCTATTTTCTTTCTCTTTCTAGATTCTGACTCAATATACAGAAATGAAAATGGATGTTGTCTGTATGTTGGCAGTGTGGGCAATGGCTGACCTGGCATAAGTGACCCTCTCTGTGCTAGCGCAGTGATCGTAACACCTTCATTTTTCACTGCGTTGTGTGGTTTGGTTAAATAGCAAATTCTATTTGGAAGAGACACTTTTAGCTTATATTCTTCTATATTTTAAATAATTATCTGTGGCTATTAACATAAGCTTTAGTTAGTGTTTTACATTAACTGACCAATCACCTAAAACACTAGAGAAAATGACACAGAGGATGGGTAAACTCAGGTTGGAGAGGTAGGAAGAAGAAACGTTATTTCAGGAGTACGGACCATGATCTATATCAGTAATAAAAATAGATTATTTTGTGTTATTCATAATTAGAAGGTAAATGTTAACCATGATTGGTAATGGTGTTGTTTTCCATTTTTATCAGTGAACACACAGTAATTATTTTGGGGGGGGTTCATTTTCACTCATAAGTCTCAGTTAGCTGGAGAGATACACAATTAACATTCAATGACAGTCCCTTGCAGTAATAAGAAACCACCATGCCTATCTTGTCATACAGAGCTGCTTGTAAAGGGCAGGGAGGCATGCAGTGGTTCTTTTCAAAGGTAGGTATAAATTGTTGGATGATTTTGATTGAATCAGCTGGCTCCATAGAAATGGGCAGACATTATGTGTAATTTTTTTTTAAAAAGCAACATGAATTCTTTTTTGACCTGAAATAACTAGTCATTTTAGTCAAGACAGGCAAACCATATGTATATTTAGATAGACTCATAGAAGTAGGAGGGTGGATTCTGAAGGAGCACATGCAGAGATGGGTGGAGGTGGATTCTTGTGGATCTGGGGCTGCATGATGTGTCTCGTGACAATTAGCCCCATACTCCTGGGCTTATTTTCAAGAGTGACATGTTCATATTCCAGAAAAAAAGTATCTTACAAGAATATTATGTGGGATGAAAAAGAAAAAAGAGTATCAGTTCTCACTCATTTACCAATAATGTTAGCCAGAGCAAAAGAATTTATTTCCTACTCCTTTGACCTACACTACCAATATCGATCTTCGAAAATGATTTTTATGGGCAGAACATATATTAAGAAGGCTTAATGATAATTTCTTTTGTATTCATAAACATTTCCCTGAGTCAGTCTCTGAGACCATCTAATGCCTGAATCCCAGGCTCAGAGTCCTTACAGGGCTCTGAGCATGTGACCCATAACTGAAGGTTAAAGACATTTCCCAGGCTTTGCTCCACTTGAAATACCAATGTGCAGAGTATCCTTATTGCTAGATTCAGACTCCTCATTAGGATGGAGAAGCCTACTTATCTTCTTTATCCCGACTTCCTTTCAGCTTCATGTCTAACACACCTGCTTCTCCTGCTGCTCCTCAAACTGAACTCATCTCTTCTCCCACATACACTTTGATGCCTCCTTTTTACTGCAACTCTTCCACTTAAAATTCTGCCCATCCTTTGAGACTTATCTCAAATGTCACCTCTTTGGGGAAGAGTTCCCTCATCCTGCTAATTAAATTCATCTTATTCTCTTTGATATCTTTATGCTTCATACACTCAAGAAGAGTACAGACATTTAAGGGAGGGGAGAAGGGGAAAATAATAAAGTTTTTATCATGTAATCAAGCTTTTTAATAGTACTTAAAATGACTTCTATCATTTCTTGTACTGTATTAATAATACATATTTACTGAAAATGAAAAGAACAGTAATTCTATTAATAATTTAGTATATATCCTTCCATTACTTTCATCCATGTGAATGACTATATATGTGTAGATATATAACATTTTTTACTCAAATGAGATCACAGGATAAAACTTTTAAAACTGCTTATTTTTTCATAAATGGTTCCACATTTTTAATCAAATGTTTTCAATGGCTACACAATATATCATTCTAAGGAGATATCAAAATCTATTTAACTAATACTTTATTATGGGACATTTCCATTTTTCCCATTTTTTGCTGTTTTAAATATCCTTAGAGCAAAAGAATTTTTACACATCCCTTCAAAAATATTTATTAGGTGCTTATTTTATCTTGGGCATTTTGTGATATATTTTCTCTGAAAAAAATTAATAAAGTTTGAAAAATCTAAATCAAATTGTATGAATACATTAAAGTATTGATTCCCCAATACCTTCTTTATATTAGGATATATACTTATTTTTATACCTTTTGCCAACAGGTCAGTGAATACCAGTTTGCATTTACTTGATTTCCAATGGGATTTTACATTTAAAAATGTGTTTTAGCCATTTTATTTTTTCTTCTTTTGTGAATTAAGTTACTACCCATTGTACGTTTAAAATATCAGGTGTTCATCTCTTTTTTATTAATTTGGAAAGCTTCTTTATATATTAAACAGATTAACAATTTGTCTATCACTACACTGCAAATATTTCTCTAATTTTTTTTCTTTAAATAAAATCAATTACATGTGGTTTTTGTTGTTGTTTTTGTTTTTTTAAACAGACTTAAGAAAAACTTTTATGAAGTCATATCTTTCACTTTTTTCTTTATGCTTTTTGCCTTTGATGTCATGTTTCGAAAATTCTTCTATACCCTCAAAGCTCTATAAGTCACTACTTTCAAAAAGTTTGTATGGTTGTGGTGAGTTTGTATTCTGTCAGCCTAGCTAATTTGCCAGTACATTAAACAGAGTTCCATTCCCTGCATAGTTCCAAGTTTGGCTGGGCCAGAAGAGACATTTTGTATGAGATTTGGAAGGTGGAAGTAAAGCAGGGTTATATGCCTTTTATTCTCAGGAGGTTGGTGCAGGGTCACCAGGCACTGCTGCAGCTCAAGCATGTGGTCATATATCTGCTAGCTCATCTGGTTCTTCCCACCAGATCCTTCTTCACTTTTTCCAACTCCTGGACCAGGTGCCTATTTAAATCCATTGGTAAGAGCCCCACTCGTGCAAGACACCCTGCAACACTGAGACTTGTAGTTGAGTTAAACTTGAAAAGCAATTACAGGAGAATATCTTTAAAATAAAGTCTATAATCAGTAACATGGGATATCATTTTATTTATTCAAGTCTTCTTGACATATTATTGTTTTCTTAATATAGATCCTTCATATTTAAAAAATTAATACAAGTAATTTACATTTTTTCTTGGTACCGCTTAGTGGGATCTCTCTCTCTCTCTCAGTCTCTCCATATATTTAACTGTTAGTTCTAATAATTTTTCAAACCATGCTTTTGGCTTTTCTGATTAATTTTTTTGTGCATGCAAATAACAATACATTATATTTTATTTTACAATGTTTGAAAATGTCTTTATTTCCCATACCTTAATGATAATTTAAAATATACAAACAATGCTAATCTGTTTAACTTTTTTGCAATGAATTTTTACTTAATTAGCTAGCATGGATAAACAAGCACTTGGTCTGCTTTCAGGTAAAGTTATATAACTGATGCCAACCAGTGTTTTTCTAGGACACTGGACCAATTAGTTGTTATAATTAAAGACAAATGTAATTAGTTAGGTAGTATTTAGATTTTCTGATCATTTGCATTTAAATTGTATGATGAAATCCATATCATGAAACAGATGTCACAAAACAGTGATGGAAGAGGAATATGCATAAATGAAATCTCTAGCTGGCTTTCTCCCAGGAGAGTGAAGAACCTGGTGTTCTGGTCCATGAGGGACTTGGGAGCCAAGTTTTCACGCAGGAGAAGGTGCGGTTGTTCCAGTCTCTCCATGAGAGTGAGAGACAGAGGGGAAATTGATTTAGTGTTTCTGGATCCAGCCTCATATGTGTCTGAGCGTGTGTGGTGTGTGCAGTGTGTGTGCTGACAGTTGACAGGGGCTAGTCTCAAGTTAATTGCAAAATAATGGATCGTATTACATTTCTCTCCTTCCCCTTCCTTTTGCTCTTTCCATGTCACACTGCAGTCAGTGTAGGAGCAGCTTGGGTGGTAATGAGGCTATCACTGCCCACAGTACAAACTGCTGCAGGGAGACCTAGCTATCCTATAACCCTTGTTTAGATCTCCCCACTGCGGGATTTGATGCTAAGCCTTCTAATGGACAAGTAATAAACTCTCCTAAGAAGAGACCTTTTTCCTGCCACCACTACAGCTTGAAAAGTGGTTTTCATTTTGTCCTCCAAAAATGACAACCTCTACATTCAAAGCCACAGCTCACTGGGCTAGGCCTTTTTTGTAAAAAAGATGGAAATTTTTCATTGAAGCATTTTTTTTACCTCCAAAGACATTGACCTGTGCCAAGTCATAGTCTCAATCTTTTCACTCTCAGCTTCTGATGATCTGGAGAGGAGCAGGATCTGATTTCTTTGCATTTACTGGCCCAAATGACTTAATGATAATTAAATTCCCTTAAGTACTTTGCCTGTACTCATTGGCTTGAAAAAAAAAATGTGGGTAGAATTTTGTTTAAATGAGAGGTTTCAAAACAGACTGGAAAATTAAGCAAGAAAATTCTTCTGTGGGCTTATTTCATGTAAATTGTGAATGGCTTTGGCCTGAAGCATAATTACAAACTGGACAAAGATTTTTTGGAGTTAACCAAGAGTTTGGTTGCAGGAGTCTGTCCATATTCATATGGCATACAATTCAGTTCTAACAACACCAAGGTTAGATTTACATTTTTTCATCTGTTTTCTTTTCACTTCCAGGAATTTTATAGGAACCCTCGGCTTCTTCTTATCATAAAAGAAAAGAATGGAAAAAGTGACAAAAAGGGTGCTGCTAGCCAGTAGGAATGCTTGACTGACAAATGCTGATTCTCAGACCTCAGAGAGAGTTCAATGTGAGACATGTTAGGAACCGGGGCTTTCTCTGTGCCACGAAATTTGACAGTGTGGATTTCTGCCCACATGGGGACTGTTAAGTATAGGAATAAGAAATGAGATTAGCATTTTTCTCCATAACCGTAGCACAAAATTCTCCTTGAGTTTTGACTTTTGATAGATCATAGAAGTCAGTTCATTGTTATGGCTGTTTTGGTTGTAATAGGCATACGTGATTAAACTCTCCTGTTCTCAGTCAAGCTGAGCACGGGAATCACATCCCACATGGAAAGCACTGAATACCATGGGTAGATGAGAAGCTAATGTGCACACCCACCTTCATGCCTGCTCAAACTCACATATCTTCAAGAAGCATCTGTCAAGAAAGATTTCAGGAATAACTTGAATAGTGACCTTCAAGCAAGGGAGTCAGGGGCCCCAACCCAAAAGCAAGAAACACTGAAGATTCCCTTAAACTGCATTTTCTGTGCTTTTATGCGAGGGAAGTAGAATCCTTTAGAGAAGACAAAAGTTGATACTTTATTTTCTTGCAGAGCAAGGATATAAGCTAATCAGACCTATTAAATTAGAATGGAAAACCCTAGTGTTCTTGCAAATGCTGGTGGGAAAGCATCAGCGATACCGCTCTTATTTCTCTGTGTTCTTCCTTCTTCTCTTACTTATCATTCGGATATTTCATAATACCTAATATATAACACCCAACCATTTCAATGTCTGTTGATTAAGTCATAACATACATATGCAGACAAATTAAACAAAATAGTCCAATAGAAGTACTGAGTGTTTGGAGTAAAACTGAATTTTCAGCAGTTTTCACAATCAAAATATTTTTCCCTTAAGAATAGTCACATAAATAATGAAAAAAATTCGTTATTTTTAACTTTAAACTGATGAATCTTTCATTAAAAAATGGAACAGTTATTTTTTTTTCCTTTTCCATTTTGGTTTATCACAGGATATTGAATATAGTTCCCTGTGCTATACAGTAGGACCTTGTTGTGTATCCATTCTATATACAATAGTTTGCATCTGCTAACCCCAAACTCCCAGTCCATCCCTCCCCCTGGGCAACCACAAGTCTGTTCTCTATGTCTATGAGTCTGCTTCTGTTTCATAAATAAGTTCATTTGTATCATATTTCAGATTCCACATATAAGTGATATCATATGGTATTTGTCTTTCTCTTTCTGACTGACTTCACTTAGTATGATAATCTCTAGGTCCATCCATGTTGCTGCAAATGACATTATTTCATTCTTTTTTATGACTGAGTAATATTCCATTGTATATATACCACATCTTCTTTATCCATTCATCTGTCAATGGACATTTAGGTTGTTTCCATGTCTTGGCTATTGTGAATAGTGCTACAGTGAACATAGGGGTGCATGTATCTTTTCAAATTACAGCTTTGTCTGGATATATGCCCAGGGGTGGGATTGCTGGCTCATATGGCAACTCTATTTTTAGTTTTTCTAGGAACCTCCATACTATTTTCCATAGTGGCTGAAAAATGGAATAATTCTTAATCTTCATATGAAGCCATTTTTACTCAAGGTAGAATACCTGTAGTCATGTTGATGAAGCAGAATTTATCTTTTCAGTGACATTTGAGCAGAGGTGTAAATATCTATGCATGGTTATCATATCAGAAAAATTCTAGAATATTTTTGGTTTATTTACAGTAAAGCATAAGAGAGTCAGTTTCCTTGGAAAGAAAGAATGCAAACACGAATAATTACCAAACACCACTGTGAAGAACAGAATCAAAAGCAAGTTTTCTGGAAAAGGAGAAAAAGGGAGGAAGCTGAGCATTAGATAATGCAAAGAAGGATAACGTTAACCAGATGCAGGATGCATTCACATTCTGAGTTTCATGGGAGACAGTAAAGAAGGGTTTAAGCAGGGGAAACGAGGTGGTAAAAGAGGAGGAGAAAGGAAGCTGCCAAGAAGTATATCCACTGAAAAACACAGTTCAGTCAAATTGTGACATTTGCAAAATAACATAAAATCTAAAGTCACTTCCAAGTAGGTGAAAAATAATTCAAGCAACTGAGGACCAGGAGACTAGATATCCAGTTGACACAGAGCCTAAAGTATTATGTAAAAAGGAAAAGAACACTGATGTACTTATTCCCATTATTTTGCTTATTTAGGGATGAGGATTAGAAAAACTAGAAATATAAAAATTGGTTAAAACTGTGTACTATTTATTAACGAAAAAGAAATTCTATTCTTATTACACTTGATATACTTAGAGCTTAAGAAAGTAATATAATATATTAGAGATCTGGGTTAACAAGCATTAGTATACATTCAGATTAGCTATGATCTTACTAAGTGTTGTTCATCCTAACATGTAGTAGAGGGGTTGTTACCAGATCCAACATAGTCTATTAGGTAACCACAATAAACTTAATTTTTTTGATTACTTGAGAGAAATAAAATAGTATCAAGCCAAAAAGCTGTAAGAGAAGCAAAATCATAGTTTACCTGTAGAAAGAACATGGTCTCCTATAATAAAAATAATTCAAAGATTCTGTGAATCAAATATATGTGTTTAGATATGGAGAAGTGTTCATTTTTATTTCATTGCTTCTAAGGACCACATGACTAACAAATATTAATACAGACTGACAAAAATTAATCAGTAATTAGCAAGAGTTAAAACATGTGAGAGGCTAAAGAAATGTATTAGATTAGGAGAGCATGTAACAGAGAGAGAAAGTTACAGAGATAAAGTGATTACTATATTATTGATTATATTACATGTTTGGAGAGAAAGTGAAAACATTTCTTTGAATTATGAAGGTGAAGAAACAAATAGCACTAACTGAAAGCATTTAAATTAATAAAAGTTATGACAATTTAACAGAAACTTCAAAGTATAAAAATTTAAGGTGAGTCATTGCTTTACAAAAGGGTTTTTCTCTTAATGAAAAGTTTGATTATAGAACTTCTTAAAATAGCCAGATTTCTTCTGGAGTATTTAAAGTGGCATTCAATTTTTAGAAGTTAACTTACTAATTATCAATAAAATATAGCTGAAATTAAGGGAAAAATGGTTGAGGTCAAAACAGTAAGAAAACAGATCATGTGTTGTGTGCCGGGTATTCAGGAACTGTCACATATATTATTTTATTTAATCTTCTTAATATACCTGTGACCTAGGCATTATTGGCATATTTCACAGATGAGAAATTGCAAATCAGTGATCTTAACTAACTTAAGTCCACCAAAGCTAGTAAGTGGCCGAGTTGTGATTCAGACACAAGTCTTGCTGGCTCTGTTAGGTTACATTCATTAGACTGTAATCTGTTGTCTACAGCTACAGTGGACAGGTTCACAAAAGAGTCAACAAAATCTCCTGTAATGAAAATACACCTGATAATCTCTCTTTAATGTGTATTCCTTAAAAGCTCCAAAATTTAGAGGAGATTCAAAAATAGTGAAGTGACATGAAATTTAACTGGCTTAAGTAATAATGAGCAGGGACTTCCCTGGTGGTGATGTGGTTAAGAATACGCCTGCCAATGCAGGGGACATGGGTTCGATCCCTGATCCGGGAAGATCCCACATACTGCAGAGCAACTAAGCCCGTGCACCACAATTACTGAGCCCACGTGCCACAACTACTGAAGCCTGTGAGCCTACAGCCTGTGCTCTGCAACAAAAAGAAACCACCACAATGAGAAGCCCACACACAGCAACTAAGACCCAAAGCAGCCAAAAATAAATAAATAAATAAATAAATAAATTTATTTAAAAAAACAAAACCAAAAAGTAATAAGGAGCAAAACAAGACATAGATTAGTATCTTAATATGAAGAATGTATCCAAGTTGAAAAGAGCTTAAAACACAAGAGCTATAATTTTGGTGGTTAGTAAGCTAAAGAAAAAAAATCGTTTATTTAAAACATATTTCATCATGACATATGGCTGTATGACTAATTCAATTACTTTAGCTGTCTTTATATATGTTGCTTATTGGCTCAGTGTAAGTGATAAATCATAATGGCTGTTCAAATGAATGGATTTGCCATGCTGCAATCCAGATTTCATTAATTTAAACAGGCTGGAAACAAAAGTATTTGTGATATAAGAAATAATCAGAATAGATGGCCCAGATAAAATTCCCTCTCTCATGTAGAAGCTATTTCTCTCAATAATGTCAATTTATTTGTTCATGTAATGATTGAAAGCCTGCCATACATGTGCATTCTTCTAGGTGCTGCCAATATCACACAACAATACAAAGTTCCTGTCCTAATGGAACTTATACTCTAGGCAGAAGACAGACAATGAAAAGTAAATAGAGAGATAAAATATTTAATGTCAGGGAGTGCTATAAAGTTCTATGAAGACAAAGTGGAGAAAAGGGGATGGCGACTGATGAGAGATTATTTTAGAGAGTGTGGCCAGAGAAGGTCTCTTTCAGGTAAAAATTGAGGAGAGATTTAACAAAGGACAAACTTCATTAGAATATTCCTTGTAAAACCAAGATTTGTTATTAATTTGCAAGTATAAGACTCTATGATTCAGTAATATATGAATGTCAGATTAAAGACATGGTAGATACCTGTAATGTGATTGATATTCTTAGCCTCTGGCAAGAGTAATTTTTTTAATTGTGGTAAAAAATGATAAAATTTACCATTTTAACCATTTTTAGTGTATAGTTCAGGTGCATTAAGTTTGGTCATATTGTTGTGCAGCAGAACTCCAGAACTTTTTCATCTTGCAAAACTGAAACTCTATACCCATTAAACACTAATTCCCTCTCCCGCATCCCTCTAGCTCTTGGCAACCACCTTTGTACTTTCTATTTCTGATTTTGACTACTTTAGACATTTCATGTGAGTGGGATCATACAGTACTTCTCTTTCTGTAACTGGCTTATTTCACTTAGCTTAATGTCCATAAGGTTCATCCATCTTGTAGCATGTGACAGGGTTTCCTTCTTTTTTAAGGCTGCATAATATTCCATTGTGTGTATATACCATATTTTCTTTATCCATTTATTTGTCAATTGACATTTGGGTTGCTTTCACCTCGTGGCTATTGTGACCAACACTGCAATAAACATAGGTGTGCAAATATCTCTTTGAGATCCTGCTTTGAATTCTTTTGGATATATACTCAGAAGTGGGATTGCTGAATTACATGGTAATTCTATTTTTAATTTTTTGAAGAACCTCCATACTGTTTTTTCATACAGTATGATGTATGAAGTGATGATGGCACCATTTACATTCCCACCATGGTGCACAAGGGTTCCAATTTCTCCACATCCTTGCCAACACTTTTATTGCTAATAAGTTTTGTTATTATTATTATTTTCATAGTAGCCATCCTAACTACTAAGTTGTGAGGTTATATCTCATGGTGGTTTTGATTTACGTTCCTCTAATGATTAGATGGTGAGCATCTTTTTATATGTTTGTTGACACTTTGTATATTATCTTTGGAGAAATGTCAGTTCAAGTCCTTTGCACATTTTTTTAGTCAGGTTATTTGACTTTTTGTTGTTGAGTTGTAGAAGTTCTTTATATATTCTGAATATTAATCCCTTATCAGATATATGATTTATAAATATTTTCTTCTACTCCATAGGTTGCCTTTTCACTCTGTTGATGGTTGTCCTTTGATGCACAAAAGTTTATAAATTTGATGTCCATTTGTCTATTTTGCTTCTGTTGCCTGTGATTGTAGTGTCACATCTGAGAAATCATTCCCAAATCCAATGCCATGAAGTTTTCCTCTATATTTTTTTCTGAGAACTTTAGTTTTGAATCTTACGTTTAGGTCTTTAATCCATTCTGGGTTAGTTATTGTATAAAAGGTAAGATAAGATTTCAACTTCGTTCTTTTGCATGTAGTTATCCAGTTTTCCCAACTTTATCTATTGAAGAGACTGTCCTTTCCTCATTGTGGGTTTTTGGCACTCTTTTTTAAAAATAAATTTATTTATTTATTTATTTATTTATTTATTTATTTATTTATTTATTTATTTATTTATTTTTGGCTGTGCTGTGTCTTCGTTGCTGTGCGTGGGCTTTCCCTAGTTGTGGCGAGCAGGGGCTATTCTTTGTTGCGGTGCACAGTCTTCTCATTGCGGTGGCTTCTCTTGTTGTGGAGCATGGGTTCTAGGTGCACGGGCTTCAGTAGCTGTGTCTCGTGGGCTCTAGAGCACAGGCTCAGTAGTTATGGTGCACGGGCTTAGTTGCCCCATGTCATGTGGGATCTTCCGGGACCAGTGTCCCCTGCATTGGCAGACAGATTCTCAACCACTGCGCCACCAGGGAAGTCCAGGTTTTTGGCACTCTTATCAAAGATCATTTGACCATGTATGGGAGAGTTTGTTTCTGGGCTCTCTGTTCCGTTACATTGGTACTGGTTTGTATTTATGATTGTACCACACTTTTGGTTACTGTAGTTTTGCAATATGTTTTGAGATCAGGAAGTGTGAGTCTTCCAACTTTGTTCTTCTTTTTCAAAATTGTTTTGGCTATTTGGTGTCTCTTGAGATTCCATACCAATTTTGGGATGGATGTTTGCATTTTTGTAAAAAATTGGTGTTGGTCTTTTCATTGAGATTTTATTCAATCTGTAGATAGCTTTGGATAGTATTGGCACCTTAAGGATATTAAGTCTTTCAATCCATGAAGTCGAGATGCATTTCCATTTATTTGTGTCATTTAAAATTTCTTTCAGCAAAGTTTTGTAGTTTCTAGTGTACAACACTTTCACTTCCTTGGTTAAGTTTATTCCTAAGTATTTTATTCCATTTGTAGCTATTGCAAATGAAATTGTTTTCCTAACTTTTTTTGGCAGAGGTGTTCATTGTTAGTATATAGAAATAGAGCTGAATTTTGTATGTTGACTTTGTGTCCTGAAACTTTGTTGAATTCATTTACTATTTCTAAAAGAATTTTTGTGGAATCTTTAGGATTTTTATACATATGAGATCATGTCATTTTTCAAACAAAGATAATTTTGTTTCTTTTCCAATTTGGATTATGTTTTGTTTTGTTTTGTTTTGTTTTTGCCTAATTGTTCTGGCTAGGACTTCCAATACTGTCTTGAATAGAAGTAGTGAGAGCAGGCAACCTTGTTTTGTTCCTGATCTTAAAAGAAAACCTTTAGTCTTTCACCATTTAGTATGTTGTTAGCTGTGGGCTTTTAATATATGGCTTTATTAAGTTGAGGTACATTCCTTTTATTTCTAATTTGTTGAGTTTTTTTTTTTTTTACCATGAAAATGTGTTAAGTATTATAAAATGACTTTTCTGCATCAGTTGTTATAATCATGTGTTTTTTGTCCTTCATTCTGTTAACGTGGAGTATTACATCAATTGATTTTCATATGTTGACCCATTCTTACATTACAGAAATATAACCCACTTGGTCAAGGTGTGTTTAATCCTTTTAAAGTACTATTGATTTCTGTTCGCTAGTTTTTGTTGAGGATTTTTGCATCAATATTCATTGGAGATATTGGTCTATAGTTTTTTTTTTTTTCTTGTAGCATCCTTGTCTGGCATTGGTATCAGGGTAATGCTGGCCTCATAGAATGAGTTTGGAAGTGCTCCCTCGTATTCAATATTTTGGAAGAGTTTAAGGAGTTTTGGTGTTAACTCTTCTTTAAATGTTTGGTAGAATTCTCCAGTGAAGCCGTCTGGTCCCAGGCTTTTCCCTGTTGGTAAGTTTTGGATTACTGATTCAATCTCCTTACTAATTATTGGTTTTTTCAAGAGTAATTTTTAAAATAAACTTTAGGGAGATATAATTAATGTGCAATAAAATGTAGCCAAAGTTCAGTGAATTTCCCAACGCTAGTGTTCTAACAGTTCAGTATTGTATTTTTGAAAACTTTTCTCTGTATTAAGAGCATCTTATAACATAGGACAATCAGAGTCTTAAGAGTCAATCAGCAGAATGAATATAACCTCATGATGTAAACCACAAAATAAGTTAGGCTGTTAAATTATGTCCACGAAGTAGAGAGTTTACCTTAGAAACTGAAAAATAATTATAATGCTTTCCAACTTTTGTAAAGAGCTAAGAACTGAAAGAACCCTGATAAGCTCTTAATTTAATTAAATAAGTTCAAATTTGACAGCTATTTGTCAAGTATTCACTATGTCTGAGACATGAGGTTAGGTGTCGGCAGGATGAAAGTACAAGAGATTACCTCTATTTTGAAGAAGCTTAAATAGAAAGTGAGAGACAAAAAAATGGTCAACTATAATTCAAGGGAGACATTCACTAAAGAGGAAATAGTGAGCAATGGTGTAGAAAAGGACTGACTGACTCGCGTGTGTGTGTGTGTGTGTGTGTGTGTGTGTAAATGTAAGGAGATGTGGATTATTCTCCCCGTGACATCTCTTTTAAGGGCACTATAATTGATGGACTGCAAAATGGTTGAGTGCTTCTTATTGGTAGCAACCCTGGGAAGGTAATTCTGCTGCCAGGTTATAAAGACCAGGTTATAAATATCGTGCCCATAGCACACAATTTTAGAATAGTACAGAAGATGAGCTGCTGTAGAAGATAAGTGGAGTGCCCAAACATGGGCATTTTTGCTTGATACTGCTGAATTCTCCTATTTATGAGGTCTTTCTTTTTCAAAGCTGTACATTTAAGATTCCTTAGTACTGAATCCCATTGAAAAGCACAGGATCAGACGAGGAGGAAAAGAAGGAGAGAAAACGATTGACAAAAGGAAGGATTTATTTATTTCTCATTGTAGTCATCGGTGGGATTATTGTAAATGCTGAATGCTGAGAAGGTGCACACACCCTAGTGTTTGTGAATGTAACTGAAGAGTCCAGTACATTGTGGGCTGGAGTCTCTGAGCAGACTGAGCAATTCGCAGAGAAGCATTAAAAAGCTTTTATTTCCTTTCTATAAGGGAGGAATCTGCTACTCGGCAATAGGGCAGCTATTATTTGTGTGACTGTTACTAAATTTAAAGGATATTTTATACTTTCCATTTTTTTATCCTCTCAGTAATATTCAATGCTGTTGAACACTTTCTCTTTCCAACAAACTCTCATCCTTTGGCTTCCATGATAACACACTTGCCTGGTTTTCTTCCTCTCTGGACGTTTATTCTCAGTTTTCTTTATCAGAGCATCTTCGTCTCTCCATCTCTGAAATGTTATTTCACATCAGGTAACTATTTTTGGCTCTTTTTTTCTTATGCCATGTGTTCCTCCTCATAGGTCTCATCTACTTCCATAGCTTCAACACATTCTTTCTAATTCATCCATCCATCCTTCCATCCATCCCTCCAACCAGTCCCTAATCCATAAACTGACTTATGTATTTGACATCTTCACTTGGATATCCACAGATGCCTCAAATGAACATGCCTAAAAGTGATCTCATTATTTCTACTCCCCAATTCCAAACCTGTCTCTCATCTTTTGCTTTTTCATTCAATAAATAATACATTGTTCACCAATCCAAAACAGCATTTTCAGCAGTATTCTTCACACATCCCTCTTCCAAACTCCCAACATTTGACCAAACATCAAATCTTAGTACCTCTATGTCTTTGGTACCTCTCAAATCTGCCCACTTTCCTGCATCCCCACTGCTTCTACACTAAATAAAGCCATGAGCCTCTCTCCTGTGACTTACTGGAAGAACCTTCTAAGCTCCTTGCCTCAGGCTGTGCCCCACCCAACCATCTATTCACCAGATGGTGATCTTTCTAAAATGCAAATCGGATCATGCCTCTTCTGCTCCCCACTGTTCTCAAGACAAAAACTAGGCTCTATAACACGGTGTACAAGACCCTTTACTAACTGAGTCCTGTTCACCTCTCCACCCTTGTTTCTCACCCCATTATCTTCACATATGCTCTTTATGTCTCAGCCTTCTACACTCTTCCCTGTGTTTCTAAAACAGTTCCTTTAAGCATTAATTCGGTGAAGTGTTCCTTGAATACCCTTCCCCTCAGTTTAGGTTGAGCCCTCCTCCTACATGCTTCCATGGTACAGAGCAGTTCCCTCTCCCTGGCATCGTATTGTATTGAGATTGTGTTCTTGCTTGCCTGTATCTCCCACTGAAATCTAAGCTTCAAGAAAGCAGAAACCCTGTTTTATCAACAATTTTCCCCTAGTACTTATCTTATAGTAGGTGCTCAATATAAATTTATTCATTCAATGAATAAATTGCAATGTATTCTAGAAACATTAAAGAAAATGTTCTGTCCAAAAATGCATGGTTATCAGGCACACACACTCACACACACACACAAAATTTCTTGCCTAATTCTTCCTTAAATCTCCTTCAAGATTTTCTTATGGTCCCTGTCCTCTATTCTCAGAACTGATCCCAGGCTAGACCAGAGCGTGTATTGGTTTTCTAAGGGGTAGAACTCTAGTTCTCTTAGTGCTTTCACATACTGATAGAGTCCCCAAACCTCTTTAAAACTCCATCTCTTTCTCTACTACTTTATGACAGTTTTACTTCCCATTTATTCTTTCTCTAACTTATTTGTGAAATAAGGGAAGATTGAGTGGGGATTTCTGCTTCTCATACATTGTTTTCAGAATAATTTCACTTGCCTTCCCTCTTTCCAAAGCATATTCATAAAGGTAACAGATCACACAAATCACTATATAGTAGTAATTTTATAATTCAGAATTACTATTTGACTACTAAGCCAGGAGGCTGAGATTTTTTTGCTTTTTTAAATTTATGAGGTTAGTAAAGCTTTTAGCCACTTGCCTTGTCTATTACATCTTTGTGCCACTTTATAATAATAAACCGCCTCAGCTTGTGTGAGAGTCCTAGACTCATGTTTAGATTTGTAAGGTAATAAGTTCAAGGAAAACTTAGCTGAAGTCTTAATATTCAAACCACTTTGCCTCAGTGTTTATTCTTTATACTAAACATGTCTATAATATTGTACATTTTATACTTTTACATTTTTACAAGGTTTTGATGACAAGGAATGCCACATCTGTACATCTGAAAGTGGCAGTTACTTCCTCACATGTAGGATAAGTAGACTTTTTATGACATTGTCATGTATTTAATTAGTTTTGGTACATCAAAATTCATTCTCCTTAATTGAACATGTAAATATTTGGAGACTGTGGGTTGAATAGTGATTCTAATTCTAATATTTTTGTGATAAAAACATTTCCAACAGAAATAAAAGGATGTCAAGTTCAGTTTATAAGCCAGGTAAATATTAACTGCTAGGAGTTCTATAATGGTTCCAAGTATTTTATTTGTATTAGAAAGAGCAATATTGCATACTGCATATTTATTTCATATTTATAGTTCTCCACCTTGGCATTGGCTTTCTTTCCCTGTACATCATTCTTATGTAACGTAATTAAATATTACTTCAGCATTTTCTGTTTTTATAAACAAAACATCTTAGCTCATCTACAAGAATATGGTTCCTTTCCTTTGCATGTACAATCTGGACTAAAAGGGAGGAAATCCCACCTGGGTTTATTGTCATAAACAAGTCCCCATAATGGTAGTCTCCAGCTAATATTAGTTTGTCATGGCGCTGTCTCCCAGCTTCTCAGTACTAGACCCTTCAAGTTCTTCTGTGCCACCTTCTTGTCATCTGCCATGACATTAGTTTCTGGAAGATTCGTTCATTGCTATATTGAACCGTTCTGCAGAGATAACCATTGCTGCTACCAACAGTTAAACACAGGGCGGCGAGGGGAGAAGTGGCTCTTATTTATAGTATTTTACAATTCATTTTCTCAGATTTCCACTTCTAGTATGATTAAGTGAGATCCTACTAGACCCAGTATCTTCACAGATAACAATTGTAAACTCTGAATAAACTACATTCAACAACAGGAGCAACCATCTGAAATCACTGAAGAGTGAACAAAAGCAAGAAGATTCTGGAAGGGAGTTGACACTAGGAAGGAAGGAACAGCATAGGGTGAGTTGTCCACTTAATATGACTCTTAGCTTGAAGGCAGACCAAAGTTAGTGTTGTACTGGGTGGCTAAAACTTCAATTATTACATCAAACTAAAAAGCTTCTGCCTAGCAAAAAAAAAAACAAAACAAAAACAAAAATAATCAACAGAGTGAAAAGGAAACCTATAGACTGGCAGAAAATATTTGCAAACCATATATCTGATAAGGTGTTAATTTCTAAAATGTTTAAGGAACTCCTATGACTCAATAGTAAAAAAAAAAAAAAAAAAAAAACAGACTTGATTAAAAAATTGGTAGAGGACTTAAGTTCTCTAAAAAAGATAAATAGAGAAAATTATATGAAAAGGTGTTCAACATCACTAATATCAGGGAAATGCAAATCAAAACTACATTGAGGTACTACCTCACACCGCTTAGGATGGTTGTTATCAAAAAAAACAAAAGACAAGTGTTGGTGAGGATTGATATAAATAGGAACAACTGTACACTGTTAGTGGGAATGAAAAATGGTGTAACCACTATGGAAAACAGTATAGTCGTTCTTAAAAAAAATAAAAATAGAATTGTCATATGTTCCAGCAATCCCACTTCTGGGTATTTATGCAAAAGGGTTGAAATCAGGTTCTTGAAGAAATGTTAGTACTTCTATGTTTACTGCAGCATTGTTCACAATAGCCAAGACATGGAAACAACCTAACGTCCATAGAGCAGTGAATTGATAAAGAAAATGTGGTATATGTATACAATGGAATGTTATTCAGCCTTAAAAAAAGAAAGAAATCCTGCAATATGAATGAGTCTTGACTATATTATGCTAAATGAATATCAGTCACAAAAGGACAAATACTGCATGATTCCACTTATATAACATATCTAAAATAGTCATACTCATAGAGGCAGAGAGTAGAGTGGTGGTTGCCAGGGACTGGGTTGGGGGAGACAGGGAACTGCTTTTCAGTGGGTATAAAGTTTCAGTTATACAAGATGAATAAGCTCTAGAGCTCTCCTGTGCAACGTTGTGCTTATAACAATACCATAATGTACGCTTAAAATTTTATTAAGAGGTAGAGCTCATGTTAAGTGTTCTTAACACACACACACACACACACACACACACACACACACACCTCCAATAGAAAATCCACAGTCTTTTCTGCCTTAAGCATCAGAGGCTGACATTCAGGACAACCACAGCTACTGGAAAATGAATGAGTGAGGAGGGAGTCCTGGAAAGTAGAGAGCCAGAGAGATCACCTAATTCTGCATATAAATTCTTCCCAGATCTCTGACTGACCCCCATATCATGCATGCTTGAGACAAGCTGAAAAGTGCTCAAAAAACAATACAAGAACTGAACTGGGTTTTGAGCTGTCATTTGCAGTTTGGGCCCAACCAAGTTAACTACTTGCTAAAACAAACAGAAAACAAAAATACTTTTTAGAAGATTATAACAGAATCTAGAGTCTCCACAATATAACATTAACTATGCCCAGGATAAAATCCAAAATTATTCAACATTCACAAAACTAGGAAAATGTGACCCATTCTCAAGAGAAAAGATAATCAGTAAACTCTGAGATGATCCAGATGTTACAATTTGTTAGCAAGATTTTAAATCAGTTATTTTAATTATGTTCAGGGACATAAAGAAAAAACATGTTCACAGTTAGTGAAAAGACAGGAATCTTCAGTGAATAATTAGAAAATATTAAAAAGAATAACATGGAAATTGTAGAACTGAATATACAATATACGAAAGAAAAAAAAGTCAGCAAATGAACTTTACAGTAGAATAGAGATGACAGAAGAAAGATTTGGTAAATTAGATGATAGAAATTATATAATATAAAGAACAGAGAAAAAAACTGAATGAATAGAATCTCAGGAACGAGTGAAACAATATCAGAAGGTCTGGCATATGCATAATTGGAATTACAGAAGACTATAGAGAAAGAATAGGTGCCAAAAATGATTTTAAATTTCCCAAATTTACACATTGAAGAAGCTCAACAAAATGCACAAAGGATAAATAAGAAGTAAACCATCCCTGGACACATCATATGCTGCTAAAAACTAAAGATAAGCAGAAAATATAGAAATACTCAGAGAAAAATGACATACTTCATACAGGAGAACAATGATTCAAATGACTGTGTCTTATCAGAAACTATGAAGGACAATTCAGAAGAAAGTGGGTAAACATCTTTAAGTTGCGGAAAGAAAAATGAATAACCTCAGAATATCAAATCCAGTAAAAATATTCTCCATGAATGAAAGCAAAGTAAAGATATTTTCAGATGGAAAAATAAACTAAAGTTAAATTTTTTGTTGCTCAGGGGACTTGGACTACATGGAATACTTGTACTTAAACAGTACAAGTAAGATGATGCTTCTATTGGTACTTTACCAAAAGTTAATGATCACGGAAGTAAATTTTAAAAGAAAGTAATTTACCCTATTTTAAAGTTCCAGACTTGTTCGAGGGTAAAGGTCAACTAAATATAGCCTGTGGGCCAATTCTTGTCTGCAGCTTGTTTTTGTAAATAAAGTTTTATTGTAACATTTCCATGCCTATTTGTTTATGTATTGTCTATAGTTGCTTTCTCACTTCGATAGCAGAGTTGATCAGTTATGATAGAGACCATCTTGCCAGCAAAATTTAAAATATTTAATATTTAGACCTTTCATGAAAAAAATTTTCTGACCCCTGTTCTAGAGTCCTTGACCAAGCTGGCTTCCTGGTTTGTCTTCACACCAGTGTGGACCACGACGTATCACCATACTTCTGAGCCTAAGCCAAATGATACTGGGGCCTGGAGAGAAGAGCAAGTTTTATTCTTACTCCAAACTTAGGTCTACCTGCCACATACTTCTATCATGCACTTGTACTGACCTATTCTTAGGATGATGTAAGCAAGAATTTCCTTTCCTTTGAGGGGAAACTCATCCCTTACCCTGGAACATGCATGGTCCTACAGACCTGAAGGAATAGTCACATAATGATTCTACAATAGAGTACTTCCTATAGTCTGGTTTATTTGAGCTTGAATGTACTGATTTATCAACTTCTAGCCAAGATGAGGCTGCTCAACTTCAACTTAGTCCCATTTCAGTGTGTCCTCATCAAAGATTCAAAAATTCTTGGAGTTGAGGCTCACTCGGGGTTAACCTGTTACACATACAAAAAAATGTACATTTGTACTCACAAAGGCATATCTGTTTATCTTTACATTACAGAAACACATTCATTTACATTACTTGTTCACATATGAAATTACATGAGTTATTTAACTTTACCTGCAAAGGGAGCCATGGGGTGGTTCCCAAGTAGCTTCTGACATGTAGCTGATCCCTTGGTAAGGCTCTTCGGCTTCTCAGGACAAACAAGTTATTTTCCCATGCCTAGCTAGGGCTGCAATCTGTGTTGCTCTGATTATATTTGTCATTATACAATATTGAACATTCCTCTGAGGAAAGTCTGGTGACCATTTTCACTGCCCAGCCACCCCTTGCTGCCACAAACATGGAATGTGGGTATTTATTCTGTATATACCTCCTTTGTTATACACCTGATATGGATACATGGGTCTTGTTACAGCTGCATGGTATAACTCAGCCCCCAGATAACTCTATATATCTTTAAGGAGAAGGAAATATTATTTCACACATTCCTTGAATTCCTTCATGGAGGAGACTCCTCATCTTAAGTCTACTCCAACTTAGTAGGACCACCTTCACCCATTTATCTTTAGATATCCTTAGAAATCAGGATATCTTAGGAACATTCATTAGGAACAATGAATTTTTTGTTTTAGGAGTAAATAACTGCATTAACCATCTTTCACAGTTCATGGCACAGTTTCATCCTCAGTCCATGTGGTTTTCTATGTTGTTTTTTTTAATTTTTCCTTTTACCACAGGTCATCACTTTGTGTATGATATATATGTGTATGTATTCTTATAAAATATACATTGTTTTTGTATGTATGAGTTTAATTTGACAATGGTATTGTGCTATAGAACTTGTCCATTTTTTTTCAAAGCAGTCAATACAATGTTTTTAAAGATGTATCCATGTCATGTATACACTTAGTGGCATTATTTCTAATTGTTGCATAACAATATACATTATGAATGTATCTACCATATTTACTTCCAATTTTCTTAGTTATGAACACTTAGTATGGCCCTGAACAGCACCATGATAAATATTCTTGTTTAATTGTTTTAGTTGTATACCTGAAAGTGGGATTCTTGGGTCATCAGATCAACAGAAATTGCTCTCCAGGTAGGCTTTCATCAGCAGTGCATGCAATTTCCCATTTTAAAGTTTCTAAATTTTACCATCTATTGACGTAGAGTGGTATCTCATTATTATTTTGATTTATTTTTCTCCAATATCTAGTGAGGCTAAGAATCTCTGTATATGGAATGTTTATGTTTTCCCTTCTGTGAATTGCCAATTTATACTCTCTATTTTTCTTTTGCATTTCTTGCCTTTTCCTTTGCCTTTGTAGGAGTTCCTTGTATAGTCTGGATACTAATCTCTTGTTCCAGATATTTGCAAATGTTTTCTATTAATCTATAATTTACTAATCATTCACATATTAAAACTTTGTATGTAGTGTCTTTTGTTGAACTGAAAAACATAATTACAATGAATTTGATAAATATCTTTTTTTCAACTTAGAGTTTATGTTTTTGGAGTCTTATTTAAGAAGTTGTTTCACATACGAAGTTTACAAAGATATTCATTTTTTTAAGCTTTATAGATTCATCTTTCACACTTAAGTATTTAATCTACCTTGAATTCATATTTGCAATATGATGTAATGTTAAAATCCAGCTTCTCTTTAGTTTCAAAAAGCAAGATAATTTCCTGACCCTTCAACTGTGCAATCTATTTTCCTCACTGATTTAAAGTATAATTTTTAATATATGGTGTCCATAAATATATGAGCCTATTGGTGAGTATTCTATTCTGTTCTACTGATCTGATCTGTTTATCTATTCCTCTACAGATATCTTATTGTTTTTATTGTTACAGCTTTCTAATGTATCTTAACATCTCACAGGTTGATTTCTCCCTATTTGCTATTCTTGCTCAAGTTGACTCAGCCCTTCTTGGGTAGTTATTCTTACATAAATATTAGTATATATGTCAGGTTCTTCAAAATATTCATCTCAACTTTTGATCGGTATTATGAAGAATTTTTAGATTAATTTGGGGGCAAAGTCATTATCTTTATTGGTTCAAGTCATGCCACCCATGAATATAGTTATTTTTTCTTCATTTATTGAGGCCTTTTTCTATGTCCTAAAATTGAACTGTAAAAATTCTCCATGAAATTCTTGTGCATTCTTTTTAGATTCATTCTTAAATCCTTTCTGTTTGCCCTTGTTACCATTTTGTGTCAGCTTGATCAATTTGGAACTATGATTTATTTAACAGTAGAGAAATCAAATAATTTGTATCTTTCAAGGAATTTGTCCATTTTCTTTAAACTGCCAGACCAGTGGGCATAATTTTGCTTGTAATAATCTGGAGATAGGGAGATTATCCTGGATTATACCTGTGAACCTAATACAATCACAAGGGTCTTTATAAAGGACACAGAGGCAGGAGCGTCCAGAGAAGAGATGTGACTACAGGAACAGAGGTTGAAGGAATGCTGGCTTTAAAGATGGAAGAGAACCATGAGTAGAGGAATGTGGGCAGTCCCTAGAAGCTGGAAAAGACAAAGAATTGATTCTTCTCTAGAGCCTACAGTAGGAATAAAGTCCTGCCAACACCTTAATTTTTGCTCTGTTAGAATTCTGACCTCCAGAACTGTCAGATAATAAATGTGCATTTATGTCTGTGATTTATGATATTATCTAACTTTGTGGTAATTTTTTACAGCAGCACTATGAAACTAATACATATGGGTGATGTGATTGGTTTTTTAGCAAGTTGTAATATTTATTGTCTCTTTCTGAATTACCAAAAACATCTATTTTATAATATAGTCTTGGGAATTAAGGGAAGTAATGAATAGAAAAGAACACAATCCAACTCCTGCTACAAAGTAAATGTTCTGTAAATATTGATCCTCTTTGCTCTTTTCATATATTAGGAAGTACAACATCATTATGGAGTTCTAACCAGGTTGAATGATGTAACTGGGCAATTCTTTACAAAGATAAGCCTCGTAGCTACCACAGAGGATAAGCAACCAGATGCTTCTACAATGATCTGGGAAGCAGATCTAGTTCACTCCTGAACTAGAGTGATGACAATGGGAATATAAAGGAGAAGTCCAAGAGATATTTCAGAGAAGTCAGTGAAATATTGAATGTGGAAGACAAAAGAGAGACAACAGCAAAAGGTAACCCTTAGCAAATATGTCTGTGCCAGGGTTAAATTCAAAAGCACCCTTCAAACCTTTAGGATCTAGGAAGATTAGCATCAGCATTAGTAAAGCCCATTGTCACTGGCCCATTGTCATGTTCAAGTCTGATTCTGAGCTAATGTGCAAAGTCTCTGTTGCTGGTGCTCTTAACAATCCTCCTCTAAGTTGCTCCATTCTTTTCTGATAAACTCTTGACTGTGTCAATGCATATTGGATACGGTCTAGGAGAGTATTTTCCAAGCTGTAGTTCATGACCCATTAGATATCATGAAATCAAGTCGGTGATATGAAAGCAGTATTTTAAAGATGTAATAGAACTGAATAGAAGAATGGAAAAAATATGTATGTGTAGGTCATGTGTAGTAATGGTAAGAAATATTTTCTTGTCTGTGTGTGTTTGTTTATGTGTGTGTGTAAGTGGATTGCAATGTAAAATTAATTTTTTGTGGATCACTGTCAGAAATGTTTGAAAAATCTGGTATAAGAGGCATTAACCTATCCATACCCTTTTTACACCAGGGAGGTCAGACTCCATGGCAATGTGGAGATCAAAATTCCTTTCATCCTTCACTGCCAGAGATTGATCTCAGGCTAAAAGAAGAGTAATAACCACTTAAATTTTCTATTATTTGACTTTTATAACACATATCCACTAAGACTACACGTTTATGAGGTATGCCCTCAGATAACCTCTCATTCACTTTGTAAATAACAACCATTTATTTAATACCCATTGGAGACATGCACACTATCATGGATAAAATCATTGTTCATCTTTGATGGTGTCCTAAACCTTTTCATGTACATCTTTAAATTACTCTAATTCCCATATGATCTAGTTCTATCACCATCCAAACTTCAGACACAGTTTAATGATGGGTATTCTAAACTTCATTTATAATGAGCTTTAATAAAGGCTCCAGTAGCCAAAAAAGTCACATGAATTTTGATAAGGCTTTTAATTCATCAAGGATAGAAAATGTCTTTATGTTATTAGGAATTAACCACAAATAGGCATTTGAAGGTATAAAATATACTAAACTTCAGAGTGCCTAAAACCTTTTCATGAATCTTTGGTTCCTCCCTATAAAAAGATGGAAAGATATTTGAAATCAACAACTTATGATTCTAATTACAATCACTTGAGGAATTAATGACAGTATAAAGATTTCTTTTATAAATTGAGACAAAATAATACAGTAAAATTAAAGTGAAGTGAATACCTGATAAAATACTATTTGAATAAGAATTGGAACACTTTAGGGACTCTCACAAACCAAATGATTGATGAAGTGTTAAATTCAGTTTTTAAAGCAGCAAGATAAATCTTAATGAGATAAAATAAGACTAATTTAAAAATTAGTCACTACTTATTCAAACAAACTGTAAACAATCTTGACAGTAAAACAATGCTAGGTAATCCCTGATCAACTTTTATTTATTTTACATTTATATTCCCCAATATGATGTAGGAGATAATTTGTTGCTTTATAAATTATGTTTTCCTTATACCTAGGGAGAATTTTCCTATGAAAGACATTGGATTCTAGGTCATACACGTTGTGGTATTTTCTCATTTCATAAGATTTAGTGTTACTAGTCTCTAACTTTTCAGTTTGTAACGGATTTCAAAACAAATCAACAGACACATTGGGACATTGGTTATTTTGGGCTAGTGTCGAGTAAGTGAATATTCTAGGAGATTCTGGTGCTGTGCCAATGTCATTAAGGCTAAGTTACAGAGTCAGGTTTTTCAAGAAACTTTGATATTTGGCAAGAGGTCCTTTTTTCATATTGTTACCGTTACTACATTCAAAGGACTTGTCTACAGATAGGTTGATAGAGGGCAGTCAAGTCTTTTGTACTGCATAAATTATATCATTAAGTGTCTGAATATGGATTGACTTGTTCTCAAGACCTAAAAACTAAACACAGCTGAGAGCTAAATCCCATGACAAATGAAAGCTCTGTGCAAAGATCACAGACCGCATATAGCAAATGGAATTTCTAAAAACCACATTATCCTCTAATATACACCTGATAAATGATCATCTACAACTGCAGTTTGAGAGAAAAAAAGAATTTAATGTTGCTGCTTCAGGATAGCAAGAATCAAAGAAAAAATGTAGCATATACATTAGAAACAGAAAAGATTAATGCATTCAATTTAGTGTTCAATGTAAAAAATTTGGGGGGAGGGTAATAAATGATAAAGCTAGATTAAAGTTAATGCATTAGGCTGTTCCTCCTGAGATTCCTGTTGAAAAAAACTTTTGTATTATATGAAGTAGCATATTTAATGCTACTTTCAAGGTTAAACCAAACAGCTATGGGTTAAATATGGAAAAATTCAACTGTAGTACTCTTAGTTTTTTTGCCCCCCCAAAAATTTCTTACAATTGTATTTTAAAAGTAACTTATGATTATTTTGAATAATAATATATATTTATTGAACAATAATAATTTGTATTATATAAATAGTATATTATATAAGATTTATATTTTTGTGTAGTAATTTAAATTAGCCATGCTGGTCAAATTTTAAAGAATCATCATTATAACTAATTTCTAAAAAACTGATATCAAATCAATTAACTAGCTGAAGTGGTATTATTACTAAGCAGTCCATTAATCCATAGTCCATTTGATTCTATTTCTTTCTCAGATTTTTTATTGTTTAGTCATGGCTGCTATTTCTGATAGAGAAAACATATAATTAATTTGGAATAATAATATAAAGTGATTGAACTGAGATAAAAGGCCAAATGGGCACCCAGAATTTGAATTGTATTTCATACCATCAAATGAGATTCAATCTATATGTGTGCAACTTAGTGCTTTTTTATGCTTTCTCATTTTATATTTACATTGATTGATTTGTGCAATAGATATTTACTAATCATTACTGTGTGTCAGACTTCGTACAACCCACTACAGATACAATAAAGAACAAAGTACAAAGAGGTTTCTTCTCTCTTCCTCTTTTCATCTATTTTTTTTTTTTTTTCTTTTCATCTATTTTTGACATTGTCTTATCTTCCCTTCTGGGGTACAAGCTCCATAAGAAACACTATGAATCTTTTTTTTAGAATCTTTCCATACTGCTTAGTACAGGATATGCAATAGTAGATGCTCAATAAAATGTAAGTAAAAGAAAAATTACAATTAGAAGTAGCTTTGAAGTCATATAGTCTAATGGCTTATTTCTACAGATGACAAAGCAGTTAGCCAACTTACTACTCAAGATCCATAGTTAGTGCCACAGGCAAGATTGGAATCTAGGTCTCAACTTCAGACCCCAGGCTTTTTACAGTGTCATGCTCTTCCACTTCTGAGAAGATGATTATCATAGGATATTCAAAGATAAAATGAAACTAGTGTGTTACATCATAAATAATTTTTAAACAGATTAAAATATATACATTCCATATAATTAATTAGAAAAGAATATAGTGAGCAGACTATAGTGGTGGTGAGTCAGGAGGAGTAGGATGATATTGAAGATAATGAACAAGTCTGATTTTGCATAAAATATCTTCAAAGATGTAGGCAATTTTATTATAAATCTTATAGAGAAGCAATGAAAAATCTAGTACAGAAATTTGAGAAAATCATAGAGAAATAAGAGATGGATAATGTATGCATTATATGCCTCAGATAGAAATGGAGTAGTTGAGAAGGGAGAGGGTTTGGAAATAGACTTTCTCAATTCTATATTTACATTATAGGATTTGAAGTAGAAGTTTAAGTATATTGTAAATTTTTGTTATAAACAGAAATCTTCAGTATATCTAAGTCTATAGAATTTTGATCACTATATGATAAATGTAATTGAGTTTTATTAGAGTAATATTACTTCAAAAGGTGCATATTAATTTTATTTGGGAATAGATTGAATTAGGCTAGGATAAACTATAATATTGAAAATGAAGGAAAAAAGAGAGTTATTCTAAACTTATAAATGTGGGAAGTCAGTATGACAACAATTTGAACTTCTAGTCTCCATAACATTTTCCTCAATTTTATTTGATGGTTTTAATCTTCATATCAGCTTAATGAATGCTAAGGAATGAACTGTGTACCCCCCAGATTCATATGTTGAGGTCCTAACCCACTTGTGACTGTATATTGAGATAGGGCTTTTAGGAGGTAATTAAGATTGAATGAGGTCATAAGGGTGGGGTCCTAACCCATTAGGATTGGTGGTCTTATAAGAAGAGGATGAGAAATTTCTCTGTCTCTTTCTATCCCCAATGTGCACACAAAGAAGGAGTCCCATGAGCACACAGCAGGAAAGCAGCAGACTACAAGCCAAGAGGAGAGGCCTCAGAAGAAAACCTACCTTGCTGACATTTTGAACTTCCCAGTCTCCAGAACAATGAGAAATAAATTCTGTTGTCGAAGCCACCCAGCCTATAGCACTTTGTTATGGCAGCCCTAGCAGACAATGAATAAAGTAAGAATGAATAAAGAATAAGACAATGAATAAAGTAAGAATTTTGCTAATAGCTACACCTGGCAGATAATATACCTGATATGAGGAGTGACGTTTTTGAACTAAGCTTATGTGGTTGCAGGTTTGGGACATAAAACCAGGTTGCTTTAAGTCCATTGTTCATTTTCTTGGTTCATCCATAATTAAGAGTCATTTTGAACTAACCTTACTTAGATACTTTATTCAGTATTTTGTCATAGATTAATCAGTAATGCAGACATCAGTTTAAGTTCTGCCAGCAGTAATCAACATATTATAGAGAATTAGTTGCTGAGGAATGCCGTACCATTGGGGAGTGATTTGAAGATTGCCTAAAACCACACAGAACCTTACATTTGCAATCTGCTGAAGCCAATTGTCAAAGGGACAATAATGGCTTTACCTCCTTTCAGCCTGTCACACTCCATGAAAATACCTTTTGTTGGCAGGTCTGCACTGCAATCCTGCTGGCAAGGGGGTCTGGAAGATGCGCTTCTTGGTTCCAGTTCCAGGAATACACAAGACAGAGGGCAATAGGGAAAGCATGCTTTTTACCCCTGAAGAAAATAAATCCATCTCAGTTAAGAAGCATGCTAATTGTCTTCTCTATGCCTATTTGTCACTGTCGTGGACTGAGGAAAATTCGAAGACAACTAAATCAGAGTCAATGACAATGACCTCAGGTCCTCACAATCCAGATGACACACAAGAATAACAACTGCTGATAAATGCTATAATGCTATACTGTAATTCTTTACCAGTTATATCATTTATATTATGTAATATCACGTCCTCAGGAGAAGACCCATTCAAAAAAAGTCTTCTCAAGAAGAAAAATGACTGTAATTTATTAATATCTTTTGAATTCCACTCTGACTAGATTTTCTTTTTCAATTATTATGTTAACTATCTTCAGGAACATCTTTTATGAAAGTGTCTTCAATATTAGTGTAAGCATTATGAATACATTTAAACATAGTCATAACATTTTATTATCTAAAATAGCTGTAGTATAACTCAATAAAAATTAGTCTAGGGGCTTCCCTGGTGGCACAGTGGTTGAGAATCTGCCTGCCAGATGCAGGGGACATGGGTTCGAGCCCTGGTGCAGGAAGATCCCACATGCCGCGGAGCAACTAAGCCCATGCGCCACAACTACTGAGCCTGCGCTCTAGAGCCCACGTGCCACAACTACTGAAGCTCGCGTGCCTACAGCCCGTGCTCCACAACAAAAGAGGCCACTGCAATGAGAAGCCCGCACACCGCAATGAAGAGTAGCCCCCAGTCACTGCAACTAGAGAAAGCCCGCATGCAGCAATGAAGACCCAACAGCAGCCAAAAATAAATAAAACAAAATTAAATTAAAAAAAAAATTAGTCTAGATCAAAGACTAAAATTATAGCTCACTTTAATCTTCAGACATTATCACTGAATTTATATATGACTTGGTTCCGATTTACATTTGGTAGAACAACTACAGTTTTCAAAATTCTCTTTTGACAACATCACAGGATTTATAAAAATGCCTAACTACTTTTTTACCCTGCAGAAATCTTTACAATAATATCTCATATCTATGAGTTATATTTTAATATAATTATCCCATTATTATAATAAATCAAATTAAAAAAAATACCTTTTACAACTTCCCACGAAGTGTGATTTTCTCATCTTTCTTTCATTAGAAAAAAAAACATGAAAAGAAGCATATCATTAAGTTATATTATTTATGCAACTTAATATTATCACTTCGTTGTACAAAATGAAAACTAAAGTTTTCTAGTTGCAACTATTGCTAAAATTAATTTTAAGATCACACATGCCTTTCCTTAGAATCTTATCTAACACTAACTGTTCTCTTCAATATGTGTATATATTTTGGAGATTCTTAAATGATTCTATCTCAAGAATAATAAACTGAGGATTATATTTCACAATGCAGAGCTCAGTAGATCCCCCTTCCCCAATGTAGATCAAGGTCTTTGACGATAATTTTAAATTGAGGGTCTTGCAAATGTTATCTCTTTCTCTTTTCCACTAATACATTGTCTGTCAACATATAGCTTATAAATGCCTTAAGAATAAGCTCTCTGTATTCAAAATTATTGTATTAATTAAATTAATTCTAGGCCTTAAATAGACCTAGAAGTTTCCCAAGGATAGTAGGTACTCTACATGTTTATTGCTGCTGCTAATAAAAACATCAAAGTGGTTTTCTGCAACTTGCTTCAGTGTCATATTGCTCTGATACACTCTTAGGAAAATGATCAAACCTGCTCTACATATACTTTTAAAAATACCTTTGATTACATCATCAACAATGACAAAGAATTCGTAATAATGGTAATAAAAGTAATATACAAACATTTACTGAGTGCATACTATAATTCTAGTAATGTGCTTAGGTTCTTTACATCTCTTATTTCAAATGAACCACAATCTTGCTAGGGCGGTATTGTGAACGTTAGTTTACAAACTAAAACTACTATTTGAAAAAAGAAAATGTTATAGAATGTAAAATTACATTTCATAGAAATACAATTCTCACATTTTAAGGACACTCATAGTGTCAATTACAGAACTAATATCTCCTAAAATCTTATTTTCCAGCAAAACAATAAAATCCAGAAAGGATCTTTTGTTTTCCTTCAGTTCTTTGTTTCAGAAAGAGTGACAGGGAGAAATGGCCAGAGGACTGTCGCTGATCTCTTTTCCAATTTTCTTCTTTCTCAAAATGAAATCTTTTGTAGCCCGCCCAAGTTATTAGGCAACCACTTCCACCACTGTCACTGTAGGCTTTCCTGAATATTCCTTCCAGACGTTCCTCAGTTAAATTGCATCAATGACCTTCACTTTATTCTGAGAAAATATCAACAGGTGCAGCTGAACTCTGATGCTTAAAATTATGAATTATGAAATAAACCCAGAGCAGAACTAGAAAATTAATAGTGGTTTGGCCATGATGACATAATGGTGACAGAAGGGCTCAACTTGAGCACTTTAGAAGGATCATTTTCCTAGAAATTTGAAAAACAAAATACTTTCCTCTAATTTTTAAGCTGGGAAATAATTTCCAGCTAATTTATCAGAGCCACTCATCATCCAATTAACCACCAAGTTAATTCTGTTCTCCTTACAGAAACAATTATTTCAGAAAGATTAAAGATAATTCTTATTATTTAAATTAAAAAACACAAATTATGATCTTTCCCCAAACCTCTATCCTATGACTCTAGTGAATGACACCATGGTCCCTCCAAGTTGCGCAAACAAGAAAAGTTGTCATTGTGTATGACATGTTCCTCTCCTTCACCACCTCTGCCCTGTATCCACTCATCAGCAAATCCTATGGATCTTATCTCTGAAACTTTTACCAAATCCATGTAGTTTTTTCCATTTCCCCTCAACCCTAGTCTAAAGCTACCATTGTTTCTCATCTGGACTACTTCTAGAAACTTCTCAGGGACTTATCTATACTTACTGTTATATCATACTCAAATCACCACTGCTCTAGAAGTGATCTTTACAATGTAAAAGACACAGTCACATGTACTCATTTCTCACCAGTTGGTTTCCCATAGCTCTAAAATATTGATTCTTGACAGGGCCCTTCATAGAATATTTTGGAAATATAGATGGAAATGTTTTATTTCTAGTCCATGGCAGACTACATTTTCAAACAATGACACTATCCTTAATTCCATATACTTTTCCTACAACATGACTTTGGCACTTATCCCATCAAGAAGTGCAAAAAGTTTCCCTCTCTTTCAATCTAAGTGGCTTGGTGACCACAGAGTAAGTGATATTATGAGACTTCAAAAGTTAATTCATGAAAGGTGATACAGCATCCACTTAGCTCTCTTTCAATGCTCTTGGTACCTAGCTACCATGTTTTGAGGAAGCCACAACCACATAGAGAGGTCACTTGTCCATGTTCTGCTCAATAGTTCCAGCTGAAGTCTCACCTTTCAGTCAAAATCAAGCACTACATGTGTGTAAATGAACTTTCAGATTATTCAAGTCCCCAGCTATTGAGTCACTCTTAGCTCTCAAGTCTTTCTAATTGAGACCTCAGATATTGTGGCTCTGAGATATGCTGTCACTGTTTTGCTCTTTCTGAATTCTTAATACCCAGAATTTGTGAGTGTAATAAAGTGGTTATTTTACACTCCCAAATTTGGGGTTGTTTGTTATGCAGCAGTAGTAACTGGGACACTGCTTGAATTTATATGTTGAATTCCACATAATTTTATTATAAATTGTTTTTCTTTTATTTACTTTTCTTTTATATTACTGTAAGGGCATTATTGATTTTTTAAGAATTATATGTCTAGGTAGCTGTATTAGTCAGGGTTCTCCAGAGAAACAGAACCAATAGGATGTATTTATATCAATATCTGTATCTTTCTGTCTAGATTTATTTTAAGGAATTGGCTTATGTCACCGTGGGAGTTGGAAGACCACAATCTGCAGGGCAGACCCAGGGAAGAGTTGATGTTTAGTCTTGAGTCCAATGGCAGTTTAGAGGCAGAAATCCTTCCTCTTCTGGGGACCTCACTTTTTTGTCTTAAGGCTTTCAGCTGACTGGATGAGACCACCCACACTATGGAGGGTGATCTGCTTTACTCAGAATCTACTGATTTAAATGTTAATCACATCTAAAAAGGAATAAAAACCCTGCAAGCTGGAGAGTGTCAGGAGAATCTCCACTTTTCTCTCTTTTTCTCTCTTGGTCCTGCCCTGAGGCCAGCCCCAGGTGTGGAACTGTACAGTCATGGCAGCTGTGGCAGCAGGCATGTGAATCCCCAATGGAAAATCCTTCTCTGGATAAAAGAAACTGAGAAAAAAAGTCCCTATTCTGATTCTAAAATTTACATGGAAAGGGAAAAGAGCTAGAATTGCCAAAACCATTTTGAAAAACAAGAAAAAAATGAGAGAACTCAGAATTCTTGATTTTAAAATGTACTGTTAATCAACAGTAAGCAAGGCAGTGTGGTATTTGTGAAAGGATACATATTTTTACTGTGTGTAAGCTAAAAATAAATGGTAAAAAAGACAAAATGGTTATATGACAGCAATTTTATATGATGCAATCTAATATACCAAATATTGATTTAGCCAAATATTGTGACATCACTAGATTGGAAGACTAGCAGGAGGAGATATGTCTGTGTTGTAGGTGGTGAAGCTAAAGAGTTAAATCCTGACATTGAATTGTAGATAGTCAATAGATAATTTCCCATATTAAAATATTAGGAAACATCATTTTAAAGTATGTTATTTGGAAATACTGAGACATACAACAGAAGAAATAGTGGAGAATTGAAAGTGGTTGTTTCTGTGCAGTGGGATTCTGGGCTAGGGAGACAGGCAAGAATCGTTGTTTGATAATATATTACATGTATGATTTAGGGCGTAGTTTTATGTAATTGTTCTCTACTATACCATATAAAATAAGTAGGATTTAAAAGGGTAGAAACCATTCTGGACTAGGGAAAGATTGAGTGCAAAGACCAGCTCTATCTAAACAGGAGTTCTTCACTTGGAGGTAATGGTGGGTCTAGTGGGTTCAGGAGAAAGTAAAGGAAATGAGCTGTTTCCAGCAGGAGACTGTGTTAGGAACAGTAGGACAAGTAGTTGGGTCGACCCTGAATGCCAGGCTGAGAGCTTTGGACTTAGAAGTCTGGAGGTTTTGAGTCCAGATGAGAAGTAATTGCCTCAACCTGTGTGACCTGGGACAAATTGTTTATCTTCCTGGATCTCAGTTTCATCACTGTAAAAATTAAATTATCTTTCAGGGTCACTTCAGATTCTATGATAAAACTAAGGTTCCAGGATGGTTAATTTGTGACAATGAGAAAGGGGGAGACACAAGCAGGCAGTCCAAATTGGAGGCATTACAGTTACTTGTTTTAGAGACCCAGGAGAAAAAACAAGGTATTTATTTTGTGAAAGAAATGAAAGATAGCAGTAATGTATAAGACAAAGTTTCTCAAACTCTTTGATCTCAGGACTGTTAAAAAATTTTTTTTTTGAATTATTAAAGATCTCAAAGAACTTTTGTTTATTTGAGTTATATTGATCAATATTTACTGTATTAGAATAAAGCACAAATATGTACACTCCCACACAATTTTGCATGCCATTTCAGAAGGCCCCAGGTCTCCCTTGTGGGCCATCCATAGATTACAGGTTGAAAACCTCTAGTATATGAGTTTGAGGTTAGAATAAATGTGCAAGGCAAATCTGATTTTGCCAGAAATTTTTGGATTGGTTCTAGAAAACAAACTACCCAACATTGGTTTTATGTTGCTGAGCCAAAATAGTCTTTGGTGTAAATCATGTTGCTGGACTAGTTGACCTTTAAAATCTCTTCAAACCTAAGATTATATTATTCTGTGATTCATCCTTATTGGCTAGTTAGACTGTTCTGATTTCATTGCTTTGTTACACCACCCTTACTTCACTAGGGTTATATCCAACTGGCCTCATGTTTATTCCCCAGAAACTGTAGTCATAAATTTATCTTCCAATTTCCTTTGCTTAATTTGGAAAATGTCTAGTGAATTAAAAAGTCTATTTCCAGAGAATAAAAAGCAATGGCAAGTAGCTTATTTATTATACACATACATACTTCTAATGACAAGGAACAAGAGAGGAAGTGTTTTTTGGCCAAAGCATTGCATTTTTACAATTCAGAATCATTTTTAGCTAGTAAATTCCATTATTCTTTCCTACACCACTTTTCCAATAGAAGAAGAGTTCCATTAAAAATGAATAAAACATCTTTATCCAAGCGTGTATACCAAAGGAACAAGGTCTTCTCTGCTTGGGAAAGGCTACAGTACCATAAATCAGCATGCACAGATATTTTCAAAAATTCCAAGAGCAAATTGTGACCTTGAATATATCATGTATTTTCCAGGACTTCAGAAAAACATTGGAGGCAGAGAGCTCACCAAACTTCAAATTTGTGGTTAAGTAACTTGAAACAGCCAGCTGATCATTAGAAAATGCAGCCCTAAATAAGGATTCTCCAAATACAGAAATGTTTCCAGAGAAAAAGTGCAGACTTTATTTTAAAATTTCAAGTTTATTATAGAGACAGAATCCAAATCTCTGAAGAGGCTGAGAGGCAGAGTTTGTAGGCTTGCTGGGAAGAAAATTAAATTCATATAAATGAATAGCAAACCTGATTCTCTGCCTAAATTTTCTCAAAGTGAGATTTGGTTTAGCTTCAAGATTAAGTCAACTAATTGGTGTGTTATTGTTTCCAACTGCCTTTCTGCCTTGTCCTCCTTCCTACCTAGCTTGAAATTCCCGCCACGGGATAGTCCTGGTGAAACACCCCTTTGCCACCTAGACGGGAATGCTAGGCCTCTCCCATCAGGGCAGTGCAGGTCAGAGCTTTAGTGAGTGATTCCTTGTTTCTGAGGGTAACACACATACTCTAATGTTAGTAAGAAGAGAGAGTCGCTGGCCTATATCCCTGAATCTCCCCTTCCACACACACCCCACCCCCTTCCCACAAAAAGCAAGCCTGAATGCTCCCAGGGACAGGAACAGGTCTAGACGCATCCAGCACAGAGCCATCATCAATACCTGAGCAGTGGGGATGCCCAGGACAAATATCACCTGCCTTATATTTTTTCTATCACCACGGCAAGGGTGTAGGGGTGAGGGAACCCAAGAATTAGTCTTTTTCCGCAAGATAGGGAGCCCTGGGATGGTACATGAGAGAAGGAGATGTTTTCTCTCTGACCCGGTATCTGTGCTTTCTTCCGGAAGGGTGTTGCCAGGCCCCACTCCTAAGCAACGGCTGAATTGACAGGGTTGAATAAAGTATATTAAAAGCAAAAGAAGTGATGTACTCAAAAGTGCAAGCATGGTATCTAGGAGTACCTTTCTCAGCCTGATTAGCATTAATTAGCTCATCCTCTCAAATTAGGGACAACTCCTTCTCCCTCGCAAAATAAGTCTTCTGTGAAATCAAATATACCAAATGTTGAGAGAAGGTGGATCAAGGGGAACTCATGGATTGCTTGTAAAGTAGAATAATCGTTTTGGACAATTTGACCCTATCACGTGAGATGAAACATGCAAACAACCAGCAAGTCTATTCTAGAGGACGTGTAGCAGGAGTGCTCCAAGGGCCACGGGCAAGAATGTTCAGACACCTAAAAAACTGGAAACAACCCAAATGTCAGCAGGAATACATATAAACACGCTCTGGTCTAGTCATACAAAAACCTAATATATAGCAGGAAATGTCGACAATCTCTATTCCACAGAACCACATGGATGAACCTTAGAAACATACTGGTAACTGATAAAAAGGTAAGTTCCAGAACACTGTACAGTGGGCTTTGCCTATCTGCAGGTTTTGCATCCATAGATTCAACCAATCCTGGGTGGAAATTTTGGTTGAATCAGCAGATGCCAAACCTGCAGCTATGGAGGGCTGACTGTATACAGTATGATATCATTTTTATAAAACCCAGAAACTAAACACTATGTTGGTTAAGCATACAGACATATGTGAAAGAATTATTTTAAAAAGCAAGTAAATGGAAAACAGATAATGTTGGATACTGGTTGACTTGTGGGGGTCTTGGGGAGGCAGAAGTGTAAGACTAGGAAAAAGCATCAGAGTAGAGGCCAATTATCAGTAGTGTTGCAATACTTGGATTGCAGATGCTTTATAAATTAGAAGGAGATAAAGGAGAAAGAATTGAAGAGTTATCTTCTTTCATTTTTTCCTGCCCCTAATCAAGGAAAAATCAGTAAATAGCTGAGAGTCCCAGAGAGAGACTGATGGTTGGAGAAGTTGTGCTCGTGGCTCTCTTGAACCTCTTTCTGTCTTCAACACAATGGTTTCTTCACAGGAAGTGTCCACAGTAAAGCTCACTATCAACTCCAAAAATGAAGCTCTCATCCAACAGCACATGGGAGGCTTTTTGGCTGCCATAAGCTGCCCCCAGAGAATCCACTCATTCTGTGTGCTTGTCGACTGTGTCATAGCTCAGCTTGAGTCTCCACAAGATAAGCTCTTCAAGGCAGAACATTTCCAGCTGTTGTGGTCAGACAGCAGCAGGTTCTTATCTGAGGACAGCAGGGCCATGTGGCACACCGCAGCCGGGGCAGTGTCGGAGAAGCATGTGGTCTCTGTACACAGTAGCAAGGTCCAATAGACAGCAATTAGCACCAGAAGAATGAAGATGAACGGGACATATACATAACCTTCATAAAAATGTCACAGGGAAAAAGACTCACAAACCATATGGATCCATGCCGGGTCTCTCCCAGGGATGGCCTTTTATATCACACTAGTCCAAGTGATGGCTTTTAAAAAGAGATGATTTTTCACTCCCATGTCTTTCTGACCAGCCCTACCAAAAGAAGTAAAGAAATAGGCTGTCTATGTGATGTTGGATGAAACAATCTTGACATTTTGTGGCTTTCTCCACTCCGAGTTTCTGGACCAGCATTCTCATCTGCATATGTTGGTAGTTAATTAAGTGGACAGCCTCCTCTGGTACTATTTTCCCTTTTATTTTTAGTGATGTTGTTCTGAACCTGTGGGTATTTCAGATATGTCCTCATCCATTTTCAGAAGGCCAATACTTAAAAGTTCGTTGTTCTTAGCAAAGAAACAAGCCCTCACCAGCTGATTTAAGCAGAAAAAAATTTATTCAAAAGGATTTTGTGTCACCTGCAAGATCACAGAGATGGCTGCAGAATCAGTCCCAAGAAACAGGCAGGCACTAACAAGAAGACTGAGCAAAACTGTAGCCAAAATTCAGGCACAGTGATGGTCCAGAGGTCAGTACTGACACTGCTGGTGACCACAATATCATGGGGTGCTGGACACACTGGCTTTACTGTTGCTGCTGCCCTACATGCCCCATCCTGGGAAAGTGAGTGTGGGGCGGCTGACATTACAACTAGGAAGAAAAGTCATTTTGATTTTATCTATTTGAGACATCAACTTCTGATTCAAAATCTGGAGTACCTAAAATGCGCCTCATGCCACTCGGGATGTTCGGGATATATCACTGAAAGAACAAACAAATGCCTCCATCCTCTTAGAAATTATATTCAAGCAGGGGAGAGTGGGGTATCTTGAGCCAGACCATAAACAATAAAGTAAAGGATCATGTAAATTGATGTTAGATGATAAAGTGCTTTAGGAAAACAAGTGGAGAGTAAGGGGGATAAAGAGGGTGGGCTGGGTGGGTGCTTGTAGGTGACAATTTTAAATGGAGTGTTTTGGGAGCCCTCATAAAAGAGTGATATTCCAGCGAAGATTGCAGGAGCAGAGGGTTGAGAGATCTTGTGGCCACTATAGAAAATACAGTCTGGCATGTGGACCATGAATTTCAGAGGGCACAGTGAAATGATCTGTGGGACTGGAGAGGTGGGAGAGGGAGACAGTACAGAGGGTTACAGGGAATAAAAGCAGAAGAAAAAACGTTAACCGTGAGCCCAGGTGAGAGATAAAAACAGGAATAAAGGGTTAAATGAGAGTATTTCCTGGGTGAATTCAAGACAGAGAATGTGCATTAGGGGATTGGGAGCAGGGTGAGTACCTGCAGCTCCTTATCGATAGAGGTAAGGAAATTTGGGGTAGCTGGGTCATAGTCTCAGGTTGTAGGTCTTTTCAGCTCCTGAAAATGATGGTAGAAGATTTGGGTACAGAAGTGGTCACAGATTCAGTGCACTTATTGGAGGAGACAGAGCCTTATACTAGATGTTTGGACTTTGCCTTGATATCTGTTAATGGAATGCTATAAACTGAATGTTTGTGTCCATCCAATATTTGTATTTTGAATCCTAATGCCCAATGTGATGGTGTTTGGAGGTGAGGCTTTGGGGAGTGGTTAGGTCATGAGGGTGCAGCTCTCATGAATGGGATTAGTGCCCTTATAAAAGAGGCCTCAGAGAGATGGCCATCTATGAACCAGGAAGCAGGCTCTCATCAGACACCTAATATGCCGGCACCAAGATCTGGCACTTCCCAGCATCCAGAACTGTGAGAAATAAATTTTTGTTTTTTGTAATCCACCCAGTTTATATCATAACAGTAGTTTATAGTTTATAACAATAGTATTTTGTTATAGCAGCCTAAATGGACTGGGACAGGAGTAGAGATTTTTGGAGAAGCTGATGGTTACTCCCAGTGTGTGGGCCCTCTCTTGACTCTTGATGATGGGATAGAAAGTCTAGGTGATTTCTGTGGAGTTATCTGATTGACCACACTTAGGTTGGGTGCCTAGCCCTATCCACAAAGGAGCCTGGCAAATAAAATATCTGACCTATATGATGGGAGGAAAAGTGTCAGTTCCACCTTATAATATAAACCCAGTTAATAAATGTAGAAAGAAACAAGGGAATAAAAACTCACCATTTGGCAATCACCACAGTAATAATTGTTGCAGGAAGATGCACTGATTGACCACTGGAAAACTTGAGGAGAAACAGGATATTTACATAGACTCAAAGTGTCTCTCCCAAGATATTTATCAATTGAAAAAGGGAAAATAGTAACTACAGTGGAGAATCCCAGTAGACATCACTTAAGCAAGTGTTCAAAGGTTGATATCACCAGTAGTAGGACATATTAAAAACATATACCCCCTGTTTCCAAGATGCATTGAGGACAAAATATTATTTCTGAAGTATTCTTGCCCAAAACTGCATAAATTCAATCTAATGGTTGGAAACCATCGGACAAACCACAAAATAACTGACCAGTACTCATCAAAATTGTCAGGGCCATGAAAAAAACAGAAAGAATGAGGAACTGTCATAGATTGCAGGAGACTAAGGAGACATAACTAAATGCAATGTGATATCCAGAATAAGATCTTGAAACAAACAAAAAATGACATTAGAAGAAAAACTGATGAAATTAGAATAAAGTTTGTAGGTTAGTTTGGTAGTATTGTACCAATGTTCATTTCCTTGCATTGATAATAGTACTATAGTTATGTAAGTTGCTAACATAAGGAGAAGGTGAATTATCTGTACTATTCTTGCAACTTTTCTGTAAGTCTAAAGTTATTTATTTATTTATTTTTTTTTTCGGAAACCAATTGAACTTGTATTGACACCAACTACACGACTCTTCTTAGTAGCCTTACGGGAATGGATAAAGTGGCTTGACCCAAGACAACACTGATTAGACTTAGCAATGTTACTTTTAAATAAAACCAACCCTATTTTCCCCAAGGTGGCTTAGATTTCATAATGGGTCACAAACTAATACTACAAATAAAACATTTAAAATTTTGATCCAAGCCCCTTCTATCCTCCCACACTTGAAAGGGACCTGATGAACACCAATTTCCCAATCCTAGCATCCCTAGCTTACAAACCTTAGGGTTAAAAACTCCCTCCTCATTTACCCAATGTTCAATTTCCATCAGTTTCAATATACACTAGTGTAAATACCATGACTATTTTGCATGAAGTTAAGTATTCTACAGATCAGAGTCACGGGATTGAACCAGGAGCTCCCACATTTTATGTGAACTTCAGTGGTACCATCAAGGCCAAGGCAATTTAATTTAGGTTAACCAGGATTTGTTTCAATTTGTAAGAGAAACATCTTGCAACAGGTTTATTCAGTTCTCTTAAAAAATGGTGGCATTCCTTTACTTTCCGCCTTTTGGCAGCAGCAGTTACATATATGGAATAGCAGATTAAGTCTAAAAACGTGGGCCCTAGTCGACTTTATTTTTCGGCATTATGATCATGATAAAGGATCACGACATCCTTCACATTTCCAAGGAAAACCCAATTTAAAGTTTGTCCTCGCCAAACTCCATAAAACAGCCACTCTAGAGTAAACCAGCAGAGCATTGCATCACCCCAGTAAAGCTGTAGGTTTCATCACATGCACCAACGAATCTACACGGCTAGTTTCTGCACTCCTCTTTTACAGAATTTTACACCTATTGTTACCAGACGGCATTTTAAACACGGACATATCAACTGCCTAATAAAGCAAAAACAAAGACATTTCCCTTATTAGAAACAAGATACACCATCACTTAAAATCTTCAAACATTATTGCACTTTAACTTTCAGAATTTGACAATGCATTCAATGAAGCAATCTGCAGACAACTAGTTTTAACAGACAGATCTAAAAACACTTTTAAGCAGACGTGGATGTCCTAAACTGTTTATTAGGTAAGAATTTTTACAAACATTACTTATATTAGCGGTAGCGGTGGAGCTGCAGAGTATTGCGCCTTCTCCAGGCTGCGCGGCGAGAACCACCGATCGTGTGGTGGAACTTGTGGCCCTTGCCGGGGCCGCGGCTCTTCCTGCCTGCAGACGTCAGGCCCCGCATCTCCCTGTGCTTGTGGACTGGTTTGGTGATCCACCGGGTGTCAGGGTTTCTTCTGATAGCTTTATGGAAGGGATCGATGAGGATAACCTCAAAATCTTGTACGTAGAATCTTCACCCACCCAGTAAGAATTCAGGACCCTCAGGGCCCCACAGTGGCGTCCCGCTCGCTCCTCGGCAACAGACTGCAGGCTCCGGGCAAACTTGAGCTGGTTGACGCCATGGTGGACGGGCTTGCCGTAGGTGGCGCCCTTCGGGACCGGGCGTTTGCGGCCACCGCGGCGCGCGCGAACCCGGTATATCACATAACCTTGCTTGGCCTTGTAGCCCAGCCTGCGCGCCTTGTCGGGCCGGGTGGGGCGCGGGGCCCGGTGCAGCGCCGAGAGCTGGCGGTACTGCCAGCAGCGCAACCTGAGCAGAAAGCGCATCACGTCCGACTGCTTCTTCCTCCGCAGCTCCTGGATGTACTTGTAAGCGCCCATCCCGGCTCACCTGCTGGCTGCCGCCAAACGGAAAGGGTCTAAAGTTATTTACAAATAAAAAGTTGGAAAAAAGAAAATATGTAATTAAAGGACATGCCACAGTGTGAGAGAAAATAGTTCAACATATATAATGATCGAAAGACTCATCTCCAGAGTAAATTACGAGTCAATCACAAAAAAAATAAATAAAAAACAACAGACAACCCAATAGAAAAATAGGCAAGAGACTTCAACACATACTTTACAAAAGAGGATGTCAAAAATTCCAATGAACACGTAAAAAGGTGTTCAACTTCATGAATCACCAAAGCAATGTAAATTAATAACACAATGAATACGATATTAACCTACCAGAATTATATATATATATATACATATATATATATATATATATATATATATGTATATATATATATATATATATATATATATATATCTCCTTTGACCTAGCAATTTTACTTCTAGGTATATATCCATTAGAAATGAGACAATGTGTTCACCAAAAGATATGTCATAGCCTACAAGTAAAATCTATTCAAAAGTTCATCAACAGTAGAATGGATAAAGTATGGTAATCATACAATGAATATTATATAGCTGTGATAATGAATGAGAAGTGAAACAACATGAATGAATCTCACAAGCATAAAATTGAACAAGAGAACCCAGACTCACAAAACCATGTACTATGATGTCATTCATATGAAAGTCAAAACAAGTGAACCTAGTCTATGATTTTAAAACTTACAATAGTGATTTTATTTGGAGAGGAGAATGGGAGTAGTAAGTGGAATGTGCAGGATGGGGATTTCTGGGAATTTGATAAGGTTCTATTTCTTGATCTGGGTGGTCTCATGGGTATGTTCAATTGGTGATCAATAATCAAGCTGTACTCTTAGAATTTTTGCACTTTGATGTATGTATGGTAGATTTCAATTAAAAAAAAATTTTTTTTTACAGTAATTTTAAAACAATTTTATTAGTATCACCAGAAACTAAAAACAACACTAATGTCCCTGAACTGGAGAATAGATAAATTGTGGTACATCCATACAGTGAAATACCATTCAGCAACAAAAAGAATGAACTACTGATACATGTGAGAAATTGATGAATCTGAAATGTATTATGCTAAGAGAAAAAAAGCCTTTTTCCACAGGCTATATACTGTATAATTCCATATATATTACCCTCTAGAATAGACAAAGCGATAGGGATAGAGAATCAGTCAGTGATTGTCAGATATTAATGGTGGGGGAAGTGTTTGACTACAGAGTGTAGCATGAGATAATTTCTGATGGAGTGATAGAACTGTTCTGTATCTTGATTGTGGTGGTGTTTGTGCTACAGTGTGCATATGTCAAAATTCATAGAACTCTACACTAAAAAGGACAAATTTTCTGTATGTAAATTTTTTTAATTTAAAAATATTCCATGGATGTTGGAAAAGAATTTGTTTCCCTATTTGTTGAATGTAATGTTTTATATGCATCCTAATTTTGGATGTATGCCATCTATCGTTTTCTGGAAAAGTTATAATAAAATCTCCTATTACAATTGATAATTTGTCAATTTCAACCTTAATACTATTAATATTTGCTTTATGCATTTTTGAAGCATTATATGTTTTTCAATATATATACATTCAGGGTTGTTGTATCTAGAGAATTATGACATCCTTTCATCATAAGTCCTTTTTTGGTTCAAAGTTTATTTTGCCTTTTATTAATATAGCAAAAATGAATTTAGTTGGGTTCATCTTTGCCTGCATATGTTTTTCCATTTCAGTATTTTCTATATCATCATGTTTAGGTACTATTTATGAGAAGTATACCTAAAAAAAATTTTAAACCTTTTTTCTTTGATAGAAAAAATTGTGTTATTTAGAAATGGAGATATGGTTATTTGCAGATATCCTCTCCCCCTTTTCGTGCAGGATGGGATTATAAGCATTCTTTCCAATATCGATACACTTCTGTCTCTAATTTCTTATTTATGAGAAATTCTCTGTCTCTTTTATTTCCTTTCGTTTATTGTTTTCTTTCGTATGTCTCAGGTTGATACTAATGTGGAGCACAGGGTCTTTTCTTTGATTTCTTTCCAAAACACTCCCAGAAAGCCAATGTAGGTCATAGACTTTTACTTATTTTAGGGGGCAAATAAGGCAAGGCAGGAGGCTTATGCAGAAGATCATATGGTTTAAATATAAAGTTCTTAACCTTAAAAGTCATTGCCATTATCCTTATCTTTTCCTCCCCCTCCACAATCTCCTGCTGGAAAAGTTTAACTGCTTACGTCCTCTTCCTGGATTCCCATCCCCATCATGTTTCTTCTCTTCCCCAATCTAATGTTTGTTATTGGTGGTTTTTTTTTCCTTTCTATCTAGCTTATTGAAATCTCCCATATAATTTTCTTAAAAATCACTTTATTTCATGCATAGATTTTACTGGCAATATGCTGAAAGCTAATTTCCCATATCAAAGATGTCTCATCAGATTAGCCAAGCCAAAATAGTCCTCCCCACTAGGATACGAGTTTGTTACTATTCTCTAGGCAGAGTCCTGCTGCTGGTCCTTAAACTGATAATCATTCTTCACTTTTCTTGATCCCTACACTGTATTTATTCACACTTATTTTCCTAACCATGTAGGTCCCGGTGCACTGCCCACATTAATGCCATATCTTTTTTTTCATTGAGATATAATTGACATATAACTTTATATTAGCTTCAAGTGTTGTTGTACAACACTTTATCTTTTAATTTAAGAATAGAGACAGCACAGGGCCATACAGCAGCTCAAAACAACAGAACTGGTTTACTGCTCTTTTGTGTCATTTTTCTCTGAGGACTAATTTATTTCTGGAAGACCTTGTCATCCTCTTATAATTTATTGCCAAACCAATATTTTCATGCATATTCATTTATTTTTTACCTTGCTACACAACCATTACATTTGTAGTTGCTTGATGGACATTATTACTTGGAAGTCTGATTATTACAACAATTTTATTATATCTAAAACCCAATTAATATATTCTGTCTATCCATGGGCACTGGACCACAATATTGATTATGTCATGCTAACTGCAGAGGATGAACAGGTAGTGGCAAGTGCATTGAATGCCCATTAAGACTGATGAATGGCACAGGAGAGAGAATAAACTCTCAAAAGTTTTAGAGGGCCTATCATATTGATGAAGTTTTAATGGGTCCAATGATCTGGGCTATCCTGAAACAAGGACACATTGTTATTTACAACACGTTGTAAGGACACGTTGTTATTTATTCTAAGGACACGTTCTAAGGACACATTGTTATTTATTGCAGCCCTCTTCATTAAGAAAGAAGCTCAATCACTTTGCTGTACACCTGAAACTAGCACAATATTGTAAATCAACTATACTCCAATAAAATTAAAATTAAAACAAAAAAAAAAAGGAAGAAGCTCAATGCTTTGTGGGCCTTTGGATTCTAAAGCAATATATACTACTCTTGGGAATAATGCTCTGACTCACTTATTAGATGGCTCAGAAGGCTCCCAGTTTTGAGTGGTACCCAGAATAAGGGAAAACTTTACACCAGATCCATACTCAGTGAGAGATGCCTGGCGCTTGGGCCATTTGCCTGAAGAGCTTAGAGTGCTAGAGGTATCCATGGTGGTTAAGTATGCAAGGTAGAATCTCTATCAAGCTCTACCAGAAAAGTCACAATTCAGACTTCCAGAATTCTAGAGCAAAGTCATGGCTGCTTTAGCAGAGAACTAAGTATCTGCTATTATAAAATAGTTTCTCGTGTGCTCTTGTACTCTGTTTGACACTGAGAGTCTGACTTTGGAACTTCAGTGACTATGATCCAGGGAAGAGCTGGTTGAAACCCTAGATGTAGCACAATCCCTTGAGATACCAGATTTCTGGTAGTATATCTGCTACATCAGATCCCTTTCATTCTGGAGGAAGAAGTGAGGTACCCCAGTCAGAACTGACACTTATATTAGATATGGGTTTGCTGTATGTATAACCCGTGTCTCAGCTAGCACCACCATCTGAGGAATTCCAAAATACCAATCCATTGTTATGGTATCCCATATAACAGTGACTCAGATGAAGGTACACATTTTATGACATGAGACAAGTGGCTCCAGACTATAAACTTTATTGCTTAGAAGCAGCTCAGCTGATGCACCAGCAAGGTGGGTAGCCATAGTCTGGGATGTGGTATATTTGCTTATCCGATACGTGATATTTGGTGCTGAGTTGTCAGAAAAATTGGGTCCAGGAACCAAAGACAGGTTGTACAGAACCATCTCTCCATTAGTGACTGTCTTTTGGAATTTGAGTTTCCTATTCCTGCTCTGCCAGATCAAAAGTCTCAGTTCCCAATAAGGAAACATTTACACCAGAAGACATAGTAAAGATTCCTCTGAACTTATAGCTCCAACTACCACTTGGTCATTTAGGGTTTTTCATGTCAGCAAAGGAAGGAATAACTTAAAGTAACTGACTCTAATTTTCCTGAAGATCTAGGGTTGCTGCTACATGATGGGAACTTAGGGAAGTCTGTCTAGACTACAGGGTATTTGGGAATGTCTTTTGGTGATCCTGTGGTTAGTGATAATGGTAAATGGATACATAGCAACCACAGCTTGAAAAGGGAAATGCATTAAGAGCTCAGAGTCTTTGGGAAAGACAGTCTAGGTCACCACACTAGACAAGCAACCTAGACAAGCTGAGGCACAGGCAAAGGATGAAAGAATTCTAGAATGGGTAGGAGAGAAGTGAGATGGTAAGTATCGATTTCAGTCTCAGCACCAATTGTAGCAGCAGGGAACGCAACTTGTTGCACTAAACCTCTTAGTATTGAGTATTGAGTCTTTATAAATATTGCAAGTGGTCATGACCTAGAAAACTCTGATGAACTTGACTTAATGGTATTAGTTAATGGGGGACACAAGAAGATCTAAAAGGTACAAAGTTGCAAAGACTACATCAGACACTTCTTGAGTACTGCTTCATATCTTCTCTGCGGATTTCTACCAGCTTTGCTCAGGTGCTTCTTAACAACACTTGTGCCAAATAGCCCTCACTACCTGCCCCAGGACACCTCTGATACTGCAACATGGGATTGCATGACCCACTTGGCCTTCATGAATGCACAAACCAGGACTGCAAAGGAGTGAGCCCACCATTGACTAATGAGGTAAATGGAGGCAATTAATAAATATTTCTCTTGTTTTGTCCCCTGGTTTTTCAATCTGAGACATATTCCATGAAGTGCTTGAGAATTCTTGACAGGATGGCGCACTGGCCCCCATAGCAATATGTACCTTTGGATTAGCTTTCCCTTCCTCCTGGTCTCACTCCCCATGTCCTCCTTCTTTTTGCCCTGAGATCAACTATCTGCATGCAAGACTTTGTCTTAGAGTCTCATTTTTGAGAAATATAGGCCAAATAATTTAGAGAAGAGATCAAAGCTGATGAATGAAGTTGATCAAAATTTTATTTCACTTCACCACAAAGAGATTGTAAGTAAGAAATTTTGTAGGCTTGGCTATCATGCATTTCTTTTGTGAACCCCTAGATATGAAGCTAGAAACTTTCAGCTGCCAGAAAGAGATGGGGTCATTATTAGCCTCCAGTTTACTAAGAATACAGTGAAGTTCTAGTGGTCCACCTCAACCCAGTTTACTCCTCAGAGAACCCTCAAGAAATTGTTTTTGTAGTTGCATTACATAAGAAATTATATCTATAGCCAAAACTAAATTCTATGCTCACTTTATCAACATTATAAAACCATTTCTCCTGTGTTTGACAAGCATAATATCAATAAATCAATCTTAGTGTTTTAACATTAAAACCTTGTCTCTTTTTTTGTTGGGTCTGAAAGTGATAGCACATCATCTATAATGTACTCTGAACCAAGAATGCCCTCTTATAAAAGTCCTCAGTTTGTTTTTCCTCTGTAGAACAATATCCCTATAAACTGTAGAGAATCCATTGTTAAAACATGAAATCTGTCTTTGATAATTTTAGCTATACTAAGTAATAAAGTAACTTTGGTTCAAATGTAAGAAAAACCTCTCTACCCTCCTTTTATTTCTGTCTGTCTTGTTAAAGAAGGGTCTAAGAATTAACTTAGGAATTCATCAACTTTAAATAATGAAGGAGATGAGTGTTTAGGTACCAATAATTTCCAAATCTGTCTTGAATATGTCAGCATTTGATAAGAAGAAAGAATGATGAAGTTATTAATAATTCTGCTTTACTCTTACCCCAAATTGTTTTAAGCCAAGGCAATATATCTGGATTTAAATAATGTTGGTCTAAGAGAAAGATAGCGCCTCAAGAATAATTGGAAAATCCAGTGGAAAAATCTTTTTTTTTTTTTTTTTTTTGTCCAGTGGAAAAATCTTGACTCTATAATCTCTGTACACCACACCTGAGCCTGTCCTTCAAAAAAAAAAAAAAAACTATCAAAGATCTCTCCTCAAGTTCCCATTCTTTCCCCCAGCCCCATCTAGAAAAGATGTGAAGAAATTGCTTCACTTAAAAATTCAATCTAGCCTAAATGTGATGAAGTCTGTTGTTATTTTTGTTTAGTCACAAAAATGTAAATCAAATTTTCGCTTGGAAATGAAACTGATAATTTAAAATGGTAGACCAATTTGAATTAGTCTGAAAGATTTTTAGATGCAAAGGAAAGAACTTTTGACAGTATAGGAGGATGCGAAATAGAAAATTACATCATTTATATGAAAGAAAAATGGTTTCTCTCTTACACGATTAATGTAAAAATTAGATATGAAATTTGAATCCTAAGTCAACTGAGTAAGCCACCACATCTAGGCCAACTATATTTCTAGATAAAAAATCAAGATAATGATTTTTATATGAATTCTATGTGTGAGAGGTAGTCCAAAAGGGATTGGTATTCCTAGAATATATTGATAGTTTACAGAGATTATAAACAGCAATTTATATCTAAACTATCCCCAATAAATCTACACCATATGGTCAATGCATTTAAAAAAGAAAATTTAGACACCACTTGTAAATTTTTAAAACACACAAAAACCAGAAATTAAAATAATGAGCGTATAAAACTAAATATTTGTTAACATTTTGCCATATTTAATAGATTTGTGAACATTATTCCCACACATATGCTGTGCTTTTACTGCACACTTAGTCATAAACAATACATATTTTTTAATTTTAAAATATTATGCAACTGACATCATATTGTCTGTATTCTTTCTATAACTTCTTTCCTTTCAGTATTATGTTCTGTAGATTTTTTCATATTGAACGCTAATTTTAATGGCTGAGAAGTTTCCATTGCATGTCGTTTTTAGTTTAGTTTAGCTTGTTTGTTTTTTATTTTAACAATCAGTGTTGCAATGAACATCCCAGTACATGTGTCTTTATGCACGTGTGCTAGAACAGCTGGGTTACAGGGTATACAACTTTAATTTTATTAGCTGTAGAGAGGCAGCGCATCATACGGTAGGTAGGTTGTTTGTGTGAGTTCAAGTCTTGACTCTGTCGTTTACTCTGTGTGTACCCTTACCATATTTGACTCTGTTTCTTGATCTCTAAAATCATGATAGTAGTAGTAACTGCCTATGACAGACTGCCTGTTGTACTCCAATATCCATTATCCTCTTTGTCCATAGAAGAGTTTCAGGTGCCCAGATAAAGGCTACATTTCTTAGCATTCTTCCAGCTAGATGTGGACACGCGACTACATTCTGGTTAATGGGATGTGAGTGAAAGTGATGTACACTCCTGCGTGTGTTTGTCTGCCTTTCCCCACTTCCTGCTATCTAGAAATGGTGAGAGAGAGAGAATGGTATGTGTGTGTGTGTGTGTGTGTGTGTGTGAGAGAGAGAAAGAGAGAGAGAGAGAAGCCTTATTCCTAGAGATGGAATCTCCATCTTGAAATCTTGAACTGGCAGAGTTGCCCTGTTAGCCATCTACTGCTGGACTGTTATAAGGAGGATAAATGGATGTCTTATTTAACCACTGGGTTTTTATTAGTCTCTTTTTTACAGCAGTCCAGTTCAGACTCTAAAAATACATAATTTATGGCATTGTCATAGTAAATACAACAGTGCTTAGAACAGTGCTCAATGAGTATATCAATTATTTTGTTGTCATTCCAACAATTGCCGAATTGCTCTCTAAGGTGTTTCACTAATTGATAAACTTACCAGCAGTGCATAAGTCTTCACACTTCATTGCATTTTTTATATGTCTGCAATTTGATGGATGTAAATTACTTTTTATTAATTCATATTTTCTTATTAAGATTTTTAAAAATGAAGAACAACAAACATTTAGAAAAGTGCACAAATCATCAGTATACAGCTTAATGAGCATTTATAAAGTAAGAATACATGTATTATCAGAATCAAGAATATCAGACCTCCTCTTTCCTCCTCCCAGTTACTACCACCATCCTCCTCAAAGGTAAACACTATCCTAAATTTTAATCACATAAATGTTATGGGCAAAATTGTACACCCCCTCCCAACTCATTTGCTGAAGTTCTAACCCCCAGTACCTCAAATGTGACTATATTTGGAAATAGAGTCTTTAAAGAGTAATTAGGTTAAAAAGAGGTCATCGGGGTAGGCCCTAATCCAACATGACTGATGTTCTTATAAGGAGAGGAGATTAGGACACAGATGGATACAAAGGGAAAACAATGTGAAAATACAAGGAGAAGATGTTCTTCTACAAACCAAAAGAGAAAGGTCTCAAAAGAAACCAACCCTGCCAATCTTGAATTTCTAGCCTCCAGTGCTGTGAGAAAATAAATGTCTTGTTTTAGACATCCAGTTTGCAGTGCTTCGTCATGGAAGCCCCCCCCCCCCCAACAACTAGTACAGTAGATTAGTTTCATTCAGAATGATTTAGTATCAGAATCACTATCGGATTCAGAATCTTTTGTGTTAGATCTGTTCACTAAAGATATTTTCTTGAGATTTACTGCATTGTTGAACATGGTGGTGGTTTGTCCATCTTGTTGGTCTATGGCATTCCATTATGTGTATGTAAAAATTTATTTCTCCATTTATGTTGATAAGCATTTGAGTCATTTCCAGTGTTTGGCTGCTATAAAGAGTGTTGCTTTGAAGATTCTTGTACAACTTGTTCATATTGGTGAGCACATGTTCATTTTCTAGGAATGGAATTGTTGCATCATGGTAAGTGCATTTGTTCAATTCTAGTTGTTTCAGCCAAAAACTTTTCTAAAGTAGTTTCACCAATCTCCACTCTCAACAGCAGTACATTCCAGTTGTTCCACATTCTTTTGGCACGAGGTATTTTCTGTATTTTTTATTTTGGTTACTCTGATGTGTAATAATTTCATTGTGAATTTAATATGTATTTCCTTAACTACTAATGAGATTGAGCACTTGCTTTATGGACTAGCATATGGCCAACTTTATACTTGAAAAGAATGTGTATTCCATGTTTTTGCAGTGTCCTCTATTATTTCAAGTCAGTTGAACTGGTTACTCATGCTGCTGAAATCTTCCATATCCCCATCAATCTTTGTAATAAAATGTCCCAATGACGGTGGATTTGTCAATTTCTTCTCTACATTCTGTCAATTATTGATTTATGTATTTTGAGCCTTTATGAATTGTTATATACGCCTAGTAGATTGGATCTTTTATCATTTTGAAATTTTCCTCTTTATCTCTAATAGTGATTTTTGCAGTAAAGCCTACTTCTTCTAATATTAGTACAGTTATATAAATTTTATTTTGGCTAATATTTGCATATGTATCTTTTTTCATTCTTTTTAGAAAAAATTTACTTTCAACATTTCTACAGTCTTACATTTAAGATGCATCTTTTGTGTGTCATAAATGACTGACTTTAAAAAACATCCAATTCGACAAACTTTGTCTTTTAATCACAGTATTCAGACTACTTACATTTAATTAAATAGCTGTTATATTTGGGTTTAAATCTACCATCTTATTATTTATTTTCTATATGTTTTTCTTTTGCCCTTTCTTGTTTTCTTTTAGATTAATCAAGTATTTTTTATTATTCCATACTTACCCTCTATTACTTTGTTATTCATTATTATACTATTCTTTAGCTGATTAGCCTAAAGACTAATACATGAGTCCTTGATTTGTTACATTTTAATACAAACTGTTACTTTACCACTTCCCCAGTAATGCATATATTCTTTTCCCATCTTTTGTTGTTATGTATTTTACATCTTCAAATATTTAAACCACACAATGTATTAGACAATATTTTAGACATTCATTCAGATGTATTCAAATAATTATCCTTTTTTTGTTCTTTACTTTTTCCTGCTTTTCTATGCAGGTTTTCTACCAAAAGAACTTAATAAAATTTTTAGTATATATATTTTTTTATTGTGGGTCTGCAGGTGACTAACCCTCAGTTTTTGTATATCTGAATATATACTTATTTTACCTTAAATTTTGATGGATATTTTTGCTGTGTATACAATTCTAGATTAGCAGGTAGTTTCTTCCAGTATTTAAAAACTATTACTTTCTTCTAGTTTCTAATGTTTGCGTTGCATATTTAGCCATTAGTCTGTTTCTTGATTTTTCGAGGGTAACATTTTCTCTCTGGATGCATCTGATATTTTCTCTGTATTTGTATTTGTATGTTTGAATCTTTGGTGTGTCAGTAGTTTTACTGTGATGTGTATCTGTGTGGACTTGCTTTGTATTTATCTCTTTTGTGGTTCATAAAATTTATTGAGTCTGTAGCTTGATATTTTCTACACATTTATGGAAATTCTTAGTCATATTCTTCAAATATTGTTTTGTCCCACTTTATCTCTTCTCTCCTTTTACACATATTATATATTTATTACATGCTAGACTTTTCATCATGTCCAGTATGTTTCTTGTAGTATATTCTATACTTTTCCTCTTTTTTTGTCACAGTGTTTCATTCAAGCTATTACCTGCCAACCTATCTTCCAGCGCACTAATTCTCTCGTTAACAGTGCCCAGCCTTCTGTTAAACCAATCCACTGAGTTCTTAATTTGGGTTTTTATATTTTTCCATGCTAGAATTTTTATTTGATTCTTTTCTCTGGACTCTAGTTCTCTGCTGAAAGTCTCTATCTTGTCCTGTACTTTTTTTTTTGTGATCATATTAACCATAATTATTTTTAATTCTGTGTCTGATAACTCTAATATTTGGATCTCCTATGGATCTGTTTTTATTTTACCAAATTTTTTCCTTTTTGTTCTAAGTAATTTGATTCTGTTTCTGGTGTGACTGGTTGTTTTAAATGGATGTTGTCATTGTATATGAAAACGTTTAAAGATAATTTGACACTCATGATAATATTACTTTCCTACAGAGAGTACTAAATTTTGCTTCTGGTAGACAGACAATTAGAATAGAAGGAGGTCATCCTAATCTATTTTGGGTTGAACTAATTCCAGATATTTTTCACTAGTAGTCTATTTCCAGTTTCCTTAGTCCAAAGCGTAGCCTTTCTGGAGTTTCAGCTGAATGTCTGGGGCATTTTACCATGATTTTCTATGGTAAGCCCTGTATTTCAGTTTTTGCCTCCCCAGCCTTTGTGACTGTTGGAAATTCTGAAGTTTCTTAATCTCTTAGGCACCAGTTTTTGTTTGGCTTTTGGCATCTTGGCTGAAAGTTACAGATTGGCAAATATTGACAAATATTTCAATGGGGCAGGCAACAACGAATATTGAGCTTACTTCTCTGTTATTCCTTTCTCTTTGGAATTTTGGCTCCTCAAGTCCTAACTATTTTGATTGCTCTCTGAAGTCCTAAAACAGATTTTAAAAATTTTCCAGACTTTTTTTGTTGTTTTATATTAAAAGATTTAGTCTTATGCAAGTTAGGCAGCTATAGCCAGATGCACACACCCTCTGACTGTTATTTTAATTTGCATATCCATTTATTATAGTGGGGTTGGGGAGGTCTTTATATATATACTGATCACTGTGTTTTCTTCTCTGTGAATCCTTTGTCCACTTTTTATTAGGTTGTTTTTTGGTTGCTAACACATGAAGAACTCCAGATACTATTTGGGGGAAAGGAGGCTATAATATGTCTGCAAATATCTTCCTCTAGTCTGTGACATGTCTCAATTTTTTTATGTTACCTTTTGTCACACAGAAATTTTCAATGTTAATAGATAAATTTCAAACATGTTTTCCTTTATAGTTTGTGGGTTTTGTGTCTGGTTTAATAAATTTTTCTGAGTCCTGATGTTATAAAGATATCCTCTTAAGACTTCTCCTAAAAGTTTTTCAGTTTTATTTTCATATTGAGGCCTTTAATTTACCAGGCATTTACTTTTTCTGTGTTGTATTATGTAGGAATAGCCACATGTTCTAGCACCATGTATCAAATGCCAACCACTTCCCAACTGTCTGGTAATGTCACTGTCAGTGTTTTTTGTAAGATTAATTTTAGTATTTTTAATGTATTAATGTCATTAGTTTCTTTTTTATGTTCACATAACTACTTAAGGACAGTAATCACATCTTATGGCTCTTTGACTGTCCCAAACTTTTTAACTTTTATAAAAATTAAGTACAATGAAACATTGTTAATAGATATATTGATCTAAACTGATTCATGCTATATGTTGATAAACAACATAGCACTTTCTACCTAGCACAAAATGTACACCCATGATTTCTGTTGGATATTGCAACATGTACAACAAAATATTTACTTGTGGTGACTCTAAAATAGAGCTCTAGAAAAATATTATTAGTACTAGCTGAAATTTATTGGTTACTGATTATGTGCTTGGAAATGTTCTAAAAACTATGTTAACTCTGTATGTGTTAACTTTATATATTTAACTCATTTCTAAGAAAACTGTGACTTAGGAACTACTATTATCAGCATTTTTCAGATGAGAAAACTGAAGCACACTGTAGCGAATTTTTACTCAAGTTTATAAAGATAGGCAATGCAGAATCATTTTATTTAATCCACTTCATTTTAACTTGAAAAATAAATGAAGTCTTGCTATTGTATAACTTTCAGGTAAACGATAAATTGTGACGATATTTCTAAATAAATATATACATTTTTCTGTGATATATGTCCACATTTATATTTCATTTTATGAATACAGTTATCATAATCATCAATAATAATTTATTGGAAAAGTACCAATTTGTGGCATTGTACAAGGTGTTAAAATTAACTGTAATTTTCTTGAATCTACATAAAATGTTTGGTATGTTTGGCTTTCACTGCTCTTTACTTGATAGTGGCTGCATTTCAAGGGATAATGCACTTTATGTGCTGCTCTGGTGGTTAAAAACACATTTCACATAAATGGAATAAAGAACATTTAACGAACTAAGCTCTATGCATGTAAAAGCCAACAGCAATATTAGAAATGGTGTTTATTTTATAGCCCAGAAACTGTATTTTAAATGCTAGTATATGTTTATATGACAGTTCTATTAAATATAAAAGAGTCCCATTACAAGGGAAGTCCTTTACATAGACTTTTTATGTGGTCTAAATAACATACCCAGCCCTGCAACTCCTCATGTGAGACATTTTTAGAACCTTATTTATGTTAAAACCATAACAAACTAGCAACTAGAAAACTATAATGGGCACAAACGGCTAATAAAAAGAGATTGTTGAAAATACTTCTTAATAGCAACTTAGGAAGAATCCTGATGAAACAAAGTCAAGGCTCAGTGTCTCTGGAAGCCTGCCACCCCAGTAATCACAGACCACAGGTACTCCCCCTTTTCCATCTTCATTGCTTTCTTGGCTGGAAATTAAACAGCAAATGAACTTTAAGACTGGTATTTGCCCTACTTTTCATCCGAGTGCCTACTGAGCCAGAGGTGTTCTGGAAAAAATCCTAGGATCATTCTTCCTCCCTGTGCTGATTATTTACTAGATGATTCCTCTGAGAAGTAGGGCAGATACTCCAAAACTGGTCAAAGGGGGAAGAATGCCAGCCTGTGTGCACACGTGAATCTGTATGTGTGTGCAAATGTGTGCATGTGTTTTATATATGTAAGGCCCAGACACTTGAAATCTGGATCACTTCTCAGCTGAACTGCTGTGTTTAGACAAGCTAGCTAAAATGAACAGGTCAAACCCTTTATTTATAGAGTAAAAACTATTTGATCTGGGGTAGATATCAGCTCTACAGTCAAACATGTGGGCCAAAGTCATTTTTATTGCTACTTTGTGCAAAATTCTGAAATGGTTCCTGTGGTCATCCATGTGAGCAAAGGAAAAGTTCCCACAGAAAAGTGGGCCAATCAAGTGTGAAATGCTGCTTGGATCACTAAAAAGCCAGTATGTGTTTATATAATTGAAAGTGTAAAGCAATGGAAGGAGAATGACTTTAATTTCTGAACTGCAGGAATCTCCTCATGAATTTTGCTCATCCAGGCCCTGGAGGTACACTGCTAGGGCAGTAGCTGAGGTAGGCACCAAAGCAACGCTCTCTCTATGAAATATAGAGAGATGCTGTACTCTGGAATATAGTTTGAAAACTACTCACCTACTGTAGTTATCTACGCCATAGGATGAATTGTTCAAAAACCATCAATTTTTGGAGCTGGCTGCCTCCTTCAAGGTCAGTGACATTTGTCTCTCACCCAGTGAGGAAATTTGCTCCCCAACACCCCTGATGGAGGGCCTCCAGTCTGTTTCTGAACTCACAGTGTTGGGAAGCTCAAGACCTCAAAATCTTTCCAGATTTACTTGTAAGGAAATTTTTTTACAAGACATTTCCCAACCCATGCGTACTTAATTTATGTAATCATGTCACTTAAATGAAAATGGCTACCCAAGAACAGCTGGCTTATCTTAGAAGTTTCCCACTGCCATTCTTGGAGTTTCCCTTTGTGATAGGGAAAAATTATACATATATACATACATATATATATATTGAATATATATATAGCTCTATATATCTCACATATATAAAAATGTGTTTTTAGCCTGTGTCATCCTGCTCAGCTTCTGAGCCTTTGTTGTGCTGAGTGGAGGAACGTGCCTTAAAGAGAATATCTTGAAGTTATTCTAGGGCCCTAAATAAAGTATGTTTGGACTTGGAATATGAGTCAAGTTAAAGAAATTAAAGTGCTTTCTGATTTTCTTATTCTCCACTCACATTTTCATTCTCTTTTAATCAAGTTGATTCTTCCTATTTGCAGACTGTTCTCCTTGATAGGGCTCTTCTAATAATACAGCTTCTGGATATGATATAACAAGATATTGATATATGAATAACATCAATTTGTATGTGTCCAGTTTTTCTTAATTTTATTTCTGATTAAGTGTACTAGCACCATAACTTTGGAGGGAAATATTAGGACTTTTGAAGGTTTTAAGATATCTGATTCTACTGGAATATTTAAAACAACTTTAAAAACAAAAAATAAAGTTAGAGGGAGGACTAACACTATATGTTATTAAGACTTATTATAAAGTTATAGAAATTAAAACAGTGTGGCATTGGTAATAAGACAGAGAAATAAAAGAGTAAAATAAAATAGTTTACAAAATGACCTACACATAATAGACAACTGATTTTCAATACAAGTTCAAAGGTAATTCAATGGTGAAAAAATAGTGTTTTCAACAAAAGTGCTTAGACAATTGGATATCCATATGGAAAAAAATGGATGAATAAACAAAAATTTGATTCATACATCACATTATATGCACAGGTTAACTCAAAATAGGTTACAAACCAAATGTAAGATGTAAGACTATACATCTTCTAGAAGAAAACATAGGAGAAAACCTTTATGATCTTGGGTTAGGTAAAGATTTCTTAGATGCAACACCAAAAGCATAATTCATAAGAGAACAAATTAATAAATGAACTTAATAAAAATTGTTGTTCTTTGAAAACCCAAGACTAGGAGAAAATCTTTGCCAAGTACCACTCTGATAGAAAACTAGTATCTCACACATGTAAAAAAACTCTCATAACTCAACAATATGAAAACAAATAATCCATTTTTTTAAAAAGTGGGCAACAGTTTTGAACAGACACTTCATCTAAGAAGATATAAGAATGGCAAGTAAGCACAAGAAAAGATGTTCAATATTATTAGAGAAATGCAAATTAAAGCTACAATGAAATAGGGCAGAGGTTCTTTGCAGAAAGTCACTGTGGCTTCCTGTTTCAGTATTCCTTCTATGGAACCTAGCTGGCCTGCCACTTAGGGCCAGCCCTCTGACACCTCCTCACAGATCCCACAGACCACCTCCAGGAGCCCACTGCCTGCCGTGGTGGCCAGTTCCCCCTTGCAGGTTTACCAGAATGACTGCCAGGACTCAGAGGTCACCATCAACTGCCAAATCAAGCAGGAGCATCTCCTACATCTCCTATATCTACCTGTCCATGCACCTCTTACTACTTTGACTGTGATGATGTGGCTGCAAAGAACTTTGCCAAATGTTTTCTTCACCAATCTCATAAGGAGAGAGAACATGCTGGAAACTGATGAAGCTACAAGAACCAAGTAGATACCCAAAACTTCCATCAGGATATCAAGAAACCAAACTGAGACCACTGGGAGAGTGAGTTGAATGCAATGGAGTGTATGTTACATTTGAAAAAAAAGTGTGACTCAGTCAGTACTGGAACTGCACAGACTGGCATTGACAAAAACAGACCTACTTGGGTGATTTCATTGAGACATATGACCTGAATGAGCAGGTGAAATCCATTAAAGAACTGGGTGACCACTGTAATCAACTTGCATAAGATGGGGGCCCTGGAACCTGGCACTACAGAACCTGTCTTTGACAAGCACACTCTGGAAGACAGTGACCCTGATGGCTAAGCCTTAAGTTGGCTTTTCCATAGCCATGAGAGTGACTTCTTTGGTCACCAAGGCAGTGCATGCATTTGGGTTTACCTTTACCTTTTCTATAAGTTGCACCAAAGCACCAACTTAAGTTCTTCCATTTGTAGCATTCTTTCAAATAAAATAATTAGGTACAGCACCCCCCCAAAAAAACTACAACAAAATAACACTGCATTGCATACTTATTAAATGGCTAAAATTTTAAAAGCTGACCATGCTAAGTGTTGATGAGGAAGTGGAACTCTTAATGGTAGAGATGTAAAATGGTGAAAGAGCTTTGGAAAACCAGCAATTTCTTAAAATGTTAAACATACACCTATCTTCTGGCCCAGCACTTCCACTAGATCCTACCTAAGAGAAATGAAAGCACAGGTCCATATAGAGACTTGTACACAAATGCTCATAGGAGCTTTATTTATAATAGCCAAAAAGTGAAAACAATTCAAATTTCCATTAATAGGTATGCATAAACTAAGTGATGTGGTTCACCCATTCAATGGAATGCTACTCAATAATAAAAATGGATGAAATACTCATCCATGTTACAGCAGAAAAGAGTTTCAGAATAATTATGCTGAGTGAAGAAGGCAGAAAAAAGGTCCTGTATGATTCCATTTTTATAAACTTCTGAAAAATGCAAACTAATGTATTCTGACAACAAACAGATCAGAGGTTGCGGGGAGAAAGAAGGTTAGGAGGTCCTGAAGGAAGGCATTATGAAGAAGTGCAAGGAAACTTCTGAGAGTGGTAAATATGTTCATTACGTTGCAGGGGTAGTTCAAATTTTATACTTTAAATATGTGCAGTTTATGTACATCAACTATGCCTCAATAAAGCTGTTCAAAAAATCTCTGAATGGCATAAACTTAGCACAGGTTTATCTTTAAATAAATCTTTTATTATTTTTCTTTTTTTATCTGTTTTCTTTTTATTAAATTAATTTTTATTGGCGTACAGTTGATTTACAATGTTGTGTTAGTTTCTGCTGTACAGCAAAATGAATCCGTTATACTTATACATATATCCACTCTTCTTAAGATTCTTTTCCCATATAGGTCATTACAGAGTATTGAGTAGAGTTCCTAGCTATACAGTAAGTTCTTTTTTTTTTTTTTAACTTTTTATGTTCTATTGGAGTATAGCTGATTAACAATGTTGTGTTAATTTCAGGTGTACTGCAAAGTGATTCAGTTACATATATATATATACGTATCTATTCTTTTCCAAATTTTTTTCCCATTTAGGCTGTTACATAATATTGAGCAGCGTTCCCATGCTATACAGTAGATCCTTGTTGGTTATTAGTTGACATATAAATACATCTTTTAAATGAGGCTTTAAAATGTTAGCCTAGCACAGGGTGAGGACACTGTAAGTAGCAGTGACTGCTTCCCTTGTTTTCCTGGGCTCTTGCCCTCATCCCTTTGGGCATCTTGCTGCTCTCTAGCTCCTAGGTCCAAGGTCATGCAGGGTTGCTACTGCTATTGGCTTGCTCTTTCACTGCTCATCTTTTTCTCTCTAACATATATTTCTCAGACTTAGATTCTCATAAGATCCTTTAAGAAAAGATACGTGTAAAACTGGTAAACACCCTTCTTTCATTTCCTCCTTTAAAAAAAACCACATCAGCTCCTAAAGTAAATAACATTGTTTTTTGTCTTTTGGTTATGTTTTGGGTTTTTTTTGGGGGGGGGCGGTGGGAATAAAAGTATTAACTTTAGCTTTCCGTTTGACATTTTAGAAGTGAGAGAATTAGTTTCTAATGAAAATTGGTGCAAGCAGATAGATTTTATTAATTTAGTCAAGAAGATTGGAAAGTGAGAGCTGGCCCATGGAGCCCATCTGGTTCTTGACTAAATTTCAGCCCACACTCAAACAGCCCCAAGTGACAAGGGTGCTTGCTGCACTAACTTCATGGGTTTGAAGGACCCAAAATGCAAAGTCCACAAGATGAAGGTACTTCTCTGTGGAAATTGGCCCTGCTTCTCTGTTTCTGTGTTAATGACTGTACATCTCTTCCTTCATAGGGCCCCTTTCTTTATCTCTTTCTGTGTGACTGTGTGTGGTCTCCTTTTGTGTCTATTTCTCTTCCCTCTTCTTTGACTCTATTAACTATATCATGAAGTTAAACTTTGTTTTTATTATTTTATTTATTGAATGGAATGTTTGAATCTTCTTCCTTAAAAGCAGATGGATGGCATATTTTTACTCCTCTCCAAAAACCACTCCAATTACAATGCAACTAATAAAATCTAGTTGTTTTTGCTTTTTAGTTATATGTACTTCAATTTGCTTTTTTCTGTGCTAGTGGCTCTGCTCTCCCCCGTCTTTCCTTGACAGCAATAATGCTGTTGTAAGGTCATAATTTGGTGAATTATTGTAGTTTATAGCCTTATTTGTAGGTGGTGTCAAGTGCATTACAATATAGTTGACAGTATATGTATTTGCTATTTTTCCCTTTAATTTGTTTTGCCTATTTTGATTGCTAAGAAATATTTTATCAGTAAAATAAAACTAATTAAGTATATGCATTTTTTAAAAACTTGCTTATTTAACAAAATTGTTATAATCTTCAAAAATGACTTGACAAAATAAATTTTGATTATGAAATCAGTAGGGGTCAATAAGAAACATCAGTTTTCTTATATTGCTTTGGCCAGTTTTCTCATCTTTGTTTTTTCATTTTTATTTATTTATTCATTTATTTAATTTTTGGCTGCATTAGGTCTTTGCTGCTGCACGCCAGTTTTCTATAGTTGCTGAGAGCAGGGGCTACTCTTTGTTGTGGTGCACGGGCTTCTCATTGCGGTGGCTTCTTGTTGCGGAGCACGGGTTCTAGAGTGCAGGCTTCAGTAGTTGTGGCGCACGGGCTTAGTTGCTCCGTGGCATGTGGGATCTTCCCGGACCAGGGCTTGAACCCGTGTCCCCTGCATTGGCAGGCGGATTCTTAACCACTGAGCCACCAGGGAAGCCCCGAGTTTTCTCATCTTTGGATGAGCGGGTGATTGTGACCACACCATTTGCGCTGAGAGGGCACCAAAGACTAGTTTTAGATATTCAGTTTCACACAATAGAAGACCCCTGAACTTCTAAGAAAGTTTACTTCATAAACTATGGCTAATCATCTATGAGTCTGGTATTATACCAAATAAAACATGAAGCCATGGATAATGGACCTTATCAACAATTAAAGTGCAGTGTGAAATACAGAGTGAGGCAAATGAGAGAAAGATTACAAAAGAGTTTTGAAAACATTAAGCAAAAATATTCTAAATTGACTTAGTCAATGCTGTAAGGAGATTAGAAAAAAAAGACTGCTTGAAATCCTGAGCCTCTGATTCTATATTATTTTAATCGTAGAAAATAAACAGTACAAGACAGGGGAATTTCCTTTGAAATACAAGTTGGAGAGAACTTCTTTTGCAGTTCCTTTATTGTATCATCATCTCTTTCCAATTCTGCTCTTACTTTGTGACTTCCTGATAAAGAGCAGTTATAAAATTTCCAGAATTACGCCCACCTGCAGCAGCAAGATTTTAAAATGTGAGTATTTCCAGAAGGAGAGTTCAGCCACATTCACACTGACCTCTGGGGATATAAAACAGCCTCTAGTAACAAAGAGAGGCAAGGCTTCTTCAACAATAGACAACCGTTAGAGGGAGCTCTCACCTGTATCCCTCTCTAACCCATGGGTTTCCTGTCCCTGTGAAAAAACAAGGCTGTTTGAGCAATGAATACTCCTCTATGAATAGACCAAGTGGCTGATAGAGTTTACACCAGATTTGGAAGAAGAAATGGCCACCAGTGGTACAAGGAGGAATCACCAGAGCAGCTCAAGTTAGAGCAGATGTTGGCCTTGGTTGTTTCCATATTGCAGTGAACACACACTGTGCAGTGAGGAGTAGCCAGCAGGCAAGGCACACTTTACCTGCAGTAGCTGTACAATCTCCCAGTGAAACTCTAATTCCTCACACTTGCCTGGGAAGAGGACCTAGAGCCTGGAGCCTTCCCTAGGATTCTTAAAATACAACCTCTAGGCAGCAAGTGTGCATCTTCTCTTTTGCTGCCAAAAGTCAGCACTAGGCCGAGAAGGCCAGGGCAGAGGCATTCAGGCCTTGGACTCTGAGTAGAGACTCAGCCAGAATTCTTTACTGTGTAGTCTCGTTTGCCTTTATAAGGTCAAGCAAACAGCCTCCCCTCCTGCTACTGCCATCTAAGCTGCCCCCTTGATGCTAGTGGAGTCACAATGTAAATAAAACCAGAGTGGAATTTTTTTAGGTAGCAATATGGATCAGTCAGGTTTTGGTAAAAGAGCAAGAAATCAGTGTAGGCAGTTCAAAATGTGGGGTTTAATACAAAGAATTTGGTGTTTATAAATTAGTGGAAAAGGCAAGAGGGACAGAAGTCGGGGTTGCAACTGGACATCTGCATTCAAGGTCACACCACTGCAGCTGCAATTTATAGGTTAGGAGACAGCTGTCACTCCACTCCACACCCAGAAATCTGGGGATGAACAGGCTAATCTGGCTTCCTCACACCCCGGTCTATCAGAGCTCATGGTTGGCCAGTAAGGCCACAGAAAGATGGCCTGTCCCACCCCTACACCTTCCAAATCTCATGGGGGCACTTCACATTGGTAGAAACTACATCACATCCAGGATGCAAAATCAGCAAGTTGGTTGCAAGAGAGTTTCAGAAATGTGGAGGTAGGGATGGATGTGGAGGGTCTGTAGACACTGTCTAGTATTATCTGTTGCTGTTATACTAAAACCAAATAAAATGTGACTGTAAGTGTTATTCTCCATGAGCATAGTACTCCTGGCAAAGTTAGTACATTATCTATAAATAAAAGAATTCAACAGCCAAAAACTATAGTCAACACTTAGCAAACTAACAATGTTAGATAAAAATATATTACTTTTTTTCTGGTGAATTCAAGTCGGCTCTTCATAAGAAATGGTATGATTTCATCATTTAAAATTCTCACCTCTATGATGCTTATGGATAAAATATTTATGCATGTCTTCGCATATAAGTAACTTGAAAGTTTTAAGCAAAATGGACCACTAATTGAAGTAAATAATTTCAATTTCCATGAACAAACAGTCTTAGACTTAGTTTTATAATCAGTTTAATATAGGTCATGTGGATTAATCATGCTCATGGTGATTTTTGTTTTTTATGACTAAAATGTACAATTGCCAATAAAGCTGATAAGTTGAGAGAATTAAATTTTCTTGTGGTTCAATTTTCTTTTCCTTCTTCTGTGACTAGACTTGGTATCTAATATACACCAGAATGTTATTTTCTAATATAAAGCACAAAAAAGTCTAGAGTGTTGAATACTATTATTCAAATAATGTTTAAAAAATTGCTGTGGCTTCCATCTTTCCCAGGAAACAGACTCTAAGACAGAAATTTGTGTGCGAGTGATTAATTGATGAGCGCTCTTGGGAGAAACATCTGTGAGTGTTGAGAGACACTGGGAAGAGGGGAGGAGTTGAACCATGATTCTGTTGTTAATGGAGGCCTCAGCAGATCCTCTGGAGTGGAGATGACCCTTCAGAGTTGTCCTGAATCAGGTTGGACACCTATCTTGATTACCTTGGATGTGGGTTACCCCCAGGGAACAGGTGTTACCTTGGGTGAGGCAACTTCCTTGTACAAAGGGCAGTGTCCACTAGAGATTATCATATTGAGTGAAGTAAGTCAGACAGAGAAAGACAAATATCATATGATATCACTTATATGTGGAATCTAAAAAATGATACAAATGAACTTATTTACAAAACAGAAACAGACTTACAGACTTCAAAAACAAATTCTTGGTTACCAAAGGGGAAAGGTGAGGGGGTAGGGATAAATTAGGAGGTTGGGATTAACATACACACACTATTATATATAAAATAGATAATCAACAAGGACCTATTGTATAGCACAGGGAACTCTACTCAAAACTCTGTAATAACCTATATGGGAAAAGAATCTGAAAAAGAATCTATATATGTATATGTATAACTGAACCACTTTGCTGTACATCTGAAACTAGTGCAGCATTGTAAATCAATTATACTCCAATATAAAATAAAAAATTAAAAAACAAAATAGATAAACGAGGATCTACTGTATATTCAATATCTTATAATAACCTCTAGAAGGTTCTTTTCAGATTTGCTGTACACCTGAAACTAACACCACATTGTAAACATTTAATACTTCAATTTAAAAAATAGTTTAAGAAAGGTGAATTAATAAAAAAGTTATCATAAAAAAGGGCAATGTTCAGAGAGGAACTCACTAAGAACCTTCAGCAGTCAACACCCCAGCATCTGGAAGGATGAGTGCCTCAGCCCTTGAGGGGGATCTGGACTGACAGACCATAACATTCACTATACCTCTCACAGACACCATGTTGAAGACACCCTAAGACAGATCTAGATCCCAGCCTCACCTTATTTAAGGAAAACATTTGTTTGGACACACTGATATATTCTATATCAAACCACAGTATATTATCTTGTTGAGTCTTAAATACTGGAAAACTTTCTGGTTAGATTGTACCTATAGTGAAAACATAAGTATTTTGGAGTATACATGTGATACAGTGTTTTTCTATGTCAGAAGGCAGTTTTAGTTTATTTTTCTATCTTACAACTATCTTTTGGAAGTTTAATTTTGATTCTGTGTTGTATGAATTACAATTATTGTGAACATTCTCTTATTATTCTAGCATTGTACATAGTAGCCTATTTTCCAGGCAACTTGAGATATCTTGTGTGAGAAAAGATTTTATTTTCAATCTGAAGTGTCACATTGTTATAAAAAAATGAGTATTGAATCTTTGAAGAGCAGTCTAGTTTTATTTGTATTATTACTTCAACACGTCAGAACCTTCAGTGAATATTTCAATTTTTGTGAAATTAAATTACAATACTGTCTGAAAAGTTAAAATTAAAGGAAAGGATATGTCATTTTGAATGATATTTGTTTAAGATAACTTATATTAGAAGTCAATTAGTATATAAAGCAGTGCAAACAAGAAGATCAGCATAAAACAGAGGCATAATGTTGATTTTGCGGAACATCAAACAGAAATCGTGAAGCACGATCATTAAAAGAAGTTACGTCAGAATGATAATATATGTGACCTATACAATTATAGAAACAAGTGCACTTAAAAGTTACTATATTTGGTGCAGGATCCAGGTGATGAACATAAATCAATCTGTGTTACAGAAAAAGAAAATTTTACTATTAATTAACAGCAATCAGTGAAAAATAAAGCCAAAGGGAGTTTTGAATACATATAGACAAGTAAGGAGAACATTTCAGGTGAAGAAATTAGCAGTAGAACCTGGGAAATAGAATCCATCTAGAAAAGTCAGTCATGACTGAAGATAAATTATGATTAATATATTCACCACCATAGGAATATTAATATATTAGTGTTTTCTGGTGTTCACTAGACGTTGCTTTTTTTGCCAACTTTATTTTCTTAAAATATATCTTTTTTTTTCTCCAGAGAGATTGCTATTACTGATCCTTGAAAAAACTCATGGGAAGTGGTTTTCTCCTTTCTTAGGGTTGCATTTAAATCATCCTGAGATTTTTCTAATTGGACGCACGTTTTGCTGCTGAACAAAGAACAGGATAACCCATCACCTGAGGCTATAACAATGATTCATTTGCACTAAGATGAGTAAGGAATGCTTATATTTTAGCTAAAAGTCAAGAATCCAATGTTGAATATCAATGATTTTTCATGGATCTGGAAGATACTTTACCCACAATTTTCCCCATCAACAACAAGTAAAGGTTTGGAACACTGGAATTGCCTTGCAAAATTAGTTTTGGGGGTTGGGAGAATATCCATGAGAGAGATCAAATGTATGCATCATGGGCTTTTTATTGACTGTCAGTGTTCTTTCAGTGACCCAATGAGACTCACTGCATAAAATCAGGCTATACAAGAGATAACAATGAAGAAAGAGCATCATCACTAAAGCAACTTACCTCCCAAAAGCCCTTACCCACAATTTCTCTAGGCTGAACTTCAGTCCAGGTGAACTGATACACCCAGGGTTTCCCAGCACATCTGGTTTCCCACATCAGCATCCCCATGACTGACTTCTGATTTTAGCCACATCTGCACTGCACAGTTCCAGGTGACCTCAGGCTCACCTCAGCTAACACTGTCCTATCCAGGGTACATGCTCTCTACTTATGGGCTTCCTGCACTCAAGTGCAACATAGGGGTTGGAGGGGTAGTTTTAATGCCCAGAGGCAATCTTCAACTGAGGAGGGATAGGAACTGTTGGGTAAATGCCCCATCTTCCTCCAGTTCTTCACAGGGGACAATTCTGGGAGGCATTCTGTGCATTTCTCAGGCAGTCCCTGAGGAACTAAGCCCATTGCCCAAAGCAGCAACCTTAATCATACACATTTAGGTCGAATATTCCTCCTTTCCTGCCTCATTTCCCTCTTTTTCACTTCTCCCAGGGACCAGATTCCAAATAAACTAACAGAAGCCAAGTTCTTGTCTCTGCTTTCCTTTTGGGGGAACCCTGATTAATATACTCCTGATTATTATTATTGTCACCATTATGTTATTTATCTCATCTCAAAAATGAGTCATCTCAAAATCCTTCCTGCTTAAATTTGACAAATATTAAGTTTTTATGTGTACTTTTGTCTATTTTGTTCTACTGACGAATTTATATATTGTTTGGAATTGTGTTTGTTTTATAATACATTAATATATATTAAAGCATATTTTCCTTCCATTTTTCCTCCTTGTAGAGATATTTGTGGCTTTTAGTAATTTATTTTTCATAAGAATTCTAAATTAATTTTATCCAATTCCAAGATAAATCACATTGTGATTGCAGTAAATGATTTCAGAATTTGCATTAAATTTACATATTAATTTGGAAAGAATTGCATTTTAAATATTATGTTGTTTCATTCAGAAATAAAATATATTTTCTCAAGAGTCTCAGTTCATTTGGGATGCTATAACAAAATACTACAGACTGGGTGGCAACAGAAATTCATTTCTCACTGTTCTAGAGTTTGGGAAGTCCAAGATCAAGACACCAGCAGATTCAGTGTCTAGTGAGGGCCCTCTTCCTGGTTCATGGACCATCTTCTCTCTGTAACTTCACATGGTTACTGGTGGGTCAAAAGGCTAGGAAGTTCTCTGGGGTCTCTTTTAGAAGGACACTAATCCCATTCATGAGGACTCTACCCTCATGACCTAATCACCTCCCAAAAGTCTCCCCTACTAATACCATCATACTGCAGGTTAGGTTTCAACACATGAATTTTGGGGGAACACAAATATTCAGTCTATAGCACCAAGTGTTCAGGTATCACTATTATATAATTTTCTTTAAATTCCTTACTTTTCTTATATAATATATTCCTAGGTATTATTTTTTCATTTGGGTTGCTATTATTAATTGATATTTGTTTTTCAATTTGGATTTTTAACTGGTTGCTAATATAGAGAAAGTCTGTTTTGTAAATTTTTTCTTCTTTTACCTGGCTACTTTACTAAATTCCTTATACAGTCTTCTATGTACTCCGAGCATATAACCCTATCATATGTATGTACAGGTAACTTCGCCTTCTCTTCTTTAATATTGATTATTTCTATTTATTTTCTCATTGCATTTGTTAGAACCTCTCAAATGATATTGAATTATAGTAGTAATAGCAGGTGTCACTTACATAGCTTTTATTTTTAGTAGAAATTATCTCAGTATTTAATTATTTTCTACATTGGAGTTTTGGTAGCAAGCTTTTTATTATATTTAAGTAGTTATCTTCTATTTCCATTTTATGTAGAGTTTTTATTATGAGGTTTAACAAAATTCCAGGAATTGAGGGAGTGAGGTGGGGAGAATTCCTCATGCTTGTACACAGAGGGGAAGGAGGCAGTAAAATGGGGGAGTTTGATGGAAATAAAATTACTTAGCAAGGTTGCAGATGGGAAGTGTTATATATGATGTTTACATGTGGAAAGAGACTGGCCTGAGGAAGAGGTAGAATCTCTCTCTGGCCAAGCTGAAAGGAGGGAAGGCAAGGTGCCTGAAGACCCAGAGAATCTCTGACTTGAAGAAAGAAGATGTTTTCTTTCCTTGTAAACTACCTTGTCTCCTTTTAAGAAAAATTTGGGTATAAACTAACATGGGCAGACAAATAGGGCTTATTTTAGGTTTGAGACTGGTGGGTATGAATGACGCTGTATGACTCAGAACAGTGATCACAGACTGGCAGACTGGGAAGCTCGAAGGAATAAAGCAAAAAGGCAGATTAGCGAGAGGGCTTACAAGGGGGCTGATGGGAGTAAAGATGCTATGGTGAGAGAGGGTGATGTCAAGATGCTACATGAAGCTGGGTGTCAATGATTTAGCAGGGTGATGGTGAGTGAAATTAAAATCAGAGGACTCCAAGGCAAGGGTTTTTAAAGAGCTGTTAACATGGAGGTTGAAGTAAATCTAAGTTGAGGGTAGAGACTTCAAAAAGAAAGAACAAAGATAAACCAGGTGCTGAGTCACTGAGGAAACTAAGATGACAGAGATGAGTGTGGGCACAGGTAGTAATACTAGATGATAAACTTAAGTAAATATCAAGCACAGGTAGTAATACTAGATGATAAACTTACGTAAATATCAATAGTGGTCTTCGCTAAGGCAGTGGGGAGCTACTGGGGGGTTAGAATGAGAATCCAACAGGCTAATAAATGCACAGGTAGATAGTAGGGAATTGCAGAGCAAGAGAGGAACAAGCGTTCAGGAGGAGCCTGCAGGTGGGCAAGGCAAGTGAGGATAAGAAAAAAAGGAAGGAGACAATTTCGAGTTAGTTTGGAGTCACACGTTAATTGTATCAGAGAGTTTAATGATTATGCTGTATGTTACCCTCCAGTCCCAAAGATTTAAATAAAACTTTGTCGTGTGTGGCTTCTAAAACTTTGTTTTACAGTAGGCATAGGGGTTTAAAGATTATTTTACTGGCTCAGTGGTTAAGAATCCGCCTGCCAATGTAGGGGACACGGGTTCGAGCCCTGGTCTGGGAAGATCCCACATGCCGCAGAGCAACTAAGCCCGTGCACCACAACGACTAAGCCTGCGCTCTAGAGCCCGTGAGCCACAACTACTGAGCCCACGTGCCACAACTACTGAAGCCCGTGCTCTGCAACAAGAGAAGCCACTGCAATGAGCACTCCCACCGCAACTAGTCTCCGTTCACCGCAACTAGAGAAAGTCCGCGCGCAGCAACAAAGACCCAACGTAGCCAAAAAAATAAATTAATTAATTAAATTAAAAATAAAAAGAAATTTAAAGATTCTTTTACTGGTCTTGTGTGTGTGTGTATGTGTGTGCATATGTCTAGGTGTGTTAGGGTTGCCAGATTTAGCAAATTAAATACAGACTATGCAGCTAAATTTAAATTTCAGAAAACAAAGAATAATTTTTTAGTATATGTATGTCCCATGCAATTGAGCATATTTCACAGGCCATATTTGTACTAATTTTTTGTTATTTATCTGAAATTCAAATGTAACTGCTGTGTGTCTGTGTGCATATGTAGGCAGGTATTGGGGATATGAGCTGAGATATCCTTTCAAATTTAATATCTTAAAAGAACAGCTCAGAATAAGTCATGAGAAATCTTATTGCTGTATGTTTGCCTACTCATTATAAATTTAACAGGCAATGGAATGTACATACATGGAATTTGTTTCCGATTTTTTAAAAAAGGTTTCCAAGGTTCAAGCATAAACAGAGGAATTTGTTCTTTAATAATAGCTTCTATAGTTAAACTTTTCATGTACTTCCTCACACCAACCCCTCTCGAAGACCAACCTAAAAAGAATTTTTTTTCAAAGGAAAATGTCATATTAGGATTTTGAGAAATTTATGACTTTTTAATATTTAGAAACTCACATTGGAATTCTTGCAATTTTCAATGACTATATTGTTGTTATCAACCTATAAAATTCAAATATAATTGAAGAACTACACACATGATTTCCTCATGTGAATGGAAAGGTTATACTTGCAATTCAACCCATTCATTAAAATCATAGGCAAATTTTTGTGAGATTAAAAAAATTCTGTAAATATAATGGAATTATTTACTTAGATTCTACTTTTTAAAAAATTGAAGGCGCCAAAAATTATGTGAGTTGGGACAAAACAGAAGCCTGGAGTTTGTTTTCTAACCATGGCTTGTGGTCCCTTCACATGATACTCAGCATCTCTACTCAGAGAAGAATGTGGTTCTGATGGGCACATGGACTGCGGTATCATCTGGGGCTAGTTTTTAGCACTCCAAACATGTGAGTGGCTGAAGTTAAATCCAGAAGTCCTTAGAATTGTGTTTTGTGTGTTTACAAAGCAGTTCTCAGTGACATCCATCTTCCTTACACCGGATGGTCCAACCCACTGAAGTAGCATCTCTGTGACATTAGATTTAATAGTTTTTACTGGAGATTGTCTCTGTTTCAAGGTCCTGCCTGGTGTCTGCAGCCCTCTTTGCCTCGCAGATGAGCCACTTGGTATCTATATGCCATCACCTCCACTCCTCCTCTTTACTCCCCCTTCCCTGTGGGTTGAGAGCTGTGTCCTGACTCCAGATGGCAGGCAGGGGAACTGCAGGCAGTCGAGCTTGGTACTCTGTGATTTGGAAACAAAGCACCTTGCAGCTTATGTATCTTCAACGTCTACCATGTGAATCCATGGTTCTTTATGGTTTCACATCCATTGTGAAATGACACAAAACCTCCCACGGTAAATTATATTATTCACAGATTACAGATAAGGGGACTGAGATCAAAATGGAAAAGACAAAGAAACTAACATTTGCTGAGCATTTGCTTTGTGCCTAGCACTGTGTCAAGCATTTTACAAACATCGTCTCATTTAATTCTCACCACAAACCCAAGAATTATGTGTTGTAAGAGGCAGGAGTTACAACATATATTTTACAGATGAAGAAAGGTGCTCAGAAGAGTTAAGAAACCTGTCCAAGAACATATAGCTAACAAGTGGTGGAAGAAGAATTCAAATGAAGCCTTGTAATTCTAAAGCTCATGCTTGTCCCATTTCACAATGGTTCTCCATGGAAGTCAGTTAGCTTGTCTAAGTTTACTCACCTAGGAAATGGGGGATATAGGATTCAAACTTAGGTAGGTCTGACTCCAAAGCCCATAAAAAATAGCATTTAAAACAAACTTGTGGTTACCAAAGGGGAAAGGGGGGGAGGGAGGAATAAATTAGAAATTTGGATTAACAGATACACATATATACATAGAACTGAATCTCTTTGCAGTACACCTGAAACATTGTAAATCAAGTATACTTCAATAAATAAATAAATAGCGTTTAATGGGGCTGATTAGACCATTCAAAAATTGTTGCTGTCTGTAGTAGATCCAAAAAAGAGCACTACAGCTCTTGTCATTAGTAAGTTCTAAAAATTGTGTGTGTGTGTGTGTGTGTGTGTGTGTGTGTGTGTGTGGTTTTGGGAATACACTGAGCACGTTGCCTTAAAAAAGATGCTAAGAGGTCTTGAACTATGGTCTACCACTAACTTGCTCCTTCCCCAAGCATTAGTGCTTAAAGTCCATTGAGTGAACACTGGTGTTTGAATATAACTACTTCATTCACACAGCAATGGGGTTAGGCTGATGCCATCCCTCTAATGAGTCATGCAGCTCAAGCACAGGCTTAAGATCCTAATGGATTTCTTAAGCAGCAGAACTCAGTGTCCAGAGATAACACCAGATATGCTTCTTAAAGGATGGAGTATGGGGTAGGTGGGAGTCATTTCATGGGAGTAAAAGATTGGAACTTGGCTTCTAGTTTTAGCTTTGAGACTAATATACTGTGGGATCTTGGGCAGACTGCTTAACCTGTCTGGGCCTTTAGTTTCTTTATGTAGATGGGGGCTGGGTGGGCCATGTTTTATGTTCACCTATCTTTAGCATTCATGATATTATGACTTAGTGATATTTTCTGCATTTTGCTTTTACTTGGTAAGAAGCAAAATCATCTGCAGTGGCTCTACAGCTATGATGGGATTTCTTTAGAAAGCAGAGTCAGGGAATTCATGGGGAAAATGGTATGGCAGACAGAATTGACCTTTGAGTCAATCCCCTATCTTTTCCTGGCCTCAAGTACCCAGCAACAGCAGATGTCTTGCCTGCTTTTAGCATATCCCCCAGATCTGCTTCTTTGCAGGCAGCTTTCCATTCACAGACTTTCCTAGTGGGCCCTTGCTTGCTTCTTATACTCCCTCCAAACCAGTCTGTTCTGGGCCTCATCCTGGGTCTCACACAGAGGTAATATTCATAGTGATTCTAGCCCTAGGGGAAAACTATTTGGGTTTTAATCTTGGCCTGATCATCTCTCAGCTGTGTGGCATCTGGAAGATTACGTCACATTTCTGTGCTCCAGTTTTCTTACCTGTAAAACAGGGGAGATGATGGTGCTTACCTCACTAGCATGTCATGTGCATTAAATGTGTTGAAAAATGTAGAAAAATTCAGCAGAATGCCTGACATATAGTAAATGAAAAATATATATTATATAACAAATAAGATTAGAAGCTTCTGGGTGACTGATATAACATGTTAACTAGAACTAATGTAATCATGGATGGCTATGACTATACATTTTTCCTATCCCTGAAGATGAATGTGCATTTTCCCATTTTTGTATATTAATGAAATGAATGGCTTCATGGGGATTCCTGGCATTATGGCGTACTATTAAGGCAGACATATTGGGTAAATACCCTTTCAGCAATCCTCAGATCACACCCCATAAGCTCCCTTTGAATCATGGAGCTGGCTCTGAGTGTATAGTTGACAGTACTGGGCAGAAGGCTGCCCACACTTGCCAGCACTCCTGACAAGAGTGATCAAGAGTTACTACAAGAACCACCAGAGATACATTTCTTACCGCTCCTTTGAAAAGTTGTTAGAGTAGCACTAGATGTGTTTACACACACACACATACACACACACTAAATATTAGAGTCCTCTCTAGGGCACTGTCTAAAAGAACTATGAAAGCATCATAGGGCATTAAGACTCCCTCTTGCGAGAGATCCAGAATCACAACTAACTGATGAACAATCATCAACAGGAAGACACTGGAACTCACCAAAAAAGATACCCCACATCCAAAGACAAAGGAGAAGCCACAATGAGATGGTAGGAGGGGCGCAATCACAATAAAATCAAATCTCATAAATACTGGGTGGCTGACTCACAAACTGGAGAACAATTATATCACAGAAGTCCACCCACTGGAGTGAAGGATCTGAGCCCCACGTCAGGCTTCCCAATCTGGGGGTCCAGCAACGGGAGGAGGAATTCCCAAAGAATCAGACTTTGAAGGTTGGTGGGATTTGATTGCAGGACTTTGACAGGACTGGGGGAAGCAGAGACTTCACTCTTGGAGGGCACACACAAAGTGGTGTGGGCATAAGGACCCAGGGGGAAGAAGGAGTGACCCCATAGGAGACTGAACCAGATGTACCTGCTAGTGTTGGAGGGTCTTCTGCAGAGGTGGGGGGTGGCTGTGGCTCACCAATGGGACAAGGACACTGGCAGCAGAAGTTCTGGGAAGTACTCCTTGGCATGAGTCCTCCCGGAGTCCGCCATTAGCCCCACCAAAGAGCCTGTAGCCCCCAGTGCTGGATCACCTCAGGCCAAACAACCAACAGGGAGAGAACTCAGCCCCACTCATCAATAGACAAGCAGATTAAAGTTTGACTGAGCTCTGCCCACCAGAGCAACACCCAGCTCTACCCACCACCAGTCCCTCCCATCAGGAAGCATGCACAAGCCACTTAGATAGCCTCATCCACCAGAGGGCAGACAGCAGAAGCAAGAACTACAATCCTGCAGCCTGTGGAATGAAAACCACATTCACAGAAAGGTAGACAAAATAAAAAGGCAGAGGACAATGTACCAGATGAAGGAACAAGATAAAACCCCAGAAAAACAACTAAATGAAGTAAGGATAGGCAACCTTCCAGAAAAATAATTCAGAATAATGATAGTGAAGATGATCCGGGACCTCAGAAAAAGAATGGAGGCAAAGATCGAGAAGATGCAAGAAATGTTTAACAAAGATCTAGAAGAAATAAAGAACAAACAAACAGAGATGAACAATACAATAACTGAAATGAAAAATACACTAGAAGGAATCAATAGACGAATAACTGAGGCAGAAGAATGAATAAGTGACCTGGAAGACAGAATGGTGGAATTCACTGCAGTGGAACAGAATAAAAAAAAAAAAAAAGAATGAAAAGAAAAGAAGACAGGTTAAGAGAACTCTAGGAAAACATTAAATGCACCAACATTTGCATTATAGGGGTCCCAGAAGGAGAAGAGAGAGAGAAGCAACCTGAGAAAATAGTTGAAGAGATTATAGTTGAAAACTTCCCTAACATGGGAAAGGAAAGAGCCACCCAAATCCAGGAAGTGCAGAGAGTCCCAGGCAGGACAAACCCAAGGAGGAACACTCTGAGACACATAGTAATCAACCTAACAAAAATTAAAGACAAAGAAAAATTATTAAAAGGAACAAGGGAAAAATGACAAATAATATACAAGGGAACTCCCATAAGATTAAGAGCTGATTTCTCAGCAGAAACTCTATAAGCCAGAAGGGAGTGGCACGATATATTGAAAATAATGAAAGGGAAAAACCTACAACAAAGATTACTCTACCTGGCAAGGATATCATTCAGGTTCAATGGAGAAATCAAAAGCTTTACAGACAAGCAAAAGCTAAGAGAATGCAGCACCACCAAACCAGCTCTACAACAAATGCTAAAGGAACTTCTCTAAGTGAGAAACACAAGAAAAGGACCTACAAAAACACACCCAGAACAATTAAGAAAATGGTAATAGGAACATACATATTGATAATTACCTTAAATGTGAATGGATTAAATGCTCCAACCAAAAGACACAGGCTTGCTGAATGCATACAAAAACAAGACCCATATATATGCTGTCTACAAGAGACACACATCAGACCTAGGGACACATTCAGACTGAAAGTGAAGGGATGGAAAAAGATATTCCATGCAAATGGAAATCAAAAGAAAGCTGGAGTAGTAATACTCATATCAGATAAAATAGACTTTAAAATAAAGAATGTTACAAGAGACAAGGAAGGACACTACATAATGATCAAGGGATCAATCCAAGAAGATATAACAATTATAAATAAATATGCACCCAAAATACGAGCACCTCAATACATAAAGCAACTGCTAACAGCTATAAAAGAGGAAATCAACAGTAACACAAAAATAGTGGGGGACTTTAACACCTCACTTACACCAATGGACAGATCATCCAGACAGAAAATTAATAAGGAAACACAAGCTTTAAATGGCACAATAGACCAGATAGATTTAATTGGTATTTATAGGACATTCCATCCAAAACCAGCAGATTACACTTTCTTTTCAAGTGCACGCAGAACATTCTTCAGGACACATCACATCTTGGGTCACAAATCAAGCCTCAGTAAATTTAAGAAAGTTGAAATCATATCAGGCATCTTTTCTGACCACGCTATGAGATTAGAAATAAATTACAGGGAAAAAATTGTAAAAAACACAAACACATGGAGGATAATCAATACACAATGAAATAACCAAGAAATCACTGAAGAAATCAGAGAAGGAAATCAAAAAATACCTAGAGACAAATGACAATGAAAACATGACAATCCAAAACCTAGGGGATGCAGCAAAAGCAGTTCTAAGAGGGAAGTTTACAGCAATACAATCCTACCTCAAGAAACAAGAAAAATCTCAAATAAACAATCTAACCTTACAAAAGAACTAGAGAAAGAAGAACAAACAAAACCCAAAGTCAGTAGAAGGAAAGAAATCATAAAGATCAGAGCAGAAATAAATGAAATAGAAACAAAGAAAACAATAGCAAAGGTCAATAAAACTAAAAGCTGGTTCTTTGAGAGGATAAACAAAATTGATAAACCATTAGCCAGACTCATCAAGAAGAAGACAGAGAGGACTCAAATCAATACAATTAGAAAGGAAAAAGGAGAAGTTACAACGGACACTGCAGAAATACAAAGCATCACACGACACTACTACAAGCAACTCTATGCCAATAAAGTGGACAACCTGGAAGAAATGGACAGATTTTTAGAAAGGTATAACCTTCCAAGAAGGAACCAGGAAGAAAGAGAAAATATGAACAGACAAATCACAAGTAATGAAATTGAAACTGTGATTAAAAATCTTCCAACAAACAGAATTCCAGGATCAGATGGCTTCACAGGTGAATTCTATCAAACATTTAGAGAAGAGCTAACACCTATCCTTCTCAAACTCTTCCAAAAATTGCAGAGGAAGGAACACTTCCAAACTCATTCTATGAGGCCACCATCACCCTGATACCAAAACCAGACAAAAATGCTACAAAAAAGAAAATTACAAACCAATATCACTGATGAATGCAAAAAACCTCAACAAAATGCTAGCAAACAGAATCCAACAACATATTAAGAGGATCATACACCATGATCAAGTGGGATTTATCCCAGGGATGCAAGAACTATTCAGTATATGCAAATCAATCAATGTGATACACCATATTAACAAATTAAAGGATAAAAACCATGTGCTCATCTCAGTAGATGCAAAAAAAGCTTTTGAGAAAATTCAGCACCCGTTTATGATAAAAACTCTCCAGAAAGTGGGCATAGAGGGAACTTACCTCAACATAATAAAGGCCATATAGGACAAACCCACAGCAAACATCATTCTCAATGGTGAAAAACTGAAAGCATTTCCTCTAAGATCAGGAACAAGACAACAATGTCCACTCTCACCACTATTATTCAACATAGTTTTGGAAGTCCTAGACATGGCAAACAGAGAAGAAAAATAAATAAAAGGAATACAAATTGGAAAAGAAGAAGTAAAACTGTCACTCTTTGCAGATGACATGATATTATACATAGAAAATCCTAAAGATGCCACCAGAAAATTACTAGCGGTAATCAATGAATTTGGTAAAGTAACAGGATACAAAATTAATGCACAGAAATCTCTTGCATTCCTATTCAGTAACAATGAAAGATCAGAAAGAGAAATTAAGGAAACAATCCCAGTCATCATTACAACAAAAAGAATAAATACTTAGGAATAAACCTACCTAAGGAAGTAAAAGACCTGTACTCAGAAAACTATGACACTAATGAAAGAAATTAAAGATGATACAAACAGATGGAGAGATATCCCATGTTCTTGGATTGGAGGAATCAATATTGTGAAAATGACTATTCTACCCAAAGCAATCTAAAAATTCAATGCAATCTCTTTCAAACTACCAATGGCATTTTTCACAGAACTAGAACAAAAAAAATCTTAAAACTTGTATGGAGACACAAAAGACCCCGAATAGCCAAAGCAGTCTTGAGGGACAAAAATGGAACTGGAGGAATCAGACTCCCTGACTTCAGACTATACTATAAAGCTACAGTAATCAAGACAATATGGTACTGGCACAAAAACAGAAATATAGATCAATGGAACAGTATAGAAAGCCCAGAGATAAACCCACACACCTATGGTCAACTAATCTATGACAAAGGAGGCAAGGATATACAATGGAGAAAAGACAGTCTCTTCAATAAGTGGTGCTGGGATAATTGGTCAGCTACATGTAAAAGAATGAAATTAGAACACTCCCTAACATCATACATAAAAATAAACTCAAAGTGGATTAAAGACCTAAATGTAAAACCAGACAATATAAAACTCTTAGCGGATAAATAGGAAGAACACTCTTTGACATAAATCACAGCAAGATCTTTTTTGACCCACCTCCTAGAGTAATGGAAATAAAAACAAAAATAAACAAATGGGACCTAATGAAACTTAAAAGCTTTTGCACAGCAAAGGAAACTATAAACAAGACAAAAAGACAACCCTCAGAATGGGGGGAAATATTTGCAAATGAATCAACGGGCAAAGGATTAATCTCCAAAATATATAAACAGCTCATGCAGCTCAATATTAAAAAACAAACAACCCAATCAAAAAATGGGCAGAAGACCTAAATAGACCTTTCTCCAAAGAAGACATGCAAATGGCCAAGAGGCACATGAAAACCTGCTCAACATCACTAATTATTAGAGAAATGCAAATCAAAACTACAATGAGTTATCACCTCACACCGGTTAGAATGGGCATCATCAGAAGATCTACAGACAACAAATGCTGGAGAGGGTGTGGAGAAAAGGGAACCCTCTTGCACTGTTGGTGGGAATGTAAATTGATACAGGCACTATGGAGAACAATATGGAGGTTCCTTAAAAAACTAAAAATAGAATTACCATATGACCCAGCAATTCCACTACTGGGCATATACCCAGAGAAAAACATAATTCAAAAAGACACATGCACCCCAATGTTCATTGCAGCACTATTTACAATAGCCAGGCCATGGAAGCAACCTGAATGCCCATCGACAGACCAATGGACAAAGAAGATGTGGTACATATACACAATGGAATATTACTCAGCCATAAAAAAGGAATGAAATTGGGTCATTTGTAGAGACATGGATGGACCTAGATACTGTCATACAAAGTAAAGTAAGTCAGAAAGAGAAAAACAAATAATGTATACGTATTAATGCATATATGTGGAATCTAGAAAAATGGTACTGATTAACCAGTTTGCAAGGCAGAAATAGAGACACAGATGTAGAGATCAAATGTATGGACACCAAGGGGGGAAAGTGGGGGTTGGTGGTGGTGGTGGTGGGATGAATTGGGTGATTGGGATTGACATGTATACACTAATATGTATAAAATAGATAACTAATAAGAATCTGCTGTATAAAAAAAAATGAAATTAAAAAAAAAAGAAAGCATCATAGGGCATTTATAATGCAAGTATTGCCTTCTACATCAATCTTCAATATTTCTGTTAAACACTGCACTGCATTTTATGCTTCTATTGACTTGACATTGAGGGTAAAAGAGTGAATTGGTGTAATTTTTTGTTTTGTAATAATATTGTGCCTATCAGAAGTTTATTATGTAACTGTTGAAAGGAACCACTATCCAAATGTGAGCAGAAAAACCTGGATTTTTTTCAACTGTCATACATTTCCTTATTAATGAAATTTTAGGACAGTGTTTTTTCTGGTTATGGTCAGAAAACCACAAAGAATGCAAAGAGGGAAAGAAACTAAACAGAAAAACAAATCAAATGGAATTAACTTTTTACCAACGTCCTGCTTTGCTCCCTCTATTGGGTTTGATATTTGGAAATTTGTAAAAGGTTTGGCATTATGTGTATGAGTATTTTTCCACATGACACAGACATTTTTACTGAGTCCATTTGGCATCTTTAAACATCACCATGCAGTGAGTGCCAAGTGCCAGTATGATTAAACACAGGAATCTGAATTGTTTGGTTGAATAGCTATTGGGGCTTTTCATTATAAAACCTGGCCTTGTCAAGGATTGGTTTCAAAAGAAACCATGTACTTTACTGATTAGGATTTTTTTTAAATAAAAAGTTACAGTAAATATTTTGGAAAGCAAAATAGGAAGAAGGCATTTGAGACATTTCTGTATGGACCAGAATAAGATTGAGCCCTTAGAGCAGAGTTTAAAGACAAATATCCAACTGAAGTTACCAAGAGTAGCTGCAATGTGTAGTGGATTTGGACTAATAATGAGAGATACTTTGTATTGCTTTCCTTATAAAATCTGTATTTTTTTGTATTCTACTCTTACCAAAGGCCAAGTGTCCTGGCTGATACTGTTTTGTGAATTGAATGAATGACTAGAATAACGTTTATGAACCTCCAGTGAGCTACTAACCATGCACATAGCCACATCTCTTCTTCTATAGGAAAAATCTCACATTATTTACACATATATGCAAGGTATTTCTCCATTCTATTTTTGGAGCTTTTTTTTTTTTTGCATCCTTTATTTACTTACAATAATTTTCTCTTTCATTCAAGGAACATTTCAATAACTGCAGGAAAAAAAGCACAAGGTAAGATATCTGTATTTGAAATATCAACTTCAAAAAGCACCGGGGAGAAAACAGTATGTTTCCCATTTCTTTTCCAAAACAAAAGAAGTAAGAAATTCTTTCATGGTTTTTATTTGTTTTTCAAATCACATTGTCCTCAACTTTTAAAATAATAATCTTCCTTGACAGCCATTTAATAATTGTGAGTGATCTATGACTTTATTATAAAGTACTCATCTCATCTAATGATCTATTTCCTTTACCCCAGGGGCCAAGTACAAAGCTAAGGAATTATCTTGGTGATACTTTTAATAACTTCCTGTGGGATTGCAAACCTCAACTGCAGCCAGCTCTGAAAAGGAGTTAATCATGTAATTTCACAGATTAGACACCACAGGGTTACTAATGAGAAACTTCAGTTTAGTGATAAACTTTTTTTTTCCAGGAATATTTTGAGAGGCCTGTAACCTTTGGCTGACACCCAGCAAGGCTATTAGTTTAACCATGGGATGCACTACCAAATGCGCAAGAGTCAGCAGAACTTCTTTTCTGGAAAGCTGATTATAAGAATAGTTTTGTTAAGAGACTCCAGAAACAGATGGAATGGGCAAAAAAAAAAAAAAAAAAAAAAAAAAAAAAAAAAGGAGGAAGGAGAAAGACAAGCATAAAAAAACTTATCAACTTCTTTGGTTGGCATTAACTTCAGCTTCTAGTGTCTTTTCCACCATATGCTCAAGATGGAAACCACAGTTCACATTTAAATGTCATGCTGCCCTCTGTTCCATAAACATGTATCATCCGTCACTAAATATTTAGATCTGAATTGTTGGAGTTGAGTTCTGTGCCAGGGGTAGGGGGATTAATTCCTTTCAAGGTCCTCACATGATGGATTTTACACTGGAGTAAACATCCGAGAAGAGCTCACACTAAAACCATAAAATATATAAAGTTTAAAGTTTAATTAAGTCAGCATTATTTAAAGTGGTTGCCATATTTTATGGCAAACTTTTCATGTTTATTTTGTATGACTCCTAATAAATAAGCCCCTCCTGATCAGACAAAAAAACACAGTTAGATTAAAGTCAAGGGCTCCAAACCTAGGACTGGAAAAAGAGTATTCCTAAATTGGGGATAATACAACCTTTTCCCATTATACTTTTATTTCAAAAACTAACCTCTTAGCTAAACATTGAGTCAGTATCCTGTATAGACAGAATATTTGAAAATCCTTTAAGGCTTTATCAACTGGACTGTGGGGGGACAATAAACTCACATAGAAAGGAGCACAGGCTAGCAAATAATGAAGAAGAACCCATGTAATGAAACAACTTTCATTCGATGTTTTCATCTTATAATAATATATAGACAGCATGAGAAGAAAAATAACTAATTCAAAGTAAGCTCATATTAGCTTGTTAACTTCTTAAAAATAATTTTTCTTAAAAGGTAAATCTTTGAAAGGAAACTAACCCCTCCTCCATAAATCAGTACTCTAGAGCACTAGATTTTCTCCCTTAGTATTAAATAAGGAAATTGATAATGATACACTCTTTCATGTTTGATGGATATGGTATTTAAGGATAAAGAGAAAGTGAAGGACAGAGACCAGCTAAAGCGAATTCCTTACTGCAAAGAGTTGAAGTACGGTTGCCACTCTGTACAGGCTTTCTCTTTTTAAAGTAAAAGCTCCCTCAGTACAACAGTGAGAGCCCTATTTCTTCCCGTAGGAAAAAAAAAAAAAAAAAAAATCTCTGTCCAAAGAAGTAGTTAAGCTTGTAAGGAGAATTTTAGAGTTGGAATAAACCTTTAGCACTTGTTCAAACCTGATGTTTTCTGAGAAGAAGACCAAAGCTGAGAGAAGTTAATCTTCCCAGTTCACATCGCTAACTGGTGGCAAAGTAGGTTTAGAATGTGTGTTTTCCATTGTCCATCTTACTGCTTTCCTATTCAGAATACTGATTTAATAATGTAGATATCTGCAGAGAAAGTGCAAGATAGGTATAACTGATGGTCCTTCAGAAGATGGAGATTGTAATAATAACTTCGATGGTTCTTCGGTTGCATATTTTCAGAAACTAGGTGATTTGATGTAACATACTAATCACTGTAAAAAGTAGCTACAGTGAAAGTAAGAGATACTATTTGTCGATTGTATCCTGCATTTACACAGTAAACACCCATCAATGGTATCAGATATCACTGGCTTCACGTCTGTATTTTAGAAGGTATATATTGAGGGCAAAGTGTCTTTCCAAAATACCAAATTACTGAGAAGGTTGAGGATAATTTTTCCCTAAACTGGGACTCACATTTTTGTTTTTTGACAAGTCCCTATATATATATATATATATATATATATATATATATATATATATGTATATGTGTGTGTGTATATATGTGTGTATATATATATATATATATATATATATATATATATATATATATATATATATGAACCTAGATAGATTTCTTTCCTGGGACAAAAATATATATCTATCAAATGAAAAAAATACATGCCATCAATATAGCTCGTTATCACTTGGACTAGAGTTTGAGGTTCCAGTGAACTGAAAAAGATTTTTTAACTTATTGAAATCTGACAAGAAAAACATAAAACTCATCTCATTCTTTTCTGCTGAGAAAATGTCTCTTTACATTGCAATGCTTAGCATATTTTCTAAAGTCCGTACATCATTCTTATTTGAATTTTTGGTTCTAGATCATTTTCTCTCCATATTTCTACATAGTTCTCTTTGTCATAAACAATGAAATGATTGTACTGATACACATGAATACATCATAGTTTGCTAAATGCCTCCTCTGGAGATTACATGTTTTATGAAATAAACATGTGATTAAAAAGAAAAGAAATGAAGATAAAAATTATACTTTTGCACTGAAAGAGAACTTCTGATTAAGATTGTGATTACAGAACACAAAAACATTATGCCAAATACAGTTGATTTTGTGGGAACTTGGATGCAAATAATAACTGTAATCAATTTGTTCACTGTTTCAACATCTAATAGATCTATTAAAAGATCTATTTAAAATTCACTAAATCAGAAAAGGTGAGGCATAACTCCCACTCACCTGCTGGATGCTATGGTGTTTATCTCATATAAAAATTATTTCACTGGATAATTTTGAAGTTTAAAGTTCTTTATTAAATTGCATATTTTAAAACCATGTTTAAATTTTTCTACTGACTTTGGGTAATACACAGGTACAAACTTACACCTACATATATCTAGACTGAGGAAATTATTACTATGTATTACTTTCCTAATTAAAGAAATCAACTCATATAAAGTAAATCTGTATATACTTAGTATTTTCAATACATAAATGAGTAAACTGTCTACAGAGATATTTTAATAACTATGAAAAAAATGCCATCCACAAAATTCTGCTTTCTTTTCCATTGCGTTGCTTGCCAAGAAACCTTTCCTTGATTCAACCTAACCTCATCCTACTAGACTTTCAGGAGTGTGGTTTCTGATGACCAGAAACTGGTGACCCAGCAGGCACACTGGAGTGTAAGTCAGTTTCATTAATGCACTCTCAGGGTAAGTACATGGGCAGCTAGCATTTCCAAACTATTTATTTTGTCTAAACATTTTCATCAGTAACTCCAAAAAATGAAATTTAAAAAAATCAGACTGTGGTCAGAGATATGAATAGGAGAAATAAAATTTCAAATGTTAGTAGCAAGTGTGACATTATAGTATGATTGGTTTGATTTAATTATAAAACCTCCAAATAAAGCTGTATTGGTCTTTGGGAGACACCCCCATTCCACTTCAGAATTGGCTGCCCACTAACAAGAAGAGAGGTAATGCCACTAGAACATCTAATCATTAAATACGTAAAATTCTCAAAGGCACATGAAAAATGAAGATAAACTGTGGAGTGTTTGTACACAGAATTTACTCCATAGTTATTTATTGAATTTTTAATTTTAATCAGCAATTTACCAGATGTAATCATCCTTATCCCAACACTAAGAACTATTAGATACCTACCAAAGCTTGGTGAACTAGGCACTTCTCTCTTGTTCTCCAACAACCCTGAGTGGGAGGTTTATTGTCTTTATTTCACAGAGGAGGAAAGAAATGCCCAGAGTGAGTAAGCAACTTTCTTATGGTCACACAGTATGAACCAAAGCTGTGATATGAACTCAGACTCATCTGATATATAGTCAAACTTGTTCCATCACATTATGCTGTAAACTCTAAAAATATAATATAAAATGTGGTTTAAAAAAATACTGGACTGGTTTCAATTGCATCTCCCTTTCCCCTTCTTTCAGAAACCAAACTAAGCTTTAGCTGACACTCTAAAACCAATCATCTGAACATAAACATTCAAAAAGGAGGTGAAATGGCGAAAGTATTGCTATGAGGATTTTAAAGGATGAGGTGTGGTAGATTGCAAAATGGCCACAGATTCTTCCCATCCTAGTACGCATGCCCCTTGCAAAGTGACGTTGCATCTATTTCCATCAGGAAGTCAAGACTATTTCTCCACCCCGTGAATCTGGTCTTGGACATGTGACTTGCTTTAGCCAATGGAGATAGGAAATGTGACACACGCAGAGTTTACTTCCACCAGAGCATGAGGAAATCCAGTCTAGCTGGCAGGAGAGGCCACATGGGGGAGGACCCAGGTGTCCTGACCAGCAGCCTGCTGACTTGTGGCCTATGAGTGAAGCCCACTGGCCCAGCCAGGTGCCAACGGACTGCAGTGAGCCCAGGTGAGATCAGCAGGGGAGCTACCCAGCTGCCGGCCCTCTTCCTGACCCACAGAATCCTGCGAGAGTAAATATTGGTTTTTACAAACCACAAAGGTTCATGGTCATTTAACATATCAAATGCTACAATAAGTTAATTTTTTAAAAAATACATGGAATTCCTAGTCATTTCCCCCAGAGGTGGCAATGAGCTTGCATTGAGCTATGTGATTTTTTTTCTCATGTCCAATCTTACTTTTTTTGTTCAAGTAATGCTTTTAGTAGATGGCTTGGTTGCTATGAAATATTTTTTTTCTTTGAAGAAAGTTAACTGAATTCTTTAGGCATGAAACCCAAGATCCCGGCTTCATTAGCATCCTGCTTCTGGAACTGACAGGCTTGGCTCAGATACTGTTTTCACAAGGGTCTCTACAGCTAACGGAATGGAGCACAGACACCAGGGCCACATTATGACGTTTGAGAGCCCTGGCCCCTTTGCCTTTGTGGGCTGCTTCCTCCAAAAGAAGGATTGATAATTATAGTTTATGACTGTATTGGTATAAAGATGAATATATTATATTACATCTTAAAATGTTTCCTTCAATTTAAAGGTTCATTTTTTTTTCTTCTGATTTTAACAGAAATTAGAATAGTTTCAAAGGCCCTTAAAAGTATTGTGGGCCCTGGGCACTGTCCTTATCATGCTTAATGTATGTCAGCCTAGACAGACATTATAAAGGATAAACTTATTAACTCTTTTCTAGTTCTTCAGAACTACTATTTTATAACCAGATTGAGAAGACATGTGTGCATGTGTTTATGTGTGTGAGTGTGTGTGTGTGTATGTGTGAGTGTGTGTGAACATTTGGGCTCCTTTTATGGCTAAAGTAGGTAAGTCACCTCTCCACCTTCTCCCCCAGCCACATGTCAAGCTAGGGGCTCCCTGCCCAGAGACAACTACATAGGGATTGCAGAGGACATAACCGTTCATATCCTACAATGACCAAAAAAAAAAAAAAGAAAAGAAAATCAACACTAGGGAATCTTTAATATAAACATTAATAGTTTCCCACATCTTTGTTTAGAGAATAGCCTGAGGATTTCTAAACTTTTAGATCTTGTTCATTCCAGAAGAACTGTTTCACTTATGGCTGCATAAATCTTTGGCCTTTAGAAGTTCCAGGATTAAGACTCTTTGGAAACTAGAGTCACAGAGAACTCACAGGTGATTGTATAGCGCAAATCTGATTCTGGCTATTCAGGAGACGTAATATTTGCTAAGATAATTTGAGTCCAGCTCTGACATCAGTTATAGAGAATAGAGATTTGAAATAGAATAGAATGAAATAGAATAGAATGAAACATGGAAAGGAGCATTTGGTAGTAATTCTAGTATTATTGTTTTTTAAATAGGTCGTATTTTTTTTCTGATTACAAAGGAAAGATAATTTCAATGTAGAAAATTCAAAGAATTTTTTTTTGAATTAAAAATGAACACCATGAAAAGTGGTATTCAGGACTACCAGGTTGGATGTGACTTGAGAGAATTTAGGGTTTTATATATTTTTTCTTGACCTCCAAACATATTTCACTGGTATTTCATTTTTTAAAAATTTATTTCATTTTGAATCTAGTAATGTAAAATGTTCCATCCACTAACATGTTCCAAAGTGAAAAAGTAACTCTTTTAAATAAAGTTAAAATGAGAGCTCCAGGAGCCCATAACTTAAATGTCCAGCCAAGGTTTAGATCTCCACATCCTCTCGTATTTACACAGCATTTCACATCACCTCGTCTTTGCTCAGTCCCAAGCCTCCTTGGGGCTGCATTAACGCAGCTCAATCTGCAAAGCTGAGAGGTTGGAAGTACGGCAGAGTGCAGGGCCCACTTCTGACCATTTTTCCTCCCTCCCTTCTGGAGTCCTGGGAAGAAGAACTCAGGAAAGTTCCATATAAATACAAGGACAGGACAGACCTAATTTTATACATTGTGCTATCGTCCCTAGAAGCTACAAAAATGTCCCAGAAATTAAAATATATTTATATCCAAATTTTATTCTCAAGGGTCTCCTTCCCACTTGGGAGTAACTCAAAACCCCAACTCTGGGTTTGGGATGTAGGACTGAACTTTGCTGCGCAGGTAGGCAGGCAGGCAGGCAGGCAGGCAGGCAGGCATGTGTTCTCCAGAAGGAGAGATTCTCCCGGCTGCTTTGGCAGTGCTTTCCAACTGCTGCAACATGGTAGACCCAAACTCACAGTAGGAAGAACAGCATCACCTCCATGTTCACAGTCCCTGCTCAGGAACTGCACTCATCACATGGTCTTCACATCTTCGGAGTTCTCATAAATAGGCCATCCCTCTCATCAAAGGCATCCTCATTGTTCCAGGCAGGTGCAGATGATCTGGCGATCAGACGAGGTGATGCAGCAGAGAAGGAGGGGCTTGTGACTGTGGTCCTCTTGTTCAGGATAATGCTGTGAACTTGCCTCTGAGCGCAGCGATGTATCTCAGTGGTGTTTTCCCCTGACTAACCCCCCTCAATCCGGTCAGTCCCTAACTCCCCGTCCCCTCAGCACTTTTCATTCCATTGGAACTGATTTACTGGACTTACTTGTTATGGGTTTATTTGTCATTTCCAGATCATTTCTACAAGTGCATTATAAACCCTAAGGCATTCTGTCTGATGACCTGCTCCGCCTCCACCACGTAACTTCCCCACATATACACTGGTCGTTCCGTATAGGTGTCTAAATTCATGTTGGTCATCAGCGCATGGATGCCCCATGGGAATCTCCAATTCAGCGTCCAGAGCAGAACTCACCATTTCTTCTACTCCTGAGGCCCTGCCTTTCCTCCTCTAGTTACCAACCTAGGGAACAGCATTCAATCCAGATTTCTGCCAGTCGTCTTGACTCCTCCTCACTACAGAATTCATTGAAATTCTTATTCCCTTAATAACTCGGGACTATTTACCCTTCTTGCTCCTCGTACTTACTGCTAGTATGGAGGAAATTACCCTTTTTGGTCTGGATTACTGCCACAGCCTCTCAACTACTTTCCCTGTCCCTAGTCTTGATTTACCCAACCATACTACACATTGCTGCTAGGTTATTTTTCTCAAACTGAAATCTGATTATGTAACAGTCTTGCTTAAAACAACTCAATGATTCTTTGTTTACCTATGGCCATAATTTACAAACAAGGAACTCCAGGAGGAGCATGAGTCATCTTCTTGATGATTAATTGATTCTCAGGTTAAAAATTCAAAGTATTTTAAAATTAATATATTTTAAAGGAGGTTATAAAATTCACATTTGTTTTTAAATATGGAAACGAGGAATTTTAACTTGAGCAACAACAAATTTAGGTAGGCTACATATCTCTGGAGGATAAATGCTTGCTTGCTTTTGCTGTTAGTTGTAATTTGCCAAGAAAGAGAGAGAGAGACAGAGAGAGAGTGAGTTAGTTTAGTGGATAAAATTTAAATTCCTTAGTATGGCCCAGAGAACTTATTATGATCTGGCCCTCTTTATTTCTTCAGCCTTACCATGTGCCTCTTTTGACCACATCTAAGCACCCTGCCTAACTCCTACTCATTTTTATATCTCAGGCACGGCTCCATCAGGAAATCTTCCTTTTTCTCTCCCTTCCCAGTCTGGGTTTATACTCCCTTGCTCTCTGATCTCCCAGCATCCTATGTGTACTTCTATCATAGCTTCTACCACACTGCTTTTCCTTTGCAGTTTTTTCATGTGTGTCCTCAATCTGACCGTAAGCACCCTAAGGGTAGGGGTCATATAACTCTGAAAGTCCTGTGCCTAACAGAAACCTGAGCACATAGCAGTTGCTCAGTGAACACTTGAGATTAGTTGAATAATTATTGTCCGCAATGCAAAGCACAAGAAATCAATAAGTATTTAATTTAACGAATGATAACTAGGAAATAGACATTTCTCAATTATTTTCCTTTTCCTTTGAACATTCATAATTTCTACCTTTGAGTTCATAAACTCCTATCCTATCTTCTAATCACAATCTCCTACTTTCCTGTTTGGTGGACCAGGGAGGCTGCTGAGGGCAGTCAGCATGCAGATTTGTAACTAGAAATTGATCCTTCTCTGTCCCAGCTGGGACTTCTTTGTAACTTGGCAGCCTTTTAAATTTTTCTTTTCCCTCAGTGAATGTTCAAATATTGCCCACTGCTGTCAATTCCATTGTCATTTCAGTACCTGATCTCACTTCCTAATTCACAGACTAACCTTAAACTTCTGCCTTCCATTTAAAACACTGGAAAATTCATCTTTATCTTCTTTATCCTTTTCTCTTCTCTCCCTCTGTTAGAGAAAAAGTAACCCCTTCTCTTCAAGAGCCCCCCGTCCCAACCTGGGCTCTAGGTCCCAATAATTTAATAACAGTCAAATACCATAAATGTTTTTCATTATGTAGTCTATGTGGTCATCCTGTGACATTTGACATCATTTCTGATCTCTTTTAGTTGGAAACTCTTTTCCCTTAGTTTTGAGTGGTTGATTCCTTTCTACCTTCTATACTTGACCACTTTTCAGGCTCTTTCTCCTTCATGTACCTCCACTGTCAGTGTTTTCTAGGGTTCCTTCCTCTATTCTTCTCCCATTAAGCACATTCTATCAACAATCCTTCTGTTTTGGATGTAAGTGCCACCGACATATTCATCATGTTGGTCAGATCTGTACACTCTGAAGTACAGCTCCCAAGGCATCTTAACCTAGAAGTTTCATGGAGATTTCAAACTCAACAAGAAAGAACTTTCTATATATCTTCTCCCCTCCTCTAACCCTGTAAGTTGCTCTTCTCCCTATGTTCCCTGTCCAGGTTCATTGGTGGCACCATCAAGTTGCCCAAGTTAGAAACCTGGGGGTCAGCTCATGATGTCCCTCTCTTTAATGGCAACTGGTTGATGAATGGCTCTTGACAATTCTTCCTCCAAACTTTAACTCAGTTTATCCCATCCTTTCGAATCCAACTGTCAATGCTCTCATTTTGGTCTTCATCATCTCCCACTTGGTGTGTTACAACAGGCTCTAACAGCTCCCCTCTTGGGCCTCACCTTCTCTCAACCCACACTTCTCATGGCTGCCAGAGTTGGTTCTCTGAGCCAGCCCAGACATTACTTCCTGGAGAACCACTGACACCCTCACCTCCTCCCCAGGTGAAGAAGGCTGCCTTCTTGTGTGTGCACCTAAGGCCTTGCACAGCATCAAGTCCTGCTATAGTTCTTGTACTCTATTGCATTCATTCATCTTCTGTTTCCCTCCCTTTTTCTCTCTTCCACCAAATTTTGAGTTCTTTGATCACAGGAGCTCTGTCTTCTTCAATAGCTCAATAAATACTGTCTTTCCAGTTCAATAAATATTTATGGGGTAAAATGTTTATTGAATAAATTCTTCTAATTCCTTACCCTTTTCCACTTCATATTATTGTTATTGGTTTTTGTTGAGAGGTAGTACAGTACAGCGTTTAACAGTGCAGGTTTGGAACTGAGATTTCCTGAATTCAAATCCCAGCTTTACCACCAAGAAACTGCACTAACTGTGCAAGCAATTTCACTTTTCTGTGCCCAGATTCCTGATCTAAAAATGGAGATAATAATTTCCAGGATAGTATGAGGACTAAATGAATTAATACGTGAGAGACTAGATTCTAGACTATTGCCTGACACACATTGAGCTCTTAATAGATGTTAGTCTTACTATTGTCATATTTTTCTTTCTCTTTTCTTTTCCTTCCTTTACTCCCTCCCTCCCTTTCTTTCTTTCTTTCTTCCTTCCTTCCTTCCATTTTTATTCCTTTTGTTTATTTGGGATCCAATTTTCTCATTTTCTCCTCTATTCGTTTCATATTTACTAACAACTCATAATGTTCCAGACACAGAGAGGGCCTTGCTCTGGGGAGTCACACAAACAAATACCTCCTCTCAAAGGTCATGTTGATGTGACATTTTGAGATGGAGTAAACAGTTGCATTGTGGCAGTGATCGTGCGCTGGAATTTGGCTGCAACACAGCCCTCTATAGCATGGAACGCAGAATAAAGATCTCTAGAATCCCATCCAAGGTGGGTAGAGCTTTTCTAGGATATCTTATGTTATGACTCTGAACATGGCACTACTGTGGGCTTCAGGATAGTTTCTTCATGGTCAGTATCATCTGACAGAGAGACCCATTTCAGAACCTTCTCTGAGCTAGTCTTTTCTGCTGGAGAAAAGGGGACTCCAGACTGGATTTTGGTAGCATATGATTTTAACCCTCAAAGTTAGATTTCTCTGGAAATTTGACTGCTACCCCCCTTCCAATATTTCAAAAAGGATAAAAATGAGAACCACTGGCTCTTAAGCAAATGTTTGATTGCTTATGGCCAATGTTATAATACAGGTATTCAAAATGGTCTGTCAGTGTGTGTCTGAGTTCACTCTCGCTCATGAATTTCTAAGGAAAAGTGCAGGTAAGAGTGTGTGTTTGTGTGTGTGTGTGTGTTTGCTGTAGAGAGAAACCACAAGGGTGATTTGAAAATCTGCTTAGCTTTCTAACTCGAATTTAGAGAAGGAGAAAAATCAAATGTTTATCTGCAAGCAAACACTTAAGTAAATGTGGCAAAGGATTTTATTTTCTGTTTTTGTTATTGATTTTTGCCACAGGCTGACAATTGGATTTGGTCATGAAGAGGCCCTGACACATTGAATAATGTAGCATAATTCCTTGCACACAGTTATGTACTTGGTAACTATTTGAGGGATGATTAAACGAGGAAATAAATTCATGAATATGAATGAAGTGTGATGTAATATAGAATTGCTTAGATACATTTTTCTGGAGGAATATATTTGTGAGTGCATCAGGCAAGAGAGTTAGAATAAGAGAAAGTAAAAAAGATAAAAGACTATGATAAAAAAAACTTTGAAGAAAAAAGCAAAGAGTGGTTATAAATATAGAAATTTTAGTTCTGTTACTATTGGCCTAGTGACACTTGAAAACCACTACTCTCTGGTGGTGATGGAGACAAGGAATAACTTACAAATGGAAGCATGTTAGGAACTTAACATAATTCTAAACTTGAAATACATACTTATTCGTACTTGAGGACATATGGACAGATCCTGATTTCAGGGCAGAAGTAGAAGCTTTCAGGTAATTTACACAGAGCTAGAGCTAGAAATTTGAAGCGCTGAGCTCATCCTTTTGTCCTCCCACTTTGGCCAGTGTATTTGGGAACAACACGCCAATCCCAACTGTACTCCTTAGTTTGACTACAGTGCTCTAAGATATCAAATACATGATCACCCATAACCTTACCTTCTACTGGTATTTGAGTAGGAGTATCCAATGGCAATTTTTTGTGTATCTCAATTGCCACACCAAGTCACGGACTACCAGGGCCCTTTTTTACCAGTGGAAATAGAATTATTAATGCTTTTAAATCTAATCACGTTATAGAATCACTTCAAGAAAACCTAGAACCAACCCAGAAAACTCATCCTTGAGATTCTGGTCCTCTAGAATCACTTCTCATACCAAAATTTGTATCAGTCATATTTCAACCAGAGACACAGAACTACACGGTCATTATACTATACCATTATCACATCACACTACACCATTACCTCCTGACACATGTGACTCCATTATCACATCACATCATCATCACACCAAACCATCATCAAACTACACCCTAATCACACTAACCCATCCTCAAAGCAAACTGTATTCACACCACAGCGTCATCTCCCCACATCAGCATCACAGTACATCAACTTTACCAGCCCAGCGTCATCATCATCATGATCACTTTTGCTACTAAATTAAATTAATGTGAAAGAACATTAGATCATGTGCTTACCTAAAACAGTAAAATTCTGGATGAAAGATCAAAATCAATTTATATTTATCTCTATGATCACCATTCCCACACTACTCTTTTCATTCGAATTAGTCCTACCATCATGAACTGAACTACTACAGCCTCTCAAGTTCTCATACATATATTATCTAATTTAATCCTTGCAACAATCCTTCCAAGGTATTTATTATTACTCCTATATAGTAGATGAGGAAACTGTGGCTTACATAGCGGGTAAATTGCAGATTCAAAATTCTAATTAACGTCTGCTTGTTTCTGAGTCCTGTGCTTTTTACCTTACAGCATGTTGTTAAATTTGCAAATACACATCACTTTTTTTTTACCAATAAATGGCTTTTATATGTCTGTGACCTATTTACACAAATAGAAAAATTAACATCAGATAAACTCATCTCTACAGCTAAATTATGTGAAATAAAGCCAAAAGTACTGGTTCTAGTGTCCAAAAACTTTAAGATGTTTTTCAAAATACTAGAATAGTTGGATGACACAGTCCCTTATTTGTTTCTTGTTTGATTCATTTTTACATAAGATATAGTACCACATAATAATTGTATCTTGATAAAGTAAATTCATTTCTCTCAACATTCATATATCAACACAGTACCTGTAGATAAGTGGCATAGAGTCCACTGGCAATTCAGAGAATAGTATTGTACAGCACATGATAATGATATGAGGAAAATGGCAAATGACAGCATATTTCTATTTAACTTTCAGTAGAAAAGTAACGGAAAGAAAAATTAAACTAGACAGTTCAACATGGAAAAAAAATTTTAAATGAGGGTAAGTAAAGTGCAATGAAATAATATGGAAAATAACTATAAACCTTTAAAACAACTAATAATAAATAAATGTTATCTGGATTAAACTGACAGTTTTTAATGAGCCATACGTAATTTATTTGTGTCCTGATGAGACTGTAATTTTCTCCAAAGCTTATATCCAAATATTTTTTTCTTCATGATGAAGATAAAGTAGCACACATACCAAAAATCATTTGAAAGATGCTATAATTTAATCCAAAAAGATAGTGAAGACCCATGGCCATTTTGGGGGAAGTTGTATTTTATTGCATAACATGGTTTACAACAAAAAGTTGGCCATGGAATAGCAGTTTATTCCATAAGCAGCCAATATATTTGCTAAAATGTTAGTTCTTTTAGTCCTAATCATATTGCAATCTTTTGGGACTATTTCAGTAACAATAATTTCAACAATTAATAATATCTAACTGAAAAAAACCTCATGAAGTTGCACAGTTATGTTCTATAGAAACTTTATGGGGTATGTGTTCTACAATCTGATGTTTGACATGCAAAAGGGTTCACTCTCCTGATATGCTACTAAACAATTCATGGGTGGTATTTGAAAACTCTGGTCAAAGGAGATACTATCTAAGTTTCAAATACAAATCTTGCCTAATGCAAAGAAAAGGAAAATCATAAAAGATAAGAAGACAGTTTAATTTCTACAGTATACATTTCAACAGAATGGGCCCATTTGTGCATACCTGAGCTGTTAATAGATGAGCTAAATTACCATTACAATTCATCACCTCTCTAAAATGATTTGTGATATTTTAATTTCATACATTATTCTTTGGTCATTTATTCTTAAAAGATAATCCAATCCATGAAATCTGGAATCTTTAGGTAAATGGTATTTCTCCAGCTTTTTTCTTGAAAGAATGTTAGTGTGTTAGTAACATGAATGCCATTATTTCATTAAACAAGTGCTTGTGCAAGATACTTTTTCAGACTTTTAAACTTTAAAGATCAATCAAACATAGACCCTGGCATCAAGGTCTTACCATATTGTAGAAAAGATAGATATGCAAATAAATAAACATAGCATAGTCTGATCAGTGCTAAAATTGAGTAAGAGAATGATAAACTCCTGAGGGAGAATGGAGATGAAGAGTTCTCTATGGAGAACTTCCTCGAACTTCCCAGTAATGTAGGTGTTCCTCAGATTAGAGGAAACAGATATTCCCAGGCAGAGAAAAGAGCTTCTGCTAGAAGCCAAGGAAGGAAACAATATGGCATCCTTTTATCCCCCTTGCAAAAGGTTTAGTCCGTAAGGAGCATTGTATTTCCTAGTTAGTCACAAGCAAATGATACAATCATTTCTGAATAAGATGTGTCTCCAGCAATAGAATACCAGGGGACCCATTGATTAGGATGTCAATAATGCTCTGATCAAGTGGCATCCATATGACACAACTCCAGAAACCAACTCTAGTAGATTCTTCAGAAAACTTTATCTGAAAGAGGTAGAACTTTTAGAACAGATACTGGTAGAGAGATTCATGGACAGCTCAGTTAAATTCCTGGCTTCCAATGGTGGGATGGTAGAACTTAGTTTTGACTAGTTAACTAGGAAGGTATTGGTTTGGAATGGAATAATGTGGAAGATTGAATGTGAAGTGCTAGAATGTTCTTTCTCCTCCTCATCATGATTAACATTACCATCACCACCATAGTCATTGTCGTCATCATCATCATCATCATCATTGTCATCATATCACAGCATGTTCATACCACACCACCATCACAACCCATTCACACCATCTGGAGTGGATCATGCTATAGAATCAATTCTTTGAAGAGCTGTAGAAGAAGTGACGAGACAGGAATGCCAGACAATCACTGGGTGGGATTCTGTCCCAAATGCTTGTCTCCATTAAGACTTGTCTCAGATGTAGGTCTCTTTCTCTTTCTATTTTTCCTTCATTCTTACTAGTGACTTTTTAAAACCTCTCTTCACTTTCTGTCTTTATTTTTTCTTTCTTTTTCTTTTCTTTAGTTTACTATGCCTAAACAAAGAAGCAAGATTAAAAGAGCATTACTCTGATTATAGTGTCAATTTGATGACATCAATTGATTCAGCTGACCAAAGAGCATTCGATTAATGGCTAGAGGAGACATTAGTAACCCTTTAGTACATTTCCTTATTTCACAAATTAGGCCACTAGATTCCCAAGAGCAGCTGTGCTTTCTCAGTCTTTCTCCATCCAGCCAGTCATCAAATTCTGTTTACCTGCTTATTTTCTTTTCTTTATTTCTCACTTCAATATAATCCTAAAGGGCTTCCCTGGTGGCGCAGTGGTTAAGAATGCACCTGCCAATGCAGGGGATACAGGTTCGGGCCCTGGTCCGGGAAGATCCCACATGCCGCGGAGCAACTAAGCCCGTGCGCCACAACTACTGAAGCCCGCGCGCCGTGCTCCGCAATAAGAGAAGCCACTGCAGTGAGAAGCCCGCGCACCGCAACGAAGATCCAACGCAGCCAAAAGTAAAAAATAAAATAAATTTATAAAAAAAAAAAAAAAAAAATATATATATATATATATATATATATATAATCCTAAAGAAGCAGGACCTGCCGCCAGCTGGAATGAATTCTTCGTTTTTGCTGAACTCATATAATACCCATTTTTGCTTTATGACCACCTTTACTTTATTGTATCTTAGAGTCTGATGAGTCATTTATAAGCTTGATCTTCCCTGTTAGCTGGCTAGAAGACTTGTCTTTATAGTCTCCATCCCTGTCCATAGTTAATGCACTGCATGCCATTCCACAGCACTTTATTTCATGTCTATTTATGATGCTAAGCACATAAATAAATAAATGACAATACTATGTGGGAAATTCAAAAATGAAGATATCTTCGAAATAAAGAGAGAGCCCAGAGGAAAGGGAGTGATTAGTTTGTGTTGAGGTATCTCAAGGAAGACTTCCTGGAAGAGGTGATATCAAAACTGAGTTTTACCAGATGACACTAGACACCCTAGGGAAATAGTGGATAAGATGGAACAGCACAGGCTATACAAAGGCATGAAAACCCACAGTATGCTTGGCAAAATATAATTTACTTGGAGCGTAAATTTTTGTGGGAAGAAGAATGGTAAAAAATGAGTATGTCAGTTAGGTTACCATTCTGCAACAATAATAGAGAGCCCAAATTAACCAAATAAATGGGGGTTCATCTTTCTCATGTAAGTTTGGAAGTTTTGTTCTAGTATATCAACTATGTCAGGGCCAATTCTAATGCCCTTTTCCTCATGGTCACAGGATGGCTGCTGTAACACTAGGCATCTTGTCTTTGCTAAGACCAGGAAACTGAAGGAAGAGGGGAAAGTGGAAGGCATTAGTGTATCTGTTCCTTTGCCCTAAGAAGAACAAAATCCTTTTCAGAAGTTCCTTCACTGATTCTGCTTGCAACTGTCTGGAAAGCACTGTGTCACATGGCAGCCTAGGACACATGGCAACCCAAAGGGAGGTTGGGAAAGTGACAGTTTAGCTTTTTGCATTCTACTGCAGAGCACTCAGGGCGAAGAGCAGTTGAGAATGAATATTAGATTAGCTAACAGCTGCGTCCACTACAATGAGCTTTGAAAGAGAAACTAACTCTATAACATGAAGTTTTGGGTTTTTTTAATGACAGGTTGACAAGCTTTAATTTTTCCTTGTGTAAAATAAATTCCAGTGAACAGTTTTGAGAAGTGTGATCACAGTTTTATATTAGAATAAACAGCTGCTTAACGGCTTGACAGAAGACACACATAAGTTGTTCCTTATAAATGTGAAAGTAGTTTGAAAGGAAGTTCATATTAGCAAACCATTGTTCAAACTTTGGTGTCTCTGAATCTTGACACACAAAGTGTGAGTAATATCATATTTAAGTATGAAGGATATAATCTCATCTACATGTGCTCAGACACACACATAATATACGTGTACTTCCCATGCAATTTACATGGATAGATCCCCAAACTAATTTAGTTCATCATGATGACTGGATCACCATGCTCCTCTGTTTTTTCTAAATAGTTAATTTGATCAGTTTCCAAGTGGGCAGAGACCACATTTTTCTGATGGACGACTCCATTTTTATCCAATTCCTTTGGAAGAATCTTTGATTATTATACTGATTTGCAAATTAACTCAAAAATTAAGAATCAAAACCTTCTCAGTTCCCTGGTTCAAGATAGTAGAAGCCAGTCATCGTTATGTTCCATTATTGGGTTATAATTGAATAGGAATATCCGTAACAATCACATAGGAGCAGCCTGAAATCCCATGACCAGTGTGGAAATTGGTAAGAACAAAAGGATTCTGGTATAATACCTGAAAAAAAGGACTTTTCCCAGAACATTCACATTTTTAAAAAAATAGCCATTTCTCAGACTTAATCTCTGAAGTGAAAGTACTCATTCCACTTTCTAAACTGTGGAAGAGCCCAGATGAGTTTAAATAGCAGAGCCAAAAAAACACGACACTTATTGAGTGTATAGGAACAGAAACAGGAAGAAAAAAAGATAGTTAAACGTAATTGCTTCAATATCAAATGAGAGAAACAGAGGTGAAGAATCTCTTAGAGAGTCAGGAGAATGCCAAAAAGAGAAAGCTGATGAACGGGAGGAGCGGGGCAAAATAGTTGGTGATGTCTCGGCAGGCTTTTCCAGCAGTAACCTTGGGGTGGGAGTTCCTTCCTGCCATCTCCACAGACAGACTCTTTCTGCACCAAGGGTACGAGCAGAATGTGAAGCAAACTGCCAAACTGCACAGTGGGTCAAGAGGGAGCTGGACTGATTTTTGGAAACAAAGAGAAAATGCACAGCTGCTCCCAAGATTTTTAAGATGAGGATGAGGAGTTATTGTGCAAATGAACTGGCATTTCCTGGGCAAGTCTGCACTGAGTTGCTGTCTTTTCCAAGTCCCACATGTTTTACCATTTTTGGTTAAAATTTCAAGTCTACATAAACCTCGTGTCTTCCTTCACCTTCTATACCTAGCAGCCAGTGAGACCAATATATCCATATTATTGAAATCTCCACCGCATTTCTTAACTTGGTTTTCTGTCCTCCTGTCTCTGGTCAATCCTCGTAGGATTCTGAATTATAGTCTGGAACTGTGGAAAGGAAAAGAAATTTACTTTTATTGATAACATCTATCTATACTTACATTTATATCTCCATTTTATTCTCAAAGCAACAATAAGCCTATGAGGTAGATATCATTATCATTTGTGTCTAAGAAATGATGAAATGGGGTGCAGAGAGGTTAAGTGTCCTAACCAAAACTGGCGGCAAGTCTGCACAAGAATAGAAACCCTGCTTAGGAGGCAAGCTTGTGCTGGGGAGGCATGGCTCAGAACTGTCACTGCTTTACAGTCCTGTAATCAGGCAGGTTCTGGTTATAGATGTCAGTAACTTAGAAAGGGTACATGGGACTTCAGCAAATGAATGATAGTTATTCAGCTCTCAACATGTGTGCAGGACACAATTATCAATAGCTAGGGGAAGAATCAAAATTAAAAGAGAATAGAGCCCTTTCCACCTAACAGCTTAAAATATGAATAATATATAAATATGTTTCAATTATGAAAGACCAAAGATGATGTATTAATTATTTGCAATAATATTAAAGCAGAGGTTGTGCCCATAGGTCCTGAGGAAGGAACACCTTATTGATGCTCTGTTAAATGCGTCAGATTGTTATGGCTTTTTGGAGAATTGACCCCTCTATCATTATGTGATGCCCCTCTTTATCCCTGATAAATTTCCTTGATCTGAAGTCTGCTCTGTCTGAAATTATTATAGCTTCTCCTGCTTTCTTTTGATTAGCATTAGGATGGTATATATCCCTCCATACTTCACCATCTTGGAAATACCTTTGATCAGAAATAGGTCTGGGACCACCACAGAGTGTCTATTTTTTTCTTTAGAGATTTTTTCTAGATCATTTCTGAAATCATCTTGGCAGTTTGGGCTTCCAGACTTGGACATTCACTCATTAGTTCATTCTATGAATATTTATGATACCTCTCTTTTGTCCCATACATGCCCAGTACTAGACCCTGATGATATAATTGTAAACAAGATAGATGTTCCCCTTAGGATTATTTTTCAAAAAGACTAGAATGCAGATAATCTTCTTTCCATTCTCAACTTTATCATTACAAAATATTTAATTTTCAATAAATTACCTAATCTGGGCCTCAGCATCTGTAAATGGAAAAAAAAAAAAGCTATGGATTGGGTTGCTTCTTTCAGCTTTAAAATTCTGTGATTATATACTTCTTTCATCTTTTCCACACTTCAGGAGAAAACAAAAATAAAAACAAAAACAAAAGAAATCAGAACATCTGCTGCCTAACATAGGAATGAGAGTAAAGAGAAGTCTCTCATTCCAAAATGTAATTGAGAATCCTGGAAAGAAACTTGACTCAGGCCAAAGAAAAAAATCAGACAGAGAGACAAAGAATTCAATCCGGATTTAAAAATGAACAGCAATAAACAGTTCTAAAGCTAAAAAAGAAGGAATGGGCCCATGAGTCAATCTGCTAACCACCTATGTGTTGAAAAAGTCATAGGTATAGAGCTTCTAAGACCTTTCCCAAAGCCGTGCCACAGAAGTGATTCCCATAAAGAAATGGTGTAATATTGGTTTATGAAGAGTACAGAGACATGAACATAAATGTACTTTGAAAAAAATACTTTCAAAATTAGAAATTAGGGTAAAAAGATCAAGCATGTGCTTCTCCACTTCACCCCAGTGGCGGGTGTACAGCAAAAGCTGCAATCCTGCTCACTTTCTGGATAAGCCTTTCTTATTCTATATTGTTTTCTCTTACACATGCCAATGCCTACCTCAGATCATATGGTCCCTTAGCCACAATTATCACTTATTCCAAGAAAAGTTCCTTGTGAATTTGAAGAGTAAAGTTTAATCTTCAGGTGTTTCAAGTGTTCACTCTATTTTCCTTATCTTTCATGTCAGAAATGCAAAAAGATTATGACAAATGAATTCTTACATGTATTTCTCTGGGAGATGCTTCTTATCTTTTCAAAATGTAAGGACTGAGGCCAAGTACAAATAGGGAAATTTTCTATAATGCCATCTAGGAGCCTCGTATATTTATCTCAAGTAGGATAAAATAACCCCCCTGTCATGTATCCAAACACTTGAAGGGAAAATTTTGTGTTATCAGATATGACACAAGTATATTTCTCAGCAAAAGCTGTCTCATATTCATGGGGAAAGATAATATTTTGAATTTTTTCTACCTTGTCCCTATCTTTTCTTATCACTTAAGCAGATAGCTAGCTCAAGTGTTGGCCTGTGACAAGTACAAGACAGAAACACTTTCTGGTTTGTATTTCCAAAAGCCCAAGAGCATCAGAAAACCTCACTGGGCTTGCAGAAGAGGGAGCATGGAGGAAGGAGAGGGTTGCAGTGGAGGGGGTAGTGGTTAGGGTCATGTTAGGAGGTAGGGTTCCAGCATGGGGTTATCAGCCTTAGCCAAGATCCCTTGCCTCAAGAATAGCACAGCAGCTGACCCCAGCCATCTCCATGAGAACATGGCATAGAAGAATGCACTTATAGCTCAGATGTTCTGCTTACCTAAGGTCAGAGATAAATGAAAACAATCTAAGGCTCTCTAAAGAAATTCTTTCTTTTCTTTTTTTTAATTTAATTTAATTTATTTATTTTTACAGCAGGTTCCTATTAATCATCCATTTTATACACATCAGTGGATACATGTCAATCCCAATCTCCCAATTCATCACACCATCACCCCCATCACCCTGCCGCTTTCCCCCCTTGGTGTCCATACGTTTGTTCTCTACATATGTGTCTCTATTTCTGCCCTGCAAACCCTTTCATCTGTACCATTTTTCTAGGTTCCACATATATGCGTTAATATACGATATTTGGTTTTCTCTTTCTAACTTCACTCTGTATGACAGTCTCTAGATCCATCCACGTCTCTACAAATGACCCAATTTTGTTCCTTTTTATGGCTCAGTAATATTCCATTGTATATATGTACCACACCTTCTTTATCCATTTGTCTGTCGATGGGCATTTAGGTTGCTTCCATGGCCTGGCTATTGTAAATAGTGCTGCAATGAACATTGGGGTGCATGTGTATTTTTGAATTTTGGTTTTCTCTGGGTATATGCCCAGTAGTGGGATTTCTGGGTCATATGGTAATTCTATTTTTAGTTTTCTAAGGAATGTTCATACTATTCTCCATAGTGGCTGTATCAATTTACATTCCCACCAACAGTGCAAGAGGGTTCCCTTTTCTCCACACCCTCTCCAGCATTTGTTGTTTGTAGATCTTCTGATGATGCCCATTCTAACCGGTGTGAGGTGATACCTCATTGTAGTTTTGATTTGCATTTCTCTAATAATTAGTGAAGTTGAGCAGCTTTTCATGTGCTTCTTGGCCCTCTGTATGTCCTTTTTGGAGAAATGTCTATTTAGGTCTTCTGCCTATTTTTTGATTGGGTTGTTTTTTTTTTAATATTGAGCTGCATGAGCTGTTTATATATATTTTGGAGATTAATCCTTTGTCCATTGATTCGTTTGCAAATTTTTTTTCCCATTCTGAGGGTTGTCTTTTCATCTTGTTTGTAGTTTCCTTTGCTTTGCAAAAGCTTTTACGTTTCATTAGGTCCCATTTGTTTATTTTTGTTTTTATTTCCATTAGTCTAGGAGGTGGATCAAAAAAGATCTTGCTGTGATTTATGTCAAAGAGTGTTCTTCCTACGTTTCTCTCTAAGAGTTTGATAGTGTCTGGTCTTACATTTAGGTCTCTAATCCATTTTGAGTTTATTTTTGTGTATGATGTTAAGGACTGTTCTAATTTCATTCTTCTACATGTAGCTGTTCAGTTTTCCCAGCACCACTTATTGAAGAGACTGTCTTTTCTCCATTGTATATCCTTGCCTCCTTTGTCATAGATTAGTAGACCATAGGTGCGTGGGTTGATCTCTGGGCTTTCTATCCTGTTCCATTGATCTATATTTCTGTTTTTGTGCCAGTACCATATTGTCTTGATTACTGTAGCTTTATAGTATAGTCTGAAGTCAGGGAGTCTGATTCCTCCAGCTCCATTTTTGTCCCTCAAGACTGCTTTGACTATTCGGGGTCCTTTGTGTCTCCATACAAGTTTTAAGATTTTTTGTTCTAGTTCTGTGAAAAATGACATTGGTAATTTGATAGGGATTGCATTGAATCTGTAGATTGCTTTAGGTAGTATAGTTATTTTCACAATATTGATTCTTCCAACAATCCAAGAACATAGTATATCTCTCCATCTCATCTTTAATTTCTTTCAACAGTGTCTTATAGTTTTCTGCATACAGGTCTTTTGTCTCCCTAGGTAGGTTTATTTCTAGGTATTTTATTCTATTTGTTACAATGGTAAATGGGAGTGTTTCCTTAATTTCTCTTTCAGATTTTTCATCATTAGTGTATAGGAATGCAAGAGATTTCTGTGCATTAATTTTGTATCCTGTTACTTTACCAAATTCATTGATTAGCTCTAGCAGTTTTCTGGTAGCATCTTTAGGATTCTCTATGTATAGTATCATGTCATCTGCAAACAGTGACAGTTTTACTTCTTCTTTTCCAATCTGTATACCTTCTATTTTTTTTTTCTTCTCTGATTGCTGTGGCTAGGACTTCCAAAACTATGTTGAATAATAGTGGCAAGAGTGGACATCCTTGTCTTGTTCCTGATCTTAGAGGAAATGCTTTCAGTTTTTCACCATTGAGAATGATTTTGGCTGTGGGTTTGTCGTATATGGCCTTTATTATGTTGAGGTAGGTTCCCTCTATGCCTACTTTCTGGAGAGTTTTTATCATAAATTGGTGTTGAATTTTCTCAAAAGCTTTTTTTGCATCTACTGAGATGAGCACATGGTTTTTATCCTTCAATTTGTTTATATGGTGTATCACATTGATTGATTTGCATGTATTGAAGAACCCTTGCATTCCTGGGATAAACCCCACTTGATCATGGTGTATGATCCTTTTAATGTGTTGTAGGATTTTGTTTGCTAGTATTTTGTTGAGGATTTTTGCATCTATATTCATCAGTGATATTGGTCTGTAATATTCTTTTTCTGTAGTATCTTTGCCTGGTTTTGGTATCAGGGTGATGGTGGCCTCATAGAATGAGTTTGGGAGTGTTCCTTCCTCTGCAATTTTTGGAAGAGTTTGAGAAGGATGGGTGTTACCTCTTCTCTAAATGTGTGATAGAATTCACCTGTGAAGCCATCTGGTCCTGGACTTTTGTTTGTTGGAAGATTTTTAATCAGAGTTTCAATTTCATTATTTATGATTGGTCTGCTCATGTTCGCTATTTCTTCCTGGTTCAGTCTTGGAAGGTTATACCTTTCTAAGAATTTGTCCATTTGTTCCAGGTTGTCCATTTTATTGGCATAGAGTTGCTTGTAGTTGTCTCGTATGACGCTTTGTATTTCTGCGGTGTTCGTTGTAACTTCTCCTTTTTCATTTCTAATTTTATTGATTTGAGTCCTCTCCCTCTTTTTCTTGATGAGTCTGGCTAATGGTTTATCAATTTTGTTTATCTTCTCAAAGAATCAGCTTTTAGTTTTATTGACCTTTGCTATTGTTTTCTTTGTTTCTATTTCATTTATTTCTGCTCTGATCTTTATGATTTCTTTCCTTCTGCTAACTTTGGGTTTTGTTTGTTCTTCTTTCTCTAGTTCCTTTAGGTGTAAGCTTGGATTGTTTATTTGAGATTTTTCTTGTTTCTTGAGATAGGCTTGTATAACTATAAACTTCCTTCTTAGCACTGCTTTTGCTGCATCCCCTAGGTTTTGGATCGTCGTGTTTTCATTGTCATTTGTCTCTAGGTATTTTTTGATTTCCTCTTTGATTTCTTCAGTGATCTCTTGGTTGTTTAGTAATGTATTGTTTAGCCTCCACGTGGTTGTGTTTTTTATGTTTTTTTCCCTCTAATTGATTTCTAATCTCATAGCATTGTGGTCAGAAAAGATGCTTGATATGATTTCAATTTTCTTAAATTTACTGAGGCTTGATTTGTGAGCCAAGATGTGATCTATCCTGGAGAATGTTCCACGTGCACTTGAGAACAAAGTGTAATCTGCTGGTTTTGGATGGAATGTCCTATAAATATCAATTAAATCTACCTGGTCTATTGTGTCATTTAAAGCTTGTGTTTTCTTGTTAATTTTCTGTTTGGATGATCTGTCCATTGGTGTAAGTGAGGTGTTAAGGTCCCCCACTATTATTGTGTTAATGTCGATTTCCTCTTTTATAGGTGTTAGCAGTTGCCTTATGTATTAAGGTGAACCTATGTTGGGTGCATATATATTTATAATTGTTATATCTTCTACTTGGATTGATCCCTTGATCATTATGTAGTGTCCTTCCTTGTCTGTTGCAACATTCTTTATTTTAAAGTCTAATTTATCTGATATGAGTACTGCTACTTCAGCTTTCTTTTGATTTCCATTTGCATGGAATATCTTTTTCCATCCCCTGACTTTCAGTCTGAATGTGTCCCTAGGTCCGAAGTGGGTCTCTTGTAGACAGCATATATATGGGTCTTGTTTTTGTATCCATTCAGCAAGCCTGTGTCTTTTGGTTGGAGCATTTAATCCATTCACATTTAAGGTAATTATCGATATGTATGCTCTTATGACCATTTTCTTACTTGTTTTGGGTTTGTGTTTGTAGGTCTTTTTCTTCTCTTGTGTTTCCCACTTAGAGAAATTCCTTTAGCATTTGTTGCAGAGCTGGTTTGGTGGTGCTGAATTCTTTTAGCTTTTGCTTGTCTGTAAAACTTTTGATTTCTCCCTTGAATCTGAATGAGATCTTTGCCGGGTAGAGTAATCTTGGTTGTAGGTTCTTCCCTTGCATCACTTTAAGTATATCATGCCACTCCCTTCTGGCTTGTAGAGTTTCTGCTGAGAAATCAGCTGTTAACCTTATGGGAGTTCCCTTGTATATTATTTACCGTTTTTCCCTGGCTGCTTTCAATAATTTTTCTTTGTCTTTTATTTTTGCCAGTTTGGTTACTATGTGTCTCGGCGTGTTTCTCCTTTGGTTTATCCTGTATGGGACTCTCTGCACTTCCTGGACTTGGGTGGCTATTTCCTTTCCCATGTTAGGGTAGTTTTCAACTATAATCTCTTCAAATATTTTCTCTGGTCCTTTCTCTTTCTCTTTTCCTTTTGGGACCCCTATAATGCAAATGTTGTTGCATTTAATGTTGTCCCAGAGGTCTCTTAGGCTGTCTTCATTTCTTTTCATTCTTTTTTCTTTATTCTGTTCCGCAGCAGTGAGTGAATTCCACCATTCTGTCTTCCAGGTCACTTATCCGTTCTTCTGCCTCAGTTATTCTGCTATTGATTCTTTCTAGTGTAGTTTTCATTTCAGTTATTGTGTTGTTCATCTCTGTTTGTTTGTTCTTTAATTCTTCTAGATCTTTGTTAAACGTTTCTTGCATCTTCTCAATCTTTGCCTCCATTCTTTTCCTGAGGTCCTGGACCAACTTCACTATCATTATTCTGAATTCTTTTTCTGGAAGTTTGCCTATCTCCTCTTCATTTAGTTGTTTTTCTGGGGCTTTATCTTGTTCCTTCATCTGGTACATAGCCCTCTGCCTTTTCATCTTGTCTATCTTTCTGTGAATGTGGTTTTTGTCCCACCGGCTTCAGGATTGTAGTTTTTCTTGCTTCTGCTGTCTGCCCTCTCTAAAGAAATTCTTTATTTTTTAATTCAAAGGAGGTGAGAAATTGGTATTCATAAAGACATAGAGGTGAGAGCAAGGGAGTCTTGCTGGAGATGACAAAGTACCTCCAAACTCACTGGAGAGGAGAATGAGGGATGCTGAGCAAAGTGGTTAACATGAAAGGAAAGAGCTAGTCATTAATTGGGTTGAAAAGACTAGAAATTACCTGAGTGGTTAAGCAAAGACTTAGATAATGAAAACTTCGTATTCAGGGACTACACCTGTTGCATTTGGGTGAATTCAACAGAGGCGCTTGGAGATGGTTCCAAGGAGGAGATAATTTTGAATACCTTTAATTATGTGGTATGTGTATACATACATATACCTAAATTTATGTTTTATTAAATATGACACTCATTAATTTGAAAAAAAATGTTGAACTCAGAAGTAAAATCCCCCTCCAAAATTTTTTAAAATCTAATTATATTTTTGGTGATGCATCAATTTTTCTGCATCGATTTTTAGATTTTATAATTGACTTTTTAAAATTTAATTTTTATTTTATATTAGAGTATAGTTGATTTACAATATTGTGTTAGTTTCAGGTGTACAGCAAAGTGATTCAGTTACACATACATGTATATTCATTCTTTTTCAAATTCTTTTCCCAGATAGGTTATTACAGAATATTGAGTAGAGTTCCCTGTGCTATACAGTAGGTCCTTGTTGATTATTTATTTATATATAGTAGTGTTATATGTTAATCCCAAACTCCTAATTTATCCCCTCCCCCACCTTTCCCCTTTGGGACTTTTTTTACTTTTACCCAGAGACCTTTGAATGTTGCATCATTTAGACCAGTGGTTCATAAGCTTGAGGGTGCTTCAGAATTACTTGGGAGGACTTATCAAAACACCGATGGCTGGACTGCAATTCCAGTAATCCTGACTTAGTATGGCTGGGGTTGGCCCTGAGAATCTGCATTTCTAGTAAATTCCCAGAAGCCGCTGATGTCAGGGGACCAGAGACCACACTTCATGAACTGCTGATATAGAGTCATGGGTTTTGTCGGTCTTGTGTGTGTAAAGGGCAGGAGAGATCTAGGGAGAGAGATTAAGAAGGTGGATAGGTCTAAACAGGAAATAGGAGTGAAAACAACATACTTGTTATTACCTGGGTGGGGACCTAGATTTCGAATAGTCTTCAATCTGCATTTCTTGTTTTATTCTCCAGCCGCTGTGCTTTCTATCATTCCTGGAAGAAATCTCTAATTAGAGTAGACCCTAGACCAAGATCAGATTTCATTCTGTTGGAAATATTAAGCTCTCATTGATAAGAGCCTTTTCTCTCTCTATTTCCAAGGTAGTTTCTAGCATTTATGAATGTACGGACTGAAATAGAAAATGCTGTACTGATAGGTAAATAAGCCATCGTTTCAGCAGCTTACAACAGCTGCCACCTTGTATGTGACCCCGAATCCAGTTTTCTTATGGGGATACAGGCTGTGGCCTTAAATTCCCTCACCACCTACTCGTCTCTCCTTGCTCCTGCTTGCCAACTGGGGTCTAAGAGGCCTCTCAGGGCTGTCCAAACCCATTTGTCAGGAGGCCATGCAGTAAATATGCCACTGATCCCAGCCCATTAGAAGAGCTTCTGCCAAAGGGCCATCAGCACCACAACTCTCAGGCCTCTTATTTACTTTCAGCTCCCTTTGCATCTTTATGTTTTGTTTAAAGTCAAGTATACAGTTCTCACATAATAAATGCTGACTAATAACTTGACCAATGCCTGCCATAACACAAATGGGGATGTTGTGAAATTTCAACAGAGAGAGTAAAAACTGAACAAGGGAGGCTGTTTCATAGACAATATCAAGTTTCTGCACGGTAGATCATAGGGTAGCTTATTTTAAAAATTCCTTACATGACAAAAATTCTAAAAGAAAGATACATTCATTGTTTTTATCAAAGCAAAAAGACAAAAATTAAAGTGCTTATAATACCATCACCCATAAATAGGCTCAACTGTGGTTTTGGTGACTGGCCTTTCCAATAGAGGCACACACGCATGCACAAAGACACACATCTGTGATAAAACCAGACATGCTTTCTTTGTGACCTGTTTTTTTTTGTTTAATTTATTGTAAACAGCTTTTCACATTTTAAACAAAACAGGCTCATTTAAAATTGCTGCTTAAGTATTCTTTCATCGGAATGCACCATACTTTATGTATTATTGAACAAGTCCCTCTCTTTCTGGACATTTCCACTTGATTTCTTACTTTTATAATAATGCCACATTTAACCATTTTGTAGCTAAATTGTTAAGTTCATCTTTATTAATTGCTTTAAGATAAACTACTAGAACTGTCATCTTAAAGGTATTAATACAATATTACTAAATGACTTTCCAGGAATCTTTTACAAATTTTGTTTTCTACAGCAGTGATACTGCCCATTTCTCTAATACTTTTGTAAACTATAAGTATCATCAGTTTTCCAAATACTTTTGTCTTAATTTCCATTTTATTCTTAGCTAAATGATACAAGTTTTTTTTCACCAAATATTTATTGTTATTTCACATTTTTCTTTTGTAATTTCTTACTATTATTCTTTGTTTAGTTTTTGACTTTTTTTTTCTTATTTTGAAAACATACTTTTTACATATTAATAATATTTGGTTGTTTTATATGTCACCATGTTTTCTTGGTTTTTCCCTTTGCATTTTAGTTCTATTTATGGATTGTTTTTAACATTTACATGTCTTAGATGTTTGGATTTGTGCCTCTTCAGATCTTATCAATGTTTTCCTTTATTGTTTATGTTTGTGGCAGTATGACAAAGCAATATTTTATAACTTAGGGCTTTCCCAAAGTAAAATTTTAAAGATATTTTTCCTTATTCTAAATAAACTTCTGTTATGCTCTGCCCTTTACTGATTAGATGTTGCCCACCCCAGGGTTTATAATAAAGTTCCTCTCCAACTATGGATTGCTCTGAGATCATCCCAGTCTTTCCAATGAAGAGATGTTGAAAGCTAAAGATACGTATGTCAGCTCCAATCATGAGGTGACCTTAAGAAAAATTGGTCTTCTTTCTCAGAGATGGGGTAAAATAGAAATTAACAGCCCCAGTTTTAAAGCCACAGAAATCAGGGTTCAAAAACTGATTCTGCTACTAACTAGCTGACACTGGGTGAAATAGCTGTGAGAAGACAATAATACTTATCTCACAAGATTATTGTTGGTATTAAATAAGATAATTCCTGTAAGCATCTTGCATGTTTGGTAGGTAGTAAAGAGAAAGTAAATTATTTCAAAAGTTATTTCTAAATTTCAAGTATCTTAAATGTAGTTAGATCAATTAACTTTTGCTATACCATTACACAGAATGCTGATCAAGGTGATGGTCATTCCCAGAACTTGAGTTTGAACTCTTTGAAAGCAGGGACTGTATGTCATTAATATCTCTATTCCCAGGATCTTTTATAGGGACTGACACATATAAATAGTTGTCAAATGAATTAACAAATTTAATTTATAAGTTCAAATACCTAAAATATTCATGTATGTTTTTCTTCATGAATCATGAATGGAATACTTTAGCTAAACATATATCATCTTATTACTAGGAAAGCTATAACTATTTGAATGAAATAATTCAATCTATTGTTTTGGTGAAGGGTTGGGAGATCACGGAGCCTTGGATAAAGAGAAATTGAGCTGAGAGTACCCTACTGTTGGGGATTACAAAACAGAGTGAATTGGAGCATATTTGAAGGAACATCGTATGGTGGGTAGCATGTATTGATAAATGGGTAAACTGATTGTAGCATGTAATAGCTTTTTTGGTAACAAAATGTACAACATTAACGATACCATGATTTTATTCTTATAAACACCAGACTCTCTCTTAAAGGTTTCATCCATGTTAAGGCTATATCAATTCTCTACCTATCTAGCATTCTAAAATCTCTCCCTCAATTTGCAGTTGCTTTGTATTAGTGCCCTTATATAGAGACATAAGTTACTAGCGTTTTCTCCTTCCACTGAGTGTCCAGGGTAATAGATGTATGGTTGATATTGCTCAAAAGAATAGAGAGATTAAAGTAAATGAACTTACATGAGAGCAATTAGTAACCATGGAGCAGATACGAAGTGATAATAAGAATAGGAGTCTACAAAGGTTTAACATGCTGGACAAGACAATAGAAAGGGATGATAGGGTCAAAGATTATTTAATTTGTTACTTAACATTAATCAAGACCAAACTATGGTTAAGGCACTTGACTGGGTCCTGATGGAGTACAAAGATGACCAAGAATAGGCACCTGTAACCAAAGAAAGCAAAATGTTTTATAAATTGAAAAATATTGTATCATAAAATTTGTTGACTGATCTTTACAGTATCCTTGCAATTTAAGTAGGGCAGGTATTATTAGGCACAGGGTACAGAAAAGTAAGAAAAGTGAACTGAGGCTCAGAGAGAATTTCTTAAATCATGTAACTTAGAATCAAGTTCCCAAACTCAGACCTTATCTTTTAATCCAATGCTTATTCAACTACCACTTTGCTAATCTCCTAAGGGTGTAGGTATTTTGGTTAAAACAAATTAGCGCTGATGACAACTGAATTAAAAAATTTCCCATCACAGTTTTTTTAATAAGATAATGGTGATATGAGGGCAAGATGGGACAGCTTTTTCTGTATCTTTTAACACATCTGTTCATGTTTCAGGATGAAAACTGCATTAACTTTTGTAAATCACTGTGACTGGATGGTTTACTCCTACTGTCTTTCTCAGCAGCTCTTGTAATTGCAGAGGGATCTTTGAGAAATAACAGAGTAAGCTTCTCTGAGACAATCAGCATCAGGAGAAGAGAGTGCTTAGCTTGTCTTCCATGTGCTGCCCTCTGAAAATTAGTAAGGACCCGAGATAACAGGACCTGTGAGTACCAATACTTAAGAATCCATGAGAAACGGAAGGTGCCTGCTGGATGCAGAGGCTTATGGCAGAATGGGGCTGGAATCCTGAGTAAAAAAGAAATAGAAAAGAGAGAAAATCCAATAGGGAGAAGAATTCTGGTGCTAAAAGTTTTACCGAGTCCAAGCTCTCTCTGCTCGCCGCTGGGCAGGCCAATGAATCAGAGACGAGGTGTTGAGGCAAAGAATAGGACTTATTCGGAAAGTCGGCAGACCGAGAAGATGGCAGTCTAGTGTCTCTGAAAAACCATCTTATTAGGGTTTGGATGCCAGTTTCTTTTATAGTACAGAGAGGGGGAGGAGATGAGGAAGTAAAGTAAAAAGGCCATAAGTTTTGCAAATATCCCCTGGAATGGCCAGCCTCAGTGAGGGGATGTGTTAATTTCTTCTTCCTTGCAGCTATCCACAGGTGGGCGGGGTCAAATTGTCTCCCTGTGAGCTGAACAGAGGCACTTTAACATTCAGGCAGAGGGGCAGGGTTCCCTGAGGCAGGCCATGATGTATGATTATAATAACAAAAGCAACGAAAAGCAAAGGTTAAAGTAGAAGAAACAGATCGAACATGGAGTCCGATTTAGCTCTTCCCTGTTACAAAAGGAAAAAGTTTCTTATGGATCAAAAAGGACCATAGGGGAAGAGGAAAGGGATGTTTGCGAAACTCTCTTGTCTCCAAGGATATTTATAATGAGCTGAAAGTAAGACCATGTTCTCAAAGGGATGGATTAATGAACGGACCCTGCCAGGCTTTTCATTTGTAACAAACATAATGTCAGGGTTAGTTTACCAAAATTTATTTAAATGTATTTGTTTAAACATTGGCATTTTAAGTAATTTTAAAGATTTTTCTATTAAAAACATTGACAAAATGTATTAGAAATTGTAGAATATATGATTTGAGCTCTTTGCCTAGCTCACATTGATCACTTTCTCTAAGAAAGCCTCTCTGCAGTCATGGTGTAGGCTTCCCACAGTCACATTTTTGGATGTGTCCCTGTTCCTCTGGCTACAATGAATTTGACATAGGTATACACGTTTCCCAGCATGGGCCGGGGAATCTGCACAATCTGCCTTTCCAGGAAATTTGCAGTTGTGTTACAGTGATGATTGCTTTTTCTCAGGATATGAATTAAATGAGGGTTTTGAAATTGGGAGTTATTGAGTTATCTTCTATACGTTGGAGTGCAGATAAAGAGAGATGTTCAGAGAGGAGCAAAAATGATAGGAAGTCTACTGCCATTCTGGTTTTCAGAGTCATATTACTACACCAAAAACATCTTTTTCTTTTTATTAAAGTATAGTTGATTTACAGTATTACATTAGTTTCAGGTATACAATATAGCGATTCAATATTTTTATGGATTATATGCCATTTAAGTTATTACACAATAATGGCTATATTTCCCAGTGCTGTACAATATATCTTTACTGCTTATTTATATTGTACATAGTAGTTTGTATCTCTTAACCCCTTACTCCTATCTTGCCCCTCCCCCACTGGTAACCACTAGTTTGTTCTCTGTATCTGTGAGTCTGTTTCTGTTTTGTTATATTCATTTGTTTGTTTTATTTTTTATATTGAACATTTAAGTGCTAACATACAGTATGTCCTTCTCTGTCTGACCTATTCCACTAAGCATAATATCCTTCAGGTCCATCCACGTAGTTTCAAATGGCAAAATTTCATTCTTTTTTATGACTAATATTCCATTGTATGTGCATATATATATAGATATATGACATATCTTCTTTATGCATTCAACTGTTGACAGATACTTAGGTTGCTACCATATCTAGGCTATTGTAAATAATGATTGTATGAACGTTGGGGTGCATGTATCTTTTCCCTGAATAGACATTTTTCAAGAAATGACATAGAGATGGCATGAAAAGATGCTCAACATCACTAATCATCAGAGAAATGTAAATCAAAATCACGGTGAGATATCACCTCACACCTGTCAGAATGAGTATCATCAAAAAGACCACAAGTAACAAATGTTGGTGAGGATATGGAGAAAAAGGAACCCTTGTACATTGTTGGTAAGAATGTAAATTGGTGCGGTCATTGTGGAAAACAGTGCGGAGTTTTCTCAAAAATCTAAAAATAGAACTAGTATATGACCCAGCAATTCCACACCTGGGTATATATTCGGAAAAAAACAAAAACGCTAATTTGAAAAGATATATGCACCCCAATGTTCATAGCAGCATTATTTACAATTGCCAAGATATGAAAGCAACCTAAGTGTCCATCAATAGATGAATGAATAAAGAAGATGTGGTATAGGTATACAATGGAATACTACTCAGACATAAAAAAGAATGAAATTTTGCCATTTGCAGCAACATGGATGGACTAGGAGGACATTATGCTAAGTGAAATAAGTCAGACAGAAAGACAAATACTGTATGATGTCACTTATATGTGGAATCTAAAATATACAACTAGTGAGTATAACAAAAATGAAGCAGACTCACAGATAGAGAGAACAAACTAGTGGTTACCAGGGGGGAGAGGGAAGGAGGGAGGGGTTAAATAGGGGGAGGAGATTAAGAGGTGCAAACTATTAGGTATAAAATAAGCTACAAGGATATATTATACAACACAGCAAATATTTTATAATAACTATAAATGGAGTATAACATGAAAAATTGTGAATCACTATATTGTTCACCTATAATTTACATAATATTATACAGCAACTATACTTCAATAAAAAATAAAATAAATATCCTTATCTTTTATAAATACATGCTAAATTTTTTATGGATTGAATAAGAGAAATAAGTAAACTGAACCAAAACTAGCATCAAACTTAATGGTGAAAATCTCTACTAAATCAGGAAAAAGAAAACGATGCCCATTCTTGGAATCATCATTTAATATTGTTTTGGAAGTGCTCGATAATTCACTTGGGCAAGAGAACTATATACAGAGTATAATAATTACAAGAGAGAAAGCAACATTATCATAAATTACAAAAAATATTTATAGAGCATGAACTGAAAACCTATTAGAAATAATTTAAAAAATCATTAGGAATACAGGTTATAATACTAATGTGAAAACCATTAACTTTCCCTCATATAAACAACAGAAAACTGTGATGTGTAACAAATAGGCAAGATCTCATTTAAAATGTCAAAAAAATTTCAGAATACCTAAGCATATATGTAACAAGAAATACGGAAGACTATATGAAGAAATTTTTGAAACTTTTATAAAGCATGTGAAAAGTACATAGAAGAAATAGATATTACAAAGATATCCATTCCTTAAATTAATCTATAGATTTCATACATTCTCAGACAAAAGTCAATATGATTTGGGGTGGAGAAGAAGTTTAAAAAAATATTCTAAATTTGTTTTTACTAATCAACAGGTAAGTATAACTAGGGAAAATGTTGGTTTGTAGATCTTAGTTTCCCACTCTCCCAGTTTTTGAGGATGAGGGAAAGCAGAAGACATCCCTGGATGTCTAGTCGTAGTGGGTTCCCTAATGGGGGCTTTGACTTGGCCGGGCGGCCCCACTGGACCCAGCTGAGCAGGAGAGGACAGCGACAGCAGCTGTGAGCCCTCACACAACATCTCACTTAAAATGTCATGTGTGCTACTTGGTTTAAATTGTCACCCCTCCAGCAACCACAAACAATGCAGACACAGCAGATGTGTTTTCTATTTAGAATTAAACAGTTTATCTCAACCACTGTCATTGTTATAGAGAAAAAATAAATAAATATCCATCTTAATGTAAACTTCAAAAGGTACTTTCTGGCAACAGGAGATATTTTCAAATCCAAAGTCCTCTGAGAAAACCAGGATTTGACCACAGATTTTTTTTCAAATTGGGATGCTGGCAGCTCCAAGAGTAGTAAAACACAGCCTGGTCAAAAGATTTCTGGCCAGATATTACATACAATAACTCATGTCACTGATGCTTAATGGTCCAAAACATTAAGTAAACATCATAAATGTCTTTTGTTATTAAATGTTCCATTCAAACATTTTGTTTAACTCTTGTGTCATGGATAGAAAATAAGAAAGCTGCGGGTAGAGATTGGCCCTCATGACAATCTTTGATTCACCTTCAGAGATATTTTTTTAAATGTATGCCATCCTCAAAGTTACAAAAAGAAAATAGCATTTCTAGCCTTTGGTGTATGCATTCTATCTCTGGAAGTTAGACTACTTGTAAGCTTGACTTTTTTAGGTCAAGTTCAAATTACCACCCATGTATTCAGAAGACTATAACTTTGTTCTCTCTAAAGTTGGGAAGTCAGCCTTCCTCTGTGATAAGTAAAGTAGAAATATGGGTGTTTTCTTAATGTGAGGTTACTAAGACAGGGAAAATGCTACTATTCATAGATCATTTTTCAAGAATAACAATTGCTGTAGTAAAAGGAAAACCAAAATTGGTTCGTAAAAAAAAAGCCCTATCAAAACAGTGATTATCTAGCGTACTCTACCCCAGTTCACGTACTTTGACATAAATGCATTTGTGTTTCACTAATCTGAAGGTTCCATTTAGTCATAAAAACATGACTCATTTTATCCTGGATCTAACCTCACCTTTTCTCTTGTAGTGGTTTTTTTTTTTTTTTTTTTAAATCTTTAGCTGAAACATCCGTGAAAAACCCTGTCATGATATTTTACTTGTATTTTTCCATGGAGCTCTTTTTCTTCCAATTTAAGTAAAGCCAGTTGCCCAGCTACCCTTCTTGGATTATATATCCTCATAAGCCCAAAATGCTGAAAGGGTTACCAGGATGCTTTCTGGTTCTATTAGGGAGGAGACCATCCAAACAACACAAATCAAATGGCCATCCATTTCTATTCTATAATTTTTATGTAAAGAAAATCTGAAACCACATTTGGTATGTTGTATCCCATCTCAGTTAATTCTAAATGTATGTTTTCTATCATATGCAGCAAGCCCTACACATTTTGGGGAGAAGGGTACCTCCATTGTTCTAAGTAATAAAACTTTCTAAATGAAACTCCTGGAAGTTTGTGTTTACACAGTATATCTATGATTCATTTGTTTATTCATTCATTCAAGCAATGTTTCATCTGACAATTAGTTATTAAGCACATACTATGCTATAAATGAGGAAATTTCATCTTTTCCTTGATGAAATTGAAACCAAACAGAACCCTGTGGGCCTCCTGGGAAGAAAAGCCTTTCTGTGTCCCGCATTTCTTGATTACAGGAAATAGGCTTCATTCAGCCTCTATGACCTTCCCTGAGCTCCGAGGGCAGGTTCAAACAGTTGCTAATTAGGGAAGGGAGGGGATGCAGAGACAAGGGAGGAATAGTTGGGAAACAATAGTGCAGCCTTGGGGCAGAGTCCTGGTTCCCCCCTCAAGGGATACACATAACAATATCTTTGAGCTGTTTTGCAGGTACTGCAAGCCCCCCACCAGGTGGGAGAAGTATGCTGCCCACAAGCGCTTAGACCCCAGACCGGTTGGAACCAGATGGTTGATGATGCCGACTTCCACTTAACCTCACCACCAGCCATGTAGAAGAATGTCCACGAGCTGATCCCCCGTCTTTGAACCATTACTATAAAACTCCTCACTACCCGCTCCAGGTCGGGACACACAGTCTTGAGGGCATTAGCCCGCTGTGGCCCCCTTTGCCTGGCAAAGCAATAAAGCTATTCTATTCTACTTCACTCAAAACTCTGTCTCCGAGATCTAATTCTGTGTTGGGGTCCAGAGACCAGATTCGGCTTCAAAATTGCTACACTCCAGCCAGTCTGCCATATTTTTCTCCCTGCCAGAACAAGTACCATTTTCTCTGTGTGTAAAATTCATTCAGAATCCTTTAGGACAATCACTCCCTGAATCTATTGTAGAATGACCAAGAGCATTTTGTTACACTTTGAACTATATTTATATAGCACCTAGAGCCATAGATTATGCAAATGAATGATATAAAAAGTAACAGGATTGAACAATTTTATAACAAAAACAGTAATAGGAAAGGAAGAAAACTCTTTCACTACACTCTAAAAAGGAAAAACATAATTGCAGAAATCCCAAGTGATGAAACTAGTTATTTTTTCTTCTTAATAGTACAGAGGAAACAAACATAATGGAATCAACAAACAATGAAATAATGATACATGTCTAAACTAATGGTATACATATTATTATTATTAAACTAATTATTAAGCTAGTAATGAAACATACAATTTTAGACACAGTAGAACATGACAAGCCAAGGCAGTGCCTTCACTTCAAATGGAAAGAGTAGTTGGCTATCTTAAGAGCAGTTGGTTCATAAATTGACTTCAAGGTGTTTCTTTTAGCTTTTAGTTAACATTTTTTTAAAGAAAAAGGTATTCAGAGATAAGATATTCTTCCTGGCTCAAAGTGGTCTTGTGATTGCAGGAGAATTTTAGTGTTCACATATCCTAAAGGATGGGAAGAGCATGAGACAGTGGAGAATGTTGGACCTTCATCCTTGTGACCAGTTTTTTTGTGAGAAATCTCTTTCAATACTTTTAATGACTAAATCTCTGTAGATAGTAGATTGGCCAGAGCTTTTTCAGTCGCAAGTGAAATAAATTTGAATGAATTTGAGTTCATATAATCAAAGCAGGAAGAGTAGAACTGGAGCTGAACGCTCTGACAATTCATCCTAGGTCCTGAATTCTCTCAATTTCTCTCTCTTTCTCTGTCTCCCTCTATCTCATGTTTAAGTCACTGTCCTACACATTGGGGATACAGCAGTGAATACACAAACAAAGCAACTAGCTTTGTCCTCCCTTATGAACTCACATTGTTTCATAAATCTTTAAGCATGGTTTTGATATAATCACACGGAGATGGGGAAAGGGCATTCCTGGAAGAGAAGGAAGCATGAGCAAACATACAGAGGGAGGGAAGTGCATGTGATGAACATGCCGGTAATAGCCAAGGATGGCTGAAGCACAGATTATGCACAGTCATGAAGAGGGAGATGAAAGCTAAGATGAGTCAAATGCCAAAATACATTGATTGCCTTAGTAAGGAATCAACAGTTAAGATGTCATTTTGAAGATGAATCAATAGAATTTGGAAACACGTAATAGGTAAAGAAGAGAGAATTGTCGAACGGGAGTGTAAAGTTGTTAACTCTAGAAACTGTGAAAGAGCATTCCCATCCCCTCCACTCACCTTCACACACAGCCACACCAAACTATAACGTGTCAGTGGATTCATCAGGATTCTCCAGAGAGACGGGACCAACTAGATGTATATTTATATAGAAAGAGATTTATTACAAGAAATTGGCTTATGGGATTATGGAAGCTGAGAAATCCCAAGATCTGTAGTCAGCAAGATGGAGACCCAGGAAAGCCAAGGGTGTAGTTTCACTCTTAGTTTGAAGGCCTGAGAACAAGGAGAGCCAGCGGTGTAAGTTTCAGTCCATAAACCTGCAGGCTCAACACCCAAGGAGAGCCAATGTTTTAGTTTGAGTCTGAAGGCAGGAAAACACTAATGTTTTAACTCAGAAGTCAGGCAGGAGTTTCCTCTAACTTGCAGGGAGGTCATCCTTTTTGGTCTATTTAGACCTTCAACTGATTAGACAAAGCCCACCACATTAGGGTGAGGAATCTACACAGTCTACAGGTTCAAGTGTTAATTGCATCCAAAATCTCCCTCACAGACACACCCAGAAAAAAGTGCAACCAAATATCTGGGCACCTGGCTGCCCAGTCAAGTTGACACATAAAATTAGTCACATTGGGCTTAGGTACATTTGAGCCTTGTTCATGGGAATTCCTCTGTTTGCAATGCTTTCTCCACCCTCCTGACCTTCCCCACCCCCAGTCCTATTAGCCATCACCATCATCCTTGAGAATATCTCCTTGTCCTTTAAGAATTTTCCCAAATGTAATTTCTACAGTCTTCCCTAAAGCCTTACACCCACACTAAGCCATCCTAGGCATGTTCTAGTTCACGTAGCACTTTGCACATGCTACCATTATAGCACATATGATATTACTTTAATTATTAGTTCAAATTTCTTTCATCTTCTATTAATCTGTGAGTCCTCCAAAGACACAGACCATTTTTTACTATTATTTTCTTGTGTTAAAGTATATATAAACATAAAAATCTGCCGTTTTAACTATATGATGCAGCAATTCTACTCCTAGGTATATACACCCAAAAGAATTAAAAAAAGGATTCAAACAGATATATACCAATGTTCATAGCAGTGTTATTCACAATAACCTAAAGGTGAAAACAACCAAGTACCTATCAAAAGGTGAATGGATAAACAAAATGTAGCATATTGATACAATGGAATATTATTCAGCCATAAAAAAGACAAGTTCTGATCATGCTACAACATGAATGAACCATGAAAATATGCTAATCGAAATAAGCTGACAAGGTTTTACTCCTCCTTGTACATATATCACTTAACATGGCTCCTGGCATGTGCCTAGCAAATGATTTCCTGTATAGATTTGGAGCCATAGTTTCTGAGTTCAAATCTTGGAAACTTCATTTCCTAGTTGTTTGATCTGGGCAAGTTATTTAACCTCTTATGTATGCCTCATTTTCCTCATTTGAAAAGTGGGGGTAAGAATTGTGTCTATGTTATACGGTTATTATTTTGATTAACCAAGTTAATCTGTAAGGAGCTTAGAAAAATATCTGAAACACAGCACTCACAATTGTTAATTATTATCATTATTATTCATGTTATCATTTAACAAACTTGTAGATGAGATGCAGGCTGGGGAAGAAGTTCTTAACATCTGAGAGATGGAGTTTTTAGGAAAGAACTGTTAAGGGTAAGAAGACCGATATTCTTTTTAAAGGCATTTTGTGTGCCACATCACAGAGAGCATAAGAGAATGGGCACTGAAGTCACGTTTCCCAATTATGAATCATGGCTTCACCATGCACTAGCTAAGTGGCTCTGGGTAAACTACTCACTGTCTGAGCCTCAGTTTTCTTTTCTAAAATGGGGTTAGTAAGGGTTGTTATGAGAACTGAATGAAATGATGCATATAAAGTGCTTGGCATTGGGCCTGATACAAATTAAGCACTCAGTATGTGCTAGCTGCTATTAATAGTGTTAAATTAGATAGTCTTGATTGAGTTCTTGACACTCTTTCATCAAAAACATGTCTGTGATCTCAGATATTCTATCTGCTTGACTCTACCCACAACTTCAAATCAAAGACAATCTACTTTATATTGGAATTGGATTTTAACCATTTTTCCAGAATGCCTACATATTCGATAATAAACATGACATTCCTCTGAAACTGACCTCAATCATCCATTACTGTCTAGACACGGAGAAAAAAAATTCTTCCCTTTGTGTAATGTCAAGCTCAGTGCATGTCCTAGTTTTAAAAATAAGACAATTATGTAGATGGAGGGAACAGATGGATTGGATCGGTGAGTGTTTATCATTTTTTAATATTTTGAAACCAGATGTGCTACGTACACATTGCTGGTTGCCTCCTAAGGAAGCTTCATTGGTGGGTTACTAATCTTTAATAAGAAATTACAACATTTTCATGCAGCTTAAATCAACTATTTTTAATATACAGTTATACAACCACTGCTGCAATCCTTTAGAAAATAGAAAACAGATGCTTAATAGAAGGAATACTATCAGCCAAGAAATTCCTGATGATCTTTTTATAGAATGTAAACTTACATATTTTATGGGTCTTTTAATGAACTGCTATAGAACAACTTCAGCAGTCAAAACATTTCATGAAAGTAAACGTGAACAATTTGTCACTTGTTACTATGTTCACAGGAAAACCTTCAGTTGCACTCCTGGGAAAATGGGCATATTAGTGGCTCTTACTATGTTATTAACAACATCTGTTATTTACCATAGATCTGATTGGATACAATGGAGAAAGGAGGAGTTAGGATAAACAAACCGAGATGCCTCTATTTCTCTAGGTGTTTCTGCTAGACCTGGCAAAGATCCCTTGCTAGATGTGAATACTTCTGTGCTAATCGTGCTCATGGGGGGGATGGCGCAGTGGAGTAAGACCAGAGATTGTGTTCTGTTTCGGGGATAGCTTTAGTAGAGAAAAGTTCAGTAGAAACTTGGATCCTTGTGAGCAGGACTGGACTAGAAGTGTCTAAAAGGAGACTATCATTCACTCATTGGGGCAACACCTTAACCAGACTTCCCTTGGCTCAGTCCAGATGTGAAACTGATGAAAGGAGGTGGCAAGCCATAGTCACCTAGTTCCATTTCTGAATTCACTTCTGCTGGATGTCCCCTGTACCTCCACGAGGTGGGACACCAAAGCAAGGATTGAGAGAGTAGGAATTTACCCCTCCCATATCTCTACCCCATCACCTATGTTTATCTCATATATCCTTTGCCATTCTATGTGATTTTTAATGCTGGTTTAGAGTATGAGAGAGTAGGGTGAAGAAAAGGAAAATAAAAAAAGTAGAGGAGATGATAGTAAATTTAAGGAGCAGTGTAAGTACTCTGCCCTCAGCATAATCCCAAAAGAAGAGGGTAGGTTTTTAAACAAAGCAAAATAAGATGAAATAATGTAGAATCCTACCCACTCCATCTCACCACTGTCTATGGGAAAAGATGAAGGCAAATTAAAGTCATCAAGTTTAGAATAGAAATGTATGCAGACACAATTTTCTCTCCTAGAAGAATATGAAAACTATTTCCCTTGTTTAAAAAGAAAAGTTTTGCTCTTACAATCTTTTGGAAGCTTAAAAACCTGTCAGAATGGCTATCATCAAAAAGATCACAAATAACAAATGTTGGTGAGGATGTGGAGAAAAGGGAACCCTCGTACACTATTGGTGGGAATGTAAATTGGTACAGCCACTGTGGAAAACAGTATGGCGATTTCTCAAAAACTAAAACTAGGACTACCATATGATCCAGCAATTCCACTCCTGGGTATATATCAAAAAAAAAAAAAAAACAACAACCAAAAAAACATTAATTCAAAAAGATAAGTACACCCCAATGTTCATAGCGGCATTATTTACAACTGCCAAAATATGGAAGCAACCTAAGTGTCCATCAATAGATGAATGGATAGGGACTTCCCTGGTGGTGCAGTGGTTAAGAATCCGCCTGCCAATGCAGGGGACACAGGTTCGAGCCCTGGCCTGGGAAGATCCCTCATGCCGTGAAGCAGCTAAGCCCATGTGCCACAATTACTGATGCCTGAGCACCTAGAGCCTGTGCTCTGCAACAAGAAAAGCCACCGCAATGAGAAGCCCGCACACCACAACGAAGAGTAGCCCTCGCTCGCCACAACTAGAGAAAGGCGGTGCCCAGCAACGAAGACCCAATGCAGCCAAAAATAAATAAATAAATAAATTTATTTTTTAAAAAATAGATGAATGGATAAAGAAGACTGTATTCCATATACAATGGAATACTGCTCAGCCATAAAAAGGAATGAAATTTTGCTATTTGCAGCAACATGGATGGACTTGGAGAGTAATACTGTATGATATCACTTATATGTAGAATCTAAAAAATACAATGAACTAGTGAATATCACACACAAGAAAAGCAGACTCACAGATAAAGAGAACAAACTAATGGCTACCAGTGGAAAGAGGGAAGGAGGAAAGGGCAAGATAGGGGTAGGGGATTAAGAGATACAAACTACTATATACAAAATAAATAAGCTACAAGGATATATAGTACAGCACAGGGAATATAGGCAATATTTTATAAAAACTATAAATGGAATATATCCTTTAAAAATTGTGAATCACTATATTATACACCTGAAACTTACATAATATTATACATATAAACTATCCTTCAATTAAAAAAAGAATTATGTACTAGTTTGCCTAATAGATTTACCACATACAGAAATAAAAATGGTACACATGTTCCAAAAAAAAAAAAAGGAAATACTGTCACACCAAAACTTTGCGGCCTGTTGAAAAGTTTATACAGACTACCTGACCCTCATAGAAATGAGTGGAAACCTCCATCTTGAAAAAAATTCAACGTAAAATACAACATTTATAGCCTAATGACAGTGTTACTATAAAAAGGCACTTAGGATCCGCCATAAGCCTGAGCAGATAGCAGGAAATGAGCAAGCTCTACTTAAGTGGCCTTCATGCATGGTTCAAGTGAATTAATATTTGTTAGTTCATTCATTCAACAATTTTGAGTGTCCTATATGTGCAAATCTTAGTGCTGTATACTGTTCAAGATGCACAGACATAACATGCTTTCAAGGAACTTACAGTCTTCTAAAGGTGATAAAAATGGATATAAAGATGTCAGAGACTATTTACCAGTTAATATTTCTTTTTAACATATAACTAAATGGCTACACACCTGTTGCAATTAGGTGTTACATTTAATTAGATTCTGGTTAATGGAATGTAAGTAGAGTGCTGTGTGGGATTTCTGGAAAGACATCCTAAGGGGAGGTGACTCAGCTGAGAGGTGGGCTCTTTGCCCCTTTCCTTCTCCTACCCTCATTCCTGTTTCCTGGAACACATGCAGCTTGAGCTTTAACAATTATCTTGAACAAACAGGTGATCTTCAGGATGGAAATAGCAGAGTGGACAAATCAAAAGATAAGACAAGACTGGGTTTTTTGAGCATACATACTAGACCTAAAATGCCTACATCCCACTGCTTTTACATTAGAGAACAATTAAGCTCTACTATTAACTGATACCCTAAATTACTGTAATTAATGCCAGAAAGTGATAAGTAATATTGTATACATACAAATAAAATGCCATGAGAATAGAGGAGGGAAAATCTTGATGATCAGAGGGAATTTGTGGAAGAGGCTGTGTATTAGCCAACTTGAGCTGCCGTAACAAAATAGCACAGACTGGGTGGTTTAAACCAGCGGTCCTCAACCTTTTTGGCACCAGGGACCAGTTTCGTGGAAGACAATTTTTCCACAGGGTGGGGGGAGATGGTTCAGGTGGTAATGCGAGCGATGGGAAGCGATGGGGAGAGGCAGATGAAGCTTCGCTCGCTTGCCCGCTGCTCACCTCTTGCTGTGTGGCCTGGCTCCTAACAGGCCAAGGACTGTTACCAGTCCACAGCCCAGGGGGTTGGGGACCCCTGGATTAAGCAACAGAAATTCATTTTCTCACCGTTCTGGAGATCAGAAGTCCAAGATCAAGGTGCTTCAGAGTTGATTTATGGTGAGGGCTCTCTCCTGGCTTGCAGAGGATTGTCTTCTTGCTGTGTCCTCACCTGGACTTTCTTCTGTATGTGCTGAGAGAGAGAGATCACTGCTGTTTCTTCCTCCTTCTCTTCTTATAAGGCCACCAGTCCTATAGGATTAAGGACCCGACCGTATAACCTCATTTAACCTATATTGCCTCTCTAAATGCCTCATTGTTAAATATAGTCACAGTATGGGTTAGGACTTTAAGAATTTTGAGGGGGCATGTGATTCAGTCCATAACAGGTGGTATGTGAACTGGGCATGCAAATTTGGGTAGAATTTAAATATACAAAGACTGCCAGTATCAGAAACAAGGGAACTGAATAGTTAGGTAGGAGTATGCAGGGTGTACACATAAAATAGGAGTGGTTCCAGATGATTGGACTCTAAGGGCCATAAAGGGAGTTGAACTATAAAGACCATAAAGTAGAAGACAGCATTGGAAGCTAATTTGGAGATTGAATGGCTGGTTCAAGTTTGGACTTCATTGTTCAGAGAACGAGGAGTCATTGAAGGTTTATGAGCTGAGGAATGACACGATCAGAGTTGAACTTCAGAAAGATGGTTTGTGGGTAGAATGTAGGAGGGATTCGAGTGAGTGGAAGCTGGAAACAGAGAGAACAGTAAAAAAGACTATTGCAATCGTTCAGGGAAAATATAATCACTTGAAAGTTATATCCAGTTAAATGCAATCATTGTTTGCTTTAAAAGTGGAATTCTTAATATTTTTCTTATCTCTATTTTTCCATTTGGTTTTTGGCATTTTCGTCCTGCAGATTTTGTCTTGGCATTTTGTGCTCTGAAGACTTAATCGTACTACTGACAACATCTTGTGAGTTCATGGAATTCACACCCAGCAATTAAGGAATTTTTGGAAATTTCAAAGGCAGAATAAATCACCTGTCAGAGATTCATAATACCCACTATGTAATTGGAGTCACCTACCCATAGGAAACCCTACAGTTTTGGTTTTCATAAAACATAAATATTTCACAACAAAAAATGTAACTGTGAAAAATGCTAAACTGGGAATTTGAAATTTATTGAGACATTTTTTATTTAGCTACACGAATTGACTTCCAAATGAACACTCATTGTGTTATCCATACCATTCAAAATAAACAACAAAATTTATTACGAGTGGGAATTTATAAACAAAAAATCCCAAAAATTCTCAGCAAAACCTCTAGTATAGCAAAAACAGCATATTTTGCTTGCATTTTAGCTACCAATTTGTTTAGGTTTTCATTTTTTTTCAAAATAACCTTATTTCTTCTCATGATGGAATTCTGCCCATAGCTCTATTCATGATAACCAGAACTCCAATCCATTTGGCATTGACTCAGCTGAATCTTAGTTGAAATAATTTAGTAATTTCTCAGTAGCCCCTCTAGACCAGATAGAGTCTCAGTGGTTTATAACACACCCTTGTATATATAGTTTCTCCCCAATGCCAGAATCACAATTGACTTTCCTAGTTTGCAGAGCAATAAAATATATCATTAATCAATTAATAGCTACAGACTTACAGTCATGAGCAAGGCAAAGCACTGTTGGGAATAGAAATGGAACCCCTGTTCACTGATGCATGAATCTTAGCTCCAGATTTTATAAAAAATATATTTTTTTCAGACTTTCTCCAATGAGAGAATTCCAGGAGCTCCAGTCTATTTGAAATTCCTCTGCAATAGCCTGGTCCTCCCTAGCAAGAGGCTCATGCATGCCTCTTACTGGTGCTTCTCTACTGCCATGTTTCTCTGCCTGCTCTATAGGCATCTCTATGCTCCTGTTCTATGGCTCTGGCTGCCAAGTGGTGCCTGCCATCCATGTAGTAATCTGATGACTCCTGTTCCTCTTTCCCTAGATGTTGGTTGATCTTCATCCATTCCCAGGACAGTATGTACATCCCGGCTTCACCAGACTCTAACAGACCTTCTTCACTAGAACTGCACTGCACAGACTACAAAACAGCGAGTCCTGTTCTAGTAGATTCCCAATCTCAGTTTCCAACACCCCATTGAAGCAACAGAAAATCAGACTTCAAACACAGAGGTGTCTGGGCTTAAGTAATTAGAGATAGATATTATAAAAATCTCACATCTCTAGGATAAACTCCACTTGGTTGTTACGCATTATCCTTTCAGATATTACTGGATTCAATTCACTAATATTTTTTCTTAGGATATTATTGTTTTTTATACAATTTTTAAAGGTTACACGCCATTTACAGTCATTACAAAATATTGTCTATATTTCCCATGTTGTACAATATATCCTTGAGCCTATCTTATACCCAATAGTTTGTACCTCCTACTCCCCCACCCCTATATTTCCTCTCCTCTCCCTCTCCCCACTAGTAACTGCTAGTTTGTTCTCTATATAAGTGAGTCTGCTTCTTTTTGTTATATTCACTACTTTGTTGTTTTTTTTTAGATTCTACATATAAGTGACATCATACAGTATTTGCCTTTCTGTCTGACTTATTTCACTTAGCATAATGCCCTCCAAGTCCATCCATGTTGCTGCAAATGGCACAATTTCATTCCTTTTTATGGCTGAGTAGTATTCCATTGTGTGTGTTTGTGTATATACACACACACATGTATATATATACCTCATCTTCTTTTTTTATTGGGTTTTGATATCAGAGTTATGCTGACATCATAGGCTGAGTTAGGAAGGGTTTCTCCCTACTCTATCATCCAAAAGAGTTTTGTGCAACACTAGTATTATTCCTCAAAAACTTCATAGAACTAACCAAAGAATCCACTTGATTGTAGAGTTTTCCTTGTGGACAGGTTTTTGATTATGAATTCAGTTTTTAAAAACTAGTCATAGGTTTTCTATATCTTCTTGTGTCAGGTATGACAAATTTTGTCTTTCAAGGAATTTGTTCATTAAATCTAAGTGGTCACATTTATTAGCATAAGATCATTCATAATATCCTCTTGTTGCATTTTTTTAGAAAATAATATTTTATTAGCTTGAATGCCTTGTTTTTAATTATGTTGTTTATTTTTAGATAACTATAGCTTCATGTGTCATTGTAAGAAATTATTTAGAGAGCCCCTATACACTTTATCCAGTTTCCCCCAGTAGTAAGATCTTGTAAAACTACAATACAATACCACAACCAGGATATTGATATTGATAGAGTCAAGATACAGAACATTTCCTTCACCACAAGGAGCCCTCATGTTGCCCTTTTATAGACACACCTGCCTACTTCTCACCTCTGAAACTCTGTCAACCATTAAACTGGTTCTTCATTTCTATGATTTTATCAAGAATGTTACATAAATGGAATTAAAGCTATGCAATCTTTTGGGATTGATTTTTTTCACCGTACTTTTTATATCTAAAATTTCCACTGGGTTCATCTTTATGTTTTCTGCTTGTCTGTTGAGACTTTCTATTTTTTTGCTGCTACTTTCTATTTTTTTCATTTGTTTCAAGCATATTTGTAACATGCTTGAGAAGTGGGATGGGCACCTTGTTACTGCCTTTTAGAGATGAAAGACCCTGCTTCTCATGTGGTCTCCAGAACATGGCTGTAAGGAGAGCTTTGTTACTGTCCATCAGGCATCAAAGCCCCAGCTCCGTACTCAGCCTCTGATGCCATCCTTGTGGGGGGCAGCGGTTGGAGGGACAGCCTGGGAAGGGTGGGAAGTGTAGGGTCACCACTCAGTCTTGGCTGCCATATGGGAGGTTGGGACTACAGTTTTTGTGTGTGTGTGTGTGTGTGTGTGTGTGTGATGTTTAGAGACAGTGGAGTGGTTATTTTCTAAAATTTTTTGTCTTGCTAGGCTACACATTCTCTGGGCCTTTGACTAGGGCCAGCAGTCTATGTTGGAGCTATTTTAAAGTCTGTGTCCATCGGCATTTCTGGTTTCTCCAGCCCCCGGCCTGGAGACTAGGTGGCAAAAGAAAATCAGCAAACTCACCAACGTCATTCTTTAGCTCCTGAGGTCTGTAACTGATCTGCCTTCTTCTTTCAGAATCTTCTTATGTTTCTTTCATATATAATTTCCACAGTTTTTGTTCTACTTAGTAGGAGAAGTAGGAAAACTTACATCTATTCCATCTTCCTGGAAGTGGAAGTCTTATTATCCTTTTACTTTTCATAGGATCCATAGACATGTCTGCTCTTTCATTCCTGATATAGGTCATTTCTTTCTAGGAATCTACTACTTTCTCTCATTTTTCAAACAACATTCTTTTGGTTTTGTTGATTTTCTCTATTGCTAGTTTTCTATCTAACTGATTTCTTCTCTTAGTTTTATTATTTCCTTTCTTCTACTAATTTTGGGTTTAACTTTTTCTCCCTTTTTCTAGGTTCCGAAGGTAAAACCTTAGATAATTGATTTTAAACCTTTTTTCTCTGTTCATATACGCATGTAATAGAAACACTGCTTTACCTATATCTCACAAATTTTATGTTATATTTTCATTATTTGGTTTAAAATAATTCCCAGTTTTCCTTGTGATTTTTTTTTTCTTTAGGTTATTTTAAAAGAGTGTTGCTGTGTTGGCAAATATTTGGGAAGAAGACTTTATTCATTCTTTCCTCCTGTGTACTCACAGAGAACCCCCTCATCCTCAACCATTGCTCTTGAAAGTGTGGTCCATGGCATAACTTTCAGAGTTCTCAGAAATTCCCCTTTAGGGATGAAGTGGTGAGGAAGTTTGGTTTTGGCAAACCTCTCATTCCCCATTCTCCCCCATTCCCACCACTCTCCCACATTTTCTGGTTACTGACCTGGTTTTCTGATTAACTTGCTCTATGGTTCTAATAATAACCAAATAAATATCCTAGAATATAAAGGAGCCATGTGACGTATGCTCATGACTTAGATACATACATTTCATCTGAGTTATCAACTTTATTGGCATAAAGTTGTTCTTCACAATTCTTTACTACCCTTTAGACAGATTCCTTTGCCACCTCAATAAACTTCAGCTTTCTAAACACTTAGGAATGAATTTCTTCACTACTATATGCCTCCTTCTTTAAATTTACTAAAGAACAAGATCTAACAACATAGGTTGTGGTAATAAATATAGCATACAGCAATAAAAGTCTCTTTATGAGAATATATATACTAATCAGGGTGTACATAACCATAATAAATTATAAAAAAAAATTATTTGATTTTATTAAGTATAAGCTCAGAAAAATTTGTTCTAAAAATATACAGCTGCTTGTTACTCTTTTTTTTTGAATTTTAGAATTTTATTTCTTTTTATACAGCAGGTTCTTATTAGTTATCCATTTTATACATATTAGTGTATACATATCAATCCCAATCTCCCAATTCATCCCACCACCGCCCCCCCAACCACTTTCCCCCCTTGGTGTCCATACGTTTGTTCTCTACATCCGTGTACCTATTTCTGCTCTGCAAACCCGTTCATCTGTACCATTTTTCTAGGTTCCACATATATGCGTTAATATACGATATTTGTTCTTCTCTTTCTGACTTACTTCATTCTGTATGACAGTCTCTATATCCATCCACACCTCTAACAATGACCCAAATTCATTCCTTTTTATGGCTGTGTAATATTTCATTGTATATATGTACCACACCTTCTTTATCCATTCGTCTGTCTATGGGCATTTAGGCTGCTTTCATGACCTGGTTATTGTAAATAGTGCTGCAATGAAAAATGGGGTGCATGTGTCTTTTTGAATTATGGTTTTCTCTGGGTATATGCCCAGTAGTGGGATTCCTGGGTCATATGGTAATTCTATTTTTAGTTTTTTAAGGAACCTCCATACTGTTCTCCATAGTGGCTGTATCAGATTACATTCCCATAAACAGTGCAAGAGGGTTCCCTTTTCTCCACACCCTCTCCAGCATTTGTTGTTTGTAGATCTTCTGATGATGCCCATTCTAACCGGTGTGAGGTGATACCTCATTGTAGTTTTGATTTGCATTTCTCTAATAATTAGTGAAGCTGAGCAGCTTTTCATGTGCTTCTTGGCCCTCTGTATGTCCTTTTTGGAGAAATGTCTATTTAGGTCTTCTGCCTATTTTTTGATTGGGTTGCTTGTTTTTTAATATTGAGCTGCATGAACTGTTTATATATTTTGGAGATTAATCCTTTGTTGATTCATTTGCAAATATTTTCTCCCATTCTAGGTTGTCTTTTCTTCTTGTTTGTAGTTTCCTTTTCTTTAAAAGCTTTTAAGTTTCATTAGGTCCCATTTGTTTATTTTTGTTTTTATTTCCATTACTCTAGGAGGTGGATCAAAAAAGATCTTGCTGTGATTTATGTCAAAGTGTGCTCTTCCTATGTTTTTCTCTAAGAGTTTTATTGTGTCTGGTCTTACATTTAGGTCTCTAATCCACTTTGAGTTTAGTTTTGTGTATGGTGTTAGGGAGTTTTCTAATTTCATTCTTTTACATGTACCTGTCCAGTTTTCCCAGCACCACTTATTGAAGAGGCTGTCTTTTCTCCATTGTATATCCTTGCCTCCTTTGTCATAGATTAGTTGACCATAGGTGTGTGGGGTTTTCTCTGAGCTTTCTGTCTTGTTCCATTGATCTATAATTCTGTTTTTCTGCCACTACCCTACTGTCTTGATTACTGTACCTTTGTAGCATAGTCTGAAGTCAGGGAGTCTAATTCCTCCAGCTCTGTTTTTTTCCCCTCAAGACTGCTTTGGCTATTCGGGGTCTTTTGTGTCTCCATACAAATTTTAAGATTTTTTGTTCTAGTTCTGTAAAAAATGCCATTGGTAATTTGATAGGGATTGCATTGAATCTGTAGATTGCTTTGGATAGTATAGTCATTTTCACAATATTGATTCTTCCAATCCAAGAACATGATATATCTCTCCATCTATTTGTATCATCTTTAATTTCTTTCATCAGTGTCTTATTGTTTTCCACATACAGGTCTTTTGTCTCCTTAGGTAGGTTTATCCCTAGGTATTTTATTCTTTTTGTAGCAATGGTAAATGGGAGTGTTTCCTTAATTTCTCTTTCAGATTTTTCATCATTAGTGTACAGGAATGCAAGAGATTTCTGTGTATTAATTATGTGTCCTGTTACTTTACCAAATTCATTGATTAGCTCTAGTAGTTTTCTGGTGGCATCTTTAGGATTCCCTGTGTATACATGATTCCCAGTATCATGTCATCTGCAAATAGTGACAATGTTACTTCTTCTTTTCCGATTTGTATTACTTTTATTTCTTCTTCTTCTCTGATTGCTGTGGCTAGGACTTCCAAAACTATGTTGAATAATGGTGGTGAGAGTGGACATCCTTGTCTTGTTCCTGATCTTAGAGGAAATGCTTTCAGTTTTTCACCATTGAGAATGATGTTGGCTGTGGATTTGTCATATATAGCCTTTATTATGTTGAGGTTAGTTCCCTCTATGCCCACTTTCTGGAGAGTTTTTATCATAAATGGGTGTTGAATTTTGCCAAAAGATTTTTCTGCAAATATTGAGATGATCGTATGGTTTTTATCCTTCAGTTTGTTAATATGGTGTATCACATTGATTGATTTGCATGTATTGAAGAACCCTTGCATTCCTGGGATAAACCCCACTTGATCATGGTGTATGATCCTTTTAATGTGTTGTTGGATTCTGTTTGCTAGTATTTTGTTGAGGATTTTTGCATCTGTATTCATCAGTGATAATGGTCTATAATTTTCTTTTTTTGTAGTATCTTTGACTGGTTTTGGTATCAGGGTGATGATGGCCTCATAAAATGAGTTTGGGAGTATTCCTTCCTCTGCATTTTTCTGGAAGAGTTTGAGAAGGATGGGTGTTAGCTCTTCTCTAAATGTTTGATAGAATTCACCTGTGAATCCAACTGGTCCTGGACTTTGTTTATTGGAAGATTTTTAATCACAGTTTCAATTTCATTACTTGTTATTGGTCTGTTCATATTTTCTATTTCTTCCTGGTTCAGTCTTGGAAGGTTATACCTTTCTAAGAATCTGTCCATTTCTTCCACGTTGTCCATTTTATTGGCATAGAGTTTATTGGCATATTGGCTTGTAGTAGTCTGGTATGATGCTTTGTATTTCTGTGGTGTCTGTTGTAACTTCTCCTTTTTCATATCTAATTGTATTGATTTGAGTCCTCTCCGTCTTCTTCTTGATGAATCTGGCTAATGGTTTGTCAGTTTTGTTTATCTTCTCAAAGAACCAGCTTTTAGTTTTATTGATCTTTGCTATTGTTTTCTTTGTTTCTATTTCATTTATTTCTGCTCTGATTTTTATGATTTCTTTCCTTCTACTGACTTTGGGTTTTGTTTGTTCTTCTTTTTCTAGTTCTTTTAGGTGTAAGGTTAGATTGTTTATTTGAGATTTTTCTTGTTTCTTGAGGTAGGCTTGTATTGCTATAAACTTCCCTCTTAGAACTGCTTTTGCTGCCTCCCCTAGGTTTTGGATTGTCATGTTTTCATCGTAATTTGTCTCTAGATATTTTTTGATTTCCTCTTTGATTTCTTCAGTGATCTCTTGGTTATTTACTAACGTATTGTTTAGCCTCCATGTGGTTGTGTTTTTTACGGTTTTTTTCCCTCTAATTGATTTCTAATCTCATAGCATTGTGGTCAGAAAAGATGCTTGATATGATTTCAATTTTCTTAAATTTACTGAGGCTTGATTTGTGAGCCAAGATGTGATCTATCCTGGAGAATGTTCCATGTGCACTTGAGAAGAAAGTGTAATCTGCTGGTTTTGGATGGAATGTCCTATAGATATCAATTAAATCTATCTGGTCTACTGTGCCATTTAAAGCCTATGTTTCCTTATTAATTTTCTGTCTGGATGATCTGTCCATTGGTGTAAGTGAGGTGTTAAAGTCCCCCACTATTATTGTGTTACTGTCGATTTCCTCTTTTATAGCTGTTGGCATTTGCCTTGTGTATTGAGGTGCTCCTATGTTGGGTGCATATATGTTTATAATTGTTATATCTTCTTCTTGGATTGATCCCTTGATTATTATGTAGTGTCCTTCCTTGTCTCGTAACATTCTTTATTTTAAAGTCTATTTTATCTGACATGAGTATTGCTACTCCAGCTTTCTTTTGATTTCCATTTGCATGGAATATTTTTTTCCATTCCCTGACTTTCAGTCTGTATGTGTCCCTAGGTCTGAAGTGGGTCTCTTGTAGACAGCATATATATGGGTCTTGTTTTTGTATCCATTCAGCGAGCCTGTGTCTTTTGGTTGGAGCATTTAATCCATTCACGTTTAAGGTAATTATCGATATATATGTTCCTATGACCATTTTCTTAATTGTTTTGGGTTTGTGTTTGTAGGTCTTTTTCTTCTCTTGTGTTTCACACTTAGAGAAGTTCATTAAGCATTTTTTTTAGAGCTGGTTCGGTGGTGCTGAGTTGTCTTAGTTTTTGCTTGTTTGTAAATGTTTTGATTTCCTCCACATGCAAGGGATTGGTTAAAAGTGATTATCCTGTTGCATTTTATATAGATAAGTTTCTTTTATGATTATCAGATATTTACAAGAAATAATCTAAGGTAAGTTTCACTTATGATCATGAAATTAGCTAGATTTAGTTTTGCTTATATGGCTTAAATGGTTTTGTCTGCTTGGGGGATTTTTAAGCCAGGTTTCCATTTTGTCTTATTTTAACAGTATGTTGGGTCATCTGTAATATTCCCTTATTATTCTTTCATTTTCTGAAGGGTCTGTAGCGATAGGTCCTCTTTCATTCTTGGTGTTGAAAACTGTGTCTTCTTTTTTCTTTGCCAGTTTAGCAAGGCATTTATCAATTGTACTGATCTTTTGAAAGAACCATTTCTGGTTTCATGGATATTCTTTATTAACTTATATTTATTGACTTCTCCTTATTACACATGATTTTTATTATCGTAATTATATTGTATGTAGTTATGTTTATATTTTATTTCTATTTTTACATTCTTCTTTTGCTCAATTTGGATTTGTTTTGTTCTTACTTTTCTAGTTTTTTAAAGTAGAAGCTTTGTTTGTTTGTTTTTTATTGAATGAAAGATTCATCAAATTCTGTAGTGCTTTACAATTTTCAAAAGTTTCACACACATGCTTTCATGTAATCCCTTAATAACCCCTTTTGCTGTCCTACCCCTATATTGTCCCTCCTTTCTTCCCTCTCCCCACTGGTAACCACTAGTTTGTTCTCTATACCTATGAGTCTGAAGCTTTGATTTTTGATTTGACACTTTCTTCTTTTCTAATATAAGCACTTAATGCTATAAATTTCTCTCTAAGCACAGCTTTGGCTGTACCCTATAAATTTTGATATGTTGCGTTTGCATTTTTTTCAGTTCATAATTTTTTCTAATTTCTCTTGAAAGTTCTTCATTAATCTATATATTATTTAGAATGTATTAATTTCTAAATATTTGGAGATTTTTCTCTTATTTTTCATTTGGTTTGAAGTTTAATTGTAGTATGGCCTGATAACATATATTGTATAATTTCAGTTCTTTTAAACTTGTCAAAGTTTGTTTTATGACTCAGGATATGGTCAAATGTTCCATGTGCACTTGAAAAAAAATGTGAATTCTGCTATGTTGATTGGAGTGTTATATAAATGTCAATTAGATCCAGTTGATTGATGGCATTGTTCAGCTCTTTTATACCCTTGTTTATTTTCTGAATACTAGTTCCTCCTGCTCCTGAGAGGAGAGAATTGAAATCTTCAGCTATAATTCTGTATTTGTCTATTTCTCTTTTCAGTTCTGTAAGTTTTCTTTCATACATTTTGAATTCCTGTTGTTAGATGCATACACAATTAATATTATTATGTCTAATTGATAAATTGACCCTCTTATCATATGTAATGTCCCTCTTTGTCCCTGATAATTTCTTTTGCTCTGAAATGTATCGACTAATATTAATATAGCCATTTTGGCTTTTTTTTTGATTAGTGTTTGCACAGTATACCTTTCTCCGTCCTTTTAATTTTAACCTGCCAATATCCTTATATTTGAAGTAAGTTTCTTATAGACAGCACATATAGAGACCTATCATTTAGTTACTTGGATTTACAGCTATCATTTTATTACCACAAATCACATATCTACAAATAATTTTTAGCAAGTATATAAAAAACTCTCAAAATTCAATTAAAAATGAATCAAACTGTACAATTAAACCAGTAGCAAAGACATGAACACGTACTTTATCAAAGAAGATATTAAAATGGCAATGGGCACGTGAACCTAAGTGCAACATAATTAACCACTAGAGAAATACAAATTAAAACCACAATAAAATGCCATTACACATCTATTAGAATGACTAAAATAAGAAATAATGGACTATATCAAGCTCTGGTGAACTATCTTTGCAGATGAGTGGGAAAAAGATGAGTATTCAAGAAATAGTACTGGTACAATTGTTGCAGGAGAAAAAAAACCTGGATGTCTCTTTCTCTCTCTCTCTCATACACACACACACACACACACACACGTACATGCACAAATACATTCACAAACACAAAACTGCAGGTGTATTAAAGATCTAGTGTAAAAAGAAAAAATGAAACTTCTAAAGAAAATATATGAGAGATACATGAGAATGTGTTTACAATTTTAGAGTGTAAATGATTTTCTAAACAAAATACAATAATCACAAATTACAAAATAAACAAAAAGATAAAAATTAACTTATTTGGACTTCCCTGGTGGCGCAGTGGTTAAGAATCCACCTGTCAATGCAGGGGACATGGGTTCAAGCCCTGGTCTGGGAAGATCCCACATGCCGCAGAACAACTAAGCCCGTGTGCCACAACTACTGAGCCTGCGCTCTAGAGACCACAAGCTACAACTACTGAGCCTGCATGCCACAACTGTTGAAACCTGCGCACCTAGAGCCCATGCTTCGCAACAAGAGAAGCCACCACAATAAGAAGCTTGCGCACCACAATGAAAAGTATCCCCCGCTCGCTGCAACTGGAGAAAGCCCATGTACAGCAATGAAGACCCGATGCAGCCAAAAATAGATAAATTTATTTTAAAAAATTAACCTATTAAAATTTAAATTCTCTGTGTTATACCAAAGGAAAATTTGATCAAGTAGAGGTATTATAGGAAACTTCAACTCTAATGCTAAATATTTATTCTTATGCTGGGTGGTGGCCACACATTTTTATACTTGTTTGTATGTCTAAAATATTACACAATATATTTCAGGGAAAAAAGGAAAATAATTTACATATCAACAGATCAAAAAGACAAAATATCAAACAATTATCTCAGAGGCAGGAAAAGCTCTTAATAGACCCCAACCTTCATTCGTTATCAAAACTCTTAGCAAAGAAGGAGCGGAAGGCAACTTCCATAATTCAATAAAAGAATACAAAAGACTTAGCAAACGTCAGACAACTTGGTAAAATATGTAACGTGTTCATTTTAAATTCACATCAAGACAGAGTTGCCTACTTCTCTTCAACATTATATGGTAGATCAGCTATCCCAACCAGACAAGGACAAGACCTAACAACTATGACTGGAAAGGGGGAATCAAATTGTCACCTGCAGTTCTTGGTTTTCCTTTTTGCTTCTCGGGGTTCGTGGCTGGGCCTGCTCACCTCTCCTTGTCAGCACTGCCCGGGACTGGGGCAGGGGGTCGTCTCTCCAGGAGCCCTGCTGCCGAGTAGGACAGAGCTTCTCAGCTTAGTAATTTGCAACCTAAATTTGTTATTGCTATTCTCATAGGGAAAAAGAAGTAACAAAACAAACAAAGCATAGAAAACAAAACTTTTATCATCTCTTGAACTAAAATTCCTATCTCCCTTTCTCAAATGCTGAAGATTAGGGCTACACAGCCCCAGCATGCCCTCTGCCTTGTATACATCTTCTTCCTAATTTCAGATGCGCCGTCGTTCCCAGAGAATTGTGTCACGATGGCTTTTCCTGAGTGTCTAGGTTCAGGCAGTGTCACACTGTGTGATATGTGTGGGTCACCCCAGGGCACGGTTTCCCATTGCTTGCAGTTCTCATGATGTAAAGGCTTGCTTTATCACTTAAACCTGTTTTAAACACAACAGATCAACTGTGTCTTCACATTCTTTTGGGGAAGTCATTCTCTCTTACTCATAAAGAGAAGGAACAGAAGAAAGAGTTTTCTGGGTTAAAATCTTATTAAATCAATCCTCAGTATTAACAAGGGAGGGAAAAAAAGATGATTCAAGGAACTATTCACTGCAGCAATAAAATCTTATACTTACAAATCATTTTACAGGTTTCAAAGTATTTTTACATCTATTAGCTTGGCAATTCCAAACTCATTTGACCCAGGAGTATTAAGTATAGTTATAGTGGAAAAGTAGATATATAGTGTGCTTAGGTTAACGTAAGCAGTGAAAAATCATCTCATAGGTTAATTTCCAAAAAAAATCAAATATAATTTTTTAAAAGCCTTACAGAATTCTCATAAAATGTAGTTTGGGAAACAAGAGATTTTTTTAGAAGAATTGACAGGCACAACAAGTTCTATGATGTCAATCATTAATTCTTTCAAATTACTAAGTAAAATTATGGTGACAAAAATAATGAGGAATACAATATAAAATATTTAATTCATCTAACCCTTTCATTCTGATGTTCCCTTCTAGACTTTATATTTGGTTTTATATTCATGGCATATTATCAGTACCCATTTTTTATTCAGCAAATATTATATCAGAAGAATTTTCCTAATTGCTTTATTCATAACTCTCATTTTAATAGTTATATGGTTTTACACATTAGGCTAAAATTTAATTATTGCCTTTCCAATTGTTGGGCATTTAGATTATGTTCAGAGAATATCAGAGAATACGCATGTGGAGACAGCTGTTTCCTTTCAACTTAAAGTAATACCAGACAACAAGCAACATGGGCACAGAGCCAGTGTATCACTTTAGGCTAGCCACTGTGCTTCCAGCTAGCCCCTAAATCAGTGTATTGGAGGTACTCAGTAGTTATTGTTTGATTCTCCGAACGAATAGAAACTTGCCTTTAAACTGTGTTGCAATTTGCTTTTCAAAATGACTGCTTTAACTTTTATTAAAACTAGCTAGGGCTTCCCTGGTGGCGCAGTGGTTGAGAGTCTGCCTGCTAATGCGGGGGACATGGGTTCGAGCCCTGGTCTGGGAAGATCCCACATGCCGCGGAGCAACTGGGCCCGTGAGCCACAACTACTGAGCCTGCGCGTCTGGAGCCTGTGCTCCGCAACAAGAGAGGCCACAATAGTGAGAGGCCCGCGCACCGCAATGAAGAGTGGCCCCCGCTTGCCGCAACTAGAGAAAGCCCTAGCACAGAAACGAAGACCCAACATAGCAATCAATCAATCAATCAATCAATCAATAAATCTTTAAAAAAAAAAACCCAAAACTAGCTATGTGTGAAGATACTAGTTTCAACACATCCTCATTAAAACTGGATATTTCATTGATTTAAAAATATTTCATTATTTTAAATTTTTTCTTATGTAATATGTAGTAATTTGCATTTCTTTGGTACTGAAGTTGAATACATTTTCATGTTTGTTATTTAATAATATTTGCTTTCTCTAATTGTTGGTTCAAATTTGGAAAATGAGATTCAGAGAAATTGCACGTAAGCAACAAATATGGACTTGAACAGAAATTAGGCAAGTTTCTAATCTCTAACCTTCTGATGCATTAAAAATGATCTCTAGCATAGCACTTCAAATGCAGTAAATTATTGAAGCAGCAGTTTTGATTAATTTAGCTTACAGGGTGTTATATATTGATGTGAGACTCTAGGTAAAATATTTGTGCCTTGGCATCTCTAAAAATTATGAATACACTATTCCCAGATCCCAGATTTTTATAGAGTTAATTTAATTGAACCTCCAGTATTTTGCTAATATTAGTAATAACTTGGAATCACTGACTATTTGAATTAATAAATTATTTTCTGAATTTTTAAAATGTTTCAAAATGTTTTAGGGTTTGAGAGGACTTTATTTGCAGGTTAAAATGCTTTCAAGTACTTGTATATTTTGAGTCAATTGCATTTTGCACATCCCCTTAACTGTTATTATATGACAAGTCACAGAATCATTTCTGAATATTAAATGCAGCTTCACAGAAAATAAAACTTTGGGGTCTGGGAGAAGAGACAGTGATCTTAGCTTATGGTTCAGAGAGGTTGTCAGGACTTCAGGGCCATACCCTTCTGTAAAGAGATCACAAGAGGCCAGAATGGGGGTGGGGGGCGGGAAGGGGGAAGCAAATTGCTAACCCAGTCAGTTTTCTTTATCACTGTTAAGCTCTCAGGGGAATCAGTATACTTTTATTAATGGATTGGACGGTTGCTTTTAAAAACTCAATTTCTGGTATTTTTTGACAAAGCTGTATTTATATGAAGCATATACAAATCAGGTGTGCTAGAGTTAGCGCGATATCGCGTTAGCGCGATATCGCCGGGTTCTAGCTGGAGGGAGGGCTGAGATCGCCACTCAGCGGGACCTGGTTTGAAACACATTTCTCAGGATGGCTAAGCCTCACCACACACCCTGCAGATGCAGCTAAGGGGAGACAAGCTTTTAGTCACCAAAGCTCTCATCTCCATTCCCAGTAAAACTGCTATAAATCAGTAGTCAGAGAATGATGAAATGATATCTGTAACGTTAATATTTGAGAGAATATGCATAGTTTTTTTGAGGGGCTCAAAATCTGTACAAATATACACATACATACAAATATACAAAACACATATATGCTGCTCATATGTGTATATGAACTTGTTTTTATATGGCACCATATGTGCTTCCTGTAATTCTTATTGCTTTACCTATAACTTTGTAACAATATACACTTATCAAGGAGGTAGTTGCAGAAAAGAAGCTTATTCCCAGGAGGGATGCTACCACAGTGTGAAGCAAACTACCGTTTTCTAAAGCTTTAAATACTTCCTACTCTGAACTGGCCCCCTTTCAGACTTCAAATAACCTTCGTATTTGTGCAGTTAGCATAAATTCTGCGTTAAATGAAATATTCATATTGAAGAATAATAACTAACATTGCAGCTTCTCTACAAGTCATGCTACTTCTGACTTTATTTTGTGGACTAGTTCTTAGAGGATTTCCTGCATTGAGATTCGAACTCTGATTCAGAGACTGGATGTTAGAGGGATTCCGAACAGTTAAAATGGATCGCCCTCTGGTGTCCCTTTGAAGTATTGCCAATCAGGAGGCAAAAACCATGTGCGTGTATTATTGAAGAGGAATCAAGCAAAAGTTTATGGAGTTTTTTCTCCTTTAAATGAATACATTGCAACAATTCCAAGGAAGCAGCTGTGAGATATTCTTGTGAACCCACCGAAGGAATCGCTTTATTCTTCTCTCCCTCCTGAGGTTCTGTTGATTTTATGTTACTGCTCTTTTCCCTCAGGTCTTAGCCAGTTCTTTCCCCATCAAAGCTTTAGACCCTATATCTTTTGGTCTCTGAGAGTAGTCATTCTAATCAGTTAGTCCATGAAAAAATATTTATTGAGCTTCTACTATGTGCCGGATACTGTGCTAATGGCTAAAAGAAAGATGGAGGAGATACTTTAAACTTTCTCTTTTGCCCTCGAATATTTTCTGGCTTACCAGGTTTTACTGATTATTTAGGGAAACCCACCAACTTGTAGGTAAACATAATATCAGCTTTCTCTTGCTCTTTGGGAATTCCAGTCACCCTCGAATTCTTCCTCCACGTTTCTGAGAATCCTCAAAGTTGACTCAAATGTGCTTGAGAATTATTCTCTTATACTCAAAGGTTAGCCAACCTTTCTTGGCAGAAATTGAATCCTGGGAGGATGAGGCATTCGTTCATACGGGAATCAAAAACTGGAAAAGGAGGTTGGAAAGGTGGAACATTGGGAGCTGTTCAGAAAATGTTGGTTGGGGGGAAGGATTAAGCGGGTAAGGCAAGGAGCAAGAAAGCGTCCTGAGGGTGCTCGACCACTGCAGTGTGAATGGGAACATGCAAAGTGTAGGGAGATGCCCTGGAAAAATGTGTTATTAAACTCTGTGTGCATTATAATTCAGTCTAGAAGTTGGCCTAGAGAGAGGAGGTGGCAACACTGCCGTACCTTGGTGTCTCCCCTGTCCCTCCCCAAGTGATGAAAGGCCAGGGAAGTTGGGCCAGCAATATCCCCAGGCCTGCACTTGGCATTAGAGTATAGTGGGAGTGGGTGATCCTAGAGGTACTTTTCAGAGGCAGTGTATGAGGGGGTTTTAGCTAGCATGAAAGGAAACAGTACTGGACTGGATTATAAAATCCAAATCGAGAAAATCAAAAGGGGGCTGAGATGTGAAACATAGTGGGTCAGGGACTGAAGGGGAAGCTACCTGAGAAATACAAATGTGAAAGGAATTCGTGGGGTCAGGGTTCTGTATCCCTCATGTTTTATGTTTGTTTTCAGTTTTGTCTTCTTTGGACTCCTTATGGCCTATGCCACAGTCTAGGGAACTGACATGCCACAAAAATTCATGTTGGTTCAAAGTCTGAAGATCCCCAGAACTTTGGGCTGAATGATGGAGGTAGTCTTTTGAAAATTAGTTTGCTTTTTTTTAACCTACATATCCCTTCCCTCTTTGAATCTTGAGGGTGGATAAGCAGTAGTGTACCTGTACAATCCAGAATCTGGAAATTGTTAATTAATTTGAGATGAAGTAAGATCATAATCCATTCTCGTCACATTCTCTGAAACCACGTCTTTTCATCTTTACTGTAGCACTTAGCAGTTGGAGTTTTGTGAGTTGTTCTCAGATCTACATATCCCATTTGTATTAGAGCCCCTTAAAAGCAGAGACTATGTCTTATTCACTTTTGTATTCTTAGCACCTAGCATGGAATGTGCTTGTTTTAAAAAATGAGTTTTATAAATATTTTGCTGAGGAAATAAATTAATGAATGATAAAATTACATTCTAATAAATGGAGTGAGTGTAGATTAATTGTTTATGTTTGGGTAACCATGTGTGAGGCCTTTAACCTTCTGTATGATATTGGGCCGTCAGGAGCTTGAACAAATGAAAAATAAAAAATAAAAACCAAACAAGCATAATAAAATGTTCCATATTGCTTAGCATATAAAATGCAATTCAAAAGAGGCCCCTGACTTCTTATAAAATTTAAATCATACAATGACTCTATTTTCTCCATAAATCTCAAATGTGACATTTTATAAGAACCAAGTTTTAGTGGTCAGCACTAGGAATGAGGACCGATTTCTGATGATTGGCTACCTAGATTAAGACCGAGATGAATGAAATAGAAAATCATAGATCCCACTTCATGTCTTTCTGGGAGACCCATCTTTCTCATCTTCATTAAAAAATAATAATTTCTCTGAAATTTGTAGACCTCAGGACATCTTTCTGATTGAGCACAAGTAAAAATTGCAATCTAGTCAAATTCAAATTTTTTTAAAAAGCTGAGGTTTTTTTTCTTCTTTTTTTTCCTCCCTCCAGGAGATAATTTTTTTTAATGGCTTGTCGGAGTGATGGCCTCTGGTCTTGGTAAACCTGTTGACCCTACTGATTCTGCAGGTACAGTTATTTGAGAAGAATCAATGCCAGTTTTTTGAATGGCAATGTTTCACTTCCAAAATTATAAGCCCTTTGCCTATTGGTGATTTATTATAATTTTAAGTTGGTTTATTTCTTGACAAATTGTAAACCTGGGTTTCTGACATCAATATGTTACCTGAATAATAAAATAGATTCCCATTTAGGTCTTCCATGGTGTTTTTTTATCATCCATAATCTTCTTTGGGGAGTACATGAGGAACCACCCAAGACTACTCCTTTTGTTGTTATTTTGAAATGTTTGACTCTGTGCCTGGAAATCTACCATGCACAAGTTGTAGGAATGCAATAAATATTCTCAGTAAGATGGCTACTTGGCCGTGGGACCTGCACCTCGATATTACTACAGGAGTCCCCAACAGGTAAGCAAGGCACCCTAAAAGTAAAGATAACCCTATTTAAGAAATAGAAAACTAAATTTTTTTTCTGCATACTTTTTCTTTAAAAAAAAATTTGCTCTCTTTTTAAAAGATATGTAATTCGATATTTACCAAGATTTGAGTATAATGGTTCACTTAAAATTTTTTAAATATCAATGAAAAATTACAAACATTCCCAAAAGTAGAGTGAACAGTACAAGGGAACCCTCAGATTCAACAGTTATCAACAGTTTGCTACCTTTGTTTGACTATTCCTTTTTCTTTCCTTTGTTTTCTTTGGTGAAATATTTTAATATTTCAAATCCCACATCATATTATTTCACCTCTAGATATGTGCAATCTCAAAATGGACGCTTTTTTAAACATAAATGCTGTTACCACATCTAAAACAATTAACAGTAGTTCTTGGTATTATATGATATTTAATTCATAATCAATTTCCCAGATTGGACCGAAACGTGTTTTTACTGTTGGTTTGTTGAAGATGCAACATTCGATGTCTAAAATGTAGTTGAATCCCCACATGTGATACCCATTGATAAGAACATAAAGACAAATCACCTACATGAACTTGATAACACTTTTAAATAGGATTGTATTTTACTATTCTCAATATCATCTACATATACTTGGAAAATGATAGTGCATATGTGTGAGATATTTTTCAGGCTACAGGTAGTACTTGATGACCATTTTGTACCCTCTCCTCAGGCTGTGAGTCCTTAATCTTGACTACATTTATTAAATGGTTAGAGACAATTCTAACTTAGAACAAGATTTTTATCTTATTTTTGTATTTATCATATGTTCTATTTTATTGTTAGTTTTATTGTTAACTAATGGACCTCTGTTGTTGGAATTTTAATTGTAACCCTGGATTATTATTCTAGTGGTTTTCTAAGCTTTTATGCCATAGACTACTTAATAAATGAGATAATTTTAGATCCTTTAGGCATGCTAAAATCTGAGCTTCCTTATACTTGATCCTACTCTTATTTTTATAACATTTATTAATTACTAATATATTTCCAAATACAAATTTTGTATTATTTAAAAGTTATTTCTAATTAAAATAATACCTTATGAATTAAATTCTAAAAATTATAATCTTAAAGAAGTGAAACATATTCATTGTTAAAAGCATTAAAATTAGAGAAAAATTAAAGAAAAAAATAATCTTTTATAATCTTGTGACCTAGAGAGAACCTGTGGTAATATTTTGTTGTACAGTCTTCAGTTTTCCCTAGCTATTAAAATGTGGCTCTTTCTGCATATATAATTTAGTTTCTACTTTTACACTCAACTTTGTGTTGTGAGCATTTTCCTGTTTCATTATGTTTATAAATGTGATTTTACAGGCTCCATAATATACCACCATATGGATATATCATAATTCACTTAAACATTATGTCTTTGCTGAGTCTATATACTGTATATATATGTATAGTTGACCCTTCAACAACATGGGTTTGAACTGTGCAAGTCCACTTATATGTGGATTTTTAAAAAAATAGTAAATACTCAGTACTATACAATCCCCAGATGATTAAATCTGTGGATGTGGAACTGTAGCCATCAATGGATTCAACTTGTCATAAATTTTTTTTTAAATCTAAAACATTGTCTATTTAGAAGGATGCTTCTTGATATTTAATGATAATTCTTATAATAATCAGAGCAAAATCTAAAACAAAACAAAAAAAAATTGGCTTTCCTATTCCTCAAAAAAACAGTGTGAGAGTGTGTGAACAAATGTATGAGAAAGGAAGAAATGGAGAAAGGAGAGGATGAGAGGAAAAGTGAAAGAGAAAATGAGAGGGCAGAAACTAGGGGAAGCAAGAGATGCATACACATGCAAAGGAAGGCACTTCTGTCTTTAGCACAATTAATTAAATTATCAGAAAATAATCATACTTTTGCTGACCTAGAAAGATGGCAAATATTTTTTCCCCAGACCAAATAGAGACTCATTGAGTGTGTTCTGATTTAATATTCTATACTTCAGGTCATTTCTTAAAACTTTTTATTTTGAGATAATTGTAGATTCCTGTGAAGTGTTAAGAATAATATAGAAATATTCCACTATTATTTACCCAGTTTTTCCAATGGTAGCAACTTGTCAGGTCATTTTTGAGGGAAAAAAATAACATAGAATCATCTCATTGGAAAAAAATATGATTTAAGCCCTGGAATACAAGAATTTTCAACATAACAAACATCAATCAATGTAATACACCACGTTAACAAAGTGAAGTGCAAAAGCCACATGATTATCTCAACTGACGCAGAAAAGCATTTGACAAAATTCAACACCCTTTCATGATAAAAACTCTCAAGAAATTAGAAATAGAAGGAATGTACCACAACATAATAAAGACAATATATGAAAATCCACAGCTAACATAAAACTCAATGGTAAAAGTCTGAAAGCTTTTCCTCTAAGTTTGGAAACAAAGCAAGGATCCCCACTCTCTATTCAACATAGTGTTGGAAGTCCTAGCCAGAACAATTAGGCAAGAAAAATAATATAAAAGGTATCCAAATTGAAAAGGGAGAAGTAAAAATTATCTCTTTTTGCAGATGATATGATCTTATATGTAGAAAACACTTAAGATTTCACAAAAAAAACTGTCAAAAATAATAAATTCAATAAAATTGTAGGATATAAACCTAACCAAGGAGGTGAAAGACTACACATTGAAAACTATAAAATATTGTAAAAATTGTTGTTAAAGGTACAAAGAAATGAAAAGTCATCTCATGTTTATGGATTGGAAGACTTAATATTGTTAAGATGGTCAATACTACAAAAAAAAAAAGTATCTACAGATTCAATGTATTGCCCATCAGAATCCCAATGGTATTTTTTGCAGAAAAAGAAAAATCTATCCTAATATTCATTTGGACTCTCAAGGAACCTAGAATAACCAAAACAATTTTGAAAAAGAACAAAGATGGAGGACTTACACTTCCTGATTTCAAAACATATTACAAAGCTACAGTAATCAAAACAGTGTTGCACCGGCATAAAGACACATAGACTAGAATAGAATAGAATAGACAATAGAATAGAGAGCCTATAAACAAACCCTTGCATATGTGGTCAAATGATTTTTGACAAGAGTTCTGAGACTATTCAATGGGGAAAGAATAGTCTCTTCAACAAATGGTATTGGGAATGCACATGCAGAAGAACGAAGTTAGGCCCTTATCTGTGTTTCTACAAAAACTAAATTGAAATGAATTAAAGACCTAAATGTAAAACTCAAGATGATGAAACTCCTAGAAGAAAACATAGGGGAAAGTCTTCATGACACTGGATCTGGCAATGATTTATTGGATATGACACCAAAGACACAGACAACAAGAGCAAAAATAGACAAATGGGACTACATCAAACTTAAAACCTTTTTGCATCAAATGACACAATCAACAAAGTGAAAAGGCAACCTATGGAATGGGAGAAAATATTTGCAAATTATGTGTCTGATAAGGGTTAATATCCAGAACATATAAAGTACTACAACTTAATGACAAAAGATCAAATAACCCCATTCAAAAATGGGCAAAGGACTTGAATAAACATTTCTCCAAAGACGACATACAAATTGTCAATAAGCATATGAGAGGATGACTCATTATTACTTATCATTGGAGGAATGCAAATCAAAACCACATTTAGATATCATTTCACACTCACTAGCCTGACTACTATCAAATAAACAGAAAATAACAAAAGTTATTGGCAATAAAATGTGTCAGCCAGGATGTGGAGAAATTGGAATCCTTGTGCATTGTTAGTGGGAATGTAAAATCATGCAGCAGTTGTGGAAAACAGTATGGAGGTTCCTCAAAAAATTAAAAATAGAATTACCCTATGATCCTACTTCTGGGTATATATCCAGAAGAATTCAAAGCCAAGTCTTGAGAAGAGATTTGTACATCCACGTTTAGCCAAGAGATGGAAGCAATCAATCTCTCCATCATCAAATGAATAAATACATACAATGGAATATTACACAGCCTTAAAAAAAGAAAGAAATCTTGTCACATTCTACAACATGTGATGGATGGGTATACGTGGTTGAACCTTAAGGACATTGTGCTAAGAGAAATAAACCAGTCATGGAAGGATAAATACCATATGAGTCTACTCATATGGAGTATATAAAGTAGTCAGAATCATAGAAAAAAATTTGAAAGGTGATTGCTAAGGTCTGGAGGGATGTTTAATGGGTTATAGAGTTTCAGTTTTATAGGATGAAAAAGGTCGAGAGATCTGTCGCACAACAATGTGAATATACTTAACGCCACTGAACCATACACTTAAAAGTGATTAGGATTGTAAATTTAATGCCACGTGGGGTTTTTTTTAACCACACACACAAAAAAAGTGATTAAAGCACATTCCTTCTCATCAGTTTCCAAAGTTCAAAAAGCACAGCTTTGCTCAGTGAGTTATTTAATCAATGAACTCTCCAGTTTTCCTGAAAACATTGGTGATGACAAAAGTGATAGCACTTAATACCACCAAAATTTCACACTTCTGGCCATCTGCTTTTCAGAGTAAGTGAATCTTGAAGACAAATTAACATGTGGCGCATGAAAGAAAGGCAGAAAAATTGGGGCTCTGCCCAGACCTTCCAAGGCCAGCACTATCCGTTTGGTTTGAGAGCAGTATTCTTACATATGTGCAGGTCCTTCACATTCCAGGCCAAGTTATTTCTTTATAGAAGCAATCTCCTGTAGCTCAATTCACCCCATGTTCCACTGACATAATCATTCAGCCTGAAGCACAGCAACCTGCATACCTGATTGATTGCATCTCCTTTCAGATTTGGCTTTCAAACCCAACTTATTCTTCTTATGTGAGGTAGAGGATAGGTTAGAATAAGCAATATGATGTAAATCCTCATAGAGCCATAGAAGTTGAGTTCTTTTGTCAGGAAATCTTTAGGCAAGCAACGCAGGGCATCCTTGGCATTTTAAAATAGATCAGTGGCTGGATCTGAAAGCAGCTCTTTTGCTCCTTCCCTGTTTACCCATTTCTGTCCTCCTCTAACCTTAAAAGCTTAATTATAGGAATGAGATCACTAAGCAATTGAACCTAAGTAACTCCTGACTTATGCTCTCGTGAATGCACAACATGCCTTGTCTAACTTGTTGATTCTTTTCCTAAATAAAAAGAAGTAAGAATGAAGACATAAGTAGTTAAAGAATGATTAGCTCTCTACCCCCAACAGCCTCCTAAGGAATCCTACAGGCGGATCATGCCAGCAAGATAACATCTGAAGAGCGAGTCAGCCAGCCTGCACCTGATGGAGAATGATGCAGAACCCAACCTCCTGCCTCGATGATTCACTGAGATTCTTCCCCCATTTTTTCCCTTTAAACACTGCCGTGGCTGAGCAGAACCTTCGGAGTTGGTCTCTGGACACTTATCCACCTTCTCCCCAGATTGCTGGCTTTTCTGATTAAAGTGACTTTCCCTTCTACTGACACTTGCCTCTCGAATTATTGGCTTGTGAGTGACGAGCAGCCGAACCTGGGTTTGGTAACAGACCAGCAGCAGCAGTACCTGGGAACCTAGTTAGAAATGCAAATTCTTCAGCCTCATCCGGACCTACTGGATCAAAAACTCTAGGGTGGGGTCCAGTGATCTGTGTTTCTGTAGCCCTCCAGGTGATTCTGATGCCAGCTGAAATTTGAGAGCCGTTGCTCTACATTGTCCGCCTCTATGTGACAGAGGCCAAATAAAACCTAAATTTGAACAGTAAATGTGGGAAGAGTAACAGCAGGTGGCAGTGTTTGACTATTTCTGCCTTTTTTTCTAGGTACCTGTACTTACCATAGGACAACTCAAATTGTCAGACCTGAAAAATGTATCGCTGGTTACTGGCCGTTGACTAAAAAACAAATTTCATTGCTATTTTTCTTTCCAAAAAAAAGAAGACAAAGCTTCATTTTTCTGAAAATATAGAACCAAAATCTAAAAATAAAATATATATAGATATATATTTTTTCCTTTTGGGAGCTTTTGGGAAATTTAACCTGGAGGGTTTTTTTTTTTTTTGAATTGTGTTACAAGATAATTAACACATATTAATCAAGATAATAAAGTGCATGGACAGGGACTTCTTAAGTATATTCTCACAGGGTCAACAGAATTTGCATTCTTCCCCTACCACACCCAGCTAGCTGTACTTTTAATTTTTCTATTCTATGCAGTCATGACTTTGACCTGTCCTATTTACATATGTGCCCCTGGTGAGAATCCTGAGCTTAAAGATAATTTAATATTTTGAAAAGGGATGATTGCAGTGCAAGCCAGAGTTTTAATTATAGCAAATGGGACGGAGTTGGAAAAGAACTATCACTGCTTTAAGAGATTGTATGACATATGTATGATTTCAAGAGAGTCAGGCTTTCCAAAGTGAATGATTCCTTTTCTCATTACTGGATCCAGCACCAGCCACTTTCTGATCATCAGTGGCTACAGGGATTCAGTCCTGATCTGCCTCAAGCCTTCTGGAAGCCTGCCCTCCCAGTGACCCTACCTAGATCACAGAGACTCTGGCCCACTGCACTGGGCTTGCGCAAAGGAGATCGTCCTAGCTCTAGCCATGGTCTAGTCCCATTCACCGCGCTCTTTAAGCACAAAGGGTTTTTTCTTTTAACATTATTGTACCCTGAAGGGCTTTTCTTGATAAATGGCCCCTTGAATGACACGTATAATAGCATGCCGTGCCTTCTCAAAGACGAATGACTACTGCCAATGACAGCAGATACAGTCAGGGCTACTGCTACCTATTACTGGAGCTCTGTTTTCTATGTTCTTTTATCTTTAACATCAATTTGTTCCTGTCAGCCATCATAAACCATAGAGGCAGGATTCCACGTACAAAGGTAATGTTTGAACTTCTCTAATGGCGGCGTGTTAAATATATTTTCCTGATACCATGTCCCATTAATGTTGTGCTGCCGGGGGAGAGAAATCCATCAGTGCCTCTTCAGATCATAATCCTATCTTGTCTTGAGATCACGTTTCATTATTCCCCAAGCCAAGAATACATGGGGTCTGAGCCCCAGCCAAATAATGTGATTCTGGGACATAGATCGGGATTACTGAAGATAAAGTGGCCTGGCCATGAGGCGTACTGTAAGAACACATGTGCTTATTAGATTGCATCTCATGTCTGCAGCAGACACCCTCCTGCCAAGGCTGAATGCTACTAAGCACCTACCGCCCCTCAGCTCCCATGTGAGTCACAAGTTTGCTTTCACTCCAAAAGCAAAACATAACAGTGAGAGAGCTCAGGTCTGCTCAAGGTCGACAAGCTGTCAGCTCGTCTGGGGACAGAGGGTGCCTCCCAGCTGATGCAGCACCCCAATAATGCCAAGTGGCGCCTGAGGCGTCCTCACAGCTGCAAGCTATTTCTTCCAGAATGAATCATCCATTCTCCTCTGAGTTCCTTGCACTACTCACTGTTGCTCACGTCATGCACATACACACGGAGGCTGCAAAGCCTCACACTTTGTTCCAAACATCTAAAAACAGCTTTTGGCCTTGGTGTCCCCTCCTTACGTGGTAATACTAGAGCTCTGAACCACTGACAGAGCAGGGCCCTATCTTTGAAGGAACATGGAAGTCAGAGGCAATATCAACAGTCAAAGACCTAGAGTAGCTTGTTTCTGTACTTGATAAAAATGTATTTAAGGCAGATATATAGTCAACCACCTTTTAAATGGAGTTACGTGTACGGGATCACAAGGAACAAGTCATGAGCCTTGGAAGCACTTCGACATTCATGACTGAAATCCACTTGGTCTTAAGTGAAAAATGAAAGAGGCAGAAACGATTGCTCTGTAATTTTAGCCTTCCATTTGCAGACAGTGAGGGATGGTCTCATAGTTTCTGGAAGTGTTGGGTGCAGATCATCTCCATCAAAATCATCTGGAGTGCTTGCTAAATGCTGATTCCTAGCCCTCATCATCAATCTACTGAATCAGAATCACTGAGTTGGGGGCCTTGGGAATCTGGATTTTAATAAGATTCTTGGGTAATCTTTTTTTTTTTTTTTTAATTTATTTCTTTATTTATTTATTGGGTGCGTTGGGTCTTCGTTTCTGTGCGAGGGCTTTCTCTAGTTGCGGCGAGCGGGGGGCCACTCTTCATCGCGGTGCGCGGGCCTCTCACTGTCACGGCCTCTCTTGTTGCGGAGCACAGGCTCCAGACGCGCAGGCTCAGTAGTTGTGGCTCACAGGCCCAGTTGCTCCACGGCGTGTGGGATCTTCCCAGACCAGGGCTCGAACCCGTGTCCCCTGCATTGGCAGGCAGATCCCCAACCACTGCGCCACCAGGGAAGCCCCTTGGGTAATCTTTTTTGATGCTGAATTTTGAGAACCATTTATCCAGGATCTTAAAAGACTTTCAGATTACTAATCACAATGGAATTCTCTGAAGAGTGATGGGGTGTAATGGGCTCCAACAGTGCCTTCAATTAAACTTTCATGCATAATTGCCCGAATGTAGGTGGTTGTTCTCACGATGTATATATACCGCCAACATACAAATCCAACAGGCAATAATCAGGTCTTTTACTTCCTTTACATTTTCAGCAGTGACAGTGGCAATACAACTGTATGTAAACAAGACATACAATCTTGTGGGGCTAAACATAAAACAAGGCATAGAGGAAGTCAAGCAAAACTGAAAAAATTATTTAAATTTACTGTATTATAATTGAAGGAACATCTCACTGGTATTCAGTTGGGTGCAGAATAAGTCTTCCCTGATTGCTTAATTTCACTGAAGCCCACAAGGACACCGCAAGGTTGATGAGAGGGCTTAAGTGGCTGTTGGCAAAGTTCTGGTAAGAGGACAGTGCTTCCAAACTGAGCTGAAACCGGGTGTGATCCAGGAGGCTAAGTGCTAGAAAAGATCCTGGCATGTACTAAGTGTTCAATTAATGCTTGTCACATGAAAATGAGAATTATGATTCCATTGCTTCTCCCTTTTTACTGATTCATAGCTTCCTCCACATTTCTGTCCAGTTATTTTATTCTTACTATCCCACATATTTGCCCTAACGATCGGAGCCTAACAAATAATAGTAATACTTAAGTTGAAAACAGCCAGTGGTATAAATTAAGAGAAATGGTCACAGTGATTTTATCAGACATTACTTGTTACCATTTAGACAACTTCGAGCATTAGATCTAAGCAGAAACTCTAAGGTAATTAAGTTTTAGAGAAAATCAAAATGCCCAAACCTCTAAAAAGACTGTCCTGAGAACCTTTACCATTTCTTCTTTCTACCCATAAACACTGTCTCAAATATGTTAGCTGAAAAAGAATATTTTACATGTATTATTACATGTGGTTCTAATGCCTCCCTCTATTTAGAAAGCTGGCTCTGCGAAGACAGGAACTAAAAATATACTTAATACTCTTTATAGGCACAAGTAGGTTACAGGGTTTAGGTAGCTTGCAGGCAGTTAATAAATACTTAAATACCGAATGAAAGACAGCCAGGATCCTGGCAAAAAAAGTAGCCAGGAAACAGTACTCATGCCAAGAAGGGGCTCCTGGATAGTAAGGAGGATGTCTTAGGGAGAGACCAGTGGTAAGTTCTTGCTAACAACAACAACAACAAAAGATTCAGAGCGAAATTCTTACTTACTCCCAAGGACTAGCCTGACTCTGGATATGCTGTTCTTGGAAAAAAGAAAGAAAGAAAAAAGAAACTCTAAATGGAAGCAAACAGATTTGAGACAAAGGTATTTGCAAGAGTTCATCCAGCTTCTCAGCCTCTCTCCTATGCCTGCTGCAAGAGAATGACCCCTTCCCATCCTTCTCATCGGGAAACAGGTGTCTCCTGCCAATTAGGATTTAAAAATCAACAGGGGCTTCTTAAGAGAATGATGACAAGTCTAATTGCAAGAAGCAGCCGTTGAGACCTTGGCTACACTGGGGCGGGGTTTATTAATACCCATTTTGCTGGGTCCCTGGCACCAAGCTGGGGTCAGCTCCCCTGTCACGGGGTCGAAGCTGTAAAATGTAGGGTGAGGATTGAATGACCTGAGCTAAGCAGGAGGGGTGAGAGAACCCCGCACTGATCCTGGGAGTTGGGAGTATACAAGTCGAGTGGACACAGAGGCACTGTCAACAGCAGCCTCCGTTGAAAGGGTTGCCACTGCTCTAGAACGTGAGCTGCATGTTTACATGAGGCCCTGTGAGTTATTCAATCTACCGTTTTTTTCTGGCCTGTTTCTGGCTCATATGCATATGCGTATATGCTCAAACATCGTCTCCCCAGGAAGCCCTCTCTCCCAGTCCGTCTCCCTGCTTCCGGAACACAGTTGTCAGGGCTACACCCCACCTCTTCTTTGTGTGCTTTTATTATTGGCATGTACACCTGCCTCATTCATTACTAGAGTGCAAATTTTTAAGGACAGATATTTGTTTTAATTGTCTTTGTAGCCTTATCATCTAACCTAGAACCTGCCATGTAGTAAGAGCTCAATAAATGTTTCTTTAAGCTCCCACCTCCCAAACCAGGAGGTGTGGAATCTATCTGCCAAAGCATTGCTAACAACTGCCAAGGCAAACAGGAGTCTTTGCTGCTGTCTAAGTCATTCCTTTAAAATGACAGTGAAGACAGGAAAGTCCAAGAAACATTCCTCCGGAAACACATGCAAACATTAATTCTGGAATGCCTTGGCATTCTCTCATAAGAATAGCTCAGTGAGAGCCCAGCAGAGACGAAAACGAAACCAGAGACTAACATTTGCTCCTAGAAACTTACAGACCTTAATATAGGCAATGCTGAGAGGTCAGGGTCAAGTGGATTTACACGATGAAGAGTTTTCAGTAGAGAAATTCTACAAGTCCTATGAACACATTAAGGTCAGCTGCTATATTAGTATATAGTCCATATACCAATGAAATCCTTTTTAATTAACATTTACTGGACTATTACTCTGTATTGCCATTTTTTTCTCACCAATAGAACCCAAAGAGAAATAAGATTTTGCTTTCATCTTAAGCTGCTTCCAGTAAGGGCGTAAAGCACTGTACGACGAGCATTAATGCACTGAATTCCACGTTCTACTAGCAGAATGAATTGCAAAGCATAGGGAGATGATTTTAGTATGAGCAGTGTTCAGAAGACAAAAAGGATTTTTAGGAAGAGGAATTAATTAGCAAGAGCAATGAGAGTGCAGGGTGTTTAAGGAAGAGCGAGCAAGGTCCATGGGAAGCCCCAAATCCAAATGCGCAGAGAGGAGGGTGAGTCAGTAGCATTAGTGTCACAGTGTCATAGTAAGGAGTCTCTACTTAGTCCCTTAAGAGATCCTGGGGTCTTTAAAACAGACTTTCAAACAGCAAGGAAACAAACTTAGTTCTGTTCTTTATCACCCCGGTGGTCTGGCTCACAGGCGATGTATTAGAAGGGTGTGGAGCAACTTTGGGTAATCCTCTTGGCAAAAAGGAGTTGAAATCTTTAATTAGGGCTAGGGCCAGAGGCGTGAGGTGAGGACAGAGATTTAAAGAACATTTCAGAAATAGTATTGCTAAGCTTGGAGAGGGAAGAAAGAAGGAAGGGTCATTACTAAGTCCAAGGCTTATAGTTTGGAGAACGAGGTGGACAATTATGGCATAAAAAAAGATAGGGAGTCCAAACTGCGTGTTGGACACATTAAAGGCAGAATTTGTAAGTAAAGATAAACTTGTAAAAGACAGACAGATTTTACATAGGGGTGTGGGTCTATACTTAGTATAGACTGTTTCCTAAATAAAGTATTTTAACATCATGGGTCATCTTGTAGAAAAACAAGTCTACGCAAAGTGATAAGTAAAGTTAGAGTCATTTTAGAATTTCAAATAATGTGTATATAGCGTCGAAAAAGGAAGAGATCAACACATTGGATCCCCAAAATACAAAGTTGCATTTATTGCTTGCTGAAGTAGGAAGAACTCGGCTAGTCATACTGAGCAAAGAGAGATCTTACAAAGGGTTTGGGGAAGAACTTGTTTTGGGTGGTGTTGGTTACAGAGGCAAGACAAGGTTGCCACAGTCTTGGAAGCAGGGTTTTGCGTTGCTGAGGGGCAAGAGTAGTTTGATTTCAGCCTTAAAGCATGTTCACTAGAGTGTGTGTGCTGCGCAATTGCTGGCTTTGAAAATGTAAGGCTGTCATTGATTAGTTGGTTTTCAGAGTTGCTTCATTGTAGCAAGTTCTCACTGAATGATTAGGTAAGTTTAAAATCAGCTCCGGTGTTTGCTTGGTACCACCACCCTTTAACTGAAATTTATTGATTAAACAGGTTTAAACCAATTTCTAGTCTTTACTGATTAGCAAAGCTTTAGAACTTTCAGGCTTTCCTGGGAGCATGGGGGGAACTTTTGTTTTTCTTTAATTATTCTCAATAGATATGAGACTGACACAGTAATGACCTAATAGTCCATTTTGCTGCATTACTACTCTGAAAATCTAAAAATAAAAAGCTTCTTCACTTTCGAAACTTCTCGTAAAAATAGCAGACTATCAAGCAATCAAAGATTTCCAGTATTGTCAAGTGTTTTAGATTTGTGGAATTTTACCTATTAATTAATTATTTATTAATTAATTAATGAGGAATGAATTAATTATTAATTGATCTGCCATTATTTGACTAGCACCTAACACGTCTTTTCATTTGGCTTATATTCATGGTGTTATGCATTGTCTCATTCAATGGAGAAGATTCTAAATTCAGTACTGGAGTGAGACAGTTGAAATTCAGAATGTTCCTTACTGAACTTAGGGGCTACGTACGTCTGTGTGCTGTGGGTTTCCTTTATAAATCATTGGTTGTGCCTGTCAAGCTGTTTAGATACTTTGAATTCTAAGGTAATTTTTGAGAAGACACCATTTGGTTCCCTTACAGCTGATGTCTGGGGCTATATGTGTTTCAGCTGCGGTGCTGGTCCTGACAGGCTGACAGAATGCTTGCTAAGTGGACGTCTAAACAGATGTCTCGGAGCACATATGCCATCTCTGCAGCAGATCAACAGAAGGCATGCATTTTTTATATTGTGATGTAAGATTAGGAAGCCATTTTAGTTTGACACGGATGAAAAGTGGTTCCACTTCAAAAACTATTAAATTGGAAATAGTATTCAATTCCAAATACCATCCCATACAGCTCTCATTATAGCACTTATCCCAGGCATTGTAGTTGTCTGTGCTTCTAACTGTATCCCTCTCCAAACTCCAAACGAACACCTCTTGGGGACCAGGCCTCCTTCCTTTGCTATTTTGGCCCAGTGCCTAATAGAGGGCTTGACACATAATAGATGCTTAATAAGTTTTTGTTGAGTAAATGAGTCAGTAAGTTTTTATTGCCAGATGCCAAAATATTTCTTCAATGTAAACAGAAGTCACATACTCCTTTTATTGATATTATGTTCATTTCCAAGTTTCAATCAACTATAAATGCTCAAATCCCCAAATAGGAAAGAATATTGGAAACAATAATTTCCATTCCCCTTATTTTACTTTATAAGTGTTCCTGAAAAACAGAGGGGAAAAGAAAAGAATTTTTTTGATGAACCTTGAGGGCACTATGCTAAGTCAAATAAGTCAGACAGAGAAAGACAAATACTGTATGATCTCATTTATATGTGAAATCTAAAAACAAAACAAAACCCCCCAAACTTATCGATGTAGAGAATAGATTAGTGGTTGTCAGAGGTGGGTGGGGTGGGGATGAGCTCAATGGGTGAAGGTGTCAAAAGGTACAAACTTCCAGTTATAAAATAAATAAGTCCTGGGGATGTAATATACAGCATGGTTAATACAGCTATAGTTAATACTATATTGTATATTTGAAAGTCTCTAAGAGAGTAGATCTTAAAAGTTCTCATCACAAAAAAAAGTTTGTAACTGTGAGGTGACGGATGTTAACTAGATGTACTGTGGTGATCATTTCACAATATACACAAATAACAAATTATTATGTTGTACACCTGAAACTAATATAATATTATATGTCAATTATATCTCAATTAAGGAAAAAAAAAACCTAAAAGGAAGATCAAGAAATAGGTCTTTTGATTCTTAATCCTGTGCTTTTCTCATCATCCCAAATTGGTCTTTCTACACATTAAAAAATTTTTCCTATCAGTCCAAAACCGTTTCTAAGCATCATTTTTGTATCAACTTTATTGGACTATTTAAATTTAGAGTCCATATTTTCATTAAAATCAGATTCAGAGTGCAGAGTTCTTGTGATGGGTTCTTTGCCATACTAAACCACTAAAACATCTCCTCAATGATTGTCACTGGATACTTCAAGCTACTACTCTTAGCTTCTTCCTTTGTAGTCATCATGTTACCAAAAGTGGGGTCCGGCTACTCGCCACTCTAAAGCCAATAAAGAGTCAAAGTTGGTGGAAAGGAAAGTTTGCTTTATTTCACAGGCTGGCAACCGGAGGGAAGGGCAGACTCCTGTCCAAAGGCTGACTCCTCCCGACTGACAATCAATGGGCAAGAGCTTTTTTTTACAGAAGGAGGGAGGGGGCTACATGCAGAAACAGCACAGTTGGCTCTGACAGTCATCTTGAAATCGGTCATGAGGTGGTCTGACCAGCATCATCTTGATTGTTTCAAGTACAGTTAGTCTTCAGTGCCACGGTCAGTTTGTTCCCATTTCTCTGAGGCCAGTTCTCGGAATTGTGGCAGCTTATGTCATGGCTACACTCTGGTCATCATGTAGTTAAGTTCTTCCACCTGGTGGGGGTTTCAGTGTCTAAAAAACAGCTCAAAGGATACGGCTCAGAATATTATCTACAGCCCTTGAAGAGGCACTAAAGGTCCTTGACTTTGCTTAACGACTAAACTATTATTAGTTTGTCCTGTTTGACTGCTTTCCTTTGCTTCTCTATTTTCTCACTTCTCTGATTAAACTTATTCTTTGACTACAGTTTTTCTACAGACAAAAGGCAGGTGGAAGATGGGGAGGGGTGTGAGGGGGAAGGACAACAGGATCATGCTCTGTTTCAGTCACATAAAATATATCTCTAAAGAAAGGAATTCTAATGACAAAGAGAAGAAGGGGACAAATGATAAATCATATAATTTAAAGCAGATTTCAAGCTTGATTCAACATCAAAACATCTTGTAAACCCATGGTCTGATATGCTGAAGAGGCAATCTCTTGGTTTTCCTTGACTAGGTTACAATCTGGCCTGTTCAAATCATTCATTCCTTCTTTCCTTAGGCATGAGCAAATATTAACAACTCTTGACCTTAGAGACACTCTTGTTGGCAGGCAAAAAGGGGAGTGTGACTTTAGTAAAAAGGAAGTAAGCTAGAATATTTTGGCATATACGGCTTTTACAAGTTGTTCGTGAAGTGAATCACACTTTCTAGAAACTGAAGAGCAATTGCTGCTAAAGAATCTTGGGATAAATCTTTTGTAAGTGAAAAAAAAAAAACAATGAAAGTACACATATTAAAATGTCCTTAATGCCACTCTTAGCTGCTGACACTTGGCTCCTGATATAAAACCAAGTAATAGGCTCATGGCCTCCCTTTTTGCCTTGAAATGGAACACCCACTTGACTTGGAAAGATTTAGGGACATCCTTACTCCATTGCCCTAAGCAATCCAAATAATGCAAAATTGGCAGTGGTAATTACTTGTAGACAGTAGAAGAAACCAACATGACTTTAAGTTTTGCAGCTAAATTTTGGGGTAAATTGTTATACAGCAATGGCTAACTAATACATGGGGTAGACAAGTAAGTCTTTCTCCATCAGCTTTTCTGATATAGCTGGGTAGAGGAAACTTAGGCTTCAAAATCATACCATTTAACCTATTGTCTGCCTCAGCTCACATGAGGATGGATAAAGTCTTCATCTCAGGCTAGAGCACTAGTGTCCAAACTTGCTTCTACTACATCAAATATGAAGAGAAAAGAGACTGATAACTCTCTTTTTCACAATTTAGCAGTTGTGGTGCAAACATTCCCTCTCAAGCCCTTTACTCTTCTTAAGGCTCTGAGGAGTGGTTACTTGTAGATGATTCTGAGTTATTACTGAATAACATCCCCACATGCAGTTTGCACAGTATTTATTGAGCAGCTTTTAATGATGAATAGGGTGAGAAATACCAGGCAAAGAATATGGTAATAACAGTACATAAATTTTATTTTCATTTAGCATGAACACACCTGATTTCCTTCAACATTGTAAACATGTCACATTATTAGGCAGTGAAAGTCTGATGAATTTAAACATTTATTTAGACATTGTTTTGAATGGAAAAGGTACTTTAATTCGACTTGCCTCCACTACTCCAGATCACTTTATTTTTATTTGTTTTATTTCACTTTGGTTGGGTTTAATTAAAAACAAATATCCCAAGGAAAGAAAGCAACTGGAAAGTTTTCTCAGGATGGGATTGGTTATTTTAAAGATATTTCTCTTCTTATTCTCCTGAGAACAGAGAGAGAAACTCAAGATAAAATATTTTATGGTCGGATTTTGGCAAATAGCTCATGTTTTGTAGTTAATAAATATGATTCAAACTAAGTGTTTAGAAGGAAACTCTGCTAGACCATTTTTTTAAACATAACTTAAAAAATGCACTAATTAATTATGTACAATTTGGTCATTAGTTAAAGAAGGGAATTTCAGGCTAGGAAGGTGACTTATTCCTATACATAATGTTAAAGAAATAAGTACCTACAAGGTTAAATTACTGCCCTGTAAAAAGACCAACAGACAACGGCCTCACAACTGTCAAGGTCATGAGTTGTTTCATTACCATGATGTATTCTCCAGCACTAAGGTTCTGTCAGTTGTTGTAATAGAAACTCTTACTTTTAGGGTTTATCATTCAGCTGTTAAAAAAAAAGGTTCTGGTTGATCTAAAAACAAAGTAAATAAGCTCTCAGGGTGTGTGCCTGTATGAGTGTTTTGGGTTACATGAAAGTAGGGGAAAAGAGAAAACCTGTACAGTCCTAACTATCATGCTAGTTCTGATCATACAGAATGTTGGGGACTTGCTGTGACTTGGCAGTGCCCTTTTTGTTGAACACATTGCATGCCTATCAGAGGGACTGTCATGAGTCAGGGTGATAGGATAAACGTTTTTCCAAAGAAAGAAAAAGTAAAGAGTGGTCACAGGATTTGGCATCCAGTTGACTAAGTTTGTTCTAAACTGCTTTTCACAGATGATTAGGTGATGTGGTCACTGGATTTAGGGCAGGGAGGATGAGGGAAGCAGATGGAGCTCTGAGATTCCAGGCCTACATATCTGTGTTCTCAGGATGTACGGCCAATTTATAGGGTGACATAAAGTGAGGTGCCAGGATTGATCAAGGGCACTGTAATTTAGAGGGGGGAGTATTTGAAAGTAACAATTTAAAACTATTCTGAGATATTTTAGGTCCCTTTCTTTTTTTTTTTTTTTAATTTATTTTTGGCTGCGTTGGGTCTTCGTTGCTGCACGCAGGCTTTCTCTAGTTGCAGCGAGCAGAGGCTACTCTTTGTTGCGGTGCACGGGCTTCTCATTGCGATGGCTTCTCTTGTTATGGAGCACAGGCTCTAGGCGCACAGGCTTCCGTAGTTGTGGCACGTGGGCTCGGTAGTTGTGGCCCGCGGGCTCTAGAGCGCAGGCTCAGTAGTTGTGGCGCACAGGCTTAGTTGCTCCGCAGCATGTGGGATCTTCCAGGACCAGGGCTCGAACCCCTGTCCCCTGCACTGGCAGGTGGATTCTTAATCGCTGTGCCACGAGGGGAGTCCTAGGTCCCTTTCTTTTAGATAAACAGTTCCCTCCCTTTTATTTTCCTGCCGATCCCATGTCTCTTGGCCACAGTGTAACTGGAAAGAGCAGACCCAGAGAATCAGGAGTCCCAAACCACTTAACATACTTTGACCAATTCTAACCTCCTTTATTCTCTCAGACGTTGATTGGAGGGCATCCTTTGGTCTGTTTGCTCCAGGAATCACCATTTCCAATTGTTTATTAGTGCACACTCTCTTGACGACAAGTTTAAGGAACAAAAGGAAATGAAAGGAAAGGGAAGGGAAGAAAAGGAAAGAAGTGCTCTTGGCTTACGAAACTAAAAAAATCCAGGCATGGTTGTTGAGTAGAAGTTCTGGCTCCTGACATGCTGAAAGTAAATTCTCCAGTAATATCACCAGGCTCCATCTCTCAGCTCACGTGCTGGCTTCATATTCAGGTTCTCTCTCAGCATGGTGGGAAGAACAGTCCTGGTGTTTTAGGCTGACAAAGCCACCAGAGCTTATTATCTCAGAAGGACAGTGCATCTCCCACAACAGATTTGGAGAAAAGTCTTGGGGTGGGCTTCCATAAACCAAGTTTTGGTCCTATACCTATCTTTGGGCAAATAAATTATTGTGGCAAATAGGATGGAATATGCTGATTGGCTAAGGCTGAGCCCAGAGGTATGGTCGTTCCCTAAAAAGGGGGATATTGAGTACACAAAAAAGCTCGTTTACTATAGAAAAGGCAACCCATGGAACAGCAGAAAATATTTGCAAATCATATATCTGATAAGAAGTTAATATCCAGACTATATAAAGAATTCCTACAATTCAACATCAATAAAAAACAACCCAATTTAAAAATAAGCAAAGGATTGAACAGACATTTCTCCAAACAAGGTATATAAATGGACAATAAGCACATAAAAAGATGTTCACCATCATTAATCATTCCGGAAATGCAAATCAAAACCGCGATGAAATACCACCTCGCACACGTTAGAATGGCTACAATCAAAAAACATAAAAGTAACGATGATGTGGAGAAATTGGAACCCATGTGCATTAGTAGTGAGAATGTAAAATGGTGTAGTTACTATGGAAAAGTGTGGTGGTTCCTCAAAAATTTAAAACTGGAATTAGCATATGATCCAGCAATTTCACTTCTGGGTATATACCCAGCACATAAAGCAGGGACTCCAAGAGGTATTTGTACACCCATGTTCATAGCACCATTATTTGCAATAGCTCAAAGGTGGAAGCAACTCCAATGTTCATCACTGGATGAGTGGATAAACAAAATGTGGTATATGTATACAATGACATATCATTTAGCCTTAAAAAGAAAGGAATTCTGACACACACTGGGGCAAGGATGAACCTTGAGGACATTACACTAAGTGAAATAAGCCAGTCACAAAAGGATAAATACTGTACAACTATGTTTATATGAGGTATGTAAAGTAGTCAAATTCCAGGGGCTTGAGAGAGCGGAAAGGGTTTTATTTTTCAATGGGTGCAGAGTTTCAGTTTTGCAAGACATGGTGTTCTGTGGATGGATGGTTGGTGATGGTAACATAACAATGTGAATGTACTTAAAACCACTGACTGTACACTTAAAAATTGTAAAGATGGTGAATTTCATGTATATTTTACAACTTAAAAAAAAGCTATGTCCACTATAGAATTTCTAAAAAGATATGAAGTTGGCCAATCTGTTTCTAAAAAAATTTTCTCCATTTACCCTTTAGGGACTTTCTTCTGAACATCTTCCTTCTAGACACTCCTGGAATCATGCTGATTCTTCAGTGCTCCACCTTGGTTTGTTTCCCCTCATACCAGGTGGCTCTTGAAACTTCCTAATTCCCCACTCTGGTCAGATGCCGATTCAGAGCCCTCCGTAAGGTCATGCCTCAGGTCAGGGAGCCTGTAAGTCAGCTGTGCTAAAAGCTGTTAATGTATGTGTTACATTCAAGAAAGGCATTTTGAAAAGGGGACATCGGAAAATGTGTTTTTAACTAAATGTCAATCAACTCAGCAGCTCTCATTGGATAGTTATCTCTTGGGTTTCCATATAGAACTGGATATAATTGTGATCACTAAGTCAAATCATCAGCTAAGGGTCCTTTTACCATTTATCTGAAAAAGTAACATTTTTATAGCACAAGAGCCATTTGTCACATAGGCAACATAGGATGTTACTTGGATGGCATTTATACCCATGTGGGGAGATAAGAGTTACAGTTAACTCCATTGCTTGCAATCTCACATGCTTTTTAAAAAAAATTTTATTTTATTGACGTATAGTTGATTTACAATGTTATGTTAATTTCTGCTGTACAGCAAAGTGATTCAGTATACATATATGTGTGTGTGTGTATATATATATGTATTCTTTTTCATATTCTTTTCCATTATGGTTTATCACAGGATTTTTTTTTTTAACATCTTTATTGGAGTATAATTGCTTTACAATGGTGTGTTAGTTTCTGCTTTATAACAAAGTGAATCAGTTATACATATACATATGTTCCCATATCTCTTCCCTCTTGCGTCTCCCTCCCTCCCACCCTCCCTATCCCACCCCTCTAGGTGGTCACAAAGCACCGAGCTGATCTCCCTGTGCTATGCGGCTGCTTCCCACTAGCTATCTATTTTACGTTTGGTAGTGTATATATGTCCATGCCACTCTCACTTTGTCACAGCTTACCCTTCCCCCTCCCCATATCCTCAAGTCCATTCTCTAGTAGGTCTGTGTCTTTATTCCCGTCTTACCCCTAGGTTCTTCATGACCTTTTTTTTTTTTTTTCTTAGATTCTGTATATATGTATCACAGGATATTGAATACAGTTCCCTGTGCTATAAGTAGGACCTTGTTGTTAGCCATCCTATATATAATAGTTTGCATCTGATGACTGCAAACTCCCAATCCATCCTTCGCCTCACCTGCTCTTGATTGCACTTTTCCTCAGGTCCTAATTCTGCAAGTTCTGAGCAACTCAATTACAATAGTTGGACAGCCAGATACAGTGCAAGGAGCATGACTCCGCAGCCTAGATGGTCCACCTGATAGACCTACCTTCCAATTCTATTCGTGCCACCCACCAGTCACGTGACCTCCGCAAGTCACTTAAACTATACAATAGGACTAATAATACCAGCTCTCAGGGATGTGATCATTAAATGAGGTCACATAGGGTAAGCTCCTGGCTCATTATATGTCTCCAAATGTTAGTTTCCTTCCTCTTCCTCCTCTGGCACGCTCTCTCCTTTAGAGCTGACTCCAAAGCTACCAATTAAATCAAAGCAAGACTGCAAGACGTTCCCATTGCTCACCTCACTTCAGTGGTACCCACTGTCTCCACCCAGCTGACACTGCTGAGGTCCAACGAGTAAAACGACAACAACAATAAAGGCTTCACACAGAGAGGAGCGTGAATGAATATTCACACTCTGCACAGACAGAAAGAAAATGTTCCCTTGTCTATTCTTAGAAACCAATTCTTGAGCCAAGCCTTGTAACAATGCATATTGCCGAAAGGTGTAATAGTATGTGGTAGTAGATTTTATTGAGAAGAGGGGTGGGTCCTCAAAACTTGGAAAATGCACTTGTCGTTTGTAAAACTCTAAATGCAAATTTAAAAACTGATGTGTTAGACCACTTTTTTTTTCAGAGCCCCTTCTAGTGTCTCCCCTACCTCCACCCCCTGCTGTTCCCATAACTAGAAGTAATTTCATGAGCCAAATAGGATAGTTTTGCAGGTGTGTGTTTGGCATTAATTTTAATTTCTGTTCACATACACGTTATTACTGCCCACTCTCATGAAATAGTTTATTCAACCAAAACATATATCCTAATGAAAGCCATATTTTGGGGGAATACATGAATCCATCTAAGAATAAGTGATTAAATCATCTGTCATTTACTGATGAAAATTTCACTGAGGCATTTGAATTTCTCCAGGGTTGTAAACCAGGGTTTATCTTTACTGGAAACTGGGGTAAGGCAGGATATGGGGAGCAGCATGTTAAATCAGTTGGTCACCCCCAATAATTTTCCCTGGTGTGCCTTGTGCCTACACATTCTACATTACCGCCATCTTTCCCAACTTTCACTTGTGCTGTCTCAAGTTTGCACAAAGCTAAATGCTTCTTAAATGACTAACTGATATGATCAGATGAAATTATTTAGATTTTTGGACTGCTTTCAGAGTAACTCAGTTATGATGCAGTAGGGTGTTTAACAAACCGCCAGGAAGTTGCTGCAAATTCAGCTTCACACAGAACAATTCTTCCAAGTGAACTCTTTCAAACACTGGACTCAGTATCTTCCTTCAATAACTAGCACCACCACCAGCAATAAAAACAGCAACCAGAGGCTTTTTTCCTTCTTTTGTGTTTCTGATCTCTGTGAACTGCACTGCATCTTCCAAATTTCCCAAACCAGAAACATAGAAGGCAGGCTGGATTTACCTGAGAAGCAGTAATGGTTGCTAAGTCCTTATTCTTAGCATCTTAATCTTTTTGAGCCTGTGTACTTCTATCCATATTCACGGCCATCACCTAACTCAGGAATAGATCAATAACTCTCTGGGATCCTCTTAGATCCCTTACCTCTAATGAGTTGCCAGAGAAACTGTTATCAAGCATAAATCCGGACGCATAAATCCTTTGTTTATAAACGGTTCATTGAATACTACTGATCCCAGGATAAAATCAAAATTGATTAACGGTGTATTGGAAAACTTCATGATCTGGCTCTTGTTTATTTTCCAGCCTCATTTCTTACTATTTCCTATCTTTACTCTGTGCCTCAGAAACAGGAATTATTTGCAGTTCCTTGACCACATCATTCTACTTTTCTCTCTCTTACCTACAGTCTCATATATATATTTTCCACTTCATCTGGGTGCTTCCCATCCCCTTTTCCCTGGCCTTCTCCATTTTGCCAGTGGAGTTCCAGCTTGGAAATCATCTTGTCCAGGAATTCTCCCTTTGTGGGCTGGTCAGGTGCATATGCAAGTTACTGGCCACGTACCATGTGCTTACCCATCGTGGCGCCTTTCACACACTGTCTTCACACCCTCCGCCACCGAACCGAGGGTCAGGAGTGTGCTGAGTTCACGGTCAGCCCTACCAGCTGTGGTTCTGTGAAGACTGACTTGGTGGCTCTTCCACCTCCTCCAACACATGCTCTCATTCAATTCTTTGTATTTCCCGGAAGGCTCCCCAGAGAACTAGATTGACATCATCATCGCAGCTCCCAGGCACAAAACTCTAAGACTTCATGACTACAAAGGACAATACAGGGCCCTTTAGCTGTAGAGACAGTGTCCGCACAAGCCCCAGTCAAAAAGTATTTCATGGGGATGCAAAATGAGCATCTGGCTTGTATATATCTGCTTTGTCAGAGATTTCTTAGCACATTATGTCTTCACATTTTTCAAACTCTGTGCTAACACAATCCTGGAAGATCCTCTGGGGGAGGGTCAGGCATTTAAAGTCAGAGCTTGGAATTATTTTTGCTGTGTGCAAACATCTTTCTTGGCCAGAGTACATCCCCAGAATTGACTTTGGCCTGGTTAGATCTGAGAGGGCTTTGAGAAGTGACCAGTGAATGCGAATATACGTATTACTACATCCAATAACTGATTTTTTTATAAATAAATGCAAACCATGCACAGATATTAAACAATGGTTACCTTTTGCTACCTAAGGAAAATCATACACTTCTCTTTCTTTCATTTTTTTGTTTCTGGGATTCAGAATCATGAACCACAGAGCTTGCATAGATCTGATTTTTACATAATATTTTGTGGCTTTTTTTTTAACTTTTTAATTAATTTATTTATTTTTGGCTGTGTTGAGTCTTCGTTTCTGTGCGAGGTTTTTCTCCAGTTGTGGCTAGCGGGGGCCACTCTTCATCGCGGTGCGCGGGCCTCTTACTATCGCGGCCTCTCTTATCGCGGAGCACAGGCTCCAGACGCGCAGGCTCAGTAATTGTGGCTCACGGGCCCAGCTGCTCCACGGCACGTGGGATCTTCCCAGACCAGGGCTCGAACCCGTGTCCCCTGCATTGGCAGGCAGACTCTCAACCACTGCGCCACCAGGGAAGCCCTATTTTGTGGCTTTAAGTAATTTAAATCAACTAAATCTACTGATGTTGCATGTTATCTTTTTAAAGAAAAGAGTAAAAGGAAGAGGAAGAAATCATTGATTCATTATGAACTTATTTTTTTTCCTCATGTATAACTTTTCAGCTCATGTATAACTTTTTTTCCAAATACACCTTTGCTTATGGCCATCCTTGCTCTTTATTTTCATGAATTATTAGGTCAGTAAACACTCCAGCTAAGTTATAAAAATTTACATTGGTCCCATCTACACGTACCTGTATGTTTTCTTTTTCTTCTTTTTTTAAAAAATCTAACTCTACCATTTTAAATTTCTTTAATTTCAAACCAGGATCATATAGATGTTTTCCTGTGGTTTATGCATTCACTCAACAAATGTTTTTTGAGTACCTATGATATGCCAGACACTTTCTTAGATGCTGGTTATACAGAAGTTAACAAAACAAAACAAAACAAAACAAATGACTGCCTTCACAGAACATACATTCTAGTAGGTGAGTCATCTAATACAAAAGAGAAATAACATATGTGTCATGTTGGATAACTGTATGTATAAGGACTAAGTATTATTTAACAGTAAATCAGGGAAATGACAGAAGTGTTGGATGAGCATGGGCAGTTTTAGAGATGAGGACCTACATCAGTTTGGAGGGTGAAGTTTTAAAAAGTTGTGAAAGAGGTTGGTCTGAAATTTCCCTTTGCTTTGCATTTGAACAACAGACTTGCAAGTAAATCAATACTATACACAAGGCAATAAAGGAGCTGTTATATCTGTTTCAGGAAAACATTCCTTTATCACTCTTGGAAGTTACTTATAAACCATGTTCCATATTCATCTAAAGGGAACTTGCTTTAAGTATTCTAAATGGTATTATTTTATCAGTAATGATACATCTATCACTAATGTCGTCACTGTCACTAGTGACTACATTATGCATTATACCTTAATGTAACTACCTGTATGTAAAAAACTATGTACTCACATCTTTTTCAGTACATCAGCCCACTTTTAGTCTTAATTAGTGACATTTTACTGTGTTGCAGCTCAGCTTGCCTTAACTGAAAACCATGCAATTTAGGGCACAAACAAGGGAAGGTAAGAAGACAGCAAGAAGCCTAAATACAAATTTCATGTTATTTAGAATCAAGCTTAATACATACAACAGAAACTCTACGACATGGAGGGTGAAGAAAATGAAATCATTTCCAAAGGTATTTATTGAGAAATAGTAAAGATATACATATTTTTACAAGCTTTTAATATTAATTTACATTTCTTTAAATTATGTAGGCCCCAATAATCTATACTTTACTAATACGTAACAGAAACCCTTGACTTTGTTAGATTTCCATAATGCTACCATAGTTGGGAGTCAAAAATGCAACTTTGGCTCAAGATGCTTGTTTGTTTTTAAAAGAAATACTAAATGCCATATTCACTGAGAATGCAGGCTTGTCATAAACAAATGTGCATTAAAAAAAACCCAAAAAACCCTTCATACTGAGCATGCTGTTGACACTATTTGGAATCTTAGCTCACCAGAGACTAAGGGAAAAAACATTTTTAGAGTGTTATTATCTACTTTTTGTGCACAAATTGCATGATACTAAAATATTTTTTTGCCTCTGAATTTGATTTACAAATCTTTGCAGGGTGTAATGACTTAATCTTCTCTGTGACACTATTGTAGCTGGGCCACCTGTTTTGCTATTCTTCAGGTGTAACACGAGGTGGTTACCTGTCCCGGTGATATCACAAGTTTGTACATACAGGAACCAAAAACCCATGTCCGTGACAAAACATTTCAAATTGGTTTATAATAAGGCACAATATTCTATATGTCAACAGAACATGGAAACTTCCAAAGGGGCTTTTTTGTTTGTTGGTTTATCTTTTGTTTTTAAGATCGGAAAGGAATAGGATCTTGGGTTCCTAGGTGGGGAAGAGAAGCGTTCTAGCCTGAGCATGCTCAAGGTCACAGGACAAACTGTGATGTGGGCTCACTGGCCTGCACCACGGTGCCAGGCAAACTGTTCTCCGACAACCTAGCATTTAGGTTTTAGGCTGGCAGCCTCTTCTGAACACATCATCATCGGAGAAGAGGTCTGTGAGAAATAGCACTGCTGATGTAATCAGTGACTTTTCTCTTTGCCCTGTAAAGGGGTGTTCCTTTCTGTACCTGCAGGTTTAGCAGCATAAGAAGCCTTGCCTGTTTGATATGAAAAAAAGAGTGAAAAATTTCGATGTAATGCCAAAATTCTATCATTTAAAGAACCTGGCTCTACAGTAAAGATAATTTTGCTTTGTTCACAGTAATAAATATTTAAGGTTTTAGTGCACAAAATAGAATTATGTATTGATAATCAATGCAGCTCTTTAATTTTTTAAAACTACTATTTTCAAGCTAAAGGCCAATAGAAATATAAGATTTTTTATTATTATTATTATTATTATTATTATTAAGTATTCCAACCTTAATTTGTCTGCAACAGTACTTGGTGCAGAGGTAGCCAAAAGCTACAAAATTTAAAGATTAAGATTAAGGTCTACATGTGATGAAACCACAACCTTAAAATCTGCAAAATAGGGTCTCAATCTCTTTCTGCCCAATGTAAACATGGCCTTAGCGTACAGTAAAGAAATACAGGTTTATAGCCTGGAAAATAAAATCACATTTCCATAGCAAATGTTGTGATCAGTGTACAAAGCACCAATCATTTGGGAACCACCGAAGCCTCAGATGATGGATTATCATGGACCAGCCTCTGGTTAGGAGCACTGCTTAGTAGCTGGATGGCAAGTTCCACACTGTGACATTTTAAACACAGAACTGCAGGTGTAGACACCTTTAAAACACTCCTAGATCTTGAAGTCTTAAATTTCCACAAGGGAAATCATGTCATACGAAATGACAGGAGAACCTGTATCGTGTTCCTAACATGGGCTACACACCAAGAAAAAAAAACATGCAAACACAACGATGACAGGCTCTCCTTGCAATGAATGAAGTCCATTGTGCAGTAATGGTACAGCCAGAAACTAAGGTACGCAGGTCTGTAATGGAGAGAAACTGGATGGATGTGTTAAGACAGAGAACCAGATACTATTTCACTGTTGTAACTTCAGTAATGCTGCCAAGATCTGGCTCACTTGTTAATTTATTTTATAATGATAGTCTAGGTAAAATTTTCATTGATTCACTTCTTTCCTTAGAAACCGTCTGGGGCATTCACTTTCCACTACTGATGACACTTCATTTTTGCAATGGCATTGGGAATAAATGCACTTAGCTTTATTTTAAGCCCTGTTCACCCAATGTGAATTTTAAGCCACGTTCATGCATATTCTAAGAAAGTTTGGGTGATATTTGCTTATGATTTTCATCAGAATATTTTCCTCTATACAACCTAGACGTATCAACAAGTCAAACTCCAAATAGTATAGGTCATCATGAGTATGGCTCTTAGGTTTCTCCGTAAAACTGTAGAAAGGGTACTTGAGGTTTCAACATACATTTCACTTTCTAAGTAAAGGTCCCACAGTCTTTCCCAAACCTTCTGCTTCTGGTTGGATGCACAAATAGTTGCCTCATACAATTATTGGAATTATTAAGAACCCAAATAAAACACAAGCTTTCCTTTATTATTATTGTTTTCTTATTGCAACAAATACTCAGTTTCTTGCTGATGCATTATTAAGCTTTGATAGCTTGAATTTTAAATTTGGTCATCTTAAGAATGATCACAAAGGTTTTTGTTCTTCATTATCTACAGAGATTTTAACCAAAGTTACATTGTAACACACAAATGCTGTCTTGTCTTTAAGGCACAACACATCAGTATGAACATTCTGTTTGCCAAACTTAAAAAAGAGACATGATTAGATTCCCATTTCCCCTCCCACTACCCTCCCCGACAAATGAAAGAAAAATTGCATCCACTTTCAAAGTCAGCTGCTAATAAAGTCACAGTAAATTACTTTCATCAATAATTTACACAAATTACAGGTCTAGATAGGACTGTCCTTACACAGTCTGAGTGCATTCCAATTCAGATTTTCTGGGCTAGGTAGGCTAAAGTCAGATTCAAACCTCAGGGCTGAGAAGATCTCCCATTTTGAGGAATGTTGTTGAACCTTGTCAGACGGAGCCTGTGTTGGTGCTTTGCCAGGGTGAGAGCTCTTTGCTAAAGCTGTTATTTCCAGTTAGGACTCATTCGGTGTGTACCAGCAACCTCCACAGATTTTTTTTTTTAAACCATTAAAGTGTTGTAAATATAAGACCATAGAGCTTCCTTTCTGTAGCACTAAAGTTTAATTCCATTCAGCAATCTGAATTCTTCATTCTGGAATTCTCATTCCAAATATGATTTCATCCTTTAAGACAATTTATATGTGTAAAGCCAGAGGCATTGAATCACACATAAAAATTCAGTGTACTTGAAATATAAAAAAAAAAAAAAAAAAAAAAAACAACAAAAAAAACGGATCTCCAGCTAGAGAACACAGTTACAAATACTCTAATTCCAGTGCTTGATGTAGAGCCAAGAGGTCTGAATGACTTGATATCCTCCAAAAGGGCATATTGTGCTGTGTGGTTAAGAGAGGGAGGGATGGGAGAGAGAAGGGGAAGGGATGGAGAGAGAGCATAACTATTATCTCAGTGAAGCAGCGGTCCACACAAGGAAGTGTAGTTCACTCAAGTTCAAGGGAGGGAGTTTAAGGGAGGGATGATCATATTTGAAGGCTTGGTAGTATCAATGTGGTATTGTCAAAATAATAGAGAAATAGATCTGAACTGGATTTTAATGATAATAAAAGAAAGTAATAAGATTTCTTAAGTAGTTTAATATTTATTTTGGAAAGTATCATTACTAATATCAGCATCCGGGAAAGCAAGCTGAGCATCAAAATCCTATGTGGCTGGAGGAAAACAAATTTTACTTACTACATCACTCCTTAAGGTCCATCTCTCAGAAAAAATGATAAACTTCCTAAATCCAAGGCTTTTTGTCTCTTTGAGAGGAAGAGGGTGAATTCCTCTCTACATTAAAAAATAATTTGAAGCTGGACTATATAAGGTAGAAAAAAAACGTGGGGATGATCAAGTTTCTTACTTGTCTGGGGTAAGTAATAATTTAAGCCAGCAGAGTTGACCTGATTTATTCCCTTGGTGTGGGATTGAGGGAAAGCACTCCAGAATGCCTGCTCAAGGGGGAGATATCACCCCCTTAAGGGGACAAAAATGAGTTTTTGTGGGGAAAAAATTCTTAGATATTACAATGGTTTGTGGCTCTCCAAAGCTATACCAGTAATGGTATATGCGTGGTATTAAAATTTCATGAAGGGTTGTGATTAGGAAAAAAATGTCTAAAAATACTTCATTGTGGACAATAATGAAAAAAAAGAAATAATGCACTATAGCAATTAACAAAATCAAAGCTTTATTTGTAAGTTTGGGCTGATCACATCTTGTAGAATATATATTTGCATGTAAAATGGAAATATATATATATTATATGTAACATGGAAAAGACACTTTATTATAAAAATTAATAATTCAAATAATAATCACTATTGTTATATAGTTTTTTACTGCCCAATATGGTAGCCACTAGCCCAATATGGCTCTTGAGCACTCAAAATGCGGCAAGTCCAGTTCAAAATACACACTGGATTTCGAAGACTTAGAATTGTTTTAAAAATGTAAATATCACATGAATAGTTTTTATACTTATTAGGTGTTTAGACAACAACATTTTGAGTATATTGGTGCATTATTAGAACTAATTCTACCTGTCTCTCTTTTTAATTTTTTTAAACACAGCTTCCAAAAAATTTAAAATTACAAATATGGCTCACATCATGTATTTCTATAGGGGAGTTCAGTTGTAAACTTTGAAATTTCTTCTTAGATTTACAAAACAAACTATGCTTTTGGGTCAAATTAAAGCACAAAATTCACTTAGAAGTAACTTTTTAAAAATTCAGCTCAGATCTATTTGTAATAGCAAAATAGTACTTTATATTTTTGCACATGCGATTACAGCTACATCCAAAGAAGAGCATGCATTCTGGATACTAGAGAAACCAACCACCTGTGTTTCAAAATAGAATTATAAGCCTTCACCATCACCAAAACTGTACCTACATAAACAACCATTTGGAAATAGCATTCTAACCAAGGTTCTTATCCACTTGGAGTCATGCCTTTTTCTCCTGAAGTTTTGGGTTTAAAGCAGAAGGTGTTAACAACTGGTATACCAAGTCTAGTTTTCATGCCACGCATAAATGGGGCTGACTTTATAAGTTTTAACTTTCAAAGGCATATACTGTTTCTGGTTTGGAAAAGTGAATTTTATTAGCCCTGACCTAGATGTGTGTGAATTTCACATAGGCTAAAAGACATGTAAAATGCTTGCTATGGTGGCCGCACTGACTGCTCTTTGTTTTGTGTAATTATGGTGCCAATATGAAAAATTGAAACAACAAGGACTCAGGACACTGACAAACTCCAGAAGGTATTTCAACTGTGTGCAACCGGAAGGATTTCAAGTGGTCGTCAGCTTGGGTCACTGACACTGCTAATTAAGACCGAGGGGCACTGTGGGAGGATGAGTCTGAAAAACTCTCTTAATGTTATGGAAAAGCATGGAATATTTCAAGTATGGCTTCCAACGCGTCACCAAACCTTCTAAAGTGGAAGCTCCTTCTTTTTCTTCATTTTGCATGATTTGTATTGACTACAAACATAAATCATATCTTTTATCTTTCTAGTATCACTATAGACTTTCCTAGGAAACTGTTTGTTTTTTTTTGGGAGGAGGGCGAGGGGGGACAGAAATCAGATAAACACTCCAGCACATGCAAGTGTTTAGTGAAGTCTTTATCAGATGATGATTTGAAATCTCCTCAGGATAATAAAGACAATATTCTTTCTATGTAAAACAATATATGCTGACATGTCATTGTTCAACAATACTTATTCATCATTTTGCTTTGTTTTATAAATTACATCACTGTAATCCTGGCTAGATGATATTTTGCTATCAATCAGTGAAGGAAGCAGTAGATCTCAGTGTTGTGTTGATTGATAGTCTGGTATCTGGGGCCTATCTTGATATCATTCTCCTTTTGATGCTGGACCAACCAGTTAATGGTTTTTTAATTGCCTTGATTTTTTCAGAAATATGGGCCAGATGAAAAGGCTGATTTAAATACCTAGGGCCTATGAGATCTTCTGAATATATTCAAAGCCAGGTGCTTGGCTTCAATCAAGTACCAATGACTCACCAAAACAAATAACACTCTTCTAGAAGATGTAAGGGACATTGCCTCTAAGTCTCTATAACAAGTTGGCACAAAAGGATTTGAATAATATACCCCACTCCAATAGCATTTATTAACTTCTCTAGTAAGTTTTTTTCTTCATCTATTAAAGCTACCCTCAGATTTATCATCATGGGGCATAATTAGTACTAGGCACTCACAAGAACCATATGGTATAGAGGATGGATGGGAAAAGGGTAAGAATTGAGCCACTCACATGGCTTTCTATGGAGCTCGTTAAGAGTCTTTAATCTTGTTGAACTTCATGTGCTCAAAAATGGGTTTTTTTCCCCCATCTTTCTTATATCTGTGTGTATTACACACACACACACACACAAACACACATAAGCACACACACAAATAAATGTAACTAAATGTTCCTACATTTCCTATGAAGTTTCAGGCAAAAAAAATGCTAGACTCCAAATGGTTTATTTGAATGTAAGTACTGACCTTCTCATGCTCTTACTGCTTTGCATCTATAAATTTAAATCATTTGTCAAGCTGCCATTGGGCCAAACTACAGGAATGCAAACAAAAAAGCTTGCATTAGAAGTATCACACCAACATTGTTTGAAACAGGTTACCTTTTTTGCTGCCTGTTCTTCTTCTACACCATCCCCAATTACAACATATACTACTTTTCTGCCAAACCTTTGCATTATTCGTTCAAAGCAACTTTCTTTTCCTGGAAGATAAACAAGATAAAGTTCAGAGTGAAGTTACCTGGTTAGCGGCATGCTCCTCATCTCGGCCATCTCCAATCACAACATAAGTTATGTTAGTGCCAAATCTGGACACTATACGCTCAAAACAGCTTTCCTTGCCTGAAAAACAATGCACTGCTTATTCTTCCAGCCATTGCATTCATTAACCTAAAGATTCATAAAGTGTTAAGTTACTTTCTCTTGAACATCAATCACTTAAACTCGCTTGCAAACTCTGGGTTTATGAAATCAACAAATATGGTTGAATACTCTAAGTCTTTACTTAAGACAGATTATTAAATGAATGTATTTCACACTCCAAAAAAAGTCAGTAGGGCTAAGTATCTAATCGGAAAAAATGTTTATATCTTTTTGATATCTTTCAGTCCATCAAAAGACTATAGGAACAACTTTACAAGCCACTATCAGTTTTTACATTTATTTGTGTAATTCTACATTCTATCTAGTTTGTTTTAAGTGGTATAGACAAGTCAGGTAAAATTATTACTGTGAAAAGTTGAAGGTTCACCTAGAACAAAAGAGGAAATACTAAGATATGGATTTATCTTGATAAACAATTTCTTTCTTCAAGTGGCTGGGAGCTAGTCTGCTCAGATTAATTGTACTAAGGGTGCTATTTGCTTGGGCCACAGTACTGGTGACACTAGTATCCTCTGATCGCACTGTGGGAATAACACCACAGAATTTCTACATGTTCTTTGTTTTTACAACACTGGCATTATTCTCTGAATTTCATTCCCAGCATGTTCATTCAGTCATGGCTACTTTTTCACTTTTTCTTACTCTGATAGTTCAGAACTCCAAAAAATACTAGCTTAAAGGGAAAAATAGAAATGATTTGTTTTCAGATTAAAGATAAGGAACAATTTGGGCAATAAGAAAGAATGTCGTCCTTACCAGAGGAAATGTTTATGCTTGCGTAAAACTACTTGATTTGTCAAAAAGCAAAATCAGGTTCGATGTATTAATCCTGCTAGCATAAATATACTTATATGAAAAATGAATGGGATTGGTACCAGGGCTCTGAATTGCAGTGCTTAGGAGAATGAGGAATTTACTTTATGAAAGCTTGGCTCTCTTTAACTATACTCCCAAAACAGCTGTAGCTGGGGGCTCTTTTTGCCTGTGCCAATATCAGAACTCTGCAAGGCCCAGGGCAGGTTATTTCTGGTAGGGGATTTTAGGATTCTGAACTCTTGTCAAACTGCCAGAGCCTAAGTTTGTTGACATTCAGGGCACATTGTACAACCCATCTATTTCCCCAGGCATTTCCTTGACAGATGACAGAATACATGAGTTGTTTTCTTTTAACTCTTTCAAGATGGCAGAAGTTGATGAGCTTTTGTTTTTGAAAGTTTATTAGAAGTCTTAGTGCAGGTGAAAGGCACTTAAAGTCAAAGATGGCTCCACAGATAGCAATGATCTACATAAACAAGGTTGTAGTTCTTTGAGTGCTACTGAACGTTTCTGGAAATGTGGATTTCCAGCCATTCATATGTTATGAATGCTCCAATTATGTTTTCTGATTCATGAATTTTTTTTTTCCCCTGGAATTAAGGTTACTAGTTCAATCCATCTGACTCCCTTATAATGCCAAAAGAGTATTTTTATCTTAGATCTAGATTATTGCATATGCAAGGATGTAATACCATATACTATATTAGGTAAAATATTAAATACTATAGCTAAAGGTACTGTATATTATTTAGATAACATGTGCCATAATGAAATACAAATATAATATAAATGTATATGTATATATAAAGAGTCAGAACTATCCAGATACTGAGTTCAGAATTTCATAGGCAACAGTTTTCATAAAGTTTGCACATGCTCATAGAGTTGCAGGGGACTTTGTTATTTGAGCTCTATTCAAATTTGCTTGATATTCTTATAGCAAAATTGATGAAAGAGGGAATCATGTGGAGACACACATTAAGAAAATCCCCCAAAACACAGATATGAACATATTTCACACAGAGTTAGAAATAATTTTCTTACCTATTTTAGTTGCACTGTAAATATTCTCAATGGGAAAAGCACCTCCTAAACTATAGAGTAGAACCTTCGCAAGTGCTGGGATCAGCTGGGTTGTTGTTACCAAGACATTTACGCAGTTACTCCTAAGATGAGGAGGAAACAGGCATTTTTGTTTTCTAATACTAGATCACTTCTAATAGTACAAATTTTAAATTATCCTGCAGTCTTTCAATTCCATAATGAACAGCCCCTGATAACCTACCCTTTCAATAGTCAACAGTTGTTTATGGTACCTATCACCCGGTAGGCACAATACCAGATGCCAGAAATACATCCCAAAATGAAGGAAGTGAAGGAAAATAAGTTTGCTCTCCTACCCAGATCACAAGCTAGACAGGGAGGGAGACAAGTAAATAGACCCCTGCGAATAAGAAATGTGTTCTATAACCAAGATCTCCTCAGGTCCCTGTGGAACCTCACAGAAGGATCCCTACCTCGGCCAGTGGCAATCATGGAAAGATCATTAAAGGGGGCATGGCTTACCTCTGAGTTTTACAAGTATGCACATCAGCAGTTTTCATAAAACTTGCACATATACAAAGAGTCACAGGGGACTTTGTTATTTGATGCAGGTAAGGTATTTTTTAGGGTGATAGGACTCCATGTCCCAGAGTTTTTAGAGCCTGGGAAAGTAGAGGACACAGGAAGGGAGGAGGTGATGGGATGTGTAAGAGGAGTTTTTGGATTTTGTGCAAGAAACAGCCCAGAGAGTCCCAATCAAGGTACTGACAAATGGTGCATCCTGAAGAAGTAAAAATAGAGAGGATTCTTATTTAGAACAGAAGGGGTTGAGTCCCTGAATCTCCTTCTAACAACCAAGGGCAAACTGCATTTAATGGGCCTTGTTTTAATCCATCTACTAAGGCCTTACCCTTTGAGAGTGAGAATCTCCCACTCTGCAATTTACATCTGTTTCTTTCACAGTAGCACAGGATGGGGGGGTGAGGGTGCAGCGGGGAAGGTGAGATAAAGGAAACACCAAGGGAGGGGAGACTGTTAGCCTGAGTTAGGGAACAGAATGGACTGTGGCCCTTCCTTCTGGATTACAGGGAAATTGAGCTGTCCCGCCTGGAGGGGCTCAAACCACACACCTTAAACTGGGAATCAGAAGGCATATAGCTATGCACCTTTCTCTACTAGATATTTTGTATCATGAGCCTTTAATACATATTTGTAAGGGCTGATACAATATTCTCTAGAATTCTGCAGACTGATTTTCAGAAAACTGGTCTCAAGGGCAACTTAGAAGGACAAGGTGAGCGCTAAATTCTCATAGGTATGTATATGCTTAGCCCCCAGTACTCTTCATATTATGCTTTATGTTCTTTAGACATATCATGCGTAAAGAAGACTACAATTTATTTAAAAACAATTATAAAACCTTTATAACGATAGCCTTTTAAAACATTTTCATTTCTAAATTATCTCCATAGACACCTGATTTTTGTAATAGGAGCATTGACTCCTAGATACAAATGATAAGGTTATCAATTTATATGGGACAAAGAAACAAAGACTTCTAGAGATAGAAGTTTAATAAGTATCATGAATACAATATTAAATTTTACTAATCAAAAAATAAAGAGCTAGAAAGTGACTTGCCTATGATCAGACAAAACTTCCCCAAATAATGGCAGACTACTAAGAATAATACACAAACACATTACTGTACTGTGACACAAGGTTCTACATCATATTTCATCAAAATAAGATGCTATTCAATGTCATATATAGATGAGTGTTACAGAATGAAAACATGGTGGAATAAAATACAGCACAGGCTTTCTAAATTTATAGATGTGGTTTTGAAATCTAATAAATAAATTACAAACATTGCATATATTTATATGCAATTTATAATGCACTGTAATTTTCAATTACAAACATTGCATACATTTATAAATTGCATATATAGACATTTGTAAAATGCAGACAAATATAAAGAAGAAAATGAAAAGCACCAATTATTTAACCATCCAGAAATGATAACTGCTGTCCCCATTTTGTGCATTTATTTTCAGATTTTCAGTTTGCATATAGATTGTTTTCCCATTAGGATCATACTGTATGTGTAATCTTACATTTTACTTTTTTCATTTGTTTTTATCATGAGCCTATTTATATATGTCATATTGTCCATTATTCTCCCTCTCCAACAAAACATAATGTATGCAAACTACTCTATCTTGTGGCTGCACCACCATTTTTTAAAGTTAAGCTTAGTCACTAAGACGCTTTTGATTTCTCAGTATCATAAACAATGCTACCTTACATATAAATTTTTCCTATGGATATGATTATGTCCTTTGACTACATTCCTAGAAGAGGAATTAGAATCAGAGTGTACACACTTTGCTACAGGCTCTGATATATAATTCAGCAGTGTTTGGTGTAAACATCTGCTTTGCTGACAGAGTTTGTGAAATTTACCAACAAGGTAATAGATGTGGATAAATTGGCAACTTTCATGGTACTTAAAACTTCAGTGTACAATGATTTATTTTTCCCCTTCCTTCCCTTGTCATACATTTATTTATTTAATTAGTTAGTTATATCACATACCCATGTGTTTAATAATAATCTATATATAATATACAATGGCTACACATAGATAATCTATATAACAATGTAATGTAATACCCTTTGGTTTTTAACTATCTAGGAGACCTCTTTAAAAATAATGAAAGCACCTTCTACATTTTACACACGATTTTAGGGGCTGGAGTCCTCACATCCCAGCTTCCTTGTCCTTTGGTCTCCATGTCTCTGTAACTGCACAGAGCTCACAAGGCGGCAAGTCCCATCTTAAAACAGCTTTAATTGTTAGGCAATTCTTCCCACATGGAGCCAGAAGCTCCCTTCCCTGGCTTCCTACTCATTGGGACCAACTCTCTCCTTCATAGATGCAGAGGGAAATGTAATTTATTTCCAGCCCAACATCTCAACTAGTTGAAATTGGTAACCTTGTTCCACACACGGCTCTTCTTCAGACTAAACTCCTTGGTTCCTCCCTCTGACTGTTCCTTTTATGTAGTTTCCACAGCCTAAACTCTTCTGGCCACTTTGCTGGACACAAGATGCTACAAATACGTCACAGCCCCTGTTGGAATGAGGTGCCCAGAACTGAGCAAAGTACTCTGTTCTGCTTCCCCAGCCTGACCCAGGAATCTACTGCCCCCTCCCCTCTCCATTTAGAGACTCTGCTATAAATGCAGTGGCTTGTCATGCCACAGGGTTAAAAGCCACGTGCGGGATACGGGACACACTCGTTTACTTCCGTGTTCTGATTAGACTCTCCTTTTACCCTGCTAAGGTTTCTCTGTATCTTGATTCAATCAGTCCAAATATTAGCTCTTCTCTGAATTTTGTGTTACCCACACATTTGCTAAGCATGATTTTATTTATTCATCCAACACAGAAATAAAACTAAGGAATAGGATAGAACAAAGATTCATCCCCACCCTACTAGCTATCATGTTCCAGATTTATATTATTAATTAGCATTTATGGCACATGGTATGCAACTAGTTATGTCAATTCAGTTCTATTATCTACACTAACAAGTCAGCATTTCACTGTTTGAACTAAACAACACAAAGGTTACAAGTTTTTCAGGAGCTTTCTCTTGCTTTTTTTTGATGTGTTCAAATTATGTATATTCTCTATAATGGCATAAAAGACTTAAAAACATGCACTAATTGTATAAACAGTATTGTGTTCTTTGCCATCATCTTCTGTACTTTGTCACCAAAAGAGTGCTTTTAAATTTGCAAGTCAAATGACATTCCCATGGGGTTTATCAGGGGTCAAGAGGAGAGAACGGTAAAGAGATGGATCTGCCAGTTATTCTGAGAAGCAGCAACCCCCATCCTCCATCCCAACACACACACACACACACACACACACACACACACACACACACACACACAGTGAATTTTAGGTCCCTTCAAACTCTAAAACAAATCTGGGAATTAAAACATTTTGATATATGCTATGCTATTAGAACTACATCTTCAATACAATAAACATAGAAACTGAAACAATACCACTTACCTAGTACTAATAATTGATAAAGATTTAAGTGCATTTGTTAGCCAGGAGTCCGTCAGACCTTCAATCTCAGCCCTCAACTGCAGCCACGCATCTCTCTTGGCGGGGCCAAGAAGTCCTGCAACACAGAAAAGTAGGGCAGAGTCAAGAGATGAACATTTTTCAGGGATGCCTAGTTTGGTCTTCCTTCTGTCTACTCCAGATGATTTTTATTCCCGCCTACATCAAAAAGAGAGAGACTGATATCAACACTGATCTTCCATTTCAGAATTGATTATCCATTGATTCATTCATTCCACAAACATTTATTGAACAACTTCTACACATCACATTCTGGGCTAAAAATTAGGGATGTAACAGTGAAAGAGTGGGTCCCAGCCTCTGCCCTCACTGATGCTAGAATCTGGCACGGTGGATGCCAATCACCCGAGGAGCTTTGACAACTACTCCAGAAGACTGACAGGATAGGTCTGGAGAAGAAGTAGGGGTCTACCAGCCTAGGGATACAAACCTCAAATATTTTGGTTGTCTGAAAATGTTTAGTTTCTTAATAATCACAACCATTACCACTTGGAAACAGTAATAATGACATTATCACATATAGCTATAGAGTTTTCTAGAATTTGTTTCTAATACTAGTGCTAAAGCTGTCAGAAATACGTTGTTTTGTAAAAAGGAATTAAGAATTTTGTTTAAAATCCTGAAGCCTATGATACAGCTATAGACGATGATTGAAAACTACATTGATGTTAGGATAAGAAAAGAAGTAGGCATACTAATTTTATTGAAAAAGCTGTTGCTTTCATGAGAAAACAAGATCATGTAAATCTATTAAAAAATAAAGTTCCTTAGGTAAATCATATTTCAGAATACTAAGAGTTCATTTATAGGTGGATAACTTTTTTTAAATAAATAAGTTAATTTATTTATTTTTGGCTGTGTTGGGTCTTCATTGCTGTGCACGGGCTTTTCTCTACTTGCGGCGAGCGGGGTTTACTCTCTATCGCGATGCACAGGCTTCTCATTGCGGTGGCTTCTCTTGCTGTGGAGCATGGGATCTAGGAGCGAGGGCTTCAGTAGTTGTGGCACGCGGGCTTCAGTAGTTGTGACTTGCGGGCTCTAGAGTGTAGGCTCAGTAATTGTGGCGCATGGGTTTATTTGCTCAGCGACATGTGGGATCTTCCCGGACCAGGGCTCGAACCCGTGTCCCCTACATTGGCAGGCGGATTCTTTTTTTTTTTTTATAGCTACTTTATTTATTTATGGCTGTGTTGGGTCTTCGGTTCGTGCGAGGGCTTTCTCTAGTTGCGGCAAGTGGGGGCCACTCTTCATCGCGGTGCGGGGACCGCTCTTCATCGCGGTGCGCGGGCCTCTCACTGTCGCGGCCTCTCCCGTTGCGGGGCACAGGCTCCAGACGCGCAGGCTCAGTAGTTGTGGCTCACGGGCCCAGCTGCTCCGCGGCATGTGGGATCTTCCCAGACCAGGGCTCGAACCCATGTCCCCTGCATTGGCAGGCAGATTCTCAACCACTGCGCCACCAGGGGAGTCCTCGGTGGATAACTTTTTAAATCAAAATTTATAGTTCCTACTGAGCCTCATTTGTCATTATTTCAATAAAGAGATGCTAACATATCACAAAAAATGGACTCATATCTCATTGTTTAAACTTTTTAAGCTATACGATTATTTACTAGTAATCTTGTTAATTTTTAAATAATTTTAATAATACCCTTTAAGAGGGAAATAATGACATGCCTGAATGATAAAAGTTAATTCAGATTTCCCAAAGGGATATTTATCTTAAAGTTAAAGTTATTACCCTCAATTGCTTTTAAATAGATTACCTATTTATTTGATTTTACAGAAGTGTCTTGTATAGAGTGTTAGAGTGAATTAGGAAACCTAAGTTGCCTGCCTAAACCCCTGGGCAGGTTAGTAGCCTGCAGGAGCCTACTTCTCATTTGGAAATAAAGATCTTCCATATCTAAGCTCTGTTTTGGTTCTAACATTATTACTGTCTATGGTTCTACATGTTTTGGTTCTCTTGTAGTTACTGAACATCTATTGAGCATCTGTTATGTGCTTCAAGCTAGCCAGGCACTGGGATACAAGGCCAACAGACACACAGCCAACCTTAAGATGTGTATGGTGTAGTATATACTTTACAGATGAAAACTTTATTTACTATATTGTATTCTATGACATATATGTAAATATACACATGTATAGCATGCACAAATATATATTTAGCTGTCTTATTTCAATTTTAGATTCTGGTTTATACTCCTCAACCATCCCTCTTTTTTAAAAAAAGAGAAACAAACAAAAAGCCCTGAGAGAAGAATCTGAAGTGCCCTCATACCTAATCCTACGATCTTGTTGCCCTAAAATTGATCCTAATGATAAAGACCATCAAGGTTTATTATACCAAGAAGCACATCCAAGATCTAAGTTTTGATATCACCTGTAATATATGAATGAGTACAAAATGGTTTAGATACTACTTACAGAGTATTTGAACTTATAAAAACCATGATATAGTTAACACTATACATGGCAAAGATACACTGTCAGATAATATGTAATTTTTGAAAGGATAAATTTAACTTGTTGAAGTCTTCAAAATGACATAAAGCACAGTTTGCATTTATTTTTGATAGCATTCCAGAAAGCTAATGATTGCTAACAACTCTGCTTCACTGACTAGGGCTCTTGTCTTTAGACAGATCTTCTTTCCACAGCCTGTATCAGTTCCTTTGTCTGGTTTACACTGAGAGCGTCCCAGCTGAGGAAGGGTAAAATAAATGTCCTGCTATTAATCTTTTTTTTAAATTTAATTTTATTTATTTTTTTATACAGCAGGTTCTTATTAGTCATCCATTTTATACATATGAGTGTATACATGTCAATCCCAATCTCCCAATTCATCACACCACCCCCCCCTCCCCGCCCCCCCCCCCCCGCTTTCCCCCTTTGGTGTCCATACGTTTGTTCTCTACATCTGTGTCTCTATTTCTGCCCTGCAATTAATCTTGACCAAACATCTGGGCACAAAGAATTCCCAATTCCTTTGACAGTGCTGCACGTTTTATTTTGCAGTTAGATTTTTTTTCCCCCCACTAACTCTAAGAAACTAAAAATTCTGGCTCACTGTCGTCCAGCATGAGCTCTTGGTAATTTATTTTACAGAAGGATAGTCCCTAATATGAAACTTGAAACTACAGTTTAAATTGTACCTCTATCTGCAGTACCTTTATTAAATTGTAAAAGCCACACATACCTCCCACATTGTTCTTGTAGGTGTTGTATAATTCTTTTACTCTTCTGTAACGAAAAGCCAACTTCCTCATCCAGTCAACCCCTCCTCTTACACCTGTTGGCAAACAAAGGTTTGCACTACTTGCAGCTGCATGGAAGCCATCAGTTGCAAAACTGTAGGTACTGCAACACCCAAAATACATTAAAAAGAAATAAAAGAAATAATTACATGTGCAAAACTTCACAGCTGAATTTCTGTAGGAAAGAGCATACTGAAAGGCATGGCTTACCTTAAGTCTTGCCCATTATCATCAGAGGAAACATCATCTATGTGAACTTGATCACACTCCTGTTAAAAACATTGGAAGAGTTGTTTTTCAAATGATGCTTGTCACCATGTTTGAAGCTTTTTCCATCTTTCCACTTGATCAGCCCATGGCCAGAAGAGGGCAGCATTTGCCCACCCATCCCACCCTCTCACGCTGGGAAATGGCATCATTTCTACTCTGTAAAATCTAAATCCAGAAGAGGACCTTAAAAGGGGCCTGAAAACATATGGCATGTGAGTTTCGTTAGAGCAAATACAAAAATAATTTTAATCTTAAAATTATTGATAAGGAATTCTCTTGAATCTTTACGATAATCACTGGTGATCACTTTCAGCCATTTCTGTTATGCATACTTAAGTATGAAAGCAAAGCTAATCTGAAGATACTCAAAACTTGTTTGGGCTGAACACCTCAGTGGTCACTATTATTTATTATTTTTGGAGCAGCAACAGAGGGGCTTGATGATTATGGTGTTCTGTTAAATTTCTATGACTTCCTTTTTGCTGGGCCAGTGATACCATGAAAAGAATCATGCTGATGTTATTTTAAAAGTCCTGGTCTTTCAACCAGCAAAAAGCTAATAACTATAGAAGCCGACACTTTTTGTGGTTGTTTTAAATCTTTAAACTGAAAAGAATACTGAAAGTAAAAGGGAGTAATGAATGTGCTACAAATTCAAAGGAAAATAAACTTTAGGTACTTACAGCCACATAATTGACCTAAGTTACAGTGTACTCAGAACAAATGGTAACTTTTCTGGAAAAGAATTCATTTCTTCTTTGCTGTTCTAAGGGTCCTTTTCTATCTTCAAATAATCTGCATAGTTCCAATGAAATAGTACATGATCTGAAGGTGGAATTTCGGTAGGGCGTTTCAATAACTAGTTTACTAACCTCAGAGTAAGTATGGTTTAGCCTTTTGGGCCTCATTTTTTCCCCTCAGATAATTACAGTCAAACTCACAGAGTCTGACTATATATATTAAGCGTTCATCATTCAAAATCAATTCTGAAAAATCATTAAATTTGAAAATAAGATGCCATACTAAAGGCTTTTCAGCTACTATTTATAATCATTATAGGACTTGGAAGTATCTGATGGTGAAATATTTAATATCTTATCTCTAGCTTTCCACACTGAGTATATTAGATCCTGTTGCAGTTTGAGGATAAATTAGTTGGCTCAGGTTTCTTTTAAAATATAAAACTTAGTAGCTCAATCAATACAATTTTAGTACATAACTTGAAAATCCAGGTAAACTAATTTTAAAGATTCATATTATGTACATAAATTATAGGTTTAGTAATTTTTGAATAAATATATTCATAAGTAAGGAAGGGCCTCAAAAAGTTAATCTGACTGGAAGCTCCCTGAGGGGGGTGTTTGAGTCACCCAGATATGCTATACCCACACTTAAGGCACTCTCTGGCACGAAGTAATCACTCAACACTTCTTTGTTTGAATGAATGGCAGAAGTCTAGACAAATGTAGTTCATGACAGAATTACCACAATCATTTAAATTTTCTAACATAAAATTAGGTGATAAAAATAATAATATTCTAGATGGTAAGGGCTGTAAGAAGATATTTATATTAAGAGTGGAGGGGAAGGCAAGAGAACAGAGCACGGGCTGAGGCTACAGGAGAGGCATTTAGAAAGGTTCTTCCCCATTTTGACTGAGTGTTTCTTGAAAGGAGCACAGCCCAAACTTTAACCAAAGAAGGCATTATGCTTCCAGAAAATTCTCAGGGAAAAGTATTGCAAGCAACCGTAGCAGCTCTTGGATTGGGCTCTAAAGGAAAGGGTGAAGAGATTTAACTAGTTAGTATGAAAGTTGAAAATAAAAGTTCTTCCAGAATACTGAGGCAGCAAAGTAGTTCTAGATGACAAGGATCATTTCTTGAGTCGGTGACATTCTTGGTAAGTATGAAGACCAAATTAAACCACTATTGAAATAGAATCACGCGAAGCTGCTGATTCCACCGAGGTTCTGAAATCTTTTATCATGTAAACAATTTCCATAATTTTATAATAAACTAATGATATTAAAAAAGGGGGGGATCTTATGAATTACACTGGTAATTAGAAGTAATTTCTATATTTAATATCCTCCCATCTAATTTTTATAGAAATTCCTCTGACATTTCAAGTATTAACTCATATGATTAATTTGTACATTTTGCCCCCAAATTTATTTTTTACTCCTGAGGACATCAGTATATCAAACTTATTGGACCGTGAGTTCCATATCTGAAGTTATGTTTGAGGTTTTTCCAAATGGAACTTCTCTTTAAATTTATGCCTAGTTAACTATGCTTGTTGACTCTGGACCATTGCCCGAGGATTACAGTCCAGTGAAAGAAACCTGAACTTCAATCACTTACATTTTTAGAAAAATCTAAATAATTGTTCTTCAATTAGTGTTCACTCAGAGGAACTTTATAAGAAACATTTTGACAAAACACAAAATACTAAAAACAGTGTTATGCTTTGGCTTTAACAAACTTCAGTGAAAGAACTCAAACATTTGGAATAATTCTGGCACTAATCTTAAATTCTTTAATTTTATCTTATAAGGTGACCGCAAAGTTGTCACTGATCTTTATCAGTTATAATCCATAGCAGTCTTCTCTCACTTTTGTTAGCCCAAACTCCCTGGTGCCTTCTCTTCTGGAAGTTATTTTAACTGAAATAACATTTTATTTAAACAGAGAGCATTCACTTCTTAGGGACAGTGGTGTGAGCATTTGCCTTCTCTGCAGTTGGACAGGATGTAGTGAAGTATCTATTAAGAGGATTTAAATTTGTATCTTTTAAGGAATTACGTGAGAGCAGCTGCTACTACATATGTTGCAGTATCTATTGAAGGATTTGAGTCTCAAATTAGATTTTTAGGTTAAGAAAAGGAATCCTGAGAGATTAAATACACAAGGGGAAATCACATAATAGGCTAATGATGAAGTTATTCTCTTGAGGAATTCTCTTTGTCAGTAGAAGCAGACATAGCTTAATAGCAGTTATGAAGCTCATGACAATCTTTGCTTATAAGAGGTTTACTGAAATAAAAAACTGGGAGAAAGTAAAGTTTCAAAATCAGATACAGAAGGATAGTGGATATGTATGTAACTGTACTGAATGATCTTGAAAGCTATTGTTTAGATTTTATTAGTTTTAGTGTTTGTTTAGCTCACCTAAGTTAGTATAAACCTCTGAGTTTCCTTGGGCACCTGGATGTGTGTGCACGTGGGCGTGTGCACGTCTGAGAACTCGATCAATTTATATGCAGAGACTAAATCATTTCATTGATTTAGTGCATTATTGTTGGATACTAAGTTTTAGTGTTTGAGTAAAATGGAATTTTTATCACATTCTAAAGCACAACTAAAAAGCTATCATCATAGAAGAGAAAGTCAATACCAATATTTTCTCAGTTACTATTTCTACCTGAGATCCTGTTGGGTATTTTAAAGATATATTTTATATAGTATCTAACACAAAATAAAAATTCTTAAAGCACCATAGCCGACCACATGTTTCTGATATGCCAATATTCACATCAAACTTGCTAAAGGTATATTCAAATTCATCATATGCTACTTTCATGTTCTCACTTTAGTGTTCTGTTAGAAGTTGGATGGTAAATTTATTCCATCTGGCTTCTAATGTGTCACTAAAAACCTAAAGAGTCATTTATTTCATTTATTTCTAGTAAAAATAATAAATGAAATGAAATAAAACTATAAAACTTGGATAAAACCATATCAAACTTCTTTTTTGTGTGTTTTACAGGCTTGAGAGGAGTGATAATCTTAGAATTCTTTTTAGAATGAGACTCGTCCATTTTACCCAACAGAAAAATCAACCTAAAAAGTTATCACCATATATGTATAAAAAATTCGTTCCCAAAAGATTAAAGTGTGTTTCCTCTTATTGTGTATATATAAAATCATTCTATACAGTAGACAGTAATAAGTAGCAAGATTAATTTAAATCAGGTTTCAGAGAGGTGATTATTACTTATAACCTAAAACTGGAAGACTTGCCCAAGAATACTGATCTTCCATAGTGTCTCTTAAAGAAAAAAATAAAACCTCTTTAAACAGAATTTAAATTTTATTATCCAGTAAAAACAGTGACTCACTGCAAAGAGAACAAGAAAGAAAATGCTATTACACAGATTTCCAACACATACGTTTATGGGATATACTGAAAAACACATCTTTTACTCATGCCTCAGATGTAACTAAAACTGGGTTTAAGACCTTGTCAATTAAAAAAAAACTTATTCAAAGACTAACTTGGCTTATTTTCCTTGCACACGTCTGTTAATTTCAGCATGGTATGGGGACAGGGTATGTGTTCTGGAGCCAGACAGACTCCAGAGTTTCAAATCCCAGTTTTATCACTTAGCAGGTAGCCTTAGACATGATTTTTATGCTGGTGAACCCTACAGTTTCTTCTCTACAAAAATAATGTGATAAACATATTTATTCCAAAAGTCTGTTAATTAATTAATGGAAAGCCCAATATAAAATGTCAAACACAAGGTGCAGATTCAGTAATAATAATCCCCATCTTCACTCATAATGTGATTATAGATAAACACTTTAATTTCATTGTGAAATCATGGGATAAAAAATCAATTTGAATGGGTCATTTAAAAAAAGAAAGAGAAATCTATTTCAGCATAGTTGTTCTTGACAGAGAAGAAGTTCTTTCCAGTGCCCAAGTTACTCAGTTATTTCAAATTTTATCATCTGAATGCCTAATAACTCAGATCATTAGCACTCATATTATATACCTTACTACAGTACTTATTTAGCTTTCCTGAGGCTATTTTTTCTTGGGTTCTTTTAGTTTGTTGTTTTTGCTTTTACTTTCTCTTCATCTGAGGTTGGAAATGGAAAGATGAATTAAGAAAAAAAGAGAAAATAAGTGCAATCAAACCAGTCAGAAGTGCTATGTAAACAGCTCTTGCATCGTTTTATCCAGAAGGGGAAGAAATAGGGAATGATAATGTCTAGAATTAGGTTTCGGATTATGTATATTTACAAAACAGAAGTAGATTCACAGATGTAGAGAACAAACTTATGGTTACCAGAAGATAAGGGTGGGGAGGGATAAATTGGGAGATTGGGACTGACATATACACACTACTATGTATAAATAGATAACTAATAAGAACCTGCTGTATAGCACAGGGAACTCTACTCAATATACTCAATACTCTGTAATGACCTATATGGGAAAAGAATCTAAAAAAAAAAAAAAGAGTGGATATATATGTATATGTATAACTGGTTCACTTCGCTGTACACCTGAAACTAACACAACATTGTAAATCAACTATACTCCAATAAAAATTTTTAAAAAAATTAACAATCCACGCTAGAACCAGGAACAGTATCTGCGACTACTGTGCAGCGATTAACCTAAATTGCATCCTGGTTAGTAACCTGGAAAAGCTAATGCTGATTACAAAGATGGAATGAATTGTGGCTGAGACACCAAAAGGACCAGGAGTAGTGGACAGGGGTGTATGGTATGAGACATCAAAGCAGACCTCCTTTTTGGAGACACTTTTTGTTCTAAATATGCGCCAGTAAATATGTATCATTCATTAACACAATTTCGCTTTTGTTTATATTCGCATATACAATGTCTCCCCTTGACAGGAACTTTACTGTTCTCTTGAGCTAAATTTCTATCTTTCTGGGTTTTTTGAGGTTATCTGCATATATAGAAACCATATAAGAGTTTTAACAGTTTGATACAACTATTCTTAGCTCTTTAAATTCTTACCTCTAAATCATTAAAAAATAAATGTGTATCAGCAAGATTAAAAATCATCTCCTCCATTCGGAGTCCAAGGGTTACAGCCATGGGGGGATCCTGAAAAGGAAATGCACATATAATGAAGTAAATTTTCAGTAACCACAGTTATTATTAAAATTATCTTAAGTGCATATGCCTGTCGGGGGTAAGGAGGTAGAGACTGTTTGGGTTTTTAATCTAAGATGCAAAAGATTTCCCGATTATCAGAAAAGGTGCCTTTCTAAAGGGTTATCTACAACATATTAAATATACTGCTACATCTGTGAATTTACAGAAATTTATATGCACAGAAGAATGACTTAGATACATTTTCACATAAAGCTATACTTTCATGAGAGGAGGAGGAAGGAAGCAAGCTAATTCACAGGACACAGTTTACATATACTCCATGGGAAGTCCTTTGGAGAAAGGTACTTGGATGGGACACTGAAGAATGGAGCAGATCTGTTAAAAAGAGAAAAGGACGTCCTTTTAAGAATGACAACAAATGAGTAGAAGAGAGAGAAAAGTAGGTCTATTGGATGTTTGTAGGACGTGAGCAGACGATATTGTCTGCAGGTGGGCTAGGAAGAGCTGGCAGAGCAGCTCTAACTTCATTATTAATTGTATTTTGATCAACAGGCAATATTTATCTGAATATGTATAGAGTCTGATCTAACCTGCATTTGACTAGGGATGAAGACGGAAGGGTGGAGTATGGCTAAAGGAACATTAATTGAGTAAATATAATATAGAAATGTATAAAAATAAAATATATACATCTAGAAGTCTAATGAAAGTAAGGGGATTAGTAAAAAGTCAAAGTGACTTAATTTTTGTTTATAGAAACTAAGAGATTACACAGCAGCAAGGAGTTGAGAATGAAGACCAGAGTTGGTACTTTACCACAATTAATTACAGTTGAAAGCCTGGAATAGAGAGGTGTAAGACTTTACTTTAAAAAGTAAGGCCTTTATTTTAGGGCTAGGGAAATAAGTCATGCACAAACCTTGTGTTTAAAATGATCAGAGTTGGAATGATCTCTAAAGGAGAACAGCTCTGGATGTGACTCTGGAGATGAGAAAAGAGAAAACCTGGAAGGGACAAATCCTCAGAATTTGAGACCAGAATGGGTGTTGGCAGGGAGAAGAAAATGGTTTCAAATAAGGCTGACAAATCTAGAAGGATACTATTGGTTTTGGCTGAGAAGTTATTTTGGAAGACCTTAGAGGGTGATTTGGGTTGAGTGGCTGGGCCAGGAGCCAGATTGTAGGGATTTGAGGAGAGAGAACCAAACTTGTGTTTTCAATGTTCTAATAAATGGCATTTCAAGAAATGTATTTAAACTTGGGGAAATGTAATGCTAACGTTACTTCAATTTATGATAAGAATATGCAACCCAGGTCAGGTCAAGCAGTATTCATATACAGCCCCGAACTTCCTCGACTTAGCAAGAAGAAGACCCTCTTTATGCCACACCTATACTGCAACAACCAATTTTTTCCCTCTGTACTTCCATAATGCTTTGAGGGGGGAAACCCTAGAGTGTAACCATATTTGAAGTGAATGTCAGCCTCATATTCTGTAGTGATGAAAGAAAACCTACAGAATAGGAATTGAGTGCTGAGAAAGAGAGAGACGAGAAGGTCACAGAGATGTTGAGCAAAGCTAAGACTTGATGTGGGAGAAGATGAGAGGACAATCATAATATGTTGGGTGTCAACATAATTTTCCAACTGTTTACGTCTCTTTCTTGGAGATTTCTGTGGATTTCATAGCTAGACATTCTCTCTTCTCAAAAACAGAGACTCATGGTTCACATATTTGATGGCATCTTGGTGTTATGTCCTCCGGTCAGTATGACTCTGTTCTAGATTCATCTGTCTTCCAGTGACAGGATCATTTGGAGCAACATACCCAAAGATCAAATAAATTCCATTTTATCCAACAAGTATTCATTCAAGAACGAGAACAAAACTATGAAGTGCCCATTTTGTGTCTCAAGGAGTTTCAAAACTCAGAGGGATCTCTTGCTCTGTTTCCTTCAAATATAAAATTCTTTTTTCTTATTTCTTTCTGTTGTTGTTTATGTTTTTGTTGCTGTTGTTGAAAGAAAATCTCTGGAGGTAAAAAAATTTAAAAATATACATTTGTCTTTTTTCTGTAAAAAATTCCTATTTCTAGACTCCCTCTCTCTTTTGTTATGGGGGTGGGGGGGGGTTGAATAGGCTGAGGACACAGAAAACTTGTAAATATTCCATCTAGTCATGGAACCATGAACAAAAAGCCTACAGAAATATCAGGAAAAATCAAATGTAATTATAGCATGAAAACATATAATTCCATTAGTGACGCTCTATGCTTTTGAGGAATGTTCACTGATGCAAGACAATAAAACTGAGCTCCACAGGACTCTGTTATGTTTCTGATGATTACTGCCCTAAAGATATATATTTCAGATGGGGGTTCAGAAATGTCTTCTATAAAAGGTTTTCTTTCTTGAGACTAGATTGGTTAAAGTCTTATCGTATGATTTGCCAATTTTTCTTTTTAAAGTTTTAGATAAAATTCTTCAATTTCTTATGTTCATGCCTCACATTCTTTGCATTTACAGATCAGATTTATGGGGATGGGAGAAAACGTACTGTTTCTTTTTGATTGTTACTTTCATCGATGCCATGCTTCTGTAGCACGTAACTCTCTATGCTACCTAAGCAGTGATAGGAAAATCCATGAAGAATGCATTTTGTGCATCTGATAGGCATGCAAACAAATATAATTTTTAAAACATCAACAGGAATTCTCTAACAAAGAAGCATAGCGTATGACACGATGAAAACTGGTTTTGAGCACCCCACTGGAATGCAACCCCACGGCAAAGGAAGGGGCAGTTATTTGTTTCTCGAGCTCAGGCGATTCCACATCACACAGGCTCCTAGAGCCAGGACTTAGTAAGCATTTTGGCAAAACTTCACTGGTTAACCGGGAAAGTTTCAGCTTGAGGTTTGCGTGAGTGTGAACTGGCTGTATTTTCCTAAGGCCTGTTGAAAGGGAGGCGTTTTGTCACCTATGCCGAAGGCTTGACACAGACGGGCTAGGAATAGCCATGCCACAAGCCAAGGAAAACCGTGCTTGTAAGAGGTGCTGATCTTGTTTCTAAGAGAACATCAGGTGAGGACTTACTTTCAAATATCTGGTTTTACTTTTTGTTTCTTTTTCCAGTTTACTAAGTCACTGGGATAGCTAATTCTAAGTAAGCAGATTCCAGCACCCCATTTTCCAGCTAAAGAACCCCCAGACGTAAGAATCCAAGAAAGATGGGCAGGAATTTGGTGGGTGTCGCTGTCATGTTGGGCACCCTCTCCCTTGCAGACCACTGGGCAGGAGCTGCCAGAGCCTGCAATCCCATGGCTTTATCAGGCATTTGAGAATTAAACATACCTCTGGATTGAAGCCAACTTTTATACAGAGATGTTTGCTCGTTTTCATTAGATGTTTGTAGAATTATGGGCACCTTATGAATCAAGGGTTACTGCCTTTCCTCAGTTTAACTGTAGTGAGTGTTGAGTTTAGGGTCTGAAATGAAGTGACAGTGAAAACTTGGATAGAGGGGAAAAGTGGGATAATAAAGTGAGTAACAGGGTTTTGTGGTAGCTCTGATACATATTATACATGCATAACAGTTCCAATCGGTTCAAAGTGTCTACAGCAGAGTTTCATATGGGGCAAACTGAACCTCTGCCAATTTAAATTTGCTCTGTGTAGCGTTCTATGAAAATACTGAAACTATTCCCAAGACATTTGTTGGAGAGAGAGAGAGGAGACAAGAGACACAGAGACAGAAATAGAGACAGAGGGGAGATGAAGAAAATGAGTAACTCTTGGCCCTTAACCGTGTGCTTTTCAGCCGGATGTGATCAGTGTATAACCAAGTCAGGATCAAGGACGGCACTTCTCTATATCAAAATACTAACGCCTATTAGCCATGTAAGCGCAGAGCATAAATTGGAGCCAGACAGTCTGTCTATGGGCCTCTGCCCTGCGCTGGGCCATCAGCTGGAATTCCTCCTCTAGGGACACACTGTAAAAATATTTCAGGAGAGGCAGCAATTATGTATTTTTAAAGAAATGGGGGACTTTTTTTTAAGAACTCAAGCTCTTGGAACAGTTACTCCCTTGGGACCTGAAGCATATTTGTGGACATGTGCACACAGAGGCAGAAGATGTGCAAATTCATTACAGGAAAAGAAAGACAAACTAGCTCCACGAACCAAGGTGGAAATAGCTAGTGGGTTTGTTAGAATACCTAAACTCTTTTAATCAGCGACAAGAAATGCCATGACATTCAGTCATGAATCAGAAGGGAAATTTTACAATTGAGTTGTTTGTCTGTAATGGACAGGCAGTGGGCTTAAGCGTTCTCAGGGGGAATTGGAGGAGGGTTTTAGGAACTTTCATGTATTTATTGAGTGTCTACTATGTGTCAGACATGATCAAATTCTGGGCAGAGAGCAGAAAATTAAATAAGCAAACTCCCTGCCCTTATGGGGTTTATATTATTACTGGATGAGCCCTCTGATGAATACATGGACCAAAAAACAAGGAAATATGTAGTATTCTAGGTGGTGAAAAAAATCAGTCAGCGGACACAGAAGGCTATGGGGGTGGGTGGTGATGGCTGATTTAAAGAAAGTGAAGGGAAAGCCTTTCTTAGGAGGTGATAGTGGAGGGTAAGAGACCTGAGAAAAGGGAGGGGACTAGCCACGCACAGACACGGCGATAGGGAACATACGCAGAGGCGACAGTGAGGCTGATGTGTACGGGAGAGCGTGAGGCACACTGACCCAGCTGAGAGACGTGAAATGGACCAAGGATTTTAAGAAAGAGGGAGTGATTAACTGGGTCAAATACAAGTGAGAGAGACCCCAGGAAGATAAACCATGAATTTGGCAAGAAGGTCATTTCTCAGACCTGAGGAGAGTTGTAGGGCTGGCATGCGAGGGAAGAGCAGAGAAAGAGGGCAGTGATTGGAAAACGGCTCAAGAGCCTTTTCTGGTGATGGGACTATTACGATACGTAAAAGAGTGATGGGAATAATCCAGAAAAGGGGGACACTGGGGATTCAGGAATGAAAGAGGTCTTTTTGGGAGGAGATTCACTGGGTAAGTGAGAGGGCTTGGATCCAGGGCATGAATGGGGGTGCAGAGAGCAGGCAGAGAATACGGTTATGGTGCAAAGATAAAGTGATTCTTGCAGTTTGCTTTTTTTTTTTCCTTAAAGTGACGGAGGAGGAGTTTTGTGCAGAATTGAGAGGGGGCTTTGAAGGGGGTGAGGGGAGAGAAGGTTTGAAATAATCAGCTGGAAGAGTTAGCCCAGGAGTGCTGGGACCCACTTGAGATTTGTGGCCACGTTCAGCTGTTGAGGTACAGGTAGAGTGTTGGACAGGGTTTTTTTGATTTGTTTTGTTTTTTTCAGGGTGAGCCTGATGGAGAAAAAGAGGCATAAAGATGATGAGGCTTTATGCAAAAGCGGGGTGACAGCGTCATCCAGGGCTGGGGTGATGACGTCTAAGGCAGAGGCTCCTGAACTTGACCACATATGAGAAGCACCTGGGGAGCTTTGAAAAATCCTGCTGCCCAGGTCACACCCTGTACCAATTAAATCAGGTATTCTCTGAGGTGGGACTCATGCATCAGTAATTTCAAAGCTCTCCAGTGATTCTAATGCACACAAGACCGAGAATCAGTGATTAAGATCTTTCTACTCAAAGTGTGGCTCACAGACCAGCAGCACTGAATTAGGAGCTTGTTAGAAAGGCAGATCACAGACCCTACCCCGGAGATCTACTGAAGCAGAATCTATAGTTTAACAAGATTGCCTGGTGACTCATATGCATGTTAATATTTAAAAAGCACTGGTCTAAGAGTTCTCCTGAAGGTCTGGGATGGTTAGGGAACACCAGAGCTGGCATGGCCTTCTGGTTTCCCAGGAGTTAATTTAAGCCTCTGAGATGCTTCCAAAAGACTCTTATGACCTGAATCAGTCTGATTACTGAGTAGCATGGTGACTCAGTATAATTTCTTGGGAATTAGGCTTCCCTGGAAATAGCTTACAGTTAAGAGCAAGAGTGAATTGCCTCGCCTTCACCTCCATAAAGATCATCTGTGGACTGAACTTCAAGGACCAGAGGACCCATGTGCCTCTTTTCTTAGTCATGTAGCCAACGACCTTCTAGGGAGCAGGTAAAGGTGTAAAACTAGTTAATTTTTCCTCTGGATTAAAAGGATTTGTTCAAAATCCAAGTATTTGATGTAAGCATCATATTTGCAACTGAACAGTAGTCAAATGAGTAAGCAGAAGCCATGAAGGGGACATCACACAGCTTACCTACCACTACCAGCTTCTACTGTTTCGATCAGTAGAGAATCCAATGAATAAAGCTCACCCACATTTATTAAACTAATAACAGATTAAATATACTTCAAGGGGAATTACAGCAATAGTAATATGCTACAACTATAGTTGCTATGCTATACAACTGCTATCGTAGAGGTTATGGATTGATGGAACTTGCTTCCAGCCCATAATATATCATAAATACTTTTAAAAATAAAAAATAGTAAAGTATCATATTTATATTATACAATATATAATAGTATAGCATAGCAACCGGATGGAAAGGGAGAAGTCAAGAGAATGGTGAGAATGACCATGGGAGGATGAGCTAGAAAGCACAGGACTGAGAGAAAAGCGACAGAGATGGCAAATGAACCCACCCAGTCGAGGCCTCAGGACTTGGAGAAAGGTGGGTGGTATATTAGAGGAAGACTGTAGAAAAGATAAGTGAGACATGAATTTAGAAAAAGGAGAGTTAATGATGAGTTACGGAAATTTAAGGCAAGTTAATAATGTAATCTGCCTCCCTCCAACACCCAAGATGTGAGATTGAATGTTTATTTTTAATTTATTTATTTTTCTGTTGTTGTTGAAGTATAGTTGTTTTACAATGTTGTGTTAGTTTCTACTGTACAGCGAAGTGAAGTAGAGTTCCCTGTGCTATACAGCAGGTTCTTATTAGTCATCCATTTGATACACATCAGTGTATACATGTCAATCTCAATCTCCCAGTTCATCCCACCACTACCACCCCCAACCCACTTTCCCCCCTTGGTGTCCATACGTTTGTTCTCAACACCTGTGTCTCTATTTCTGTCTTGCAAACTGGTTAATCTGTACCATTTTTCTAGATTCCACATATATGCAGTAATATACGATATTTGTTTTTCTCTTTCTGACTTACTAGAGACTGTCATACAGAGTGAGATTGAATGTTCATAAGCGAAGATCATAAACAGAGATTGAAACTTCAGGGGAGGTTATAAAAGGTGTCTCCAGAAGTTTGTGCTTTTAAGAAATGAATGACCACTTATCTTTCTTGTATATTAATTTCAAGTTTCACTGTCTCTCAAACTCCCTATGAGAGTTTGAGAAGTGCCACCGTCTTTGATTTAGCTTTACTTTTACATACATATGTACAAGCGACCCTTGAACAACATAGGTCTGAACCATGTTGGTCCATTGATATGCAGAATTTTTTTTCAATAAATATGCTGGAACATTTTTTGGAGATTTGCACTAATTTGAAAAAAACTCCCAGACCAACCACATAGCCTAGAAATATTGAAAGAAAAATTTTAAATTAGGTATATCATGAATGCATAAAATATATACAGATACTAGTCTATTTTATCATTTAATACCATAAGATACACACAAATCTATTAAAAAGTTAAAATTGATCAAAACTTATGCACGCACAGACTGTTTATGGCACTGTTCACAGTCAAGAGAAATGTATACAAACAAGATTAAATGCAGGATTAAATCATAACTGAAAAAATTAACTGTAGTCCATATTGTACTACTGTAATAATTTCATAGCCACCTCCTGTTACTATTTCAGTGAGCTCAAGTGTTGCAAGTATCCGCTTAAATGCCAAGTGACGCTAATCAACTCCTTGTGAGCCATCCACTTCTCCAGTAAATTGCACATTGCAGTAAAAAGTGATCTCTTGCAGCTCTCGTGTATTTTGCGTTATTTACTGCAATACCATAAACCTTAAATAACACCAGGGGACCCATACGAAGTGCCCCTAGTGATGCTAGAATTGCTCCCAAGAAGCAGAGAAAAGTCATGACATGACAAAAAAAAAAAGTTTAATTGCTTGATATGTACCATAGCTTAAGTTCTTCAGCTGTGGTTGCCCTCCATCTCAAGATAAATAAATCCAGCGTAAAGACCATTGTAAAGAAGAAAAGGAGATTCATGAAGCCATCGCTGCAGTTACACCAGCAGGCTCGAAACCTTGCTCTTTTTCAGAAATACCCTTTTATCTCACGTGGAAAATCCAGCTTTGATGTGGGTTCAGGATTACTACAAGAAAGGCATACCTGTAGATTCTAACATGATTTGAGAACAAGTGAAGTCATTAAATGACAACTTACAGCAAAAGGAAGGTGAAGGAGCTAAAGCTGGAGAAATTAATGTCAGCAAAGATGGTCTGATAATTTAAGAAAGAGGTTTGGCTTAAAAAATGTCATGATAACAGGAGAAGCAGCTTCACACACCAAGAGGCAGCAGATGTGTTCCCAGACACCATTAAGAAAATCGTTGGGGAGAAAGCATACCTGCTGAACAGGTTTTTACTGCAGATGAAACTGCCCTATTCTGGAAAAAAAAATGTCACCAAGGACATTTGTTAATAAGGAAGAGAAGCAAGCAGCAGGATTTAAGGCAGGAAGGGACAGTCTAACACTACCGTTTCGTGCAAATGCAGTCAGGTTTATGGTCAGGACCGCCCTTATATATAAAGTTGCTAACCCCGAGCCTTGAAGGGAAAAGATAAACACCAGCTGCCAGTCTTCTGATTGTACAAAAAGAAGGCCTGACAATGAGAACACTTTTTCTGGATTGGTTCTATTGAGGCTTTGTCCCTGAAGCCAGGAAGTACCTTGTTAGTAAGGGATTGCCTTTTAAAGTTCTTTTGATATTGGACTACGACCCTGGCTACCCAGAACCCCATGAGTTCAACGCTGAAGGCACTGTAAAGTGGTCTACTTGCCCCCAAACACAACATCTCTAATTCAGTCTCCAGAACAGGGGGTCATAGGGCCCTTTAAGGCTCATTAGATATGGTACTCTACGGAAAGGATTGTCAATGCTATGGAAGAGAACCTCAGTAGAGAACATCATGAATGTCTGAAAGGATTATGCCATTGAAAATGCCATCATTGGTATAGAAAAAACCCCTGAAAGCCATCAAACCGGAAACAATAAATTCCTGCTGGAGAAACTTGTGTCCAGATGTTGTGCATGACGTCACAGGATTTACGACAGAGCCAATCAAGAAAATCATGAAAGAGATGGTGGATACGGCAAAGAAAGGTGGGGGTGAAGGGTTTCAAGATATGGATCTTGGAGAAATTCAAGAGCTAACAGACACCACACCAGAAAAATTAACAGGGGACAACTTGATGGAGATGAGTGCTTCTGAACCAGTGCCAGACGACGAGGAAGAAGACGTAGAAGAAGCAGCGCCAGGAAACAAACTGACATTAGGCAGTCTGGCAGAAGGTTCTGATTATTCAAAACTGCTTTTGATTTCTTTTAAGACATGGACGCTTCTATGATATGGGCGCTGAAACTAAAGCAAACGGTGGAAAGATTGGTGCCATATAGAAACATTTTTAGAAAAACGAAAAAGCAAAAAAAGTCAGACAGAAATTGCGATGTATTTCCATAACGTTACACTGAGTGTGCCTGCCTCTCCTGCCTCCCCTTCCACCTCCTCCATCTCTTCCACCTCGGCCGCCTGGTGAGACAGCAAGACCAACCCCTCCTCTTCCCCCTCCTCCTCAGCCTACTCATTGTGAAGAGGCCGAGGATGAAGAATTTTATGACGATCCACTTCCACTAAATGAAGAGTAATCATCATGACAGACAGTTAATAAACTTATCTGTTGCGTATGTGTGTTGAATGTCTTCGTGTGAAAATCTAGTAACTGTATGGCAAGAACTGTAGGACACGTTGTTGCCCCATAATCATCATCGCCTAAGTATTCGTCTCGTAGAACATCGTGTGCAAAGACTTGTATTGAAGTGAACAGCTTATCCTTACACGTGCATAAGGTGAGAGATATATCATATAAAATTAATAATATGTTAGTTTTCTTACTGTTTTATACCTTTGCTTTCAAAGAATTCCATTACTGTACAGTATGCCCCTCTCTAGTAACTGGAGAAACTGCATATCAGCCTATCATCCCAGGTAAGTGTTTTTGTTTTTTTTTTTTAAATGTAACTGTGTCTCCAATACTGTATTAAGAATATGACTGTAATACTGTGTGCCATAAAAATTTTACAATGATTCATTCATTAGTGTATAGGTTAGGCTACTGTGAAGCGACCATATTGATTACACTTAGGCTACCATAAAGCAATCACATTGCTGCTTTGTTATCAGTGCATGAATCGTTATGTCTGTAAATAAATATGAATTTCTTTTTCACATTATCTTTTCATTTTTGATGTCTAGTGTTAGTAATGCGTATCACATCTACAGTGTTTTATATCATGTAAGACAATACTGACATAGGTACTGACAGACAATTCACCTTATAAACAGATGACAAACTTATGGTATTGATAAATACAGTACAGTACTGTAAATGTACTTCCTCTTACTTATGACTTTCATAATAACACTTTCTGTTCTCTAGCTTACTTTATTGTAAGAATACGGTATATAATACATCAACATGTAAAATTCATGGTAACCATTTATGTTATCAGTAAGGCTTCCAGTCAACAGCAGCCTATTGGCAGTTAAGTTTTTAAGGCGTCAAAAGTTACTCAGATTTTTGACTTCATGGGGGGTCGGCACCCCTGACCCCTCGCATTGTTCAAGGGTCAACTATACTATGTTTACATGCATACGCATGTGTGCCCTTAAACACATATACTATGAGCAACCATGAAAAACACTAAAATTTTTTTCACTTTATTTTTCTTTTCCATTATGGTTTATTACAGGATATTGAATATAGATCCCTGTGCTATACAGTAGGATCTTGTTGTTTATCCATTCTATATATAATAGTTTGCCCAAACTCCCAATCCATCCCTCCCCGCCTCCTCTCCCCCTTGGCAACCACAAATCTGTTGTCTATCACGAAAGTTTTTGAGACTTGTAAATTCCGCATTCATTCATTTTATATGTGCCATGATCACTCTCTAGTCACCCTCTTCTCCTCTACAACATTGAGCTGAGTATCTCATATTATGAGATGAAACAACACATACATTTTTTGATAAAACACCCAGTTTCCCCCAGATTCAGTTTCTCAACATTCAGATTTCCTTGGAACCAAATAAAACAGGTTACACTCATTGAATGTTTGTGCTGAGTTTTAATGCACTGACTCATTTAACCCTTTTAATCAAATTATAAAGTTATTATTCTCCCCACTTTATATAAAAGGTAACTGAGGCTCACAAAGACTAAATAAACTACCCAAGGTCACATGCATAGTAGGAAGTGGAGATAGAATTTAAGCTCAGGTCCCTTCTCCCTCCAAATTCAGAATGCTCTAACCATTACGCCCAGAGGGGTGGTCACCTGCGTGCTGCCATCAGAGTGGCCTCCAATCCATGGTTCCAACACTTGATTCATTCTAACCACATTCTAGCCAATCATGTTGCTTTTCCTTAGGTGACATACACATAAATCAGTACTTATCTTCACGACAATCTCATCATTTAATATATGGCTTGTGCTGTTTCAGAAGCCTTTCCACATAAGTGTGTGTAGATTGTTTAATATAAAAGTAACCAGTGGATTTATCCTGATGAACATATTATTTCTCCAGTGCTCCTCTTATATAAGATGTTGTCTAAAATGAGCAAGTAGTTTTGGGAGCTTGGATTTCAGTTTCGCAATATAACTGCTCACTTTTCCTTCAGTCTTTTCCCTGACTTGGGCTATTTCCTTTGCATCCTTCCTGTGGAATGACTTTTAGAGAATCATGGCCTCATAGCACATGACACATTAATGCTTCAAAATAAATCAAATCCCTAAAGCACAATTTATTTAGCTTCTTTCACTCCTCCCTCTAACAAAGAGGAATTACTGCAACTTATCAGGTAAAATACTATATACAATTAATCAGGGAATAGAGATAATCTTCATAAACTCTAACAGATGATGGATGATTCCTGGTCTGCGTCCTGCCAAATTTACAAACTCCTACTTTAGAGTTGTGCAGTGCTGAAAGGTGTACATGCCAGCTGGTGCTCAGCTGCAAAGCCCATCATCAGCTCCACAGGCAGCAGAACTCAAATACTGACATCCCTCATTTGCCATCTCTGTAAATATCCAGGAATAGTTCTGCTTGGGAAAAGAGCATGTTGTGTTGACAACTGAACAGGGTCCAAAAGCGATCACATATTAGGGAGATCCTTGGAAAATTCATAATATTATTTATTTATAAACTGAAGCAGGATTTTTCTAAAGTTTTTTTTTTAATTAAAACACAAAAGTTAGTTACGCAGAGCAATTTATGAGTAAAAATGGCATTCCTAAATTATTATGTTCCATGAATTTTATTTTGATAGGTGGTGGGGAAAGACATGAGACCAAAAGAGTGTAGAGATCAAGAGCAGGTGGAAGAGATGTGGGTTCTGGCTGGCCAAACCACTTGCGAGCTGTGTGACATGGTACCGATCACATAGGGTTTTGGTGAAAGCAAAGTAGATAGTAATGCGTTTAACAGGACACTCAGAAAAGTGCCAGGCACATAGCAAGAGCTCAAAAATGGTACTTATTTACTTATTTGTTTGCTTGTTTGTTTATTTTTACCGGGGTTGGAGGTGGGGAAGAGAGAGAAAAATAGGTAGATAGGTAGGTAGGTGTGGTCATGGCAGGACATGATTTTACACCGCTGGCGCTTAGATTTCCAGCTCTCAGCTCACTATATTTCAGGCCACTGCAGTACCACTTTGCGCAAACATTGACCTTCTGCATGTGTGGAAATTTCTGCCTTTGTCATTTCCCCTTTTGGGGGAAATAGTGCATTAAATTTCTCCACCACAGGACATGGATGATAGTTTTCAGAGCTAAGTGCTACTTTTACACATTTTTTTTTTACATTATATCATTTAATCCATCCAGTAACTCCAGGAAGGAAATGGATTATAACGATGTTTAGATGTGAAAACAGGCTCAGGGGTTACATGAGTAGCTTAAGGTACATCCAGGCACAGGACTTCCTCCTAACCTCTAGTTTGGTGCTCCTTCAGCTGGATTACTGCCCTACAGAATGTGTTCTGAGCAACCCTCAGGACTCAGGAAACCCTTTTGGGGTGACTGAGAACAACGGGGGAAGGGATTGACTACGTGAGGGAAATGGGATGTCTCCAGTCCCCCAACTTCTACATCTCACCTAGAGCAGATCTGCCCTTATATGTTTTATATAAAGATACTCAGCGTGATATACTGCGAACACAAAAGATTCTCTGGTTAAAAGAACGGAAAAATCACTATGTCATACAAAACTTTTACACTCTGAAAGTGCACACTGTGGAAACAAGACTGATCCGAGAAATTAAAAGGACTGAAGACATTAACAATTTCAAGATTAGATAATCTTTACGTAGTACAGGGGTCTTTTTTTTCCTCAGCAGAAATAATGGCCCTGGTCACTTTCGCTATTGGCAAACTCCTTCTGAATTGTCAACTGATCACCAGAAAGACCTCATTTCAGTCGGTCCTCAAGGTCATTACTTAGGCACTCAGGAATGGAGGAATTAAACATGGTTACAAAGGATTCTTAACTGTAAAACATCTCAGGACCTTTAAGGTGATAACATATACTGAATGGCCATAAAATTCAAGTATTCCTCAAATTTATTTGACCATGGGTTTTTTTTCCACAAAGGCTATCAATTAACATATTTTGGAACTCGTTTTCCCAAGAAAAATGTTGGAGAAATGCTCTTTTCTAGCGGTTCCCAAAGCATGGTCCATCAGCTTTATTGAAAATTTATTCCAAAGGTGAAATCTCAGGCCCTACCTCAGACCTACAGAATCAGAAACTCTGGGTTTTACAGTCCCTGAGGGTCAGGGGCTCACATTCAAGTTCAAGAAGCCTTTCTCCAGTCAGCAGTCTCCTAAATGGTCTTCTTCCTCTAAACTCCTTTCTCCACACAGCAGCCGATCTTAAACCACCAGGTCCCAATTCAACCTAAACCCTACAACAACTTCCACTGCACCTAGAATAAATTCCAAATGCCTTACGGCAGACACTGGACCTGATGCAGCCCTCTGCCTGCCTCTCTGTTTTTACCTTGTGTTACCTTGGGTTACTCTCCTTTGTTTACAACCTCCCAGCCACACTGCTCCTTTATATTCCCAGAACACTGGAAGATTGCTCCTGCCCAGGGCCCTTCTATGTCCTCTGCCTGGAACGGTCCCCTCCACACTCCTCTCCCCGCTAATCTGCACGGCTAGCTCCTTCCTGTAATTCAGGTCTCAGCATCAATGTCACCTCCTCAGTCACCCGGCCAGTCACTCTCCATCTGACCTAGTTTCATTGTCTTCAGAGCAGTTACCATAATCTGAAGTTACTTTGCTTGCTTGTAAGCTCCATGAGAGCAGGAAGCATGTGTACCTGTGCTAAGTGCATATTTGTTGGATGAACACAGTGGTCCTTGGAGCTCTAGTTTATTTATGGTGTGTGGTGAAGCTGCAACTACCCAATGCCCTCTCTGTCCCCTTCAAATGACCCCTGAGCTACATGTGGTCCCCAGCTTCACAAGATGGGCCTCATATAACAACATCCTTTATTTAGCCACTTCTTAACATGCCAAAATATTAACGTCTTACTAGCTAAAAGGCAACACCAATTTCCTTATTGACATTAAGAAAAAAGTCAGTGATCAAATTACTTTAAAAAATAAATAATAATTCAATAAACAAGGTCATCTAAATTGTTTTTCATGCAACTCAATAAAGGAGTTTTCATTTTGATTAGAAAAAAATAGAGCTTAAAAACATTTTCCCTTTAATTTCTTTTAATTTCATGGAGGAAACCATTATTCAACATGGTCAACTCCAGCAGGCCCCCTTCCGGTAGCAGAGAATAGTATTAAGGACAAAGCTTTGTTATGAGAATGACCTGGTTTCCAATATTTGTACCAGCATTTATCATTTTGCGACCTTGGTCAAGTTTCTTAAACTCCAATAACCCAGGTTTCCTCATCCACAGAACTTGGATCACAATACGTTACAGTAGAGTAATTGTAAGAGTTAAGTTGGATAACATTTGTGAAAGTGACTAATCACAGTTACAATCTTTTTGAGCGTTAGTTCACACCAAGTGTTCTGCTAAGCCATTAAACAAGGTATTCTCTTTACTTCTCCTTTACTATAGATAGCATTATTCCCATGTTACAGAAATGGAGACGGAAGAATTAAGTAATTTGCCCAAGGTCAGAAAACTGTAAGCATCAGCACTGGGTTTTCAAAGTTAGGTTTCTCTGACTCGAAGGCTCTTGTCCCTCTCCCCCATCCCTACTGCTTGTGAAATGCCAAACACAGGTGCTACCACATGATAGGTGTTCTAGAAATGTAGGCTTATCTTCCCCACACCCTGCCAACAATGCCTCTGATCTTATTCCGATTCTGCACCACCATGAGGTAGTGGTATCTGTCTACCACACTCTATTTCACTGAACATTTCTTAAGTTTTCCCTTTTGATGGAAAACTATCCCAATTGTCTGCAAGAAGATAATTAGAATCATTCCAACTTAAAGGAGAACTCACACAACTGCCTTCACAGTACCTCACTAATTGTCCTTATTCCTTTCAGGAAATGTCACTTGTATATTGTGTTCATGGTAGCTTAATTGTCTACGCCATGTGATGTTCTATAAGCAGAAACGACATGGGCTTTGAGGTCAAACAGTCCAGGGCCCCAAGAGTCATCTCTACCACTGACTAGCTGTGTGACTTTGCACACATCTTATTCCCTCTCTGAGCATGTTTCCTTATGTACAGACTAGGGAGAAGAACCCACCCCTTAAAATTGTTGTGACGCTTAAGGCTGGCACATCGTGGGCATTAAATAAACATTAGTTTCCTTCTTCCCCTCACTTTTCCCGCCGTTTCTGCAAGCTCTGCTGTTTTAAGCCTCTGTAGGCATAAAGAATGTCTCTCTTTTCTATGCAAACAAAGCTTTCGACAATACTTTAAAATAACGGAACTTGTTTGTGAAATGAATGCTGCATGACCAGGTGGCCATCCCGGGAGGTGATGGGTTATTTCAGTGATGCACCACTGCTGAGGGAAGTAGGAGAACTTTGCTTTTGGAATTGCTCTTAGAGCCAGTTTATCAGTCACTCAAGAAAAGCAGCTTCATTATTTGATGTTGTTTTTTAATGGCTTACCACCCCTCTGCTTCTTTATCGGTACCCCTTCATATCCCAAATAGAAGGCCATGCTCAGTTCTGGGATGGTAGAAACTTTAAGGTATTTTTGACGAAAAGGGGGAAAAAAAATATATATATATATACATATATATATATAGTGACATTTTGACCATGCTCTTTATTTATCGCCTTGGGTTCAAATCATCCTTTTACTTCTATAGATCACAATTACCACAAAAGGATGAAGATTTGAAGTCAGGAAATATTTTAAAAATCTAAAGGCAATTCCGAAAGATGAGTCCCACCACTGATTTGGCATAATGGAAGCAACGCGGATATTTAGGTATAACCTCCAATGGTGACTATTTTGATGGGAACTTAATTTGGATTTGTGTGTTCAAGTTAGATTGTTTATTTTAAACATTTGTCTAATATGAAAATTTGCACAAAAATACTGTAATCAGTTCAATAGGATTACTGTGCATTCCACATAAGCCAGAATTATTTCAGAAGAAAATGCTTTAGATTACTATCTGGAAACTTTTTAGACTGTATGCTTTATCAGTAATAGAATTTTGAGTGTGTACCACAAATCTATGTATAGTTAATTTATCTATAAATTACATACATATTCTTTAAGTTATAATCATTTACATGTATTGAAACAGATAAGAATAGAAATTGCAGGGTATAAATGTGTTATTTTCTCTCCTTATCTCAGTGAAGCACCTTGTGTATATCTGGCACATATGCATACATCCTGCTTTGGAGATCACTGTTTTAGATGATGATGATTGTGATAAAGGAGCTAAAACCCCTTTTTCTAAATGGTCACTAAATAAAATTGTTACCTTTCACATGTTTAGCAACTTTCATTACTTATACTAAAAATCAAATGCAATGCAGATTCACCAAGAGTGCAATTTAGGAGGAAATGCTTGAGTGCAATTAATTCATCACAACTAGTCTAGAAGATGTTAAAAACTGCATGTTGAGCTGACGTGAGACCCTATGAAATAATGTGACACTATAAAGATGAAGGGAGACACTTCTGTAAGTGTCATATGAAAAGGAACCAAAGTTAGATACAACTTTGAATACAGTAATTGAAGGCAGGCCAACATGTTGTGAATTGACTCCAGTTAGACTGTGAGTCCTACAGAATCAAAGACTCAAATGGCCTCTACAACTGTGTTTCTAGCTGAAAAACCTGTTGCAGGTGCATCACTCTTTGAAACAGACTCACACACGTGTATAACAACACTGTTACAAGAAGCAAGCTGACTATGAAAATAATGGCAAGAGACAAAGGAAAGTAATGAGAACATCTGCCTCTGGATTTGTATGTGTGATGGGGTATTATTCCCAGTCTCTATAATATGCTTCCTCAAAGTTACCAAAAAATACTTATATTCATAAATGCAAAGGATCTGTCAGACAAAAGATTACTTCCTTATTTCAAATGGCAGTCTATAGCAACATTTGGTGCAACAAATTAATTCAAACAATTTCTTAAAGTTCCCTTATTAGACAATAATATATATATTATAATGTTTAAAGTCCATTTCAATTTACAAAAACATTTTCTAAAATAATTACATGAGGGTAATAAGCTTGGTTTTTCATGTAGAAAATTCAAAGTTATTATGAAGAAAGGAAAAAGAATATGATTTCTAATTAAGTTCTGTAAAATTTGCCAGTTCACATTAAAGAACAGTGAGCCACGGGAAATAAATAATTAAGAGCAGACTTGACAGACTGCAATAAAAACACTACAAGGTATTTTTAAATGGCTTTTGATTTTATTTAAAATAAAATTCTAACAAGGTGTCTTGGGGTAAAATTTCTTGATTTCTTACCTTGCCATACTTCTGGGCATAAGATCCCGTGAGCAGTGAGTGGAAAACAATGATGGTTTCATCCAAGTCCCAGACAAACACACGCTGGAGAAAAAAGATAAATATCGAAGAATTATCAAGTTCTAAGGAAACAGAAATCTCTTTACAAGTAGAAGACCTCTCGCTTTATTGTTGGACATAATCTTGATACCATTATATGGAAATCTATGCTACTCCATTAACTTTTCCTCCAAATTTGTCAAATCTAACCCCTGTAAAACCTGAGGAGCAAGAGTGACAAAAATAATAAGGCTTAAAAATGCGATGTCCTAATGTGAATGAATTCATTCAAATATGTACTCGCAGTTAATACCCAAAAGACATGTTTGGGCTTTATGATAGAAGTGTGCTCTTATAAAATTTTATGTCTCATGAATTCATGAAGTTTTGTAATTCATGCAAAGAATTATATTTTTAAAAATATTTAGAAGAATCAATGAACAATCCCTAAATAGAAATTGTAACGTGTGGACCCTTGGGTCAGATTACGTCATAAATGGGTTGTTTGGCCTGCACAGTGTTTTGAACGATTTCAAATTATTGATTAAAATTTCCAGATTAGAAGATTTCACACCAAGTTCAGGGTTCTGACTGCAGTAGACAAACTTCCAGTTTGTGACAATGGTGGCTGGCAGTCCATGTGGCAGTGATGCAGGGGCCCCTTTAGACTGGGCCAGTGCTCCCCACTCTTCCCAGTCTGCTGGCCCCCTAGCCCAGTTCACTCATTCATATCACCTGCTGGGTTCTTGAAGGCATTTGAATCTGCTACTGTTGTTCACATCAAGGAAATGATCTCTTATGAAGAGGTACAAGGGCTATTACTTGACTTTACTAAATCTGGAGATTTAACTTTTTTCACAATTAAAATATGCAGCTGTGTAAGAAGTAACACATTATGGTTAAGAATGGTTTCTTCTGATGTTTCATAATAAAAACAACCTGCTTAGTATGGATATATCTCAAAAGATCTGTCCCAACTGGAAACAATGACACACAGAAATTTTTACAGGTATAAAAATGTTAACGTATGTATCAAAAGACTGGAATTTTTCTGATTGTCTGATGACAACTTTTTTTCTCCATACAGATTAATTTTACCTTTTAAAATTTATTGATCCATGTAAACATCTGTCATGACCCTAGTACTCCCAGAGACAGTGCTTGTCAGAATAATACTCCACAAACAATGGCTTTATTTTTCCAATTTCTGCCTGTGCCTTCTGTTTGTGTCTTTTGGATCAAAAGATGCAACTATCTCAGGCCGAGAATTCATAAAGCCTTATGATTTTTAAGTTGCTATTGTTTTTAGTTTTGCCATTATAATGGATGAAATCTCCAATTTCAGAGCTGTGAAATGCCTACTTCATAGTAGGTCCACTCATTTCATGATATATCTTTTTCTTTTAAGTCTGAAACTTTACAGAACTGTACGGTATAGAATATATCATTCAATAAAATGAAACATCACATTACACCCTTTAAGGAGAAGTCAGCATACCTCCAGGTCACTGTCGGGAGGCGGGGAGGGATTACTTTTCCGGCCTCTTCCTCGGGACTTTGACCCAGAACTCCTGCACGTTCTCTCATCAAGATCTTTGATGGGTGTGGAGGGGCTCTGCACGGTATCAAACTCTCCTGTAAATAACATGAATTGGGTCAAGGATAGCACTTCATTTTTAGATCAGGTATGAGTCTTCATGATTAATGATTTTAACAAATTCTACAACAGAAAATTCCTTATGACAAAAAAGATTTATAATCACAAATACACAAAATTCTAATTCAGTCAAAAGTTCTGCAGGTCACACACGTTTCTCCTAGTTTCGATCTATGTGATCTATTAAACCTGAAGACCGGGCTTCCCTGGTGGCGCAGTGGTTGAGAGTCTGCCTGCCAATGCAGGGCACACGGATTCGAGCCCTGGTCTGGGAAGATCCCACATGCCGTGGAGCGACTAGGCCCGTGAGCCACAATTACTGAGCCTGCGCGTCTGGAGCCTGTGCTCCGCAACAAGAGAGGTCGCGATAGTGACAGGCCCGCGCACCGCGATGAAGAGTGGCCCCCGCTTGCCGCAACTAGAGAAAGCCCTCACACAGAAACGAAGACCCAACACAGCCATAAATAAATTAATTAATTAATTTAAAAAAACCCAAAAAAACCTGAAGACCTTTTGTACTCTAGATGCCCTCAACTTCCTATCTCTATCCCCACCTATGTATTTATCTAAATTTAGATCTGTTCTCACCTCCTTATGTCTGAGGATGAGATCCCATCCCTCCCCCTGCAAACATGACTTCCGCGCCTCACCTATTAGAGAATCATGCTCGACTACTCAAACTCTCTCTTACCTTCCCTTCAACCTCTCCCGTTTCTGGGGGCGGGGGGCACACAGACAAGTTGAAAAGTCCTTCCCTTTGACCTTGCATTTCTATCTAGAAGCTATCTGCTTGCTATCTTTTCTTTTTAAAGGACCCGTCTTAAAAGAACAGCGTGTACCAGTGCTGTCCAACAGAAATACAAAGTGAGCCACGAATGTAACCACGCATATAATTTTAAATGTCTAGAAGCTGCATTAAAAAAGGTAAAAAGAAACATGTAAAATTAATTTCATTCCTATATGCTAATTGCTCTAATATATCCAAAACGTTATCATTTCAGCATATAATAAGTATAAAAATGACATGTTTTACATAATCTCGTTTTCATGCTAAGTCTTCGAAATCCTGTGTGTATATGACAGAGTTGACTTCAATTTGTACTAGCCACACGTGCCTATTAAGCCCTTGTAATGGGGCTAGTACAGACTGAAGTCAGCGGCTACAGTACTGGACGGCACATTTGTCTCCACTTCCTGACATTTGATTTGTCATAATCTAGCTTCAGTTCACCAAAACTCTAAGAAAACTACTCTTACCCAGAACCACCTAAATGGCAAATGCAATAATAGATAGACTCAGTCCTTACCTTCCTGGATCTCTATGCCGTGTATGATCCTCTTCAACATCACCTCCTCAGAACCATTAGCAGCTGATACCCTGCATGTTTTAGAATCTTTCTCATGAGTCCTTCTCTGTCTAGGAGACATGGACTCCTTTTCCTCCTCCCATTCCTTACATTCTGGTACTTAGTACTCCCATCCTTTGATCATTTTCCCCACTCCACGCCATGTGGGCAATCTAACCCTCTCATAGGTCAGTCACTTTCTACGTAATGACTCATGACTCATACATCATACCAAGTCAAATCTTCAATTTCAGACTTTATGTTTAATTGGGTTCTGCATGTCCCACAGATACCCAAAAGTCTGACACGTCTAAAGCTAGTGATGCAGCATCTTATGAGGTGGAGAGTACAGAGCAGTGGCAAGCCTGTAGGACAGGGTGTTAAGATAAACCAACCGAGGCGACAGAGAGGTGCAGTAAAACTTCACAAGTAACAAGAGTTGGACTTACTATATGACTTCAAGCATTTTACTCAATCTCTCTGAATCTCAGTTTCTTTGTATACTAAAGCCTGGGTAATAGCAGCTATCTTTTTTTTATTACTGAGATAAATCTGATTTATGTTTAATTTAAATCATATGCATAATGTTAAAATGTCTAGGAGAGTCCAATGGCAAACTATATTAAAGTTACACAATTTTTAAAAGTAAAGATGTTATGACTCTCACGCTTTACCATAAAAATTAAAGTAAAATATATGAGGACAGCCAAGCAGTTATTAATCTAAATAAACACATCTGAACAAACTAGATCACACTTAGGTAACATTTTTTCTGAGATGTTTTAGGTACACAGTGTTTACATAGCTAACCTCTAATAATTTCTAATGGTCAAATGTTTTCTTTGGGAAACATTTGTGCATGTCAGGACAGCATCAAAAAAAATGTGTGTGCTCCAAATATTATTTGCTCTTAAAACATTGCTAGCACAGTTCATTGCATGGGTTTCTGCTATCAAATGCATGAGAGAAGAAAGCATAATAAAAGGATCTTTAGTTACGATGCTGAATATAGCCCTGTGCCATAGTAAATCATGTTTCAGCTTTCTTGTATAGGCATTAGATGGGGATTTGGGTATTTAAACACACATCTACTTTTTAAAAATATCACACAAAATGTTTTCTGTTTTCAATTATTTTTATAAGACAGAATTTTTCTAAGGTTACTATGTCCTGCAAATCAAATGTTCTTTTTCAAATAAAATATTGATTCAAATTAACACACATTTATTAAGCTTATAAAATTTTTTTGGTTGACATTCCATAAGACCTATCTTTCTATCCATTATAGATCAATTTTCAGGAGTTAACTCTCATCAGGCAGCTTTGTTCTTGCCACAGTGCAAGAGGTAAAAAAACAAAATCTTGCAAAATCCCAAAGTTACTGTGCTCAGTTATGGGTGGTTGACTGTTGATTGGATCCATAAAGACGGGGTTTGGCAGGAACAACTCAGATACTCGAATGAACTGGAAGTCAGCAGCTATCACAACAAGGGAGTGAAAACAGTAGAAGGAGGAAGGGAAAAGACTGGTCATAGGAAGTGTCTGGGTCTCAATAAGCTTATTGGAATATGTGTTTGGCTAGAGTCACTGCTCATTATGTCTGAGATTCACTCACATTGTAGTCTGGAGCAGTTGTTTGTTTTTTCCTTAATGTGGCTGGAACTTCATGACATATGTATACTATGCTCTATACATTCTGTTGATGAACATTTGGGTTATTTGTAGTTTTAGGCAACTATGAATAAAGCTGTTATAAACATTCTTGTTTATATCTGTGTACATAAGCTCCCCTTCCTAGCATATCCCTATACGTATATACCTAGCATATCCCTATATGTATATACTAAGCATATGCTTATATGTATACACCTGGCAGAGGGACTGCTGGGTCAAATGGAAGGCAGATGTTTACCTTCAGTAGACACTGAGCACTTTTTTCCAAAGTTGTTGTATTAATTAACTCTCTTACTAGCAATGAGAGTTCTAGTTGCTCTACATCCTCGCCAATACTTGGTATTGCTAGTCTTTTTTATATTAGCGATTGTAGGGGTTGGTAGTATCTTATTGTAGTTTTAATTAGCATTTTCTTGATGAGTAATGATGTGGAATACTTTGTTTCTTACTCATTTGGTATCTACTTTTTATGAAGTAACTGTTTAAATCTTTGACTAATTAAAAAAAATTGGGTTATCTTTTTCTTATTGATTTGTCAGAGCTCTTCACTGTGAAATGTTCTTTACACACACACACACACACACACACACACACACACACACACATATATGACTTAAACTTCACTTCTACCCAGTGAATTTGGTCCTTTATTAGCCTCTTTTAATAATGGGAGAACTGGAGACATGTGGGACTCAATTAACTAACCAAGATGAAATAGCCTGTATGTGAAATGTTGATATGGTTCCAGAACTCCCGCTTTAACCACTAGGTAATACATCCTCTCCCAAATAGCACCAGTCTGTTCAGGTTACAAAAAGGTCAAATGTATATCTGTTTCTACTAATCAAAAGAGTTATACAGACTTTACACAATTTCTGTGAGAGTGAGGGCCAAGGAATTCATCTGAAGAACATCAAAGTAAAAGAGCAGGTCCTAAAGAGGGCATGTGCTGTATTTGGGCTCCTACAGCAACTACCCAGATGGAAATGAACTGACCCATATCTTTTGAAGGTTCTAGCCTTTCTTCTGATAAAGGGTAAAATCAGGAACTTGAGCTCAACTGGTCATTAAACATTTGTTGACATTTGTTTTTAAAAGGAGAAAGCTGTTAATTCCAGTGCCTCTGTCAATTTCACTCAGGTAATTGCTCGAGGGTACAGTAATGCTGCAGGTAGGGAAAATGCAAATTGGCAGAGAAGTTAAATGTGGTCAGTCCTTTCCGTTTAAGTCCTCTTGTTGCCTCCAATGAAATGAATTAGTACTTTGCTTTCCTTCCTGTCCTCACGTGAAATGCCATGAAGCCTAGAAAGTCTACTGAGTTCTGCCTAAGAAACTGGCTTCTTTTCAAAGAGTGATCTTACCATATCCTTTACTTTTCTGCAACACTTGTAAAGTTTAATTAGCTAATGTATCTGAAATGTTTGCCAAGGTCTCAGACTACAGAATATTGTTACAAATTGCTAGTTATTTTTAATTTTAAAGAGTTTAAAATTTTAAAAATGAACTATAAAAATATCACTAAACTTAACGTGCTATCAGTCATCAAACATTCTGAATGTGAATCAAAAATATAATATACCTAAGATAACCTTTATGTTAAAGACAAAGAAAGATCTTTTCAAAGATAATGAACTAAAATATCTGTTCTTAATCAGCATGGTAATGTTACTTTAAATACATTGTCAAATTACCTAATAAGGTAAAATAAATGACTGAATGCTATTTGTAATTTCCAAATAACATCAGTCCTTACCCATTGCCCTAGGCTTTTTCCTGGGCTAACACTATACATGACTGAATAATTATCTTTTAATCAGTACCGTAATGAATAACTGCACCTTCTAAGTTTTGGATATTTACATCCAACTTTATTTCATTAGATTTATCGCTAAATCAGAGCAACCAGCTGTCTCTTATAGAACATAAAGTATGTTTCCATTTTAAACACAGGAGAAGTCAACAGTGAATGATTTATGACAAACTGTGGATTTAACTGTTAGGTCTCTGCTTTAAGTCCAAACGCAGAGCCAGTCAGTGGAAAATACTCTCTGTACCTTTAAACAAAATACCTCAAATTTCATCAATAATAAAGAAAAATCCCATAGTTATGAACTTGTTTACTTTTTGGATGCATGCCAGATCTGCAAAGGCAAAATCAAACTTAAAACTACCTTGACTGAAGGTCTGAGGTCACAGAATTCCTTAAAGATGTAGACACGTGTATTGTTATGATTTTGGTTGAGAGAATGCTATGGGTACAAGTAGAAATAATTTCTTCTTTCAATTCAATGGAAAGTCTCGTAAGATCTGACAATTATGTCAAACTATATTCGTTGGTATTAGCAACCAGTGGAAAGCTGAAGAAATTGCAGCATTCTGATACTGAATACGAGAATGTCACATATGAATGTGTTACATTCAAAGTCACGTACTCAGAATATCTACATGTCTGCATTTAGTATTTTTTTTTTTTTTGGCTGTGTTGGGTCTTCGTTTCTGTGCGAGGGCTCTCTTTAGCTGTGGCGAGCGGGGGCCACTCTTCATCGCGGTGCGCGGGCCTCTCACTGTCGCGGCCTCTCTTGTTGCAGAGCACAGGCTCCAGACGCGCAGGCTCAGCAGTTGTGGCTCACGGGCCCAGCTGCTCCGCGGCATGTGGGATCTTCCCAGACCAGGGCTCGAACCCGTGTCCCCTGCATTGGCAGGCAGATTCTCAACCACTGCGCCACCAGGGAAGCCCTGCATTTAGTATTTTTAATGCAAATAAAATAGTTATTCTGAAAATTGATTATTCTTTAGCTAATAGAGAGTACCCATCTGTGTCTTTTCTGCATAGAAACTCTTGTGGTCATATTGAAATTAGATTAAAACCAATCTGCCACCCAAAGTTCTACCCAGCATAAACCATTTTTGGGTATTTGAATGGTTTTCATTCCTGGCAGCTCAATTCTAGTAAATTCCAAAACACTTTGCCAGTCCTATCACTCGGTCTCTGATATCTCGATGATCAAATATTTAGTCTGTGGTTTTGCTTCTGAACACAGTCATTCTACTTTGTTTTCCCCGTGCATTCACCAGTGAGAAACACCTTTCACAGTGTGACAAGGACATCAAATATCTCCCCACCTAAAGTGCTTCCACCACTTGTAAGCAAGGATTCTGAAATCACTCATTCTTTAAATTAAGATAAGATTCTTAATGAAATGTAAGTGTTTACTCAAAGAGGATCAGGACAGAATTGGAACATGGGATTTAGGCTGGGCAGAAGTTAAGGCAAGCAGTGTGCCAAGGGTACAAAATTTAAGGGCGGTGAGAATGAACTCCCCCTTACATTCTGCACCCCAGGCAGCTCTTGCCTTCCCTTCATCCTGGCCCTACATAGGATATGGCTGCTAAGAGAGGGGGAGGTTAGGTGGAAAGCCTAAAAAGAGGGAATGAGGACTAGAGGTTCAAAGGGGCTATGTGTTTACAGGAGGGAGGGTCTAAAAAGAAGATAAGGGGAAAGAAACTGATAGTAGGGGCATCAATGTCTAGTACACCTATTAACAATTTTCCCTTCGGTCCATAGTTAGATTAGAGCCAATATTTTGAGATTCTTTTTTTAAATATTCTCTTCCATTATGGTTTATCACAGGATACTGAATATAGTTCCCTGTGCTATACAGTAGGACCTTGTTGTTTATTCACCCTATATATAACAGTGAACCAAAAAGAAAGAATGTTGCCATTTCATGAATATAATTGCATTTTAGCTGTCGCTTAAAGTATGTTTCATTGTCACTTCTTCATGTTCAAATTAGTTTTCTCGTGAATATTCCCCACATTATCTAGCATTTTCCTTTTCTCAACATTCATACTATGTTAATTATTTGCTTGATCTTTGTCTTGCTTGTTAAATGGAAGCTAAATGAAGCTAAATGTATGCAGAGAGCATATTCTCTGCTGAAATACCAGCAGTGCCTGGTACCTAACAGGCACTCAATAAATAATTGTTTAATGGGCTTTTTGTCTTCTTGGAACCACTGGTCCAGTTAGAAAGAATTTACAGTATTGTGACCATGTGTCCCTATTTTCTTGCCCTTCCAAAGCAGGACAAAAAAGAAGCAGAGATGAGTTTGGATCTTGCAAATAACTGGAAGTCAGAAAAATATTCTTGAACATACTAAATGGTATTTACAAAAACAAAAAAACTTCTTAACTTTGATTTTCTTATTGAGTTTTGATAGTTCTTTATATATTCTGGATACAAGTGCTTTATCAGATATGTGTTTTGCAAGTATTTTTTCCCAATCTGTAGCGTGTCTTTCTATTCTTGTGATGGTGTCTTTTGAAGAGCAGAAGTTCTTTGTTTTATGAAGTCTAATTTAGCTTTTCTTTTCTTTTATGGATTGTGTTTTTAGCGTGATATCTATTAAATTTTTATGTAACCCAAGGCCACAAAGAGTTTCTCCATGTTTTCTTCTAGAAGTTTTAGTTTTAACATGTTTTGTATATGGTATGAGTTACAAGTCAAGATTCTGTTTCATGTTTTGTTTTGTTTTGTTTTGCATATGGATGTCAGTGGTTCCAGCACCATTTTCTGAAAAACAATTCATTCTCTCTAATTGCCTTTGCACCTTTGTCAAAAACCAAACTTTTAGTATATGTTGTAGCATTGTATATGTTGTATATAGTATATACAACATATACTAAATATATCCAGAAATATATATATTTCTGGACTCTTTATTCTATTCCATTGCTCTATGTATCTAACATTTTTGCCAATACCAAACATTCTTGATTACTATATTTTATACATTTTGAAATCAGGCAATGTGAGTCCTCAAACTTTGTTCTTAATTTTCAAAATTATTTGGCTATTCTAGTTCCTTTGTCTTTCCTTGTAATTTTAGAATCATCTTGATAATTTCTCTGAAAGGTCCTGCTGGAATTTTGATTGGGATTACAATGAATCTCTATTAAACTTGCTTTTAACTTTAAGTTCTTCGGCTGTGTTAAATATGTGTCAGCAAATACAATTCTAATAAGAATACAGACAAGCTTCTGGCAATGAAGACTACGATGGATTTTAAATATGTGTTGATCAGACAAAGATATTAAACTACGTACCAATGATCCTAAAAATCCTAGGAATGCGGGAAATGTTCACTGGCTGGGGCTACTGATTACTCGTAAGGTGAAAAAGTTATACAGTTTCTCAAGCATAAAGGAAATATTATCAGTTTTACCCAAAGAAGATAATATTACAACTTTTCTATGTTGTCAAGATCTCCACGAAGTAATTAGTCTGGTAAAAGATCCACTTACCTTTTATCTCCATATTCATATGTATTCTGTCATTTGATATTAAAATCTCCTAACTATCCCACACCTAAAAGAAAGGTTTCTGGAATGCCAGAAAAGCCTCATCTAAATCAGTGGTACTAGCACAGATTAAACATCAGCATAATTATCTGGAAGCTTTCAGCCTTGTTTTTAAAATGCCCATTTTCTCCATATTATTAGATACAGCAAAACATATAAAAAGTATTTCACCTGGATGAAGATCTGTACCTGGTTGGCTAGTCAGTCCTGTGAGAGATTCCTGCAACTGGTAGGTTGAGGTCGAGGAGGACGTGCCATCAGCTGTGTTATTTGATGTCATATATGCTCCATATGTTGATGCAGAGTAATACTGTGCATACTGGTTTTGGCCAAAGGCTGTGTAGGATGGATAATCCTGAAATAATAATTGACATGTGTGTGTGTTTGAAAGACAGATTACCCTCTAGTATACTCCAAAGAAAAGCAATCACAATGGCAATGGAAAGATTAGTATCTGGCTCCACTGGTTCTGGAGTCCACAGCTTTGAGGTGATCCTAATAAGCAGAGACCATTCTGTGGGCATCTTCTACACGCACATAGTAATGAAATACCTTGAGGGTTTTGCAAACCAGGTCCAGTACACAAATTTTAATCTGTTTAAAAGTTGTATATGCATCACTTTTCCCCCAGAATTACATTTCCAAGTATGTACATCCTCAGGTCTTATGCACTTGAAGAGGAGAGAAGGAGATGTTCGTATTCACAGCATTCATTCTCATCTTCTAATATCACCAGCAAGGAGGAGGTGTGCCCCTCCCCCCACTTCCATACAGACCTTGGGCTGCATTATTGTGATTTCTGTTCCCTTTTTAGGCTACCCTCGATAATTTTGTTTTCTTGGCAGGAGGTAAACAGTAGAGAAAAGAAAATGAATAAAAGATATTCTTACCCAGTTTCTCACAGGCTACATGCCACCTGAGGCCTTGGCCTAAAGTCTTTCGTGAGGTTTTCAAATATTTAGTTTGCATCATTTGTTAGAGAAAAAAGAAAGCCATTGGGTCAATTCCTTTCACCTGCTTTTTATTAAAAAAATTTTTAATAATCTTAAAATGATGTAAATAATCCTTCGAAATCCTTTTACATATTAAGATAAGGAAGAAGTATTTGTGGCAATAATTGGTGTTTAATATATCTGACATGTTTTAGCCCAAATTGTTATCGGTGATGACAAATCCTTGGTCAGGATGAAGATTCCCTAATGCACGTTTCTAAGGGAAACAAAGATCCACGGTTGATGTGGTTTCCAAAAGAGGAAATTCTCTGCGTTCGTAAATATATGTATAAGCAAGTATACGTATCATCAGAAAGGGTTAAGCAGTATGGCAGAAAATGAAAATTCTATTTGTCTGTTAATTTCGGGATCTGATGTTCCCCACTATTACCTGAGAGTCAAAAAAAAAAAAAAAAAAAAAACCCAGAAAACTCTTGGCAGTATTTGGACAAAGTTCCTAGCAACGTATTTTTCTCAGAGTAAAAGATGGATCACAAATATTAACACAGCGCTTACTTTGTGTCAGGCACTCCTCTAAGGCCTTTAGGAGATTTACTCATTGAATCCTCACAACCTCCTATGCAGTATTATTACTATCTCTATTTTACACTGAAGTAAAGGGATAAAGGCACAGAATGTTTAAAGTGACTTGCCCAAAGTCAGACAGCAAGTTTCAGGGCTCAGACTGGAAGCCAGAGAGCCTGACTCTAGCATCTATCTGTGTGGGAAGCTCTCCACTGCGCTGCCAGTGCCCGGAGAGGAAGATGAAGTTACTCACTGGAAAGGTCCAGTCTACCAGCTTCCAGTGATTATAGTGTCTTTTTGCACTCAAATATATCTCAAAGATTCCCCCTACTCTTCATTTCCACTCTTATCACCTTGTCCAAGCTACCTTCACTGCCTGTTGTAGCCAATGTACCAGTTTTCTAACTGTTCTCCTCATTTCCATTTTCGGCTTTTTCCAAAGTCTCTGAAGCCAGAGTAATATTTTTCAAAAATAAATTACATGATGCTATTCTCCTGCTAAAAAATTATTTAACAGCTTCCCTTTGGGCTTGGGATAGAATTGAAGTTCCTTATTACAAGCCACGGGGCCCTACACGAGCAGGCCGCAGCCTTCCTCCATAAATGGATGTTTCCCCATCTGCCCCTCAGGTGTAAACTAACCTCCAGCCTTCTTTGAGTTCACTGACACCCCAAGATTTTCAGCCCTCAGGAATGTGATACATGCTGCTTTCTATGCCTGAAAACCCTTGCCCTCATTCTTCACCTAACTTTTGGAAGACTTGGCCTAAATGTCATTTCCATGGAGAAGCCTTCCACAAAATCCCCCTTACTCAAAATTAGCCTTCTCAGAACATTTTTAATAGGACCCTGTTCTCTCCCTTCATGCTTTCCAATTCTATATTTACTCAGGTGTTTACTGGCTTATTGTCTGCTTTTCTCAGTAGACAGAAAGCTCCCTGAAGCAAGAAACAGGTTCCATTCACCTTGCTCCCACCTTCAGCTCCCCAGGATACAGACCAGTTCCTAATATCTAGTAGGTACTCAGTGAGTATTTGCTAAAAGAATAAATTAGTCTTCAGACCATGGTCCAAAATACAGATTACACATTATATTGGGGCCACTGAATTAAATATACTGCTAGTACTGGATGTATTTTATGATATAAAACTGTTTGTCAATAAAGTTTCTTCTCCTTATTAATCAGTTTTTTAATCCTCCCAACAAAGAACAAAGCAGTCTTTCCCTTATGCTACCACTCTGCCTAGTGTATGTTTCTATTATTATATTCCAAATATTCCACTCCCTGTCCATATTATTTTCATGTCTGTGTCTTCAGGAGGATTGCATCCTTCCAGAGAGCAGGGAACACCGACTTCGAATCTCCAATGCACAGTCAAAAAATCTAATGGCTAACAGGTGCTCAATAAATGTTTGCTGTATTAATAAATACGAGCGAGTGAAATTAAGCTACCTGGATTATCAAAAATTCTCAATTTTTTATAATAAAATATGCATACTGACTTTGATGTTTACTGTTTTAAGAAACCATTTTTCAAACTAATGCCAAATTATATAGTTTAATCCTGTCAAAAATATTATTATTCCACTGTTTAATCATCAAATTTTCCTCTTTGCCTCTTGTTACCTTAATATAAATTGAAAGGAGAAGGCAATTAATATAATTCCTTCAGTAAATCCAAAGAGCAAACACTTATTCAGTAACTTATAGTTTAGAATGTACAGAAGTCCAGCGATCATGTTAAATAGTGTATTGCTTACCCATGAAATCAGCTACCCTTCCACCTCTGCTACTCTGAACATGACTGAGAAGCAGGAAATAGGGACAAAACTTTCTGAATATATCACAAATTCATGTCGTTCCATGCTAACTCACTCATTCAGGCACAGCCACGCTTGCTCCACACATAATTGTAACACGATTCTAAAAACAATCGCAGGTTTCAAAACACACAAAAATATTAAGCAAACATCACTATGAGGACTAAGGAATTCTAGGAGCACGTATAGTGGGTGACAAAAGCAAAAAATTACAGCTGTCAGGAGAGTAGGAATTTAACAGTTATCAAAAAAAAAAAAAATCATAGAACTAAAAAATAAAAGCCAGTAGTAATTTGAGAGATATTTTGTTTAGGAACAAATGATTTGGTTTTGGACCAAGAGTGTTTTATAGTCTACATCATAATCTGATTATTGATTATAGTTCAACTTATGAATTTTCATAATAACTGTTTTATCAAGAAAAAATAAAATTATGTTTAGTATAGCTTAAGATAATAGGAAAATATGCAATAGATTCTGTAATTTCCTGTCAAATGACTAAAACAATCATGGCTTAAATGTTTAAAGGGCAAAACTTTAGCAATCAGGAAAACTGAAACATCCAGAATTACACAAATCCAAAGAATTCCAGATAGCTAATTTTTACTACCCTGAAATGCCATCTTAATTTTAAATACATAAATCTTACTAACCTGATACTATTCTTCAAAAATCTGAAACATATATAAAAGCATAAACACAAAAAGCTACTATACCTGTTGTGAACCACTGAAGTTCGTTGAATTGGAAACTGAATTATTTGCATAAATAGTAGATGATGGTGCAAAGCTAGAACCTAGAGGTAAAGAACAAATTGCATTTTACAAATATTTCTTGAAAAATATTTAAAATATTTCACTTTGCAGAATTCAATGAAATATATTTTAAATTTTGTTGTTGAGGCAGTGAGATTTAAAATTGAGAGATTTCTAAGGAAAATGTCCTTAGCTCTGTCTTGTGACAACAGGTAAAGTCTTTTCTTTAGAAGTCTATAGAGGTAAACAGGAGCTTGTGGGAACAGTCTTACCAAGGACTCGGCTAACCTTCAAGGGTCAATATCTACACGTACAGAAGTACTCAAAGAATAAGATATTATCCATACTGAGACTACTTCCAGGAAACTACTGGAACTTTCCAGTGGTCATATCAACTGCATATACATACAAAAACTACTCAAGTTTAAACATTTGGCTGGGGCTAGCTTAGGAAATAAACACATGGAATCCATTTAGAGTTCATGCTTCCAGCTCCCCATCTTTTTGTTCCTCTATGTCCTTTCTTTAGAACAAAAAATGCTGTGAGCTAGGGCTCAGACCCAAGGGAGAACTGTTCATACTGCAATCATCTAAGGTTTGACGACCTTCTAAAATTTTACGACAAGGTCTGAAAGTTATTTAATTATTTTTTAAATTAGAGCAAAAACAAGTGAACTATCAATTTACAGATTCAAACAAAAAATGTTCTCATGGAATGTACTTGTTAAGGAATAAAATAAAAGACTATTGATGCAGCTGATTATTTGTTTTATCAATGTGTCTTGAATAGCAATAGTATTAGGTAATCAGCACAAACTGACATGGCCTGGAATATCCGATATGAAAGTATTCTGGGGAATAAATGGATATGCCTCTATGGCATTTTCCACAGTGGCTTATTGTGGTTGAGGCATGTATGCATATATGTATCTACCAACGTTATAAGGAAAAAAGAGACCAGTCATTTCAGCCAAAAAGGTCTAAGTAATTATTTCATTTTAGTCAGTCAACTAAAATGGCAATATTAGTTGGTTCGAATAATGTTAATATAGCCCCCAAACTATGACTAACCATATAGAAAAAATGACAGACAGGAAATAACCTTTTAATGTTTTTAGTATGTCACTGAAATATTTTCTGCAACTACTACACGATGTTCAAAAATAATTTTTAATTGGAGACAAAAACAAAAAGAAAAATTAAATAATGATCGTACATGGAGAAAAAATTTTTAAGGCGGAGGTACAAATTATCTAAATATTCCTATTCAAGAAATATAGTATTAACAGGGGAGAGGTATTTTAGAAATGAACAAAAAAATCTTCAATTATTCAACAATAAATGGGACTTAGAGAAGTGCTAATTCAATTTTAAATTTAATCAAAACAGCATTACGTATGTAAGGAATCCTGACAAGAAAATACTGGGTTTTGTCATGTATCTTTGAAATCACTTAAATAGATGCCAAACATGTGACTGGGGTGGCGACTGGCTTGGTGGTTGCTTTGCTTGGACTTAGTTTCCTGCCAATTTTATGCAACTTAAACTTAAATATTTAACTTTGATAAGGGTCATGTTTCTTGATGTATACTGAACTCTTTTCATCATGTTTCTTCCTAGTTATTTGTCTTTTCTGATGATGTCGTGTGAGCAGTGGTAAGATTTAAAACTGTCCTCATGACTCTGTATTCCTAGTCTGAAGCCAAGGAGTCTCATTCACAGAATTCTTTCTCATATAACATGTTCCCTGTGTGGTACTTACCTGGCATCTGGTAAGAATAAGGTGTCTGGCCTGGCTGCGGGGTAGAAAACCCTGGGCTGTAACTGAGGCACCCACTCTGTAACGGCGACTGAGTTTGTGAGAGTCCGCCCTCTGTCTTGATGCCTGGTAACATCACGCCCAGATCTGTTTGGAAAACGCCATGTGCAACCCATTTCATTAGTAAAGTGATCTTACTTCTGAGTTGTAACATATCAATATATAAGACTATACAACTACTAGCCAGCAGGATTACATGCTTATAACCAAAGAAGAAGAGAGAAGATGTGAAATACCGTAAGTGGGCAGGCTATAGGGCTGTCCTGTCTGTGAGTACGCTGTGTAGACGGCTGGCTGCTGCATCCCCGAATACTGAGTCTGGCCTGCATAGGCAGACATTGTTTGAGCTGCTGGTGTAGAAAGAATGTGTGGATAGGGCCTAAATATCAGAAAAATAGCATTACTGTGGCAACAAAGACTGCATATTAATTCAGACAGCTTAGATTCAGTGAAACCTGATAATAGCCCGGAAGTAATCCTCTTCTTTATCCATAATATCATTTTAACAATATGGAAAAGGACAGGAGTCTGAATGTCAGGAGCCCATGCTCTGCTACAAACCAGTCTAGTTAACCTTGGACAAATAATTTAAACTCGCTAAGTCTACACCTCACCTGTGAAAAGAAAACTTTGGTTTAGATATCACACCTAAAGTCTCTTCCAGGCCTATATTGCTTATATTCGAAATAGTATTCCAACTGATATGTAGATGAGGAAAGTGAAGCCCAGGCCAGTTAATTAGTACACTCATGAGCATATTTCCTGTTACCATGCATGACCCAATGCTATGTAATGACTACAAAGGTCATTAAAGGCCCTACCAAGAATTCTCTACAGAGAACTAGAAATCGTAAAAAATAAATAAATAAATAAAATTTAAAAAAATAAAAAAGTAGGCAGCTTCCCGAAAAGAAATGGAATGCCATTCCCTTCATCATGCCACATCTTATGGAATGTTCCCAAAATGGATATCCAATCTCTAGCCTATACTTAAGGATAAACACTCTAGCTGCTGTGGAAAATAACTTTTAAATGTACATGATCAGGAATCCAAAATCTTGACACATCTGGCTGATGGCAACCAAATTCAGATATACACCCAATGTAGTTAAACTTGAAATTTCTACCACTGCCCTCAGAAAGTTGACCACATTAGTTATAAAAGCAATAGTGCATATTTTTCAAAAATGTGTATTAGAACTTGAAATCCAATAAAAATATTGTAATGATGGAACAAATTATGAAGTGTTGATGTTTGAATAAAATGTAATCTTTTTAGATTTTCTTTAAACTAGTCAGCATTTTTGATTTTCATTAAAAAATCTGTGTATTCCGGTTTGAGCTTGATGCTTTCCTCAAAGTATATAAATATCCAGAATTAAAGCAATTGTCTAGATATAAGTGAGGGTATTCCTAGACTTGTGAAGGGTATTTACCTAATGTCTAATCTATCCAATGAATCTATCCAAGTATCTATCAATTCAACTGCTTATCTATAACATTTATATACATAAATATATCCTGATTTAAAGTTGTTATATTGTGTAAACATGATTAATCAAGATAATGCTGGAAAATTATTCTAACAAATCTGAAAGACTACTGACCACTTACTTGGAAGGATACAGCTGTGGGGAATATTGATGCGCTGATCTGGGGCTATAGCCACTACTTGTTATTACTGTAAGACACAAAAACCAGTGCAAAAAAAGGTTGCTTTATAAATATATTTCACTGGAGTGTGCAAAACTTATTTCAAGAAATGACTATGTTAGAGATATGTTTCAAAAAATTCATTCATTTTCTAAACAGAAAATTCATTCATTTTCTAGACAGAAAAAGATGCCTAAACATTTTCTTCTAATTAAACTGTTTCACATATGTGCTAGGAGCATGACACGAACTTTTTTCACAAATCATTTCCCTTCATCATTCCTCCATTTTCTTAAATCCGTAGCATGCTCTTACGTATTAATATGCTATGAATAAATATCCTTGACTATAGGTAATTAAGCTTTCATGATATAAAGGTAAATTTTTTAATTTGCAGACTTTATGTTTTAAATTCCAAATATATTGCTCTTCCTGCGTATTTATTCTAATAGAAATATAATAAAAATTAAGAAAAATATGATGTTTCAACCTTCATTTTCAAGTTGTAAAATGATATCGTTTTCTCTTTCCTTTCATTTTGCCAATCCAATGAGTAGTTAAAAATGCAGGGTCCAAATAATTCTAATAATAATTGGAATATACACAGAAAGCATGGGTGATAATGCAACATTAAAAAAAAAAAAACGTAACTGCAAGAAGCAGCAGCAATCATATTTATAAATATATTTTGAACTATCAGAGATTGTACTTTTTTGAGAAGAACTTAAAGGTGAAAATCAGGTCCTATTAACATTTCAGCCAAACATGCAGTCCCAAACTGGAATGTATCCAAAAGTTTGGAAGTTTCTCTTTCCTTTAACCATCTGCCTTGACTAAGACAGATGTATTGCAAATATATGGACCCTAAAGTGTTAAGGCAGTCCCTTCAGAGCCAATCCATACTGGGCAAGCACACAGAGTGTCTTTATTAGGCCATCTGCTGTTCATTCACTTTTCAAAAAGATTAAAGTAGTATACAATGCAGTGCTGGAATTAGTTTAGTCTAATCAATCATAGTTATACTTCAAAGTACTATGTCTTTTCTAAGTTGTTCATAATAATTCTGGAGCTAAACTTTTAGAATTGTAAAAGTGACAAATAGGCTTAGGTTGCTAACTATTTTATGAAACATGATATATTTCTATATCCAAATGCTATTAAGTACCCTTGTGATCTATTGCTTCATAAACACATAGAATTTAATGTATTTAAAATGCTATTTAGACTGTAAGCTCTGAGTACGGAGAGTATATTATAGTTTTCATAGCAATAATGCAGAGAGTATATTTTCAAGAATATTATGAATCAATTTTGACAATCACTGAATATGATTAGAGGTGTTATGTTCTAAATATTTTCAGCAACCAAATTTAAGTGAATTTGCTATGCATATTTGAAAATACATGGACCACTGAACCATTCATTTTCTACTTATTTATTAAAAACATAAAGAATGTTTAAGACTTTCAAATCAACTCAATGAGAACAGGCCTTTTCTCTCACACTATGGGCACGAAACATACACTACATAATAGCAACAGTGTACTGCACAGGAAATTCAGTCTGATTCATTGATTCGCAATAATTATACTCTATTTAGCAGAAATATATTTAAGTAAGGCTCAATTCCACATTTTTTGTTTCATTTATAAAACTTCATTGTGGTACACTCAAGACTCAGACTATACTAATCAGTTATTCTCAAGACTGTGAAACTCAAGGCTTTTCTAAAGAAACATCAAATAATGAAAAGAAACATTCAGCTTTTATTGAATTAGCCAAAGAACAAAATTATTTCAGAAAAAAAGGCTCACATATATGAACACAAATCTGAATACATAGGATGCTTCTTCCCTCTAATGAATGAATCTAGATATCATTAGAATAATGTATCCATAACAGTATAAAGCCTCAACCTTTAAAATTTCATATTAATGTCTATATGTTCATTTTCTAGGTAGAAAACAAAACCTTTGACTCAGAAAACTATGTTTACATAAAACTTAGAAAGTTTATGCTTCTTAACGAAGCTGTATATATTTTATTCTAACTAATAAATCTGCAGATAATTGAAAACAACAACAAAATTGGATTAAAGTGAGCTGAGATTATGCTGATCAAAGTAAAGACCGTTTCTACACAGAACAGCCTAATCTTTCCAGTATGATTTCTGGAATACCATGTACAAATTTAGGAGACCTTCCTTTTATTCCCCATTGTCATTTAATTAATCAAGAGATGTATGCAAAGCACTCAACTCATTATACTCCATCATTTCTGCATACAAAAGTTAGCAAAAGTGCTTGTCTTCAAAATGTCCTGAAAATTAATTAAAACACATTTTTAATGAATATTATCAGATTCTCATATGGTGGTGTCAAGCAATTTTGAGGTTTTACCCTTATTACTGTAACACCTTAGATTAGTGACTCTCAATGGGATGAGAGGTGGGAGATGAAGTTGGGGGATGGGTAGAAATTTTGCCTGCCAGGGAACATTTAAAATGTTAGAAGACATCTTTGGTTGTCACAACTGAGGAAAACTACTGTTAACTTGGGATAGATGCCAGGGATGCCGCTAAACACCTTACAATGCAGAGGACAGCTCTCCCACAATAAAAAATTAGCCAAGTTTTTAATAGTGGTGCTGTTGAGAATCCCTCACCTAAAGCACTCTGTCTAATTGAACTTGGTCCATGGCGTTGGAAATGTTCTATATCTGAGTTGTCCAATATGGTAGCCACTAAAAAACCCCACATACAACTATTAAACACTTAAAATGTAATTAATGTGACTAGATAAAAAATTTTTGCTTTACCAAATAGTATTTAATTTAGACTTAAATAGCCACATATGACCAGTGGCTACTTTTCTGGACAGCACAGCCCTAGATAATTCTTAAAAGAAAACTGGGAAACTATTTGTAAATATAATATGAGTAAATTCCAGACGGCTTGACAGTTCACACCTGTTTCTTTTTCCATCTTTATATCTTCCAGTGGGGTATTAAAGAAAAGACTGTTGGACTGACCAGGACATTATTCTAGAATCATTTATACCAGTGACCACCTGTGAGGCCTTGACTGTATGGCCTTAACCACCTTTAACTTCTCTGTGCCTCCATATTCTTGCCTATAAAACAGATCATCGCAGGTCTCTGAAATTCCTTCTGGAGCTAACATCCCATAATTTTTTCATTCAGCTTTCATTAACTTGTAGTGTGCTATTTAAGTATGTCGGCGATCACTTAATTTCATTCTTATCCTTAAAAACTGTGTTCATACATGCATTTACTTTGCAGAAAGTTTACAACAGTTATGGTAAGTAATATAAATGCTAGGGTAAATTGGTACCTATTTATCTGCTAAGAGGCAAGAGAATTGCTAGAAAGGATGTGAATTAGGACACATGCTTCTCTATACAAAGTGTATAAATTATTATATCGTTCTGTTTGGAGTACTAATATTTTTGTGAATACATGGCAGCTGTTTCCAATCAGTGTGAACCAATGAAACGGGATCATCTGTATCTATAAAAATCAAATATATGCTATAATGACATTATAGTCAAGGATTTACCTCAGCTCTCTTTACATGAGAAGCATACCCACATAAAATCCTTGTATATGAGAACATGAATAAGTATAAAATATATTAGAGTAGAATAACAGAACCAAGATTTAATTATCACAAATACTTTTCTAGGTTTAATGTTCATCTTTCTGCTATACAAATTCCTCCTCAGGTTAAAAAAAAAAGTCCTTTCACCAGATAATCAACCAAACGAAATATAGTAACGAAAAAAAATCTTTAAGTCAACTTATTGCGTGTCCTTGTGCCCACCTGGGAGTTATCAGGTATTTATATTTAAAGAGGATTGATGTTTAAAGACACGCTATTGTTCTCTTTGAAGCATTTGAGCGAAAGTCGTGCTCTCAGAGGCTGGGTTCTAATGCGACCAGCATGTGCTCTCCTGCAGCCCATTAACCTTTAATACCTGTCACTCAGCTGCTTACACAGGAAGGTTTTTTTTTAAACCCAGAGAGGAAACAAGGTTATTTAGAAAGAATCAAATGGATAGTTTTACATCTCGAATGCTGGAGAGAAGGCAGTTTTTATGTCATTTAAATGGGTAAGTTGAAGGAACAAAGTTAACAATTACAACCTAATAATTAAATTAAGCACTGTATAAAATAATTATGAAAGAAGTCAGTTCTGCTTATTTCTAATAAGAAAGTCAGGGGATTGCTTTGCTGTCAACTGCAGATGCAGCAAAACTATTCTAAACATCATTTCTAAAAAAAGCATAATTTTATGACAATGAGTTTTCCAAAAAACGAATTTATTGCTGAATTTATAAAAATCCAATTCTCGCTTATTCACCAGGAGGATGAGGTGGACCCCAATGCGCACAGAACAACACACGAGCTTAAGGCTTTACCTGACCCAGTAAAAGTGTCAAGCGCTCCATCTCCAGTCGTGGTTGTGGTTTCACTGCTGTTCAAAGGCTCTGTTTTGACTGCAAGAAGAGACACTACGTAGAAGAATAAGTACATGTGAGTTTTATTTCTAACTTTATATCAAAGAGGCTGACTGTACGACTAGTGGCTTTTCTAGCTACCATGGGCATGCAAGAGAAAACTTGGGAAGTCGATGAGGAAAGTTTTGTTAATTTAGCTTCTAAATGGACATGCATTTATAGAGGATTTAATCTAAAAATCTTCTGCCTAAGCTGGTTCTCTCGAATCTGGCTTTTAAAGGCAGTCATCCTTACATAGTGAAACAGCAGTACGTGTATTTGCATTTTTAAATCACCTAAGCACACTCCGGTATTATAGTCAAAAGGCAGAAGAAAGGAATCGTCAGTCAGTCTTTAGCACATTTAATCCAAATCGTAACAAAGAGATTTACTGCTTATATTTTATTCTTCCCAAGATGACATTAAAAAAAAAGATTGCTTAAGAATATAATGAGGCATATGCAAATACAGAAACCAGGGGTGTATTCATATGGTGGGTGAAAAATGAAGCACTCAGTAAATTTCTGCTCTACAAAAGCCAAAAGAGCCATAAGGTGTTGGGCTTTTTATTCTAATGGTATAACAATTTTTAACACATTATAGACATAAGCATAGAATAAGAGATGGTTTCTACAGCAGTAATTGTATCTTTTGAAAACTCTTTCATATATTATTTCTCCTTTGAGGTGGTATATTTTGGCAGAATCCTCACTTGGCAATGATGTAGCCACTGAGGTATACATCGCTGTCGTTATTGGATGCAACGAGTTTGGCAGGGGCAGTGAAAAAGCCTCTACCCATTTTGTCACACCATATTTTCCCTTTGTGGGCAAAGCTCCATGTATCACAGCAGCAAGGGAATAAACTAAATTATTTTCTGCTTAACACCTCTTATGTTTCCTGGTCATAAATGGAATGACACAGTTCAAAACTTGAGAAGCAAGCAGAAAACTATAAAGAAGAAAGCTGAAGACTAGCCAACCACGGACAAATATGGCCAAAAGAATAGTGGGCTCAGAGCGTACCCACCAAGCAAGCAAGTCAGCGACGTTACTCTGTTAGAAAAGCAATTAATGATGGAGAAACATGCAGTAATGATTATGTTCCCTTTCCACATGAAGAGAATTGGCTGGACCCTCCCTCAGTGAGCTCTGGGGTTAATTTAGCATCCGGGATTTAACTATGTCATGAAGATTTGCTGGAAGATTCAGAGTCGAACTGTAAAGGTTGGAAAGAATCCAAACTCTAAACCACACTGCCTCACAGGCAGCACTAACTAACCAAGAATTCCTTTCATCTGTATAGTGATGATCCAGAGTAGGGTTTAGAAAGGTGTAAAAGCTACTCTCTATGATGCAATGTCCCCATCTGACTTCTGACATACGACAAAAAGGAACCATCCAAAGCATCCAGCAAAACTAAGATAATAGACAGTTTGTCAGAACTTCCAAATTCTAATCATGGCTAAATTCCTATTTAAACATGTCTAAATCTATAACAATATTTGTAAAATAGATGTATTAATACTAATGGTTATATATATTTCACTTGTGAAATGGGGAGAGGGGAAGCAGAATGTCTAAAAAACTAACCAAGCTAGACATGAGGTTTAGTTTTGTTTCTTTGGATCCCAACTTTGAGATTTGATTTCAAAAACTTAGTATTGGTGTTGATTATAATCTCCTCAATTTGAAAGTTTCAGGTGGTCAAAAGGAGCAGGAAGAAAAGCCAGAGAGAGAGTTTGAAAGGAGAAGGAAGAAAAGCCAGAGAGAGAGTTTGTGGTTGCATTCATTATCCTGGAATCATCTCTCATTAAAATTTTAAAGGTCTGCTTTTAGTCAAAGACAAAGGAGGCTCATTTAACTGAGAAAAGGCATCACTAGAAAGTATATAAAGAGAAGCATACACATCAAGATGTGTTCAGTGGACTAAAACACATGGATTTAAAAGTAATAGTTAAATGGATGCTAACATTTGGGGGAAAACATTACACATTAATCCAAATTTATTTTTCATATGTGGTAAGAGTTGAATAATAGGGAAAAGGGAGAAAATTAATCATGCTGCTACAGAAAATAATTTATGTTCACAGGAGGGCAGCATCTGCAAACATCTCTTGAGTAAGATGCAAAGTTATTTTGATTTGATTTTTATAGAGAAAGAAAGTAATATTAAGTAATAATAATTTTTTTTCAGGAACAGAAAACTTAGAGAAATGAAATGGGCATTCTTTATATGATTAGCTGATTTATTAAAAAGATGTTAAAATACAAAGAATTGTCTTAATATTTAGAAAACAGGTAATGACTATAAAGTCAACATTATGATAATTATAAAGTTTGAAAAATGGAAGTCGTTTTCACTATAGGTCTGAATATATTTGAAATGTTTTCCATTTTCTTTTGTCTTGCTTTTGTTTCCACACATTTAATATGTGCAAGACACTATTGGAAAGATGTTCATCAATGAAACAAATCTAGTTTTATGTGTCTATTTTCTAAAACTTATAAAAATACTCATTCCAAAAGTTTATGAGTGTATATTCACTGTCATGTTCAAATGTATTTTGTTTTTTTTACTGTATTCTATTTTTCTTAAGTTAACACAGAAGTTAAACAGGGCTTTTAATTTATTTTAAGGACTGTGTCCAACATCATTACAGTTCATGCTATCAAATGGAAAGAATAACCTTCTATAGAAGAAAAGCATCCTCTTTATGAACAAAATTCAAACTTACAAAATAAACATTTTGATTTCAAAAGATGCAATCATTTTTTAATTCTTAGGTTAGAGAGTTTTGTGGTTTTATTCTTCTACATGCTCGAAATACGTGATTCAAGGTTCATTTCCCAAAAGGTGGGATGGAAAATCTACATACATATAGCACTTTGTACAGAACCATTACTTCGAGAAATAATTATATTGCCAGGCCCCCTCCACGCTAGTTATCCACTTGCAACTTAGATGTTTTTCATAAAGCCAAATAGTAAAAAAAAGTCAGTCATTTTATTATATTGATATGATTGGGTTTTATTTTTAACCTTCAAAAATAATTGATCTCTGTGGACTAAATCAAGATTGTATGAGATTATTGTCAGCTATGGCTACTAAATCACTGATTTTCTCTCTTTACATCCCAACCTTCTTCCATACCCTCATACAAGTATTTTCAAAGCAAATTTAATCTTGTCCCCTCAGATTATCTTTAGAACTCAAGTATAACATTAATATATATTAATTATTTTTAGAGGAAGTCTGTGTTATTATCATAACTTAATGCTAATGTTCATTTTTTGCAATATTAGGCTTAATTAACCCTTGAAAGAGAGGTAACCCAAGTACTTTACATTTTACATTTCATCTTCAGAGATCTGTGTTTAAACTGGTGTCCACTTAAAAGACTATATATGTAATTCCAAATATACTCCTTCCTGAACCACAAAATCTCACATAGCCACCTCTGACAACTTAGGTTCTACAAAGAAGTTCAGGAGGAGTTAGATCAGGAAGGATACAATTTACAACACTGCAGGGAGGAAAGAAGTATTGCCTACTAGTTTTATGATTTATGTTTTTCTAAATCAATTTTTTCACTCAAAAACCTATGAGCACCAAGTGTCTTTCATTTCTAAATATCCATGAAGTATTTAGTTTTGTAAAATAATTTGATGATGCTTCCAATTTATGGCTTTCATTCCAAAAAGAAAATCTAAAAAGAGTAGAGCCACAATAGTAGCTGGTTCTACTGCACAGACACATAATACTCAGAAACAAATTCATCCCATGTGAATCAATCATCTATATATTAAAAACTCTGGGAGATTCTTTTCTATGCTCTACAGATTTCAAATATAGAAAACACCATAAACCCAATCAGAATGTCTGATCTTGGTTCCCCCAAATCAGAATGTCTGATCTTGGTTCCCCCAAATCTCCTCTTTGAAGTATTTTCTTAATCTCCATGTAGAATCAAATATTCCCTCCCTCTGCTGTGCACCCACCTTGAACACATTATGCACTCATTATTTTCTTTTCTGTTTCCCTCTGCTAGACTTTTGGTCCCTTGATGGCTAGTATCATGTTCTATAGGTCATTGGGTTCCCATTTCCTAGCACAGAACCTGGCATATAATAGGAACCTGATACATTTTAAGTTAGAAAGTGAAAATTCACATTTAGACCCTATCCTAAGCACTTCCAATAAATCTAAGTATTTTGTATATAAAGTATAGCTAATCATGTGTCTTGACACCATTAGGGAAATTAGAATCTTACTTATATATGGAAGTAACTTTTCACATGACAGGCATGCATTTACATGCATGTATATACATATACATGAAGTAGCATACATGAATCTATATCTGGGTTGGCAAACTACATCTCAAGTGCCAAGTCTACCCCACGGCCTGTTTTTGTATAGCCCGTGAGCTAAGAATTACTCTTGCATTTTTAAGTAGTTGAAAAATATCAAAGAAGAATAATATTTTGTGACATAAAAATTGTACGAAATTCGAATTTCAATGTTCATAGATCAAGTTTTATTTGAATATGGTCAAGCTCATTTGTTTAAATATTGTCTATGGCTCCATTTGTGCAATGAAAGCACAGTTGAATAGTTACAACAGAGACCGTATGGCCTGCAAAACTGAAAATATTTACTATCTGACCTTTTACAAAAAAAAGTTTGTTGACCACTGATTTGTATGCTAAGATATGATTGTATTTATTATATTTTTATTGACAGTTCTTCATTTTAACAATTTCACAAGTGACAAAAATTTGAAAGGAAAATCTAGGTTCTAATATAAACCTGCAGATGTAATTACAGAATTAGGATTAAGGTGATGAACCCCTTTAAAAATTACTTTAAGGAGTAATGTAATATATTTAAACAGCACCAAGGTAGTAGGGTAGGATATTAAGGTGATACTATTAACTCATTCATATCAGTAAAATCTATCAAAATTATCTTTTTGAAAATCTAAAGTTAATGGAAAGATCTTGAAAAGCCACTAAATTAGCTTTTGCTTTTGTCTTTTGTTTTATTATAATAATTTTATAAAGTGATCAAATTCCATCAATAAAACCCAGAATTATAAATAAAATAGTTTAGTCTCAATGGGAAACATTGTGCATCAAATGCTTAGCTTATGTTATAAACACATGGCATAAAGAGTCATTAAAATTCATTAAATATTTCATATCATTATGCCACCGAGACTATATCCTTAATAATCAAAGTACACTTAACATTTTATTACTAAAAGTTTGCCTCTGTAGCCAGTTTACATGTTCTAAATGCAGAAAAATGTATTATCTGACCAAACATTGGAGAGTCTTTTAACACACTGCACGTTTCCATTTTCCTTATAAAACTGTTGCCTAATTATTATTGAATTATTAATTAAGGAAAAGGAATTATATTGGTTTATATTGCCCCAAATTTACATACATTATATGATTTAAAACAAAAGCTTTGCCAGTAAAGTATTATTATCCTTCTTTTGTAGAAAAGAATTAAAGCTCAGAGAGGTTAAGTAACTTGTCCAAGACGACACAGCTAGTAAATGTAGTGCCAGGTTTCAGATCCATGGTCTTCCTGACACAGAAGTCCTTTTTTTTCCCAATGGTCACAAAACTCTTAAACATTAATACTAAGAACTAGGAAAACTTGATGTTTTACACTTAAAAAAATTTTTCTGTTGGATATTAGATGTAAATTACTAAATATTGATTGTATATATTCACTATTATAAAGTTGCCTATGTTACATTAATATGTCAGAATAGAACAACAGCCAATGAGCTAAGAATGCTTTTTACATCTTAAATGTTTTTTAAAAAAATCAAAATTAGAATATTTTGTGACATGTGATAATCATATGAAATTTAAATTTCAGGGTCCATAAATCAAGTTTTATTGGAACCTGACCACTCTCATTCATTTATGTATTGCCTATGGCTGCATCTGAGCTACAGTGACAGAGCTGCATAGATGAGACAGAGAGAGACAGCATAGCCTACAAAGCCTAAAACATTTCCTGTCTGGTTCTTTGCAAAAAAAAGACCTTTGAGTTAGAATTAAGAGGAACTAAATTCTGGCAACATATTTTTTAAGTATGAAAAGTATATTTTAAGTGTGGAATTAAAAAAAAAGAAACTAAAAGGATAAAAATTTAAATAACGGGAATAATGGAGTACTTCTCATCCACTGGTCATATATTCTAATTTAATCTACATACAGCAAGGTCCAGGCAAACTGTGCCTATTCTAACTGCTTGCTTGTAATGAACATTTCTAACAGGTTGTGAGCTCTTCTTTTTAATCCTAGAATTGGGTGGTTCTACAGAAGTTTTATGTGGTTTTGTTTTAATTTTTAAATTTTGATAGCATATTAACTTTTGGTTTGGGAGAAAGTTTATTTATATTATATATATATAAATATAGGAATGTAGTTAATATCTATAGTTCAAAACATTTTAAGAGATTTAATATTAATTTTAAATGTATAGCTTTCATCACTGGTAACTTTTTAAATGATGGGTTTTTAAATGTTAATATTACTTTAGGTATTTTAATTGGAATGTTTATTAAAGTCTGTAAAATAGGAAATATCGTTTTGCCATGCTATGAATTTAATTTAATTTATGAAAGTCTATAGGCTATGGAGATCGAGTTTGTACGTAGGCGCAATCTGCTTCAACTGCTCATTGACGTGACAGTTGTGTTGAATTATCACTTAATAAACTGATAGTTAGAAAAATAATAGATGCACCCGTTTGTGCAAAATTATGAAAAAACTAAGAAAAGAATACTACTGACCTAAGATTAGAATACTAGTTGATAAGAAAAACATAGCCAACTGTTATCAATAAACAACTAAAAGGTGTGTTCATGTCTCTTTTTTAATTTTTTTATAACAAGTACTGAGCACAGAAAAGGGAGTGCAAACAGAAATAGCAACAGAAAGCAAACCAGAAGGGCAAATCCACACACCCAAACACATGCAGTGTACCATCATCTCTCATACTTGTTGCGGAGGAGGGGGTGTTGCAACTCAGCAACCAGTCTGCAGTGTTTAAAACAGTCATGTTGTCCCCTGAGAACAGGAACAGCATAAGCGTTCATTGTCTGAATGCCTGCTCAGTGTACGAGAATAGTCTTCAGTGCTTGTACTGGGTTCTGACCCTTTTGCCAAAATTATAACTGCATGGTATGACTTTTACATTTTAGTTTATCAGGTATGTTTTAGTTCAGTTAAATATACATACATGGTGATTAGTGACCTTCAAAGTCTGATTTCAGAGTGCATGTCTTTGTTTTATTTTAAATCTTATTATTTGCACCCAAGTTAAGGTTTAAATATAAATGTTCTTACTCCACAAGTTATCACTAAACAATTTTATAAATTGGCAATCTTATAATTAATTAGCCAAAATTATAGATGCATGTTTAGAGACAAACACTATAAACAAGGAAAATGTTAATTTACAAAGGGTTTTATGTAAAACATTATTAAATACAGGCAAGTTGCAATCCACACAACTTTACAAAGAAAATTTTAGATTTCACAGTTACTCTAAAATAAATGGAAAGAGGTGTATCAATTTCATAAATATTTACTGAAACTTTAAAAGAAAATATGATGTGGCAAATGCTGATATCTAATAATATGAATAGCTTACAAATTAAAGCAATTTTCAAGTAATTTTTCACTCGACGAAAACAACTAAATCTACAAAACTTCAAAATCATTGTGAGTAATTTAAAATGCAGCTTATATATGTGTATATATGTACGTATATATGTATAGGCTTTCTATGTATACATATTCTGATGCAAAAATCAGATCGTATTTTCTGACAGGTTGAATGCATTTTATAAAAACAATAGGATGAAATATTTGAAATAGTTATTATTGTTGCCATATGTTGTGGCATAATTATGTGCTAATCATATGAAAAGGTATCTAGAAAAAAATTCAATTCCTATTTTAAATACATGTTAGGTATTTCTCTCTTTGAAAAGAAAATGCAGCAGATATGGACATTTTTCTATTCCCAAAACCATTTTTAAGAAACACCATTTTTAAGAAAAACTTTGGAGTAGGCTTTCTCTTAAAATTCAAAATAAAACCAAAAACTAGTGGAATTTCTTTTCTGTTTTCTATATTTGTTGTTGTTAAGATCAGAGAGTAAATCCTTTGGCCACATTTTTTACATTTTGAAAAATATTTACAAGGGCAAATACAAAAAGAAAGCCTTGCTAAAGGCCTTCAAAATGTTGCTCGGGGCTATCTATTCTTTCTGAATGTTTCCAGCTATAGAGGAGGAGCAAAAATTTCAAGAAAATCAACAGAACAATAAATAATCCATTAACTATATATTACTTGAGTATAATGCTATGATGTTATTGCTTATGAGATATAATATTTATTTACTAGCAGATCCCTAACATGTAAAGCCACAACAGAGTCTGAAATGTGATTCTGGGTGTCTTCAGGGCTGTACACTTACCTCCTGTCCCATTTGTGGTGACCGATGTGCTGCTGAGATTAGCTTTCTCCAGTTTGGAGCTACCAGGAGTATCGCCACCTCCAACAAGAGGATGAGGACTTGCTAGGTCCTGCATTTCCATAGACCTGTTGGAGCAGGAAGCAACAGAGAAAAAGTTGAAATTTCAGCAATGCTTTCTTAATAAACTATGTATATCACTCTACTGAGCATGCAGGTGATCTCACAATAATAGGAATTGAAACCCACAGCTAAGAGTTTTTGGTTAATCAGGTGAATGTGACGGTCCATTAAAAATTAATAAATAAGTAAAGCTTCCATGATAGTTAAGTTTCCTCATTTGTTTGTTATTTGTAATAACCATACAAAAACTCAGATCTACAGGAAGGAATGAAGAGTGACAGAAAGGTAAATTTGTAGGTAAATACAAAAGATTATCTTATTTTTCTCTTAATTCATGAAAGACAGTGAACTGTGTAATTTATGATATAGGATAAAAGTAAAATATGTGACAACAACAGCACAAAGAATAGTTGCCAGGGGTGGGATTGGGGTGGAGATGAATAGGCAGAGCACAGAGAATTTTTAGGACAGTGAAAATACTCTGTATGATATTGTCATGAAAGATGGATGTCATTATACATTATGCAAACTCACAGAATGTACAGCACCAAGAGTTAACACTAAGGTTAACTATGTACTTTCAATGTAGGTTCATCCTTGGTAACAAATGCAGCATTCCAGTGAGTGATGCTGATAATAGGGGAGGTTATGCATGTGCAGGGCAGGGGGTAGATGGAAAATCTCTGTACCTACTGTTCAACTTTGCTGTAAGTGTTAAATTACCCTAAAAAATAAAATCTTAGGAAAAATCAAATCAAAATTGGTCGTATGCAAATAAAGCAGTGGTTAGTGAGAAATTTATATCTTTAAAGGTTACATAAGAAAAGAAGGGTTTAGAATCTGTGATCTAAGTGTCTACCTTAAGAAACCAGTGAAAGAAAGGCAACTGAATCCAAAGTAAGTAGAAGACAGGAAACAATAAAAAACAGAAATCACTGAAATAGAAAATCTATGAACAACAGAGACAATTTACAAATCCAGAAGATGATCATTAGAGATACTGAAGATATTAAAAAGGATAATAAGAGAATATTATGAACAATATTATGCCAAATAATTCAATAATTTAGATAAAATCAGACTTTCTTGAAAGACACAAACTATAAAAACTTATAACAACTTTTAAAAACTGTCCTATACCAATTAAAGAAATTGAGTTCATAATTAAACATTTAAAAAAACTCCACGGCCATATGGTCACATATGCTAGCAAACATTTAAGGAAAAATAAAAGCCGCCTTTTACAAATTCTTTTAGAAAAAAATAGGAGGTAACACTTTTCACTCCACTGTAAGAGACCAGAATTACCCTGATCCAAAGTCTGCCAAAGGCAATTCCAAGAAAAAAAAATTATGGATTTATATTTCTCATGAACATAGATGAAACAATATTTCAAAAACTATTATCAAATAAAATCCAGCAATAAAAAGGGTAATATATGATGACCAGGTGTGTTTTATTCCAAGAATTCAAGTTAACACTTAAAAATCAATAAATGTAATTCAATGTATTAACAGAATATACTTTCAATGGGTGTAAAAAGCATTTGACAATATTCATTATCCATTCATGATACAACTCTCAGAAAACTAGGAAAAGAAGCATTTGCCTCCCATATGATAAAGGCCATTCTTGAAAAATCTACATCTTACATCTTATTTCATGATGAAATATTGAATGATTTCTCACTAAAGGAAGATCAGAACTAAGGCAAGAGTATCTCTTTTTCCCACTTCAACACAACATTTTATTGGCACTCAGTCAGTGGGAGAAAACAAAAATGAATAAGTAAAAAAGGGAAAGCTTAGAAAGAAAAATTGTTAATTCAATAAAATAGATAATAAGGACCTGCTGTATAAAAAAAAAATGTTAATTCACAGGTAACATAATTGTTTATGTAAAATATTCTGAGAAATCCATTAAGAAAAACCCTACAAAAATTAATGGGTGAATTTACCAAAGTTACAGGTACAAGGGCCTTGCTAATAATAAATAAAAACATGAACCAAAAATATCTGAAACATCAGTCAATGCCTTTCTAGTTCAAACACTGAACTACCAAAACAGCAGCTGTTCAGGAGGTTGGAAGCTGGGTTAGTCACAGTCCCGCTGCAGCTCAGCTCAACTCCAAAAGGAATCTGAATGCTCAGACCCTTGCTTTCACAGGCAGCCAGAACAAACGACTTAGACATTTTGGGAAATAAAACAAAATAAATACCATGCTTCAGTCTCTACTGAGTTTCTGTACATAATCTTCAGAAAAGTACAAATACATGATGTTCAGAATACTATAAATTATTTTGTACATAATGTTCAGAATGGCATCTTGAGTCATAACAAGAAGCAGGAATATATGACCCATAGTAGAGAGAAAACACAGTAAATAGAAGCAGACCTGTAGATGACTCAGCATTTGGAATTAGCAGACAAGGATTTAAAAAACTATTGTGTATATGTGAAACAATTTATAGGAGAAGATACGTACACAAGGTATAAACATATAAATACGCCACGTATATAGATAAGTACATATATGGCATATATACCTATGTGCCATATATATTTTATATGTATGTATAATTATGAATATAACGTGTATGTATTACATCTAAATATTGCATATAGAAAAAAATGAAAACTGCAAAAAAGAGCCAAATGAACGTTCTAGAATGAATATTATAATATATTAAATAAAAAAATAGTCTTTGGATGGACTTTAAGGCACTGCAAAAAAAAAAAAAAAAAATCAGTAAATCTGAAACTGTGCCAGTAGAAGTTATCCAAACTGAAGCAGACAGACAAAAAATTGGGGGAAAATATTGAATAAAGTAAAAGTAACCTGTGGAATATTATTAGAAAGCAAGAAAGGGAAAGAGACAGAATAATTTCAGAATAAATAATGGCCAAATTTGATTATAAACAGCAACCCATAAAGCCCTGAAACACAATAAATGAGAAAAAGAAAAAGTAAACCAAACCTTCAGCACATTACAGTCAAATTCTTAAAATAAGATAAAGAGAAATCTTTATAGCAATCGGATAAAAAAGACACAGAGGAGAGGAGAATAGTAGGAACCCCCAAAAGTATTATCGGTAGCACACTCCTGATAACAGGCTTAATTACGGTAAACAACGAATGCTCATGATTTTATCTTCTCCTACCGAACCCACCCGACATAAATATTTTTAGTTTAATTGAACTAATAAATGAATAATTGCTTATTACATGCAAAGTACTGTCACAGGTGTTAGGCTTGCTAAATGGAGAAACCATGGTCCTACCCTCAAAGAAATTTATGATCTAAATGAGAAAGCAGATCCTGTGCATAGAAAACTACAGTACATTAAGTATCCAGACAGAGCCTGGGGGCACATCCTGGAGAAGGACATTGAGAGCTGCGTTCCCTCCCTCTGACCAGAGGCGTGTGGGGCTTGGGAGACATATGAATAGGTTTTTCCAGCTTTACCACGTGTTCACTACTAGGTTATGCCTGAAGGGGTTGTATAGAAATTCGATAAGTGGTTGGGATAAATGCTGCGTAGAAGGTAAGAGGCTCCATAAGAGTTAGGAGGTGGATGGGGCCCTCAGAGGGGAGCACACAGGAGCAGAGGCCAAAGCAAGACAAAAACCTTTGGCCAGTGAGGTTTCATCACACTAAGTTCATTTTAGGGTGCCAGGGGAACGTGCTGTCAAACTTGAGGAGTTTATTCCTCTTTTTTTTGTTTTTTTGGGTTTTTTTGACCGTGCCATGTGGCATGTGGGATCTTAGTTCCCCGACCAGGGATCGAACCGGCGACCCCTGCAGTGAAAGCACAGAGTCTTAACCACTGGACTGCCAGGGAGTTTATTCTTGACCCATAGGCAATGAGGAGGCATTGAGGGTTGTTGATCTGGGGAGTCATGAAAAAAATCAGTTGGAGGATTGACGTTAGCAGTGGTTGTTGGTGAGCAGGGCGCCTGCGCCACAGGATTACTAAACCCAAGATGGGTCGATGGGAGATTATAGAGGCGAGTTTTCCAAGGAGTGAGGCAGGAAGTGTTGTTACTATTAATAGTGTGAACTTACTTAAAGAGTCTAGAAAATTTTCTCAGAAATTGTTAGCTGGGTTTTGATGAATTCATAGAAGGGGTTCTATGGGAAGCATCTGGTTGGTAGTATTACTGAAACTGCAAGGTAGTGTAGGGGCTCACAGCCAATCTGAACCACATGCAACACGAGGAAGCAAGGAAAATCAGTCAGGAATGAAAGGATGGAGCCCACACTACAGAGAGGAGCAGGAATACGTCACTCCTGCAAAACAAAACAAAAATAGCCTTTGTATCTTACATTCCAGTTTCCAGGAAACCAAAATGCGACTATCTGGCTCTTTACAGTAAGTCCCCTTTGCTTGAATTTATTTTAATGGGTTGATATTTCTTACAATTAATAGAGCCTTTAGAGAATAGGCATGCATTATTGCTATAAACTATACATTATTGCTATAAACTATAAACTATACAGTAAGAATATCCCTGTACTTTCTTTTGTATGTTAAACTTCAGATTCTTTTTAAGTCTAGTTCATACAAAATGTAACATAAAATATAAAGTTTACCTTAGAGTTCAACAGCAGAAAATGTTTAACAGCTACCAGTTTTTACTGAGTACATATTGTAAGACACAGCCTACGCTTGGTACTTCAAATATATCCTCTCTGTTAATCTTTACATTAACATACTGATGTGCATATTATTTTCCATATTTTATAGATAAAGAAATTGAGACTCAGAGAGGATATACAGCATGCCCAAGACCTCATAGGTTGAAAGTAGCAGCACCAAGACTTGAACTCAATTCTATTTGATGCCGGAGCCCAGGTTCTTTCTGTCACATTATATGTTTCCCATTTTTAAAAGTGACTTTAATTTTTTCACACTGTGAAACCACAATTAGGAATGCATATTCTTGCAATAAAACATTTTGAATGGTTTTCAAAAAATACTCAACTCAATATAAGCATCTACTCTGACAAATCTACATTACCATATTTAAAGGAGACCCGTTTCTAAATAGCACAGAGAACTATATTCAATATCCTGTGATAAACCACATGGGAAAAGACTTTTTAAAAGAATGTATATATATGTATAAAGGTGCCCCTTTTTTTCTTCCGAGAGGTCACTTTCAACCCATGTCATAAGGCCATGTGAATACTAGCATCTTTCTGGACAATATAAAAAACAAACTTATCCATAAACACAAAAACTCTTTAAAAAAAAAAGAAAAGAAAGAAGACTTGCAGGTCACGTGCAGCTCCTTTCTTGGTTCTTGCCTGCATTCTTCTGTAGCATAGGTGGAATTTATTTCTAGCAGGCTTAAATATCCTCTTCAAACCCAAGGAAGAGCATGCTTTATATTTGTGCATTTAGAGTCTCCTGTAACTCAGAAACCATGATACCTTCTGCACAGAGCCTGGTAATGAGTCATGGCCTGTTTATTTACAGGCTGAGATTCCATCAATTCTTCATGACCCAAGAAATGCTAAAACATCCTAGACTTTCAAAGGCATTCACTCTCATGCCAGCTTTTCTCGTTGCATAAAGTGGACAGTATGTATGCAGGGCTCTGTGTGCCAAGCTCTCAGAGTCTACCTAACTAGCCAATTTTCATTTTGACCGTCAGGATGCATTTAAGGGCAAGAGTTCAGGTATTTGCTTTACTCATAACTTCCTTTTTTATGTAATATAAGCCTTTTCATCCTCCTTAGCTGAAAAATTGGAATAACAAAATCAGCTTTTACTTAAATAATGAGAGTGTAGGTTGCATTAGGGAAGGGATTATTTTCTATTCATTGCTTTTTTCCTCTACACTTTGAATTGTGTGGGGTACTTAGTGAGTGCTAAGGATGAATAATAAAATAGGAATAGGAAAAATACTGATGAAGTGATTTGAATTACTTGGAGTCAAGAGTACTCTGGTTCAACAAACACTGCTTGAGCATCCAGGAAGTTCAGGGACATTTCTAGGAATCCAGAAAGTATCTTCTGAGAGCTTGGAGGCTAGTAGGAGAGCAAAGGGATGGGTGGAGGGAGACGGGGCTTAGCAGTGTGATGTCAATGTGTATGGAAGGTTTCATATCTGCATGTGCAATGTTAGAATTCCCAAATGAGTGAGGGGTGTGTGTGTGTGTGTGTGTGTGTTTGTGTGTGTGTGTGTGTGTGTGTGTGCAAGAGGGTGGGGAGAAAGATGCTCTGCATGGATACAGAAAACCACTGTGCAAGAAAAAATATAATAAAGCCATTTGGTCAACTTAGATCGGATGAAAGTCGTAGGCATGTTACTACTGGGTACCACTTCCCACTCTCTGGAGAAAGCACATCAGTCCACCTTAAACCAACACATTTCAGAGTAGGAGCCAAGAAACCCTTGTCCCAGCTGCAGTCCTGAGCCAGTTTCTCCCCTGGCTCAGTTAGGCTGGGAGATGTGGATGCTATCTGCTGCACGGTGTCTATGCCACTGATCAGCTGGCCAGACAGTCCCAGAAGGAGGCCCTCACTAGCCCATTTCAGCAGACAGCATCAGAACTGGGCTCTGCTGCAGAGAAAAGGAAATGTTGGAGGAAGAAAACCCCTATCAACAAGGATCAGGGAAGTGGGCCATGAATAATGGGAGCTATTCTTGCAATTTGCCAGTGACCTCATGCCTGTCCCTGAGGCCAGCCTGAATGCTTGCAGTGCAAGTGACCCGTCTGCCAGAGTGACCTCAGGCCCTGGAGTAACAGCAAATAAAGCCATGGACACACTGTTCTCTGGACACTTTTACAGTCCTTCCTTTCCAGGGCTTCCTTACAGATCTAGACGAGTCCTACAGCTCTGGCCCTTTCTTCACTACGACTCTTAACAGATTATTTAGATAAAACATGGTCTCCCCACCCAAGAAATGTGAGTAAATTTTAAAAAAATGTATCTCTAAAACATTTCTCTAAATTTAGGTTTTCAAAACCCCCCTCCTTTACTTTGAAAACAAAGGGAAAAAAGCCCAATGAATTCTCCAACCGTTATTTGAATAGTACAGGACTCAAGTTTCTGTTAGATCAGTTACAAACCATGGTTAATGAAGCAGGAAATTATTTCCCTCCAGTAAGCAGAAGAATAAAGCCATACGGCCACAATAAAAACATCTAATACCATTAATTATACCAAGAACTATATAGACTCTTTTTCTAAGGAAAAAACTCTATCAGTAAGGATAAAACATTTTACTGGATGATTGAATGAGGGTTTTTCAATGCTAGAATGTTGAATTGAAAAGAGCAAAGCATTAGCATAATGTACACAATAAAGATAGCTCCCTATGAAAATGATGGAATTTCGGAGTCTTGAGGGACATTCAATGTCCTCGAATGCAAAAATACCATTTTATGCACAAGGCTGTGAGTGCTATGTTAAGGGCCTGTACTATAGGCTGAAACCTGGGTTTTAAACTCCATCTCTATCACTTACCAGTCAATGGACTTTAGGCTCAAAAATGGAGTTAATGATACCCACCTGAGGGTTACTGGGTGAATGAAATAAGATCACGCACGCAAATTACACAGAATTTGGCACACAGTGTATCTTTATGAATGTTAGCTCTTACTACAGTCACTTCTACAATGCTGTCAGTAAATGCCTGATTTGTCTGTTTGAAAACCTGTAGTATCAAGAAAATTGTTCTCTTAAGACGCAGCCCATTTCACTTTCCGCTCACTTATTAATCAGAAAGTCTTCCATACATGGTTCCCATGCAACTTTGCTCCTGGAAGAAATTTAACCCATTGACATGGGGCAAGTCTAAACTTTCTTTCCCATAACTTCCCTTCAAACCTCAAAGAGGAATGTCCCAACTCAGAGCCTTAGAGGTGCAAAACATGGCAGGAATATTAAAAGGATCACTCTGGACCCATCAGTATAGTCTGAAGAGTACACTAGCTTTGCTATCAGACACTTTACAGTATGAACATACACTGAAACCCAGCCAACCAAACCCCTATGATTTGTCCCATGTGATGCTCTAGAGCCCTGTTTTCTCTCAGCCACAACACAGGCCATTGGCATTTGGAACCTAAGTGAACAGCTCTTCATATGTTCCTCTTAAATGCTATCTTGTTGGATTGAGTCCACTGGTTCATCTTGCCCTGTCAGATTCTGATTCTGCTGTTCCAAGTATTCTTTCCCTGTGCCACGACACCCATAAACTTTCCTAGCATGCACTCATTGCCAAATCACAATAAACATGTTGAACAGGCCAATGTCAAGGACAGGTCTTGAAGAAGCCACTAGAGTTATATCTTTAGATCTATATCACTGGGAAATAGTTATTGAGCTAATAGCAGTACTATCTTTCAGTCTCTATTTTTCTGTATTTTCCTCATAAATATATCAAGAGCCTTTGAGACACACGTTGTTGAATCCCATATGTGCTAAGTATAATGCAGGCCTTTGTCCCTCTTTTCTGGTATTGCTGTCAGGCTATTCTGGCATGGCTTTTGCTTAGAGAACTTATGCTGGATTCTCGTGATCACAGCCCTCTTTCTAATTATTTATATTTAGTTATCTAAGCAGGTAATTTTATTGTTTTGAGATTGATTTAGAACATTTTATTTTAATTGTTTAAATTTTTATTGAAGTATAGTTGATTTACAGTGTTGTGTTAGTTTCAGGTGTAGAGCGAAGTGATTGAGATATACATATATATGTATATACACACCTATATATATGTGTACAGTGAAGTGATTCAGATATATATATATATATATATTCTTTTTCAGGTTATTACAAAATATTGAGTGTACTTTCCTGTGCTATACAGTAGTGGGTCCTTACTGTTTATCTATTTTATACATAAAATATATAAAACATCTATTTTATATATAGTAGTGTATATATGCTACTCTCAAATTCCTAATTTATCCTCCCCACCACCTTTCCCCTTTGGTAACCTTAAGTTTGTTTTCTATGTCTGCTTCTGTTTTGTAAATAAGTTCATTTTGTATCACTGGTCTAAAGTTTATTGTGTCACACAATGAAACAATGAAAAAATGATTTCTCTTTAGAAATCTGATCTTAAAATAACCATATGACATGTGCTTTATTAGATAACAATATGGATTGGGAATCAGGAACAGGAATCTAAGTCTATGATCTACTACTTAGAAAAAGTTAATGGGCGTGTGTGTAGATGGTTTTCCGAATATCTTCTCAGGTTTACACGGCTCTCGAAATAACACTGTGAGTCTTCCACAGACAGGCATTCTGTACTCTCTCCCTTTCCACGCCAAGACATTCTGTATCTTTATGAGGTTACTCAACCCATTCACTTTGAACGCAAGGAAGTTAGCACCTGCCACGGGGGATCAGAATGTGAAATGTGAGGAGGGAGCCCTGTGATAAGTGCCTGACCTTACCAAACAAAAATAAAACCTCTAAGAAAACAATGAAGAAAATGCAGTAATATACCAATATACCAACCAGAGTGTTGTGCGGATCTTAATACAAGCAATTAAAGTTCCACTCCACAGGAAGCAATCAATGGTTGAGGCTGTGTGTAATTCACAGAACAGCCAGCAATGCCAGGAGACGTCAGGGAACTCCCCCACTGCCCCATCCTTATGACCCCATAACATGATAGTCTCCACTAAAAAAAAAAAAAAGTCAAACAGCCATCTTAGTGATAGGAACTTGGGGCCCATTGCTCATCTGACGTAATACTTCACGGAGCAGGTCCAAACACAATGCAGGGCCCTTGAAATCAGCAGGAGCTCAGCACTGTGATCCATGCCAAAGAGCAAGACGAGAAATGGGGCTGGTATAAATATTCATTGGGAAGTTACGGCCAACCTCCTTGTGCTGTGTGTTTAATGCAACTCAAAACTGCTCCACCTGGCCCCTTCTGGCTCCCTCATGTCTACCAGGGGCTGGCAGCTGGAAGGCAGGCTGAGCTTGGAGATCTTTTAATTTGCTGTAGCACCAGAGGGACAGGCAGGAGGGTTGACGATGCATATGCTGGGATTCAATTACAGGGCTGTCTTTTTCCCAGGTGGGAGGTAACACTGACTGCAGAGAATTCAATGCTTCATCTGTTAAGGTCCCTTAGGAAAAGATGGGTGGTTTGCAAAAGCCGGGGGTGTGGAATAATGCTCTATGGTCGGCCCTCAAGACAAAAATCTTGGCAAAAATTATCAGGCAAATTGAATGGTATTTTGTTAGGCTCACATGCAATCTTTACTTTTCTCGTTTTCCAAAGCAAAATCATTCTGAAAATTCTGCCTAGAAAATACAGACGGCTGCTCCTAAATTCTGAAATCAGTTGCTGTGTAGCCTATAAAATGTAGGATGAGAGAAGCTTTGAGATCACTGTCCTATGAGTCTCACTGCCAAAAAGGTGCTTCAATATTGCATAAAGTTAGATGTGTTCCAACCATGAACATTTAAGGGGAACACACACTGTTCTTAATTTAAAGCACTGAACAGTTCCTAAAAGCTTGACAAAAATACCTACAATGTAATTTTTTCTTTACGATAAAATGGCATAATGGCATTACTCTTTAGGACCCTAAACTCAATAATCTGTTGTAGTTTGTTGGGGCTAAAGGGGGAGGGTGTGCTTCTTATTCTAACTGCTACAAAGCAAGGTTCACCAAATATCTAAGTGAGGTTGACTAGTGTCTGCTGGATTAGTCCTCTATGAATAGTTACTGCTACTAATTACAAACCAATACTATCTATTTCTTAGAGTAGGTCTATCCGTGCTATTACTTGGACAAACTTCCTAGGTGGATGGCTTCATTTTTATTCTTATTTAAAAGGAAAAAAGGAAGCTGCATTTGTTTTTATCTCTCAGTTTCATGCTTGCCCTAGGACAGCCTTTCCTCCCCATAGTAGTCAGAGTGGAGCTTTGCAATAACCAACTCAAACCAAGTTCATCTTCTGCTCAAAACCTTCTAACGCTTTCCCATCGCTCCTAGAGAAATTCCCCAGTTGCTCACCTGGCCTCTCAGGTCACTTCCTTATGTGATACATTGATGCACCATTTCCCTGACCTTGGCTCCCAAGTGATTCCCTCACTCAGGGAGCTCCTCCAGCCCATGGCACACCATCTCCCCAACCCTGAACTGCCCATCTTCAAACATACCCAACAGGCTCCTAGAACAGGCTCTTTGCACTTGATGTTCCCTTTCCCTGGAGCACCGTTCCCTCAGTCATCCTCCTTGTCCTGTTCCTCTTCTCAGAACCCCTCTATTCAGAGAGACTTTCTCTGCCCTCCTTATAAAACAGCAACAACCTCACCCAATAATTACCCACTATCCAATTTATTATAATTGTACCATTTATACTGCTTTATTCTACTTCAAGGCAATTATCTCCCCTGACATAGTATATATTAATTTATTAGTTAATTGTCTCTCCCTCTAGAATGTATGCTCATGACAGGAGGGGAGTTTTTATTCATGGCTGTATCTATAGTGCCTAGAACTGTGCCTGGCATATAAGTGTTCAATTAATAGTTGTTGAATGTGTGAATAGATTTTCCAGTAATTTCAACTGACTGACCTAGTTAGTCCTAGTTACCTAGGCTTGATCACACACCTCAATATCACTAGTTTTCTGTGGCATAGTTTTATTGCTTTTTTAAAATCAACTCTCTGATTAAAAAAATACAGTTCAAATATAAAGAATTTTACAATTTGATTGACAGAATCTCTAGTATTTTTTCGTCTTTAAATTTGAAGAATAGAGTAAATTAATAATTATTTAATGAGTGCCTAGCATGTAATCAGGTACTACATTTTCTATATTTTTAGTAAAAACATAGTTTTACCTGAAATTAAACATTTTCTTATATTCTTTGCAAAATCCAAATTTTAGCTTAAGATCAAGTATCTTAGTATGTTCAGGCTGCTATAACAAAATACCACAGGCTGGGTAGCTTATAAACTACAGAAATTTATTGCTCACAGTCTGGATGCTAGGAAGCCCAAGATCAAGGTGCAGCAGGGTTGAGTTCCCGGTGAGGGCCCTGTTCCTCATTCATGTTTTCTGCTTTCCCACTGTGTCCTCACGTGGTGGAAGTGGCAAAGGAACTCTCTGGAGCCTCTTTTATAAGGGCACTAATCCCATCCATGAGAGGGCTCCACCCTCATGATCTAAGCACCTCTCAAAGACCATTTCCTGATACTATCGTTTTGAGGGGTTAGGATTTCAACATATGAATTTTGAGGAGACACAAATATTTAGACCATAGCACCAAGCAATGAGGTTGAAAGTAAAACTGTTCTATTTTCAGTCCCCAAATATTTTTTGAAGCCTCAGTAGAGTATAACATTTAAAATCTCTCCTAAACACACATATACACAGACACCTAAAATTAAAAATAATATTATTTTCTTCTTTAAAATATTTATGAAATTTAACAACTCTGTGAGATTAAAAACAAAAACAAAACAAAAAAACCACAGCTTTGTTTTTCTGCCTTTAAAGTGATTGGGAACTCAAGAGGGCTTGACAAGTTGACTATGTTCGTACAACTGGTCACTGGAAGAGCTTCAACAGAACCTAACCAGCAGCCATAGACTAGACTTTGACACAGGAATAGGTGGTTGCAGAAAAGCACTCCTCTTTCTATTTCCCCCCTCTAGTTGCTGTATAAACACTGCTCTTCCTTTCAAAACCCAGAATCTTCAAATTAGAGTCAATGCTTCATATTTTCTTTCTCACCTCACAGCAATCTTCTTTCCACTTCAATCAGTTTCCAGAGTCTATCTAGATTCACCTCCTCCCAATTCCTAATATAATGGGCTTTTTCTTTAACTCTTAGTTTGGCCCCTCTTTGGCATTTCACATTGTTAATGACTTCTCAAAATTTCTTCCTCTTAGGCTTATCTAATAATTTTGTAGTGGTCCTGTTGCCTGGTTATGGGTTTGCCATTTTTAATTCATTCCCTTTTACCTAAAAGAATCTTAATTTTTGTTTAGGTATTCATTTCCCACCAAAAAAGCTCAGTGTCTTAGAGAAAGCTAAGTCTACCCTCATTTCCAGGAGATGGCAGCCTAATTCATCTTCCCAGTTAATGATTGTTTCAGGAATCCTGAGGTAACCATATTTGTGCCAACGAGACCCAAGGAATACTTTGCTGGAGACTTGTGGGTAAGTTCCTCTTCACACTTCTCAAAGAGCTTCCAGATCCAAACTGAATCTTCAGCTGGATGTGAACGAGGGAGCATGGAGTGTTGATTTCTACCCCCAGTCATTTTATCCCCAGTGGAGAAATAGCCTTAGGGCAAATCCAAAACTGTGGAGGGCAGAGCAAAAGGAGACAAAGGAAAGTGATTTCTCCATGAAGTTACTGAGCTCCTGGATCAACCACTCAGAGGCCATTCTACCTCCGGAATTCCAGTTATGTGAACCAATAAAGTACCTTATTGTTTAAAGCTCCATGAGTCAGCTTCTCTATTACCTGCACTTGAAACCATCTTAACTGATACAACTACTCTTTCCTGGTTTCTTGACGTCACATCTGGCCATCAATTTTCAGATTTCTTCGTGGGTCATTCTTGTCCTCTTAACCTTTTGATGCCCGTAATCTTGCAGCCTGAGCCCTCATCTCATGTCACTCAGGTAAACACCCTTCTGGGGAATTTCCACACATATTTATGTCTTTAACAACTATTTTTTGTTAATCAATTCAAAATCCCTCCCTCCTCAGCCCTCAAATCTCTTCTAAGTACCAGATCTTATCTACAATGTTATACTTGTCATCTCCACCAGGATCTCTTACAGACTCTTTTAACATTCTCTGTCCACAGCTAAACTCATCATCATCACTTTCACACCTATTCGTGCTCTTATCTCTAACTGTACTATTAAATTGGTCACTCAAATCAGAATCCTAGGCGATATCCTCAAGCCTTCAGTCTTTAGCAGGTTCACCAAATATTCTCAGTGATTCTGCCGAAATAGATTCCAAATTAGGAATCTATTTAGTTCTTAAATTAGGTCTTCATAATTCTTCACGTAATCTTTGTTACAGGCTCTACATATCACACAGAATCTTAGCAGTTCACTCATTCTTAAGTGTATATCAAGTAGGAGGGGCTCTGACCATACCTTGATGAATGAACAAATAGTTTCCTGGTGTTTTTTCTATCTTCTCTCCAAATCATCCTCCAGACAATCATCAGAATTATTTTTCTCAAATACAACTATAACCATGTGACTTCCCTTCTTAAATTCCCTTCCCTCCCCACTACCCCTCGGGGGAAAAAAGAGTTCTCTAGTGGCTTAAGTTCAAATATTTAACAAATATGTACTACACTTAAGATTCTGGGTTAAGAGCTTTGAAAGAGTGTGTTATGATTTTCTTCTTTTAACATTTGCATAATTTAAGGAAGAGTTGGTAGATGACCTTAGCCATGGCAAAATATAAGTATCGTCATTCTACTCTGAATCCAAGAAACTCCATCAATTTACTCTGAGCTAGAATATTCTCATATCATTTTTTTTATGCTTCTTTAACTTTTTATTACAGGAAGTTTCAAATTTATATAAAGAACAGAGGATAGTGTCATAAGTTCCCAAATACCCATCACCTAGTTTCGGCCATCATCAACTCGCCATTGGTGATTTTAAGCCAACTTGGGAGCACCTATCCTCCTATAAAGGGCTGTGGCAACAGAAGCATCTACATCAGGGTGTAAGTCAGTCTATCTCACTTGACTCTGGGCTTGAGTCTGTGGCTTATTTTTGCATAACACCCCTTCTAATTTTATTTTATTTTATTTTTAAAATTTTTTTAACATCTTTATTGGAGTATAATTGCTTTACAATGGTGTGTTAGTTTCTGCTTTATAACAAAGTGAATCAGTTACACATATACATATGTTCCCATATCTCTTCCCTCTTGCATCTCCCTCATATCATTTTTTATGCTCTATCAATCTAGACCTAGAATGATCTTGATCATCCATCTTGATCTTTCATCTTATAGTAATGTACAAGAATTCCAGAAAACACATGATTGACTAAGTGACACTGTCAGGTACAGAAATTGCTACTTTTCGGAAGCTGTATCACATTCTTTAAAATTCAGAGATCACTCAAATTTGTTCATATTTCCTTCCAAGTTCTTCTTCTGAAGAAAGGACTATTGTTTATTATCCCCACCATATAGTAGACAATTTCGTACCTTTATTTATTATTTGACAACTATTTGGGTACCCAGGTGCCCTCAGTTTTCCTTTATGAAAAAAACGAATTCTGTGCTTTTGTGGAGCTTACTTTCTAGAGTGGGGTAGGAGAAGAATATACATCCCCTTACATTATAACCATTATTCACTTTGAAATGTTGCAGTGGGTTATTTCACCTATTTATAAGACTGGCTACAATGCAGTTAGATTCTGAGTGCTATAGATCAGAAACACCAAAGGTGTCCATGGGAGATGTGGCTCAGCCACACAGGTGTAACTTTAACAAGACATAAATTATTAGTATAATTCAGATACATGGAGGCGAGAAGAGAGGGTATTCTGGTGAGAGGATAAACTTGAGCCCTGGAACACAGCTGGAATGAACACACCTTGGCATGGGGAAGTGGGAAGAACAGGCCAGTTAAAATGGAGAATGTGTGTTGGAGAAGAGAAAAAAGTTTGATTACTAGCATAGCTAGAGCTTTTAAAAGCCAAGCAGTGGGATCTGACGAGGGCGGGGTACTGTAATTAAAGCAGTCATTGTAGGAGCTTAGTCTGGCTAATCTGCATTAATACGGTTTAGAAAAGAGGGAGAAGTTATTGACACTGGCAGGTTTGGACGCCCGATGCAACAATTCAGGCAGGAAGTTAAATGGATTTTGACTAAGTTGGCGATGACAGGATTGAAAACAAGTGAAAGGCATTAAGCATATTTTGGTTGGAAAATTACAACTTGATGATCAGACATCTAAGTCAAACGTTCATTTATCCATATGTACTGAGCATCACAATTTGAGTTATTAGTACTTCTCGAGTATCCAACATATTTACTGAGCACCCAACATACTTACTGAACACCTGCTAAGTAACTACCATTCTCCCTGTTAGTGGCTTCAAGAGAGAAAAAACGCATGGTCCCCACGCTCTGTGACTGTGGTCACAGTCTAGTAAGGAAGCTGGAACAACAGCACAGAACAAGGGCAACGCTGTGGACATTGGCAGCAGAGATGAGAAGTGATTAACTTTGCTGGGGTTTTGTAACTGCACGTGCACGTGTGTGCAGAGATAAAAGAAGGCTTCAAGACTGAGTTCTGAGTGATTCCCCTGGTCAAAGTTGGTGAGGGAGTTCAGAAGATGGGAAAACAGGTTTATTCAAAGGCCCGGAGATAGGAAATGGCCTAGTGTGTTGAGATACCTGCAAGTAGTAAAATATTTCTGCAACCTAGAGATTAGGGAGCAGGTGATGAAGAGCACACAGAACTCCGTCACCTCCATGATGAGGGCTGTGAGTTGTAGCCTGCCGGCAGGAAAGAGCAAATGGGGAGCTGGCAGCGACAGTGCGGTGTGGTCAAAACGACATTTTAGAAAAATATGCGATGACCGCGTCGAGGCTGAATTAGAGAGGGGAAAACTGGAGTCACGGGGGGCCCAAGATGAGAGACTACTGACCTGCTGAGGCAGGTGGTGAGAAGAGACTAAACTTGAGCATGATAGGGGCAATGCAATGACGGTCATGCAAGACGCTGGATTACCAGAACCTGGAAACTAATTAGACGTGAAGAGAGGGAAATTTCAGAGATCACTCAGGCTTTGAACTCACTGGTTGGAGGAAGGATGGAGCAAAAGAGGAAAAAAGAATAGAGATTGTTTTCAGTGAAAGTGAGTTGATGTGTTGCTTTGAAGAAAAGATTTCCAAGTAAGCAGTGCAGGACCTTCTGACCTCGGGGTAAAGGAAAAATACCTCTGATTTCAGTTCTTCAACTGTCCCATGATCTTCTACTTAGGTTTGCCTGCTTTGTTTTCCTCATTAGCTTTTAGATTTGCCAACAGATATCTAGTTCTCTCACCACATAATTACTGAACACCTATACATGCCAGATACTGTCCCAGGCTCTGATTAATAACAGGTATTATTTCATGTTTAATGTTTTGCTTATGAGAAAGTTTATGAATATATTTTTTTTTCTCTAAAAAGGTCAATCAATTCAATAACTGGAAACAACACAAATGTCTGTCAAAAAGTGAATGGCCAAACACCAACCAATACAATACAGCAACACAAAGGAATGACCCACTGATAAATGCTCACAGCATGGAGGAAAGTGAAAATAAATAGAAAGGAGATCTGTGCTTGCCGGAAAATGAAGGTGGGGGAAGTGGAAGGGAGATAGGAAAAATTATTGAGAGGCAGGAGCAAAGTTTTGGGGTGATGGATGAGTTGATAGATAATTGTGGTGATGGCTTCACTGGCGTACACATATGTCAAATCATCAAATTGAACACTATAAATATGCATGTTAAGTATACCTCAATAAAGCTGTTTTTAAATAATAAAAATCATAAGTATCTTTATGTGTGGATTATGCACTTATTTTTTTTCTCAATTCTCCTTTCAACTTTTTAACAATATGTCTGTAGCCATACAGCAATATTAAAATATTCAGTAGCTATATCAGTGAATCTTTCTGTTTTGTATCTCTTTAAAGACCTTCTTTACTAAATACATATATATATGTTCAATATATATCAACTGAATCACTTCACCGTACACCTGAAGCTAGCACAACTTGTAAATCAACTATATTTCAATAAAAATAAATTAAAAATAAATAAATAAATAAATACCTCTGAGGAAAGTTTTCTGTGTACCTCACAAGCGGATAGTCACTGTCACAAAAGAAGTTGACTTTTTAATTTTCAGCTTTTGCTTTCTTACATTTTAAATGTGATGCTATAAAACCATATCATCTTTGTAATAAAATTCATTTCAAAAATTGTAAAAATTATAAACAAGCACACTGGCCAGGCACACAATTACTCTCCTAATAATCAGGGAACCGCAACTTTAAACAACAATGAAATACTGTATCAAACCCGTCAGACTGGCAAATACTACAAAATCAGATAAGGTCAAATGTTGGCTAGAGTGTGGTAAAATGGGTAAGTCTCATGCTTCTGGTGGAAATGTAAATTGTTACAGCATATTTGGAAAGAAATATTGCAATATCTAATAAAGTTGAAAATGTGTTTATACCATTAATGGTTGCAGAACCATTTTTCAATTTTCCATTATTCTAGCTACTGGTGCCATTTTTAAAATACTGGAATACTTTTTTGGTGTATTTTGTGTAAATATTCCACAGTTTAGTTCATCCCTCTTAGATTTCTCTCGAATGCTCTCCTGCCCCTGTCCTTCCTCTTTCTCCTCTCTGACAGCCTCACAAACCCTCCAGTCACTTTACCATTCCTGGAGACCCCTTGCCTCATAACAGCTCCCTTTCTTTTCCCCATCCCAACCTCCCCATTCCAAGCCCACATTTACCCCCCAAAAAAGGCTGAGCAGGGATCAGAAGTGCCACCTGAAGAAGACACATCTCTCTGCTGGGATGGAGACAGTCCATCAGTGGGCGAGGTGGACACAGCAGGCAGGTACTGAAGCCCTTATAGCAAGTCAGAAGAGGCTACTCCAAGGGCGTCTGGCTGAGGTAACGACACCCAGGAGTCAGCAAAGCCAATAGCAACAACAGAGATAGTTTCTAATTTTATAATTCGTAGCTATTAATTTTTTATTGATATATTTTAGATATTTAGTGTCATAAAATGCTTTTATTGATGCACACACTCTGACACTTTAAAGTGCTGTTATTAATACTTGTATTACAAGATAAATGCTGAGGTGCTGGCTGCCATTTGCTCTGATACAACAAGCACCATGCACTCAAATCCCTCTTTTCTGTTTCAACTCCCCAAAAAAGTACTCCATAACATTGTTTGTTTGTAAGAGTAAACAGTTAGAAACAATTTAAATGTCCATCTAGAAAAGAATGCACAGGTCATTAGGGTTATGTAAATACAGTAGAATACTATACAATGTTTACAATAAATGAGCTACAGCTACATATATTAATATAAATAAAGAATGTAACCTGAGAGGAAAAAAGTCACAAAACAATGCATATTGTTTTATAGTCACATGGCATTTAAAAACTGGCAAATGCATATTATATACTGCTTTTGAATTCCTCAATATGTAGTAACATATAATACACTCACGGTAATGATAATTTCTAAATTCAGGATCGTACTTTCTCAAGGAGAGAGGGGGTTGGTAGCTCAGTACACAAGGATCTTCGGCAGTGTCTGTAGTGTGTATTTTTTGATCCAAAGTGAACATAAATTGATGTTAAGATCGCATATAGAGTGTGGGTACAAATATTTATAAGTGAATAAAAATTAAACAATAGTTTTATTCCCTTTTAAACCAAAAAGATTGGTACCAAAACTATTTCATATTTTCTATTATAGTGTAAAAACAAAAACACAGTCTTGTAGACCTATGCTACCTTTAAAACCCCTTTATAATAGAAAATAGTGAACTATTAAGATGTAACAGAGGTGATGAAGGCTGATTAGGTTTCAATTCCAAATTCACACCCCATCTATGAATTTATGAACATGAGGAAAGTGTCTTGGTTAAGCTGATCCTGTAAACAGTTCAGCTTTTGATGCTGGAATGTTCTTCTAGGAAAACATCTTCTAAAGCTGAGCGGCTCTTGTGCAAATTTAGCTTTAAGCAAAATAATAAACATGGTTTCAATCCTTTCCCATTACGTGATGCCCAATTTCAGAAAACTCTGGATTTTGCAATTCAATTAGTATCACCTCAAAGTGAGGTAGAGCTTCGGGAACACCCACGGAAATATCTCCTAAATCCAAAAACATTAAAATGAAGACTGTCTAGGCCACTCTTGAGAACCATGCTAAACGAAACCTATTGTAACCAAATTTCAGGCATGTGGAATACATTGCAAACATTGTGGCTTGCCACAAGCTCAGTATATTAAGCCTTATCCCAAATGAGATGTGCCTTGATTTATTTAGACTCCTTGGCATGTCTGGATTCATGGGCTGGCAGTTTGAGTAGCTCTTCTTCCTGGGTTCTTACAAGAATTCTTGGAGAGAAGAGCTAAGCTAATTTGAATGACATTTATATGGAACCCGACTCCAGGTGCAATTATAATCAGCATGCGGGGGAGGGGAGTGGGCGGGAGGGAGGGGGGGATGCGCTGCTAAGCGCATCTTGGGGAGGGGTGGGGGAAGCAGATAGCTCCCTCTGACCTGCCTCTTGCTCGGCTGCATCTAGCTTCGTCTTCCCCAGAGAGGAGGCACCATCTAAGAATGAGCCAAATGGGAGAAAGAAGGAGGGAAGGGATTGGTTTTGTTGTTGTTGTTGTTGTTTAGGTGTCTCCATCTCCTATCTGCAGAGAAACTTGACTTAGAGGGCAGCGTGCAGTAACAGTAGGGAGAAGAAAAGTGAACCAGATAAAAGGCTGTGAAATAGTGTCCTCTTCTGTACCAAGGATGCAGCGACTTCTTGAACGACTGTGGAGTCTGCTCAGTTTGCATTAAACTGAGTGTCAGAGTTTACAGAGCTGCTTGTTGGATTCATCCGGCTCAGTCACCAACATTAACTCTAGCAGTCTGCCAGCAGCTCAAAATGCAGTCATGACTCAGGGTGGGCCCTTCTGCTTCCAGCCACTGACGGGCACACCGCAGATTGGACCTGGATCTGGCAGAGGAGATTTGGCCCGTGCTCACACAAGTGTTTGTTAGAGCTCTCAATGTCATCAAGGTCACCCCTCCTTCGAACATTATTTAGCAAAATGTAAACTCATGAAGACGCTTTCAGAGTTCTATTTTAGAAGTCCAACTGGTCTGGATGGAAGAATGGCATGTTTACAAGGCCTGGACTCTAGTCTCCATTCTTTTCCGGGGGAGTGGCATTACTTCGATTCTACTGCACCTCTGTTTTCTCATGGAGAGAACCAGAAAAACAGCACTTGTCCTGCCCAACAAGGTAGACGGTATAAAGACGATAGAACATGTTTGGGAAGATGCTTTTAAAACTCTAAGTCGTATGCAAATGCAAGAGGTTATTTGTAATTACCGCAAAAATAATCAGGAGAGACCTTATATTTACAAAGTTCCCCTTCTTTCCATAGTCTTATAGTGTTAGGTAAACACTGGATGTTTATCAATAGGCTATCAGCTCTGCCCCCAAGGGATGATGATTAAATGTTCATGGACTTCATAATAAATATGAAAGCAAGCATGAAGATATGATTTTCCCCTAAAAGAATGCCTCTCAAATTATGAGAAATTCCTACATGTTAAGTTGTGGGTGATTTTTGATGATGTTCCATAGACTAAAACTACAGATCTCATTAGAGCTTTCCTGTGCGGTCCCTTCCCTAAATACATTCCTGTAGCTTCTCCACTATAGCAGGTCACCTCAGAAATATGCTTCCCATGTTTACACTGGCACTATTTCCCCAAAACACACTAAACAGGACCCCTGAGCAGTGGTATTAACAAGAAACATCTCTTCTGATTTTTCAGATGTGAGGCATTTCATTCATTCATTCATTCATTCACAAAGGTCTTTCTTTGATGCCCGCTGTGTGCTGGGTACTGAGCTAGGCACTCCATACACAAGATGAAGATGGACTGTTTGTTCTGCATAATGAGATCACACCTACTCAGACTGTCATGGCTGATACATTGCTGGACTGTATTGTACTCCTTTTTAAATGCAAAGAAACCTTTTTTGTTTGGGTAGTATGATGTTTTGGTTTGTTTGAGAACATGCACATAGAAGAAACATAGTATTTATGGAGTTTTTGCATGTTGTCTTCCATTTCAGAATTATTTTCGTATAGGATGAAATTATCTCATTCACTCACAAATATTTATCTGAAACCTACCGAGGTTTGTAAGGAATAATTCATTTCCTACAAGAGTTTAGAGTTTAGTTAGAAAGACAAGCCATAACAATCATAAATGAAAAGCCAATACCAGGCAGGGTATCACAAAGGGGCAGTGATGACACACAGGTAAGATGTGCCCTGAGGGGTCCCAACACATAAGACCACTGACATCTTGTGAGGGACAGGGATATATCTCAAAGAAGGAACTCTGATGAATCACAAATGAACTGCAAGGGATATTATATCTGCATGCAAACGAAATATTTCCATTTTGATCTAGGACTAACAACATTTGGGCAAGCATTGTCCTGTCACACAGTGTAAAGCTGGCTGACACACTGGTTCATGAGTTTGTATAAGTGGAAATCATGCTACTGGACATTTTTTCCCAAAGTCTGTCCTGTCTCTTTTATTTGTAAGGCAAGGCAAATTCTGCACTTATTGAAATCACATCAGAAATTAAAGAACTTGAGGAATTTCTGGAATGAATATTGAAATACTATTGCATAATTCCACCCTCTATAATGAGAGGAAAAGACCATCCCATGTCCTGTGAGTGGATATGATTCGACATAATCTAACAGTGGCCCAGAAACAAGAGAGAGACAAACTCACAGACACAGAGAACAGACTTGTGGTTGCCAAGGGGGAGAGGGGACTAGGGAGGGATGGATTGGGAGTTTGGGATTAGTAGGTGCAAACTATTACATATGGAATGGGTAAACAACGAGGTCCTACTGTATAGCACAGGGAACTATATTCAATATTCTCTGATAAACCATATGGGAAAGAATATGAAAAAGAATATTTATGTTTAACTGAATCACTTTGCTGTACAGTAGAAATTAATACAACACTGTAAATCAACTGTACTTCAATAAAATAAATTTTAAAAAAGAAACAAAAGAAAGAAAGCAGGGAATTCTATCACTCTATTTATGCTTCTCAACCACAGGAACAGAATAGAATGCCGTGGCAGTAAGTCTTCATCAATTTAGAAATTATTGCTCATGGCTTAGCTATTTTCTCTATTTTCAAGTATATATCAAAGAAAGAAATATACAGTTTTCTAACCTGGAAATGCCCAAATTGTAAACTTTATAAAACCATAATTTTTCTTTCGATCCCTGATTATATCTGTTTGGTTAATCTGTATATCGGGTTATGCTGAGCTACTGTACTACCATTTCCCCAGCTAATCTGTCTAAAATATAAAGTATTCAGGTTGAATAAAACCTTAAGTTCATGTATCAGACTTCATACAATTTATCTGTGTACTGTCTTAACAATTATGTGTATTTGAAATATATTGAGAATAAATACAGATAGTTTACATTTGTGTATGTGTGTGTGTATATATATAAAAAGGCATATAATGCATGTGTGTATATGTATATATGTATACATTTCAATGTTAAATGTCATAGTCAGGAAAAAAGTCCAGAGTATAATGACAGCAATAACTTTCATTAATCATGCATTCAACAAAGATTCTTGAGCAATTAGTATATGCAAGGTGCTGCGCTGGGCAGTGTGGGGAGAAGAGATTTACAAGACGTCTAACAGTCTAGCATATACATAACAAAGCCCAAAGCTCAGCCACAGCTGTCACATCCACTTTGTGAAAAATGTGGGCTGTTACTCAGGCACCACCCCTGAGAGGCAGGCTCTTATGAAAAACACTCCTAGCATACAGTCAACCGCGACATAGACATTACACATTTTTCCTAGGTAGTACATAGGTTCACAATGTATATTGCTTTCCCCCAACTGGTGAAGGATGAAAACCTAAAGTGGGAAAACTGAAGACCACAGGCAAAACTAATGCCACAATGCAGCACATCATGGGGTGAGCTGTCAAACACAGGGAAAAGCAGTAAAGGCAAAACAAATCTGGAAAATCAGAGAAGAGGGTGTGGGATATACTTCCAAAGCAGGAATACTATGCAGTGCATACAATAAAGGAATAAAATGACATACCTGGTTTAAAAACCAGCCATGGCAGAAAAAAACAGAATATTCCCTATATATTTTGGGTAATTAAAAAGTTCCTGTAGAAAGATATAGGTTTTCACTCAAGAAAGGTGTCTTCAAGTCTCAACTCAGCTCCTCACTGTACTTTGTGATTTTAGGCAAACATTTAACCTCTCGGAGACTTATTTCTATCTATATATTGGGAACAATATCTATTAGTGTTATTGTAAAGATTAAAGGAAAAATTATTTTTGATTGTTGTTTTGTTTTTTTACTAATATGAATGAAATATCCAATTTAGAGTGTATTCATGATATGTATGAGGGCTGTGTATATACACACGTGTATACAAAGATAAATCCTTATTCACTCAACATTCTACAACATATATATTCTGATTGTCTACCATGTGCAAATACTGTGCATTAACCAACTCATCTCAAGTCCCATGAGTTTATCTTGAAAACAGGCCCCATATTCACCTTTTATTTCTTATTCCCATTTACTTCACCCTAATCCTGACCCTCTCTCTGTTTCAGGTGTGCATCACAATACTGTCCAGACCTCATTGCTTCAACCGTAATTCCCGACCAATCAATAGATCCACCTTCCTAAAAGATGGCTTTCCTTCCCCTGTTTAGGTACCACATAGCTTACAAAGTGTAGTGGAAAGAGAACTGAAGTATGAGCCAAGAGGTTAATATCTAGTCTTGGTTCTTCCTCAAACTCCCCAAATATTGAGCAAATCCCTTAACCTCTCTGGATTTCAGTTTCCCCCACTATAAACTGAGTAGATTTGAGCTAAATGATTTATGGGTCCCTTCCAACTCTAATATTCTTAATTTTAAATTTAGTATTCAAATGACACATCAAAAGCATCATTGTAAAAACCTATAGTCAAGACAACTGTTCCACTGTACACCTGTCAGAATGGCTATTAATAAAAAGACAAGGGGCTTCCCTGTTGGCGCAGTGGTTGAGAATCTGCCTGCTAATGCAGGGGACATGGGTTCGAGCCCTGGTCTGGGAAGATCCCACATGCCGTGGAGCAACTGGGCCCGTGAGCCACAACTACTGAGCCTGCGCGTCTGGAGCCTGTGCTCCGCAGCAAGAGAGGCCGTGATAGTGAGAAGCCCACGTACCGCGATGAAGAGTGGCCCCCGCTTGCCGCAACTAGAGAAAGCCCTCGCACAGAAACGAAGACCCAACACAGCCATAAATAAATAAATAAATGAATTTAAAAAAATAAAAAGACAAGAAATAACAAGTGTTGGAGAGGATGAGGAGAAAAGGGAGCTCTCCTGCACTGTTGGTAGGACTAAACTGGTGTAGCCACTAGGGAAAACAAGTATGGAGAGCCCTCAAAAAATTAAAAATAGAACTACCATATGACTCAGCAATTCCACTTCTGGGTATTTATCCAAAGAAAATGAAAACACTAATTCAAAAAGATATATGTACCCCTGTGTTCACTGCAGCATTAGATGCAATAGCCAAGACATGGAAGCAACCTAAGTATCCACTGATGAATGAACGGATAAAGAAGATGTGGTATTATGTGTGTGTATATATATATATGTGTATATATATATATATGTGTGTGTGTGTATATATATATATATATATATATATATATACACACACATATATATATATACACACACACATACATACACAATGGAATACTACTCAGCCATAAAAAAGAATGAAATCTTGCCATTTGCAACACCATAGGTGGATCTTGAGGGTATTAATCTAAGTGAAATAAGTCAGACAGAAAAGAAAAATACCATAAGATTTCACTTTCATGTGGAGTATAAAAAGCAAAACAAATGAACACACAAAATAAAACATAACTAGACTCATAGATACAGAGACCAGATTGGTGTTTACCAGAGGGAAAAGGGGTTGGAGGGCTGGTGTAATGGGTGAAGGGGATCAAGAGGTTCAAACTTTCAGTTATAAAATAAATAAGTCATGGGAATGTAATGTACAGAATGGGAAGTATACAGCTGACCCATGAATAACTCAGGGGTTAGGGGCGCCAACCCTTTACACAGTGGAAAATCTGAGTATTACTTATAGTCAGCCCTCCATACATGCAGTTCCTCCATACCTACAGTTCCATATCCACGGATTTAACCAACCTCCCATCATGTAGTACTATAGTAATTACTACTGAAAAAAAATCCAGGGCTTCCCTGGTGGCGCAGTGGTTGAGAATCTGCCTGCCGATGCAGGGGACACGGGTTCGAGCCCTGGTCTGGGAGGATCCCACATGCCGCGGAGCAACTGGGCCCGTGAGCCACAACTGCTGAGCCTGCGCGTCTGGAGCCTGTGCTCTGCAACAAGAGAGGCCGCGATAATGAGAGGCCCACGCACCGTGATGAAGAGTGGCCCCTGCTTGCCGCAACTGGAGAAAGCCCTCGCACAGAAATGAAGACCCAACACAGCCATAAATAAATAAATAAATAAATAAAAATTAAAAAAAAAATCCACATATAGATGGACCACAGCAGTTCAAACCCATGTTGCTCAAGGGTCAACTGTAGTCAAAAATATATTATTAATTTTGTATGGTGACAAATGATAGCTGGACTTGTTGTGGTGACCATTTCACAACGTATATAAATGTTGAATCCCTATGCTGCACACCTGAAACTAATATAACACTGTACGTCAACTATACTTCAATTTCAAAAAAGACAACTGCCCCAAATTAAATAATGATCAGGACAGGATGTCCTTTATCAGCATATTGCTTTACCCTGATCCAGGTAGGCAGCAGGTGTTCAACATGCTCCCACAGCCGCCATTGCACCCACAGCAGAATAACTATAGAGGTCAGCTGGCCCCACCATCTCTACTCATTTCTGTGAAACTAGAATGGACGCTATGAGGGAGATGGTGTTTTGTCCTACTCTCCCATTCATGTGTGAGCCCCGGTATCTAAGGAGTAGAGGGACCTAAAGGGAATATGCAATTTCACCTCAAGGAACATGAGTCTACTGCTTTTTGCCAAGCAAGCCGGAGTACTCAGATTTGGGGCCTTTATTCTCAATGCAAAAGTCTGATTGCTCTGAATGCAAAAACATAGGTGTATAAATTCTCATGCATGTATAATTTTGTTTATCTATGATATCAACATACTATAAGATATACATATTGCTTTATCTTTCCTATATGATGTTGAAATACTCTCTGAAGCCCCATCTCCTAATGTCAGATCCCTCGTTCACATTCCCCTCATAATCTTCCTCAAATATGTAAAAACGCATGATTGCGTTTCAGCCAAGATGGAATAACATGAAGCTGACTTACTCTCCCACCTGAAAAACAAGCAAACACAACACATAGAACAATGGTTTTCAAGACACTGAACATCAGGCAACATAGAACAGTGATCCCTGAGAGATGGGGGACAAATCAGATGAGACCTCCAGCCTAGTCTCTGGAGAAAAGTTTCAGGTCATGGTGAAGAAAGGAAAAACCCAGGTGGAGCCCAGTGAATTGATGAGCTAGCACCTGGCACAGCAGGGGTCCTGGCCCCCTTCTTATCGGACCTGTGCAGATGCTATATCTGGTGTTAACTACTTTGAATATCATCTATAGATTCAGAGAGGAATAAGACAGAGTTTCTGCCCTCAAGAAGCTCAAAGGCCCACTATGGAGAACAGTATGGAGGTTCCTTAAAAAACTAAAAATAGAGCTACCATATGATCCTGCAATCCCACTCCTGGTATATCTCCAGAGAAAACCATAATTCGAAAAGATATATGCACCCCAATGTTCATAGCAGAACTATTTACAATAGCCAAGACATGGAAGTAACCTAAGTGTCCATCAACAGATGAATGGGTAAAGGTGTGGTATATATACACAATGGAATATTACTGAGCCATAAAAAAGAATGAAATAATGTCATTTGCAGCAACATGGATGGACCTAGAGATTATCATGCTAAGTGAAGTAAGCCAGACAGAGAAAGACAAATATCATGTGATGTTGCTTATGTGTAGAATCTAAAAAAATGATACAGATGAACTTATTTACAAGACAGAAATAGACTCACAGACATAGAACACAACTTATGGTTACCAAAGGGGAAAGGGAGGGGAGGGATAAATTAGGAGTTTGGGATTAAAATATACACACTACTATATATAAAGTAGATAACCAACAAGGATATACTGTATAGCACACGGAACTATACTCAATATCTTGTAATAACCTACAAAGAAAGAGAATGTAAAAAAAATATATATATATTTATATATATATATATGTATAACTGAATCATTTTGCTGTACACCTAAAACTAATGCATTGTAAATCAACTATATTTCAATAAAAAATTTTTAAGAATAAAGGGGTTGGGGGACTTCCCTGGTGGTCCAGTGGCTGAGACTCCACGTTCCCAATGCAGGGGGCCCGGGTTTGATCCCTGGTCAGGGAACTAGATCTCACATGCTGCAACTAAGAGTCTGCATGCCACAACTAAGGATCCCGCATGCCGCAATGAAGATCCCGCATGCCGCAACATACATACCTACATAAATAAATAAATAAATAAATATTAAAAAAATAAATAAAGGGGCTGGAAAAAAAAAATAAGAGCAAACACACAATCATTTGGTAATATACAAGAGGGATTCTTCACCAGACCTTGGAGGGAGCAGATCTGAGAAAGGTTCCTAGCAGAGGAAACCATACGCTATGTTCTAAAACCTAAACAGGAGCTGAGCTAAACAAGGGAGGAAAGGGCAATCCAGCAAGAGTGGGGAACCCACTTAAAAGTCCAGATATGGGAAGGAGAATGAAGGCAAGGAAAATAAAAGGGGCAAAGAAAGAGAGAAAGTAGTGGAGAGGTCAGTAGGTACTAGAGCATGAAGAGCTTTCCATTTCTGGCTAAGAAAAGTGGACTAATACTGCAGGCGATGGGAAGTCACCTATCGTTTAAGGAGGGAATAATTAAACTTGTAATTTGTATAAATCATTCTGCTTAATGTGGAAAGTAGACTGAAAGAGAAAACCAGATGCAGAGAAATTATTAGGAGACTGCTATTTAGGTGATAGATTATGGGTATGAACTAGAGCAGTAATAGTAGAGATCAGTAAAAGGCAATAGATTCTAGAAACTCTAGGGGGATAGATTTTATCATTGATCAACTATGGGGGGAAAGCATGAGAAAAGAATCAAGGGTGGATATTCGGATTTCTGTGATAGAGAAGGCACTATTCATTGAGATAGGAAGCAAAGAAAAAGGAGAAAATTTGAAGACACATGAGTTCAATTTTGGATATGTTGAGATTAAAGTGGCCAAGGGACATGCAAGTAGAGACACCCAGCAGTTAACAGGGAGCTTGGAGGAGAGATCTGTGCTGGAAACAGGTATAAGATTCATCAGCCTAAATATTTATCAGCCCTGCTTAAGGAAAAAGTCACCCAATAAACAGTGGTAAATGAGAAGATAAAAGTGGTAGAATCTTGGGAAGCACCACTGCTTAAGGGATGGGCCACGAAAGGGGAACAAAAAACAGACATCAGAAAAGAAAGAATGAAGAGATGGCAGGAAAGCTAGGAGAGTATGGGCTCAGGATAGTTAAAAAAAATTCATTGGATTAATACTAGAAGTTATTAGTAAACTCTGAAATTGTAGGGGACCCAGAATATATATGGGGAGAATTGGCCTTTGACAGCATAAGAGACAAAGAAAGATGAGATGAGATACAGAGAAGAGGTAAGAGAGGAAGCAAAGGAAATTCCTGGCCTGCAGTTTTTAGTTTATCTGTGAAGTAGGAGGCAATATCTTCAAACATGGGAAGATGAAGTGGAATAAGGTTAAGGAGAGTGGAGAAAGTTTTGAATAAATATTACCAGAAATGAGAAAAGGAGTTATTTGTGAAACAGAATAATTGCCAGGAAGGATTAAAATCCTAGTTGGAGAAAGAAGGATGAATTGGTAGAGTTGTCTGGCATACTTGTAGTTATTCCCCTATATTTTGTGATTCCCTTCTACCTTTGTAATAAACAGGATTTAGTTATGGTCATGGCCACCCAACCATACTTCTGCATTTCACAACCTCTCTTATGCACACATGGTTGCATTCTATCCAATAGGACTGAGTGTAAGAGATGTGTCATTTCCATTTGGGCTGATTTTCCCTATCCTTACCCCTTTCAGCTGCTGTGGGATGTAAGAACTAGAACCACCACTTTGGACCCACCAAGGGAAGTCAAGTGAAGAGGAAACCAACCACCAGTTCTTGATCACCTACCAACCTCCGGAATGTTACGTGAGAAAGAACATCTATCTTGTTTAATTTGGGTGTTCCCAGATCTCTTTGTTAGTCTAACTAATACATAGGGTAAGTCTTAAAACACTTGGAAGCCAAGGGTATATGAGCAGAGAGGGTGGACAGTTTTGATTTTGCTAAAGGGTATGATAAAGAGAAAAAGGGATAGGAAACTAAGACTCCAGGCAGGTGAGTCATTGAAACAGTGAGCCATGAGATCTCAGACAGACAAGAACTGATGATCATTCAGAGCTGACAGACTGGGTCAAGAGACTGGGTGCCTTAATGAGGTCTCACACATTAGGGTCACTTAACAGGAATCAATGGAGACTAAAGCAAATATAGAACCACAAATAGCAATACAGATGAATTTTTTAAAGTACAAAGTTAAGCAAAAGAAGCCAGACACAGAAAAGTATATATAGCACATATATCATTCCACTAATACAAAGTAAAAAACAGGTAACATCAAACTATGATGTTAAAGGTAAGAAGGGAGGATTGTGGCTGGGAAGGGAGCATGAGGTAGGCTGCTGGGAGCTGGCCGTGCTCCTTGTCTTCTTTGGTGCTGAATACATGGTGTGTCCAGTTCTACGAAAATTCACAAAACTGCACATTTATAAATGTGCACATTTCTGTATATATATTACACTTCAAAAACTAAATTTTAAAACTACCCAACTGAGAAAAATACATGCCTTTTTTATTTATCAAAGTAGTAAAAGTTATAGTTAAAAAAAAAAAACCACAGTAATTCTCATTGCTGGCAGGCATGAGACAAAAACTCCTATGCCTCCTGGTTAGACTTTCAAATGGCACAAGCTTGTGGAAAGCTATCTGGCAAGATGTTTCAAGAGCTTTAAAATATGCATGGCCCTTGACCTAGAATTCCATTTCTAGAAGTTCATTCTAAGAAAATTAGAAATATGAGGAGACTTCCGCATAAATATATTCAATGAATTATTTATAAGAGGGGAAACTTTGAAAGGAACACAAATGTCCCCAAATGGGAAAATGATTACATAAACTCTTATATCCTGTGATGTGATAATTATGCAAATAATTTTCAATTACATGGTGAAATGATTATAATGTAGAGTTTTTAAAAATGCAAGATAGAAAAAGTGAATATACAGCATTACAATTCCAAATACACATAAAAAATATGTACCAAAGTGTGGTTATCTCTGGGTAAAGTGATTTTGGTTTTCTTTTAATAAATTTTGTAGTTCCTAGATTTTCTAAGAAGAGTTTACAATATCCTGATTACAGATTTAAAAATAATCATGCTGGTATTGCATTTTTATTTGCTTTTCTCATGGAGTTTCACATTTTTATAACAACACAAGTAACAACTGGGTTCTGTTCCATAAGAACTGTATTAAGTATTTGACTCTGAGCTGCTTGAGGGCAGGGTGTATTTTATTCATCTTAACTTTCCTTCACAGTACTTTGGAAAACAGTCTATATGCTCAAAAAATACTGAATCAAACACATATTAAGACCGCATCTGTTACCTTCTATTTATACGGTTGTACTCTACCATTAAACAAACATCATGAAGCATTAAACCTTTTGTTGCTTGTATTCAAAAGTAAAAATAAAATACTTCCGGGCTTCCCTGGTGGCGCAGTGGGTGAGAGTCTGCCTGCCAATGCAGGGAACACGGGTTCGAGCCCTGGTCTGGGAAGATCCCACATGCCGCGGAGCAACTAAGCCTGTGAGCCACAGCTACTGAGCCTGCGCGTCTGGAGCCCGTGCTCCGCAACGAGAGAGGCCGCGACAGTGAGAGGCCTGCGCACCGCGAGGAAGAGTGGCCCCCGCTCTCCGCAACTGGAGAGAGCCCTGGCACAGAAACGAAGACCCAACACAGCCAAAAATAAATAAATTAATTAATTAAAAAAAAAAAAAGGAAGACATTTTTTAAAAAATAAATAAAATAAAATAAAATACTTCCAACTGCACCATTTATGATTTAGCCACACACCCCACTGTCTTCTGATTAGGCTCAGGAGGGCAGAAGGTCCAGAGTTGGTGTGGGTAGGGTTAGACAGGACCGAGGGCTCAACCCCACCTCAAATGCTCCCACTAGAGCACCGCTACTTTGATCTTCTAACTCCCTTCCCCTTCCCCCAGGATTCATGGCTGAAGGAGGTAAAACCCAGAAATGCCAAGGGTGAATTAACACCTGGGGGTAATCATTTAACTGGCCCAATGGGGAACCAGAGCTCTGTTTGAAGTGGACTGCAGGGAGCCTATGGAGGGGAGGAAAGCCAGGTCAACAGGAGAGACTGCCCCGGCCACAGGAGAGTAGGGAGCCTTCAAGGGGAAGAGGAAGACTCATGATTGATAGAAGAAATTAAGATCTCAGTTCAGTGAAAAAATACGGAGAACAGTTTTTTGAAGGATCTCCTTCACAGTCAAACTGTAATCTTTACTCTTGGAAGAAGTTGCTCATTTTTATACTAGGTGATACTTTTTTGAAAATTGATGACCTGAATATTAATTACCGAATGCCATTAATTAAGCTGGATTTACACCAACTTAATACTTTCTCAAAATGGGTTTTCTCTCTCTCCTAAGTCTTCAGACACTGCTGTTCACTGTAAAGTTTATATCAAATTTGGAGGAAAGGCAGCATGTAACTTATATTTAAGAAACACCAATAACATTCCCATTTTTTAAAAATAGATTTTTACATGAGCATTTTACTCATATCACATTCCATAGGAGGCTTTCTAGGAGGCTAACTTTTCCATTCACTTAGGCAAGTTCTAGTATATACCACTATTATCTCATTAAATCAATGAAAGAGATTTAATCAACAGATGTTGGTAGCACATAGGATGTCAAGGTCATAACCTGGCTTTGCAAATATTAGTAAATTTGAAAGGTTAAACTTGTAATAGACATGCTTTGGTTGTAGCTGTATTTGAAGTGTTTCAAAAGCTTAATAGCCCTCTACTTCTTTTTTTTAAGTCCACTCAAACAACCCTGAAAGAAATGAATATAAATTTTAATGCTTTAATTTTGGTTGGGAGAGTAGATGTTTCCAAGTTATCTTGCCAATCCAGCCTCAAATGTCATCTCTGACAGAACCCAAGCCTTTTCTGTGTTCAACAGCAGCTAAGGACCCAGGACCTTAGGACCACTAACTCACCAACTACGTTTCACTTATAATGAAATCCAGATTGAGATAGGGGTTTTGCAAGATCAAAGTCTAGTTAGTGGAAGGTGAACTCTTTTTTCACTACTCAAAAAGGAACTGAAGTTGCTCTCCACTAAATATGACCACACATCTCCATGAGTTCCGCCAAAAATTTAAAAATAGCCTTAAATCACTTCACAGTTAAAACCAAATTTAATCTTAAATCACATAAAATCAAGAACACACTCTACTCTGATGAATTCCATGGACAGACGTCACATCATAACCAACACTCACGGAGTATCCGGTATACGCCAGGCACTGTCCTAAAAGCTTTGAGGGGTAATCTCATTTACCCCTCCCAGAAGCATCTGAGGTAGGCACTGCCTGGATGGGGAAACTGAGGCACTAAGAGGCTAAGGAACTTATCCAAGGCCTCACAACTAACAAGTGGTAAATCCAGGTTTCAAATTAAGTCAGTCTGGCTCCAGAATCGACATTCTCTACCATTATACTAGATTACTGTAAAAACAACTTTTTTGGTTGTTTTTTTTTTTCCTGCTGAGATTCATTCAATCTTACGCATAGATTCCAGAAATCAGACAAAGGTTTTTTTTCTTTTTTTTTTTTAAACCTCTACACAAATCGTTCAAGAGGACAAGACTATGCAGACAGGCCATCTGCAATGTAACCACATGAAAGACTTCTGGGCAAAGTAGAGCCCATTAACTGAAGTGCGCATAGGGATCTGCCCAGGAGCCAGATGCCACCCTCGGAGGAGGGATATCTTCCCTAGCTCACCATCCAGGACTTTAGCTGGGCAGTCACCAAGAAGAGATGAAGGCGGGATGGACTTTTCATCATGTAAAGCGTCCAAATGTAAAATGCATAATGTCTTTTGTAAGAACCATTAAATCCTTAGTAATAACACTCTTTAGCAAAATCCAAACTGCAGCACCCACAGTAAAAGAAACTCTACAAAGGTATGCATTATAATTCTGGGAATGTTTGCATAATTAAGTTAAAGCTCGTCCTAATCCCCTTTTCATGTTGAGCTCTTAATATAGGTTAGTTTTTTTTGTTTTTTGGTTTTTGTTTTTTACCCCCTACTTTAAATCCTCCAAAGAATGCTAGAGAAAATCAGGCAACCAAAACAAGCAGCTTTTGATTTTCTGGCACTCTACCATTTGGAAAATAGCTTTGAATTGCATGATAGATAGTGGTCTAGGAATTTAAGAACTATGAGTTTGGTTTCAATAAGAAATACCTTTACAAGGAAGCTGAGAAATGGAAAACAGCAGCAATGCTTTTTTTTTTTCTTCTTTCCTGAAAAAGAAAATCAGTAACAAACATAGGAGCCCTAAGCTGGATTTGAATCTACATAGAGTTCACTATTTGATTTACAAATTCCTACTAAGCTCAACTTAATTGAATTGAGGAGACTAAAATCACTGGAGCTAAGAAGATTTATTATTGCATTTTATCTGTGGCACAAGGGGTCTTCAGATTATTCAAGAGTCAGGGGAGCTGGCACCCTATGAACTGCCTCTGTTAAGCTGGCTGTAATGTGACGCCACTGCGGGGGGAGAAAGCAGTCTTCCAGGGCAGGGAAGGAAGTGAGCAAGAACAAAAGTTCTGGTGATTTGGGAGAGTTTGATACTATAGGGTCTGTCTCCTTTCATTCCCCATCCCCATTCCATCCCCATTCAACGTCTAGTACAATCGTCTTCCAATTTAAGAAATACTAACAAATTCCCAAGATGAAATAGTATGATCTAAATAAACCTCTTATGATGAATCTTTCCTTCAATTAAAAAAATGCCTCGACTAAGTTACTTAATGATGTTGGTTGATAAAGCCATGTGATAACACGATTGATAAAACTGAGTTAGCATTTAAACCATTAACTTAAACAGTTCAATTATAGTTTTAATTAATCCTTTCCCTAATAAAAAAGTGGTAACAAAGTTTTATTTTTCTTTCTAAATTCAAACACACAGTGTATCACGCATTGTTCTGAGATTTTACACCAATAGCTGTAGGCAAAATTGACTAAAGAGAACAGACAACACATCTGAAAGTTGAAAGTCAAATAAGTGAAGAAAAGTGAAATAATAAAAAATTGCATATATTTCATTTAAATTTTGACGGAAAAAAATTCCAGAATTAAAAAATATCATAGTAGCATCCTGGAAATTATATATTTGGTTATAACATCAAAACCGGTTTTATAAAACTTGTTAATAGCTTTCAACTTGAAAATGTATACAGGCTATGCAATCTAACTGATATATATTGGCATTTAGCTGAGGACAACAGAGGATTTTGAAGACCAAGGTACTCAACGTCATGATAAATCTTAGCATACTTTTAATGAAGAGAACCCAAAAAATATATATACTCATTCAAAAAGCTTTCTGCTTCACCTCACCCCCCCCCCACCATATCACCTACAATTCTCTCATCTTCACTGCTCTCCAGCTGGCCCCAATGTCCCTAAAACACAACAAACATGCTCTACCCCAGGACCTTTGTACATGCTATTCTTGCTGCCTAGAACTCTTTTCCCAGATACGGCCCACACCATCATTGCCCCTGTCTGATGCTCTCACTGAGGCTTCACGCAGTGCAAAATTATCACCCTCTGTCCCCACACAATCCCTCTCTTCTTTTCCGGCTTTGTTTTTCTACAAAGCATTTATCGTCACCTAATACACTATTCTATGTTTTATATTAATCTTGCTTATTTTTTACCTTCCTCCAGTAGAATGTAAATCCCAAAGAGAAAACTCTTGCCTGTTTTATACCCTGTTGGACCCCCACCTAAAGTAGTGCCTGGCACATTATTGGAATTCAATAAATATTTGTTGAATTAATGAACCAAGAGTATTTGCATTCCTTAGATAGGTAGTAGAATATAAAATATTGAGAACAATTTTTCAATGAGACCTGTGGAAATTAGTAACCTCACTGTGACAAATGCAAGAGAAATAAGAAAAAGGTACTAGACAGCTTTGAGTTTTTCACAACAACAGTGCTTTCTACCACCAAGATAATCATTACTTTCATTCAGAACCATTTAGGCTATAAGAAGTGTATTCCATTCTGGTTTTTATTGGAAAAAAGAGGTTGCCAAAATGATGCTGATCCATTCATTCATTCACATAGCCAGGAGATACTTTATGACACCCACTTCCACGTCCCAGCAGATGGCTAAGTCCCTTGAATACAAATAAAAGGTATGGTTCCAACCAACCCAAAGACCAGTTAGGGTGGCAGGGCGTCAGACAGTATTCTAGCACAGTATGGTAAGGCCATGGCTGTGGCGAGCATAGGAGGTGGATAGGAAAGGCGCCTCAAACACATACACTGAGAAATGATTTTCAGAAAGTGGATTCCTAAGTGAGAAAGAAAACGTAAGAGTTATTTACAAGGAGAACGAAGGGAGTGTGTTCAAACAGAAAGAACAGCACGTTTAAAGGCAGCTAAGAATGAGTGAACAAGTACAGTTAGGGGAGAGCCTGAAAATAGAATGTAATCGTAGATGTCGAATCAAGTGAACAAGGAATTAGGGTTTCTCATTTCTCCCTCTTCACATGAAGAGCAAGGGGACTATAAGTTGAATGTAAGCAAACTGCTTTGAGGTGGCCGATGAAGCAGGGACACAGGTAGACCAGAAGTCCATCCCAAAACCGAATGAAAATGCTGTTACTCATAGATTTATATTACCTGATAATTAAATGCATAGAAAATTATTAGTCTCAAGTATTTTATATTAGGAAAAGCCTTTAGCAGTCAAGCCAGTAACTGGAAGAGGATGTTGAAGAAGAAGAAGAAGAAGATCACTACAAGATGGTGGGAGCTGGAAATATAGATGATTTTTATTTTATTTAGTATGACTGAATGTATTTCCAATCTAAAGGATCTACAATGTATTATATTTGTAATATGAAAAAATCAGTTCTGAATGTTTTAGGAAAAATATTGAACTAGGAACCACTGCTTGTCAAACCCATTAAGAGTCTGTACTGTCTTTTCAGAAGGAGCTCAGTGACGGGAAAAACATAGGTCATCAATTAATACTGGTTAAATGGATGTGAATGAATTAATGGAATAAAGTTATTCATTGCTTCAGTAACTAGAGACCTTATCTGTTCTGCCTTCATTACTGAATAATATCAGAATTAGGAAATAGACAATGTGCTTTATATTTTTAAATCTAATCTATCTCTTTTTGGCAACACTCACTTTGAATTTTAAAAAGTGAACAAAGGAAGCAGCCCAAAGAAATCAAGAGTTTAAATTCCCAAGACATTTTTATTAAGAATATGTGATAGGGAACGATATCTACCTCCCAGTTCTGAAGTATTAGTTATGGAGCAGCTTCCTTTCTTTTATGAGACAGTATAAATTATGAATGTGCAAATAGAAGGTTATTATCACTGAGATTTGAAAAGATTATTTTAAGGAGATGAGTTCAATCATAACAAATAAATAGTTCTTGATATAAAGGAAAATCCTTGACGTTAAATGTAATGTTTCTTAATAAACACTTTCATCAAATTGTCGTTTTAATATGGAACTAACATTGTACACTATACTACCCTTGACTTAAACATACCAGAACAAAGTAGTATTTATTTTTCCACTTCAGTTAAAGAAGGCATTTTGGGGAAAATTGAAAGATTATTTATTTTATATCACTATATGCTCTATGAAACACTATTGTTTAGGCTAAGTCTTTAGGACTTAAAGCCTATGGAAAACATCAATAAAGCAAGGCAGTTAGCTGTTTCATAGTTTTCATTCTCTATCAGGCCAATTTCTGTTTTTCTTTATAAACAAATTACGATGGTCTGAAAGGACTTTAATTTTTTTTAACTTTTCTGCTTTCAGAATCCCAGAATCATACTTACCTTCAGGTACACTAAAAGCACACGAATTCTAATTTAGCAAAACACTTTTTTTCGCTCTTTGGCCTGCACGATACTAATACTGCCTTTTACATAAACACACGCACACAATGGAAGTAACAGAAATAATAAAAAAGGCATTTGATGCTGTTCTAAGTGCTAAATTCATTACCTAATTTCATCCTCACAGGACCTCAAGAAGGAAGGCGTTGTTATTATCCCCATGATAAAAGTGATGACGCAGAGTCATGAGAGGTTAAGAGAAGGGCTTCCCAGGTGGACTTGCAAATGCCAAGGAGCTGGGCTCCACCTCAGACTGTCTGTCTCCAGGGCCTATGCCCTTCACCACTGTACAATGCCATTTCTCAAATATTCAATAAGAATTATTTATTAGCATTATCTTCTCAATTAAAGGAAGCATCAAATAATTCACCATTCTATAAACCATGCTCCTGCCTAATTCTTACTGGTCCTTCCTCCTTGTTACCCTCTCTCTTATTTCTCTACAAACATGAGATTTTATTATATTTTCAAATGGATCCATTCTATTATTCTTTTGGGCTTAAAGTCTAGTCTTTCTGGCTTCATATGTATCTAACATAATCCTAATTATTATTGACAAGCTAATATATAAAGACCATACTTAGTGATGGCTCAGGATTTTTACACAAGGGATTAATAGGGAGCAACAGTTCCTGCTAGTCAAACCTAAACAGCAACTTCATATTGCAGTGCTCCCTGAATCACTAGACTAAACAGAGGCCAGCATACAATTCCTAATTACGGTCAAAAATTCTCACAGTGCTTCATCAAAATGAATTTGCTCAGGGAAAATTTGACTAAACTGTTCTAGTACACATTTCAACATCTGTGTTGCTAAGTAGTCTGAATTAAGCTTCTAGATACTTAATTACATTTTCACTTTGGAATGCTTTTTATAATACTGTTTTATTTTATGAATGCTACCTTTTTAGAAATCTGACAGGGAATTAAAAGGGCAGGTATTGTATTTAGAGAGCTATTTACTAAATAATGAGCAGCTAATTAAATAATAAAGATAACACAGTAAGAGCCTGCCACTCTACAACTTAACAAAGGCACCAGAGTACTTCTCCCTAATAAGGGGAAGTTTTAAGAGTTACCATTAGACATCCTTCTGTGTTATTACGCTGTCTGTGGTAGGTGTGCATTCTGGATCCACAAAACCACAATGATAGAAACAAGATGTATGTGTGTGTGTGTGTGTGCATATGCACATACACATATGTAAATCCCCCCTCCCAAGAATCCTATAAATATTTTTGAAAAAAAATATGTTTTGGCTGAAATTATCTAGACATCACTTGGAGCAGAAAGGTCAAGGAAAGTCCTCCCATACACAGTGAAGGTGGCTGGTCATAATGGGGTGGTGGGCAACTCCCCAGCTCTCCTCCCTTTTCCTCTTAGTTCACTATGGTTACTGCTCAAAGGATAGAAAAAGCAGTACATTCTCCTGTGGCACTGCTGCTGTCTGTCATTTTTTGCTGGGTCTGCTAAAATACTGTGTTTCTGGTATTAGAGAAAGTTATGTAGAAAAAGACCCTCAATCCAAGGCTCCTTATTTCTAGGAAAGCTGAGTCCTGGATTCTGCCACATTTAAAACAGGTCAAGTCATAAGTCCCCAGGGTCATCTGTGTACACATCTTGGGAAGATAACTACCTTTCATTGAGTGTTTACTATATGCCAAACATTAAACATAAAATCATCTAATTTAGTCTTCATGAAAATAAGAGAGGAAGGCACCAGATTTCTGGGGTAAAAGAGGAGAGGAAACTTAAATGTTAGTAAGTAGGATGATGACACTTGAACTCAGATCTTTTTGTGTCTAAAGTCTATGCTTATTTGATACTATTTTTTAAGAAGGGAGTGATAGAACAAAGTAGAAACACTTGAGCTGTGCCCCTCAGTTTAATTCCAAAAGCAAAACTGCCCATATGAGTCATTTCAAACTCTTTTCCTACATTCTTACAAAGAGGTTAGAATTGATTAGAATGTATGCCAAGTGAGTAAGAAAAGGTGTACAGTTTAACATAAAAGAAGCAGATGCTAACTGAAGTTGGTTGGAAACCAAATCATAATTTAGAACACCTCAAAGGTATATAGGAAAATAACACTGTTAAAAGAGAAAGTAACCAATAATACTTTGTGTGCTATATTACTATCCTTGACTTAAGTGTGATACCTTTGAACGATGTCCAAGGGCAAAAATGCGAAGTTGATTTTCATGAATTTTGCTAAATAAAGTCCTTATATTGGTGCAGACTGTTTACACAAGGGGGCTCGCATGTAATTTTCTCACTTTTATCTGGATCGACTTTGGTTAATGATGTTGTTTTGCACATAATACGTAGGTGTGTTTCATTTTTATATGAAACTTCTAAATAGAGAATATATAAGCACAAAAACCCTAGAAATAAGTAGATAAATGCACTGCTATTCTGATGTGCAGATTCAGAAACGTAAAAAACTAAGCAATGTCAGAGAATGAGGCAAGGAATCCTTATGGATATTACAAAATTTGGAAACCCATGTTGCCATTTTTTCAGATCTAACCGCCTAATTGTTCCTTCCATCTATGTTTTTCCAGTAATTATACAAAACCCCCTCTTTGTATTTTCTCTCATTTAATTTTGTTTAAACTGTGGCAGAACTTTATACACTGTCATTAAACAATTATCTTCCCATCAAAATTATTTTAAGAAACCTACTCTGGAAATCAAACGGGCATGTTGCCAATTTATCCATATAATGTGGAGGAGAAAAACAAGGCTGTGAACATTTTTAAAAGTCAGAAAACTACTTTGAAAGCCAGAAAAATAAGAAGTATTGTCATTTAATGGGAACTTTGCTTCATGTCACAGTATAAACTCCTGCCAGAATTCAATGCTATGTAACTACTTATATTTTGATTTTCAGCAGATGTAGTCAAAGTTGACAACATTCTTCTGTGAATCATTAGAAAATATTTTCACTGAAAACATATTCTTGATTTAAAACATAAGTGGTCTCATTTGATTTTTTTTTCTCAACAGCTTGTATCAACCTGTTTTTAACTCCCTAACTTTTGCCATCTTTCTACACTACACACGGACATCTTGATCTAGTGAACCAACCAGATAATGAGTAATACTGAATACCGGTTTTTCACAGGAATCCTCTACTTGAAAGAGGGGGAAAATATACCAAAGTACTTGTTTAACAAAAGTAATTTCCTTCTGTCCCTAATGCTTCATTAGGAATAATTTATATTTGCTCCAAATTAAATGAAGAATAAATTATAACATAAATACGCTTGGTCTGACACTGAAAAAAAAATTGAGCATGTATAAATTATGCCCAGAAAATCCACTAGCAAAGCAAGCTGATTCCTTTCAGATTCTGACCTGGATTTAGCATGACCTGAGCTGGCACTGCTCTAAACAGAAGCCTGAAAGACTGCAGACCTTGGAAGGCACACATTTAGCCAGAAGATAAATAACCATGTAGTGATGCTATACCTTATTCTTATTTAATTAACTTTCATCCACATGCTTTATGATTAATCTGTAAACAAATCAATCATCCCGCATCACGTACCAAATGTATCAGCTATAATAACCCTGTGCAGGTTTCTTGTTTATATACACATTTTACAAGTTAACAGTTGGGGGGCAAGATTTTACTAAATACAGTTTCAATCTGCAAATTGGCCTCTTTTCAGAGAAGTCATTCCAGGACTTTCTTTAGGAAACCGCCCTCCCACTCTACAGTATGGACAATTTACCCAAGAAAATGTCCACAGTTTCATAGAAATTTTGGACTGTGCTAAAACCAAAGTTTTCAAATAAACCTATAGCATGCATGCAAAAAGAGCAATTTTAGGAGAGAACTTTGAAATAAGAAACACATGTCAGACTCAGAAGTTTAACTCTTACTACTGACAATATCAACAGAAAAGCCCGCTGGGTAAAAGTAACATGAAAATATGAAGAAAAAAAATAGCAGTTGGATAAATCTGACTCCCTAAATAAGAAGAAATGGAAACCCGCCCTGATAGTCATTCAGTTAGTGAGAGTTCAACCAACAGATATGCAGCTTCACTTTGGAGGTGAAAATTCAATTTAATGAAAGTCTATTGCATAAAATTCCTTCCCATAAAAAAGAGGTAATATTATTTAAAAAGTAGAAAACTCAAAATATTTCAAATAAACTATTTTAAACAACCCCCTTGCCCTTCCCAAGACACATAGAATCAATTCACATGGTTTGTAAAACCAGTTTGGTTACTCTCGGGAATTGCAGGGATGGAAAACAAGCATTCCTTTGCTATTCATCTGATTCTTGACCTGAAGATAAGCCTCCGTTTTGCCTGTCTTCTCTTTTTCCCAATTTTATTTAGCAGCCACTCAACTGCTTTAATTAAAAAGGACCCTCAATGCGTGACCATAGGGGAAAGGATGTACAGAGAATGCAATGTAAAGAACGTGGGAGTATATTGCACATTCAAGTAAGATAAATTAATTCCAAAGACTTTCCAATCCCTTTTTAGAGCACTCATACATGAGAAACCAAGGAGAGGTTATCAATACTTATAAGCCAACTATTCCTAATATTCCTCAAAGATCACTAATTCCCCTTGCATGAAGAAAAACATTTCCATAAAGTAAAATTCGATTTTATAAAAATTCATATGCCCTAATACCAAGAATTTGTCAGAAGAAATTCAATAGATTGTAAATGGAATGGAAAGAGTAAAAGGCACTGAACATATAGAAATTTTGAAAATAATTCTGAAACCTTATATTGCTCTTTCCCGTTGTCAGGAAAAGACCTTGAATTCTGACTCTGGGGCTTATTGACTGTAGTACCTACAGTCAAATGATGTTATTGGGACACCGACCTTGAGTTTTTTTGCTAAGTTATTGAAGAGCTGTGTTTTGCTGTCTATACTCTCACTGGATGCCCTTGTTCCAATGTCAAGTGTCTGTGAGAGCCACAGCTGGGGTTAACTGTCAGAGGCTATAGAAGAGAAGAGAGCGCTTTTTCCAACAAAGTTGAGTGACTCATTCTGGGCTTCTGGAAGGCTGGCTTCCCTAGCATCATTTTCTAAACCTTGTATTTCTCAAATCTTTTAAAAAAAACCTCCAGGAGACACATATGAATTTTTTAAGATACATAGTGGCCTCCTCTGATTACAATCAGCCATCTATTGGGTACCTGGGGAGCGTGTGAAAACACACCAGGGAGTTAGGGGTTCTCACAGTGACGGGGCCGCTACTGAGATTTGGAAGAAGCCAGGTTCCGACGGTCCAGCAATGTGCTGGACAGTCCCGCATAGCAAAGAATCGACTCTTAAAATCCCCTTTGGAGAAACACTGCTGGGTCATCCACACAGTGGGCCATCTAGCCATGTACACACACAGCTCATTTTTCCTCTCCACCATGGTTATCAGCATTGCTTCTCTTTTTTAAATAAACAACCATACATAATGAGAAACTTAGAACAATAACTACCCCCCAAGAGCACCTCTGCAACACTATGATTAAGACTATGTAAAAATCCATGTCTGAGCTACAGCAGCCGGTTTTGTTTCGTGCTGGATGCCAGGCACGATGCTCCCCCAGCAGCTGCTGCAGGAGGGTATGTTGCTCCCTTGGCATCCTGCCAAACCACATTAGTCATCTTTTTCCCAAGCATGATACGTAACATCCCCATTAGTTGGGACTCTGGATCTCCCATCAGAAGAATAGTAGAAAATGAAAAAATGGGTAACACGGGGGGGAGGATAAATAATACAGGATTATATCATGTCATGTCATAAGACTGGGTATGTTCTTGAAAAGATGGTATTATTCTTGAGAAGCATGGACTGTCTACAAATTAATCACATGACAGAATGCAACAGACAAGCTCCTATTTAAGTCAAGCCTATAGAACAGAACAATCATTTCCTATGTGATCTTTTGTTTCAAGGAGCATTTTCACATAGTGTTACTTTAAAGCTAAAAGTGCCATGTCCCATGATAAAAGTCACCCCTAAGACAGGAAAGAGAAGAAGACACAGAGGAAGGGGAAGAAAGAGAGAAGGAGGGAGGGATGGAGAAAGAGAGATTGATTGTCACATTTTCTATCTCAAAAAGTTTGGTAAGGGCATGATGATCTGAATTAGAGTGATCATACTATTTATCAGGCAAACTGGGATTTTTTGAAAGTCAAGTGTCTCTAACCAGAGGGGACACTGGGACAGCCGGAGTTAACTGGGATTGTACTTGGGGCAAGCTGGGATGTAGAGTCACTCTCCTTACTACAGCAAACCGAGGCCTCTCTTGGATTTGCCCTTGTTTACAAATGACATTTAAGCCTTATCATCTATAATGCAGCATATCGTGGTGAGAATAGTGTAAAGGCATGAAGAACTTCTCACCAAAAAAGAAACAAAAAAGTAAAAACTGGCTGCTCATTCATTCATTCATTCATATAATAAATGTTTACTCGTTTCCTACTATGTGGCAGGTACTGTGCTAGGTACCAGAACTGGACTGAAAAAAAAATCTCTAAATGATCCAGACACTTGAGTTGCTCCTATTAGTGGAAAAAAGGAATAATTCTCCAAAATCTCAGCTATCAAGAACCTTCAAAGAACGCTCATTAGGGTTTAGTCAAATTCTCGCTGTCGCTAAGATGTACACCATTTTAAGCAATAGCACATTTAAAAGGAAATCACTTTATATAGGAATAATTCTAAAATGTGTTATGATGATAAACACAATTTAACTTTTACTTATAGAATCAAGGTGAGCAACACTAATGAGAATCAGTACACTGTATGAAGGGCTGCCCTCAGGGGTTACTAAAGCATACAGGGCTTCTAGCATTAATAGCCAAAACATCCCACATGATTAAGCATTTTGCTTTCTTACATTTATGTTTCATTATTTTCCTGTCTCTTTTTATTGTTACACTGTCACTTATCAATACCAACACTATGCGTATTTGTAATAAGAGTCGTCATTTAAATTCACCTAATATGTAGCAGGTATGTCTCTAAGTGTTTTCCCTATATTGCTTCATTTAGTCTTTAAAATAACCCCATGGGAGAATATGGTATTAATCCCATTTTTCAGGTGAGGATATGTGAGGCACAGAGAAGTAAAGTAGCTTGCAACAAGGCCAAACAGCTGGAATCTGAACTCAGGCAGTCTACCACATTTGCCTATTATGCCGTGTAAGCATGCCCACATCCACTTTATTACGGTATGAGCTCGAAAATTAGAGATATACATAAGGTAAGAGAACATACACTCCAAGACAGCATCAGAGAGAAGCAAGCATGTGATTTTGGGGGACTCGACTCTATGACACCTAGATTTGTCATCAGGCTTTTTTATTTCTCTTTAGTTCACAAATATGCCTGCATGTGTCAAGTCTGCTGGATAACTGAGTTTGCCAAGTTTGCTGAGCCTTGAAAATTAATTATAGTTACAACAAAAACATTTTACAATATAAGCTTATTTATGTTTATCTGAGGTTGGATAGTTTCCCATTAGAAATTTAGTTTTTTAGGAAAAACAGAGTTTAATTTTGGTTACATGAATTTTAAGAAAATAGAGACAGTTATCTGGCACAGTAAGCATGCCAGAAAGACATCAAGTATCAGGTGATAGAAATTCATAAACTCATGAACAAAGAATCCATTCATCCCTTGGCTTATTGAAAAGCAAATGAGAACATTGTGTAGGTTGCTAAGACAACTGAGATGTGATGATTAAATGTGAGATAATGGCAGAATCCCTGCACCTTTACGAATCAAATGTTTAGAATCTTTACTAAGCCCTCATCTATATTTACAGCTGAAACTTTAGGAGCATTACTTAAAAAAAAAGAAACAAACAAAACAGGCTTCAGGCTTTTGAGCTCTGCTGATGAGGACGCTTGAAGCCTTCTGATCAGGAGAGAGCCCTGGTCTTGGAGAATGTGTGTGGTGTGGCAAAGAGAGGTGTTCCTGGCTGTGGATCAGTCCCATCTGGTAGCAGTGATGGATGAGATGCCTGCCAGAGACTATTACCAATGAGTCAAGAACAAATATTTGCAACTGATTTATTTAAATTCCAAGTAAATATTTTCAAAATATGGGAAAGACTAGAAATAGTAGCTTTTTTTAGAATGTTGCTATTTCAAATTTGCAACTCTGGGCTCTCTCCATTTTGGCCACACTATTCTCCCCGCTGTTGCTTGAACATGCCAGGCAGGCATCCACTGAAGGGTCTGTGCATCGCTCAACCTGAAGTGAATGCACTTCCCCCAGCCTTCTTCTTGACCTACTCTCTCATTTCCTTCAAGCCTTTACTTAAATATCATCTGATTTAAAATCACAATCTACTCTCCCCAATACTCCTCATCTTCCCTTTTATCCCTAGAATTGATCACTTTCTAACATACTCCACTATTACGTATGCTCCTATTTTGTTCACTGAAGTATCTCAAGCTTTCAGACCAGTGCCTGACACATGGCTGATACCCAATAAATGGTAACTTTAAGGGCAAGAATAACTGTTCCTATAATTGAACTGCTGAAAAGAAAACTAAGCTCCTCCAGTTTGTTCTCATGTTAAGTCGGTCCAACATAAAATGGGACCCCCAATGTTTCTACTCACATTGAATAACAATTTTAATTATTACTGTGATGCAAAGTAGAGTCTTATCTTAGCTCCTCTGATCCTCTGGATAAAAATCACTAAACAAATGCTACTTTATGTGATGTGTTACTCTGACCAAATTAATTCAAAGCAGCTAACAGTCTCCGGAAAGACTGTTTTAGATCATTAACCATAAAGACTTCAGAGGAACTCAATTTAGTATAGAAGAGGCTGACCAGGAACATAGCCATTCTCTGGAATTCATCACTAATACATGTGAGGAAATCAGGAATTTTCTTATTTTGGGAGGATAATGCAGGTTGTCAGAAAGAAGAATCCAGATCCTTCCACTGCCACCATGACGATTTCAAGCCAAATCCATTATTTCACCTTCTTAAGACAAAAAAATAAATACATGATGTAGAAAATTTAGAAAATATGTTTAAACCATGAAAAAAAATGGTGTATAAGATCTTCTCCAAAAATAACCACAATTTGCTAAATGTCTCTCAGGCCTTTTAAGTAAGTCTCACTGTTGGTTTCCTTGCCTCCATGGCACCTGTGCCCTGGCTGATCTGTCATCGCAAGTACAATTTTAATAATATTATTATCTGATCAGAAATTCACTGGTGACCTCCTAATACCTGAAAGAGAGGTGGCCAAAATTTCAAGTTTGGACTACAAGTGATTGATGGCTGATTGTATTTCTTTAGGTAGGTTTGAGAGTTGGTTTCAAAAGAAAGAAAGTCCAAACCTAGATACTCATTTTGGCAAATTTACCTTCAGAAAAGTAAATCATTTAAATTGCAGCATGAAGAACATTCATCAATTATCTAACAACTGGATTAACCACAGGAAATGGAGAAAACATTTTCTATTTGGATTGGTTTTTGAGAGCAGAAAAGGAGATTGGGTTCATTGAATAGTAACTGGTCAGTTTGAGGACGGGGACAGGAAGGTCAAAAATTGGTAGAAGGGTTTACAGAAAGAGGTGAATGGAGCTCCTCTTACTTTGGAGTCCGGCTGTCACTCCACTTAATGCTCTCGCAAGAGATCTCTACTTTGCAGATCATAGTTTGTAGACACCTGACCTAAAATCGAGCTCCAAATCGCCATACTAGTGAAACAGATAACCAGTGAGTTATATATAATTAGGGAAGGAGCGAGTGATATATGCTGGATTACATAAAATGAAGGGCTTGGGGAAGGGGTGTTGGAGGAAATAGGTGGGTTGTATACTCTGGGTAGGGAAGAGGTAGAAAGCAGACGGCACCTGATGGGTAATCTGCTCAGCATCCTTTTCTTGGAATTTGTTCTCACCACTGATTCATATGCTCCTAAAGTGACTCCTGAAAGCCACTCTGATACCATTCCCTTCCATGGAAATTTGGAACTGAGATAAAGAAAAAGAGAGAGATTCTCTTATCTGGGTGTCTGAAGAGGTAAAAATTACAAAATCGGGAGCAGTGTCACATGGATATTTTCCTCCTATTGTGGGTCCTGGAGAAAAAATAAGACTGAGCAGCCAGCCAGCCGTCATAAAGAGAGATAAAGACCCTGAAGCAGCCAAGCAGTGAGGACACAGGTGGGTAAGAGATGAACAGGAAATCCAAGCCAACCACAATCTATGCGAATTTACCTATTTTCCAATCTCATCGACTATTTCTCCATATGAATCAAATGAGACTACTCACCAACCATCCATAAAAGATACCTTTCAATTTCAGTTTCTAGTCCTTTTTTCCCCCTTAACCTCACTGTGGATTCTCTTTCTCCCATTTCTTCAAATCTTACCTCTCCTTTGATACCCAGCTGTAGCCCTAAATCTTCCATGCAACTCTTCCTAACCACTCTGGCCCACCGTGTTCAGAATTCAGGCTACACTCTGGTGTATCATTCTTGACTATTCCTCAGTGAAATGAGCTCACCTGTAGAACTAGCAGGGAAGTACTCTCCTAAACAGATGCTCTCAGCTAGCTAACTGTACAGTACACAAAGATCGTATTTCACTCTTATGTCTATGTAGGTAATGGTGACAGGAAAAGGGAATGAAAATCAAGGTACCTATGTGACTGGTATATTTTTTTTTCTGGAATTTACTTTCTAGAGACCATGTTAAATTCAAAAACTATTCTGTCAATCTAGAGCTAAAGGAAGAAAATGAAATGAGACTCAATGAACATCTAACACACCAGAATAAGGGCAATAAGAGAGTGGATAACAGGTAGCCTAGGTAATCCTTGACCTCTTATGGACAGCAATTAGGCATGAATAGTATATGTCCTTATTTTTACCTCTGGCACACACTTTCACTTTTAAAGTTATTTGTTCTTGCTTCTGTGTATACTCTAAATGTCTACTAAATACTGTCTGTCTAATAACGAACAATCCCATATGGAAAGTGTATCATTTAAGAAAGGCTCGTCCCACAACCTGGCAGACTAGAAAGGCAAGGTCTATATCCAAGGAAGCCATAGGGGATTTGCTGTATTAGTTCAGAGGTGAGGTGACAAGAGCCTGAACTTTCATAGTGGCAGTGGGAAGGGGCAGGATAAAGAGATTCAAAATACAACAGAGGAAAATTAAATACAATTTGATGACCAACGGGATTTGGGAAAGGAAAGAGAGAAATAAGTCAAGGATTATTCTGAAGTTCTGAGGCAGGACAACTGAGAGAATTATCACTGGAAAGAAAAGATCCTGGGAGATGGAAATTAATCATTCTATACAAAGGGAGTTTGAGATGGCCGAGAAAAATCCCTAATAAAGTTACATTAGGACTTTGTGGTTACAAGAGAAGTTCCAGGAGAGACTGCAAGCTGGATTTGTGTATTTGGAAGTTATTCATTCACTTAACGGGTATGTATTGAGGACCTGCTTTGTGCCAGGCCCTGTGCTATATCCTAATGTTACAATGGGGAGCAAAAGAAAGCAGAGATGATTCCTCACTTTGTGGAGCTTATAGTGTAGTGCGTGAAGCAGGCATTAATCAAACGAGGCAACTGTGAAGGAGAAGGCCATGAGGCCCTGATGACGGTGGGACCAGAAGCAGCAAAGGCTGCTCTGAGGAAGAAGTACCGAGCAGAGATCTGAAGGATGAGTTGAAATTCAGCAGGTGAGCAAAGCTGGGAGGGGGAGGGTAGTGCAAGAGGGGAAGAAGCAGTCCAGCCTCTGTGGAGGGAGGAGCACGCCATCTGTAAATGCAGATCTTCTTACAGGGGAAGGCTGATTGACACTGAGGCTAGAGTAATAGGAAGTGGCCAGAGCATTCTAGACATGGTGGGCTACGTCAAGAGTTGTGAACAGAGATTATATGTGAAAAAAAAAAAAAAAATGAAATGGAAGGAAAGCAAAAATTGATCAAGAATAAAATCTCGGGATCTGAAGATAGTCAATAATGTATTACTAAGTCAAAGAAATGGTTAAATAATTCCATGGACTATACAGTTAGATTGTGTTACTGAAAGAATCGAAGTTTATTGGAACTACAGCTTGAAATTTTCAGGTTGGAGGAAATGCAACCTGGTATTAATAATTTTTGATGCTTCTTGGAGACAGAATTTTGGGCTAAATCGACCTCTGATTTGACACAGTGAAATAAAATGTGTGTTTTCACCAAGGGGCCCTCAGCTTTCACTGCTATGAAAAACAATATAGCATTTAATTTTTTGACAGGCAATTATATACAGATAAACATTTCAGGCTTCTGGAATTATTGCAATAATTATTTTGCTAGAAAATAATCATGTATAACTTAATACTTTAAATATAACACTGTCATATCATAACTATTTACATAAGATGAATTAGTTGCATTTTTTAAGCTTTTACACATAAACATTGAATAGATAAACTTCCTAAGGCTCCCTTAAATATTATGATATTAAGCTGAGATTAATTCCAATGCTTCCTTAAAAGCTGGAGATTTGTTCTGCCTTTCTCTTAATAATTGTAGTTAGTATAGACTAGGGTACCCTCACCATTACCCACAGAATCTTTTTTATTCTCCATGTGCAAAAACTATCATCTTCATCTTAGCGCATATGTACCATAAGTACTTCCTATATATGTATTTTCATATTCTCCTTTAGATCTCTTTACTGTAATCTGCTGGCAATACTGTAGCCACAGTGAGACAGAGCAATAATAGGAAAAGAACTGGTATAATTCCCAGAAGCCACTTCAGAGCTCAATTTCACCAAAAATTTTATTTCCATTTACTCCTTAATTAACAAAACAAGTATATAACAAAACTGTCTGATTTGAGTTTTATCTCCTTTCTAAGTTCTTGATCTCTTCTTGGTGAAAATGCTCTACTAGTTAGTGGCCCAAAAAGGAAAAAATAAAGAGAAACAGAAGTTTACCAGAGAAATCATTCGGGTATTATGGGGACTATTTTAACATATAGGCACTCTAAGATATTTGCCAAGAATGCAATTAAAGAATGAGATAAATTATTTCCTCACCTCATATCATAAATGAAAAGTAGAAGAGTTAAAGAAAAAAAGTGAGACTCATAGAAACTTCTAACTTCACTCCAGGAGATATCTATTATTTTAAATTAAACAAAAACCATGTATTTTCAGGGATGGCTCATGTTAGACACAAATCTACACAAATAAAGTCACCATGAATATAGAAAAAAATCAACATAAAAATGATAACTCAGATTTCGTTTTAAGATGGTCTGTCTAGTAATAGACTTAAGTTTAGGGAAAGGTAAAGCATGAGAAATATAAATTTTAGTTTTCTCATGTACCCATTTGAAGGTTAACATGGGTTTTAGGAACAAAGGCCAACAACACTACATTCTCAACATGGTTAACGACACAGAGGAAAGTTAAAAAAAAAAAAAAAAGTACATTTAAGGAATGTCAGTTTTTCCATGAAGCACATTCTATCCCTTTCCATATGACATCAAGTTCAATACAGTCTTAAGAAATTGAGAGAACACTGTCCCTAACGTCTGACTTTCAGTATATACACATAATATTATTTCTAAGAAGATATTTTACCTTCCTTATATTCTATGGGTTTGTAAATTCTCTTTTTTCTAATCTATCAGTCACATCTGTGGGCCAAGCATCTCTTTCCAAAAGAGGAATTAAGGCCAAGCAAGGCAAAGAATTTGCTGATACACATGTCACTCCAAAAATTTCCCTGGCAAAGTTTCCACGCCCAATTTAATTACTTCCCTACTGTAAAAACACTTTCCATCTGCATTTATTCTAATCTTTTCAAATCCAAAACCAACATACTATAAAGCTAGCTAAATAAATGAATGATATTAGCTTTAGGTTCCAAGTGAGGGAGCATTTTATAAGGCAGTGGGTCTCCAGCTCCCATGCATTTTGTGCTGATACCGTATTTCATTTTGAGCTCAGTTCTTTACTATAGATTTGTTTAGAATAGAATTACCTAGCCCCAGGCCTTAACTCTCTTTCTCTCTCTCCCCGGCCCCCCCCCCCACACATATACACACACACAGAGGGGAGGGAAGGAGGGAGGCATGGGGGAGAGAGAGAGAATACATGAATGTTTGTGGTTCTTAATAAGCAAAATGAATGTACCCATACATGTATATGCTAAAGTAATGCTGCCCAGTATCTATAATAAAGGCATCTTCATGTTTTTTCTGGTTGTTTATAAAAACTGAACCTCGGGGCTTCCCTGGTGGCGCAGTGGTTGAGAATCTGCCTGTCAATGCAGGGGACACGGGTTCGAGCCCTGGTCTGGGAAGATCCCACATGCCGCGGAGCAACTAGGCCCGTGAGCCACAATTACTGAGCCTGCGCGTCTGGAGCCTGTGCTCCGCAACAGGAGAGGCCGCGATGGTGAGAGGCCCGCGCATCGCGATGAAGAGTGGCCCCCACTTGCCACAACTAGAGAAAGCCCTCGCACAGAAACGAAGACCCAACACAGCCATAAATAAATAAATAAATAAAAATTGTATAACTTAAAAAAAAAAAACAAAAACAGATTTATTAAAAAATAAAAAAATAAAAAAAAATAAAAAATAAAAAAACTGAACCTCAGTACATGCATATAATAATTATTAATTTTGGCATCCCTTGATTCGTTGACTATTCAGTAAGTTATTGTATCCTTTTTGTGCAAGATGTTCTTTAGCGTATCTTTATTCTCTTCTTGGTGTTCCATCACTGCACTGACTTAATGCCATTTTGCCACTCCCAGACCTAATATCTGCGAATACATAGAGAATCCAAGAATAGCCACCTGTTTTTGTTACTGACACTATGAGGGTGTGGAGGTTGTCATTTGCCCCAGAAGTTAGGAGAAGGGACCAGACACTATCAAAATGTCTGGGCAACACTGAATCAATAAATGATTCTAAGTTTTCTTGAAGGCCTTTCCATCTCCGGTTTTTATAAACAAGGGTGCTTTATGTGTTTGCTTTTTATATCACAAAGCTTTAGAATCCTTAGAAATTGATTCGCCTAATTTTACCCATATATTGCAGATTAGTAAACTTTTAGAAGCAGCTAATCCATGGCAACCAACTAGTAGTTTCCAAGAAGTCAAGACACTTTCCAATTAGTTTCTATTATATAATAATAATATATAACAAAATATATTTAAAACAATCTTTTAAAAACAACTGTTATTTATCTTAAAAATAAAATTGCACTTTTAAGGCCATATGGGCTGGGATTTGCTAGATAAATGAGAATGATCTAATTCCAGGTTTAAATACATTGAGATCTGAATTCTCTCTTTCTTTTCTAACTTATTGATATAAATTGAAAACACTGAATCACTTTGGTGGCTTTCTGCTTGTTTAAAATTTGTTCAAGCACAACACTATCTGTCCAAAAATCCTGAGCAGCCTAAAGAGTAAAACATTTTGATATACAATATTAATAAAAAGAATATAATTATATGTTCTGTTTTCCCTACTAACCCTCAAGACCAGCTACTTGCAAAGATGATCTAATTAGTTAAACTATAAGTCATAGGTGGGTTTCTCATAGAGGTCAGCAAAATGGTCAGGAAGGAAATGTCCACAAGGAATAGAGCTTGAGTCTCCCCTCTCCACGCATCCTGGAATTCCTTTGCTTTGTAGGAAAAATTTAATGGTTCATCCATTTCCTAAAGCTCCAATAAGCTAAAACTATTTGGTTCTATTTTGATATCTAATCGTAAAAGACAAAGATCATACGTCAAAAATCCTATATCATATTATATACTTTTGATGATCCAAAAGAAAAGACCACACACAATCATTTCACTATAATATATATAGGAATTAATTATAAGAATATCATATTACATAAAACAAAGGAAGATTTACTCAAACCGTGAATGGACTGTATATAACATATACTTGCTTTCCAAAAGGAAAATATGGTGGTCATTAACATTTTACTTAGCTCTGTATTGTTTTACTTTACCAAGAGACTCACTACATACATCATAAGCTGCAGCAAGTAGGACAAAATAAACTAACAAACACCCATCTCACCGTTAAACACAAATTTCTTAATGCAAGAAGTTAAGTTATATCATTTACATCATATGAAGGATATGCGTTTACTATTGTTATGATATTTAAAATACTTTTACTTACCCATTTAAAATTTTGAAATAAAAACAGTGAAAACATATAGACCTAAAAATGTCTGTTAGGCATCTGGTCCAACCATAAACAACTAAATGGGGCTAAATTCCTGTATGTAGTGGCCTGACCACTTTAATTCATCATTTCTTCAAGCTCTATATAACCATAAAGAGAATGCCAAGTTAATTTTTATCTTTTCTCTTTGACGGCATTCTCAAAATCTAGCAATGTTTGATCAAAAAAAAAAGGTAGATTTTTGGTAAACACAGATTTAAGAGGCATTCAGTTTCTGGCAAAATTTCAAATGTGAATACGTTATAAGAAGAGATTAGAAAGAAAAATGAGGGTGAACTTAAAATAATGAATGCTAAGGGAATATATTTTCAAGTGTTCCTAGAGATGTTCCCACTATTGTTCTTTAAAGTTGACTTCAATCAGTGTCCTTTTTATTAATATTATGATTAATGGCATCCTAGCCAGTCTAATGTGTAATTTCCATACAGATAAGTTCTTCAACTCAATGTTTTAAAACACAGTTGTATCTGGAGTCTAATGTCTTATTAGTTCTCCAAAATTGCAATTTTTCTTAGTGAAGTCTTGGCCTCTATTTTACTGTACCTGGAATTCTGGGGTTCTGGAACATCTGATTCTGTGCACGTTTTCTTTACCTGTAAGAAAAGAGTACTAGTTAGTCTCATATGAAAATACAACTTCCTCATTCAGGTTCACACACTTGTTAAAGTGGCTACAGCTCTGCTCACCAAGATCTCTATAAAATACTCCCCACATTTTACAGCGGTAGCATGCTGTATTAAATAGTGTATTTCATTATTATCCTATGAACAGCTGCCAAACGCACTTCCCTAGACTCCATTAGTATGTAAAGTGTTCAGCTAAAATAGCTTGGGACTAGCTCAACTGGGAACAAAGAAACCAAAGAACCAGGTTTCCCACTTAGGAACTGGAAAGTCATACTGCTCTCAATTCACTAAGAAATGTTTTTCCAGTTGATACTGCTTCTGTCTCCTACTAAAGCGCACAATAATAAACACCAGGTTCTGGGGGCAAAGCACAGTGCTAGCTAAAACATTCATATATTAATTTTCATTTTCTCAATCCAGTGGCTGTATGTTTTATATATTTCTCAGCATATCAATTAAGTTTCGGCATTGCTCACAGACTTCTCATATATATTTAGAGTATACTTTGCAGACTGTATTTCAACTTTGTGGTTTTTAACCCACAAAAGGTAAAGAATGAAAATAACTTTTACTTTTAGGACACGCTCTCCATTTCTGGACAAAAAAGTGTGATACATCCTCTAAAATAAGGTAAAGCACACATCCATTGCCTTTCACAATTTAACTTCAAGCACAGATAACTATGTCTGATTATTATGGTCTTAATGGTACATTATATGCAAAGTAAATTCCGTTTCAAAAATTCCTTAGTTAATATGGAGCGTAAACAGTATACATTAACAAGTCCATTGTCATACGCTCTGGGTGTTTACATTGCCATGGTCTATTTATGCGACCTACAGAATCCAAGGCACTTTAACTTCTAATATGTAGATTGGAAGTGAGAATAAGTCTACTGAATATACACCGTGAGTCTACTACATAAGTGTAAACTGTGATACAAACGGCATTACTTAAGAGTAGGTTTTAAATGTTAAAGATACAGCATTGTCTCTCCAGCTCACAAGGTAACTCTTTCCTCTTCTGACTTAAAAATACAAATACAAAAAAAAAAGATCCTTACACTTTCAAAAATCCATGTTTTTGCTTTCAGTTCTAAGCCTAGACATTTTACAAACGGGGAAATCAAGTATTTGCTTGATTAACTATACTCTTTTTTGCATCCTGTGCATACATTCATACAGTATGAAAATAAAACTGATTAGCAAAGAAATTATTATCTCTGTCCTATTATGTAACATCTTCTATGCTCTTAATATGAAACTTAGCACCAAAAGATGGAAGGGTGAAGAAATATTTTTGAGTAATTAGTTTAAAAAAAAAGAAAAGGGAAAAGGAAAACTTTTCTTAAAATGTAAGCATAAAATTCACTATGAAACCCACAAAAGTCTATTAAAAATCCCAAGAAAAATAAGAATTAAAAGGGAAGGACATGATAATAAAACCCTTCTTTCCCACTGGTTCTTTCCTATGATTCATCACCAGAAACTATATGAACTGCCCAATGAATATGTAGAAATCACCTCAAAGTGAATGTCACTCTCTGAAAGACTATGATAGCTTGACTTTGGGACTGACTAAAGAAGCTCCAGATCACACAAGCAAACTAGACAGATACTTCCGAGCAAGAGTCAGAATGAGACAAGCTTTCTATGGTTTAGAAAACAAAGATTTAAAAAAATCTTTAATACCAGTGGCTTTACAAAACATCTTTCTCCAAATAACTAACCAGAAAGTTCTTATTATTTTAATTTATTCTCAAAGTAGTAATTGTAATGCCAGAGAACACATCTATTTATTACTTACTATCTAGTTTGCACAGTCCCAGATTCATAGCTTATGCTTAATAAGAATATGATGAAAGACTGAAGTAGATATAGATATTCTTTTAGATATTGTTAGAACTTTGCATTCTTCAAAGTAATTCTTTTTAGGGGTTTTATTAATTTGTTCATGGTTGAATGAGGGAAGAATAATATTTAGGATACCATGACTGCTATAGGAGAGGTCCATACAGTGAGGTCGATGTCCAGAGGACAATCTACTTGTTCAGAGGCAAGTGACTTCTGAGCTAAGTCTTAAAGGACATAGGCTTCAAAGATGAAATCTAGAAAAAAGTAGGTACTTCAACATCATGGGGTTTGTCAGAGGAACCATATTATGAAGACCTTATAAATGGTAAAGAATTTGGAATTTAATCTTTGGACAATGAAGACCAATGAAGGATTTTAAGAAACAGACTGGGTAGAGATGCTGCAGGAGGTAGTGTGGAAGGGGACAGGTTGAGGACTGAGAGACAGATAAGAGCCTAATGCAGCAAGAGAGAAAGTATACATTCCATGAAAGAAGACATGGCATTGATCTTGTATATCACTAATCCCTAGCCTTGAATAGATGCTCCTTGCTATGGTCTGAATGTTTGTACCCCTTCAGAATTCATATGTACAATCCTCAACCCCCAGAATTAGGAAGTGGGGCCTTTGGGAGGTGCTTAGATCATGAAAATGAAGGCTCTACAAATGGGATTAATGCTCTTACGAATGAGACCCCACAGAGCTCCCTAGCCCTTCTACCATGTGAGGACATAGAAAAAGTCACTGGCTCTGAACCAGGAGGTGGGCTCTCACCACATACAACCGTGCTGAAGCCTCCATCTTGCACTTCCCAGCCTCCAGAATGGCAAGAAATAAATTTCGGTTGTTTATAAACTACCTGTAGTATTTTGTTATAGCAGCCCAAATGGATTAAGAGAGTTCCCAAATACTAGTTCACTAAGTGAATCATTCAATCCATCGGTGAGAGATGGTGAAGACCTGAATTAAGACAGGAGCCATGGGGAGAGTTGAGAGGATGTTTCTGATAGATACTTCTAAGACAGAATTGACAGAATATTGTTATTGATTGAAACAAAGTATAAAGTAGAATATGATCTGACCTTTTAATCTGTCCTTGAAAAAACTTTGGTAATACCAAAGATCAAAAAAAAAAAGTTAACTTATGACTTCTTTAAAATACTTCAAAACCCTATCTTTCCTCTGAATTGACGGAGAAAATTTAGATGGTCATTAAGAAACTAGTTTTGCAAGTCCTGATTATGCAGAGATGTTAATCACGAGTCATGCAAGCTCCAATCATCATGTTCTATTCTGCCTTCCAAAAAGAAGAACAGGTAAGAATTATCCTACCTGATGAAAAGACAACCTACAGAATGGAAGAAAATATTTGCAAATGATGTGAGAGACAAGGGCTTAATCTCCAAAATATACAAACAGCTCATACAACTCAACAACAAAAAAACAAACAGCCCAATCGAAAAATGGGCAGAAGACCTTAATAGACATTTCTCCAAAGAAGACATACAGATGGCCAGTAGGCACATGAAAAGATGCTCAACATCACTAATTATTAGAGAAATGCAAATCAAAGCTACAATGAGGTACTACCTCACACCAGTCAGAATGGCCATCATTAAAAAAGTCTACAAATAACAAATGCTGGAGAGGGTGTGGAGAAAAGAAAACCCTTTTACACGGTTGGTGGGAATGTAAGTTGGTACAGCCACTATGGAAAACAGTATGGAGGTTCTGCAGAAAACTAAAAATAGAATTACCATATGATCTAGCAATCCCACTCCTGGGAATATACCCAGACGAAACTATAATTCAGAAAGATACATGCACCCCTATGTTCATAGTAGCACTGTTCATAATAGCCAAAACATGGAAACAACTTATCCCATTGACAGATGAATGGATAAGGAAGATGTGGTGTGTGTATACACACACAAACACGCATGCACACACACAATGGAATACTACTCAGCCATAAAAAAGAATGAAATAATGCCATTTGCAGCAACATAGATGCAACTAGAGATTATCATACTTAGTGAAGTAAGTCAGAAAGAAAGACAAATACCATATGATATCACTTATATCACTAAAATATGGCACAAATGAACCTATCTACAAAACAGAAACAAACTCATAGACATAGAGAACAGACGTGTGGTTGCCAAGGGGGTGGGGGGAGGGAATGGGATGGACTGGGAGTTTGGGGTTAGTAGATGCAAACTATTACATTTAGAATGGATAACCAACAAGGTTCTACTGTATAGCACAGGGAACTATATTCAATATCCTGTGATAAACCATACTGGATGAGAATATAAAAAAATGTATATGTGTATAACTGAGTCACTTTGCTGTACAGTAGAGATCGGCACACCATTGTAAATCAACTCTACTACAATAAAAAATAATAAATAAAAATTTTAAATAAAGAAACTTGTATGTTCACAGTGTCTTGATCACAGAATTAGAAGCCAAATGGACAGTTTTACCTAAATTTAAACACACTGTCCCATTTGAGAGATCAATACTTCATTAAACAGTGACTGCTGAAATATACACACTATTAAAGGAAGACTATTCTTACAAAATACGTAGAATTTTGTCTTTAATGACCACTAATTTAGTTTTGAATTTGTTTTGAATAAAGCTCAAACAAGCAGGCCAAGAAACGAGGCAGAATTTCATGCCCATAATTTAAATCCAAATCTTAGTTTTCATAAAACACACAAGGAAATGAGCCAAAAATATGCCAAGAGAAAAAAGACAAGTAATGTTAAATGCATTTAACTGGTGGCAAAAATGGGAATTTTAACCCTACTTAATGTTATAAAAGTACATGCAAAAATCAGAGCAAGATGAAAAAGAATTGAGTTTATTTCAAGAAAATAACTATTAGTATGTAATGAAGATACAAACATCAAACACTGAAATTTTTGAATGAATGAACAACAGCTAAAATATTGGAGTGTTTATCATATGCCAGGCACATGCTTAGGTAGATACTACTTTTTATCCCAATTCACAGACGATGGTGCTGAGAACTAGAAAGATTAATCTGCAAGCAATTATGTAGTAAATTTTAAATCCTGATCTCTGAGGGCATTTTAACGAGTAAATGTTAAAAAACTAAAATTCATAAACATATAAACTAATCTTTTTAAAATGAAGATCAAAACACCTTAATATTTAAAAGTTCAATTTTTAATATATATAATAATGATAATTGCTGCCATTTATTAAGTATTCTTTTCCACTCATTGTACTGGACTATATATATGTAATATCACTTCATCTATGAAGACGGGAGTGATGGATGAAATCCTCCTTCTACAAATGAGAAAACCAAGGCTCAGAGAGCCTTAAACAACTTGGCAATGTCGCACAGCTAGCACTAACAGGGACAGAATTAGAACTGAATGCTCCACCGCAAGCCTTTCTCTCCGATGCTAGATTTGCCAGTTGCTTTTATCAGGTTGTTTTAAAATTAAGAGTTGAAACTAACATTCTGTGGAACAATTTTTGATGCTACTAGTTACTTCTTGCAATATATTAACCATCAAATAAACCTTTTAAATTAGACTACTGAAGTAATCTTTTTTTTTTAACCAAGCACTAGTAACATGTAAAGTCCATCAGCAAAGTGAAATGGAGTTTTGAAGAAATTATCCAAATACCTCTAGTGACCGCCATCACCACCAACACCCTAACAAGTGCAAAGATGGTCTAATGCATAAAACAACGTCCATTTTGTTGTCTTTGCTGTTGTCATATGTCTGAGGTATCAGGATCCACTAGTTCAACAAGGCTTTACTGAATGCCTTGGGGTATATGAAGCACCCTTCTAGGCACAGCGATGAACTAGACCTGAACAGTCCAGCAAAGTAGCCACTAGCCACACTGTGACTATTTAGAACTTGAAATGTGGTTAAGTCTAAACTGAGATGTGCTGGAAATGTAAAAGGCACATGGGATTTCAAAGACTTAGTATGCAAAAAAGGGAAAATATCTCAATATTTTTTATACTCATAAATAAAATGATATTTAGGTGTACTGGGTTATAATCACTTCTTTTTACTTGTCTAACAAAGCTAAGATCACAAGTGGCTTGGACTGTATTTCTGTTAACAGCGCTGACTTAGACGAACAAAAACCTGCCTGCATGGACCATGCATTCTAGTGGAGGAGCTATAAAATAAAAATGTAAGCAGATAAGCAATGAATATAAAGTCAGCAGCAACGATTGCCAAGAGAAAATGAAGCAGAATAAGGGATTAGAAAAGACTGGTCAACAATATTACATTAGCTAGCCACTTATAAAAATCTGATGTTCTTATTTCACAAAACCATTCACTCTTCAAATTTTTTAGGCTGTTATGTGCATGAGTAATATAAATTGTACTATTTAAACAATTATAAAGAATGTGGGATATGGTATTGAGAATAATGAATATTTCCAATGTCTGGAAAATATATGTATAAAATATAATCTCTAGAATGTTTTGCATTATGACAATTATATTCAAGTATAAAAATCAACTTAAAATTTTTCACATTTTATAACACTAGGTACTTTGAGAGGCTTACAGTCTTTTGAGGGAAAACAGAATTAACTTGTAAAAAAAATTGCAAAGAAAAACCAGTTTCTTTTATCCCATCCACCATCTTCTAAAAAAGCTGGAACCTATTATCCCAATTATTTTGTACTTAATCTTGCTGTTTATAAATCCTGAAACATTAACGATAATAAAAAAATGTAGGACTTCCCTGGTGGCGCAGTGGCTAAGAGTCCGCCTGCCAATGCAGGGGACATGGGTTCAAGCCCTGGTCCGGGAAGATCCCACATGCTGCAGAGCAACTAAGCCCGTTCACCACAACTACTGAGCCTGTGCTCTAGAGCCTGTGAGCCACAACTACTGAGCCCACGTGCCACAACTACTGAAACCCGCGTGCCTAGAGCCCGTGCTCTGCAACAAGAGAAGCCACCGCAATGAGAAGCCTGCGCACTGCAACAAAGAGTAGCACCTGCTCGCTGCAACGAGAGAAAAGCCCGCATGCAGCAACGAAGACCCAAATCAGCCAAAATAAATAAATAAAAAACGTAAAGGATGGAATAATGGAAGAAGACATTTTAAAAAGACCTCTTTCGTAACTTTATTTTGTTTTGAAGTGAACTTTAACGATTAGGCCTTAGAACGTACTAGACAGTGTTAATAAAAGATCAATTCTGAAACTATAAATCCAAGATAAAAACTTTATAAATGAAAATTTGCTGATGTAATGAATAACATACATATTTTTGTGGGTGGTATGTAAGACAATTTTTATTTCTTCACTGAACTCTGTAGAGAATCTAATAAAAAATAGATTTGAATGCATTACTGTTTAAGGAAAACAATGGATAAAATATAGATATAAAAATAAAGTTCGTTCCTCCAATACAAATTATATTGTAGGTTATTGCATGCAATACTCTTTGGAATACAGAAAGTGATACAGAATTAATGTTAACAATAATTGTCAGCTTTGATTATATTTCAAGTGTGAATAGTACAAAATGTGCATGACTTGGTAAATAATATTTATACAAATACTGTAGTGTATCAATGCCTAGAGTCTTGTATTAGTACACACTTTATAAAATGTATTTTATGACTGGGTTAGATAAATTATTATAAATAATTGCTGATAAAGCAGAATGGGTACCTAACTTTAGTTACCATTAGGTTCTAATTTAGTAATAAAAAAGAGACAGAGGTATAGATTGTTATGTGCCATTTTTTTCATATTTTCTAATACTTAGAATTTGGTCATATTTGAATTTTAAATTATGTTAACGGAATTTAAAAGTTTTCCTTATAATTATTCCAGTTTTATTCTAGAAATGTAAATTATCCTCTCAATTCCTACATCTCCATTAGATGACCTTTTTAACACATTTAATTTTTCAATTAGTTGAACCAAGCTCAGAGTTTGATGTGCTTCCCCCTGAACATCCTGTTCTCTAATTAACAGCATTAAATAAATATGAATTAAATGATGTCCCCTTCTATTTTACTTCAGAAAGCACACAGTAATATAACTAAGAAAATATAAAAGTAGGTATATGAATTAATTTTAAAATTGAGTCAAAATAATAACACTTGGCATACTCAAGTAAACATGTATTTTTTGCAATAGAGGCTTTTGCCGAAAGTTATTCTAATGTTTATTTACTTAGAGTAGTGAAAGAAAATATATGTTCACTTTCTAAATATAATATTTGCAAGTTAATACCACTTTAGAATTTACCACAGGAGGTACCCTTTAATGTGATAACTATGATTATTTGTGCAGCCAAGTAAATATAATTTATGTTGAGAAGATCAGCATAGAATTGCTATTCTGCTATTCTTCCATACAAATTTACACTATCTAAACTGGCTTCTATGAAAAGGTCTCCACATTTCTCAACGAGACTTATTTTACATTTTTTAGGTATGTTACAATTCAGTTCTTGACTTCTAAAAACTCAGTGCGTGAAAAAAGTATCTTTGGAACACAAAGGTCGTCACACAGAGTTTTAAAAAAGATATCTCTGTATGGGAACGTATGTATATGTATAACTGATTCACTTTGTTATAAAGCAGAAACTAACACACTATTGTAAAGCAATTATACTTAAATAAAGATGTTTAAAAAAAAAGATATCTCTGTTTTAATATGCTCATACAAATTTGAGAGGTTTTTCAAAAAAATAAAATACCATTTTGCCAAATGGTTGTCAAAAAATTAAAGTTTTGGAGACAGACTTTGTGAAAATCTAATTACTAAATAATCTAATAGAACTATTGTTATAATGTGTCATTCTTCCTTAGAAAAAAAAATCTTGTGGCTCTATAATTCACACATTTCTGAAATTCTTTTCATGGAGTTAGGGAAGTTTCTTTACTCCTCCCTTTTCTTATTATATCCCTCTTCGATGTTTTTATCGTTGCTTACTCGAGCTTCTCCCTGCAACACCAAGTATAGGTTTCCGAAAGCCCAAGGTACCACTTACTTATTATAAAAGTGCGCGAGAACTCTACTGCATCTACTTCGGTCCAAAGGAAACTTGCCATAACCCTTCTTTAACTGCTATTCATGGACAAAGTATAAAGATACAATTGAATATTCTGTTATTAACTGCAACTGTAAACAAAAAAAAAACACATAAGACGCTCATAATAGTAGGATTAGAGGGTTAATAAAAACAAACCCACAACCGAAAACCTGAAGTGGAAATTATTTTACCCCTCTAGTATTGGACTGTCATGGCAAGATCTTACTTGATTTCTGGCCTTTAATGCAGGAGCCTTCCAGGACCCAGGTTTGGGGGAGGGAGGTTATATAAAATTACACTCTGGGGAGGAATTATGTTTTAAAGGTAAAAAATCCTATAGGCTATAACTCTTCATCAACTACAACTGTCACAATAGGGTTCAAATTATTTGAGAGTTCATTGCAAGGTTGAAAATATTTAAAAAGCAACTTAGTAACGACTCAGGGAAACAAAGCATAATTATTCACGTACAGTATATATGTATTAAATCAAATGTCAAGCCACATGAGCTTTTAAAATTCTGGAGTACATTTTCTCCTTAGTTATGCCATAGTCTTTTGTCACCTGCCATAAACTCCATATATACTGTATAAAGTATTCAGGAAAATTTCAAACTCTTTCTAACAGTATGTTTTTTCATTACTACCCACCAGGGACTATATCAAAAGTAATACAGTACTTAAAATGCCACAAAAGGAACCATAAGATGCCTTAACATATCATGTTACAGTTCATATGAAAGTTGGTCCCCTCTTAAGCCTGGAAACGAGACTAGATTGCCATGATACTCGGTATAAATATGACAGATAAGTGTTAAAATGATTTTTTTTCTCACAAATGTGCACTATAAACTATAAGAGATAGCTATCTATGTATGTATAGGTCTCTTTATACTTTTGAACATGTATCTTTGCAATTCTGGGTGTCACAAGATAGATAATATTAAAACAACAAAAAGGAAAATGGAATGTGCAATTCTAAACTAAGAACTAAATACTTAATGAGCATAATGTTGACTTGGTAGAATCCATTGCAGTTAAATTCAGATTGCTGACTCTACTGTACACATTCTCACTGAACGAGGAAAGAATAAATCCACCAGGGTTAAATATGAAAATCTTTAGCTTTAGATTTCCTTTCATTCAAGTGAAGATTTATGAATTCACACAAACAACACTTTAAAAATAATCTTAAGAATTGATCCTATTCCCCTAAATAGAGACATCTTGCTAATGTTTTTGACAACGTTTTTTATATCTTTGTTTTCTTTTTCCTTTTTAAGATATTGGAATGTTTTGGCCACAAGGTTAAGAAAAACTTCCCCATTTATCATGACCTGCCAAGCACAACTGGCCCCTAGACTACACAGCCCTCTACCACTTAACTAATTCAGCTCATCTTAATCATGAAACTTCAAAAGAATTTGGCCACAGGCGTAGACTAGCTATCATTTGTTTTAAAGTATAAATATCAGTCATTGTGCAACATATTCTAGAGCACCTGATATCATTTGTATACTAGGTACAATTGATAACTAACCTTTTCAATTTGAACAATAATCAATATAGAGATAATCTGGTTTATTAATACATAATTGTTGAATTTTAGTAAAAGTTTCTGTTAAAACCTCTCTTAGGTTTGAATACATATATGTAAACTTTAAAAAATATTTTCAATGAATATTTGAAAACTCTCCTAATGTGCCCAAAGGTATCACAATAACTAGTAAGGAAAACTGAGAAAGTCTTTAACTTTAAAAACAAATTGACAGGTAGAATGTAAACAATAAAATGTTAAAGACAATTTTAAATTGAACAACATATACCTGTAGATTGATCTGAATATGAATTTACATATGATATAAATATTTCCGGCACAATGTGTTGATAAAAGAAGTATAAATGGACAGCTATATTTTCAAATTTTGTAAATTTTAAATTGTTGATCTTCCATTAAAATAGCTGCTTTTAAAGAGAAAATCCTGGGGTTCTGGCATCATGTTCTTTATTTTTAAAATTAAACTATACCTAATAAGCAAAAATGTATTTGTAGCATACTGCATTTTAATTTGATTTTTAAATGATATTTTAGCAACATTTTGAGTTTCAAAATCTATTCTAAAGTAGTTTTATATGAAATCCATCTTGCATAACCATTGTTGTAAGAAGCTTATAAATCACCTTTCCTCAGGTTTTAATCCTAAAATGAAATTCTTCATTAGCAGAGTTAATAAAACACAGAGTCTGTGGCATAATTTACACACTAAAAAAACACAAATTATGTTTTGAGTAGATTGAGTAGATTTTCTATCAAAGTAACATTTTGAATTACCTGTAAGCTAAGGGCAAAAGACAAAATAGTTCCATGTGAAACATATTTCGCACATACAAATTTGTGGTCAGAAAAAACAGCTCCATTAACTGTGTAACTCCAGGTAAAAATGAAGCAATTTATTGCAAGCCTTTTAAAATGTACAAGTCGATTCTTCAGATGGAAGTGAAATTTAGTCAGGTAATTTCAAAATTTCTGTGACCCTAAATATTTGTCTGTCATAAAGAATGAAGTACCCTCTGCAGTCTCAATGTAAAGTAGACCCCCACAGTGGTTAAACTCAAGGGTTAAAGAGTAAAGGAACTATAAATTAGGTTTATCTGTCGTGAAGGTCTCATTCTAGGTAAACCTAATAAATAATTGAGATATACTTACAATTTCTTCCTCTTTGACCTCAATTAAAACGGCTTTCTGAGAGCGGGTTCTAAGGACAATTTATCGTGGTTTCCTCACTACACACTTATGAAGTCATCTGGCTTTTGTATTTCTTCAACAGCTGCATTACCTTCGAAATTGGCTTATAGTATTTCCCCAAAGCAAAATGTGAGACTGCCCCTGACACACACAACGACCTTCCTTCTGCGGGTGGCTGAGTTCAAAAAGTCAGATCGTACAGTTTCAAAAATTCTAACAACAGTAACTCATAAAGAACTTGGAGGAGGAAAGAGAGAAATCAAAGTAGAGATTGGCCTCTCTCTCGCTTTCTTTCTCTCTCTCTTCCTCTCTCCCTCCCTCTCTCCCTCTCCCTAAGAAGTTATAACAACACATTATATGATTATTAGTATTTGCTTTTGTTGCTATTTTGATAAGTAGTATTTTACTAGTTTAGGAAAGGTTGGGTGAAAGAACAAACAAACAGGCAAAAAGCAAAAATAAGGTAGTGCAACATCATTATTCAATTACACAGGATTCCAGAAAACAGTAACTGCAGCTAAGGAAAGGAGCAGGAAACTGGAGAGCGCTGACTGATGCTCAGTAGACCCTGAAAACCAAACTGGAAAACTTATTGGCTGTGATAATTCATCCTCTTCTTCAAACAGGTCCCCTAAACAATCTAACTCTGGTAGTAAATCAGACACTTCGAATTAGAAGACATTTTCTCCTCCAGAATCATGTCTTTCTCACAAGAATAATAAAACAGTACCAACAGAGCAAAGCTTTCCTCAGTTGTCTTGAATGAAAGAAATCTTTAAGATACTGTAATTATTGTGACAATTCACCCACAGCTTAGCTCCTTGATGCAGCAAAACACCAATTCACACTCTTTCTTCGTTCAAAGATAAAAAAAGATTCAAAGATAAAAAAATATGTTTAAGTAATTTAAACCAAAGCATTCCAAAGGCTTCCACATCAAGGTTTTAAATCAAAGCACGTGCTCAAGTGCACATCCAAATGAAGGTAAAAACCAACTGGAAGCTTAAGGTATCATTAAGAAGTTAAAATTAAACTTACAATCATAGTTTTAGGAAAAAAAAATAAAGTTCCATAAATAGAAGGAAATATTTGTTCTCACAAAAAATATAAAACACATCATTGTGATGACTACATTTGAAATCTAATGAAAAATTCAAATTCGGCACAGAATTTCAAAATAAAAGTTATCCAGAAAAAAAGCCTTTCATTTAAATGGCTTGTATTAATTGTTAAAACCCTGCAGCATGCACCTTATTATAAGGGAAAACCCCTCAAAGTCAACTATTAAAATTTTCTAATGAAAGCTAATCTATTAATTATCAATTAATGTATCACCTGCATTTCTCCCAGCATTAACATAAGGTAATTACAGAGGTTGAATTTTATGAAGTAAAGACAAAATGTATTTAAAAGTTTCAGCATGGGCAGACTAGGGATTTTGTCTGTAATGACCTACTCACTCAATTTTTATGTACATATTTCTTCTCTCATCCTGTGCTAAAACTGAGAAAAATCCAAACTTATTTTACCTAATATTTTTCTCTGAGATAGAACTGCTTATACTGAAATGACTTTCTACATAACACAATAATTATAATGCCTCAATCAGAAGCTAAATACAACTTACCTCATTCAAAGTCCAAAAACCTGAAACTAATTCCAGTTTTATTTGGAAGGAAGTTTTGTGTGTACGTGTGAAGTTCAACAGCCAATAAATTCCACTCTCCAGCGTGAGTAGGATGAAACCCGGTTCAAGGATTACAGAACAGTCTGCACGGTTTATAGTCTCAAACCAACATCCAGGTAGCCTTAAAAACACCTTGCTCTGCCGTGAACCTGCAGGCTCTAGAAGCAGTGCAGTTATTTAGGTTAACTAGGAGGAGACCAGGAGAGTAAACACTCTTGGCTCTGACCAATGGCTTTCCACGCCTTTCTGTTTATAGTAAGATGACTTGTCGTCAGAGGTCACCCCCATCAACAGCTCCTGTCTTTCACTGGGATCTAAAGCATTTATCCTGATTCCTAGGCTGCCAACCTGCTGTCATGGGGACACCTTCATAACCCATTGGTGTAGCTACTCGAAGAGTTTAAATCCCTGCATTAAATTTTCTAAAAGCAAATTTTACTTGAGTTTCTTTTGAAGTGAAACATTTCTGCAGGAGAAATACCTCATGGCAAGTTAAGAACTGGTACTCATTTAAATAGGGATTAAATGAGGATTGGTATTCATTTAAAGTCCCAACCAACACTTTATGTTTTTTGTTCATTTGTTTTTGTTTTTGGTTGAAGCAGAAGGCTTGTAAGATTTCACTTTCATTATTACATCTCTCCATTAAGCACAAAATTTTCTTCTTCCCCTAGGCATACATACGTGCATGCTGACAAAATGGAAAGATAATTACAGGCATTTGTATTTCATCCATTTTTAATGTATTTTTATTTGAGGTAGAGGAAGGGATGAACACAATTAGAAATGCTCACACAGAGGTTATCATTTTATGTAAAATATTTTCTAAAATAAAGCCTTTTGTGTTTTCAAAAGAAGAGATATGTTAAGTTCTAATGAAATGAAAAGGAAACAAGAAGAGCTAAATTCAAGAGATAAGGGTAATGCAAATAAGTCTATTCTCTGGCGTTGAGGTTCCCCTTTTTTCTAAAGGTTTATACAAAAGAATTGTTTTCTTTTGAGAAAACAATATTATGCAACTTTCCCCATCTAGCCCTTTTAAATATGTCTCACAGATCTCAAAAAAAAAAAAGCTAAGCTCATTTCATAAGTTCCTCCAACAATATTTCAACTTAGCATTTACAGGCATTATGGGAATTACTGCCTCCAATTTGTCTGTGTAATTCTGGGATGGTTTCTTTTTCTTTCATTTTTCTTGGTCTCTACAGTGTGACTCTTTGATACAGTGAGGCAAAGCGTTCAAAATAAAGACCTACAGCCAAGGATTCAATACTTCATTCTGAGTAATTTGTAGCACAAGTGTTTCTTGAAGTCATTTTCATTTTCGAGGTGGAACTAAGTGAAGAGCCATTACCTATTTCAGGTCTGGGCTGCACTACAAGAAACCCCAGTGCCCTTAGGAACTGAAGACGGCGCTATCTCCCCACAGCACTGGCCAGGGATGGTGCTGCTGAGAAACTGGATAAGGGTCCACATCCCACCCACAGCACACATTAGCCCAGGTTTTGATGCCACTCCAATACTTACTTGACAGAGAGCTGCCTGGGTCTATTAGAGTTAATAAAATGTGTTGATTAATTATTTTAGAGACCCCATTTTTGACAGATTCAGTTCTTTGATCTTTGTATGGTTAGGATCACTAAAAGCAACGCCTTCTTTGCAGCTGAATCATCTTAAGTAGTTAGAGCTTCTTGAGTATTGTGGTATACATCAGAGTTGTTAAGTTCAACAGAATATGCTTCTGAACTGGCTACTTTTTAAAGGGATTATAAATTATTCAATATTTTCTAAACTCTTAAGAGCTCAAGAAACATTCATGGAAGTAAAAATCTATGTCTGTCCCAATTACAACAGAGACTCAACAAACCATACCCAAAACCCTGAGGAGGACAAAATCAGTTCATAAATTAAAGAAAGTTGGCTGTATGGTAATTTTCTTTCCCAGTCTCAGTTGTGGGTTGGGAAGTGGGGGGAGGGCAATGAGCCACACGTGGTGAAAACTTTGAGATAAGGAAAAGATAAACATGAAAATAAATGCCATGGGTGGAATAGGGAGGGTGGGAGGGAGATGCAAGGGGGAGGGGATATGGGGATATATGTATACATACAGCGGATTCACTCTGTTATACAGCAGAAACTAACACAACATTGTAAAGCAATTATACTCCAATAAAGTTGTTCAAAAAAAAAAAAAGAAAAGAAATGCCATTTGTAGTTTCAACTCTTAAACAGTACAGATAAATAAAATTTTTCGGAGAAATGTAATCTTTATCTCAGCTTACATTAAGGCATCAAAGTGTTCCTTGGATCATAAAAGTAAATGTAAACTTTTACTTTAGACCGTTATGACTAAGTAGGAAAATTACACTGATGGTTTTTTAATAACATTTTATGGACAAAGATTGTTGGGATGCCCTTCTAGCCCCAGTGTACTGCCACCAATTAATTATGTGACCTGGAACAAATAGATAAACCGTTCTTTCTGAGCATTTGTTTCCCCTCCTGTGAAATAAAGGTTTCCACCACAGAGTGTCAGTGGTATAGTATTTATCTTTTCAATGCAAACCACATACTTTGAAGACTCCATCCACAAAATAGATTTTATTTACCTATAATTGCTTTCATTACCCATGCTTAAAATCAGGCTTTATAGCTGTCAATCAATGCTACTAATTATTATGACATACACTCCAGGTACAAATGAGTTAATAAAATAGCCAAAATCAAAGGTACTAGATGTTTTTAAAAGCCAGGAGAGCCTTATTATGAGTAAATGTTTGGTTTCCCTTATGTATTAAAATACAAAGTAATAAATACATAAAATATAGACACAGAAAACAAACTTATGGTTACCAAAGGGGAAAGGGAGATGGGGGGTAGGGATAAATTAGGATACTGGGATTAACATATACACACTACTATGTATAAAATGTATATAACTGAATCACTGTGCTGTACACCTTAAACTTACACTATAGGAGCTTCCCTGGTGGCGCAGTGGTTGAGAATCTGCCTGTCAGTGCAGGGGACACGGGTTCGAGCCCTGGTCCAGGAAGATCCCACATGCCGTGGAGCAACTAGGCCCGTGAGCCGCAACTACTGAGCCTGCGCGTCTGGAGCCTGTGTTCCGCAACAAGAGAGGCCGCGATAGTGAGAGGCCCGTGCACCGCAATGAAGAGTGGCTCCTGCTCGCTGCAACTAGAGAAAGCCCACGCACAGAAACGAAGACCCAACACACCCAAAAATAAATTAAAAAAACAAAACAAAACAAAACTTACACTATATTGTAAATCAACTATACTTCAGAAAAAAACACTTTTTTTAAATACTGAAAATGGCACCTTGACCTCCAAAACCTCTATTTAGTCCTTCAATTCTACCTTTCAGTGATGTAAGTACTATCAGTGAGGGCCTGTCCCACATTCTGATAAAAGTGAAGCTATTATGAATGGCTGGCAGCCGGTACATTACAGCAGTGACTTGCATGGTGTCCGTGCTCCACTGGTATTTCTTAAATGCAGGAGTATCTTTCCAAGCAACATGCAAATCAAGATTAAGTTTATTCAATCATGACAACTCTAAGGTTTAGTAGAAATCACATAATTTTTTTAAATCAAGAAAATAAATCAGTTCCTGCAGTTTCATGGGGTGCATCCTTGACCACCTACCCTCCATAAACTCTTACACAGGTTGGTTGCTTCTGTGCCCCCTGCTCTTCGTGTCTTCCCCACTCAGTGGCATCATCTCCTCTTTTGTACACTGTCTAGTAATCTATCAAGCACCCACCCTCTTCAGAGTTATAAGATACCCGCAGGCTCTTTTATAGCATTTCCCGCCACTTTTCATTATTGCCTAATTAATTATAAGACAGCTTTGTGAAAAATCCCTAAGAAGGATATTAGAAATTAAGAGATAAAATAGAGCCAACATGAGGGGACAAAAGAACACCAAAAGTGCAATCATATAATTCTGACAACAGCTGAAAAACCACGGAGAAGGGAGAGAAAAACAATTTAAAATTTCTGTGTGTACAATAAGCTCCCAAATTGCTGGTTTGAAAAAGGCCACATGGAATCAAAATTAAACAGCCATCGCAAACCACAGCAGCCTCTTTAGCCAGGTTACTGATGTGGTATCTATATTAGAATATAAAAAATATAAAATTCAAAACCTAAGAGCCTATTTTTAAATAAACATTTAGCAAATTATGTCCATGACCTTGTATAACGAATACCACCTAGTAATCAATGCAGTAATTATAGTCATCGTTTGTTTAATCTTTTTCCTTCTTTTTCTGATAAGGCTGACAAACTCAAATACATTCAGGAGCCAAGTGGGTAATTTGAAGGAGTGAAGTGGGTCAAACGGAGGTGAGGCTATTGGCAAAATGCATGATCTGCCCAAAACCATTCAAATTCCACACTCCCTCTCATCTATTCTCATGTCTTAAATACTATCCATATGTTATAGATTCCCAAATTTTCATCACCTCTTAAGATCCATCCTCTAAGTCCTAAACTCTTACTTTCTCCTAATTTATATCTCTATATAAATATCTCACAGCCATACCAAACTTTAACATGTCCAGTGTTAGGTTCTATTATAATTCTTTTTCACCAAGTCTATTTTTACTGTCCCATATTTTCCATATAAATAAATCTAGAAACCAGAATCACTGGGTCCTCAATTTCCTCAAACTCTGCATCTAAACGCGTCTAAGCAGCAAGATTAGATCAACTTGAAGAACCATGCCCCCCAGAGCACTAGACGAAATTAGCGGAACAAATCTCAGAAACCGTCAAAGTCAACCAGGTGGCTTTATCCTTAAGTTTCTGTATCAACCTTTCTACTTGGTCTATATATACCAATGTGCCTCACAAGAGGAACTCTCGGACAATTCTTGGACAGCTCGGACAGCTGTCCACAACAAGCTGGTCAGTGAGTTGAGTCTTCTCTGAATGCATTCCAGGACCAAGCTCATGTCACTGATCACACCAGCTAAAATCAGGAACAAATTTCATATTGTCTCTTCTAATTGGAGACAGAGATAACGTCCCACAGGGCACACATAAGTAATAAGTCAATACCCCTCCATGAAACTCCCGAGTGACCAAGGGTGGCTTCATTTTGGATGGAGTTCCACATTTGATGATATATGATCTATAATCCTTAAACATTTGAATGTCTCTTATGTCAACCCTAACATAAAAGTCATCTAAATGACAAGGACAGTTCCAAGATGCACACTGAGCCACCAGAAAGAAAGTGGCTTTTACATTTGATGGTACCCCACAAGTGGGAATGGCATTGGTGGGGGAGGCACAGGTACACGGTGCCTCCAATGTGGCTTCTAGGTCAGTTGGTGGGCCTGACGGTTCCCAGTGCAGCTCCAATGATCGAGTCTAGTCTTGTTTTGCAAACTAGTCAGTTCGATCTCTGTTTGCTCATACCACTAACCAGTGGCATTTGCTTGCTCTATGAATGAATGAGTAACAGCTATGGGAATGATGGGGAAGACATTAAAAGGTGTTCAGAGGCTTTTTGAATGAGAGGTGGAGCTGGGCCACCTTCTGCTGTTATGATAGACTTGTTGGTAAATTTAAGGGAAATGGTGTTCCAAACATGTCAGAGATGTCTGGCAGGGGGATAGCAGAGCCAGGAGTCAGCTAACTTGAAGGTGCTTCTACCAGATGGGACTGCCACACTAAAGCATTTTCCTCCAAGAGGAAGATTCTAAAGGTGACTCTGAAAAACAAAAAAATCGTTAATGTCCTTCCAACCACTGCACCTCCCAGACCTAAAGTTTTCTACCCACAGCCTCAGAGTCGTTGCTCTTCCTCTGTCCCCACAAAATCATGTGCCATGTTCCAGTCACTACAACTTCACCTTTCTCCAATCATTTTTTCCTGGCACACACAGATCTCTCATCCTGAAAGGTCAAGAGCAAGAGGCCAAAGCCATTTTTAGAAAACGTACAGAGGCCCATATGTTCCCCACTTTGACCCACAAGATCCACTCTAGGGAGACTCTAGCAAGCAGTTTACTCAATCAAGTGATCGACAGCATCATAATCTAGGATGATTCAATCCAACAAGAAAATTCAAGTGGCTGAAGCACAGTAAATCTGAATCCTCTGCTTCCCCTTGAACCAGGCTGCCACCTAGAGGGTTTACCCAACAGGCTGTCTACGGTAGCTTTCAGGGGAAAGAAAGACTCATCATGTCTAGGAATGGTCAGGATAATATGCCAGCTTTTCAAAATATAAAATTTGATATAACCTCTCACACCTTTCATCTTGACCATAACCCAGGAAGTAGCCAAGAGATGATCCCTTACTGGGGCCAGTAAGATTCAGTAACCGAAGTGTTTTACTAATGTACGTGGACCAGAAGATCAGGGAGGCAGAGTTATAAGTCTTTGGAGTTGATTTTAAGGAGGCTGTTCCAATGTGCAACAATACAAAATGTTTGTGGATGACAGGGGGCATGAAACCGCCACTAAACACCTTGCCTATCAGCCCTGGCTTCCGTGATAGAAGGTACACCATTGTCAGATTTATTGAGATTAATTTCAATGGCCCCCAACAGTGTGGCTGGAGTTGGCTGATTGGAATGGACCAGCAAAACCATAACCTGAAAAAGTGTCAGCAGCTGTGAGGCACCACTGACAGTCCCAAGAGGGGGTACAATGCAGTCAATCTGATAGAAACAGCAGTGGTAAACCCCTATAAAATATGTCTTCCCTCCCAGAGACAAACAGGTCAACTATTAAGCGGAGTCATCGGTCTTCCATGCCAATCATCTCTATACCAGAAACACAGAGTGCTTCAGCTCCTGCCCAGTCTGTGACCCTGGCTGTGCTGCCTGTTCAGGACAGTAATGAATCTGGGTGGCAATGGCGGCGATCTGGGTGGTGCAAGCTGAACCAGTTGGTGCTCGTCAGAGAACATGCCCTTATCATAAGCGTCTTCATGAATGGCCCTGACAGCTTAACCATGTCCACAGCTTGTGGCCCCCAAGAAGGATTTTCTAATCTGCCAGTTGGCAGTTTTTCAAGTGGCAGACCATACAACTAATCATTGGCAACTTTCTCAGCTAAAATAACTGTATAACAAAATTCATTAATGGAGTATTGGCCAACACTGTGAGAACTGCCTTGAATTCTGCACATCAAACAGAGACAATAACCACTTTTCTACATAGCTGATGGTGAGGCTGAACAACCATAGCAGTCCAGTGGACATACCATTAGGTTTCAATTTAGCTAATCCATCAGTGAACCAAGCTCAGGTATTTAAGGGAAACTTCTGGGAATCAGGAGGATAAGGTTTTCCCCAAAGGGAGAGCTGCCACTTTTTCATGGGAATTTAAGATTCTGTTGGTGTCAGATCAACTGCATTCCTCACTATACTATTTCCATTTGACAACCAAGGTTTCTTGGGCCCTTCCTACCTTGCTATTCATTGAGTATGAGTTGGCCCACTCCAAAATGGGAATATCAAGCTGAAGCATTCAGTTTGACTCAAAGGAGTTTACCTGGTATCAAAGTCAGGGATATGATGAGTCCAGAACCCCAAGTGGTACCTCTGGGTGGAGGTTGCCTCTTTTGCCAGAAGCTTCGATCAGCAAAGTCATAGAAACTTGAAGCTCAAAAGAAGTCATTGGGATTGTGGGGCTCCAAAGCTACTAGCACTTCTCTATATGCAGCTCTTTCAGATCAGGAGACTCCCTCTGGATTTTATAAGCATTCACAGTATAATCATGTAAAATTCAGTAGTGGAAGTTATAACAATGATACACTGAATTGACCAATGCGCCCCACTCACAAGATCTGTTAGCTTCCTTCCCCCATTGTAAATCCTGCTCAAGCCACATTCGCTAAATTCAGGTACCTCTTTCCTCCATGGGATGGGTAAAAATTGAGTACTTCTATCTAACGTGGCCAGAAAAGTTGAAGTCCCTCCCCTCTCCAGAGTTTCCCAGCATATTACATATTTTTTACACACCATTTGGATGGATGTATAAGATTTTTGGTCCTCCTCCAAGACAGCCTCATCCCTAACCATCTTTCTCCTTAAAGAAGGTGAATTTGAGATAGAGGGGGAGGGAGAGATCTAGGGGCACAGAGGGAGAGAACAGCTCCATGCTAGTAAACAAGGTGCGTTTACTTTCAGTTTTGATTGGCAGCTGGCTTAGAGCTCAGTCAAATGAACTTCTAATGCCTTCAGTCCATGCAATGTTCCGTATTGGGCAGCAAGATCACTATCACTGACATCATCTATTTCAGCTTGGGGAATCCCGAGACTTAGTAGCCATAACAACTCTGGCTGTGGCTACCGTATTTGTCCCTTTGGTTGACTAGGGCTTGATCTGCACAGCAACGGTTGTTTTAAGGCATCCTTTTTAATGGAAGGCATTTACTGCCCTATTATTATAACACTTCTAACATTCTATCCCTGTTTCAACATAAGAATTACAGGAGTTTTCCAAGGCAGAGAGGATAACTGCAAGAATTTGCCTCGGTTTCTTTGGGTCAGTTTCTCGTTTTCCAATAGATCATCTTTGTCAGCATTCCAGGGCAATAAGAGCCCAAATACTAGTCAATACCTCATCTATGGTTTTCCATGAAAGTTTTTTGTTTCAGAGACAAAGCTCCCTTACAGCAGCCCAGCCACTGCAAGAACTCTAAGACCTTTCACTGTTGTCTCCTAGCAAATCTAAGATTGTATGACAGACAGCAGGAGAGGCTAAGCCATAAAACAGACCAACTATTGCTATTCTTCCTTAACAAGTATTATACACCCCACACCTTCATCTTCCAAGTGAACCAGTCAAAGTTCTAGCCATTTGTCTAGTTTCTACCCATAATGGTTTCAAAAGTCCCTCCACTCCTGCTTAGGGTGTGAAATTATAACTGTTGTTTAGAGAGGGTCAGAACATTCCTTCAGACTAGGACGGGTCATTGTATTACTTGTCACAGTGGGGTGGATCTGACACTGACCCCCAGATTGGCAAGGAATTCTCCATGCCTGGAATAGGGTTAGGAACAACCAGGGTACGTTTCAGACAGATAACTTTGAACCTACTTCTGGGTAGTTGGATTACAACTACCTCCCCAATGCATCCTCATTAAAAGACAATAAAATGGAGAACCATTTATTCCCAAACTGACCAAACAAGTTGGTCAACATGTTCACTAATGTTGTCCATGAATTTCCATCAAATCCTATCAATTGGTCCATGAGATCCTCCTCATCCTTCCTCTTCCAGAAAGCCATGTCTTTTTCAGCATCCTATCCTCATGATAAAACTGCCAAGAATGCGAAGGGTCTGAGGTTTTACCTTATTTACATGCTAACAAGTTAACGTGTCACAACTTCACATATGCTGGCAGAATACAGGAGACTTCTGGGTCAGAGATAAAGGACCTCATTACTCATAGCAATAGCAGAAGCCAGAATATCAGCATTTCCTTGTGACCGTTGCTGAGTTCCAGTTCTCACAGAATGACATGACATCTGCATGTGCTATGGGCTGCATTACAGCAAAACTACTCTGAGCTTAGGGAACCCAATTTTTTTATAATGGGCAGTAAACATGCTGCCTTTTGCTACAGAGGAATGTGTTTTATTTTATAGGCAAATATTTCCAAAGTAAAATCCATTTTACAATTAAGAATAATTATACATCACTGCCTGGACTATTGAGACAAAACATATTGGGAGATACACAGTTTCATTCCCAAACACCAGGAATGCCTCAGCTATACTGAACCCTCAAAACTTCATCAGAAGAAGACCCAAACAAAGGACAAACAAACTTGACTTCTGAACAGTCAGAAATAATATCAAAGTGCACACACCTGAGTTCATGGACTATATTAATAAGACAGTCCAATGGGCTCTTACTCAGAGCCTATTTACTATTACTTTACACATGCCTAAGAAACTATACACATGCTTAAGAAACTAACTATACTAATTCTCATGTCTGCAGCTCCTCAAAAATAGAAAAGGGAATGAATAGCTGGCATCAACTGGGGAGTAACCCAACACAGAGAAAACAAAATCATTCAAATGCAAGAATCCAAAAGACCTTTATATAAGGGCAACTGGCCTTCCATACTCCAACTGCCCTTTATTGTTACCGTTCATTAACTGGCTGCAAAATGATGACCTTGGCCGCAAAATGATGACCTTAGCCATTGGGAAAGTATGAAAATGTTCAGCCAGGAAATTTTCACAGGAGAAACAGCTCAGGACTAGGTATCAGAGACTGGTGCTCTCATCAAACCTACTAACAAGGTAACCTTGGGCAAGTCATCCTCCTTAACCTTCAGTGTTTGTTTTTGTCAAACAAAAAACAATGTCATATATCTCAACTGGTTGCTATAAGCTATTTTTTATATTGTGCTTTCTAAAATGTACAGGACTCTATATCTATGTCAGACAACTCTTCTCCATGTCACTGTGTTCCAGCCACCTTGGGTTTCTGTCAGTTCCGAAAAACAAGAAAGGCCCTTTTTCTACCAAGGCTACCTATCCGCGTGTCCAGGGCCTGGAATGCTTTCCCCCACGTTCTGTAAGCTTAGCTGTCTCTCATCCTTAAGATCCCAGCTTAAATTTCACTCTCTCAGAGACACCTTTCTTGATCACCCAATCTAAAGTAGTTCTCCCCTCTTCTTTCTTGTAGAGCCCTCTTGTTTTCCTTCTTAGCACTTATCATGATTTTTATGCATTTATTTGTTTGTTTTTACCTAATGCCTGTCTCCCTACTAGTTCAAACTCTGAAAAATGGACTTATGTCTGTTTTTCCATTAGTTTATATACAGAGCCTAGCAGAGTGCCTGGTACAGAATAACACTCATCAAATTTTTGCTAATGATCTTGGATGAATATGTAAATATAAGGTAATATTAGCCATGCATTTTAACAAACAAATACATATGAAATAATTTTTAGAAAAATGCTCAATCAAAATAGTTCGACTAGAAAAAAGGTTTGGTACTTTAAATGGGTAAAACCTAGGTTACCTGAAAAACCCAACAAAAAATGGGTGATTCTTTTTCACTATGTTTTGTATGGGAAAAGTATGATGCTATAGATGCATTTTCCAGTCCAAAAAAAGAGAGTTTTTTTAGATTCACCTATTCATTTTCTTATTTGATCCTGTGAGATAGTTATAATCTCAATTTTACAGAGGAAAATAATCAAAAATTCATATATTTAGCAACTTCCTCATGATAACAAAAATAATACTTGATAGTTGAAATTCAAATTCAGATCCTTTGCTACAAGTCCAGTACATTATGATACCTCTGCTTTAAAGAGAAGGCTCTGATCAGAGGGTTGAGTAAGAACATTTTGGTTTCTTACTATCAAATGAGTTTCAGGTAAGTGAGCTTTGCAGTGTTGAAGTAAGAACTTAAATAAAAGTCAACAGAAGCTGTGAAGTTATCAGTGGGGTTCACTCGAGGGTTTGCTTTACCTTTAACAATTGCTTTAATTCAAACCATATTGAAAGGAAAATATTATGTAGTAGCAAGACTTAGTAATACTTTAGGTAAACTGGGCCTAATGAAACATATGTAAAATATATATAACATTTACATAATTATTGTTCCAAATAAAATATATGAATATATAATTATATATAATTACTGTTCCCCAAACAACAATAAGAATTATCATAATATGAAATCTGTGCCCTCAAGCAAACCTATCAAAAGACCACTATACCCCTCTTCTTAATTACAAAACAAACGACCCTAGTGATGAAGCACACCTCTTTGTGTGAATACATTCTAAAAGAAATTAAGTGTTAATAAGGAAACAACTGCTTCTGGATAATGGACTCCCAGGTCTTTGAAAGCTACTGCAAAACAAACAGTTTAGACTTTTTGACATGACCTGGAAATGGGAGTGTTTGGATTTATGTCAAATTCTGAAATGTATGGTGTGAGAGTGGAAAGATATTTTAGGAATTTTTCCAAATGATTTCTGCAGTTCAAAAATATTCTTACAATTAGATCAGGTACAATCATTTAATTAGAGCTTTAAAAAACTTACCTTTATAAAATTCATTTTACTACTTTAACCACATTCAGGTATTTCTGCAAAATAGGTTTTGTAAGAAAAATACAAACTAATGTTTCTGCTCTTACTATAATAGGAAGTAAACTCTTAAAATAGGGTTGCCTCAGTTCAGAAAGGCTCAGGTTAACCAAAAGAGAAAAAGTGAAGAATAAAAGACCGCTTTAGGGCCATTAAATATACTGCAATTATAACTGTAAATATACAGGAAAAATAACCAGTTTAATTTTAGACATATATAGCTATTCTTAACCAAGTTTATCATGAATCATGAATGCAAATAGCAATTGGAGCCCAGATTCACGGTTTAAATAAATAATTGTGTTCAATTGACAGAAGAACTGCCACCTAAGTTTGAATTAATTTTTCCTAAACTACTCCCTACACATTAGTTATAATAATAGGTATTTAAGATGATTACTATATAGGTGTGCACCATTTCCTTATTATATATCTTCCTATTAGTTATTATGATGCCATAATATGATAGAAGCTCTTGCATTTAAAAAAACTCACAGGCTTTACCAATACTCTTTACTCCCTCCTTATACTGAATAATGCTTTGATACTTTGAACGCTAATAGTTAGTAGACTAATCTTCAGTAAGCTCCTTCTCAAAAGTCTTTCACATTCATGATCTTGTTTGGTCCTTGTAATACCAAAATAGCTGGCTTCATAATAATAGTCATCATTTCTAAATCTGTAACTGAGCAGACATCACCATCACCTTATGAGCAGTCAACTTCTCCTATACTCTGCCTAACTTTCTTAATAACAGCCAAGAACAACAATCAATAACCTCAGAAATAAAAAAGTTTTAGGGAAAGTACCATAGATAGTTATGGTCAAACACTGATTTATTTCCCTAACATCTTCGTAACAACCATCAAAATGTGCATTAATACAACTTGAGTAGAATACGTCAGTTTCAATAATTCACGTTATTCCCTTCAAGTGAAAAACTGTAAACAAGGGACTCTTGACTTTAAAGCTGATCATATGTGTTATGGGCTAAATGTCTGTATCTCCCCAAAATTCATATGCTGAAGCCCAACCTCCCATCAATGTGATGGTACTCAGAGATGGGCTTTTCGTAAAGTGATTACAAAAAAGGGTTAGATGAGGTCATGAGGGCAGGACCCTTATGATGGGGTTAGTGCTCTTACAAGAAGAGACACCAGAGAGCTTGCTGTCTCTCTCTTTCCACCAAGTGAGGACACAGGAAGAAGGTGGCCATCTACAAGTCAGGAAGAGAGCTGTCACCAGCACCAACCATGCTGGTACCTTGATCTTCCCAGCCTTGAGAACTATGAGAAACAAATTTCTGTTGTTTAGGTCACCAGTCTATGATATTTTGTTTTGGCAGCCTGAGCTAAGACAATGTGCAACCAAATCATGTAACCCTATTGAGAATTATTTTTCAAATAAAAGCATGCCCTTAATTAATTAATTAATTAATTTGGTTTTTACATTCAAGATCCTGAATTCTTGAAGCACATAAACGTAAAAAAGATTTTTCAATATAAAAAACTTAACTTTAGAACATAAATAATGACACAAAGCTCTTAAGAGATCTTATTAAAGATCCTAATACAGCAACGATTGAGAAAAAGCCATTATACGTAAGCTTAGGACAGGGGTTCATTCTCAGGAAACTTTAAACATTACAGAACTATTTTACATATCACTTGCCTGAAACTTTAATAAGATGTCTATGGACCAAAAAGGCCTATTTGTTATTCTATTTTCTAAAAGCTGCTGCGGTAGTCTTAATGAGAAGCTGACCATGCTCTGGGGAAAATCGAGGATCTACACAGAGGCTCTGTTTCTGTGATCTCCCATAAACTTTTATGTGAAAAAAAAAATGCATCTCAACCTATTTTCAGTGGTCTGAATCATATCTTTACACGGAAGCTGAATGCCTTTATGAACAGAAATAAAGTTTCCCCCTTTTTTTTTCCGGCACAACTTTTAATAAACTGAAGAACTCTAGATCCTTTCTTTCCCTATAAACTATTCTTGTTCCAGAAATGTCTCTAAAAATTGTTACAAGAATCCTTATAAAAGATTTGACAAAAAAGAAGCAGTCTAAGGCTGCTGAAACGAGTACATATTTTAGAATCTGAGAATAAAGAATTTGTGATCCATATCTGCTGCTTAAAAATTATGTGAAATTGTTCATTAGAAAATTTAAGATAAAAGAACAGTGCCCAAGTCACTGTGTGACTGAATAAGGACTATAGCACAGAATAAGCACTCAGGAAACACTGGCTGGTCTTCATCTTCCTCCCCTATTATGACTACTATTGTTGCTATGACTTTTCAATCCACCATGAGCACTATTACCCATAATAACAATACTAGTAACTATTATTATGACTGGTGGTATGTTCACTTCTGATAATGAAAGATTACAACTTCACCCCTCTGGAGTTCATTGCTATACACGGTTCATTCAAGAATTTAGGGGACATTTTGCCACAGAAGGTGTAACCAAGGACTTCTAGAGCATATCTAGCCTTGCCCTTAATATTACAAACAAATATGTTGTCACAATGTCTACAAATTTTTCTTAAAATAGTGTAGCATATACAATGTATTATTATGAGTGGGTTACTAACATTAAGCTATCATTTAGGTGCTTTAATCATTCTATTAAAAAAATGCAAGAATAGAGGAGTGACATTCTGCTCAGGAAACCCATACTCCCTGGAGTGACTGCTAAAAGTCTTCTGGTATCCTTATTTTCATCAACAATGAACATTCGGAAAATTAAAATGTTTAATATCAGAAATGGGTTTTCGCTGATGAAAACAGTGGCCTCTTGACTAGCACTGTGAATGTCAGAAATGAGTTCCCATAGATGAAATTAAAAGTATTCAAGATAAGTGGATTGCTAACATATTTTCGCAATACTTCCCACCCTTACATAAAGTGAGTACAAAAATCAGAGCAGCCTGCAGCCTTTACTTTTGAGATGAAGATTTTGGCTAACTCTTTAAGCTGAGTCATGAACTATAGAAGATTCTGATTTTCTGATACTGGCCATAGGTGAGAGAATTCTGCTTTTGAATTTTGACATTTGCCTTAACTGAAACATTCACGCAAGATGATAATCACAATACCTAGAAGGGCATTGAGCTAGAACTTCCTTGAGCCTGCAGAACAAACTCTAGGGCATCTTTTTTGTGCTTGCTTGCTAATAAGTGTTTAATACCGTCTTTATATAGAAGGCAGAATTTGGTCTGAGGCTTCTTTCATTTTTATTCAGGAGCAAGATTTGGAAGGGAGAGTAGATAACCTTCATTCATCTCAACATCAACTATCTTACAGAACAAATACACACACAGAGACACACACACACGGAAGCACAGGCACACTCAAACATTAGTGCTGCTCATTGGCAAGATGTTAGAAATGGAATACTTGATTAATAGATAATTGAGAAACTTTATGTAAAAAGTAGAGGAATAACTCAGTAACGATCATGATGCATGATTCAGGAAAAATCTCTCCATTGTTACAGAGAAAAACATTCTCAGCACAACTTACAGTCATGACTTTTAAAAATGCATGTACAATTTATTCCCAAGTAGAGAAAATACTACCCACAGTGGGATTTTTATTGCAATATATACTTGCTTTCATTGATAATAAGCTATGAACTTATTATCATTTGAACTTGTACATACTTGTCCAAAATATCTTTAGTGTTGGGACAACAGGATTATCAACTTTGCACAATTGCCAACCATGATATTTTGAGCTATGACACAAGGAGCTTCACTAATGGTATTAAATCTGTTGGTTTAGCTATGGGTGATTGAATTCCCAACTTCGGTGTCTTGCAAGACTTACTTACTCCCTCATCTGGGTGCCTTTGTGAAGTGTACAACCTGCACGATTACACACAGTGGCCCTGAGAACTGTTATAACAGAGGTATATGCCAAGTGCTAGGGGTCTGTAGTGGTAGGAGGGACTGAGTTTCACCAGGTGAATGGCATTTCTCCAAATTATAGATGAGGGAGAAAGCACTAGGATGTGTCCAAAGATACAGAGGTCTGAAAGACCTGGGAGGTTAGGGGAATAGTGAATGTTCCTACTGGATAATATATTTGGACTGCTTGTTTTGAAGAAAAGGATGCCAATGTAAGATATATTTACAACCTCTCTAAGTAGACAGTTTACAGTCATTACAATTAAATATTAAAACTACTATAATTCAAAAAGAGTCATGTACCACAATGTTCATTGCAGCTCTATTTACAATAGCCAGGACATGGAAGTGACCTAAGTGTCCATCGACAGATGAATGGATAAAGAAGATGTGGCACATATATACAATGGAATATTACTCAGCCATAAAAAGAAACGAAATTGAGTGAGGTGGATGGACCTAGAGTCTGTCATACAGAGTGAAGTAAGTCAGAAAGAGAAAAACAAATACCGTAGACTAACACATATATATGGAATCTAAAAAAAAAAAAAAAAAAGGTTCTGAAGAACCTAGGGGAAGGACAGGAATAAAGACGCAAGACACAGACGCAGAGAATGGACTTGAGGACATGGGGAGAGGGGAAGGGTAAGCTGGGACGAACTGAGAGAGTGGCATGGACATATATACACTACCAAATGTAAAATAGATAGCTTGTGGGAAGCAGCCACATAGCACAGGGAGACCAGCTTGGTGCTCTGTGACCACCTAGAGGGGTGGGATAGGGAGGGTGGGAGCGAGATGCAAGAGGGAGGAGATATGGGGATATATGTATATGTATAGCTGATTCACTTTGTTCTACAGCAGAAACTAACACACCATTGTAAAGCAATTATACTCCAATAAAGATGTTAAAAAAATAAATAAATAAAACTAAAAAAAACAAAAAAAAAAAGGGCTTCCCTGGTGGTGCAGTGGTTGAGAGTCTGCCTGCCAATGCAGGGGACATGGGTTCGAGCCCTGGTCTGGGAAGATCCCACATGCCACGGAGCAGCTGGGCCCGTGAGCCGCAATTACTGAGCCTGCGCGTCTGGAGCCTGTGCTCCACAACAAGAGAGGCCACGATAGTGAGAGGCCCGCGCACCGCGATGAAGAGTGGCCCCGCTTGCCACAGCTAGAGAAGGCCCTCGCGCAGAAGTGAAGACCTAACACAGCCATAAATAAATAAATTAATTAATTAAAAAAACAAAAACAAAAACAAAAAAAGACTCTTCCTTTTATTGAACTTGGCTTCAACTATATGTTTTTTTTTCTTTCTCCTTTTCATGCAGTTGCAATTCTAGTCTCATTATTATCACATTTTGTAAATTAAGTCAACTGATTATATTCATTAATTATAGGTCTCCAATTATTTTCTTTTCCATTTATTTTAATTTGTATTTATTGATAAACAATAATGGAAAGAAAAAAACATTTCCACTAATCCCTCAAAAAAACTATTCACATTATTTATTTCTTCTAGATTCCTTTAAGATATTCACCACATTATCTATATTATACCACTTTTATATGTATGTATATATTTTAACCATTTATGTAAAAGATGTAGAATAAATACTACAAATTATAATGTACATGAAAATACTGCATAGTTTCTTTCACTTAATATATTATATTAATTCAAAACATTTCCATGTTGTTTCATTGCTTATCTTTTTAAACTCTAGACTACACATCATAATAAAAAAAATCTCAAAACAAACTTCCTCTCAAGCAAGAGATTACTGGTTATTCCCATAGCGGCCACTGAATTGCGAGATTCTTATACTTTTATCAATTTTAGCCAAATTAGATCACATTTTGTACAGAAGACAATGCTTATACATAAACTATTAAAATTCTTGGCCTAATTGTGATGCTTCTCAGCAACACAAATATAGGTATATTTAAAAAATACCCGGCTTTGAGTGATAATGATGTGTCAGTGTAGGTTCATCAATTTTTATCAACTTCACCACTGTGGTGTGGATAATGCAAGAGGCTGTGTATGTGTGGGAGAGGGACAGTATGGGGATTCTCCGTATACATCACTCAATTTTGTTGTGAAACTTCTCTAAAAAATAAACTACTTGAAAATGTGAAGTGTGTTATTTAAAAAAAAATTAACAGTCAAAAAGATTAAATTAAGCTGTAAAGTTTCTGAGATTAAAAAAAAATTTAGATCTATAGTTCAAGAATGAGTACTAAATAAAGTAGAGATTCAATAAATATTATTTTCTCTTCTGTTATTTTTGTCTTTAAATAGAAGTAAGTCTTGCCATTTCTTGCTTTAAATTCTTCCTCATAATTTGTTTAAAAATGATCTAAGGTGGGTGAGGGGACCAGGAAGAACGTATAGGTGAACATGTTTGGTATTCTGTTAACTATTAAAGATGGATGAAGGGTATAAAAGTTTCTCTACTTTCCTTTCTCTACTTTTGTAAACGTTTGGAATTTTCCATAATAAAATATCATAGGAAAAAAAATCTTTCTCATGGACATCTGTTCCTGACCATATTAAAGATCTTGTAACATGGATAAACAACAATGTCCTACTGCATAGCACAGGGACTGTATTCAATCTCCTGTGATAAACCATAATGGAAAAGAATATGAAAAAGAATGCATATATATATATGTATGTATAACTGAATCACTTTTCTGTACAGCCGAAATTAACATAACATTGTAAATCAACTATACTTCGATAAAATAAATCAAAAAAAAAACTTGTATCAGACTCTCCCCACGTCCCTGTAATAAAAAAACTAGAAATCCAGATAAAATATATGAAATGGTTGATTTTTTTTTTTAACATCTCTATTGGAGTATAATTGCTTTACAATGGTATGTTGGTTGATTTTAGATACTAGACAAAGTCAGCAGAGTAATCCAGGAAAGCAGGGGAATAAAAAAGACAAGCTTTACAGTCGTAACAGCTTTCTGTCTAGAGTCATTTTCTTGATTGTAATGCAGCGAGGGTATACCTTTAGATGAGAAGTCAGATAACGGAGTTCTCCAAGGTTAAGAAGCCTTGAATACATGGGGCAGGACAATGGAGATAACAGAGCTATGCAGACAAATTGCTCCAGAAATCTAGATGGGGTCCCTTTATATTGCTGCTAAAACTAAACTGTACAGACATAGATTGAAACTCCACTCCACATGACAGGTGGAAAAAATGACCAGTTGATAAACTCCCATCCTAACTAATCTAATCTAAGGTACAGCGTTTACAGAGAGCTAGAAGACGTTTGTGTTCCATCAAGTGGTAGTGGAAAGACCTCACTGAATATCTGGGACATCCTGTTGAGACCCTTGAAGTTCACACCTTAATGGAAGGCAAAACTCACACTAGATTAAAAGCTACAGTGGACTCACCCTAATAACACTTAAAAACAAGCCTCTAAAATGCAAGTTCCTTAATGGCTTTCTAAAACACGGTTTAACACTCCAGAAGGGAAAACAATAAAATCCAGACACTCAACAACATAATACTCATTATGTCCAGCATTTCATAAAATGTTACTAGCCGTGCAAAGAAAATATAAATAGAAGAAAAATCAGTCATTAGAAATATATACAGAAGTAACAAAGATAATATAAGTTGGAGAAATGGATATTAAAACCATTATCATAAATGTGCTTGAGAATTTAAATGAAAATGGGAATATAATAAAAAGAAATGAAATGTGTAAAAAAAGAATGAAATGGAACTTCTTGAGCTAAAAAATTATATATTTGAAATAAAAATAAATTCACTGGGTTGGATGAACTGCAGATTTGTCATTGAAATAAAAAGATCAGTGAACTTGGGGACATAGCAAACTGAAACACAGAAAGAAAAAAGAAAGAGATAAGGAAAAGCAATAGAGCCATAGGGACTTGTGGCACAACATTAAGCAAACATATGGTGGAATTGAGAGGGGGGCAGAAAAGCGTCTGCATAAACATGTCCAAAAATTTGGTGAAAATAAAATTTAAAAAAATAAAATTTTAGAATTTTAGAAAATTTTTAAAAATAAATTTTAAATGACACCTTGAGTCACAATCTGGGAGAAAATATTACCAATATAAGCATCTGATGAAGGACTTTCATTCAGAATGTATAAAGACCTCTTACCCAAGAATAAGAAGATAAGAAATCCAATAATTAATGGGCAAAGAACTAACCAGACAATTCACACACACACACAAGATACATCATGGTTAACAGCATGTGAAATGATGCTCAACAGCATTATGAATAGGAATTGCAAATGAAAAAATACAAAGAGATATCACTATACACCCACTAGAAAAGATAAAATTTGAAAGACAATACAAATGGTGAGACTGGAACATCTAGAACTCTTAGGCATTTCTGGTAGGAATATAAAATGGTAAAACCATTTTGGAAAATAGTTTGGGAGATGCTTATAAATTTAAACAGACATTTACCATATGACCCAGCAACTCTATTCCTATATATGTATCCAAGAAAAATAAAACCATAAATTCTCACAAAGACTTGTATATGAATGTTCATAGCTTATCTATAATAGACCCAAAAATCTGAAAACAACCCAAATGTTCACCAAGTGCTGAAAGGATAAACAAATTGTGACACAGTCACATAATTGGATATTCTGCAGCAATAAAAGATAAATTTCTGATGCTCACAAGAATTCAGGATGCCCCGAAGCATCATGCCAAGCAAAAAGAAGCCAAGCAAAGAGATGCCATTCTGTATGAATGCATTCAAATGAAATCCTAGAAAAAGCACAACTAATCTATAGTTACAGAAAGATCAATGGTTACCTAAGCCTATGGACAGGAGATTTGCCAATTGCAAAGAAGAACGAAGAACTTTTTGGAGTGATAGAAATGGTCTATATCTTAATTACGGTGGTAGTCACACGGATGCATACATTTGTCAAAAACACATCAAATGCTATATTTAAAATGTATGCATTTTTCTGTAGGTAATTTGTATCTCAATAAATTTGATTGTTTTTTAAATCTCCCTCAGTTTCAGTACTTCTTCTCCATTACACGTCTCTCTACCTGCACAATGTCAATCCCAGTCCAAGACAGCATAATTTATCTCATTTGCTGTTGCAGATGTCTTCTTCGTGTTCTCTTTGCTTCTAGTTTTGACCTACCACAATGCGTCTATATACCAGTGAGGGTGCTTTAAAACACACTGTTCTTCAAACTGTAGGATATGACTCTTTACTGGGTCATAAAATTGAATTTTTAATGCAATGGAATAGAAAAGAAAATATGAGAGTGTCATGTGTGTAATAAAGTTATTTTCATAAAACTTGAAGTGTGTGTGTGTGTGTGTGTGTGTATGTGTGTGTGTATGTGTGTGTGTATGTGGGGGGTAGTTATCTAAAATATTTCTGACCATGAGTCTAAACCAAAAAAATACGATCTCTGCTTCAAATACAAACTAGATTATACTTAAATTATCCAATGCCTTCCCATTAATTTCATTTCATATAAAATCTAAACTCCATGCCCTGGGCTCTAAGGTCATCTTTATAATCACATTTTAATATGGTCCCTGCCTACTTCCCCATCCTCACCTAGCACAGCTTTTTTCTTCACTCACTGCCCTCTAGACCCTCGGTCCTGTTTGCTGTTTAAACACAGCAAGCTCTCCTCTGCTTTCTGGTTTCTTCATTTAATATTCCCATTATCTAGAAGCTCTGCCCCAGATCTTTGAATGTTGCTTTTTGTGTCAGTTTGGTCTCTGCTCGGATGTCACCATTTCAAAGACACCTTCATTAATACCCTGTAAATTAGCCTCCACCCCAACCCCAGAACTCTCTATGGGAACATTTTGTTTTATGTCTTTAAGTACTTAGGTCTACGTAAAATTGTTTTCATTAGCTAATCTGATGACTGTGTGCCACCCTCTCCCCCATCAAATGAACTGGAAGTTTCACGCGAAGATGTACCTTTGTATCTTCACTCCTGTAACTCCAGCACCTAGAACAGTGTGTGTGGCACATAATGGGACTTAAATCATTTTTGTTTGCTTGTTTCTTCGCTAAATTACACTGTCAACATCATAGACCAGACCCCTGTCACCCTGAATAGCAATCAACAGAAATGGTAAAGGGAATCAGAAACACGTCAAAAGATTATAGGAACTATTTTTTTGATCCAATATTCTTGATTTGATGAGTATTTAATGTCTTAAATATTTTCCACTCAAGTTATTTTACAAACTTTTCTGATGATATTTTATACAGATAAGGTTTGCTAAAATAGGTAGATTGCTGTTATTTTTGCTTCTCTTAGAAGAGCTCCTAAATTAGCAGCCCCAAGTTGAATATGGCTAGAAGATACGTTTTGTTTGACCTGCATGAAATTTTGATTTTGAAGTCAAAAAAGAATTCTCTGGAGTACAGAATAGTCACTATTTATTGAATGAAATCAAAGTTATGACCAGTTCATAAATTATAGATTTCTCTCGAAGCCAAGAGGCCACAATAAAGTAAGGAGTACAGGCTTGAGAATCAGACGTCATCCCAGTTCATGTTTTCACTCTGCCACGAGCTAAGCATGTGACCTTGGACAAGTTATTTTAACCACTCTGTGTTTCAGTTTCATCATGCCTAAAATAGGCATGATAACAGTTACCTAAGTGTAGAATTGTGGGCATCAAATAAAATAACCTACAATAAATGCTGACAACTATGCTTGACATAGAGTATTTCATGATAAAGTTTAGCAATTATTATTTCTAAACACGGTGCTAAATCTGGGCAACCACCTTGCCCTTTTTAGTATTTACTATGAGATATGACAGCTCTAAAACCGAAGGGCAAGAAATGGGGAGGCATGTATACTCACCATTTCAAATGAAACATCACCACTGTAATTCTCCATTTTAAGTGCATAATTTACCCATTGTACTCTCAGAAGTTAAAAAAGAAAAGAGTTGAATACATTTATATTTTGAGGGAAAAAAATGAAAAAATAGAATAATCGTTATCTTTCTTTAAGAACATTATAAAGTATGCATTTAAATACGCATAAAGAGAAACTGAAAAGTATATGAAAACCAACTACAATGAAACTGTAGAGAAATGCATCATTTGGAATAAATGCCATGATCAGAAATTCATGTGAATTGAAACATGAAAAGAGTATCATGAAATCCTGAACAAAGTTGCCAGGAGAGGGTCATACAAAAGAACAGAGAATTTTGCTCCCACTTACTTTGAAGTATCTCGTCTTCTCCAAAGCCCTCCTCACTGCAGAGCTGTCACTTTCTTCTTTGACACTTGTAAAAGCACCCTGCAATTATCTGTTAAACTGTCTATCTTTCCAGTAACCATGAACTCCTTAAAGGAAAGGCTGGGTCTTCATCTTTACAATACTGTATCACTAGTAAGACTTTTGAAACATAATTTGGTCGTACCTCATCACTAAAATAATGCTTCTGTTTCTGTAAGATTCATAATTGTAGCAACAGGAAAAGCTTTTCTACATCATGTGTTAAGTTCATGTCCTGGGTGCAGTATGGTGTGGCGGTCAAGACTCAGCAGCAAGTCAGCCTGACAGGACAAAAACTCCTCAGTCTTAAGGTACTGCTCTATCACTGGAAAATGGGCATGCCTGCCAGATAAAGCCAACTGAAGACAGAATGGAATAATACATTCTGAGAAGTATTTAGTTCCTAATGACCCAGGAAGCACCCAATAAATACTAGCCATTATTTCATAAAAAGACTAATAATTAAGGAACTGCACAAATAAACAGAAAAGAGAATAATTCTAGAATATCGTAACTATAATTTTGAGCCCCTAAGGTTTCTAACCATAAGATTTTTAAATATAATAAACGTGATATCCTGGGGAAAACCATTTTTGATAGATATTTATTCTATCCAAAAATCATAGACCATGTCTGGAAAACCATTTTTGATAGATATTTATTCTATCCAAAAATCACAGACCATGTCTAAGATGCTCTACTGATCTGAGTAAGCCTTCCTCTGACTACTTTAATGCTAATTCCAATTATTTATTTGTACTTTTTCAAGCCCATGAAACTGTACATTCTAAGTACATGTCAAAAAAAGATTATGTAACTATCCCTTGGGGGGGAGAAAAACTTAATATCTATATCAATTTTAGCCCAAAGTTTGACCAAAACTAAAATTATTTAAAGCCTATGATTAAAACAAATAAAATTCCATAACCCTGGAGCACATTGGAGACATAACCTAGAAAGCCCAAAAGACTAATGGATAAACCCGTCACTTCAATCATATCAAGCAATCATTTCCCTAAAGCAGTTTCCTCTCAGAATTACTCAGCCTGACACAGTCCCCACAGCTGGGCTGTGGTGAGTGCACCTAACTCGAGGAAGGCGTGAACAGGTGACATGTCTGTCACCCATGCAATCTATACCTTCGTGCTTTTTTTTTTTTTTAAATAAATTTATTTATTTATTTTTGGCTGTGTTGGGTCTTCGTTTCTGTGCGAGGGCTTTCTCTAGTTGTGGCAAGCGGGGGCCACTCTTCATTGCGGTGCGTGGGCCTTTCACTGTCGTGGCCTCTCTAGTTGCGGGGCACAGGCTCCAGATGCGCAGGCTCAGTAGTTGTGGCTCACGGGCCTAGTTGCTCCGCGGCATGTGGGATCTTCCCAGACCAGGGCTCGAACCCGTGTCCCATGCATTGGCAGGCAGATTCTCAACCACTGCGCCACCAGGGAAGCCCCCCTTCGTGCTTTTTGATTGCGGGTCTTTACGCTCTCAAGTCTTCCATTCCAGGTAACCCGTGTCGGAGTAGCTCTAAATCAGAAACACTCTCTTCCTCTAAAGATGCCCTTACCTGCTCTTAAGTATTACGTATTGTGCAGAAGTAAATAATAAAATATGCTTCAAAATGCCTTGAAAATTGAGGATGAATCCAATCAATAGACTATTAGTTTCACCCTCTGTGCAGAATCACTTTTCTTATGGTTAACTGAACTAACAAATTCATGATTTACTTACTATTATTCTCAATTTCAATTTTTTAAGATACAACTAAAATGTGATTTAGAAATGGGAGCACTGTCACTTATTACTAAAACATATGATGAAATAAAAATGCCTGGCCATTTAAATCTGCTGCTTTCATTCCATTTCATTTGTTTTATAACAATGTGAGTGATATAAAATTTTTATGGCATCTATATAATATTACTCCATATATCAATATCATCAGAACTGAGAAACTTACTGGCTTACCTTAAAAAGGCCACTAACGGAGGATAAGATTGATAACACGCAAAGTTGATAGCATATTTGGAAGTTAGAAGTTGAGTATGCAGATTTTGGATTTACATATTGAATTAAAAATACTTTAGTAAATCTTCAATGACATGTATATATATGCAAAGATGTATCATATACATCATATTTAGTATCCATATGGAAAGATTTAGTTTGTTAAGAGAGATTGGCCAAATAATCCATGCCACAAAGTAGAAGTCTTCACAGGACACAAGTGGCCAAGTCTACATCTCATCACCTCTGCCACTTCACTTCCATGTAACAGCTGCATATCTAATTAACAAACTATATGGAAAGAGTGTGTTTAATGATTCTCTTTCTTCCATAGAATGACTTTACGCAATTTTTTCTTTTAAACTGTTTCATTCTATTATTCATTTTTAAAAGCTTGATAAAATCACAGCTCCATATATACACACCATTATAGAACAGCATGTCAAGAACTAATAATTTTACCTAATTAAAGAACCTTGAAGGAATATCTAGTCTCTTTTCAGAAATGAGACTGTTTCTTTCCAAGCCATCTATTTAACCAGATTAAGTAGAGAGGAGAAAACACCCAAGGCATTAACGGCATTTTTAGGAGATAAGCAAATATGTTTCTCAGTTCTAATGACATTGATAGATGGAGCAATATTAGATAAATGTCATAAAAATTTTATATCATTCATGTTGTTATAAATCAACTGAAAATAGAATGTGTAAAGGGAGAGATATGACTTTGATATGATTAAAGAAATACTTATCAGAATCTATACTGTTTCATTTATATAATCTACAAATACATATGTAAAAATATAATACTTATATCAAAATGATCATTTCAAATGTCATCTCGTTCAAAATACCAACTTTCTCTAAAGGCAGTTTTCTTCCTTAATTGGTTTACTACCTACAGTTGATCAGGTCAAAATAAAGGTAGAACTAAATTTTAAAAACCTGTAAAATTGACCTGAAAACTCAGCCAGATAAGATTGAAATAATTCAGTTAGTTATTATAATCATAAGCAAAAGCAAAATTCTCAAAAAACTAAAACATAGTTTTGGATTCTTAAATTTGTAAAATTGTATTTCTCAAAAATCAAAAAACAACAGATATCTTTTCAAAAGGAAAAGGGTCATGGACATCCCTTATTACATATACTTGAAATCAAAGGGTCATAGATCTACTCCCGTGTACTCCATATGTGGAAACCAAAGACCTGAGATAAGTCAGATCTGTCACGTAATCAAGGGCCTGGGTCTCCTGACTTTCAGTCCAATATAACCCTGCCTAACATTTAGCAAGTGTTGAACACAAGCTAATTTCTTTTCCTATCAGGCCCTGCCTTGCTACCTTCATCTGTTCCCATACATACAGTAGAATGAAGAATCTACTGCCCTTTCTTCTCATCTCAAGAACAAGAGGTCACTTTCATATGACAAACAAGGCCAAAGTAATGATTTCTTTAATAATGAATAAAATTTGTAAGACTTTGAGGGCAATATTTTTCTGATGAACAAAGAAAACTTTGCACATATAAAAAAGTCCATAATATTTGATTTCCCACTAAAACAAGAACGTATTTATAGATAACCTGTGTGGACCCTTTCCTACGTATATGTGAATATGTATAAATATTTATGAAAAAATATGGTTCGCCTTTAACTCATACAAAATTCTTCCTTCTCTGTTTTAAAATAGCAGCCATGATCTCAAATAAGAAAATGAATGTGTAGACACTTTGTAAATGGTACAAAGTGTGTGTGATTTGTTATCATTAGCCTTTGTTAAGTTAGGTCATCAGAATACAGTTTACCTGTGTCTGTAGGGGCCGAGGCGGGGGGCAGGGGTGGTTGCTGGTGACGGTGGTGGAGATGGAGGGATTGTTGGCCTAGGATGGGGCCACTTGCTAGGGAACAAGACCAACACTGACCCAGGACACCAGGTGAAACTGAGTTCAAGTGTAGGATCAAGGTCTATCTCAGAAAAGCAAAACGGATGGAGAGGCTGGGACTCAAGGATGGCATATTAGGGACAGAGTAAAAGAGTGTACAAGTGAGTAGGAAATGAAAACCAATAACAGAGCCATCCCAGTAAGTTCAGCTGAGGAGTCACAAGTAGGAACTATATCTGCTAATGTGGACAATTTGTTCTGATGAATTTCTTCACAACTGAGCTGTTGTTAGGCTGGCCCAAGGTCAAGCTCTTCTCAAAGAAGCCCACTCCTTCATTTTCCAGCATATCTGCATATATTCTAGAATAGTCCATAAACCATTGCAAAGAAAAATCAATTTACTTTCCACCTCCTGAGCAGAAACCTTTAAAGCTAAGAAATGAAATAACTCAAAATAGCCACTGATCAGTAAATTTTCATATTTACGGCAACTGTTCACTTTTCTATAGCTTAAAAATAAATTAAACACAAATTCATTCTATTGAAATCATAAAGATAAATAAGCCCATTATAGATAACAGTGTTCAGAGTACAGAACTATTAGTAGAGTACACAATTAAGATTCAAGGCCGTACAATTTATTTAAGAAACATTAGCATCAAAATATAAGGAAATTTTCACCATTAAAATTAATCAGCACTGTTTAGTTTCTATCAAGCCCACTTAATGGCTCAGGTATACTAAATAAAGATATCAGAAATCCCAAATTCTCTCATCAATACCAGTTTATCCTAGCCAAAGCCAGATATAAAAATGCTAAAGAATTACAGTATGCAGAAGAAGTTCAATGTATGCCTTAAGCCAAGTTCAGTTAAGTTCAGAAAAGTACTAGAAACCACAGGTATTACAGTGGGTGTCTTAAGCTGGAGAGCAGCGATGTACCTTGTTCAGGAAATCCTCAGTAATGCAGGACCTAAATTTAGATGCTTACTATAAAACAGGCTTTCCTTGCCCTTTGATTTGCCTGCTGACCTGTGTCTGTCTCCCTTTCCCCGAGATGGGCCCAAATCATTGTCTTGAAATTCAGTCCATTTGACCAAACCCTGAAAATGTGTCCAGGCTTCCTGAAACCCTTCTGGGGATTGGATCTGCCTTTGTACACCACTTACCTGCTGGGCTAGAATTAATCCTTAGACTTATATCAGCCCAGATCCAAAATGACTTCATGGTACCACCCACCTGATTCCACCCTGCCACAGAAGAAACCCAGAGGTGTTGGTTCCAATCTAGACTGGTCTCAAGTTCAACTCAGTTTCTGAGATTTTATGATCTGGATTTGGGGCTCAGTCCTATAGTCAATAAATTTCCCCTAAGCCCTGACTATTGTGGGTTAACGTCCCTAGGTCAGTCAGCCCATTTAGGGTCCCAGCATGTTTCAAATGACCCCTCAGGATATCTTTGAGAAAATTCAATAGCATTAGACCACATACTGTCATATAATTAATCCTGAACTTGACTATGAGAAGACATGTTACAAAAGTAAACAGGTTGAAAAAATGTATTCAGTCACTTGGGGAGACTGCTGAAAATCAAATTTCAATAGATGCTATCCGTTCCGCACTAACTATTTCACTTGTTGAATGGTAAGCTTTTTTTTCTCCTTAAGTGGTAGTTGGCTTAAAGCCACCATCCCCATTAGCTACATAGTTGGTGAGAAACAGTGGAAATTTTTTGTCCTGCTTATCTAGAAATCCTGCCCTCCCTTAGCTCGTCATTTGTGAGTCGTTTTTTTTGTTTTTTTTTTGTATTCAACTAATGCAAAAGTCCTTTGTTTCAATGATAGAAAAGAATTTTCTAAATTCTGTTCAATCTACACCTCTAAACTAGAATTTATTAGACTATTTTTATTTGAAAGTCCATAAAGCTAAATCCAGCTGGAATTTACATTTTAATGTTATAGTGGACTCTACAAAAGGCTTCATTGTTAATGTTTCATCCACATCTCTCAGGAAAGGATCCCGATTAGTTCACATGGTAAAACAGAAAGAATAGTAGCTTTGACCAAAATGTGGCCTGAGTGTCAATCCTGGCTTTACTACCTACCTTTATAGTTTAAATTACCGTATAGGTTAAATTCATCCACATGTCCATCCAATCCCTTATTTATTCAACTAACATTTAATGGGTATCTACCATGTTCCAGGCACTTTGTAGGCACTCCCAGATAAAGCATGAACGAAACAGACAAAAATCTCTGCTTTTTTGGTGCTTGCATTCTAGTGAAGTCAAACAGACAATAAATAGGTGAGCAAGGAAAATATATGGCATGTCAGATGGTGATAAGGGCTATGAGAAATTGTAGCTGGAAAGGAGATTCAAGAGGATGGGGTGGAGGAAACAAGTCCCACTAATCAGGTGATATTTGTACAGCGACCTCATAGACATGAGAGAAAAAGTCTAGTATAAATGGGAAACAAGCATTCAGGGCCTGGTTGTGTACAAGTCCCAAGGCAGAACAGTGCTTTGAGTGTCTGAAAACAGCAAAGAAGCCAAGTGGTTGCAGAGGAGTGAAAGAGAGGAAAGGCCCTCGAAGCTGAAGTCAGAGGGAGCGGTGAAACTGATGATATTGAGCCCTGTAGGCCAATAAAGCTGTGGTCTTTTACTGTTAATCATATGGGTAACCACTGGAGGGTTAGAGCAGAGGAACTGCATTGCTGATGTCAGCTTTCAAAAGAACCTCTCTGGCTGCTTTGTGAAGAAAGAAGCATAGAGGGGTCAGGGAACACACAGGAAGATCACTTCAAGCCTGTGCCACTAATCGGCGTGAAATTCAAGGGGGGAGGGGGAGGAGTAGTTAAAAGTGTGGATGGATTTCGAAGACTTGGCCAATACAATCTACTGATGGACTGGATTTTCAACAGAAGTTACTTATCATGGAGCCAAAAACTTAGGAAATGATAAAGTTTAACTCCTCCTACTTGTATATGTGCCGTGATACAGGCCCTGGACATGAACCCTGGATCTGAGCACCTTGAACACACATTTTAAGAGAAGGTCTTCCAATCCCCCCAGGAAGATTTGCAAAAAAACAGCACTGGATAAACACAGGGAAGAGATGCCTAGCCTACCCAAAGGACCCACACTGTGAAATGCGAAGAAAGGAATGAGGGTGACCTTGATAACACTCTAGGTCAAACTTGCCCATGCCCTTTTGAATGGCACAAGTCAGGAGTGCAAGATGTGTGTGTTCAAAGGGGTAAAAGCAGAAAAAGAACTATTCTTTTATCCAGAGGAGTGGTCCAAAACCAATCTGTCAAAGAACGGGACGTGAGGCTTTACAACTGCTTCCTGGCTTTTAAATTCTGTTTGTCTAAGTCTATAACCACAATCCCTCCACTAAACAGAAAGGGTGTGGAATAAACTTTTGCCCATGCTTGAACACATTAAGCCTATGTACAGTCGTGACGTTGGTGACAATTTTTTTAACTCACTTCAATGGATATGACAAATCCTGATATTGTGACTTAACATCCCCTTCTCTTCTAAGTCTTTCCCACCACCTTATACCCATACTGGTTGCTGAATTTCACCAATCCCAGGATCAATGTTCCAAATATCTTTGTTAGTTTCAGCAACTATTTTACACCCCTCTGTAACTCATCCCAGGCCTTCATCCCTGATGACTCACTGTCATGTTACTAACCTTTTCTGCCCTCTGGAAGCACAGTCCTTCACTGCCTCAAAGGCAGTGACCTCCCATTTCTTCTCCACTTCAGCTACTTATAAACAATTACCTGGACTTTATCATAACTTATTATTAATCATCCTATCAAAACTTGAACTCTCTTTAAGCCGTCTCCAAACACAAACTCTTCTCTATTATCACTTCAAAAACCACATGACTACTGAACATTCTACCCTAACTACAGGATATAGGTCCCCTTGGCTTTTGTGTTTCATTAGACAGCCAAGAATCCACGATCATCCTTTCAGAGGATAATCTTACCAACAAGCAGGAATGACTTTTTCCCCTCATTTCTCTTGCATATTTCCATTTAGTCTCTAGGGATGACCTCTGTTTTGCAGACACCCATGATCACATTTTCCCAATTCTAAAAACAGATAAATCTGATATATTCTTCCACTGATGGCTCTGTACCACCTCTGCCTTCTGTACCAGGTTGCAGTCTGATTTAACTGCAGCCATGATATACCTGCTGGTCTCTAAAGGTAAATGTGTTTACAGCAACTGCTTTAATGCTCTGAAGCTTCAGCTCCACTCAATTCCACCAGCTCTTTTGACTCAGTATCTGAACTTGTCTCCTTCAGAGACCTAACAAAATGGAAGTGGATCTATCCTGATGGACTCACTACCTCATGCTGCTTCAGCAGAAGTCCAGAAAAAAGTCCTTTTCCCTGGTCACTTAGTCACTTCCCTTAGACTATCCAAACTCTCACCAAATGATGGTTTCATCAACAATGACTTGTACAAAAACATATGACAAGTCTGTGACCCAGTCTGCACAGAACCCGGGTCTCCCAATACCCAGCACGATGCTTTCCTTACCACATCCAGCATTTTCAGCACTGATTTCAGCACCTAATAAAGTCTTCTGATAGTGATAAAAATGAGTATGGCAATCAATTTTTAAAAGAGACCAATGATGACATCATCTTCTTCAAAAGATTCTTAAGGATTTGTATTTTTAGTACAGAATATATCGGCCTATTTCTGAGATGACAAAAAAAAAAAAGAAGCAATTGGTGATCATTTTCTAAATTTTATCCTGTGTGTGTGAGCTCACGAGCACATGCATGCATGCATACACACAAGAACTAAAGTCATTACCTCTTCTATAACCATCATGCCATAGTTAAGTTAAACACTTCCAAATGTGGCTGCTATACCGTTTCCTAAGAAATTCTTTTAAGGCACAAATGTGGCACTGAGCAAAAGTACAACACAACTGAAGTGTTGTATCAGGGGCCATGGTCTTACGTTAAACTATCTGTCATTTGTTTATAGATAGAGCTTTAGTAGAGGCTAAATGGCTATGACATCTAACTGACTTCTAGAGGTAAAAATAAAAGGCTTTCTTTTCTATGATTTACTGTCAATGTAAATTAAGTAGAGATTTTCCTGAAAGAACCATCCTGGAATGGAAGTACACATTCAGGTGAAGTAAAACAAACCATCCAGTTACCTCTTGTTGAATAAATATGACAAAATATTTGTGGGTGGTACCAAAAAAAAAATTCCCTCACTACATATAAGGCACAAATAAAATTTTAGTTTAAAATGAACATACATTATCAACATAAAATGCTAGTGAAATTACGAACTTTTTTTCTCTTAACTTACGAGAACTTTTCTCGTGTTTCTAAAAACGAGTATCTATTATTTGTGGTAGTAATAATTTGGTAATTTTTTTTGGCTAATGATTAGACAAGTCAGCCCATAAAGTAAGCCCTAAAGTATTTGACTTTTTCTAAACCCTATGAAGAATTAATGTTAACTTTTATATTTGAAAAAATTCTGAAAAAAGTAATAGCTTATATAATGTTTTTACATAGTATAGCTTCATAGAGAGTAAACAGTGGAGAAAAGTGACTTTTAAAATGTTATCACTACTTGAGGACACGGGGAGGGGGAAGGGTAAGCTGGGACGAAGTGAGAGAGTAGCATTGACATACATACACTACCAAATGTAAAATAGATAGCTAATGGGAAGCAGCCGCATAGCACAGGGAGATCAGCTCAGTGCTTTGTGACCACCTAGAGGGGTGGGATAGGGAAGGTGGGAAGGAGACGCAAGAGGGAGGAGATATGGGGATATATGTATACATATAGCTGATTCACTTTGTTATACAGCAGAAACTAACACAACATTGTAAAGCAATTATACTCCAAAAAAGATGTTAAATAAATAAATAAATAAAATGTTACCACTAAAAAAGAATTTATCATTTAATTGTCTGAAAACCATTTTAAGCAAGAACAGTTAGAGAAGTATACCAAATGTGTGATATTTTGTGCAAAAGAAATGCACTACAGTAATTTCTAAAAGTCTGTTTTTCCAGCCAAACTACTTAACTACCCTGTATAATCAAATGATACATTTTCACTTTAATTTCTCAAAATATCTCAAACCCATTATGTCTAAAACCAAATCAAGGGACCAAGTGGTGACCCTCCACTGGAAAACTACAAATTTTCTTCAGTAATTAGTATTCAGTCTCTAGGGTGATACTCAGAGATCTCTAGGGTGATCTAATGGTTTTAGCTTCTGTTAATGAAACTCTAATCAGTTATTATATTAGGAATTGCAAAATCGTGACTTTCTATCATTCCTCTACTTATAATAGCTGGCTTTTTTCTGTGAAGAAGAGCTTTTCTCCACCTCACCCTACCCCCAGAGAATCACTATAGTTCACAGATTTTCATTTCCTCCATTTGTGTTATAGTAAATCACAATCATTACTTTGAATCCTCTATTAATGCCTCTAACCCATGTTCTACAGTGCAGCCAAAGTCATTTTTTCTAAAAGCAAATCTTTTTCTCACCCTCTCTCTCTCACACACAGACAAAGACACGTTTAACATTTTAAGGGCTTCCCAATGCTCTTAGGAAAAAGACAAAAAAAATCACCCTTACCTCAACAGTATAAAGGCTATTCCCCTACTGGAATGTTCTCCCCAACCACTTCTTCCTACTGAACTCCTATTGATCAGTTTTAGTCTTCAATCAATCCCTTTCTCTGAGAAAACTTTTAACTATTTAACCTAACTTTGCAGTACTTAAGACAGTTGGCTTTTATATTTATTTGCATGGCTACTGGCTTTAGCCCTCCTTTACTAACTTAACTGCAAGTAACATGAGGGCAAGAACAGAATCTGTTATTGTTTTACCCAGCACAGTGCCTGCAACATAGTAAATGCTCAATAAATACCTGTTGAATAAATAAATAAATGAACCCAATGCATGGTGTCACTAATTATTTTTATTTACCCTTAAACTATTTAGAGACAGAATGGAAGTGTCTGTAAAAGATGCATAAACAATCAAAGTCCCCAGGACTTATCATTGAGTACATCTACAATTAGCTAAAAAGGAAAAGCAAAGCCCTAAGCATTACAAAGGCAATACTGCTGAACCACTGCTGTAGTTTTCCTTTTTTTAATCAAAAATATTTTTTGGCAATCTGGATCAATGGATCAATGGACTACCCTGAAAAAACTGAAATGCAGAAAGGCCTTTACCACGTCATTGGTCATGTCTAAAAATAACTTTCCTTTCTTCTGTAGAATAAAGAATTCTCTCTTATAGCAAACACTTTGTGTCATAGCAAAAGCGACATAACATGATCCATTAGAGCTTTGACAACTTTCTTACTCCAAAAATTAGCTAAAGAGTATTATTTTGGCTCGATCTATATGTAGTTGTTACTGACTGGATTTTGAAATTTCAGCAGCAAAAGCAAATTCTCAACACAAGAGAAATGGTTGCTAAGTTATTCTTTACAAAGGTACTATTTCTAATATTTATGCTAATACTCATCAACCTTCAGACTACATAATAGAGCCTTAATAAAATGAACCTTAATCAAGTAGACTATTTTATAAACAATTTGGTAGAGGTCACTAGGGTTTTTTTTTTCCTGGCTAAGAGTGATCAAATAGATAGCCTGGCAAAGGCATGCTCATGTAGGAAAACTACTGAAACCCAATACAACCTCTAGCTTGTGCTAAAATGTTCAGCCCTGCGGACACATGCCAACTAGACACATGGTAGCAGAGCCTGCTAATCACAATTACTAATACAATTTCCAGATACCACTTAAGAACAAAAACTCCTGCTCTGAAAGTCTTACTATTACTACCAACCTGCAAGCAAACAGATCATGTTGAAAGAAACGTTCCATTCTAGGCTGGACTATTTTAAATTTCTGGTGGCAAAACACTGCAGGCTTGAATCTCTTTTCTTAGACATAAGGAGCATGAAGAAATAGTTACATGGAATTTCTCCCTACATGCCTCTGAGGAATATCATGGACAACTTAACGCTTGTAAAATCAAAATTTAAAAAAAATGATGTTTTGCTTTTAGTATGTGTATCTGCTAATTCAAATTTCTGTCATATTATAAGTTGAAAGCTATTAGGTGGGATATAAGATATCCTTCCCAAAGACTGATTCATTGTCACTGAGCAAAACAGCAAACTGGGCTGGAAAACTATACAGAGAGGCTCTATGTTTCTTCTGCTCTGTCTTTGTAATTATACTAAGTAGTCAAGATTGAGAGATAGCTGAGAGCAGTGGAATTTTACCAATTAAAAAGAGTTACTTCGTGTGTGTGTGTGTGTATATACATATATATATATGTGTGTATATATATATATATATATATATATATATATATATATATATATATATATATATAGCCCACCTGTAAAGTTCCTAATCATAAAGAAATTTTCCAGAAGGCAAGATAATTTTATTGCCTGCAAAAGTTTTGTCATTGCGTAGTAATAACATTCAAAACGTATAGGACAACCTAATCAGATTATAGAATGTGATAATACTTTCTATAATTCTCATGTTATTTATTTTCCCTTTTTTTTTTACACATTCATCACTATTTTAATATATTAAGACAGGTGTTCTTGCTAACACAAGTGGTAGGAAATAAAGGGAAAAAAGAATCATAGGGGATTATTTGGGGTTGGACACTGCTGCTATGGCTAAAATATTGAGCCTGTTGTCTCAGTTTTTACACAGTATTCTCAATAAATATGTAAAGAATAAATTAAAACATGCTCAATTTCTTTTATGAAGTGAGCATTGAGAGACTCTCACCAGAAGTAATAATGTCTTAGTCAATTAGTAAGCAATTATTGAAGGTTTCCTAGATGTTAGAACGACCACTACACAGAATTAGAGTTAAATTTTATGGTCATCTATATCAATTTCTTTTCTGATGCTTAAATTCTCTTTCTCTTTCAACTCCAGCACAAGTTATCCAGCCTCTTATAAAATATTTCCAAGAATGGAAAGTGCATTGTCTCTTAAGGAAGCTCATTTTAGTATCTAGATTAAATTGTTAAGAAGTTCTCATCTCTGTTCTCATTTATCAAGTATTCATTAAGGAAACACTATGTACCAAGTACCGAGCCAGGGTTTCAGCATGGTCCCTGCCTTCATGAGGCTTACAGTCTAGTGGGAAAGAGAAAAAATCACGGAAAATGACTACAAAATACACATTTTGATAAGTTATTGGAATGAAAGCAAAAGCTGCTTGGCACATGGTAAGTCCAAAATAACACAATATTAAATGAATCAATGGAGAGGTGATGAGAGTCTATAAAACAGGAAGAGAAATGATTTAGACTGAGGAATCTGGGAAGGCTTCTTGGAAGAAGTGGCATTTAAGTTAAGATCTGAAGGATAACTAAGACTTCATCTGGAAAAGACCCAGGAAAAATCGTGGCCCCTTCCATTCCTAAAATAATATGACTGGGACTATACTGGAATGAGCATGTGTTTGGTGGCGGAGATGGGGCATGGGTGGACTGAAGAAAGCTCAAGAAGTTGCAGAAGTTTTTCAGGCCTAGTAAGGATATTAGATTTTAGTCTAAATAAAATTAGAAATCTGTTGAAGAGCTTTAGTCAAGGGGGATGAGATGATCAGTTTTTGTTTTTGTTTTTAAGTCCCTCAGTCTGCTTTCCTGTTAATTTGGCCCTCACCCTGATTTCTATGGCTGCAAAGAATAGGTCTCATTCCTCTTTTTACGACTGTACTCCATTCAGGCAACCGAGGGAAAAAGAAGCCCTAAGACCTGAGCAAATGTGGCCAGGGTTTCAGGGAAGGCTCTGCGTGGTGACCATGCGGATGCACAGTACTCCCGGGGCACTGCTGAGTCCCCAGTGAATTCTGATCCAGTCAACTGACCCACACACGGTTCAGTCAGGATGGGTGTAAGCTTGATTGGAGGCCAGTGCCCAACTACCCAACTTGGACAGATTTGTCAGGAACTGACAGACCATTCATAAGAGAGCACAGTTACCTATTTATAGTTGATCGCAAAGTGTGACTGCAATTAACTACTTTTAACCATTAAAGGTGACATTTTCCAAAGGTACAAACTTCTAGTTAGAAGGTGATTAACTTCTGGGGATCTAATATGCAGCATGGTGACTATAGTTAACAATAGGTTATTATATACTCGAAAGTTGCAAAGAGAGGAAATCTTAAAAGTTCTCACCACAAAAACAAAAGAATGTAATTATGTGAGGCTATGGATGTGTTAACTAACCTTACTATGGTAATCACTTCTCAATATATACGTGTATCAAATCATCGCATTGTACACTTTAAACTTACATAATTTTATACGTCAATTATATCTCAGTAAAGTTGGGGGAAAAGGTGACATTTTCATACCTGAATTAGGAATTTAACTCATATTATTTTGTAAAGATATTTTGTGCCTTTGACATATTCAACATACTTTAAAAACTAAAAATTGCTTCAGGTAAAAAAATCAATGTGTACACTGAAAATGCATAAATTTGGAATTCAAATCTGAAAGTATTGACCAATTATCCTCTCTCTAGGTTCTGAAATAAAAATCAAGCCAGCCTCTTGGACGATCACATTGCGAGGACTCAGCACGGCTGGATAAAAAGCACTGTTGCAGTAAAGTAGGTCCTTTCTTAGAAATGGAGCAGACAAAGCCTTTCATTTATTATTTATAGTGCCTTGTGCCCATGTCAACTCCTGATTAATAATTAAAATTAATCTCATTACAGAAGATTTCATTACAGGATAATTTAATTAAATGATGAATTGGCTCCCAGATGTTACCTTCTGTGCCATCTTTTAAATAATGCTGATGATGACACAGGGATTCGCTAAGTATCAGTCTGGCCTTAAGAAAATGAATTATTTATAGGGTTCTGCCATTCTGCCGACAATAAATGATACTGATCACACCTATGCTGTATCCTTCTCCAAAGTCACATTTTCACAAGATTTCTGATATTTTCACAAAATTTTTAACGTCCATTGGAAATTTAGGGCCATCATTTTGTCAGTCATAAAAATATGTTTATTTGGCGAAAATTCTAATTCACAGAACCTATTCATTTTAAAGGAGAAGTATACAAAGGAATCTCAGAATGTAAAATCTGAAATTTCAACTTCAAAATAACAATGAGGAGGAATATATTAATCAGTTTTTGCACTTCTGGAGCAAAAAAGTTCAATTATGCAAAATAATCAAGCAACATTAGTAATAAAACTTCAAAATTTTGGTTGATTTCTATACAATGAAAAAGTCCCCAGTAAAAAGAGTCTCACGAAGTCAATGTATTTTTTTCAATTTGCCATGAACCAACATAAAGCACTATTTTTAAGGGCTTCCATACCACATACTTCACTGTTATCCTGCTTTCACTGCACTTTGCAGAAGATACATATGCTGATAAATCTGCATAAGAAGAAATGAAACCCATCAAACCAGACTTTTAGGGGGTGAAAATATTTAAGAGACATTTCTTTATTAACTTGGGGAAAATCTGAGCTTTCTGAATGCCACAGTGCATGACAAAATCTAGGCCATTTCAAAAATTATCAGCCAAACATATAGGTTTTAATTATTCTGCTTGGTTTATTTTAAGGCTTTTGATCCAAAATAAGATACTTATACATTAAAATCTCAGTCTAAGACAGTAGTTTTGGATTTTTGTTATTTCTACTAGCAGAGGACAGATTTTTCTTAAATGGGATTTAGAAAATTAAGTTAGGAAATGTGACATAATCTTCCTATAAAGAAATGTACTGCTCAAAAAGATACATGCACCCCGATGTTCATGGCAGCACTATTTACAATAGCCAAGACATGGAAGCAAGCTAAGTGTCCATCAAAAGAGGAATGGATAAAGAAGATGTGATGTGTGTGTGTGTGTATGTGTATATATAATATATAGTGGAATATTACTCAGCCATAAAAAAGAATGAAATTATGCCATTTGCAGCAACATGGATGGACCTAGAGATGATCATACTAAGTGAGAAAGACAAATATCAAATGATATCAGTTATGGGTGGAATCTAAAAAAATGATACAACTAAATGTATTTACAAAACAGAAATAGACTCTCAGACATAGAAAACCAACTTATGGTTACCAAAGGGGAAAGGGGGAGGAGGGTTAAATTTAAGAGTTTGGGATTAACAGATACACACTACTATATATAAATAGATGACCAACAAGGACCTACTGTATAACACAGGGAACTATATTCAATATCTTATAATAACTTATAATAGAAAAGAAGCTGAAAAAGAATATATGAATATATGTGTGTGTGTGGTATGTAACTGAATCACTTTGCTGTACACCTGAAACTAACACAGCATTGTAAATCAACTATACTTCAATTTTTAAAAAAGGGATTCGCAACGTTTTAGAAGTGTAACATACAACATACATACAACAAAGAACATAAACCTTAAAAAAAAAGAAATGTATTGCTTCAGTAGTGTTGTTTTTTTTTTTAAACTCATTAACAGAGTGGGTAATTTATAATTACAGAGCAATAAATTGTACTGTCATATCTTTGACATACACTATTTGCTGGCTCATCAGCAATATAACTGCTATAATCAAAGCATCTCAGAGGTGGATCATATCTTGAAAGGCACCATCTAGAAGTCTCTTCTATCCAATGTATGAATTCCCTCAACATTCAACAACAAGGAGATGGTCTTGATTTGAGTATCTCTACCAGAGCCACAGTCACAATTTTTCAGGGCAGCCTATTTCATTTTCAGTCAGCTGATAAGATTAGAAAGTTCTCATACAGGCCCTGTCTGAATCACTTGAGATTTTCCACTTTTTTCCCTTTTTCTCTCCTTCATACTATACATTTTTCATTCAACGGGCAAGTTCCCATCTCTGGCCAAGCTGATCTACCTTCCTTGGATAGCTCTTGCTTATTCCTTTGCATTTTGATCTCCTTCTCTGCCAAATCAGATCATTTCTTCTTTAGAGTTGATCCCAAACATGTCCCATTTACTTCAACAAGTAATTCTTATTAACCCTATTGTGGTTTCTATCATGTGGATTTACATGCAGGTATATACTCTACAACAATGGCAGGTCTCAAGCAAATAACACAGAGAATTGTGGGAAAATGTTATGCCTTTTGAGAAATACCAAGTATTTAATTCTATCAGTATGAACTGGTAACAGTGTTACAAGAAGACATACGACTACTTATGCAATGTAAAATCAGTCATAAGCATACATAGTTCTCACAAAATTATTTAAGTTAATAACTCACCCAAGACTGGATGTTTCCAAGATTTTCTATTAATTGATGTGTGTGACTTGTTCTTTCATAGTAGACAGGTTAAGCTTTTCTAAAACTATAAAAAACATTTTTTTGCTGTGAATTGGGAAAAAATTATCATTTCACTTCCAATTTCCCAGCTAGAATTTCAGCTCTTTCATGAGGGGTTACATTGCCATTTTTTATATTCCTCTTTAGTATCTGTAAATGTTTTATAGTAGTTACTCAACAGGTATGGGCTCTAGACTGGGAATGGATTTGCTAGTGCAGAATAAGACTCTTAGGGTAGATATTATGTATATTAGGAAAATAGAAAAGGGAAAAATAAACTCAAAAATGTTTTAAAACTTCAAAAAGTTTGGATGGTATAAAAACAAACCCAATCATTGAATCACAATATACTAGAATTAATTGTCACCACTCCAAGAACTAGGAAAGGCTGCTGCTTTAGGAAGCAACATTAACATCCATTGATGGAGGAATGGATAAAGAAGCTGTGGTATATATATACAATGGAATATTACTCAGCCATAAAAAAGAATGAATAATGCCATTTGCAGAGGCATGGATGGACTTAGAGATTGTCATACTGAGTGAAGTAAGTCAGACAGATAAAGACAAATATCATATGATTTTGCTTATATGGGGAATCTAAAAAAAATGTTACAAATGAACCTATTTACAAAACAGAAATAGAGTCATAGATGTAGAAAACAAACTTACGGTTGCCAAGGGGGAAAGACAGGGGGAGGGATAAATTGGGAGATTGGGATCGACATATACGCACTACTATATATAGAATAGATAACTAATAAGAACCTACTGTGTAGCACAGGGAACTCTACTCAATACTCTGTAATGACCTATATGGGAAAAGAATCTAAAAAAGAGTGAATATATGTATATGTATAATTGATTCACTTTGCTGTACAGCAGAAACTAACACAACATTGTAAATCAACTATACTCCAATAAAAATTTATTAAAAAAAAAAAAGATTAGGCAAATAAATAAAAGATACTTTGAAAATGACAGAGTAGAAAAATTTCCTTACACTCCAGTGGTCCTCTATTTTTTTTGAACTGAATTAAACCTTCAAGATTTTGAAGTTGATATCAGATGAGACTCTCACGTAAACATCCAGTACCATTTTTATAAGTCAAATGTTTACCTGTAATGTCTTCTGCAAACCTGTGGATTTATCAAAACAATCCATCTTCAAGATTTTAAAATTCATCAATATTGAGTCTTTTTTTTAAAATCTGTGAATGTCTTTATTTTCCTTTATTTATTTATTTATTTATTTTTCAATATTGAGTCTTGAGGGACAACTTTCTATATACACACTTGTCTGGTATTTCTTGCCTATTTCTCTATCCATACAAAATACTGAACTGGATTTAATAGTGACTACACTTGAAAATATTTATCAGTGGAGGAAAACTAGAAGTTAATGTTAAATAAATGACATATAGGAGACAGATTTTATTTCTCTATATATTTCATTTTCTCCCTAAAAGCAGATTATTTAAACCAGGTATTTTATCTCTTTAGAGAATGCTAATGAGTATTATTATTTATTGAGCATTTAATATGTGTTAAATGATCACTACCAATATTTATCTAAATAAAGCCCTAAATCCATTAAATGAAATAGGTTAATTTCTCCTACAGTAAAGATAAAGATAGTTAAACAAAGGTAACTTAATTTGCCAACAGTCATACAGCTAGTAAATGGTGGAACAGGGATTAAAAACCTGTCTGTGTGATTCCATATAATAATAATAACTTTCAAAAAAATTTTTAATAATACCATTTTTTAAATGTTGTTAGTGTCTTGCATGTCTTATCTCATTAAATCTTTACATAACCAACCCTATGAAATTGGGTACTTTTTTTTTTTAATTGAAGTAAAATTGCTTTATAATGTTGTGTTAGCTTCTGCTCTACAATGAAGTGAATCAGCTATCTGTATACCTATATCCCCTTCCTCCCACCCCCCAATCCCACCCCTCTAGGTGGTCACAGAGCACCGAGCTGAGCTCCCTGTGCTATACAGCGGGCTCCCACTAGCTATCTCTTTTACACATGGTAGTGTATTTATGTCAAACCGAATCTCCCGTTTGTCCCACCCTCCCCTTCCCCCCCGCTGTGTCCACATGTCTGTTCTTTACATCTACGTCTGTACTCTCAACAGCACTAGTTTTAGGATGAGAAAACTACTCATAAAGAGGTAAAATAATTTTCCTACTACTAAGGTGGAGAACCAAGCTGTAATATCATATCAGGCAGTCTGACTGCTTGGCATTGCTCTTAACCTCTCCTCTAACATCACATTCTCAAAGCCTCTATCTAACCCCTCCTTTCCCCCAAAGGGTTACACTGGTTATGTATATGATCCTGAACTTTATTAAAAGTCTACCAGCTCAACCCATATGGAAGTGACACAAACCAGATTGCAGTCTCTAGGAACTTCTTCCATCTCACATCTCCCAATCCACACAACCTGTCATCTATGTCATTTAACACATATTAAATGCTTAACACATATTAAATGGACAACGGCAGTGGCCTCCTACCTGGTCTTTAAGCATCTAGTTTTTTCTCTCTCCAGGGCATATACCTACGAAACAGTCTCTATAGATTGATTTGTAAGAAAAGAATGACTATTGCTCAATATAATTTCTAGAAATTTTCTGATATAAAAGATAAAGAATCACTAGTTTCTTGTGCATGTCCACTTACTGAATTGTATCCAGAATTTTGACTCTAGAATTGTAAAAGACAATTTAGAAGCAGAAAACCTCCTAGTACGTTTTTATCACTGAGGGAAACCAATACTTTTAGCCTAGTTTTTTTTTTTTTTTTTTACATCCTGTGAATCTCAAATTCCTCCCTGTGTTGCTCCCTATGTATCATGACCAATATGGGATCCCACTGATCTTTTCTCTGGTTTTAATTTGTTTTTAATTTATTTGTAATATCTTTGAGCACTAATTTTAAGGTTCTGTGAAAAATAGCTCTTAAAATCAATATTAGTGTTTTATTAGTGTTTAACTAACAATAACTGTAAGATGTAGGGATTTGAACAGAAGATCAAATTACATATCACTGCACTGAAAAGAAGGAACATAATCTCTACTTTGACATAACTCATGCTGGGCCAAGGGTGAGGCTTGAGTCTTCAGCAACAGGTACCCTTGGGAGGTCAAGAAATAGGGAGGATGGAGACAAGGAGAGAGCCCAAAGAGGCTTGGTTCAGGCAGGCACTGAGAGCCCGGAAAGGCCAAGTGATGGAACAGGCAGAGCCACTGGAGACCACAATGCCATCTGTTTTTAAAGAACAAAGGGAGTCAGCTAGCTGCCCATTAGGCAGCACTTTAGCCACAGCGAAGAAATGAGGAAGATAAGTCAGATCTCTAGAGAAGAGTGAATCACCAAGTCCAGCCAAGCAGGCAAGATCTCAATCCCAACAGAGGATCAGAGCCCTCTAAACACAAGGGGGTGGACGGGTCCAGTTCTGCAGCCGCAAAGCCCTGCCCAATGTTGACCCGCCCTACCAGACACCACTGACGGCAGCAGAACTCACCCCACTCTGCCAGCTTAAGGGGCTGAGGTCCCCCAGCACATGTCAAGCTCTAGTCAAGATTGGCTCTGGATCTGGGCTGCCCTGGACATCACTGCCTCCACATGTGAAGGAACAGAAAAGAAGGCAAAGGCTGCACCTGTCTTCCCAAATCTGAACCCGCAAAGAGGCGTGGAAGTCCCCTCAGGGTCTTCCTAGGAAAGGATCTATAAAGCATTAGAGGCAAAGAGGCAGACCCCGACACAGGAACTGGCAGATACAGCGTTACGACAGAACTATAAGGCAGGTGGGTGATGTTAGAGAGGGTTCAGTTTATCACTTGTGAAAAGCTAGTGGCTGCTGGGAGAAAGGGAGTGTGGCAAGGGTTGAGGTCAGCAAACTTACTTTCTGCCTTCCTGTAGCTGAGCCAGCCGGAAGCACACAGCCACACCCATTACTTTACCCATTGCCTATGGCTGTTTTTTCCTGCAGGGGCAGACTGAGTCATTGAAATCAGGACAATACGGCCACAAAACCTAAAACATTTACTACCTGGCCCTTTGCACAAAGAGTCTGCTGATCCCTGCCTTAGAGAAATACCTGTCTATCTATATGCAAATTTATACATGCAGATAAGTGCACACAATGAAAATTTAGAATTTTAAGATTTGAAAGAACAGACCATAAAAACATCATAAAGTCAATCTCCACAGCTAACCCACACTAATAAGATGGATCACACAGATGTGGATATAAACAGTAGTAATTCTGATCATGACAAAATGGTCCACACCAATAAGATATGCTCTTTCAGTTCTCTGTCTGTCTGTCTGTATGTTTTTTCCCCACCCCATCAATGTTTGCCTTCCACAATATGCTCTATAAGTTTCCAGGAAAAAAACTAACAAAACTTGAAAGACATTCATTTGATTTTTTTTATATTGGCTTATTTTTCTAATAAAAAGTTTTCTTTAAATTTATTATTATTATCATCATTATTATTAAGATCTATACTCAAGAAAGCCCATGAAAATTTTCATTCAACAAGTATTTACTGAAAACCTACTCTGTGCCATAAGCTATGCTGGGATCCAGTTTGGACCAGAAAAATAACCTAGCATTGGTTTTCTATCTTTTCCCTTTCACAGGAAACCTCTATTTTCCCGACACAGTAGAAGGATTTTGTACATTTATTTTACATAAAAATAGTTCATAAAACCAAAATAATAAATACCAGTATATGAAAGAAGCACTTCTAAATTGAGTTCTTGAAAAAAGTTGGTGGTCACGTATTAAATTTGACACTTCTCTCACCACAAAATACCAAAAACAAAAACCAAAAAACCCCAGAATTTTAAATCTTCAAAGATTTTAGATTTCTTATATTTTCTTCAAAATTACAGAAGCTGAAATATTATTATAGACACTGCTTGAAATTATCTTGGGGGGAGTAGAATACAGTATAAATTTTCTGTCCTATGAAGAGACACACTGTATAAAAAATAGTGCACTTTTCCAAATTTAAGAATTTTAACTATGTTTCTAATATGAAGCTACAGCAAGATTTGTCATCAGTTGAGAGGTTATATGAATTATATATGAACTGGTATCCAATTTTCAAGTTGCCTTTGAAAACCTGAGGAGCTTATTTTCAAAATTAGAAAAATAAATCAATAATATCTGAACTTGTTCAGATGGAGGTAGAAATTTCTTTAAAAGTTAATGGATGAGTTTTAACCCCAAAGAAGTCCTTTTATTATCTGAGAAATACGAGTGGCTACCCAGATAGATCCAGATACTACACCAAGGAGCTTCTTGTAGATGTGTTTGTACCACCTCTTCCTGATATGTGCCTTATCACCTGAGGAGAGACTATGAAACATCTTTAAGATTACAGAAATAATGGTGATAATTTTATCATTTTTGTCTATGTTAACACATAAAACTTAGTTATTGGAAAATAAGTTTTTGAAAGTATTGACCCCTGATACATTCACTCCTATTCCTCTTCCTGCTCTCTCTCTCTCTCACACACACATACACACACATTCACATGCACTAATAATCCTTGATTATCCACTAGAACCACATTATCAACTATTAAGTTATTACATACTTGGTAAAAAATGCACATTTATGCTGAGCCATTTGGGGATACTAATAATGATAGTTTTAGTAAGAAATGAAAGCACTGTCTTTGAATTTTATAACTGTTTCTGTTAACCAAAGTTTATATAATTTTTCAGCCTCTAATTCAGATGCATTACACTGCATCTTTATTTTAAAAAAAAATGGAAAGAACCAGTAGCAAGACCTTTTCACTTTTGTTGAAATTCAAACTCAGAAACCTAGGCAACACTCTGCAGTTCAGAGTCTCAAAGCTCTCCTTGGAGTCACTTTAATTCTTAATGTCTTAATTACTTGCACTTATTAAATAATTGAAACTCACTAGCAAACAAAAGACGAGATGGCTATCCTTCTCCCTGACCAACATGATGGCATGAGCTTATTTGAAAAAGAGAAAAACAAGAATTATGGTGGCTTGGGGAGATGTGCTAATGAGTAGAAAAATGTAAAGCCTGTAGTCATCATGGGTTTTTTGATACTTACACACACACACACACACACACACAGATTTTGTACTGACATATATTAGATATAGATATATAGAATGGAAATGCATTTTGTCCTGATCAATAATACTTATATTTAGAAACAATCACTAGAATCATAGGCCCTCAAAGATAGCAGGTTAGTTAGAGATCAACTTGTTATATTTCATTAGCAGCAGGTATGTGCTGTGCACATGCAAATTTTGTAAGGCACAGAAAGTCTAAAATGTATTTGTAAAATATGATCATTTTATGCTACTAGTTTTAATTAAAGTTCTGTACCTTGGTTCATTCAGTATTTGTAAGGCATACTGCTTCTGAATTTCTTTTATATATGTCTATTCACGAGATTCATTGGCAATTATAGCATGTTACAATAGTCAAGATATAGTCACATCACATAATGTGTATCATATAAAAGTCAATGCAACTTTACCTCAGAATCAGCTCCTACTACTGACATTCCGGTGTCTGTTCCTTTGGAAAACAGCCTCAATTACCATGAGGTTCAATATTATAAATATTTTAAAGAGGGAATTGTAAGCATTTGCTAAATAAATTAATGAATAAAATTAGCTTCAGGTTTACTCATTCACTATGCTTTCTTCTCAGTAGCCTTGTATTCCAAGTGTTCAAAGTCTTCAGGCTTTTATAATTATATACTAATCATGTGTTTCTTGTAGGAAAAGCCATCTTTGATTCTGGGTAGAGTGCAGACATCAATGGAAGACTGTCTATGATACTAGACACAAATATTCATATCTAAAAATTAAAGGAGAACAGTCTTTTATAGCACAATGATTATACAACTCAATTTTCTGTAGAGGCCTTGGTTTACTTATTGTCCTATATTACTACTTGTAGTGCCTTTTTCTACTCTCAGAAGTGTCTCGGTTTAAGGAATAAATAGTAAAGCCATTCAATCTAAAGAACCAATGCTCACCCTTTTACCCTTCAGTAATTATTACCTATATCTGGTCTCAACTTCCAGTCAAGATGCTTCCATATTGTCAATCACTGACATACCTCTGGTGGCTCAAAAACCATAACAATAATAAACACAATAGGAAAATATAAAGTCATAAAGCTGTAATTGAGATTTTTTAAAAATATGGTAATTATCTTTAGGCAAGAAATGGGAAAAAAAAAATAAAAAATAAAAAAAAATAAAAAAATAAAAAAAAGAAATGGGAAAATAGCTAAGGGAGGCAGAAGCCATGGACCTCTATGTCTAGAAGCAAGTGGAAAAACCTATGGCCTCAAAGTCTAGAAGCAGGTGGGACTTAGGCTCCTAAGAATCATGAGGTCGGGGACCACACCCAGGATCACTAATTGAAACTAAGCTAAATGAGGCTTGATTGCCTCTCTCACACCCAATTTAATTTCATTGTGAAAGACTGTGTGGAAAAAAAATTTTGCAAACAACAACTCACAGAAATTTAAAAAGAACAGAAGATATAAATATTACAAACTGAAAATATTGAAAGGAAATTTAAAATTTTGTTGAAATAAACAGACGTTGCAGAGCAATGAGAGGATCTACCACATATCTGATAGCAGTTGTAGAAAAGAGATTATAAATATATTTTATAGATAAAGATATACAGATTATGGATAAGATAATAGATAAAAAATACTTGGAGATATAAAAATAAGAATTTTCAAAAAGTTATATCATTCTTCAAGTCAATAATTTACTCTGATATCATACAGGATAAATAAAGCTAAATCTATACCTACATATAACATAATAAAATTGCAAACAAAAGATTAGTTACTGTCAAAAGTCATTAGAGAGAAAAAGAAATGGCAGATTATTAACAAAGGAGCACCCATTGGAATGACAGGAGTTTCTAATCAGCAACAGAGGTCCTTCATTTATTCAAAAAATATTTTATTTTTTATTGTGCTCCAGGCAGAAGACAATAAGATAACATCTTTAAAGTGCTAAGGAGAAAATAAATGTTAATTTAGAATTTTATACCCAGCTAATTTATTATTCAAAAATGAAATTTTTAAAAAGCCACCCTTAGACCAACTCTGAGTCAATTATTTAAAGATATACTTTACTACGTAGAAAAATAAATCCATAAGGATGCAACAGAAGGAAAGAGAAAAATATATTGTAAATTTAATCAACTATTTACTGTAAAATAATAATTAGATTCCATTACAAAAAACGTAGAACTGAAACTTTAGTCAATGTTAACAATGAGAATTATCCACTGAGCATTTATAACGTGGCAAGGTATATTCAGAAAGAGGATATAAATACAGATTAACTCCAGACTTTAAAATGTATAATAATTTATGTGTATTTAAAAAGTAAAGTGATTCCTAAAGAAGTAGAACTACAATGTAACTTTCTAATAAGCAGAGTAAAAGTAAAACAAAATACAGAAAGCTTTAGCAATCCAGTAGAGCACAGGAAGGGGGAAAAAAAAGAGCAAAACAAAAGAATGGTAATTGAAAACTCAAAAGAAGATAATAAAAATAAATATAAATATATCTGCAAACACAAGAAGTGTTAACAATAAACTTCCTAATTCAAAGACAGGAATTATCAGAGCTATCTAAAAATAAAGAAATCAAGCTTGTTCTGCTTGGAAGAGACACCCCTAAAACAAAACCATGCAAAACAACTGTTTTAAAAATGAGAGTATGGGGATGGAAAGAGAAACGCTGAACAAATACTAACCAAAAACAAAACTAATATAGTAATGTTATGAAAAAATAAAGTTAAAGTAAAAAAAAAAAAAAATAGGAGTAAAAAGATACATTGTCTACTAACAGAAGGGAAAGTCCAGCAAGAAGATAGAATAATTACAAACTTGTATGCACACACAACATAATCTCAAAACATACAAAGTAAAAACCGAGTCACAGAGTAAAAAGAATAATAATAAATAACAGACACAATCTTAAAGGGAGATTTTTATTCATCTAGCTTCATGGCAATTGATATCTAAATTCTGACTGCTAACTCTAAACACAGAAACACAATCCCCCAGTTGTCTCTAGACTTGAAATTCTCCACCATTTGAAAGATATCACCATGTGGATATCCTCAAAGATTTAAGCAAATCCCTGAGAATAAAAAAACCCCACCCAAGAGCTGTGAAGAGAGGTTTCCTGGGGTCTAAAATCCGGTAAGGGAGGTTGAAGAGGGGAAGCGTGGATAGGGTTTTATTATGCTCTAGACTCCCTCTAGAAGGAGGGCTGACTAGATGGCATAGCCTTTGAGCTGCCTGCTGCAAGTGCGGTTAGTGAAAATGCTTTAAATGTGGTCTCCTGTAAGTAGATTCGCTGCTTGGACACAACTCCACAGATTCATACAGACTTTAGAAAAATGGTATTTTTTGTTCAGATGATCACATTCATACAGTGTTGACTGCCTTAAAAAAAGTAAAAAGTGAATGATGCCAAAGGAAGTGAAAGAAGAAAGTAGAAAGTGCAGTCCAGGACTCAACAGGGAAACCCAAAATTAGAAACACTTAGATAAAATGAGAGGACAATAATAGGTAAAAATAAGCACAAATGGCATCCGTAAGTGGTGTTGATAGTGGTACAGAACATGTTCAGGTATCCTGGGTGTTTAAAAGGGCAGTTAAAGCTGCTGAAGTAACTAAATTAGTTCAAGAGACTCTGGATGGTGAAAAAACATTTGTTTACTTTTTGAACTGGAGCATATGGACAGCAGAATAAAAAGAGCATCCAGAAAGAATAAACCAAGTGCAAGTTTTATCAGATGAGAGACAGAAGGCATGAAGGTGAACACAAAAGTGCCACAGGAACTAAGGTGTGAAAATAACTAGGACAAGCAAAGAGATGCCATTAGTTTTTGCTTACCTCCACAGACAAACCACAATTTTCTCTAACAGTTTATTCACTGTCAGAAAAATCTTTACATCAAATTCTAAACAGTCACCAAAGAGTATTTGGCTACAAAATTCTGTTTCTAAGTTTGTTATAATTCTGCTCACATCTTCCCCTTTAGTTAGTTCTATGTTCAGTGGAGCCGGCAAACAGTAACCAATCACACCCACAGAAAGTTCCAACAATTACCACAAATCAGACTTAAATTGCTCACAAAGTGTCATGCTTCAGAAAAAAAGCAATTCCACTTGAACAACCACATGCTAAGAAACAAAGCACTAGGACATCATCACCCTGAACTATAGATCAACAAACAAATACAAGTTAATTTCCACAAAAGTATATATTTTTATCTGAAAAGCTGCAAGAATAAAAGCAAGTGTCATTACAAGATAAATAGTGTGGTTCCACTTGTATAAGAGATAAATGAGGGACTTCCCTGGTGGTCCAGTGGCTAAGACTCCACGTTCCCAATGCAGGGGACCCAGGTTCGATCCCTGGTCAGGGAACTAGATCCCACATGCCGCAACTAAGAGTTCGCATGCAGCAATCGAAGATCCCGCATGCCGCAACAAAGATCCCGTGTGCTTCAACTAAGACCCAGTGCAGCCAAATAAATAAATAAATAAATATTTTTTAAAAAAGAGATAAATGATACATGGATGAATGGATGAATGATTAAGGGTGAGACTGAGAATGGTTATATAAAAATTCAGATGGATACACACAAAACTATTTATGTGGATATCACCTAGGGATTAGGAGTGTCATGATGGGAAGGTGCCATTCTTTTTTATTTCATATACTTAAGAACAGTTTGACTCCAGAAATTGAATACGGGTTATTTATCATTATTTTTATGTTTATTAATCTAAGCAAATTATTCTGAATAGTGGTATAACAGTAATAAATATAACTTAGAATTCTGTTAAATTAGGATTATTCCAACATAAAACCAAAGAAGGAGACCAGAAATACACTGTTATTATTAGTACTTAATACAAATTGTTAATAATAAAATCATAATTACTTTGGTCCCAATGCTTGCCCAGAACTGATGACTGGATTTGTTACATGAAGTTGAGATTCTTTAGAGCATTATGAAGATCTGCAGTCACTTATTTGGTAGTTACAGGTGTGGACTATTAGCTGTTGAAATGAGCTGCCTCTGAGTGTTTCCATTTCTCAAGGTCCCAGAGCCTTCTGACCTTTTGATATACCAAGAGAATGAACAGAGCTGTACAGTTTTGAGCAGCTGCTTGATGGTGATAACATCTCCTAGGGTAGACTCTGTCTCCTAGCCCCATTTCTGTCTCTCTTTGTCATTTTCTTTCTTGTGCCAAAATGAACAAGGAATTTAGATGAGGCCCCAACAGTCTAAAATGAATAAAGCAAGCTTAGGCTTCTATGCAGGCCAAAAGAAGAAAATGCTGTTAAGCTACTCGGACACAGGGAAGGTACCAGAGGGCCTGAATGTTGCATGGAGAGCAAGATCATCAACAGTTATTGATAGTTAGGGAGTGATCAGAGCCTTCGCTCCCACTGACAGTACCTTGAACTAATAGGTACAAGGCAAAGGAAGGCTGTACCAGAGGATCAAAACAGTGATTTGAGGAAAACACTGAGATGAATACTCTATGTATCTGTTGGATGGGGTAAGAGGCAAAACACAGCATTAATGAAGAGCCATCTATAAGTAAGGAAGGGCCAAAGAGGGGAAGGGTAGAAATTCAATGGAAAGTAATTAAACAAGAACATGACAGTGGTGGAATTGGCAGGCTAAAGTAATATTTCAATTAGCACTTGAGTATTAATTTTCTGAATTATCAAATTACCTAAAAAAGAGCATCTACCAACAAATAACTTCACTACCCAGAAAAATCTGCTCTAGCATACGTTACCTTAACTAATACCCATGGTAAAACCTATTTACATAGCTGATTATAGAACTATATTGGTTGCGGTTGTACACTTAAGGCTATAAGAGTTTTACCTTGGGGCCCATAACCATGTGAGGTGGAAGGATTATACCTAAGAATTTAACAGAACAAATAAATGCAGCTTATTTATTTTTTATATGTTCATCTATATACCTTCTAATATTAAAGAAATCTCTCTTTAAGTCTTCACTATTATTAACTATTTGCTGAGAAAAAAGTAAAGCAAGCTGCCAGGCTTTGGAGAGAATTAAGGAGTTTTCAGTTCACTGAAGTGAGAATTAGAGTCTCTTCAACAGGAATACAAATCTAGTACCCACCTCCACGGTGATATCAGCTGAAAGGTGTCCTTGGGCCCTACCAAGCTTTGCCGGATGCTCTATGGGAAAGCAGAAGTGCTTTCTGGAGTGTGTGTTGCGTAGTCCCACAGCTTGGTCCCATTAGGCCAGACCTTTCTGCTGACACTTCGAAAAACACTCTGGTTCTTGTTGATTTTACATCTCCCCCTTTTTAGAAATTACCACACTGTGGCTGCCACTTTATTTTAATAGGAATTTCTACCAGAAGATGCAAACCAGCTTTTTATTAACACAAATCTTAGCAGTGGAAAAAAGAAAAATGCTTTCAAAAGGAACTAAAATAAGAATCAATGTACCTTCCTGATCATTACTACAGAATACATTTCTTACCAAAATTTAATTCTACAAGCTTCCTGCTTGTGTCATGACTAAGTTCAAATTTTTACTTCTATTTAAAGACCCTATGAATTTGCTCCAGTCACCCTAATCACTTCTGTTCCTAACATTTATTTAGAATCTTTCCACTTTTCTATCGGTGGCACTTAACTTTCATTAATCTCCACTCTGGGGGAAAATTTTCAGCAAATTTTCTGAATTTAAGAATAGTTGAGGGCTTCCTTGGTGGCGTAGTGGTTAAGAATCCTTCTGCCAATGCAGGGGACACAGGTTCGAGCCCTGGTCCGGGAAGATCCCACATGCCGCGGAGCAACTAAGCCCGTGCGCCACCACTACTGAGCCTGCACTCTACAGCCCGCGAGCCGCAACTTCTGAGCCCACGTGCCACAACTACTGAAGCCCGTGCGCCTAGAGCCTGTGCCCCGCAACAAGAGAAGCCACCGCAATGAGAAGCCCACGCACCGCAACGAAGAGTAGCCTCCGCTCACCGCAACTAGAGAAAGCCCATGCGCAGCAACAAAGACCCAGTGCAGCCAAAAATAAATTAAAAAAAAAAAAAAAGGAATAGTTGATAAATTAGGAGTTTGGGATTAACATATACATGCTAATATATATATTTGGTAAAATAGGTAAACAAGGACCTACTGTATAGCACAGGGAACTATACTCAATATCTTGTAATAACCTATAATGGAAAAGAGTCTGAAAAAGAATATATGTACATATATATGTATATATATAAAACTGAATCACTTTGCTGTATACTTGAAACTAACACAACATTGTAAATTAACTACACTTCAATAAAAAAAAATTTAAAGAACAGTTGATAACCAAATCTGAAATAAAAATAGATTTTTTTCTATTTGCTCAATAATGTCCCACAAATTATTTTTTTACTGAGGTATAGTTGATTTTCCCACAAATTAATTTTAACATAATTTTATCAATTAAAAATACAGTTTACATAGGATTAAAGAAATATCTCAACCTTAAGTTTGAAATCACCAATAAGAGGAGAAATAAAGAATCACCAACTTTCCTAGAAAACACTTAGTTTTAACACTCGATGGGTTTCCCAAAGCATTGGGAAAATACTCTATAGAAAACAGACTCTGGTTGCTGCCCTGAATAATATCTGCAGCCTCCCCTGACGACACAGCTGTACAAGCCAAGTGTGATGCAGTGGCCTGAAAACTGAAATTCTGTGCCGCTTCAGTAATCACAGATCCTTACTGTCCCAGGGCTCCATTAACCATGCTCCAGGAGACTGGCTCCCGTCCATGCAGGTGGATCTCCCTTCAGCTTAGATACGTCCTTCCACCAAGGAGAATTGGGGGAAGTAAAATATTATACAGAATGTTCTTTTAAAGTGGTATTAGAAAATCAGCCACCACCCAAAATTACACACCCATATTAGACAAGTAGGGAAGACAAGGTGATCCTGACATTGGATCATAATGGATTCCAATTTCAGCTAGAAATTTCAATTGATTTGCAGCTCCCATCACCAACTACTGAAAGGAGAGTGCTATAGATTACTTTATAGTACCATATAAAATGCTTTATGGGCTGAAAAGGTTATAACCGTTAAGGATGATGAAGAAAGTAAAATCAAAATAAAATTAATCATGTATAATATTTGCTTTTGATTAATATGATTGTAATATTGCTACGTTAACTAGATGTTAGTTCTTGAGAAGTACGGTTTGAGAAGCTGAAATATTTTCATGCAGAAGACAAGTTATATCAGTGTGCCTGGAAGAAAAACAGTACTTTATTACCATTTGTGAGAATTAATCCATTCAATAAAGCAGAATAATAAAAATAAATACATTGTATATTTTCATGTTTCATATCAAGAATAGCTAACTTTTCATCATTCACATGAAAGGAAAGAAGGTATGCATGGTTAATCTAAAATCAAAAATACTTGACTATGAAATGTTTCTGATAGATAATTTTTCTGCAAACTAAAATTTCTCAGTAGGTTTCACTTAAGTACATAGTTAAATGGTCTTTCTAAAGCAAGTAAATGCAAGTTAACGGGTAAAACTGAAAATGGTGAGGTAAGTTTTGCAAAAGTTAACAAGTTTTGTGTATAATATACAAGTTTCTATATAAAAATATGCAGTCAAACCTAAGCACCTACTGTGCTACTTAGTGTTCTCATCTATATTTTTCTTCTAGCATAATATTGAATCAGTAATGCTCAATGTATTTTTCAATTTTTGAAGTACAACTCAGAAGTCATAAGTAATCTGTATCAAATGAATGATCTGGCCATATTTACATTTTTATGGCTCTCATAACCACATATGCCTCTGTCCATAGAATTTACTCAGATACTAATGTAGAACCTATAAACTTTCTACAACTTAAAATAACTTTTTTAAGTATAGAAATAGTTTTTAAAAATGAAGTTTCATGCTAGGATTTAGCCATTTTCAATTCCATAAAAGGTATTTTGAAAAGTTAGCATTCTAACTTTTCAAAACACACAGCCTGCCTCAGAAAAATAAGACATCAGAAAGAGCCTCATGGAAAGAGAGAAATAATTCATACACATTCTCGAACAGGATTCCTTTGTAGCAGCTTAAATACAGAGTACAATCAATGAAGGTAACAGAAAAGTCCCAGTCTAACAATTATAGAAGGAAAAGAAGCCAGATAATTATTACAGATATTTGTGTATCAAAGAATGGAAAAGAAAGTTTATAAAAGTAAAATAAAAATAAATTATATAACATATAGATTCAAATTTATCTGAATAGTTGATCGTGCTTAACATATTTTGGCAATAAATAAGTAAATCTGGTTTGATTTTTTTTATTGAAATAGCAACAGTTAACCTCACTCAGATTTCATGTTTCATTAAATTATCCTGATCAGCATCTAAATCTATTATCTCCTAGAAAAAAGATTGTAGACCAACTGGGGTAGGGAGACAAAATTAAAAAGGGAGAATTCTTCAATCTAAAAGTTTTTTCCAAAATAAAGACAATAAATATTAAATATGAATCAGAGTAAGAAGCACATAATGTGCGTAGATCCACAATCTCCATCTATCTGAGAACTTTTTCCAGGTAATCTGGAGAGCAGACACAGGCAGAGGGCCATTCCTCATTCCCCAGGAAGGAGATATGTTTGGCTTGGGGCAAACTTCCTTTCTCCCGAGGGAGAGTGACAATGTCCTCCAATCATAAAAGAGAGCATCTCTTTCTCCCTAAACCAAAATGTAGCAAATAGAACTCTCCCACACCCATGTATACTCATACATACATATTTATACATACTTATACATATTAGACATATATATATATTTATACATACTATAAATCTAATATGTAATTTTTATCTTTAAAAAGTAATAAAACGTTATAGCCATGAGTTTTGAAAGAGATTTTAAAGCAAGAAAACCTAGTCAATAAAAGAAAATGAAAATAAATATAAAGAATATGAATGATCTTAAAAACTGAATATTTCTATACTTAATCCTAAACTCTCTTTCCCATAAGGGAATATGAAGTAAACATAAGCGGGCATAGTCTGACTCAATGCTATAGGAGGATGGAAGAAAGTCATATCCTGAAAGTGAAATATAGACCAAGATGGAAAGAAGAGTAAAAGAAAAAAATGAGGAGGCTACAAAAGAAACAAAAAGGAATATAAATTTAATAGAGGCAGGAAAAGAGGATGGAAGCAAAGAAGCTATTACAGAGGGTGATTTATAGGGAAACAATCTGCTTTGGGTGAAGATAAAGGTTTGAGCAAATTCTTCCAGTTTAGTGAGGAAGAATATCTAAATGGCAGTCTAGCTGGAGAATGGCTGGAAACTAATATTTGAGGAATACAGGGAAGTATTTGAGAAATAGTAACAACAATAATCTATGTATATACCAATTTACAGTTTGTAATGTACTTTCACTATTTCATTTGACTTTCACCACAATGAGTTAAATATTTTTATTACAAATAAGATGAGGAATCTGTGATTCAGAGTATTAAGTGATTTTCCTAACATAGGTTGCACTCTCTCTCTCTCTGTCTCTCTGACACACACACACACACACACACACACACACACACACACATCCACAGCAAGTTAAGTGGTACCACCAGGACTTGAACCTACATCTCCAAATGTTTTAATTATATTTGCCAACATCCACTCAAGCATTTAACCAAGAACCTATTAATTCCTCCCTTTTCCCCCATTATATTTAATCCATTAGAAAATCCATAAATGAGATCCACAATATTATATGGAGCAGTCACTTCTTATGCCCTCCAGCCATGGTCTGCCTCTGCCACCGCAGGCTTTTGACATACTACTGCTTTCTTCTGGAAAACTCTCCCCTATACCTCCTCACCCTTCCGCCTTCAAGTGTTACTTGCTTTCATAAAACCATGAACCTATTCTCCATAGTATTGGTCAGTTGTACTTTTACAGTTTTTTGCTTGTGATTATTTGATTAATATTTGCCCTACCACTAGACTCTAAGTTCCATGCATACAGGGTCCACGTGTGTTCTTTTTCTTTTCCTTTTTCTTCTCTCATTCTTATTTATTTATTCATTAATTGATTGCTAACTGTGTCCCCAGTACCCAGCACAGCACAGAGCCTATGTTGTACACAAGTTTTATAAACATTCCTGAATGAGAATGAATGGAGTTTACATTCTAGGGGCAGCAGATCATACAGGGCTTGTAGGTAAGGAATTTTGCTTTTTAGCTGAGTGCAGTGGGAAGCTATTGAAGGATTTTGCAAGTGAAGGGGGTATGATCTAATTTTAAATTTTTAAAAATTTACTCCTTCCATTGTATAAAGAAAAGGCAGGACACAGAAAAGAGAATAAGGAAGGGATACCTGCTTGAAGCAGCAACAATGGTCCAGAAGACGAATTACCACAGCCTGGCAGGGGCAAAGCAGTAGAAACTAGAAAGATGTGAACAGACGGGGCACATATTGGCCGATAAATGGACAGGCCTTGATAATGGTAATGGGCTGTATATGGGGAATGAGCAAGAAGAAAACAGTGAAACTTAGTTTTAGGTTTGAGATACTCAAAAGACAGCTAAATAGGGTAACTAGCTTCAAATACAGGTAAAGGGAAGAGCTCTTATGGCAGAATCATCAAAAGAAAGATTCTAAGAAATAGAAATTTTAAAATAATAATATATATATAACCTTCTAGAAATCTAATATAAAGGAAAATTTAAAAGATAAAAATCATAGTCATTTCCTATAAAATTAATGCTGGTCACATAGTTTTTAAAGTATCCTAACACTTTAATATTTAAGAATCTATTTTTGGATTTTGAATCTGGTAAACATGAGACACCTAAATCACACAATTGTGTTATAAACTGTGATGCTTCACATTTCTTTTCAGAGTTTTACACATTTATTTATCCTCAGGACTCCTCCAAATACAGTTCAGAGTCACTAAAGTTTTGAAACCAATGGAAATATCATTAATGAAATCTTAATGCCATATCCAAGTACATAAGTCCTCAGAAAACTATCACCAACTGCTTGATAACCATTTCCTATGTCAATTATATGCTACAGTTTTGCTTTACAATGACAGTGGTTTGCTCAAAGTTGGATTGAAAATGTTAAAATTCAAACTAATCAAAGTCATATCCTAGCATACTATACTAAAATTATATGATAAACAACTAATGGATGACAGGGAAGGAACAGGAGATACATGTTGCAATAACATATTAATAGACAATAAATAAAGAATTATTCAGAATCAGAACTATTTATATATATATAAATATAAATATATATATATATATATATAAATATATATATATATATATATATATATATATATAGTGAAGTTAAATTGTTTTCAAGTCAGAAGAAGACCTATATATAGCTGATAAATAACAAGGCACTAAGATCCTTGTTCACCAACAAGTGTTCTGCTAAGAAAAAAGCTTTTCCCCTTCTGCAAGTAGACATTACTGAAGATCCTATAAAGCAGGAATTATCAAAACACAGCACAGTGTTTTCACACAGGCTCTCCACTGTAAATTGCCAAATAAGTAGACTGTACCGCTTCACTTTCCAGGCTGTGTGACCACTGAGGCTACTGGTATGAATACAATGCTCCCTCACGCCATCATCATAAAACCTCACACTGAGGGAAGACTGTATTTAAGACCTTGCTAATTAGCAGCGAATTACAGAGGCTTTTCCAGGTATCTTTTTTCCTAGTCCCCCTCCAGTCCCCAGAACCTTCTCCCTGCTACTTGCTTCATCAATAGAAAATACTGTCTCATACCCAAAAGAATAAGATGAAGCTCTCACCCCCAAGGTCCATATATTACCCTGGGGTTGGATCTGCTCTCTTCTTTCCACAGACTAACCTCACTTGACTCCCTTGTGCCAGAGAACTTAAAGACTGACAAGTTTCAAACCAGAAAAAGAGATCCAGTTTCAAAGCAAACAGGCATGTTAGAACATTATCTTATTACAGTAAATGGTTTTATTAGACTTCTATTGAGGAAAGAACGGCAGAATGCTAGGATTAATAGTAAATTAATGAAAATTACTCCCAGCATTGTGGAGTGGTATGACCTTAATCAGAAAAGGGGACAAAGATTTGTTTAAAAATGTCTACAGGGCTTTAAAACAGAACACTTTTATGGAAAAAAAAAACAAACTTATGTTTTCCTATCACATCTGAGTATATTCATAAAGATATTACTAATAAGTTAAAATTAGAATTTTTTAAGAGTATTTATCTCTGCCTCATTTATTTAAGAATCTTTTTCTTAACTTTCAAGGTTTCAGTCTGTCTAAAATTACTGCCCTTCTGGATAATCATGCAACCATTATCAGATTCCACTTAAACTAGACTATATTGAAATTTGTTCCTGAAAACAAGTGTAGTATCTCCATTAAATCTTAGTTTAATACAGAGTGAATTAAGTCAGAAAGAGAAAAAGATATCGCATATTAACGCATATATGTGGAATCTAGAAAAATGGTACAGATGAACTGGTTTGCAAGGCAGAAAGACAGACACAGAAGTAGGGAACAAACATATGAACACCAAGGGGAGAAAGTGGGGAACTGGGAGATTGGGATTGACATATATACACTAATATGTATAAAATAGATAACAAGAACCTGCTGTATAGCACAGGTAACTCCACTTCACTGTACAGTACAAACTAACACAACATTGTAAAACAACTACACCTCATAAAATCAATAAATCTATCTATCTATCTATCTCAATTTAAATCTCCTTGATTTCCAGAGTTTGGTGATTTTTTTTCTCATTTCCCATAAAAGAATATTATGGGTACTTGATTAAATACCTACCTGTTATTATGACAACAGATTCTCAATTCAGGTGAGTCTACTCTAAAAGGAAGACTGCTCCTTTCAAACTGCCAAATCCCACTAAGAACTTTTCTCATCAGATGGGACATTCTGCTGAAGCTTTCAAAAGACACAAGCCTGAACTTCATCTCTCTGGAATAAAAGGAAACTTAAATGCAGGAACGTTTAACTGCATTGATTTAGTTCCTTATGAGGCCAGAAAATAATGTCATGATCTATTAAAAACACTCAAAACCTCTGGGAGCTAGGACGGATGTTGGAATTCTTTCAAACCATGGAAGAAATGATTCAGGATGCAGGGACGTGCTAGGAGGCTTCTAATGAAACTCAGCTCACATTCATCATGTGCTGGATCCTGGAACAGCTTTTGCTTTGTCCCAGATGGTAGTTTAAATACGTTTCAAACTATTGTTGGTTTATATAGTACATGACAGAAGATAATTTAAACACAATGTCCCAACTGTATATTTGTTTTGGTTATAACACTTACTGTGTGTGCAATAAATGCCCCACTACAAAAATAATAAAAAATGTTTTTCTTGTGCATAAATCATTCCCTGCTTGGTTGCAGTGATTGGAAAGTGTGGATTAAACACATGTCACACATTTTTTTCAAGTTCCTACTGAGGACCTCTGTCCAGTTGAGTTCTTTTATGATTTAAATTTATGTGGGTTATAAATAAGACATATTTTATCCCTTATATTTGATTTATAGAAATAACTATGTAAACATGGCTATAGTGTAAGTTTTTTTAATGTTAAATATTCTGAACTAACAGGCAAGAAACAAGAGAGAATCTTATTATGCTGATTTTTCAATATCATTAAACATACAACATAACTGAAATATACAAGTCTGGTTTTCAAATTAAAGATTCCATTTTTAATAAATCTCCACAATAAAACTAAGTGGCTCAGAAACATTGAGAGAATAAAAGAAGTATTTGTTTTTCCCCTTGGAGAATACACTTTTCACCTGGAAAAACAGCTGACCAAATTAAAGCCATGCAGGGTAATAGAAGTGAGAGCATGGACTGCTGCATGGTACTGGCTCTACCCATTACTGGCTACGGTATGTCGTTCCACTATCAGGACCCCACTTTCTCTACATGCAAAGTGGGGAGCGCATTCTATAAAGTCCCTTTAACACTGTATGCCTGTGACTCTGCCTTTTGGTGCTTTTATTCCATAAGAATATGGGCTCTGGAGCCAATCTGTTCAGTTCGCATCTAAACTCTGCCACTTACCTAGACAAGTATCTTTACCAAGGCGTTTAGCCCCTCTTTGCCCTAGTTTTCTTGCTTTTGTAATTCATGATAATAATCATGCAGTATGAAAACACTGTCTATCTGGCAGAGAAAAGGACCTAGAAGCATCAAAGAATTTTACAACACCATTAAAACTGCTATGGAAAATGGTTATTTGGCCCAATGTTTACTGTGATTATGTCACACATACCTTCTAGAAGAATAAATACACATACTACACACTCACAGGCACACAATTACATTAAGCACATTTATAATCCTGTTAAGAATTCTGAATAATGGCAGAAATATAGATATATCCTCCATATGTTTATTTACTTACATATTTTATTCTTTTGTATAACGTACTTGAAATTTTGAATAGATATGAGGCAATCTAACCTAGTTGACAAAGACAGACCCACTTTCCAAACACAAGTCTGCCATTTCCCAATTTCTATGGTCTTGAATAGGACGCTCAACTTCCTCAGCGGCTTTATCTGCAGCATAGATACTGGTATAACAATAGCTACCACATGAAGTTACTGAGAAGATTACAGGGAAAAGAGGTTAAGGAGCCTGCAAGACGCTGGCTCACCATGAGTGCTCGCTAAATGGTAGCAGTTATCTTCTTGGTTGGCTCAGTCCCTATGCTTAACTCCTTATGGCAGCAATTGGCAGGTAAGGCTGTCATGACTCAGCTGTAACTGAATATATGTTTTCTCACTCAACTTCCAAAAAAGGCATGTTTAATCTGCTCATCAACTCATGGAGGGCACCGTGCTCAGCAATGCAAAGTAGAAGAATATGCATTGAACCCTCTTTGCTGAATGTCATTAGAGGTTTTAACAATCAACTAATAGCTAACATTTATTGTGTGCTTACCATGTGGCACCATTTGAAGTGATTAACAAGTTGTTCAATCCTTACAAAGACCACTTCTCACCACTCCTCTCCTATCACACTTGCCTCTTAGCTGGTCTTCCTTCTTCTGACATTGCCCTACCTAGTCTATTCTCAAAATAGAAGCCAAAGTGTTCTTATTAAAACAGTCAGATCATGTTATTGCTTGTCCCCAATTCTCCAATGCTTCATCTCACTCCAAGTCATAACAATGACCAACAAAGACCTACAAAATCTGGGCTCCATTACCACTCTGACCATCTCCTACTGCTCACCTGCCCTGCTCCTGTCACAGTGAATCCTTACGTTCCTCAAACACGTCAAGCACTTTCCATCTTGGGATCTTGCATTTGCTGTTCCCTCTGCCAGGAATGCTCTTTCCCAAGTCACCCTCACTGATAGGACCCCTACCTCCTTCAGGTCTTCACTCAACAGTCATCTTCTCAAAGAGGTCTTCCCTGACAACTTTGTTTAAAATTGCAACCTCCTCCATTCCCCACTTCTAACCTGGCCCTATCCTCCTTCTGCCATTTAACACACTACACATTTTCCTTACATTGTTCATTGTCTTTCTCCCCACTCCACTCTACCCAGAATGTAAGCTCCCTGGGATAGGGATTTTTGTTTATTTTTTCAGTGCTATATTCCCAGTGCCTAGAATGTCCAGGAACACAGTAAGTATTCAAAAATTAACTCCTGAATTAATGAATAAACCCTAGAAGATAGATCATTTGTATCTCCACACTTTACAGATGAGAAAAATGGAGAAGGTGCCTGAACTTGCAGTAAAATGCAGAGGCAGGATCAAAACTCACTCTGTAGAATGCACACTTGATCACTATGCTATTCTGCCTCTCAAGATAAATTCATGATTTCTTACCATGATGCACCTAACTCTCCATAATCTGGGCTGGCCTATTTCTCCAGACCTATCTCTTAGCCCTCCAGCAACAGAGCTGCTTGTGGTTCCCAGTGCAAGCCACAATTTCTCACCCACTTCTACCTTTGCTATAGCTAGTTCTTCTCCTAAATGTTCTTGCTTTCTTCTTCTGCTATTTCCCAAGCTTTCTTGTACTCACATTTCAGGATCTATCTGGGGATGTAGGAGAAGGAAGGAATGTCCACCTTCCTGAAGGAGATTCTTGAGTGGGGTGCCTTCCCTTGGACTACCATAGACCACTGCATATGATCCCAGAGATGCATGTCCCACGTGTTATTAAAATAATATATTAATGTTTGTCTCACCCATTAGATAACTAATTAAATGACCAAATAATTAACTAATTAATTAATTATGTGTATCCCCAGAATCTAAAAATGAGACATAGCATAGGAATGATAGTTAATCAAGTCTGAACTGAACAATGGCCACTGAAATCCACTAGAAAGTTTATGTGTTAGGGTGTAGAAGGGAAATCCCTGCTATCAACAGTATCAAATAGCACTATTGTTCTTTCAAGGAGAATATATCCATTTATTCTGAAAGAAAGAAAGAAAGAAAGAAAGAAAGAAAGAAAGAAAGAAAGAAAGAAAGAAAGAAAGAAAGAAAGAAAGAAAGAAAGAAAGAAAGAAAGGAAGGAAGGAAGGAAGGAAGGAAGGAAGGAAGGAAGGAAGGAAGGAAGGAAGGAAGGGAAAGAAAGAAAGGAAAGAAAGAAAGAAAGGAAGGAAGGAAGGAAGAAAGAAAGAAAGAAAGAAAGAAAGAAAGAAAGAAAGAAAGAAAGAAAGAAAGAAAGAAAGGAAGGAAGGAAGGAAGGAAGGAAGGAAGGAAGGAAGGAAGAGAAAGAAAGAAAGGAAAGAAAGAAAGGAAGGAAGGAAGGAAGGAAGGAAGGAAGGAAGGAAGGAAGGAAGGAAGGAAGGAAGGAAAGGAAGGAAAGAAAGAAAGAAAGAAAGAAAGAAAGAAAGAAAGAAAGAAAGAAAGAAAGAAAGAAAGAAAGAAAGAAAGAAAGAAAAAGAAAGAAAGAAAGAAAGGAAGGAAGGAAGGAAGGAAGGAAAGAAGGAAGGAAGGAAGGAAGGAAGGAAGGGAGAAAGAAAGAAATATCCATTTATTCATTCATTCAGCCAACAAACTTATTTGAACCTTCTGTGTGAGACTCCATGGACACCATGAAGATTGAGAAGCTAAGACTTCCCCTACCTGAGCCCTGTACCCACTCCACCACTACCTCCAGCTAGGAGCTAACATTCTCATATTCAATGTAGTGCCACATAATTTCACATGAGTGATACAGACAAGGTGCTACCAGAACTGTGATGTACGAGATATCACTTCAAGCTGGGGGGATAGGAAAGACAATATGAAGGGAATGATACTTAGCTCAAACTAAAAGAACTGGTTGTACTGTAATATTCATATTTTATATAGGAGGAAAAGAAGATTTCTCCTAAACCAAATCTTAAAAGAAGGGATAAAGTGAAGTATCCTTTGTTACATCCAATTTTAAGGACTGAAATAATTTAGGTGTTTCTAGGAGAAAATTGTACTGGATCCTAGGAAAATATTCAACATCTCTACAGCTGACCCCAGGCATGAGGAGAGGCAGAAACGACAGGGAGAACAGAGACCTGTCATGGTCACCATCGTGGAGGCAGCGCAAAGGGAGCTTATAAACACTGGCCTCTCCAGTTTTATAACAGTGTCTGGAAAATACTGGCCTGTCTCTCTGTTTAAGTAAATATCTGAAATAATTAAAACGAACAAACCATAATCAAATCACCATGAAGAACTGCTTTACCAGTTTCAAACAGAAGAGAACATGAAAACCAGCACAAAAAAATTAATACACCTTGTTCTACCAAATACAAAACTAATCTATGCTGCTAAGGAAAAAAAAAAAAATCACTGAGAAATCACCGAAAACCAATATGCTTACGCTAAGCATTTACTAGGACCAAACACACACACAAATATTGTTCGGCACAAGACTACATCTTATAGTAAAATTAAGATTCATAAACAAGCAAACAAACAAGCCAAACTATAGAGCAGGAGTCAGCAAACAAGGGCTTGTGGGCCAGATCTGTCTTGCCATTTGTTTTTTGTAAAATAAGGTTTTAGTGAAACATAGACACATTCATTTATTTACATACTGGCTGTCACTGCTTCCGCCCAACAAAGGCAGAGTGAAGTAGTTACAACACAGACTGTATGGCCCACAAAACCTGAAATATTTACTAACTGGCAGAAAAAGTCTACAGACCCCTGCACTAAAGTAGTAACATAAATCTTTTATCTGTGATTAGTGTAGCTGATGTAATATTTCCTGATTATGGAAAAGTTTTAATTCTACAAATTTTCAAAAAGCTTTTCATTTAATAATATAAATTTATTATCATCATATGGTGATAATGCTCACATCTGTTCATAAATATTTAAGATTTTAGTTTTCATAATCTATAGCTACTTGGGTTTTACTATAAATAGTAAGTTGATGTGTAACCGTGCATTTGTGTGTAGTGTGTATACATTTTCGTAAAAGTTTCAGCTTCATTGCAGAACATAACCACTATGCTAAAAAATCAAACCAAGCATAACTGACCATTTGTTATGAAGAATTTGTTTATAGAATGTCAGGGTTTCTGGTTGAATAAATTCCAAATTCATTCAGTTGTGAAATAATTATTTAATGAATAAGCTGTAAAAAATGTTATTGACTTTGGTTCATGGGAATACATAGTCTAGACTCTAAAAACCAACTCAATACACTACAACTCTAGTACTAATTGAAATCTCGGGCACTCAGGTATTTTTATCTCTGCCTTGTTCCCAAAAGGACTCAGGCCGTGGAGTCCTGACAGCCTTCAGTCTGGCCTCCCTAACTGCACACTCCCTGACTGTAACCAAACTTCTACTTGGCTGTTAGAGGAATCTTTGTAAAAAAGCAAGTCTAATTCTATTACTGCTTAAACTCTTATAATGGTTCCCCATAGTTCACACCACAAAAGTTCAAACTCTTTCACCAGGCATTCAAGGCCTTTCAAAATCTGGCCTCTGAGTCATCTGCAAAACCACCATCTTGCACATGCTGTCCTCTCTTCCTGGAACACCCTCTTCCCCTTCTATGCCAGTTGAGCCTAAACATTACCCCTCAGAGAAGTTAACCTGATGCTTCCCCTGTCTTCATTCCAGGCAGATTTGGTCATGCTCTTTTGTATTTCCTCAGTCCCTGGTCCTCGGAGCTCAGTGACTATCACCCAGTAGACTGTGCACTGAGTTTCTACATGGATATGTCACTGTCATCTTTCTGCTTCTGAAGTCCAGCACATTCCGTCATCCAAAGTGCAGACTGACCAAAAATCTGTTGCATGAATGAATGTATCAATGAAAACCAACATAGAAAGTCAAGTAAAACATAGTGAATAAGAACGTGAATTCTGAAGACCGATCCAAATCCCAGCTCCACCACCTACTGGCTTTTACATTATTATTTTGTTTCGGTTGAGTAAGTACAGTTGATTTAAAATGTTGTGTTAGTTTCAGAAGTACAGCAAAGCGATTCAGTTATACACACACACACGCATATATACATACATATATATATATGTATGTGTGCATATATGTATATATTCTTTTTCAGATTCTTTTCCATTATGAGTTATTACAAGATTCTGAATATAGTTCCCTGTGCTATACAGTAGGTCCTTGCTGTTACATTATTAATTATCTGCAAGTTCCAGTTTCCCTCATATATAAAACCGAGTTAAAATAGCATCTACTTCATACGGTTGTATGAAGATTAAATAAAATAATGCACATAGAATACTTGGCACAGTGCCTGTTATGCAGTAAGATAGCTATTATTATCATATGTACAGCTATTTTCATTTACTTTGTATTAAGATATTGCTTTTTTCACAGAATTAAAAAAAAATAACCTCGAAAGGAATCCAGGAACCCACTAAAATCTTGATAGTCATAAAAGTCATACTGTTGCACCAAGGGAAAACCTGGAAATTCAGAACATACACAAAGGAAAAACCTTACCAGCCAAAGACAATGGTGGTTAGAATTTTCATCATGTGTTATTAATACAATAGTATAATAGTTAAAAGATAAACACATTCATTCATCATGTTTTCCTTAAGGAATTTCTCCTTAAAGGGTTATTTTAATGAATAGTTCACATATTTAAAGTTTCTTATGAAGATGGTTTAATAGACTCTCATGACTGTAATAATTATGCATGTTCCAGAACCCTCTTACAGGGCATGAACACAAACCACGTGTCCTATTCATGGGCATGACCCACACAGATATGCCAGTCTCATCATAGTCAAAAGCGTACAAAATATGAAGAAACATGTGCTATGAAAAGTCAAGACTCAACTAGAGTTAGCCTTCAGCAAGATGAAGTTTCTTAGGATTTTACAAAAACTTTGCTTTTAATTTTTTAAGCACTAGAAAATTAACTGGACATACAGAATACAGACGGCAAGTGGAACAGAGTGGTAACGATCCAACCACTGTGCTCATTAGAAGTTTTAAAAGGCGATTTTGTGAGAAGGTACTCATAATACTCCTCCACTTCCATCAATTAAAGCTCATCTGAAAATGATGGCAACCAGTATAAGAATGCATCACTCCTGAAAGACACCGAGTTACAACATATTTTGTACAAATATGTGTGATTAACACTGAGATTAACTAACTATTGGCCAATAAAAGTCACTCGTTCCTGAAGAAGGATCAGCTATTTTCAGTCACATATTTGTGCTAAATTCTGTGTTATTCTTATTACATTAACATTTTTTTAATTGAAGTATAGTAGAGTATTCAATACTGAATTGACCTAATATTGTGTCAGTTTTAGGTGTACAGCAAAGTGATTCAGTTATATTTTTTCAGATTATTCTCCATTATAGGTTATTACAAGATATTGAATATAATTCTCTGTGCTATACAGTAAATCCTTGTTGCTTATCTATTTTATGTATAGTAGTTTGTATCTGTTAATCTCATACTCCTAATCTATACCCCCTTTCCCCTTTGGTAACCGTAAGTTTGTTTTCTATGTCTGTGAGTCTGTTTCTGTTTTGTATACAGATTCATTTGTATTATTGTTTGTATTTTTTTATGACATTACGTATAAGTGATATCATATAACATTTGTCTTTGTTTGACGTACTTCACTAAGTATAATATTCTCTAGGTCCATCCATGTTGCTGCAAATAGCAATATTTCATTCTTTTTTGGCTGAGTTCATTACATTAACATTTAATAAGAGATGATGAGAGAATGAGAGAATAGACTATTAATATTCATCACATTAACTTCTATTTGTATCACTATTGTGAAGGTTAGCTTGATGTTAAGTATTTAATGGCACCATTTCAATGATAAAAATATCACTATGGCCTTGGGTTTGCATTGAAAGGTGGAAAGAAAATTTTCTAAAAAGAGTTAACAAAGGAATAAGTAGGATTCTAATGTATATGTTCATTTTTTTCATATTATGGAAATAGGTTCATGATTATGAGAATTTTTATTTGCATAATTGCACACACATTACTGCACCCATGTGGTTTGTTTTTCTAATTCACTCCCTGGGACATCCCATAGGAGTTCCCACCTTAAGTCTGGGGTCTCCAATCTACAACCCCACCCTTCTGGTTCTCTAGATTTCCAGACTTTGTCTCCTGCCCCCAATTGACACATGATCACCTAAGAAGGGTCCTGCTTCACTCTCCCACTACATAAAAAGCACTACTGAGAAACCTAATTTATAGCTCCATCACTTCTCTGTCATCTCTTTCAGGGCAGGGACTCTTGTACTTACCTTTAAGTGTCTACTGCAGAGCCTGATGCCCAGCCCCTAATAGGCACTCAGTGAATGAAGGTGTTCATACATTTATTATGTTGAACCACATGAAATTATCATTTTTGTAGGTCAAAAATGGTCAAACAGTGGTAGTTCTATAAGGTCCAACCTAATATTTTTAGCAAATGACTATAAAGTGCATACTCTGAGGCAGGGACAGTTCTAACATATATCAACACACTTACTTCTCATAACACCTCCTAAGGTAGTACTTTTATTATTCTGATCTTGTAGATGTGGAAACTAAGAAAGACAGTATGGTTAAGTAAACTGCCCAAGGTCAAAAGGCCAGTGCATTTCACTATGTTATTGTTCCTGACATTGATTTTTATAGAGCAAATAAACTCTTATAGTTGAGGATATCAGTATAAACTTCTGATTTTAAAAATTAAGACTTTTTGGTTGTTTCCACTGAAAGGGCCTAAACACAATGACACTCCAGAAGCAATGAGCACATCTTGGTTTATAATTGCCATTCCCCACCTAAAGAAGGAGGATTCCTTGGGAAAACTGGCTGATTTGAGAGCCAGTGAAATGATAGCACAAAGCAAGCCTGGGACATCTTCTTGCTCCAAAGACTAAAAACGGACTCGAAGATTTAAGTGGGGCATATCAAAAGGACACAGGAGTTGGTTTGAGGGGATCCCACTTAAATTCAGGACAGTTTGAGGATCAAAAAGAATAACTTATAAAGGATTAAAATATATTTAGTTAAAAATAATCCTTGAGACCACAATAAGAGAAAAAAGGTAGACAGGTCAGAGAAGAAAGCTCTTCTTTACAGAAAAATGGCAAATAATACATATAGAAGAAATAATCGACCTTGGAGATTGCCATTTTGCAGCCCTCAGCATCATAGTTAATTCAGGCAATAATCATTAGTGGATGCTAAAACCACAGAGTGAGAGGTTGAGGAAGAGGATCTTCATGCAACCTGAAGGTATTTACCCCACAAAGCTGGGAAGAGCCACCTCAGTGCTGGGCTTGGACTCAGACCCTTGTGTGTTTACAGCCCTCTGTGCCAGCAAGAACTACTGTGGACTAGAGAAACCCTTCCTGGTAAGACAGATGTAAAAATGCTGCATAAAAATCAAATATCTTTTAAAGCATGGCAAGAAAGTAATGAAATTCCTCAGAGGACAAAAATTAAAAGACTGGAAAATTCTGCAGGGTTAGTGAGCACAGGCTGGGGTTTGCCCTAGAATCAGTCCCCATTGGACTCAAACTTGGGTTTGAATGAGGCAAAGCCAGGAGTTCAAACAGGTGAGATATTAAGATCTGGACATTCACATCAAGGTGGGATCCTTGAATGGCTGCACCCGCAGAGATGAAGCAGAAAAAGCCCCATCTTGCGTAGGACGATGATGGGGCCACATGTCTGTCTTGACCTTGGCTTAGATGGGAAAATAAGAAAACACTTTCCTGAGAATTCCTAACCACAAGGCCAAAATCACTCAATCTGGGAATCAAAATTCATGCTACATGGGTTGCCAACAAAATTTAAATCAAAATTTAGTTTAAATTAACCCCAGATGATAGGGCTTCCAGGCATCTGGCAGAAGCAAGTACGAATTCTTTGTGGAGGAACATATTTTAAATCCAGGTCCCACAGGATTCCCACAGATAAAGTTCAAAACAACATGAGCTCAAAAACAAGAACACAAACACTAACCAAAAGAATGACAGCTAGATTAATAAAAACCCAAATAGATTTTAGATCAAAGAGCACTTGATAAAGACATTAACACATACTGATAAAAGCTAATTCACCAGGAAGAATGCAGAACTCTAAATTACTGGGTGCATGGACCCAGTAACGTAACTTAAATATATATAAAGCCAAAATACAATTGTGAGATAAACCAATAAATCCACCATTACAATGAGAGATTTTAACACACCTATCTCAATAATTGATAGATCCAGTGATGTCCCCCCCACAAAAAATTGATAGGTTAAGTGATAAAAATCTGTAATATGAAAGCTTTGAACAACACAATTATGTCTACTTTAATGGACATAAATGGATATCTGAAAGATGATAAATGGAAAATAGACAATAAATGAAAAACAGCGAAGGCCAATGAATGTGCTTGGAATGATGAGCCACTTAGGAAAGAAAAAAACCTGCTCCACATCATACAAATACTGAACTCTTGATTTCTTCCCAATCTTCCTTCCTGAAAATTTTCTCATGGTAATATTCATCATAAGTCAAAAAACTTACGGTCATCATTGACCCTCTTTTTTCCTCTTAAACACACCCAATCCTTTAGATTATCTTGTTGGCTCTACTTTTGAAATAGATTCTACCACTTATCATCACTTCTACAGTCACTACCCTAGCCCAAACCACCATCATCTCGTGCCTAAACCACTGCAATATCCTCCTAACTGGTCCTCAAACCCTTTCCTGTGTACTATGGTCTACTCTTCATCTAAAATATAAGCAACTTCATATCAGAAACACATACTCAAATCTTTCCAATGACTTCCCATCTCCCCCTGAGTAAGAGCCAAAGTCTTGACCAAGTTTTGGCACCAAACCACTTCTCTGGTCTCTGATCCTACCTTCTCCCCTACACTCACTTTGCTTCAGGCACACTGGTCTCATTTTTGTTCCATGTTCATGCCAAGCAAGTTTCCATCTTCACAGCACTGCACGTGCTGTTCCCTCTACATGAAGGCTGTTCCTGCATATATTCCCATGGCTCATTCTTTCACTTCCTTTACACCTCTGCCCAAATGTCAGTTTTACAAAAGGAGTTGTCTCTGCCCGTCTCTAACCATCAACCTATAGAAAAACAGTATACACACCTCTTCCTCTATCACTTTCTATCCTGTTACACATCTTTGCTCATTTTCCATAGCATTTACCACCACAGGAAAAATGTATATACTTTGTTTCCTTTTTTATTTCACTAGAACGTAAAATATTTGAAAGCAAGAACTCGGTGTCTTTTTTTCCACTGCAGTATTTTCAGCACCTATAACAGTCAGTACCTATCACAGAGTAAATACTCAATTAAACTTTGTTTAATAAATTCATCAATAAATAATACATATGATATAGCAGAGTAAACAAGGACCCCGGGGTCAGACAACCTAGATTTGGATCCAGTCTTGGCCACTCATTTTGTGAATTTGGGCAAAATCATAACCTCACTAAGATTCCATTGTCTCATCTTCAAAAAGGGACTGTAAATATCTAAATTTTAATTATAATTTTTGCAAAGATAAAAATTACATATATACACATAAATTTAATATGTGTGAAACATTAATCATATATAAATCACTGTGGTTTATAATTAGTAGGTGCTTAATAAGTAATATGTGTCATTATTTTTTATTTTTGGAGACACCTTTCTACTATATCTCTCTCTGTAATGACCAAGCTGGATCTCAGTGCAAGGTCCTAGAATATTGCACCAGTAAGACAGTTGTCCTGGTGAGGCTAAATAAAATTCTTTGAATACAGTTTCAAATCTATTTTTTCTAGGTGCGTTCAGAGTCCTAGCATTAATCAATGATTCCATTTGTCACCATGGTAGGGGACCACTTGTATACATAATCAGATGAAGAACTTATTTATATAATGATCATTTAAAGAATCCTTTGAGACTCAGATATCACTTGAAACATTAATTTTGTATAACTTGTAAAAAAAACTGTGTTAATCACAAACAAGCTCTGCATGCATAGCATATTACAACTCACGTATTAACTTTGATGTAGCAGTAAGAAAACAACCAGTTTTTTAAATGGACCAAAGACATTAATAGATACCTCACCAAAGAAGATGTACAAATGGCAAATAAGCATATGTCATGAGAGAAGTGGAAATTCAAACAACAATGAGATACCACCGCGCATCTATTAGAATGGCCAAAATCTGTAACACTGACAATACCGAATGCTGGCTAGGATGCGGAGCAACAGGAACTCTTTCATTCATCTTTGGGGTAAAGGTAAAATAGTACAGCCACTTTAAAAGACAGTTTGGCAGTTTCTTACAAAACTAAATATGCTCTTACCATACATTCCAGCAATCATGTCCCTTGGTATTTACCCAAAGGAGTTGAAAACTTATGTCCACACAAAAACCTGCACTTTATGGCAGCTTTATTCATAACTGCTAAAACCTGGAAGCAACCAAGATGTCCTTCAGTAGGTGAATGGGTAAATAAACTTTGGTACATCCAGACAATGAACTATTATTCAGCACTAAAAAGAAATGAGCTGTCAAGCCATGAAAAGACATGAAGGAACCTTAAATGCATATTATTAAGTGAAAAAATCCAATCTGAAAAGGCTACATACTGTATGATTCTAATTATATGACATTCTGGAAAATACAACACTATGGCAACAGTAAAAAGATCAGTGGTTGCCAGGGGTTGGAGGGAATGGATAAACAGGTAGAGCACAGAGGATTTCTAGGTCAGTGAAAATACTCTATAAAATCCTATAATGATGGATACATGTCATTATACATTTGTCCACACTCAAAATCATGGTACTGAATATAGCTCATCTTCCTGGAGCATCAATTTTAACAATGGGGCTGGGAGAGAGAAACAGTGCTTGAGTGAGATAACTTGACTACGTTTCTAAAATGTATTTTCTATTTTAAAACATAAAGATACATTACAGAGGAGAATGTAAAACATGAATAATTCTTTTTTCAAAATCAATCATAAGCCTCCCAAGAAGTTTCATTTGAGACTTTCTATGGACAATTACAGACTCCATCCTCAACTTGATGTAAAGAAATATAAGGGTTCTGTTCTCTCAACTGCTCTTCAACATGGTACTAGACGTTCTAGCCACTGCGGTAAGGCAATAAAGAAAAATAAAAGGCATTTAGACTGAGGAATGGTAAGGTAAAACTGTCTTTATTCACAGACAATTTTATTGTCTATACAGAAAACCCCACAGAGTAGAACTACTAATTACTTGGCAAGGTTGCACAATAAGAGATCAATATACAAAAATCAACTTATTTCCATATACAAGGAATGAACAATTGGAAATTGAAATTAAAAACTTTTGCAATAGCATCAAAAATATGAAAGACTAAGACATGGATCTGACAAGCTGTAAGACCTGCATACTGAAAACTACAAAACATTGCTGAGAGCAATTAAAGAAGACATAAATATATGGGCAAAAGGTCTCACGCTGATTGTTAAGATGTCAGTTGTCCCCAACTGATCTGTAGATTCAATGCAATGTCAGTCAAACTCCCATAAGGTTTGTTTTCCTTCTCTTTTTTTTGGTAATTAACAAGCTAAGACCATGAAAATGCATGACAGACTGGGAGAAAATATCTGAAAGTATCTGTCTGATAAAGGATTTGTATCCAGAATACACACACACATACACACACACACACAAACACACAAACACACATGCAGTTTGTTGTATATAAATTATACCTCAATAAAAGTTCAAAAATTAAAACAAATTAAATAAGGCAATCTCTTGTTTCTGAAGGATTCTTATGTCATTTCAAAAATCAGTTTTAAGAAGCACAGGATTATGTGATCCTTAAGGTCAGGGGCTATGACTTCTGTTTTTTCTTTCCTTTCCACCAGGGTCTGGAACCACACATACAAGTCTTAACAGAACATCTCAATTTAAAACTGTAATTGTCTCACAAGCAAGAAGTCTGGAAGGAGGATGTGCCAGGCTTGACAGCTCAATAATTTCATCAAGGATGCAAGTTCTCTCTGTCCTTCTGGTTAGCCATCTTTAGCATTTTGGCTTTTCATTCTTAGGCTTATCACCTCATTCTCAGAGAATGGCTAAGGCATCATATTCTCCAGCAACAGCCTCCGAAGCAGTAATTGATGAAGGGGTGAAAGAAAGGAGTCCTCCCTCCTGCAACACTCTATTTAGATGAAATAAGACATTTCCCAGAAGCCCCTTGGGTCACCCTCCCAGCACTTGACCAATCACTGTCAGGGCAGACTAAGATTACCATAAATCTGCCTTCAACCAATTCCACATCTAGAACAGTGGGTGGCCCTCAACAAAATCAGGATTCTGTTAACAAAGAAGAAAAGAGGTAAATGACTCGTACGCAACTGAAAAAGTCTTCTACCAATGTTGACTTACAATATAAATAGAAACCCTGGACTGCTTTTACTATTACCTATATACTTAACTTCCTATCCTTTATATTCCAGAAAAAAAGCATGAATATAAATGTTTAACTATTTACCCATAGATAAATGGGTTCAAAAAAGCACTTCTGGGGCTTCCCTGGTGGCCCAGTGGTTAAGAACCCGCCTGCCAGTGCAGGGGACATGGGTTCGATCCCTGGTCCGGGAAGATCCCACATGCTGCGGAGCAACTAAGCCCGTGTGCCACAACTACTGAGCCTGCACTCTAGAGCCCGCAAGCCACAACTACTGAAGCCAGCGAGCCACAACTACTGAAGCCCGCGTGCCTAGAGCCTGTGCTCCGCAACAAGAGAAGCCACCGCAGTGAGAAGCCCGTGCGCAGCAACGGAGACCCAACGCAGCCAAAAATAAATAAATAAATAAATTAATTAATTAATTAATTTTTTTAAAAAAGCACTTCTGGTAGTTTATAATACAATATGCTTTAAAATAAGGGTTAAATAACCTACACCCAGTTGAAAGAAAAAGAGAGAGGGGGTATGACATAGGTATTGGTAATTGTGAAATATACTAGAACACAGGGTTTGAAAACCTGCTGCCACCATTGATTTCTGAATCTCAAAGAAATAAAAACAGAAAGGAAAACACACTAATAAAATCGATCTTGACATGGACAATACAGAATATGAAATAGTAACTTTCTTTGTAGCACTTTAGTCATTTCTTATGATCATTTCATTTTTACCAATGTCATTTTCTTCAGAAACAATTAAAATTAGTTCACATTCTCTGTGCAGTAGAGCACTGCGGTTGGGTTCAGTGTGAGAAGCCTCCGATTTATTCTACTGAGGATAAGAAATCCTGGCTAAGGGTTTTCAATGTGTTACAGAACACTGGGAATTGAATATGGTAGGGATTCATGTGGATTCAAATCACTCTGAAATTATCAGTAAAGCTTTACCCTGTGTGACTTCAAAATCCATCAGTGGAAGTTCTCTAGACTCAAAACTTCAACAAATGTCCGAAGTGAAAGCTCTGGGACATGAAAAAAACCAAGCATGCTTGGATTGTAAAGAACACTGCCTGGGACTCAAAAATCCAGGTATGAATCCTCTATCATCCACTGGCTGTGGGTGACAACCTCTTTAATCTCCCTGGTCCATAGTTTCATTGTATCTATGAAATGATAGAGTTGGACTGTTTGGTCTCTGCTGTCTCGTCAAGCTTTAAAATGCAAAGATTATGCCAAAGGGGCAACATTTAGAAAAAGGAAAAAGCTAATTAAATAGGCATACTTAAATTTCTAGGAGCTTTTTCATAAACGTCCAGATGTCAAAAGATATTATTTAATAACATTATAAAGTCTGAAAAAAGTTTTAACAGCACAAAAATTTTCCTTTTCTATCAATTCCTAAATTTGTTACTTGTCCCAAAGACAGAGAAAATCAGACACTGGGAGCACATTTTTCCTCCCAATTCCTTGCATAAAAGTTGATACACTCAATCTAATAGAATCTAACAGCAAAGCAACTTCCGGCTTAAGAGCCCAACAACAACATTCAATCCATCTTCATGGAACAAACACCAATATCCTGAAGACCTTCAGTTAATTCCCTTACATCTCAAGCTTAACATTAAGGGCTCAAGAAGGGACGTAATGTACATACAATTCCAATGACAGTGCAAGAAACAATAAAATAAACTAAGGGGAAAAAATTAGTCTAGCATTAAAATATTAAACCTATTAAACCAGAAACGCTCGGTGTAAAATTTACTCCCTTGAAGTTTAGCAAATTCACTTAACATTCTAAAATAATTATGCATAACCTAAAATTAACATGAATGATTCCTGATTTACTTCTGCAGAATAACTTAGGCACAACGGAATGTGTCGGAATCATCCAAAAAGTAAGCAGATACCGTTACAGAAAATACCGTATAGATGCTTAGCAGACAAGCACTCCAGAAAGACATCTTATCCAACCATTGATAACAAGTTACTGAACAAACGTTTAAACACCTCTTAGGATTTTTCACAGAGTTTCAATCACAAATTATTTTCCTAAGATAATATGCAAGTCCTTTTATTTTAATGACTTTCAAAATCCAAGGTGTCAAACAAACACAATGAGGGAAAAAAGTATCAGTCTACCTGGGATCCCAGCCTATAAAAACCTTGCTTCATGGAAAAAAAAAAAAATAAGAAGTCCACAATCTCACAGTGAGGATGGAAACAATCATCCCAAACAGGAATCATTATGGATATTATTATGCAAATCACAGAGGATTGAAGAAAGGGGGAGCCTTCAGTCCAGGGTGAGTGAGCAGAGGTAACTACCTTTACAAGAGTCTCATTGAAGGATACCTGCACTGCTAGACAGCCCCAGTTAGTAGTGCCCTGACATTGTCCCTTTCACCTTATGAAAGTGCTCTCAAAACTGAAGTCATAAAGGCTTTTTACTTTAAACTTACGGACCTCCAGACTTACTTCCCTTAATATTAATATTTGAAGCATTGTTATGATCTGTGACATCTACTCTATACTTTTCATATCTGAGTAACATAACTAAACTGTGGTCATATGTAGTTAAACAATATACAAAAGCATGCAATGTATATCAATTTGTCAAAGTTATGCATTTAAAAATCACTGATTATACATAGTAGTTATCAAATACCTATGTGTTATAAGATTTGTAAAATAAACAGAAAACTTTGAGGCAAGGGCTATTCAGACAAAAGTTAGCTAAAATAAAGGTATAAAGCTATAAGGTATAAAGACATCCTAAAAACAACCATAATATACTTTTAAATCTTTGTTGAATAAATATTTTAACTTCCTGTGCAAGACTTTAATCTATTGTTTAATTCCGGGTCAAAATGAAGTAACCCAATTATGCACGCTGTTATATAAAAGGCCCAGAGGATGAAATTACATCTCTCTTTAATAAGATCCTCTGAAATTCTATCCTAGAGTAACTTAGCAGCCAAATTATTTTTCTTCTGTTAATGCTGATTGAGCAGTAAATAATAACTAGGAGAAAAACAAACACGTAAAATAAAGTGTTTCACACCTTTGCTGGAGAGTTCTTAAATGACCCTGAGCTACCAACAACTTCAGTATAAGCTCAAATGCAATTATTTTATCAACCTCTAAATAAAGCAGTAATTCAAGGCAGTTTTCAGGGTGTTAATTTTAATTTCTAGATGTTAAAAATCTGTATACAAAAGTATTCAAATTTTAGTGCTGAGGTTGAAACGAATAAAAAAATTTTGTTTCAAAACACAGTGCTGAATTGATACAGCCACTACGGAGAATAGTATGGAGGTTCCTTAAAAAACTAAGAATAGAATTACCATATGACCCAGCAATCCCACTCCTGGGCATATACCCAGAGAAAACCATAATCCAAAACGACACATGCACGCCAATGTTCACTGCAGCACTATTTACAATAGCCAGGACATGGAAGCAACCTAAATGCCCATCGACAGACGAATGGATAAAGAAGATGTGGTACATATATACAATGGAATATTACTCAGCCATATAAAGGAACCGAATTGGGTCATTTGTAGGGATGTGGATGGACTTAGAGACTGTCATACAGAGTGAAGTAAGTCAGAAAGAGAAAAACAAATATCGTATAATAATGCATATATATGTGGAATCTAGAAAAATGGTACAAATGAACCGGTTTGCAAGGCAGAAGTAGAGACACAGATGTAGAGAACAAATGTATGGACACCAAGGGGGGAAAGTGGAGGTGGGGGTGGTGGTGTGATGAATTGGGTGATTGGGATTGACATGTATACACTGATGTGTATAAAATTGATGACTAATAAGAACCTGCTGTATAAAAAATAAATAAGTAGAATAAAAAAATTTTTTAAAAGGGTTTAAACATTAAGAACAAAGCAAAAAAAACAAACAAAGAAAAAAAATCACAGTGCTGTTGCAATGGCCTTAGCCCGATAAGGTGCTTAAGCCCTCCCAGACTCCATTTTTGCATCTATAAAATAAAGGGTTTGGAAAGAGCAATCTCTAAAGTTCCCTACCACCTCTAAAACAAGCCCACTAGCCCTCAGTATCAAGCATGGCCATATGAAAAGGAGATAAATTAGGCGAGACATTTAATATAAAGGAAACATGAGTGTGCTTTTGAATCTTCCGAAAGGCCCTGGTATAGAAAAAACAGCAGAGACTCCAAATTCCACCTACGCCCATTTTTTAATCAGTAGACTGAAAAATAAAGAACCGTCTATTTTATAGTCCTCCCTCTGCCCCTTTCACATCATCTCTGGTGTGACCTGCAAATTACAGAAAATGTTAATATAAAAGAAATGGACACAGATCAAATTTTTTTCTCCTTCAGTATGAACACTCAAAACATTTCAGTGTCGTTGTTGCTGCCACTGTGGTTGAAGACACACGTCAGGGTGGAGGACTGCAAAATCAAGAGCGCATTTTTCCCGGGGACTCGCCTAGCAGTTAATATTGGAGCCAGACTGCCTCGGTTAAAATCCTGCTCCCTCACCCACTAGCTGGGTGGCCCCCTCATCTATAAACTGGGGGATAATAATAGTGCCCGCCTCATCAAGCTGTCGTGAGAATTAAACGAGCTGATATACACAAAGCATTCAGAAAGCCCACGTGAGGACTGCATAAATGTTAGCTGTGAGCATCTGGGGCTCACAATCTAGGTATAATCCGCTGTCCACAGGTGTCGTCCACAGCAGTTTGGGGAAAACAGTAAAAGTTAAACGAAGTAGGCAATGTCTGTCCCTTCTTTTTGAACTCTCTTCTACTTTTTTGGCAGACCTTTCTCCACCCTGCCATGCTGGCTCCTGCCAAGAGATTGAACGTGAACTTCTTCCCATGTGAACACTAACAAGGGTATTTGCATCCTAAAGAAGTCTGAGCAGAGAAATCAGTCCTCCGTCCAAGAATATATGAAACAATAGGATTCCACGTACTTTGAGGCAAGTACTTTCTCAGTCCGACTCTATTGTCTACTTTGACACAATCCCATCTAAGTAAATAGGCCCTTCTTTTTGTTAGATGTACTGATATCCAAAGAAAACAGAGAAAGCAGTTTCTTCCAAAGATGAGAGGCATTTTCATTGACCACAAAAGTGTTTATTTTTCTCTTGTCTCGTCCTAATGGTTTTGATGCAATAAATAAATAAATAAATAAATAAATAAATAAACTTTCCATGCTAACACACAGCCTCAAGTCCTAATCAGTGTGACCTACTTTGCTAAAAGAAGACTAAAAATGTCTCACAATATTGAGTTCTAGGAGATCTCCTTCCATTTTTTAAAATAATGCCTATTGCTGATCCTCTTAAACATTTAATACTAATTATACTACCTAAGCATTTAATCCTACCATGCTTCCATTCACTTCCTGACCTTGTACTTCCCTCCTATGGAACTAAATAAAAAAGAATGTCATCCAGGGAGAGCACCTTAGAATATCCAAGGATACGGGCATTCTCTAACATTTTCAGTCAGAGGGTGGATCCCTCCCTCATCCCACCATTATCTTCTCCATTCTGACCTCCGCTGACCCCTCCTCCCTCTGTGACAACTTGAGTCAATTCTCCACGGGAGTCCTTTTCCCCCCTGTCACCAACCACACACAAGCTTCCCCTTGTTTGAAAAAGGTGCTCCCTTCAATCACTCATCTGCTTCTCTTCTTCCAACATACAAACTTCCTCTTACTTCCTCATCATCTTTTCTGCGTTGAACCTCTGAGATGTCTCTACATCTTTTCTGTGTTCAACCTCTGTGTTGAACTCTAAAAGGACTGTGTCCTGAGGGGCCACCAATGGCCTTCTAATCAACGAATGAAATAGCCTTCTTCTTAGCCCCCATTCTGCTTGCCTTCTTGAAATGTCAGAAAGCAATGACCAACTCCTCCTGAAAGTTATTCTTGGACACTAGCTCTGAAGACAGTATTACCCTGACCTTCCTTTCTTTTCCCTATCTCAGCCTGTCCTGATCCATCTTCCTCCTTCCACTTCATGAACATAGTATTCTTCTAAGTGTATCCTCATCCTCCTGCCCTTTTGCCAGCTATAATTTCCCCTTATATACAGCATCTTAAAAAATACTGTTCTGCTCTACGTGACCAGTCTAGACATCTCCTCCACGGCACCACAGAGCTTTACCAGTTGCTAGTTCGACGTGTTCTCCAAAGTTCTAAATTCAAACACATCTCTCTGATTACTGAAGTCACTGACACGTGGTCCTGAACTCTTACTGGTACCCCCTAAGCTTGAAACTCCAGGATAATCCTTGCCTTTTCCTTCTCCATATCTACCATGCACCTTCCTCCCATTAACCCTGTTGGTTAGTTACCCAAGTTCAGTAAAGCTTCAAGTTCTTTACATTGATTCTTTCCTAGCTTTCTTTCCACTGTCACACATTTAGGCCAGGAGTTGGCCACGTGTGGTCCACAGCCTGCCACCTGTTTATGTAAAAAAAAGTTTTATTAGAACACATCCATGCCCACTCACGTATGCGTTACCTATGGCTGCTCTCACATCCCACCAGCAGAGGTGAGGAGTTGTACAGAGACTACATGGCAAAAGCCAAAATTATTTACTGTCTTGACTTTTGCCAAAAAAAGTTTCCTGCCCCTGGTTTAGCCCTTTTCAGCTCACACAAAAACTGCTTCAAGGGCGCCTAAACCATCCTCCGTGCCAAGTTGCACACCTTCACTAATCTTCCTACCATCTGGTTAATTTTCCTAAAACAACATTTTTAAAATGCTATTCTCTTGCTCAAAAATTATGGGACTTTCCATTACGTCCAAGATAAAGGTCCAAAGATAGGGCAGCATCTTATACATCTCTACACTTCATGTCATGACAAGCATCATGCTGGTAACCAAACACCATGTAAATACCGAAACTTGGCTTCAAAGACTCTTTCAGTCTGGTCTCAGGACTTCTCAGCCAGAGTTCCCACCACTCTACATCTTCATCCCCACAAAGCTTCTCATTCAGTCATTCTAATCAATCTACAGTTCCTGGGCAGGCTTTATTGCCTTATATTTTGCACTTTTGAGTTTTCATCCCTGCTATTCACCAGGCCAGGATAGGTCCTATTGTGCCCATACAGTTCCATCTTTTCTTTCAAGATCAAGTTAACATATGACCTAGCATATCTAGAATTCCTTTCTTGACCTTTGTTGAACAGACTTTCCCTGCTGATAGCATAGTACTTATTATTCTATACTGTTAACTTGGCAATGTTGTTTTGCTTTCTTGCTTAAGTTCTGTTCATGTGTTTGTCTTTTCATCCCAGTTCCCTCAATAATTTAATATAGCATATTATATTAATGTTCAGGTAAACTTCCTCAAATATTTTGCAGGGAATAAATATATAAACAAATAACTCATTGAAAGTAGACATAATATAGATCAATGATGCTTGCTTCCGCCCAGAAGACATCTGTCCACAGCTAGGGATATTTTTGATTGACTGTCACTAAAGAAAGAGAGTGGGGGAGGCGGGGAAGAAGGTACTACTGACATCTCGTAGGTAGATACCAGAGATGCTTCTAAACATTGTCCAATGCACAAGATAGCCCCCCATTACAAAAAATTACCCCACCCGAACGTCAGCAATGCTGAAGCTGAGTATCCCTGATGTAGATCAATTCTTTGCTAAGCTGGGATGCATAGAAACATCATATCTACAAACACAGCAATAAAAAAGTAATACTTGTTGACTATTTCCTTCTAAATATTTATGGCTTTTTGTTACTTTGACAGAAAATGCAAAGAAGTGAGTGATGTTTGAATACCTATTCGGCTGTATGCTGGCTTTTTCTCCCGAGAGGGGTAAACCCAGTAACCAGTAACTCAGGCATAATATATGATCGTTAGGAAATTTGAAAGAAAGCACATCAAAGGAGAATTCACTGACTTTGGCAACGTATACTAGCTGCGGCATACCTCAGTGCTTACAGGTGTTATGGTAGTAGGACAAAGACGCTGTCTTATGTAAACTGTCATTTCTTTAACCTCTTAATGTGAATGCCCCAGAGCTCAGTCCTTTCAATTTGTCTCTATCTAGACTTCATCTCTTGGTGATCTCAACCAATAATAGTTCTTTAAATACCATCAATACTCTGAAGCCTCCCAAATTTATTTCAAGTCCAACCTTCTCTCCTGGGTTCCATATGGTTACAACTAACTGACGCCCTCAACACTTCCACTCATTTTTCAAATATCAGGTAAAACTAATTATGTCCCTATTAACTCAGTTGCTCAGTACTCTCCTGGGAAGCTGTCCTCCATTCAGGGCCTCAGCAATTCAATCTTCCTCCATCTTGGAGCTCTGCCATCTTTACCTGCAACCCTCCTCCTCATTCTCCACACTAGGCAAACATAGAGACTAAAGAATCATGCACAGGCTTCTCACTGCCTCAGCCTGGAAATAATACACACATCACTTCCCCTAAACTAGCTATATCATCCTGTCTAAATGTAAGGAGGCTAGGAAGTGTAGTCCCGGATGCACCAGAAAAGAGAAGTATGAAACAGGGTTGGTGAAAACATGGCAATGTCTCTGCTATCATGACTAAAATTGAACTCCTGATCTCCACCCTCAACCTGTTCCTTCTAACTCATTCCATCTCAGTAAATGCCCAACTCCATCCTTCCCACTGCTCAGGACAAAGACCTGGAAGTCAAGGTCTTTCTTTCTCTCACAATCCACATCTAATCCATCAGCAAGTCATCTTGGCTCTACATTCAAACCATATCCTGAACCCAGCCATTTCTCACCATTTCTACTGCTATCTTGTCCATTTCACACCTGGATACTTAGAATAGCCCAGTTTCTACTCTTGACCTCATATGGCCCATTTTCAACATAGCATACAGGATGATTTTTTTTAAAAAAAGTCCCATCATGTCATCCCTAAGCTCAAAACCCTCAAATTGCTTCACATGTCACTCAGAGCAAAGCTCAAGCTCTTACAATGGCCTAAAGACCTCTACACAATCTGTACTCCTCACCTCCACACTCCCATTCTGATCACTTCCTTATCTCCCCCTTGATTTCTCCACCACTGGCCTCCTTTTTATTCCTTGACTGTACCAGACATGGTGCCATCTCACTTTTTTCACAGTTGCTGTTCCTTCTAACCAAAATCCACTTTCCCCAGATACCCACATGGCTTCTTCAAATCTTTGCACGATGCCATCTTCTCAGTGAGATCCTCCTGACTACTCTCCCCAAACTGCAACCTGCTCCACCCATACATCTTAGCTCCAGAACTTCCCATCCTCCTCCCTGCTTTATTTGGTTTTTCTGGCCACACTGTTACTTTCTAGTATATAATACTGGTTTCCTGTTCATCTCTCCCCACTAGAATATAATAAGCTCCATGAGAATAATATTTGTCTATTTTGTCCACCAAGTATTTCCACCATCTAAAACTATGCTTCAAATATAGCAGTTCCTCACAAATATTCACTGAATAAATTAGTAGCTACTGCCCAAATCTCATTTTAAAATAACTCTAGAACATCTTACAATCATATATTAAACTAAAAGTTTGGGCAGGACAGAAACTGTAATATGCTCATCTTTTAATCCTTAGTTTAACAAATTTCCTGACAGAGGGTGAGAAATTTTTATTGGTTTAATTGCGTTTGTTGAATTATCATCAAGTTTCTTATACTCTTGTATCTTACCGCTCCCTGTTCTAAAGATTTAGTGACGACAATTGTGCAATTGATTTGTAATCGTAGTGGAATAACTTACATTTCTCTCCACAATATTTAAAACTTTTGCTCTTTGTTTAAATAAGTTGAGATCAAGTTGAGTTTCAATCCATACTTTAAGATGCCAAATGTATTGAAGGGTCTGAAAACCATTTAAGTTGATGAAAGCAGGCAAGATAATGTGTGCAGCAGCATGGATTCTGGAATAAGACTTGGCGAGCTCACACTCCATCAGCACAGCTTTCTAGCGGTCACAACCTTGAATGTGATCTCTAAGCTCAGCATCAGCGTGCTCTTCTGTCAGTCAGGGTTATGACGGAGGCTGCCACATGGGGCTGTTGTGTGGTTTAATGAGATGAGTCACACAAAGCACTTAGCAGGACAGCTATCAGTGAATGCAAGCTGTTTTCATTAGTGAATGTTTTCCATTTGGCATATACCTTATAGCAAAAGTTACATTAATTTTCCTGCTTCTCAAAATTATTGAAGCATGAAAAAAACAGATTGTATTTCTATCATAAATAGTTATTTTTATTTTAATTCCTAAGGTAGAATTACTGGACAATCAATATACCATATGTAAGTTGTAAATTTAGATAAGAGACTTCTGGTACCCAAAGATATCATCGCTCTTATTTGCACCTATACTATGCAAACAAAGTGCTCAAAGCTGGATAACTACCCAGCTCAGTATCATCAAGTATGAGCTTTGGTGCCACCCCTCCTACCAAGTTCACGGCAGATTGCACTCTACTGATAATGTTACTCTTCCAATGAGCCAGGAGGTAGCTTTAGGGTTCTTCTCCACATAGTTGCCGCAAACTGATCGGCGTTGACAGAAGAAAAGTCTAATATTTACTCTCTAGATCTTGACAAATGGTATGCAATTACAACCCATATTCTGTATAATACGGAGCTTTCCTTCTCTCTCTCTTTACATATGTGTGTGTATTCTAAAATTTGTGGAAAAGTTTTACTAAATTAAGTTATAATTTTAGAAGGTCATAGAAGATAATAATTCATGGAATCTTCCTGTGAATCTTCATAAGCTCATGCAAAAATATAGAAATTCAAAGTTAGAAAATTGCTTAAAATGAAAGAGCAAGTCTCAATGACTAATAAAAATTAAAATATATTTAACGTATCTACTTGGTAATTTCACCGTTTAGGTACTCTAATATCTAAATGCAAAGCAAAGCCATAACTGGCAATTGGGAGTTACAATAGTTCTGAAATTGATTCAGCTTTAAGCAGAATTCCATTGAATTCTGAAGTATATTGTCCAGTTGGGTGGTATAAAAAATACATGTTGTAAATACGGTTCTTTTGACTAGTTAAAAGGACAAGTTCTTCCAGATTTGTAGCCTCAAAAGCAATAACCTGATTTCGGTTAGATCTGAATAAAATACGCTGTATGCATGATCTAAAATCAATTAGACTATCCAAGAAAAAAGCAATAGAAGAGTAATAGGATTTCCAGATATTGATAATGCTACATTATCAAAAATGAAATAGTGATTTAAACTGAAACTAATAAAAATAATTCTTTTCTACATAGTGTTGAAACACCGATAGAAGTTGGTGATTCTTAACCTCTACATCTAGATGATAAGTTTGATGGTATATTCAATTCCATACAACAGCTAGAAAACTGTCTAAATGGCTCAGAGAGCAGCTCAGGTTTTAATGATGTGCTAGTGGCTATAGTCAAAAATGATAATATGGAATCTCTAAGAACAAACAGCTGAGGAATAATCTAAAATCATTTGGTATTCCAGGGGTGAAAAAGAGACAGAAAAGAGATTAATTTATTAAACTAACTAGAATTTTAATACGCATTATTAAATTAGCAGGTTTGATGCAAGAAAATAAATACTATTAATATCTGCATATATATGAACTTCTAAAAATACTGCTGAAATATACGATGTAAAATATGTATCCAATGGATGTGACTTAATTTAGACATCATTAGTTGAAATATGTCATCAGTAATATAAATTAACTGATTCAGTAACAATGTTTTACATAAGTAGGAAAATTCAGGCCCTTAATGTTTTAATATTAGGGAATGCAACTGTACCATAAACTGTAACTCATTTTACCTAGTAGCCACTAATATTTTATTGTATAACATATACTACATAAAATTAACAAACAACATATTTTTTCAAACCTTCTAGCTCGACGATTAATTTAGGCCAGACTCCCTCTCACTTTGATATGAATGAATCAGACCAGAAAAAATCTGTGGGAATCTTTAGCACCACCAAAATAAGACTTTAAAATACCTCAGTGTATAAAGATACTATAGAAGCTATAAAAACATAAATATTGCTCAGCCTTTATTTGAATACAAGGGATATAATATATTTCAGAGTATCAAATGAACTTCTGATTATCAGTATAAATACTGTTTTGTATAATCTAGATTCATATTTATTAACAAGAGCAACATTTCCTTAAAAACTGTAGCAAGCTATAATTGGATATAACAAACTGCTTCTAAATAATTATGAAGTTCTAATAAAGAACTTCAGACAAATATGAAAGTTAAATCTTAGTTTAATTGCTTACCTCTTAAAATTTCCTAGATTCTCTAAGCCAGACTGCAAAAAATGATCCAGATATAATGCAAAAAAAAAAAAAAAAAATTAAGGACCAAACTTTGTTTTGATCACATGCTGTTAAACTAGTGTCACATGTTATATGCAATTTTTTTTTTTTTTGCAATTTTTTTTTTTAATGTTAAGTGATACATGAATTCATGAGTCAGTGATCCATTCTGAGAATAACATTTTGGCTTTCTAAAACTTGTCAGGCTGTTCATTAACATACCTTACTAACAGTATATAAAAGCTTTTGAAGAAAACATTTATTGAATGTCAGCAAGAATTGTGCTAAGAAGTAAGGATACAAGATGAACAAGACCCACTATTACTCTTAAGTAGTTTATAATCTAGTAGAGAGGCAAATAAACAGATAAGATTTCAGTTCTGTGGGGTAAGTCCTGGGATAGAGGTAAATGCCAAAGGGTACGGCAGCACATTGTAGAGGCCCCTGACCCAGCGTGGCTGACGGCGCGGGGAAGAAGGAAGCAACCTGAGAGCCTTGTTCAGAAGGAGCAAAGCCCTCAGTGAGTCTTCGAGATTTACAAGTTCTCCGGTGGGGAAGAAGCCCATATGGGAAGAGGCTATAGTGCTAGCAAATGCATAGAAACCACAGAGTCTGCAAGATTCAAGGAACTGAAAGAAGCCAGAAATAAGACGAGAGATACAGACAAGCAATTAAGTCTGTGTGCTTTACTACACACTTGGGATTTTCTCTTGAAGGCAAGAAAAGGCCTGTGAAGGATATTAAGTAGAATAATGATGGGATTAGGTATGTAAATTAGGAAGGCCACTCTAGAAACAAAACAGAAAAAGACAGTTAAGAGATAAAAATAAAGATCCAAAATAAGGATATAGAGATAAGAGAACAACTTTGAGAGATATTAAAAATTAAGAATGGATAGGACTTTGAGATGGGGATGCAGGAGAAAAGGATGACTACCCGTTTTCTGAATTAACTTACTCAGTAGCTCATGATGCCATCCACTGAGATGGGAAGTAGTGGAATAGAGGAGAAAGGGGGGAAAATTGTGAGAGGAGAGCTGGTGAGTTCAGTTTTCATCTGCTGAGTCCATAGACCTCTGTGCTTCCAGTCAGGGATGTCTGCCAGAAGGTAGTTGAATATGCAAGAATGAACACACATGCTCATTAAAGACCATATGAATATATCAGGCTATTGTAATATTTGCTAACATTTATTGAGTTTTTACTCTAAGGAAGGCATGTTGCTGAGTCCTTCTTATAACATCTTTTTATTATCCTCCCCACTCTACAGATGAGGAAGAGTTTGAGAAACTTCCCAATGGTATTTAAGTGTCAGAGATGTCTGATTTCACAACTCAAGTCCTTACCTTACGTTGTATCATGCAAAATCCATTCATTACAGGTTTTAGGACCAGATAACAGTGGGTTCAATTCTAATCTCTGCTACTTAAGAGTTGTTTGAGCTTAATATTCTCTAAACCATAGTTTCCTTATCTGTAAAATGGTGACCATAACAAACACATTGCAAGGATATGGTAAGGATGGGAGATAGTATACAGAAAATGCTACATGTGCATTAAGTGCACAAACTGGCACCTATTGTTATGTCTATGCCTAGAGAAAAAAAAAACAAAACTCTTTCTTGAAGTAAAATAGCTATGATCTAAGTAAATTCCCTTTCATCTTATTATGAGCTCTCTTTTAATTTCACCCTATTTGTTCTATATCTTAATAAACACTAAGTATCATTTTTCAAAAAGCTTTGAGACATTAATCAATATACTCTGGAAGATTTAGTCATTTAAAGATTTTGTTCAAATAGGAATCATTTCAGTGTAATGGGAGTCGATTCTATAGTGAGGAAAGTCCAAATAAGAAAACTCAAATGCGATAAGGCATGGAGAGAGCTTTGGACTTGGAGTCAGAAGACCACTGCGAAGTCCCAACTCTGACTTGGGACTTAATAGACTCAAGCGTCCCTTTGCACATGGACAAGATGAACAGATGAGCCTGTATGTTCTTGTAAGTCTAAGAATGCTGAAGAAGAAGGCTTTATGATGTTTATAAAAACCAAAGCAATTAAGCCATGAACACTTGATGCAAACTTCAAGTTTCCTGTGGTTTAAAGCAGTAGCGCCCACTCTTGATGGCCTATCAAACCACTCCACGGATCAGAAGCTGTCAATTTGACTCTGACGGGCTCATAACCCTCAGATGGAGAGTTCAGTGTTGGCGAAGGAAAAGAGAAAGGGAGGATGGAGAGCACTCTTTCCTTCTCTCAAAATCTCTCCCATTCTCACCACCGATTCAGCAGTTGGGTTTGAGCTGAGGTCACCCAAGACTTCTGATTCTCAAACCTGGCTGAACATTAACAACACTGAGAACTTAATTTTTTTTTTTTAAATACTGAGTTCCACAGCCCTAAAATATCACTGGAAGGAAACTCTATACGATTTACAAGTGCTGGGTTTCACTTTGTAAAAGGTGGTATGAAGCATTTGGGGTAATAACCTCACTCTAATGGTAAACCTAAAACTATATTCTCTTTAACCTCTTTTAACTGTATTGAAACAAAAATTTGTTCTTAAGTATATACACACCCTAAGGTAATTAACTGGATCAACCATCCCTGTTTGCACAGACTCTACCTGCTTTAGCTTTGAAAATTCCATGTCCCAGGAAATTCCTGGGTCTCTGGAAAACAGGGACAGTTGGTCAGTCTGACACAGACACACACACACACACTCACGCATACTTGCACACATGGACACAAACTTTTAAGTAACCCTCAGTGTGTTAGACAAAAGTACAGATAGACAGTAGTCCTCTCATGAAGCATCGCCACTAAGATAATGTCATCATTCACTCAGGTACGTATATGGTCACAGTTACAGACCTCTGACGGCACTGGGATCCAAAAACATACAATGGCATGGGCGACATATCATCATGCTGACTATCGTCCCTTTTGCTATTGTCTATACTACCAATACTTATAATACTTATAATTCGATAACCAGAATTTTTAAAAAGTACCTTGAAGCCCCTGCCTCCCAACTGCCTTTTGTCTACTTTTGTAAAAACTCGAGCCATTTTTGAGGAATACTATCTCTACTATTTGACAGATTTTTTAATAGCCTTATGGCTTTGTAATTTTTTGTTACATTTTTCCTGTAATGATGCCATGTGAAATTAAATAATAATATAATATACAAAGAAATTAGATAATGGTCATGATGTCTGTCTGTAAATTAAAAACTTGATTATCATTTCATCTAAATGAAATACTTAATAGAAAATAAATTAAATTAACTTAGAATGCCATGTATACACCAGAACACACATTATTCTGAATTTTCAAATTGAACTCGTTATAGAAATCGTTTCTAGAACCACATTATTATACACCAATACACTGTCCTCTATTGCCTGATGGAAACGTGAGACTTTAAGTTCAAGTCATAATTATACAAGCTAATGGAGACTAGCATCAGTCTGCGTAACACACACGTAGTAAGTACACGTATCTCCTTACTTGTGACATCACTAGTTCTCTGTGGGCAGAACAGCTTGGGCCGCAGTTGGCAGAACTGTGGGATTGTGGGGGAAGATCTCCCACTGACGCCAGTTCCACACACTAAAGAACTAGTGTCATGGAGACACTACTAATAAGTTAGGAGGAAAGGCCATATAAATCCTTTCCCTTTGAGAAATCCGAATCTTAAAATGGTTGCCACCAATCTTATGCATTCTTCACTCCGCAAAGAGCTTAGCAAATAAGGAAATCCCTTCAGGACTGTGGTCACCATCCTTGAAATGAACAATAAGCATGCTAGTAATATGCTTCTCCTTTCATGCTTCTGACATTCAACAACACATGCACTATCCAAGCACATCTGGAAGAAAACCCAACAAAGGAGGTGTGTAAAGTTGTTGAGACTGTCAGAAACACTTGGCATGATTTCAATGCCCTCATCTTTCTACCACTGGCTTTACAAGTAGACAATCAAGGAAGACCTCAAAATATGATATCATACATCAGAAAGAGTATACATTTCCAAAGGTCTGTTTTATGATCTTGAAAGAGAATTTAAAAATCAACTAAAAAATAACAAAAAACTTGCTTTTTACAATATATTCTTTTTAGTATGATTTTGAGTAGTCTTATCACAACATTTTTCAGCAAAGCTGAGATTGAATTAAGACTTACTGATTGTTCATTTAAATCCTGGGGGTCTTCCATGTGGTTTTCTTACTTCTCCTGCCACTCCCAAGTAGAAGCAGCTTCCTTCAATCAAAAATGGACTATCTGAAACAAAAAGATGAAAACAAAGTGGAAAAATGAAAAAGTTATCTTGCGAAATTATTTGTAAAATTACCAAAACTGTAATTTACGTGATAGTTGCTAATCTGTAGAAGCATTATTTTTAAAGAACAAAATTCATTATCCCCATATCTGATAGAAATAATGATCTTGAAAATCACATCATAGTAAAACTGAGATATATAAACAGCTACTCAGGCATCCTGCAGATAAGCAAAAACATCTGAGGACAGCTTCAGAGACCCAGGCTGCAATAAACACCTAGTCTGCTATTTTGCTGAGAGAGGTCTGTCATTAAGCAATTGACAGGTTAAAAATTAAAAGTCTGCATTAACCATTCATTTTCTAAAGTACATAAAATTGAAAAAATATAATGTGTATTTTAATATGACAGCTCTCTATTACAGGAAAATTTGTCTTATTCGCCAGACTCAGTTCTAAAACATATAATGTTATAAAATGCACGCCCAATTTTAAAAAGAGAATGAAAATAAGACTATTATGCTAAAGAAGATATTACAGAAATATGTGGGAAGGACAACTGGTCAGTAAACTACTAAAAAAAAGTTCGTCTTTACTCCATATCATACATTAAAAATTTTCTAGGCAAACTGAAGTTTAAAAAGCTCTAAGAAAAATAGGCATATATATTTTTAATTCCCAGATAGAGAAGACTTAGATAATAAAAGCAATGGAATATAAAACAAAAAAGCCGAACACCCCCTTGAGTTCCCCCACACACACAAATAATCACAATTAAAAGATACATGAAAATATAAAAAGAAGTATCTTCGCAAATATCAAACTCAATGGGCTAATGTCCTTAACATACAAAGAGCTCTTACAATCCAAATAGAAAGGCACACACACCCCTAAAGAAAAATGGTCAATCACCACAAAACAATGTTCAGACTCACGAATAAATGAAATGCACTTTAAAATAGCAACGATACATTTCTAGCCCTTCATATTCTAGTTCTAAAATAAAATTAAAAGAATATGAGAGATTAAAAAAGATTTATATAAAAAAGTGTTCATCATAGGCATAAACACAGATATAAATTATTAAATGCACGTTTCAAGGAATATTTGGTGACATCAAAAATTTCTGAGAATATAATTTCAGTGGAAAATAAGTATTCCAATCTGCAGAAACAATATGTTCCCAATTCAGTTTACTGAACATTCAACATATGCAAGCGTTTTGCTCAGTTTTACATATTCCTTACTACAACCAGGTAGGCATGGTTTTAATTTCTGCTTTGCATTATGGTCTACAATAAACCTGTTACTTTCCTTATTAGAACACAAGACATTTTAAAGTGTAAATTGTTTTATGCATACACAAACACAGAGACACAGATCAAACATTTTTTTCTAATTTTTTTCTGATTTTCTCAAATTTTTTCTAATTTTAATTTTTTAATTTTTAAAAGTCATAAAATGGTAATGGTAACATATGTAATGTGATAGTCTCAGTAAGATACTGATTGAGAATACTGCAAAACCAGAAAAGTGTCATTTTAAAGAAAAGCACAATTTTAAAGTGCATTTAAGATGGGAAGGGGGAAGTGTAGATATTAAGGCACACTGAAAGGTGTTGCGGTATACATCTGAATTCAGGAGGATAGGCAGGCAAGAAGTTCTAGATTTAAAGATGTCATTCTTTGTGTTGGAGGTGGACCTGAGAAACGGTGACCGGAAAAAGACCAACTCTTTTCCTTTTACCTCACACCTCCATCTTTCTTCTCCCATTCTCCCCCATCTCCTCCTTATGGACCCTCATATCACATCTGGGTCTCTCTCTCTGCTCCTGCTTCCTGCTGATCTCTTTCTTGCTCCTCCTATCCTAGCAGACCTCCTGATCCTTGGCCCTGCACACTGTCCCCTCCCCTGGTGACCAGGACCTCCCTGGCTCAGCCTCACCTTGGATATGGTGCACACCTTAGGATGTATGGCCACCAGTCTAATTGATGCTGGCTGACCTGCTAAGACTCAACACCTACCAGCATCATGAGCCCTTCCTCTCTCCTCCAGGAGGGAACATTGATGGGGATCATCTCCTTCTGACGGATGGTCCATCACGCCATTTTCTCCTCACTACCTGGATAACAAATTAGCCAAATACTCTCCTGAAGAGGAGAATCTGATGTTCCTTTTCATTCTAATAGATGGGTAAGATGAATGGTAAAAACACTGTACCATAGTACAAAGGGAAGGGACACTATATTCAGCTATGTAAAAACAAAACAAAAAATTTGTATTTCTGAATAGAGAAAAACAGACCCAAAACTGAAAGGACACAACAGATTATGAAAAATATCTTCAATAAATATTATAAACTTTGTGACCTTGAGAACAAAGAAACTGGTAAGGAAAAGTTTAAGAACCTTTTAAGGTCCTTAAGCAAGGATGTGAAAATACAGATCATTATTTAAAATGTAAATAATAAATTTACATTTATTATTTTATAAATAATATATTTACATTTACATTTTATAAATAATATATTTACATTTATTATTATTATTTATTATTTTTATTTTCCAAATAAATTTGGAAAAGTGTTCACTTTCACAGTTGCCAAAATATGTTAACTTAAGCAACAAGCATACATTTTGGATTCCTATATACGTCTTCAATAACTAAACCATTTTAAATATTACTAACACCCAGTTTTGGAAAGGATACAGTGAAAAAGGTGTCCTCATTCAACTGCCACTGATAATGTCAAGTTTTCTAATATTTTTAGAAAGCAGTTCTAAATATTTTTAGAATATTTTTAGAAAGCAGTCTGTGATTGCATTTTAAAATATGCTTAAACTTTTTTACCCAATAACTTTCCTAAGGAGTAAACTATTCCGCTCCAAAAGTCACAAGGTATTCACTACAGTGTTGTTCATAATAAAAACTAGAAGCAGCCTCAACTTTGTAGAGCATTGATTAAACAAATTATGGTCAGTAAATTTAATATAATATAATTTAAGGATCAAAAGTATAATTATAAAAATGACATGGAAAAGCAAAAAACTACTGGTTGTATATTAAGTGAAAAAAATCAGAACACAAAATTTTAGCTATGCTAACAGTAATGTACAACTAAGCGTCTGTTTGGATATTGATTAAAAAGAAACATTAAAAATAAAAATAATTTGATAAAGAATTATATCTTTGGCTTCACATGCTTTGATCACTGTTGATTTTATTTTCTGTGCAATAAATAAAATTTTATTTTTTTCCACCATAATACAGGAGCACAGAGTAAGTAAAACCAAATGATGCTAAAATGATTTTACAAGATCAGTAAAAACCACAGCAAACAATGAAAGTGAATTTTCTAAGTAGTAGACACTTTCTCCAAGTGACCTCTGTGGCTTTCCCTATGGAATAAATGTCAAAGCCAGAGTAATCTCTTTAGGGCAGGTATTCTTTATTCTATTTACTAGTGTCATCTACAGCACCTCGCTCAGTGCCTGGCAAGCATTAGGTGATTAACAAATATTAATTGAATGAATGACAAAATTAATAGTGGATGAAATCATACATAATGTACTTGATGATGTGAACAAAAAGTGTAAACAGCCATATAATTTAACTTTTGAAAATCCTGTCTCAAATATGTGGCTATTTTAAGAAAAATGTTTACCTGTCCTGTATTTTTCAGGTAGAGTCTTGTAATTTTTCAGAAAATTTAATGTTGAGATTAGCCCACCAGGTATTTTCCTATTCACCTGACCTAGCAATAAAATATACATACAATAACATGAATATTAATACCAATGTAATCTATTATTTACTTACAACATAGCATGCTATTTTAGTTTCCTAAGGTGGCTGTAAAAAAAGTACTACAGACTGGGAGGCTTAAACAACAGAATTTTATTCTGTCATAGTTTTGACAGCAAGAAGTCCTAAATTAACATGCTGGCAGGTCCACGCCCTCTCTGGAGGCTCTAGAAAAGAATCATTCTTTGTCTCTTCATATTTTCTGGTGTTTGTAACAATTCTTGGCATCCCCTGGCTTGTAGATGCGTCCCTCCGACCCTGCCTCCATTGTCACACAATATTGTCCCTGCCTATCTCTTCACAGGTCCTTCTTCTGTGTGTGCGTCTCTGTGTCCAAATTTCCTGATTCTTACAGGTACACCAGTCACTGGATTAGCACCCACTCTAATCTAGTAAAATCTCATCTTAACTCCATTACATCTGCAAAGACCCTATTTCCAAATCAGGTCACAGTCACAGGGAAGAGGGTTAGAACTTAAACATATCTTTCGGGGGACACAATTCAACCCACATCACATGTACAGTTATCACACTAAAATGATTATTAAGATGTGATCAAGGTTTAAATGTAATATTTCCAGAGAGAATACACAAGAAGTAAATTAAGGATACTGATCATTAGGAAAGAAGGAATCCTCTTCCAGAAGGGCCACCATCTCAGGGCTCTGGTGAAATTTCAAGTGAAATTAAAAATTAAGACTTCAAGAAAGATGTTCAAGCATAAGAGAATTCAGCAAAAACTAGCCTTTTTCTGTTAACCACTGGTTCAGAATCTATTTAATGTTCCAGTTGGGGAGCTATTTGCATCAATGTTCCATGTTATAACATAATACTTTGCTTTATAATTCCTTAAAATTGAGATTAATTGTTACTTAGTTTAACTGTTTTACTGTAACATGAATTTCTTTCTTTGCCAAACACACTAAAGTACTAAAATATTATGAGCCCGGTGGTTTTATATTATTGAACCAAGTAAAACTACCTGGGCTAATTGTAGACACAGTATTATTTTACATCATAATTTAGCAATGGTTGTTATGCTAAATCCTTTAACATTTAGTTTTCACAAGTATATGAGAAAAAGACAAGAACCCTCTTCGAATCAAGTAAGAGAAGTATTGCCTCTTAATAAAGATATAAAATTAAGGTATAACAGTAACCTCATGCCGTTTTATGAGGCAATAATCTAGTTCCCCGCTCTACTTCAAAACCATTCCCCCAGAAAAGGTGAATTTCAAACAGGAATAATAGCGACCTCACCCATTCTGTGTTAGATGATTTCTTCTGAAGTTAGGTTTTCAACACACAGAAAATTGGTCATATCCTTTTCTTGAACCCTGCTCTAGACATGAGGTGGAAACTCCTGTCTCTTAGAATATCAGAATAAAATAATCAACAATTCTTCAATTTAAATAGTTAATGAGATCTATACATCAAAAATGTTAAAAACAATTCTCAGAAATGGCATGAGGTACTTAGGCTTGATCCAGGTGGTAGACACAGCAAAGGACCCTGTGCCTTCAAGAAAGAGAAGATGTTGAACGAAGTCAGAGGAGTTTGGGGAGCCTGTGTGATGTAGCCCTAATCCTGTGTCTTTCTAAGCAAACCATCAGTAAAAATTAGATTGTCCAGGCATGCTTTACCCTGGCTGAATAAACGCAAACCTGAAGGGGGAGTGGGTGGTGCTCTCTGTTCCAGGGCTGGCATGGGATGAAGACAGAAGCTGTACCACCAAAAACTACACCTCTGGATTACATACACATGTGGCAAGGCCGTCCACTGGTCTTTAAAGCTGAACACCTGGGCTTTGTCATCCACTCCTTGCCCACTACGCTCCACATTCAATCAATTACCTAGTAATACCTCCTAGAGTTCACTCCAATCTCTCCATGTTTCTCTCCTCACTGCTACCATAGTAGTGCAAACCCTCGCCATCCCTGGACTGGAGCAGCGCCCTCCGAAGGGTCCCCTAGTCTTGTTCCCTGAACCTCATTTTTTCACAGTGCAGTCAGAGTGATAAGTTTTAAAATAAAGATATGATTTTATTCTCTTAAAACAATTCAGAGGTATACCCCTTCCTTGGGATAAACCAGAAATCCTTTCATTGGTCCTACCTGCAGCTATGGCAGTACATCTCTCTGCCAAAATGCCCCACAACAAGTAATCAGAAGTCAGATGCTTTTGCTGCCTGGGACCATGGACCAAAGTGGGAGTTCTGAGGAAGACCTCCACCTTCCTTCCCCCTGTGGTCGAGGCCTTATTCCACTGTTCTCACCATCCCCTCACTCTTCGCTACCATCACTCTGCCCTGCAGCCAAAGACTGGGACTTCCACTGGGAGTCTCCTGTGAGGGTGCTTACACAGTAGAGGCTATGTTTGCTTCTTGCTGCAGCGCAAAGAAAAAAGAAGGGGGAAGGAGACTACATTCCCCCACCCATGTTCCAAATGTCTAGTATATTCCTAGGGAAAGATGTAAAGATTGCAGGCCATCCAAACTCTTGTTCTAGCCCCTGTGCAGACTCTGCAGTGGGGACAGAGGTGTGTGGATAGTCCCATCCGTAACCTCTGGCACAGCCCCCTTTTAACCCAGGTGGGAGCTTTGGAGGATTTATTACACGTGCAGAGTGTCCTGGGCCAAGGGAGGTGTCACTCCATTGTATTCCATCATTCAGACAGCTAACCTATTGTTTGACTTGCAGATTATCAAACTGCAAGTTAATTTTCAAAAACATTTGTGTACCAAATTAAGGCTTGCTTGCATGGGGTTATATATACACCTATTACACTGACCCATATTCAGCTTATAACACACTAGGTCCGCCAGGGCTTTCCGAGTGACACCAAATTACCTCAGTCTAATGACTCGTCACAATCTTTTCCAATGGCTTAGGATGTGGGCTTGGGAAAGTACCAGGCTAGTCCTCCTTCAGTGGTAAAATCTCTAGGATATAGAACTTGGGAGCTCTTTAATGCCATGAGTAAAAAGCTGATCTGCTAGGGAGAGACAGAAAGGAGCTTACCCAGAAAGAGAATCAAATGCGGGAGACAGCAAGAAAGTCCTGGTGGAATTGAAGCCCCTGGATCCTGTTACTCCTGAAGCCTCACTGTCTCTCTTGCTCTTCCTGCTGCTTCGTTGTTCAATTCTTCCTTGGATTCCATGAGCGATCCTCATAATCTTCAACTAAATTCTCTCCTTTACTAAGCATATTGTCTCACATAAAACTGCAATTGTATAAGAAGTCTAACAACTTATATTCCCATTACATTCTTGAGATATTATAGCTGGGATCAACCGTCAATAAGGGCATTGCTTTCACATCCTCTGCACCAAGATCCCATCATTTCCCTACAAATTTCATTAATGGGTCTGTAAAGCTGGGTCAGGCACCGGCTGGTTTCAACTGCTCAGGCAGCACGCCACAGAGGGAAGCCAACAGCACAAAGAACACCTAGTTCCAATTCTATGGCCATCTGTTCAGATAGGTAAGATGGGCATTCTGTGACCACGCACATGACTCTTGTCCCTGCTTATACAAAAGGAAAACAGCAAAGGTGTCCAAGAAACAGATCTGGGTGAACAGTAGTGCCTGACTTCAATCGCCTTAAATGAAGCCAAGCTACAAAGTAGATGCTGAGCTATTTTTGAACTGTTTACAGAGATAGGGCATGGACTTTGCACAATGGTCCATTTAACACAAAATGTTTAAAAATAATGTGGTTAATTTCTCATGCTAAAAAATTATAACAAGCTGAATTTCATGATAGACATTTGGGTCCTTAGTGATAGGTGCATTTGATAGCAGTAATCTTCATGGAATTATAAATTACCATCACTTGATTTTTGACAATAAGGGCCAGCCAAGGTTTTCTATTTTGTTTGTGTCTGCTAACTGTTGATGGTTGGCTAGTCAACTTAGAAAACATAGACGCAGTTGTAACCAGCTGGTCTCAGAGAAATGTCTAAAAGAATTCTGAGCTTGGGCAACTTTTGTTACACCTACAAACTCAGACTGACTCTGTAAACTTACTTTCCTTTTCACTTGTTGCCCCTGTTGCTCCTCCCAAACTACACTTCACACTGACTCTTTCTGCATGCACTGTAATAGTTCATCTAACTGGCTCTCCTGTAGCTTGGCAGAAAAAAACTATCTGAGCCCTTCTTTATAAATAGTCTGATTTTTTCTCAGCCATAAACCTCTCTTCCATATCTAGGAACCCTTTCTGATGAAGAATATAGTACCACATGCATTGCTGAACACATATCTGCTGCCTTTACACACTTCTTGAGAAAAATGTGTTGCAAATTTAAAAGAATTGAAGAATACATCTTCTAAGTTTAGTATTCAGCTCTTGAAACCCTAGAAGTCTAAAAAATGGCTTGCTGGAGGAAATATAAATTTAGTGATTCCTAGTAAAGACTTTTGGAATAAAACAAGTCTATACGAGAGTCCTTGTCCTTTCAGGACACCTGAAAGTCCTACTTTTCATTTTAAGGGTAGAGGATCCAATGTATAACAAAGTAAACATGAGAGATATAAAATATAGCAGTAACTTTGACTTACTGAAAGACAAGTTACATGCTTGAATTGTGTCTATAGTGAATAATAGTTAAGAGTTTAATTAAATATAATGCTATTTGCCTTCCTAAAACTTGGGACACCTAAGGAGAATTTTATTCATCTAGATTTTTTAATTGAGGCATCTAAGAAAGTTTGAATACCTTCTTTTCTCTCAATAAATTTCCCTATAGCATTGGAGTATAAAAGCATCCACTGACTTTGTAACTGCATTAAGAGTAGGATCACATTTACAAAATCTGCCATTATAGCTTCTAGAAATCCAAAGAATTTCCTAAAGGCTAAAGCTGAAAGAATTCATAAAATAATATCTCAAATATATTTGGTGTTGCTGTTCAATTCCATGTTTTGCTTCCCTGCAATATGTTTTGACTTTAAGGGCAAACTTAGAAAGAAAGAAAGAGAGAATATGAATGAAATCCATAGCACCTTATTTCTTTGTCTTGGGATCATGAGGAGTATAGAAGTAAGTAGGGTTTAATAGACTGATCATATGAGTTTATAGGTACAATACTTAAAGCGTCTTAGCTCCATTGAATACAACCATCTACTTCTCTTTCCTTCTGTCAATTCTTCCTTATATATTAGTTTAAAAACTCTACCTTTCAGAACTTCTACTTTGGTCTGCCCACCAGAACCACAAAGCAGAAACTGAATCCCGCTTTCATATGTATAGCAGGCTATTAGATATTAAGAGAGTGCTATCATTCATGTCACCCCTAAATCTTTTTTTCTTCAAGTTGAGTACCCCTAGTTAATAAGACCACATCTTTAATTTAAAAAGTCTTTGTTTCCCAACGGGAATTAGGGAGGAATTCAGTCAGCCACAAAAGCATAACTGCATAGGAAATGCATTAAACAGAAGGTAGATATGAAGTAGGTCATAGTACATCATTATTTTAAATTATAAATTGACATTAAATCGATACAGATCAGCATTAATGTATAACAAATATTACATTCATACCCAGACAAAAAATGGAAAGGAAATCAAACTAGCTGAAATGGAAATTAATAACAATAAATTTTCAAAGCTGTAAGAATGCTCCTTTGAGAAAGGCCCTAGGGGTTTTGTTTGTTTGCTGGTTTGTTTAAGACTGAATTATTCTCTGGAAAAATTAAAGCAGAAAAAAAAAGACTAATGTTTAAACTGCAGGAAGGTTGGTTTGCCTAGGACTTGGCCATAGCTGAGCCTGTTTGTAGAATCTACAGGTTTGGTTCCCAGGGCTCCAAGTGCTCTTGGGTCTCAGGACTGTCTTGGGAAAGAACTCTTCCACGGGAAGAGCTGGTGAGCCATAAAGCCAGAGCCAAGTCTGAGTCCTAAGTCTCAGCGCTGCAAGAAAAGGACAAGAAAACAAACCAACCAAAAATGTGTTAAGTGAACTCTCTGGAGAAAAGGTGAAGGACAGATGGCATCCCTCTGTCCTTTGGATTCTCTGTTATAGGGTGCTGTGCAGGGGGAAGATGCAATATTTTGCTGATTTGAAGCTACCTGTGGCACCAGCTGTTCCATCAAGGAGAAGTGAGGTCTGACCCAGAGAAATACTATTTGCTTTTTTAATACGACAAAGGGTGGAGGAGAAAAAAAAGAATGAAGCGGGTGAAGAAAACTTGGGAACATACTGGTTAAATGAGTATGAAAAAGATCACAATGAATAGGAATTTAAAATATGAGACTTGAAACTCAGGAAGCTGAGAGAGGAGCAGAATAATCGGCCCCCTCCTGATTAAACCAAATATAAAGACACCGGTTATAAAGATGTGGACGCTGGTCTTCCTGTACTTTTGACGGCTGTTGTGGTTTCTCCTGGTCATTACCCTGCTCCAGAGCTACCTGGGGCTTCCACCAAGTTCTCGTTCAAACGCTTGAACAAACTATGTTAGCCCTGAAGAAGCTTTAGATGCTTCTCATAGACACTGCTGTGGCCTGAACATAGACAATCCAACTTAGGTTTTAATGCCTTAATATTTTTTCATTGTCATGAAAAAGAAAAATACAATGAGTTTCTTTAAATAAAATATCCAAGATATATAAATGCACAATATTATTTATAGTCCCTACATTAAGACTGTATCTTGCAAAAACATGGTTTCCTGTATAACGTATGAATGAATGAACAAATAAATAAGGAAACACTCTTAAGGCACATGTCAGGAAATAGAAAACTTTAATTTCATGAAGGTTCGGACTGAATCAGGCAAACAGAATCGTAGATTTCCGCGTCTGCCATGATTCAGTGTAAGGCTTTGGGAAAACCTTGTAATTTCTCCATACTTCAGCTTCTCACCCTATAAAAGGAGTATATGGCTTGAAATTTAATTCCCTCACAGCAGTGAGAGTTTTGATTCAACATTTATAAAAGGCTTTTTAGCTTCCCAGATTAATAGGCAAAATACTGTGGTAGCTGTATAATCCACTTTCCAAAAAGTATAAAGGTAACTGGTCAAATCTGAAGTAAAATAATACTTGACTTGAGAAATAAATACCAGTCATATTTATTACTTCTCCATTCTGTTTTCTAAGTAATAAAAATTATTTCTAACAGAAAAAGTATCAAATTAATATTCAAGCCAGTTGAAGTGTTATCATCACAAGCTTACCTACGTTTGGGAGAAGGGGAGTTGTTTTGTTTTTCCAGACTGTCCCGCGTGTTTATATGGTAAAGTCAGGAATGCTGGGCATGGTTTTGAAGGCCTCTAGCGTATTCGTTGGTTTCTGGCATTCTAATGCACTCTACTCTTATAACCATAAAAGTACTCTTGAGTGCTTCTGGAAATATATAACAAATGCTTAATCAATTTAAGAGTGTTTTAACTGCATACATGAAATTTCTTGGGAGGAAAATGTTAGCTATTCTACACGCATATAGTACTTAAGTTAGCAAGAGTTCCTTCTCAAAGGCACAGAGCAGTTTCCCCATAGTAATATAATTTTCAGTTTTATGTGCCTAAGTCCTACTGAATCCCTTAGAATAACAGGAAATTCTGCAGGAAGAAAAAACTCACAAAAATTGATAGCTATATTTACCCAATGCTGGAGGAATAAGTTAGCTATTTTGAGTTGGATTACTCTTTTAAGGCACTAGATAACCATTAAAGGTTAGCCAGAATCTTAATTAACCAGAAACTATAAGAATTGAATATTCTGGAGACAGACTTTTGTACATATAAGACTCTAACAGTAAAGCCAACTGATTAACATACTTCATTTTAAACTTCATGTGTCGTGATACTTTAGCCAGGACTCGAGTAGCAATTCTCTGGATTTTGATGCTTTCACTTTAATTTTCATTAAACAGATTATGACATTTCACAAATTTACAAATCAGAACACTGATAAGATACAGTTGGTATTTGGGTAATATTTAATAACATTCAAAATGGAGTGATCTCATTTATAGCAATACAATGTCTATGCCTTTCATCTACATGTTTAAATGCTATAGTAATATATGTAAGGTGCTTACAACTGTGCCTGGCACATAGTTGGCTCTTAACAGAATAATAATATACAATTCCTCACAAATTCTCAACAATATTAGAGTTTCTCTTAACAATTCTTATAAATATTTTATGGTGCTAAGTAAAAACATGTCATGAATATTATATACACTGAGTTTTTTTCTTCCTACCAAGTGGTTTAAGAACTATGAATATATATAATAATCATTCATGTAATGGAGTAGTAACCATTCTTAAATGAGATATTAACTACATATAACAGAGATTTGTTATATATGTGGTTAACAGAATTATTTGCTCTTATCAGTGAACTCTTCCAATTAGTGTGTGAGTCTCATTATTAACCAGAGCACAAATAATTACAGCGTCAACTTAGCATAAAATTTTGCCCTTGGCTTTGACGAGAAAAATGCAAGTATCATCACAGGGGCACAAGGTGTTACAACCTTTTTGAAAAGTATTTTGGCACCATTTATGCAAGCTGCACACACTCTTTCATCTATTATTCCTACATCTAGAGTTTTACCTACAGGAATTTGGGTCAGTTACACAAAAAGATACATAAAAATCATGACTGCAGCAATCTTTGTAACAGTAAACCCCCACAAGCAACCTAAATATATACCAGGAAGGGAACAGTTAAAGTATAAAACATATTCATACATTAAACAAAAGTACCCCAAACTATATGTAATGATATGAAAAAGTATCCAAAATACAGCCAATCAAAAGCAACTTTAAGACAACTGATGATGCATTTTGGCCTAAAATGTAAAATAAAAATAAATTACATCCCCATAAAATTCTTACATTTACACATGTATAGGAAAAAATATCTGAAAGGAAGCACACTGAAGTACAACAATTTGCCCTGATTTGTGGGATGTGGAAGAGATGGATAAAGTGAGGGATATCAACTTATTTTAAATATATCTATTATCTTTTTAAATTTTATTGAAGTATAGCTGATTTACAAAATTGTATTAGTTTCGGGTGCACAGCAAAGTGATTTGGAGATATATATATATATATATATCCTTTTTCAGATGCTTTCCCACTATAGTTTATTATAAGATATTGAATATAGTTCCCTGTGCCACACAGTAAATCCTTTTTGTTCATCTCTTTTATATAACTATATCTGTATTTTAAATTTTTTAGTAAAGTATAACATACACACAGTAAAATATGCAAATCAAAAGTTGACAGCCGATAAATTTTTATTACATCAACACCCCCATCTCACCATCAATCAGATCAAGATAAAGGGCTATATCAGCATTCCAGAAGCCTCTCTCCTTGCCTCTTCTAGTCAAGCCCCTTAAAGGCACCTCCTATAATATCTGTTTCAATATGTTACACAAGATATAGATGACTTTTGTTTAAAAAAAAAGATTGATTAAAAAAAATCTTGCTTCAGCATTATGAAGAGCCCTTTTTTGAATATTAAATATGCTCAACAATTTATTCAAAGAAATCAATTCAACATACGTAAATATTGAGCATTTTCAGTGTCTTTCTGGTATAAACTCAGTTATTCCTTACAACAATTCCACGAGGCAAGTACTATTATTATTCCCTCTTGACACATGCTGCAACTATGGCTAAAGCAGGTCAGTAAATAACTTCTCCAAGGTTACACTGCTGATGAGTGGCAGCCCGGAAGGATACATACAAAGGAAGTCTGATTCCAGTATTTGCAACTCCTTGTGGGATTCAAACAGAGAAAAATAAAGGCAGCAAGTTGTAGAGGTGGCAGCACTAGGGTGTCTTCCAACACAAGGTTCTCTTTTTAGCTTCCTTTTGACTAAAATCACTTAACGTCTCTAATCCAGTATTCATCTGCAAAATGTAGAGTTAGGCTAAATTCCTCTCCTGATCTGATTCTCTGATAAATAGTGTGACCTACGAAAACATAGAGCAAATAGGCTTCATCACGATTTAGTACAATCGCATACTGCATTCAGAAATGACTCATACGAGGAAATAAAACCACAATTTTTGAAACTATTGGAAACAATCATTTTAATTTAATGTTATTTTTGGACACAGAAGGCTTTTTTCTCCCCCTAAATAGCAAGTTGGTGGTTTTGAAGGGTCTTGCTCATCTTTTTGTGGAAAAATGCCTGAAAACAAACCACTAGAAACTAAACAAATTTTTCTTCCTAAATTATGCCTGAAAAAAATGACCAAATTTCTCTCACCAAATGGCCACATATACTTCTGACGGACACCTCTAGGATTTTTGGTCCCCATATTTTGAAACATTGACATAAACAAATACAGAAAATACTTCCTCTCAGATGAAATCCATAATTCTGAGGGTTAAAAACTCTTCAAAATAACATGAAATGTATCTCGACAGAAATCAACCAAAGAGGCTGAAGTTTGTTTCTAGAGAAAACTGGAAGTAGGAAAACCATAAGTCTCCACTAGAATCTGCCTTTTTAATTTCAGTTTATTCAAAATACCAGTTCGTGCTGGCCATATCTTTTCTTCTGCTAGAATATCAGTAATACTTTGGTACAAATAAAGCTTTAAATAATTTAGAATAGAATAGAACCAATAAACTAGCTTCAGTGACGATATGCAAAAAAGAAATCAGTTTCCAAAATGTAAACAGGATCCATTCTTTGTAGTTGTCTGGCTCTGGATGTATGTCCTTTGAAGACGTGCAGGGAATAGGGTAGCTAGTGAATTTCCATCACTACCCCAGGCACTGGGGCTACGGGGGAGGAAAGATATGGTCTCGCCCCTCAGTGAGTTCAGAATCTCTCTAGAAGATAGATTCACATAAAATTAGCCCCAGCACAATGTGCTCTTATACCAATAGCCCACATAAGGCGCTATGGTATTACAGAGAGAAAAGAATTAATTCTGCCTGAGCCTTGGGAAGGCTTCCCAGAGGAGGTGACATTTGAGCTAAGCCTTGAAAGATGAGTAGATTTTTTTGTCCAGGTAGGCAGCAAAAAGTAAGAGGCAAGGAGATTAAGGGAGTTGGGGCAGTGGAGGACAAGGGTGGTGAGAATATCCCAGGGAGAAAAAAGGAAATGCCTAATTGTATTTTATGCCATGGAGCGTTCATAAAAATAGGTAAGTCTTACATTCATATCCACGGTACAAAGAAATAAACCTGAGAAAGTAGGTATGTGACTTGAATTCTCTGGGGGGGTTCCCTGATTTATGAACCCAAGAAGTGTTCATTTGGAAAAACAGAACTTCTGGTTTACTGGCTATTCTCTAATGACTAAAGGGCTACCAGGCTTCCTGTTCAATGTCAGGCATAAAGTGCCTGGATGGACTTGAGGTTTACTACGCCTTCTTCAGACTTGCTGTCAATGCATGGAGCAAAACCCGCCTTCACTGTCTGAAAATTCATGATTTAAGCCCTTGGCCTATAACCCACACCTAACTCCCCTGGAAGGGCCCCCATCTGTCATTGGGTTGCCCAGCACCCACCTTATCTCTCTGCTAACAAGTAGCTGTGAGGAATCCTTCTCTTCTTAGGAAACAGAAGTACTGATACATTTGATCACATACAGTATGCTGTATTTGAAGCCACTTTTTCTTCTTAAGAATACATTTCAAAAATTAAAGCATAAATCAAAGGAGAGGTAATAGAGAAAGAAAGAGAGACAGTGAGTTTGTTTTCAAGTACCTCTGCCCTGCCTGCTTGAGCATCAATTAGTAAATGATGTGAAATCCCTAGGTCTGTTTAACTGCTTCCACGTAACATGATTACCTGCCTAATACAATTAAAGTAAAACCACTAGACAGTATATATATGTGGAATTTCAAGTATCCTTGCAATTACTAGTGAGATTTAAAATTTCTCTACTGTTTAGACCTCATATGAACATTAGTCTAATCATATATTTATAATATTGTTTGATACTCCAAAATAATTTTCACATCCAACCCAAAACTCATGTAGGCAAAGTTATCCCCTCTCACTTTAACATTATATCTTCCCATTTTTTTCTGCTCAGTAAATTTTGAAGCATCTTTCATATATACCTAAACTAGGCAAATGTCAGATATAGTACTCAGACTACATCACATTTACTTACAGTCAACTGCAGATCAATTCAGAGACAAAATGTGTATGTCCTATAGAATTAGAACATAAGGTCTGGATTTGGTAAATCAACAAAGGAGTTTTTATGTTGATTTTTACTTTCTTCAGACTGTACCAATATTATTAAACTCAAGACCCTGAAACTGTGGTACAAACTGAAAGCTAAGACTTATTTCGTTTTCAACTTTCTTGCTACAAACAAACAAATGATTTAACTGATAAAGTTTTTTCATCGTAGGCAGTTGTGATTATAGATAATACTTTACTTTTTCTGACACTACAGACTAAAAAAAGTAAAAGTTCCTTACTGCTGAATATTTATCTATGGGAAAAGATAAGTAACTGTCATTATCAAAAATGAATCAAAAGTATCTGCTAACAAGTAACAGTAAAGGTAATTTTTCTAAAATAGACATATAGGTGATTCAAATAAATATCTACTTCCTACATACTTTCCTAAGTATTCTGCTCCCCCCACTCATACACTGTTTCCCGAAAAGGAAAATATGCTGACGACAGTCAATCTGTGTAAAGCTATAAGCTGACCATAGTCAGTCTATGTAAAGTTTATCTATGAACACAGACTAATAAGAGTTGTTTGATTTTGTGTTTAAACTTAGGAGGAAGGTATGAAGATTCTCCACACTTGACTGAAAACAGAACAGTCCTCTCACGCAGATGCCTGGGAATCTTTTGATTTTATCAAGTGATCTTAAGATCTACTCTGACTATGGGCCCTCAACTGAGGGCAATTTTGTTTCCAGAGGACATCTGGCAATGTCCGGAGACACTGTTAATACTCGGGGGCGGGTGCCACTGGGATCTAGTGGGTAGAGACTAGGGACGCCACACAACACCCTACAATGCACAGGACAGCCACGCACACACCTCCAACAAGGAATTATCCAGCTCAAAATGTCAACAATCAGTCTTTGAAAAACACTGGTCTAAATATACTGAGCGAATGTTATGTGGCAGCCTGGATGGGAGGGGACTCTGGGGGGAGAATGGATACATGTATATGCATGGCTGAGTCGCTTTGCTGTGCACCTGAAACTATCACAACATTGTTAATCAGCTATCCTCCAGTATAAAATAAAAAGTTAAAAAATAAAGAAACAAATAAATTTTATAAATAAATAAATAAACTGAGTGATTCAGGCCCAGCATTAGTAGTAGCATCATATTTTTTATACAGATGCACCTGGCAGCGATTCAAAGTAAGCAGTTAAGAAACAGAACCTTGACAATTAATATTTTAACTTCCCCTTCTCCCTCAGCCCCACTTTGCCATATAGTCATTGTATCTGAATCTAAGGACCAAATGATCAAGTCTAGAAACGGAGATGCTAATGACCTCCTACTGTCTCTGCAAAGATATGAGTCATAGTAATCTTTAATGTTATCTTTTAAAAAGTTTACACTGAGCTCATCAAGCTCACTCAGTTGAAAATTATACAAATTCTTATAATTGGGGCCTTCAGGCTGAAGAAAAAAGCAACTGGGGAAACAAATATTGGCTATAAAACAAAAGTACCATTACAGAATGTTCTTACGGTGGCTTAGAGTAGTTGAGGAACCACACAGATGAAAGCCTTTAAAAAATCTAGATAACTGTATGTGAAAGTATTTGTTAAAAGAAATGCCATGCAATGTAAATGGCCAAAACTAAGTTTTCTAATGTCTTTTCTTCTGGCTCCAAATAGAGCCTCAGATTTGCCAAGATCACCCCTGGGTATTAAATTTGTACTTGGGGGCTTCCCTGGTGGCGCAGTGGTTGAGAATCTGCCTGCCAATGCAGGGCACACGGGTTCGAGCCCTGGTCTGGGAGGATCCCACATGCCGCGGAGCAACTGGGCCCGTGAGCCACAACTACTGAGCCTGCACGTCTGGAGCCTGTGCTCCGCAACAAGAGAGGCCGCGATAGTGAGAGGCCCGCGCACCGCGATGAAGAGTGGCTCCCGCTGGCCACAACTAGAGAAAGCCCTCGCACAGAAACGAAGACCCAACACAGCCATAAATAAGTAAATAAACAAATATTTAAAAAAAAAAAATTTGTACTTGGACCACTGGAGACTCAACTTATGATCCCCAGTCTATGACCCCAAAAAGGACTTTCAGCTCTAAATATCTCTGGAATAGCTAGCATACTCCAATGGAGGGAACACAATCATATTCATAACAGCTAGTACTCATATCAGACACTATTCTAAATGCTTCATGTATATTTACTTGTTGAATTTTCATATGAACTCCAAGTATGTTCTACTACACATGAGAAAACCAACGCAAAACCAATTTAATTAACATGCTCACCATTACAGATCATTAGTGTCAGAGCTGTGCTTCAAACTCAAGGAGCCCAGCTCCATATTCTTTGTACTTAATCACTATGCCATAAAAAGAAGTGAGTCCCTCAGATTTCAAGTGCTAAGAAATACCCATTTCTCCAAAGATTTTCGGGATCTTCAGCTTATCCACTAGATCACTGACTTCCCAATGGTCATGTGCGAAATAAATACATCTCTGCATCATTACACCCATACACACAAGTTGGACCTGAATTCAGAGATGCAATTCTACTGGATTAATACCAAAAATCCCTGAGGTCATTCTTAAGGCTATCCTGCCTTGTAATGGTCACAGCTATTCCCACTGTTCCCAATCTTATGGCAGAGGGTGTCCAGTGCCACCACCACTGCCTTCATTCCCATTTCCTTCACTCACTCACTTGAAAGGAATTTACTGTCCCCTACCTACTGGAAATAGCAATTTACAGAATAGCAAATACTGGTAATAGCTTCAGTAAATTCTCAGCCTAGCGCAGAATTTAAACTCATGTTACCTATTACATTTCAATGTGGCAACTGCTATACCAAAGGTGGAAACTGGGTGCTTTGGGAACAAAGAGAAAAGAAACATCGAACTCAGCCTCTGGCAGTGGTCAGAGGAGGTAACACTTTGCATCCTGAGTCTTGCAAAAGCAGCAGAAAAGGAAGTTTCAGGGGGAGGGGCAAGATGTCTTCCAGATAGAAAGAACCACATGCACAAAGCCATGAAGTGGAAATGACCAGGGTGTATTTGAGGGCTGCACTTTTCCATACAGCTGGAGAAGAGATTTCTTATGAGTGGCTGGTGAGAGGTGAGAAGGGAAACTTGAGCAAAGTTCTCAGCTTCAAGGGCCTTGTAGATCCTGCTAAGAATTTTAGAATCTGTCCTATAGGCAACAGGGAATTTTTTTATAGATTTTTAAGTCAAGAAGGGACCTGATAAAAATTGTAAACAGATGTGGTTGAACAGCCTCGGGATGGGAGGAGATTCTTGGAGACAGATCCAGCATAGACCAGAGTGGTCCCCGAAGAGAGACAGTCAAGATACCATAACTATACTTTTAACGACAAAGACAATATGACCAAGCATGTGTAGGACAAGTGTCCCCCTACAGCCAACGTGGTAATCTGAGGATTAAACCTGTGACCTTGGGTACCATAGTTAACTCACTTACCAAGCTAACCATTCCTATGAATGGTATATGCCAGGAAAAAGTAGAACGTATTATAATCATAGACTAAAAGTCCCAAAGTCTTCAAAATTATCCAGAGTAGAAAAAAAAAAAAAATCTATTCGTCTCACTATAATTTTGGCATCTCTTCAGCAACACAGACAATGTAAAAAGCATTTAATAAGCATTTATCATATGTCCAGAACTTTGCTAGTATTTTCATGAATGAAGCCTTTAAAAACTAAAGTCAACAACTGAGAAGACTAAACAGACCTAAATGAAGTCTTCTTGGGTTGACTAAGAAAAACAAAATAGTAGCATCATCTTAATACCTAAAGTTCACGTACAAAATTTCGGTAGTATTGATGTTCTTGACCGACTCACTGAGGTTTGCATTCTAAAGTTACCTACTAGAAGCACAATTGGAGATTACTGAAAACCTGCAAAAGGAAAATTGGAACGTGACTTGCCCACTTTGTGATTAAATTTGGCTAGAATTACTTGAGTCAAAATCATATGTGAATACACATTTGCATTAACATATAAAATTTGAAGTGAAAAGAATTAGCTAATTCAGAGACCTGTGAACTCTGCAAGTCATCGTCACTTTCAACATACTGGACACATTAAGTTAGAAATATTCAATCTCTTAGTCGGAACATTCAGGTCTTTTCAAATCCTCTAACATGAGGGAGTTCAGAGTCAGAGGTGAAATGTAATGAATAGATCCCTCCACTGGGTATATGCAAAGGGCTGTGAATTGTGTATATGACCTTGCAGAGAATAAGCCCTCCTGGTATGTGGTAGACTTTCTTGATTAAGGATAGAATTTCAAATTTAATGCTATTGCTTTTGTGAGCAGAATTAAACTTAATGGTTTATGAACATAAATTTTTATGATTCAACTATAGCATTTCACAAGAAATGTCCCTTTCATTTTAAAAAGGAAGGAGGAAAGAATAACAGAAACAGTAGCAATAATTTATGTGAAAATCTAAGGTCAAGTCAATTTACGCCACTGCTGATGTGTCTTCATAAAGTCTTTAAAGGAAAAAAAGATACTCTAATCAAACAAACCTCTGCAGAAACAAATTCTATGTGCCTCATTCAGACCTGTAATTCTATGTGAGAAACATTTGGACTACTTTTTATTTTCTCAGTACTAAACTGAAAGAAAGTTGCGGATCAGTTGATAAGAGTATTCACGGTACACTAGGGTAAACCGACACAGCTTTTGCCGATGTGTTACACTGTGTTTTGGTTTGTAGTGGACGACACACTCACAGACAGCAGCAGGTATTCTGAACTAACCCCTTCCGTCGGAAGACTAGTTTTTTTGCAGCCTGGGTGACCCTTACAGAGACGTTGGGAGGCCAATGGTCAGAGGCAGGGCTGATGAGTGATTCACAGGCCACCCACGCCCTGCTTCACGAAGGCAGTGGACATTTCTCTAGTGGGCATAGTGTCAGCTTTCGCTTGAACAAAGGGTTCTGTGGCTGAACATGTAAATCAAAACGAAAGCCACTGCTTCAATGGAAAACACATTAAAGTTATAAAACATTATTAACAGCAGAACAAGCATGTTCACCTAGAGAAAAACCTTAAAAACGCAAAGTCTGATATCCGTGTAAATGGAAAGTGTCTCCGAAATAATAAGTGAGCCCGTTATCATTTAAACTTGCCTCTAGAAATTCATTACACAGTCCTCATCCGTTGGTTCAACAGAAACGTGTAGATCTGAGATTCATAACCAGCATTCAGGCTTAAAGCAATGAGAGAAAAACTGTAAAATTGATAACATCTAACTAAAGGATGAGGCTTGAAAAGTAAAGGAAGAGTCTACATGTAAGTCAAATATTAAAAAGATCTGGACAGAAGTTCTCAACATTTGGGAAGCATTCTAGAATACCAGTTTCTCCCAATGTAGTCATTTGCCATCAACCTTCATGATTTTGGCTATTTTAGCCAAGCACTTGTTCACTGTTACTTAATATGGTTCTTTAAATAGGTGCTTTTAAATTTTCTTCTGCTTCAATCCTTTTTTGGTTTTGCCTTAAAACAACATTATCCAGGAAATTATAGGTTTAATGTGAAATTTTACATATTTTCCTAATATCCTTAGAAATAAATATATAACTAATAATATAAAAATAAAATGTTTGGGTACCACCTAAAATGAACTCATGTGTGACAGGTGGCAGCAACTGCCTAGGGCAACGTTTAAGGATAGGGGATCTGGGTTCGGGGGGCAGAGCTGAAATCCTGGCTCCACTCTACTGCATAATTCTCAGTTTTCTCATCTGTCAAATGGGAATAATAAAAAAGGCACAGTTGAGAAGATTAAAACTAGCTAATCCACATAAATAAACTGTTTTGCAAAAAGTAAATAAATCCTCAGTAAATGTCAGCTGTGATGTGATGATGATGATAATGATTGATGATGTAATTACTGATTATTTACACAGACAGAATGATTACTACTATACAAAAACTGAACTGACAATTTTTATTTTAAAATGTACTTTAAGGTCTCCATATACTTAAGAACATATACCTTAGATATGACATTTCAAGATGGCTATTCTATATTGCTTTAATGCAAGTTCACTTTGAACCTATTCAGATGTGATCACAGTAATCAGACTTTGCCTAAAAATTTCAATTAAAAAAAGAAAAATCTACCTGTGGAAAAAAATACTTTAAAAAGCTTAACATGATAATACAGGTCTTTCTCTCTCAGAAGTACATTAAAATAAATTTACTTACTGTACATACATAAAAGCTTAACAATATCAGCTGTTTTATTAAAATGTTTTACATGGGGAAAAAAATTAGAATTCCTGACATTTTAACATGGTGTTACTCTTCATCAGCCATGAACCGAAATCTCAGGGTGAGAAAAGGGCCAGACCAATGCTGAAAGGTTTCAAATATCAAACTATACTATTATGTCAGTGCCCTAAGATCAATTAGCACCTTTCAACGACAGAAAAGGTTACAGTGAGACCCAGAGGTACACACTCTGCAACTGTTTTAAACCACCATGTAAATGTGGTTTTGATAACTCGAAATGGTTTCTATTTTTAAATTCATCTGTTTCATCTCTTCTTCTGGAAGAAAGAAAAGGAGCTAGGGGGTTAAGGATAGTGGTATTTATTTTCAGTACCACTCTCCTAGTAGAAACCTGGATGGGACATGGTAAGAATCACAAACTTCACCAAGGCATATCCTAATGTGCAGAGCCACAAGCAATATAAGGTGACAGTAATGTTTACAAAGTCTTCGAACCTCTTAAAAGCAATCAGAGTTGCTTATACTACTTCGAAATATGTGATTCTTGTTTATTTCTTCCACTCAAGTTCAAACTAAGTGAAGCCAAGTTCCCTCCATGTACAACTTAATATTCAGTGTCTCCCACGATAAAATTCACCTAACTGCAAAATGCAGTCTCATGCTAACTGCAATGAAATACACCACTGCACCTCACCCATCTCTAGAACGAGTGCCTGAAAGAGCATGTCATTTCTTAGTTCACCGGGAAAAATTCATGACAGGAGCAGGTACACTGAAAGTCATCCTATTCCTCCTGGTGTGGATTGCATTCACCCAGTAACTGTTGTAATAAAATCCCCCGACGGTATTTCTGAATACAATTAGTTTAAGATACTCTACAGGGAGACCCATTATAAGAGTTTAGAATATGTAAGAATAATGTCTACTTGAAAAAGAAACTGTCATGATTATATTCTCACTGAAAAAATAACAAGGTGTTTCATAGATGTTTTGTTCAGCTCTTCAGTGAGGGGATTCAGAACATCTACTTTTGATAACACATTCTTCTGTTTGTTTCTTAGATGAGTGATCTGAAATATTTACAACGAGACAGTACCTAATTTTAGGTTTTAAGTGCTTTAACAGCTCCATGAAATATGACCAGCAGCTGCAATACAGAACTATGGTGAATAAACTTCTTGTAAAGGGGGGCCTGTTTTTACTGAATGTTCAGTGTTCCTGCATTTACCTAACAGAGGGGAAAAAAGATAATGAAAAATATAATAAATACTTGCACTCTTCAATTACTTAACATTTCACTAAGTCTTGAAAAGGATTATCTCCCCTCTTCTTGAATTCTGTATAAAGAGTGCGAGCTTCCACTGGGTGAAATAAGTATAATTTTATTATTTGTGACTTAGAATGTGAACTTTCCAACATCCTAACTTTTCATAACAGTAGTCATGGTTTTTCTATCATTCTACTTTTCTAAAACTTCAGGATAATTTAATTTTAGTGCATAAAATTTTTTTAAATGAAATACCAAGCCACATAAATATATTTTTAGACATGGCATCAGTCATTTAGAGCTTGCAACAGAGATTGAAAACATGAAATGGGACACCTTTTTTCCCGTGGCTATGTAAAATTTATTTACACCCCAAATCATAATATAAATAAAAAGAAAACTCTCAGAAATGGAGGTCTTATTTTTCTTTTCTGTTTAATTCAAAGAGGTTTTTGAAAGAAAAAATAAATTACAGCAAAATGGCAACCTACTGATCCACCCTCAAAAAAGAAACTTTCATGAAAAGACAATTTTTTTCAACTGCTTCTACAAATCCTCTAGAATGCAGCATCTGTATTTCTTAATAAGAATAATGATTGTTTATATACAAATTTCTTTTTATACAAATCTTAGGGGTTTTTTAAATTTTTAAACTTGAACATAAACTTAAATATTCTCTAAATATATATAAAGAACTTTTCATTCTGTAAAGAAGAAATTAAGTGTCTAATATCAGTAAAATACTTACTCATTAAAAAAGAATAATCAAGTAAATCTTTTAATTTCAGTTATAATCGTGAAACAACCTCTAATTACGGTGGCCTTAGGTTGACGCATACTATTTTTCAGATAATTGGCAAAGGAAAACTGGCTTTTGAAAACCTATTGATTTTAGACCTTTACCTATTATGAAAGGCAAGGATATATCCCTAATAATCAGGAAAAAAGGAACAGTTTTCAGACAATCTAATTATGTTACTTTCAAAGCTATAACTGTCAAGGGTTTTAACTGTCTTCTACAGCCATTTCAAAAAAAAAAATGGTTTAACTCTGAATGGCTTACAACTTTTAATGAGGCAGAACAAACTATTTTTATGGTTTATAATAACAATAAAAATGAGTGTAGTTGTATCTGCATCTGGTATTGTTGCCATAAAGATCAGATTCTGGCAGTCTAGCTCTACACAAAATAGTTTCCCTCTTCTTACTACTGCTATCTATTTCTTGGGATACTGTTATACCACACCCTACTATGTACCAAATATTTTGTTTTAGGATTCTCTCCCGGCCCCACCCCCTTCCTAGCTTTTGGGTCTTCAGCTACAAACTGGCCAGAAATATCTAAAAAGAAAAAAAGTTGGTGGGGGGGAGGGCAATGTTTCTGCTTAAAACCTAATTTTACCCGTGAAAGGTTACGTCTCCGTCCTGAGGAGGTTTTTAAAATAAAACCAAAAACAACTCAACAGACAAAAAAAAAACCATCCTCAGCTTTCAAGATTGTCAGTCACCTACGTGTAAATCGAACTTCAGGAGCTGTAGAAGGGGAGCCCGCGGTGCTTAAATGCTCCTAAGACTCCCACCTAAGTCCAGAAGAAGGAGAGCCCGCTGAAACGGACACGCCCGAGGGTGCAAAAAGTGGCCGCAGAGAAGAGGAACAAAATGCCATATTCGAGAAGATATGTTTCGCTCCATCAATTACGTTGATCCCAGGGTGCCAAGCCAAAACCGGTAAGGGAGAAAGAAAACTGTTAAGTATGAGCTCTTAATGTGAAACCTAACCTGTTGGTTCTCTTAGGTATCAGATTTTGGAAGTGTCTGTAATGACAGCCAGGAAAGCAAATTAATGGCCAACGGCCCACTGGGTTTGAACACAAGAATCCTGTTACCTCCTCACAGATCAAGTACACAACACACACGCACACGGAGGTGCTCCACGTGGAACTGCTCGGAAACCAAAACACACGCCCCGTCGCTATTCTGCACCTTGGCAGAAAGGTCTGAGGGACCTGCACCTTCCTCCACTGCCCTCAGATTAGGATTCATGAATGACTCTCTGCCCGCTGGGCAGTGCAGGGCACAGACGCCGGCGGCGAGGGGAGAGAAGACCGACTCCAAACGACACCCTCCCACACACGCGCTCACCCCAAACACAAACCCCATTAAGCTTTCAAAGGAAGGGGAAAGAGAGGTGGTGGTGAGTGGAGACGGTGCCGCCCCAACTATGAAAGGGATGACAAAAATTAAGCTGCGCTCTCCGGTTTCGCCACCGTTCAGGCGCGGCACTCGGTCGGCAAATTCCCTAATGGCTCCAAGCTGTTCCGAACACTGTTTACAAAAGAAAGAAACATCTTGAAAGTGCTACTAAACGAAAGTTCTGGCTGCTGTGCGGCGCAAAATAAAACAAGCACACACACACGATCTACTTCCAAATCTCGCTTAACGACGCTGACGCAGCGAGCCGTTTCAAGTCCCACAGCCGCCCAGACACCGCAGACTTTGGAACGAGTAAACCTGCTCCCCACGGCCCCGGCCGGGTCCCTCCGTTTGGAGAAGTTATCATTCCTCCACGGCACCCGCGCCCCGGGCCAATGAACGCGAGTCCTCTGAAAAGGCGCCTCTCGTTTCACGGACCCTGGCAAACGGCAGGAGACATTCGGCCCACGCCACATAACTGTTAAAGTGGGACGGCCGCAGCTGAACAGCCCGGTTGGTGCCTCGAGATGAGAACACAAAGCATTAAACGTACACACGCACCCAGCACCGTGAAAACCCCAGGCGCCTGGGGCCCTCCATGGGACCCGGGTCAGCATCCTTGAGTCTGACTTATCTAGGGCGTCAAGGCAAAGTAACAAATGTCACAAGAAGGACGCAGGGGAGACGCAGGGGCTCGCGCCTCTGCAAGGCGGGGACGGAGTGCAGGTATGCAGCGGTGCAGCCTGTTCCGCGAGGGCTCCGCGGGGAAACAAAGGCTCGGCAGGGACCTTCGGGGCGCCAGGGCGTCCTCCAGGGCAGAACACACCGCGGCACTCAGAGCGGCCCGGGCCCTTGGGCAGGCGGCACTCCGCAACGAAGCGCCCTCGGGGACCCCGGCTCCCACACACCTTTCCGCAGTGCGCCCACTGCCCCCAGCGCCTGGCGCCCCCGGAGGAGCTGCGCGCACTTTCCGGAGAGAGTTTGCGGGATCCCTGAAACCTGGAGCCCGCGGGCCCCGGAACGGGGCGGGGGGGAGGGGGGCGTCGGAAGAAGAGGCACTCACCTCCTGCCGCCCGGACCGTCTCGGGATCCCAAAGTTCAAGTGTCTCCCCCAGCAGCGGATCCGTGCGTCCGTATTTAGGTACTTATTCTCGTGCCTTCCAGTGTTGAAGTTTCCCCTTAACGCTGTGCCTCTGGTGAAAAGAGGACATCCCCTTCGGCCACCCCCCAACAAACAGCTTACACCAGTGGGGGAGAGACGGGGCGGGGGGAGAAGCCGGCTACGAGGGGGAGGAGGAAAGGAGAGGAGCCAAAACTCCGGATCGACGACAGAAAAAAAAAAAAAAAGCGCGCGCCCAGCCACCGCGGTCCTCACTGCCCGGCTCTTCCCCAAGCTCTTTCCCGCTCCGAAAGGGGAGCGACAACTTCACGCGGCCCGGCTCGAAGTTTTGCGCGGAAGCCGGGAGCGGCAGAGCGTGAGCCTCGCCGCGGGCAGCCTCGCACTTGCGCGCGGGGCGGGGGCGGGGGACGCCGGCGCCCGCGGCCACTGGAGGCCGCCGGGGGGGCCCCCCCCGGGGCAGGCAGCGGGGGGCGGCGGCGCGCGGGGAAGCGACTCCTTTTTATTCGACCTCGAGCGATTGCCTGTTGTCATCGTTTGCGGTCCCGCGTGGGGACCGCTCGGGGCCCTGGGCGTCCCCAGTGGCGCCGCGGTGATCTCTGCGCCCTCCGCGCCGCCCCCACCCCGCCCCCCTGGCCTGGCGCCGGCCGCTGCCACCTCCCGGCGGAGGGGAGGGACCCGCGGCCGCGCTCCCCTCCCCGGACCGGAGAACGGCTCAGTCCCCACCTGCTTCGGCCCGGCAGCCCCCGAGCTGTCTGCAACTCGGTCGCTACCCGATCCCTGGGTGTCGGCCACTGCGGGCTCCCTGCGAGACTCCTTTCCACTTACCCCAAGGGAGGAGAGAGAAGGAACTTCTCCTACTTGCAACAACGTAAAGTAAAATCCACCCCACGTCGGACTGGGGAGCTTTCTCTGAAGGGAGGAAATACCCTTTTCGGTAAAGATGTATGCGAGGCACGAGTAAGCAGTCTGGGGATAGGCTGTGCTCAAAGGGCCTGGGCCCCTTCCAGCGCTGGACGCAGGTATAGGCATCCCTCCCAGACGCCCAAAGGTCGGGCTGCGACGACCGACTTCAAAGGCAGCGTCAGAGCTTCCCCAGGCACATTGCTGAAGGGACATTTCATGCGTAAGCCTTCTGCGCATGCAGTATGCACCCACATAGGATCTAATATTCTACATGCACACACGTGGATATCACAATCAGAGATGTGAGCTAAGTTGGCAATAAACAATACATAAATTTTGCATCCATTTAATCACCTCTTCGCAAAACCTATTATCAATGTTAGGAATATCTTTTTTAATTGTCACGTTGATTATAAGTGTTCTAATTTATTGAGAATTTACTGAGTGTCAGTCATTACACTAGTCACTTACGGTACATGTGAGTTCATGTAATTTTCACAACTCTATGGTGGTTATTTAATCCCGTACAAGAGATAAGGAAACTGAGGCCCAAAGAAACCTAAGGGATGTTCCCCAAGATAAACCCAGTGGTCTCAAAACACAAAGCTTATGATTCAACAAGGAGCCACTTATACTGCCTTAGATGTGGCCTGAGAGATTACAAGTTAACTAGTAGAAATTACTCCCAAAGAAAATTTAGTTCTAATATATTATCAACTGAATTATATTCTGTACAAAATTTAGAAAAAAATTTCACCCTCTGCTTTACCTTAGTCTTAAGCAATGGAACACCAACACTGTCAAGTTCAAACACAAAAACAAGTATTGAATACCTGTAGTTCCAACTTATTTTTTGATTGGTGGGGCATTATCTACAATTATTAATAGGCAATGGGAAAGGTGAGGCTGTAAATTTAAACTGATAAACGTGCTCCTTGTTGTTCTCGTCACTCACTGGGTGTTCTTTCCTGCAGATTTATTTTGGAGGGCTTAGGCACTGCCAGGCATGTTTCCTCTTCTGACGCTCAAGGTAGAAAGGGTTCTGGCAGTGGGTTTGGCGCAAAGGGGATTTGGACCATGATCTAGAGCCACGTTCCGGCCTGAAGAGGATGCCAGTTATTATACACTTAAGAGGGAAATAGCAATGGGCAGATTTAATTAACTTTGCAGGTCTTATTTTCCCCATTTTACAGGTGAGAAAACTAAGGGCTCAGAATTTTTAGCAACTTGCTAATAAATGGCAGACCTAAGCTTCAAACAATTGCTAGCCACTGTCATGCTATTATTATTAGTGGTAGTAGTGAGAAAAAGAGTAACTATTTTAGTACAGTTTATATGTTACAGGCAAAGTATGCAATTTAAATGTTTTGTCAGTCATTCACTGTCTAGGAATGCTCAGTGGCTATAGTAATTATCATGTAAAAATTGAGTACAATGCTGAATGTAATACTCTCCTCATAAGGCCACAGATTTTTAAATTTCGTTTTGGTATGAAACATCATGTGTTAGTTTGACCTCTAATTAAAAGTGAGAAGATGCATGATTTGGATAAAATAAAAATTCATACTTTAGTGTGGCATATTGTTCACACAGATATAGTCTTTTAGCATGTTTCTTTACTCCCTTCTAAAATCATATTTTCAGCAATACTGATCTTGCTTTCAAGTTACTTTTCTCCCACATAATTTTTTATAATCTACATAAGAATACGTTTACAGAAGTTATCTCCCCCTCAAAAAAAGAGAATCACATCACAATATTAGTTAACTTCTTATTACTACTTTCAAATCCATCTACATAGCCTTTAATAAACATATATTACATAGATGCCACTAGGACTGATATAAAATCTCACATTTTCAGTCCACCTTTGAAATAAGTTGAGCACAAGAAATTTAAGAATTTTAAGGTTGTATAGGCAAAAATGTATTGCATATTTAGACAAGGCATTATTTCCAGCATTTTTACTGAATACCACTTTTATAATTATTGCCATATCACCTTTAATATTATTGACTCAATATTATGCTTTAAACAAACTATTTTTATTATATAATTTTATATGATAAAGGAAACTTTTTATCATCATCATAAATGGAAAACCAATATAATTTGCCACAAATAGAAGATGACCTTGCAAATAACTCTTTATTATAGAAATAAAAATTATCTTGTACCACCTAAAATTATCTGACACACCAGTTTGAGAAACACTCGCTTAAAGAATTATACTCCTTATGTCCCCTGGGCTTTCCAAAACAAATTTTCCAGCCTTCCATTTCCATTACTGTAGAGAAATGTTGAGTCCCAAATTATTTTAGGTATTGCATTTAAAATTATGGTATTAGTCAATTGTTGATTTCCGTGCCTAAAATATACTTGAAGTATCTGCAACTGAAGTGTCTTCTTAAAATTAATTTAATTCTTTTTTGAATTTTATTTTATTTATTTTTTTTTACACAGCGGGTTCTTATTAGTTATCTATTGTATCCATATTAGTGTATATATGTCAATCCTAATCTCCCAATTCATCCCACCACCACCACCCATCCCCGCTTTCCCCCCTTGGTGTCCATACATTTGTTCTCTACATGTGTCTCTATTTCTGCCTTGCAAACTGGTTCATCTGTATCATTTTTCTAAACTTAATTTAGTTTTTATTATTTTTCTTACTGGTAAAATTCAAACAATTCATAAGCCCACAATTTAAAAGCAAAAAACTCTCATGGGAGATCAGAGCAGCTACTCATTACCTTCTGCATTGTTCCTCAACAAACACTTAGTCTTAGGACTTAGCCACTGAAAAAGAAACTTAAACTGGCAACATCAAGAAGTGGCAGCATCTATTGGCGCAGTCTGGTACTGCAACAAAGTTCTACAAGGCAATGAGAAGGAGAGGAGAAAGTAGATCAATGGAGAGAAGCTAAAAGAGCCTGAAAGGATATGTAGGGAGGAAAATTCTGAAGTCAGAAATCTGCTGCAAAATTCTGGAAGTGATTCAGAAACACTAGCATGTCCGATATGACATGAATCAGACCATCAGAATAACCATGAACGTTCAACTTCATCTAAGAAAGGACATTGGTTGTTGGGGGGAGAAAAAAAATGTGACTTTACAGTGAAAATCAGTGGAAATAAAGGATTCACGTATTAGCAATTCCTTTAGCCAACCCCTCCTGCAGGTATCATCTACTATTTATTTTGAAAGTGTGCATGGCACCTTTTTGGCATTGGTTAGTGTGTAAGTCAAATTAAACAAACAAAGCCCTCTAAGAGCTCACAATCCAAAACTTTATTTTTATTTTTATTTTATTTTAAAGTAACCTTAAGGGAAAACCTTTCCATCACTTTAGCAAGAGCAAACTTTAGGCTAAAAAAATGGAATAAGACTATTACTGAACACAAGTTCATGTACCCGACGCCAAACTAACCAAAACATCAGAGTTTGGAGTAGAGAAAGGATTATTCCAGGGCCAAGCAAGGAGAAGGCGTGCTTTGGAACTCAGGAAACGTTTTAGGAGACTGAATGAAGCCTGATTCCTACAAACAAGAAGCGGGGGACACGGAAAGGATTTGTACCCGGGAGTGTACCACAGGGTCCTGCTCCGTCCTCAATCCTACATTCACCAAAAGAGAAGCCAGAAGACTGGATGCTTGTAGAAATAATCCTCAAATAGATCTCTTAAATTACTCGTTTTTGGTATCTTTAAAGTCCAGCTGGAAGTATACACAATTCTTAAAAAATAAAGCCATTTGGTTGTCTCCCAATAAATTCTAAGCCCAACCCTTTGAGTTTTGGGAGAGTGGACTTCTAGAGGCCAGTATCAATATGAACTAGGTTTAACACTGTTTTCTCTACTACTCTGCCAATGACAGAGCAAATGAAGATAAAATATGATTGCCCAGGAATCTAAAGTGCTGTGCTGTTGGTTTTCTAAAATCTATAAATAAACACACTTTCTGAGTAATTTTTGTGCAAACATATCAAGCTTAAAAAGGTTTTCTACTGGTTAGTGAAAGTGAAGAAATCAGATCTGCAGGGGACCTGTTGGGTCATTCTCTTCTGCCCAGCTCTCTGCTAAACTTCCTCATTCTTGGCTCAGTCTCTAAAGAAAAGGAAATGCATACTCTCTGGGAGACAGCTTCATTACATTTACTTTTCAATTCTCTCTTGAAATTTTTTTCTCAAGTCAAATCCTTTTAGTACCATATTATGCGATCCTACTCTATCTTTCGTGTTTACACCCAACCTTCAGATGTTTATAAACAGATATCATGCCCACTTTTAGTCATCTGTTAGCCACGTTAAACAAATGTAAGGCCTTTTAATCGGGTTTCAGTTCAGTCTCTCCAAGCCCTTAATCATTCTTATTGCTTGTCTCTGAACTATTTCCAGTTTCCTAGATGCTCATTTTTGTTAGGGGTATCCCACATTGAATGCGTTATTACAGGTGTGGTCTCATTAACATAGTAGAATAAATCCTACATTGTTTTTCTTCTGTGGCACTATGTTTTGGCTGCCCTGCAAATTCCCGCCAACTCATGCTACTTTCGTATTCTGACAAACTTGGTGTAATTTTTTCTCTATTTTCACCTCACGTGGTGTTTTTTTTAGCATACTATAACAATCCTGATTTCTCTTCCAGTATTTCAAAAGCACAGTTTTAAATGATAGCAGTAGTCAAAATATGAACAAGATCACTTTGTTGTCCTTTTGGTTTCATTGGTTTGGAACTATCTACATTTTAAAATAGGAAATATCCAATTAATCTCTTTTTTATACAACTCTTTACCATATGTCTGTATGATATGTATCTGCTTGTGAAAAATGTCCACTGATTATAATTTGAAAGTCCCCAAATACACAGTTCAATGAGGAAGTTTACTTTATGGATGGCAAATAAATTGACTTGACAGTTTTAAAGTAATGCGTATAAGATCGCTGAAAAGTATAATGAAAGCTTTGTAATGTCCATTCTTTCCACTATATTTTATAGCACATTTAAAAACTATTTATACAATGTTTTTTAATTTGAGGCATATATTCTCAGTACCACCTCCAACACCCATTAAAATGACTGTGCTGTTCATCTGATTTCTTTATTCTTCCACCAGCCCTCTCAAAAATAGTGGTCAGGACTAAGTAGATCTACTTGCAGACCTAGTAAATCCTAGAAATCTGACTTCCACTTCCATCCCTTTACTAACCTCCTTTTCAGAAGGCTGGGAAGCCTCAACTGCAGGTCCTGTTGGCATCCCAAGGCGAACATACTCCAAGCTGAATGCGCCAGCCCAGCCTCTCCCACCAGCCTCTCCCACCAGCTCCTCCTCTTGAATGAATTTTGTCAGTGGCACCACCTTCTTTGACTTTGAATTCATTCTTCACCTCTCTTTCTTACCTTTCATAGGCAAGAAGTCAAGAGGACAGGTTTATTTTGCATTGGCAGTGTCTCCTCCTCTATCCTTCCCTTTCTTTATCACGGCTACCTCCCCAGACCCAGTTCCACATTTACCTCTTCTGTCACCATCAGCCTCCCCCTCCTGTAGGCTCTTTTCTGCCAATCCATTAGACAGAGATGAGTTTTTCTTTCTCTAACGTACGGCTCTTCTCTCAGTTAAAAATCTCCAAGAGGGTCCAAACCTCTATTTAATAAAGTACAAACATCTTAATCCAGCTGTGACAACTGTCCAGAGCAGATGTGGCAGAGCAGAACCTTGCATCTTCCTTTCCTTTCCATGCACAGTACCTTGTATCTAGCACTTGATTGCTAGTTACTAAAAAAATAAAATTAGGTGCTTAAATGAAGGATGAACAAATACTCCAGTTGATAACCTGATTGCACTAGAGCAGAGGACATCCAGTGTGATGGGGACCCTCCTCCTGTGTGTTTAATTTGTGTGTTTCAATCTAACTCTTGTAGGATCCCCTTTGGGCAATTTGATATACCCTCTAAGCCCAAACTTATTCCCTGTTTTGTATTCTACATTTTACTCTTCTACATTAACAGGGATAAAGTGTTCTGTGCGTATCCAGGAGTTCAGGATCTGTGATGAACCATTCCAGCTTCATGATGGAATTTCCAAAGTAGCCTATGGGTTCAAAAAACAGAGAGATTGGGGCAAGATTTCAAGATGAAATGAGCTACTGCACACGTGAGACTCTTTAGGGAAGCCTTTGCACTGGTGCTTCTCCATTCTGCCTCGTCTGAATATTTGAGTGCTGAAAACACTGTAGCCTTCCTCTCATTACCCTTTAAGTAAGAGGCAGTCTAACTATAAGAATTGACCCTTTGTCCCCATGGGAGCCAGTGAAGAAGCTGTTTTAATTTTGAATGAAAAAAAAAACCCATAAACACTTAATATTTTTATTTTTTCCCAAATTGGCCTGATTGCCAAAAGAATTGTTCATAACTACCAGGACTAAAGCCACCCAGGACATCAATCCAGAGAAACTCAAGGGCCATGTGGCATTGCTTAGTGTTCATCCTGGGTGTCAGGATCTCAAATTCCTAAAACGCTCTTCTTTCATTGTCAAATCCTTCTCTCAGTCTTCCTATTCGAGGACCTGTTGTTTGGTGAATGGCCCCACTGACATGCTCCTTGTTGGAACTTTCTTCTCCTTTGGCTTCTGTGGGTCTGCCCTGGCCTCAGTCACCTCCACCCCTCTCATCACTCCTTCTTTATCCTTTCCTTGAATCCCCTCTGGCCACTTAAATGTGAATGTTCCTCGGCATCTGCTCTTAGCCTTCACGTGTGCTCACTCAGTGTAGGGAGGGACCGAGTTGAGCCAGGCAAAGTCCCTGTCCTGCAGGAAATTTCAGTCTAGAGCAGAAAATAGGGCATTTAAAAATAGTTATTACATGCGAGAGAAAATGTCAAGCTCCTTAAAAGAAACGTTGACAAACAGGCTATTTTAGTTCAGAGCAGAGAGTTTGTTTCCAGCTAAGGGAACGAGCAAGGTAGTATTTGGACCTGGCCTTAGATCATGAAGACTGTTTATGCCTAGGAATGTGTATAATTCAATACAACTAAAACAGAAGCCATTGTCTCTCCCTTTCAGCCTCCCCCAAAACAAGATACGCCTCTCCCTGTGTTCCCTTACCTATTCATGGCACCAGTGCCCTCCCAGCCACATAGAGGTAGAAATGAGTCCTTTTACTCCTTAGCCCTGTTCATCCAATCACGTACTCAGTCCCGTAGCTTCCATTTCTGAGATAAGTTTGGCTTTCTCCCCTCCTTTGTAGTTTTTTAAAATTCTAACTTAACCTGGGCCTCATTTACTCTATGCAGACTATCTATATAGCCATGCAATTGGTTTTCCCATTTCTAATGCCTCTCCCCACTTCTCCTATCAGATAGTTCACTTTACAACATGGTTCTCTTCACATTACTCCCTTAATTTGGGGAAGGGAAAAAAAAATCTTGAAATAGCTTTTAAAAGTGTTCACACTATTTTGCATGACTATGTAACAAAAAATAAGGCAAAGATCATCCAAGTATATCCAGGGTTAGAATTTTAGGAGTCTTGCAGTTTTTAAATGTATCATTCATTTTTATGTAATTCCTTCCACTGTTTCTCTAACTTGCTTACTCCACCCTTGTCAGAAACCCACCAAAGAACTTCAGATAAAAAATTTATTTTCGAGCTTCCCTGGTGGCGCAGTGGTTGAGAATCTGCCTGCCAATGCAGGGCACACGGGTTCGAGCCCTGGTCTGGGAAGATCCCACATGCCGCGGAGCAACTGGGCCCGTGAGCCACAACTACTGAGCCTGCGCGTCTGGAGCCCGTGCTCCGCAACAAGAGAGGCCGCGATAATGAGAGGCCCGCGCACCGCGATGAAGAGTGGCCCCCGCTTGCCGCAACTGGAGAAAGCCCTCGCACAGAAACGAAGACCCGACACAGCCATAAATAAATAAAAATAAATAAATAAAAATTTAAAAAAAAATTTATTTTCTTTTTTCAATAACAGTAAGATAAACATTGTCATAGAATAACTGATTTTATAAGCCTATAAATAGGTTTGATTGTAATCTTGCCCAAATTTCTCATTCTGTAGCTACAAAATGCTAGTTGCAGAGAGTTTAAGAGATTTGCTCATTAATTGTTGGGGAAAGGGAAGTGGTATACAGGTCTCAACTCTTCTCACACTGGTTGAATTTTCTGAGTACATAACGTTGTGTGCGTTGTTGTGACTGTGGATAACAAATTTTTAACAGGAACTCTAAATATAATTATTTTATAAAAATATGCAACTAATTAAGGAGTAACACAAATGCCAAGACTCACCCTGATTATGCCCCCTTTTTTTTCTAACTGCTTTTCAGATTTATTCTTTGTAGCACCTTATATTTGCTGGCTAAAACTGGAAACCTATAAAACAATTCTTTAGTATGGGTTTCCTGTTGCATAGAATTCAGAATATTATTACAAAGACAGAATGAATGAGATCCACTTACCATGGTTATCAAATTTCAGGAGTCAAGAGCACATGACCTACCCCCTTTAGTAATACTCCCTATAGAAGCTGGATGTCAATTCAAAGGCAAGTTATAACTGGCAATAAGAATTGCCAGTTATAACCATAAGTGTCGTGTGTGTACGTAACACTGTTTTTTAATTTAAATTTTATATTACTGTTAGAGTGAAGCAAGTCTTGTATTTACAGTTTTATTCTTAATATCAAAACAAAATTCAAAGATATTTATGTTTGAAAAGGTGAGTACTCTATCAATATTAATATTATGTTACTTTCTCAAAACAATGCTAATGCATTTTGAACACAACACTGTGATGCTTAACTTAAAAAGACTATCAAACTAAAAATGAAGCATAATGCAAGTACAACACACCAGGACTGCCCACGTAGGCTAAGGACACAATCAAGCACGGATTTAGGTACCCTTTGCCAACAACTGAAAGTATTTCATTTGTATTTTTAATATCAGAACATTTAAAAGTACGTTTGTTGGATATTTTGCCATAAAACTTCATACCCTATGACATATAACTTTTAAGACAATTACTTTTACACTATCATTTAAATTCTTGTTGAGGAAAATCTCAAACTTTAAGCTAATTTGGGGAGTCTACATATTTTGCGTCAATCTTCAGATGAATATGAAAAATTAACAGCAGTTTTCTATTTCTAAATAGCAAAGCTCACAGCTCATCAAGGCTTACACTCATTTCACAAATTAAACCCACAACGACATTGTTTATGCATTTAGTTCAATATGCAAACAATGCCTCATTGAGGGTTGTATTTCAAAACAAATAAAAACTTGCTTTAGTTACTTTTTCATTTCATTGTAACTTTGAAGTGTGTGCTTATATGAAACAGTCAGCTTCTCATGGCCATCACTGGTCTGTATACCATGAGTAACTAGCTGGATTAACTCCTAGTTTAACTTTACTGCTTGTTATGGAGTCTACAAATTGTGCCTTGGTGCCATTCTTGATCAAACATAAGCGACAATGTTTTTGTCTCTTCATTTTTTCGATCTGCATTTCACTTAGATCCCTCAAATCATTAAACAACAAATCTGTTATTTTAATGACATTAGCGTTTCTGTTAAAGTAGTAATGATGAATATTTTTTCACATTAAAACTAATATAGGATTATTCAACTCAGTACTTATGGAATTTTGTACTTTCATAGACTGTATACCAGTTTGAAAATTAGTGTCTGCAGCTTTCTTCTTGTTTTAAAAATTTATATATAACCTGATATTTGAGATGGCCTAACAAATAAAAGTTGACCCCAAATTCCAATTTTTCTTGATAACCCAGTATTATATATGAGTTCATCTACACTGTAAAAAAAACCTTTCTTGCAAAGATTTTTTCCTTGTTTAATATTCCTAAATTCTTCTTCATAACTTCATGACTTGATGGACCTCTACTAAAAGGCTTCTAGAATTTTCTTGTGAGGAAACTGAAGAGTTACAATTGTCTGATAAAATGAAGAAATGAATAGGCACAAACCTTGACTGCAATTTGCTTTTTTTTTTATGGAATATAGTCACCAAAACCATAATCTCATTCCAGGTGCAGATGAATCATAATTCTGAGCAAAGGTAGAACCACCATTTCTCTTACATTTCTAGTTAATTTCTAAAGAATGTCAAAAAGGTAACAAAATATTTTGTGATAGTCTCACCACAACTTAGAACAATTTCTTCAGAAAAAAATCTAATTATAATAGTTATCCCTCAGGCATTGTAACCTATAATTTAGAAGTCATCATCTCAAGGTATAGTTTGTGGTACTTTTTGCTAAAATCAATTGCATTGCAATCCACATCCTGAAATTCACCTTTCAAAAGCTGTTCATGCACCCATCCTTAAAACATGAATGTTTACTTGACATTTTACAAATTGGAATGGCTTAATGTCATCTAAAAGATTAGACAGTTAACTGAACATTTCTCCCTCTAAATCATCTTCAAAAATATTAATTGTCTATTCTCTATTTAGTATCCTGGTTGATACTAAAACTCATAAGTGCCTTTTTATCCTATTCTGTTTTCCAGCTGAAAGTCAGCTATTGTCTATGTCAAAACCAGACCTTTTATTTAAAATACATTTTTGCCACTATCTTACACCGTACACAAAAATTAACTCAAAATGGAATAAAACTTGAATGTAAGATCTGAAACCATAAAATTCGTAGAAGAAAACATAGATGGTAACTTCATTGACGCTGGTTTTAACAATGTTTTTGTGACTCTGATGCCAAAGGCAAGGAAAATAAAAGCAAAAATAAATAAATATGACTACATCAACCTAAAAAGCTTCTGTACAGTGAAGGAAACCATCATCATTTGAACCATGCCTTTCAAAATGAAAAGGCAACCTACTGAACGGGAGAAGATATTTGCAAATCATATATCCAATAAGGGGTTAAGATCCAAAATATATAAAGAACTTATACAAGTCAAAAACATCAAAAAAAACACCCTTATTAAAAAATGGGCAGAGGATCTGAATAGACATTTTTCCAAATAAGACATACAGATGACCAAAGGCACATGAACTGTGTTCAATATCACTAAATATCATGGAAATGCACATCAAAACCACAATGAGATACCACCTCACACCAGTTAGAATGGTTGCTATCAAAAAGAACAGAAATAACAAGTCCTGGTGAAGATATGGAGAAAAGGGAACCCTTGTGCACTCTTGGTGGGAATGTAAATTTGTGTAGTCACTGTGGAAAACAGTATGGAGATTCCTCAAAAAAAGAACTACCATATGACCCACATATTCCACTTCTGGGTGTTTATCCAAAGAACATGAAAACACTAATTTGAAAAGATATATGCACCCCTATGTTCATTGCAGTATTTTTTACAATAACCAAGACATAGAAACAACCTAAGCGTCCACTGATGGATGAATAATAAAGATGATGTGATATATGTATGTGTATATATATATATATATATATATATATATATATATAATGGAATATTACTCAGCCATAAAAAAGAATGAAATCCTGACATTTATGACAACATGGTTGGACTTTGAGAGCATTACACTAAGCAAGATGTCAGACAGAGAAAGACAAATACCATATGATCTTACACATGTGTAGAATCTAAAAATCAAAAACAAAAACAAAACCAACCAACAAACAAAATAAAACAAAAACAAACTCATAGGTACAGAGAACAGATTAGTAGTTATCAGAGGGGAAGGGAGTTGGAGGGTGGGTGAAATGGGTTAAGGGAGTCAACTGGATGGTGATGGATGGTAGATTTGTGGTGGTGACCACTCTGTAGTGTACATAGATGTTGAACTATAATGTTGTACACCTGAAACTTATATAATAAAATTATATATATATATATATATATATAATTTTTTATAAAGGGTTTAATTCCTAAAATAAATAAAAAGCAAAAGCAGTAGCAAAAAAAGAGTATGCTTTTTCCAAAATAGTTTGTATTTCAACATTTATTCAACATTCAAGACATTAATCTTACAACAATTTTACATGCTATTTATATGTTATTTTTGCTCATGTAATATGGAATTGAGATTCATCCGTCTACTACAGATTAGAGTGTCCTCTCTGAAAACTTTTGAGAAATTGAGAGTCCTATTGAAAATCTACCAGATATCAGGTGCCTTAATTGCTTGAATTTATAAATCATGCATTGTGTCCAACAATTGCACAGTTTCCTTTAAGCTCCTTTAAATCTTTCTAATCAATTCTATGTGGTCTTGGTAATTCATTCTTACGGGTAAACATCAAGGGAAAGAAGAGAAAAGGAGTTGGAGAAAAGGCTTCCTTTATACTTCCTAGGAAGTATAAAGGGAAGAAGATAGAGTTAGATAAAGGAGTTACATGTTGATTTTAGTTGCAGTCATAAAGATGTCACTTCCCACTCTCATCAAGAACCCTTTGAGTCATCCAAAATCCATAGTCTTAAGCACTATCTCAGGACTTGGCACATAGTAGCTATACAATAAATGTTTGTTACATAAATAAATTAATTCAATTTCAAATTTAGAGCTTGATACTAATGATATTTCCTTATGTTTCCCTAAAACCACCTTTCTTGAGTTTTCGAGCAGTCATGGCTGCAAGAGTTTTGACACTTCTGCATCACAAAAACAAGAAAATTGCTGTTATACCTCATTCTGAAAGGTAGTGTATCCTGGGGGGTTCTCTCTCTCTCTTTGGGATGTGTGGGGGGGGGGAGGGGGGCGGGTGTGTGTGTGTGTGTGTGTGTGTGTGTTGGGAGGGGTTATGTTCTTTAAAGCAAGTTTTAAGTTTAAGTAATATCTCTTAATTGATGTCACATAGATAATGAGAGAAAAGACCAGACTAATTACAGAATTCATACAGAATAATCAAAGTTTTAATGATACTTTCAGTTTCTCATTAAAACATCCTATTTTGAATGTGCTGATTTGGCAAAGAATGACCTTTTGGCTCTGAAAATTATTTTTCCTGTAATGCTAAATTAGTGTCAAGAAATTAATCCTCCCAGCACACTTATAGAAGCAATAATAGTATGAGTTGGTTAAGAGCTGCTTTGACAGGGTACTGTAAAGCCCTTTAGTCTTTAAAGAGCCCTGGCATTAGGTAACTTTAATTGTTGGTTTCAGATGTCAGTCTCCATCAGGAACACAGCTGGAGACTGATAGGTGTCGCTTGGGAATAAGCATTTTGTATTACTTTGAAGTCAATTGGACTGAACATGAAAATTTTATAGTTAGTGGCAGATTTCTTTTTAAGATATTTAAGTAAAGTATCCCTTAAACCAATTACATTAAAAACTATCCAGAATAAGAAACCTCAAAAGAAAATTCCCCTCAGTGGCAAAGTGTTAATCAAATGAACCGAGAAAACAGTTTTCCCAAACCCATAATTTCCATGCTTGGGGGTGCCCTCATTTGGATGCAGCCCTTTTTAACTCTTTCCATTTCGTTTCTGAGCATCTTCTCTTTTGAGTAGTTATTTTAAAAAGTTGCAGAAAAGATAGCACGCACAGGACAAGGGCAAATGTTATGATGGTCAGGTACGGCAGGGAGCACTTTGGGAATTTCATCTGTGCCCACCTGTGACTGATCCCTCATGTTTTCTTTGGAAAACGTGAGTCTCTCTGTCCTCGGAGTTGTCTCCTTCATACAGAGAGGGGCTTTGGACTGACTCATTTCCCCTCTGATGTGTGCAAGCAGACAACAGGAGTATTTTCCCTCAATGATTCGAATGCTTCCATTTTGTTTCCTACTAGAAGGATTATATATATCAGTTTTTAATTAATTCATGATTTATATACTTTTCATGAATCAAAATGAAAAGTAACCTAATATTAAAGTCCACGGATTCCAAATTAGCAGATGGGCGTCTACATGTGCTAAACCAAGTGCTGTTCTGACACGAGGCAATGAGTTGCTATTTGACAAAAAAAAAAGCAGAAAAAAGAAAACAAAAGAATAAATAATATGTAATATATAAATTGGTTGTCTTTAATGTTTTATCCAAAGTTATTCCCACCATGCTCTCAAGTTTTCCAGCTCTTGTTTGACTCCGACTTCAGTACCGATAACAGAGTATTAACATCAGACTAATCACTTCACACTTTATTCCCTCAGTTTTCTGACTCTTGGCATTCCCTAGCATGCCATTAGACAGCTTCTTCTATTCTTTGCTTGAATCACCAGAGAAACTCTTGTTCTGGACACTTCATGTACTGTATTTACTGGTTTACATGAAGAACAGAGTGATTCTGGGGGGGAGATGACTCTTTTATGGGAATATCTGCCACGGCAGAACGTTTGGGTTTTCCTCATCGTGCAGTTGTTGAACCAGCTGCAAACAAATGCATTTTCATTTCTTTAGATTTAAAGACACAGTGATTAAGTATATAAGTGAAAACTCCGTAAGAGTGGAAGCTGTCATAAACATTATGTAGTCACGGGGTTGAAAGAGTAAAATGTATTTTAAGGAGTATAACAGTCAGTGGGATAGGTAGTTCTTCCTAACAGCTGGTGATAACACTTTACAACGTCGGCATCACACTGCGTTTTATGCCCCTAAGTTTTCCCCTTTGACATGCAGACCAGAGATCATAGTGCAGGGAGAGCTACATGAGAAACCCAGAGCCTGGGTACCAGGTCCATTTGTGCCAACATATGTTGTCACGACACCTGTGTTCATTTCTCTAATCTGCAGTAAAAGGGGATCCAGTGCTTAGTGATTTATCTCTAAGGCCCACTCCAGCGTTAATATTGATTCTGCCACCTCCCTTTTTTAGAGTTGATTGTTTTCCAGCCAATGAATAAGCATTTAATTGTTGCCTAATATGTACCTAGGTTGGCTGAATCTCTTAGTAACTAAATAAATCTGTTTTCCAACTGAGGGCAGGTGTATAAATGGTAAGTAAATTAAACCAATAGTATAAGGGCTGCTCTACCCAGATTTCTGCAGGTTTTCTGTGAAGAGTAACTGAGGGTCAGGGAGCAACTGCATGCATGGAGCTGGCTGCTACGTTAGCATCAGAGGACTTGTGCTAATCCAGGATAATTACTTTCCAGGCCCAGCTTATCATAGGTGTGTGAATATGGCTGTTATTCAGATGGTGTCCCGTAACAACTTTCAAGTGATGGGAGATGGGCAAGATGTGAGGTATATTAGTAGACATATTTACATGTAGTAAAAAAAAGTATTGGGAAGGTTCAATTAAACCTACACAAATATACATATACATAAGTAGATGTGTGTAATCAAGGCTAGAATTGCCCACAAGGCTGTATAGTCATTGAAAGGTTGACTGATTTATCTATTAAGAAAATTAACTTTCTTCCAAGATGTCTCACCCACAGCTCTGTAGAGGATTTCCAACATTCCACCATTAAGAGATAATTCTTTTGAGTTAAACCAAGATTGCCTGTTCCCATGGACATTTCTTTGGCTAGGTGGTCCCATAATGTTTTTAAACTACCTTAGTGAGACTTTTCTTTTTCCAATGCCATAGCAAACTGGGTCACACTTTAAGAATGTATCACATAATGAAGATGTTTTGATATGGGCTAGGGAGATACGGTGTTTGAGTGGCCTGGGAAGCATAGGTCTGGGAGAAGTGTTACAGTGGAGATAAATGGGAACCAGAAGGTTTCAGGAGGGGACCTCTTACCCTAGGAAAAGAAAGTGAACAAAAAGGGAAGATAGGAAAATAATAAAAGATATACTTAGTCAACTTCCTCCTCTATGAGAGCCTGTTGCTTGCTTATGTTTACATTTTGGGTATTTTTTTAATTGAAGTATAGTTGACTTACAATATTATATTAGTTTCAGGTGTACAATAGAGTGATTTGATACTTTTATAGATTACACACCATACAAAGTGATTATAAAATACTAACTATAATCCTTGAGCTGTACCTTACATTCCTGTGACTTACTTATTTTATAACTGGTAGTGGGTATTTTTGATAAAATGTTGCTTCTGATTCTTTTGTCTGAGTACTTAAAGCATTTTATTTATATTTATACCACTTGGGAACTTGTGTAAGGCAAAGTTTTCTTGTTAATTCTGTTCACTTACCAATTAGGATAACCATGGGCAACTTGATTGATTTCTCTAAATCTAACATAGCAATAAAAAGTAACTTTTCCTAATTTCAGATTTTAGAAAGCTCATTGGGTAAAGGGCAGGTAGGTAAAGAAGAATCACTACCAAAATAGTAGCAAAGTTAAAAATCCTAGATGATTGTCATGTTAAAGATGTATGTAGTATTCTTTATGTAGTAAGGTATGTAGTAACATTAGCCAACTTTACTGTGTACTTACCCAATGCATTATGCAGATAATCTCCTTTAATCCTGACAACTCTAAAAGGTAGGTAACATTTTTAGCCCATTTTACAGATAAGAAAACGAAGACTTAGGTCAAGTCACTTAGTCAAGCTCACTTTGCTAAGCAGGAAGGACAGCAGAGATTCAAATCCAGGTTAATGAGATTCTGGAAATGAATTGTCCAACAATTCTGGGAGCTAGCTCACTATGGTCGTCAGGTATTGGTTGGTTCATAGGGAACATTAGGGAAAGGAAAACAAACAGACAAAAACCAAAACAAAAGATAATTATTTGCTGCGGCATTTATGGGATAATGCAAAAATACATAGGTTTATGGACGCAGAGTCTGAGATTAGATAAAGTCAGGCTGAGCTGAAATTGTCACTAACCAGCATTCCTGCAGCACCCTTGCAAGCAGACTGGTGGGCTCTCCCTCATACAAATTGAATTAGAGGTAATTGCCAAACCTAGGAGCTTACAGTAGACCTGTGACTAAGTAAGAACTTTCGGTAAAAAAATGGAAAAGCATAGCGGACAGAGTTAGTAATTTGGCGTTATTGTTATTCTCTGCATTGCTGCTTGAATTCTTTTACAAGGAGCACTGATGGGAACATTCCTCAAGCTGGTTCAAACGCTGTGGGCTAATTAATTCCGGGTGCCTTTCAGTGAAGCTGTGCTTTATGGCTATGGTGACCACACATGTAGGATCACATTACCTTAGTGGCATCACGTCTGAGAGACACAACAGCTAAGGCTAGAATGTTTATTCCATCCCACTCCAACTTGTTCTAGTTTTCTGCATTTTTTTTCCCCATCGGGGTTTTGATATTTGATATCAACTCAGCAGAATCTTGAGCTCAAACTGGATTTTTCTCAGCCCCAATTTAAGATGAAAAAATAACATGAATATGTAACTTGGATGGTAAATGTCATCCATTTTCTAAGGTAGGCTATTAGTTCAAATAGCCTATATGACTAAAGACAGGAGCTGTGTTCCTATGTTACCTAGAAGAACACTCAAGGGCCAAGACAAATGGAAATGATGCTGTGTCTAGACATCTTTCCCAGGCCTTCTATACCTTGCTTACCTCCACGTTCCCGTGATTAGAGTACAAATAGCATAACTTAAGTAAAGTACAAAATGGACAAAAGTTATGCCTTTGGAAGTTAGAATAGAGCAGACTCTTGGGGATGTAACACTTGGTAAAGGGTTTCTGGGCTGTTGGTAATGTTCTGTCTCTTGATCTGGGTGCTGATTACATGTGTGATCACCTTCATGAGTTATACACTTATGACTAATGCATTTTATCTGAATTTATGTTACTCTTTCACTAAAATCATTTTTAAAAAGGAGTGAGAGAAGAATTCTTTCATAATACATTAATCTGAGTATCACGTGAGGTTGTGTTTATTAGTTTACTCAGCAATCTTTTTGAAAAGCAGGCAGTAGAGTCTTGACAGGAAGGCACTCAGGTCAAGAAAGTTTTGATTTGGATGAGAAGAAGAACATCTGAAAGAGTTCTGAGCACAGGGCAGCTCACATTAGGCCCAGATGGAGGGCTATTGTGGGTACTGTTGGATCTAAGAGGCAGCTTGTGGATACCTTAAAGGATCTGGATCAGGACAAGTACAAGTGTGCAATGGAAGAGAGAAAAAGATGCTGGGATAGAACATGGAAAGCTGAAGGGTAGGACCTAAAACAAACTTCTCTTACTTCATAATTTGCCCAGGGCCAGACCTACTTGAAAATAATATTGATATTATTCCAAGTGACATAGAGTTTAATTAACTTTCCCTAATAATTAGAACGATATACCTTTTTCCTTGCAAGCCTTGGTGGTCTTATACAGCATTTTTTTCTTAGTTCTTCATTAGCAATTCACTAGGAGAGGGGCTGAAAATGGGGGAAAGAAGCTGGATTAAGTCCATACAGAATAGTCATTCTGCAGAAATTCCAGGTAGTGAAGGTTTACCAACAAGGCTATGTGACTTCATACAATGTGATTTTATACATGATTTTGCAACTCAAGGTAATTCCAATACTAAATACAAGGGCTTCAATTAATAATGTTATTCAGAAGATAATTTTATTTAAGGAAAATAATTTTCTACATGTATTCATTCACTTATTTCATAAATACTTGATGAATTACTGTCATCTGCTACTATTCAGTATTTCCTTTTAAACCTATAAGAATATGAACTATAGAAACAGTCCCAAGCATGAATGTCTCAAAGAATTTGAAATTATGACTAAAATACAAATTATACATTTTTGAATAAAAGAGATGGCATGCACCCAAATTAGAATTTTCTTTAGAAATCCTTCTGATGAGTTAAAAAATATGGCAGAGACTTGAGGAATAAATAAAATAGTATAAAATATCCTGCACTTTAAATTCTATATGTTTCTAATACCAGTTAAAAATGTTTACTTTTCCCTGTATGTTTAACAGTATTACCATGTGAGTGTTGCGCTCTTGAAATATTTATTTTTATCTATGTGTTTGAAGGGGCACTCTTTCTATAGAGAGAAGCTGCAGTAGAGTAGTCACTTATTTTCACTCATTTTTCTGCGACCTGTTACTCTCTTGGGTTGCAACAAAAACCACAGTCTCCATAGCAGTTTTCAATCCAGTGGATTCCTTTCTTTCTTTCAATCAAGGATAGCAAAGATGGTCTCAAACCAAGATCTGCAGAGTCGAGTTAAAGAGATTTTCAACTTCTTTCCTCTCTGATTGACCAATTCCTCTTAGCACTGATGACTTTGCTTTTCTCTTTCAACAAAAAGGCAGCTTAATCTCCATAGGGTTTCAGTTCTATGGTTCCTTTCTCCTTCCTACAGCCAACTTCCCCCTTTTTTAAAAGAAGATACCTGGCTCCTCATAGTTTGAAATAGAAACTTATATTCTGAAATCAATAGGCTGTTTTGAACTTGGGAAGTAATCAATTGAAATTCGTTTGAGAATTTCATATTTCTTGGGAAAGTGTTGGCCCACCTTTCCTAGGGCAGTTTGGCCCTGAGTCCTAGAACATTCGTCTGGGACTCCGTCTCCGCGTAGGAAACACTATAGGTGTCTGCAATTGCAATTAACAGAGCCCTGGGACAGAATTCTAAATGAGATATAAAATTATGCTTTGAAAGTTGTATGGTTTTTTTTTGGTTCTGTTTTTCATTGGCCATCAAGTCATTTTCCTTTTGAGCTTGTCATAATCCTCCTCCTCAGGTAAACCTCATCTTCTCCATCACAAATCACAAAAGGCTTACAGATAATGAATAATTTCATTGTTAACTGAATACTGTAATTCTCTCTAATGACACCTTGTGTGATATGTCACACGAATACTATGGGGGAATAATGCTGTTTAAATCTAGACTCATAAAGAATACTTAATTTCATTCATGTCTATAGCCAGTGGTTTGAGAATTTACTTAATCTTCATGTTTTCTTTATTAATAAAATTAAAATAATTCTTCATTATGTCATTTGGGCAGTGTTTTACATTTTTAGAGTAATATTATAAAAATTATTGAATATTAACATTTTCCATGAATTTTCTGTTTTCCTGATATTTAATAAAGACGAAGTTGTGTTTTCTTAAAAAAAGAAAATTACAGCATTGTTAAGGACCTTAAAATTCTCCTAATTTACAGATGGAGAAAACATATTTTGAGGAAATCTGCCACTTTCCAGTCACCAGGAACTCAGATACCTAATAATCATTATTTCCCCAAAGGAGTTATTCTTCACATCTTCTAGAATGAGGGACAATTCAAGACTTCTAAAATGGAACAGATTGAGCACAGGAACTATAAACATGCCAAAGTTTAGACTGGATCAAAGTTATAATAAATTACAACTTCGTATTATTAAAGAACAAAATGAAAACCAAGAAATATATTAAAGACTGTACTTACAAATTCAAATACAATAGAATGCAACAAAGTAATTTATCATTCAAGAAATATTTTTAATAACCCAGGCTCTGAATTCAGTCTACCAGGGGAAAAGAATCTGAGCCTCATGGGGAGAACTGTTAATATCCCTAAAGCCTCAGTTATCTCATCTGAAAAATGGGGTCAGGATAGTACCTACCTCATGAATTAAATAAAATAATGGAAGTTTTTTTTTTGTTTTTTGTTTTTTTGTTCTCACTGTGTGGCTTGTGAGATCTTAGTTCCCTGACCAAGAATTGAACCTGAGCCGACAATGGCATTGAAAGCTCCAAGTCCTAACAACTGGACCCCCAAGGAGTTCCAAATAATGGGAATTAACAAGTTAATGTCTGTAAATTATTTAGCACAGTGTTTGGAACACAGTTGACAGTAAATTTTAGCTATTTTTATATTATCATTATTACCATTTTACATAGAGGATTCTTGCTATTCACAGTAGTAATGTTCCAAAATCTCCCTTCAAAAACTAGATTAGCAAATATTGAATCATTGTCCCCAGAAGAAATTTAGCGTTAGGCTCTTGAAAGCATCTAGTCACAATATTTTCATCTAGTGAACAATACATAACCTTGTTTTATGTGTGTTTCTGTTTAAAGATGCTTTACTAATATACACTGTTAATTCATTAACATTGAACTTGGCCAACAGCACTATAACTCATGCCTAAATAAAGCTTATCTATCATGCATATCTTCTCCATAAAGCACATAACAGCCTTGCACATAGGAATATTAGACATTACTTGAAGGCCATTCTAAATAGCAAAGTCACCAAGAAAAAACAAAAAAATGTGAAAAATGTCACATAAAAAGGACAAGCCCTGTGAGGTTTTACAAATAAAACCTACAAGTTGGTTTTAGGGTTACAAATAAATGTTAGCCAGTAGGTGAACATGCAAATAAAGAATCTGCAAATCAGAAGGATCAACTGTATTGAGATTTTGAAAAACTAAAATCAGTTGAGTTTGCCTACATAAGAGTGTTCAAGAGAGAAACAGCAGGAAAAGAAGCTGGAGGTTTACACTCATGCTAGGAAAGGTAGGATCTGGTAAGCCCTGTTAAGAAGTTAGTCCTTTTTCTGATAATAATGAGGCACCATCACCACCGAGTTTTAAATGGAAGACTGTCATATTTAGATTAGTGTTTTATAAAGACCACTGTCACCTCGAATAGAAGTGACTCTTAAAACAGCACCTTGTACATTGTGTATGCTCAATGTTTACTGAATAAATTCTGTATTTACTGAATGATTGAGCACAGTGTAGAGATTCATTTTGTTGGGGCCGGAGACAAGGCTGGAGGAAGGGAGACTTTAAGATGCTACTGCTATTCAATGTTGTACTGGACGTTCTTGCCAGGGCAATTAGGCAAGAAATGAAATAAAATCTACAAACAATAAATGCTGGAGAGGGTGTGGAGAAAAGGAAACCCTCTTGCACTGTTGGTGGGAATGTAAATTGATACAGCCACTATGGAGAACAGTATGGAGGTTCCTTAAAAAACTAAAAATAGAACTACCATATGACCCAGAAATCCCACTACTGGACATATACCCTGAGACAACATAATTCAAAAAGAGTCATGTACTACAATGTTCATTGCAGCTCTATTTACAATAGCCAGGACATGGAAGCAACCCAAGTGTCCATCGACAGATGAATGGATAAAGAAGATGTGGCACATATATACAATGGAATATTACTCAGCCATAAAAAGAAATGAAATTGAGTTATTTGTAGTGAGGTAGATGGACCTAGAGTCTGTCATACAGAGTGAAGTAAGTCAGAAAGAGAAAAACAAATACTGTATGCTAACACATATATATGGAATTAAAAAAAAAAAAAAGGTTCTGAAGAACCTAGGGGCAGGACAGGAATAAAGACGCAGACGTAGAGAATGGACTTGAGGACACGGGGAGGGGGAAGGGTAAGCTGGGATGAAGTGAGAGAGTGGCATGGACATGTATACACTGCTAAATGTAAAATAGATAGCTAGTGGGAAGCAGCCGCATAGCACAGGGAGATCAGCTCAGTGTTGTGTGACCACCTAGAGGGGTGGGTTAGGGAGGGTGAGAGGGAGCCGCAAGAGGGAGGAGATATGGGGATATATGCATACGTATAGCTGATTCACTTTGTTATAAAGCAGAAACTAACACATCATTGTAAAGCAATTATACTCCAATAAAGATATTTAAAAAAGAAAAAAAAAGGCATTTAGATTGGAAAAGAAGAAGTAAAACCATCTCTATTTGAAGATGACATGATCTTACATATAGAAATTCCTAAAGAGTCTACTAAAAATGATTAGAACCAATAATCAACTTCAGCAAGGTTTCAGGATACAAGATCAATACATAAAATCCAATTATATTTCTATATTGTAGGAATGAGCAAATCAAAAATGAAATTAAGAAAATAATTCTATTTACAATAGAATAAAATACATAAGTATAAATTTAACAAAAAAACACAAAACTTCTAACTCTGAGAACTAGAAAATATTGTGGAAAGTAATTAAAGAAATAAATGGAAAGACATCCACATTCATAGATTAAAAGGTTTAATAGTGTTAAGATTACAATAGTCCCCAAATTGGTCTACAGATTCAATATAATCCCTATGAAAATTACAGCTGTTTTTGTTTTTGTTGCAGTTCTGCAGACACTGACAAGCTGACGCTAAAATTTATATGTGAGGCGACTGACCCAAAACAGCCAAAACAATCTTAAAACAGAACAAAGCTGGAAGACTCACACTTCCTGGTCTGAAAACTTACTATGATGCTACAGTAATTGTGACAGGGTGGCATTAGCATAAATATAGATATTAAGACTAATAAAATAGAATTGAGAGTCCAGAAGTAGACCCTTTATATGATAAGTTGGTTTTCAATCAACCTAAATTTTCAATTTAGGTTGATTTTCAATTTCAAAAAGGGAAGAATAGTCTTTTCAACAAGTGGAGCTGGGATAACTAGAAACCTCATACAAAAGAATGAAGTTGTACCCCTAACTCACAACATATACAAAAATTAACTGAAAATTGATGAAAGGTCCAAATGTAAGAGCTAAAACTATAAAACTCTTAGAAGAAAACAAAGGTACAAATCTCTGTGAACACGAATTTGTCAGTTGTTTCTTACATATGATACCGAAACCCCAAGCAACAGTAGTAGGACAACAAAAGGTAAATTGGAAATCATCAAAATTAAAAACTTTTGAGCTTCAGAAGACACCATCAAGAAAGTGAAAAAAACTACACACAGAATGGGAGAAAATTTGCAAATCATATATCTAATAAGGGACTTGTATCAAGAACATGTAAATACAGCTCAGTAATTTTTTAAAAAGCCAATTAAAAATAGACAAAGAATATGAATAGACTGTTATCCAAAGAAGATACACAAATAGCCAATAAGCACAGGAGAAGATACTCAACATCATTAGCCATCAGAAAAATGCAAATCAAAGCCACAGTGAGATACCACTTCACACCTACTAGGATGGCTGTAATCAAAAAGGCAGAAAATTACAAGCATTGGCCAGAAGGTGGAGAAATTGGAACCCTTACACTGTGGTGGGCATGGAAAATGGTGTAGCTTCATTGGAAAACAACCTGATAGTTTCTCAAAAAGTTAAACATAACATTACTATTTGACCAAGCAATGCAACTCCTAGATTGATACCCAAGAGAAATGAAAACATGTGTCTACACAAAACTTTTACATGAATGTTGATAGCAACATTATTCACAATAGTAAAAAAGTGGAAACATCCCAAATGACCATCACCTGATGAATAGATAAATAATGTGATATATCCACACAATGGAATACTAGCAATATAAGGTAATGAAGTATCCATAAATGCTACGACACAGATTAACCTTGACAACATTACACTAAAGAGAAGCAGCCAGTCACAAGAACGGCATATTGTATTGTTCCATTTATATGAAATGTCTTGAATAGAGAAATCTGTAGAGACAAAAAAGTATTATATTATTGGTTTCCAGGGACTAAGGGGGCAAAATGATGGGCAGTGACTGCTAACGTATATGGGGTTTTTTTTTTTTGGTTCTGAAAAATGCTTTAGAATTAGATAGTGGTAATGGTTGCATAACTTTATGAATATACTAAAAACTACTGAATTGTACAGTTTAAAAGAGTGGATTTTATGACATGTGACATATCTAAAAAAACTTTTTAAAAGAATTCTATAAGATTTCTTATTCTGATCACAATACAGTAATTGCTAAGAGAGTTATTTTCCCACTGTTAATCACTATAAACATGGATAAAATTTGTGATAGAGACTTCTGAAGCATTGGGCAACAGGTGGTAAAGAACTGTCATTTTTGAGTGAATGGAAAAGTATGAGATGAGATTCATCTCTTCTCGAGCATATGAAGATGGAGCTGTAATGGAACATAGTAATTTTGTGTAGCAGAGGAGGCAGTTATCTGACTTCTGAGGTGTAGAAGGAGGTGAAATTTGAGAGGCAGGTTCCCAATACTGAGGGAGCTACTCAGATGGGTGGGGATAAGTGTGCATGGGGCTTCTATTGCTTCCTTGGCCATGGTTTGGACTCTGCATGCAGAGGGTAAGACTTCATGAGGACCAACAGAGAATAGCTCCTATGAGGCAGAGCAGTGAAGAAGATTTCAGAGTTTACTCTGTGTTAAGAGGGTGGAAAGGAGGGAGGACGAGAAGGAGGAAAAATGAGATGAAGAACAGAAGACACAGTTTGGATATATTGCATAGCAACAATGACCATAACCATGGCAAACTTTAATTTTTCAAGTGATCAAACAAAACCAAAAATGTGATGTATTAAATAATCATTAATGATCATTAAGATCATTAATAATCATTATTAATAATAATCATTGACAATGTCAATCCATAAAAAATTAAGAAAAATCAAAATGGAGGCTGTTAAATACCTACTAAGTTCCATATACAAAAGACTCATTAATTGTGAAGAGCATCACTATAGAATGAGACTAATGAGAAAGGTAAAGTTTAAGCATTTGGTGGAATTTATTTAGTTTCACTGCTTCTTTTTTTTATCTCTCTCTTTTTTTAACATCTTTATTGGAGTATAATTGCTTTACAATGGTATGTTAGTTCCTGCTGTATAACAAAATGAATCAGCTATATGTATACATACAGCCCCATATCTCCTCCCTCTTGAATCTCCCTCCCACCTTCCCTATCCCACCCCTCTAGGTGGTCACAAAACTCGGAGCTGATCTCCCTGTGCGATGCGGCTGCTTCCCACTAGCTATCTATTTTACATTTGGTAGTTTATATATGTCAATGCTACTCTCTCACTTCATCCCAGCTTACCCTTCCCCCTCCCTTCACTGCTTCTTTTTTTGTGGGGTGATGTGTTGAGAGAGGAAGAGTTATAGGGAGTTACAGGGAGAAGGAAGAGGAATTCTAAGATAATTTATACCCAATAAATTATTCTTTAGAACAGAATTCTTCCAGAAATATGTTTTCCAACAAGATCAATTTTATTAGTCAATTCATGTAGATGGAATCCTTGGTTTAGAGTCAAACTAGGGTAAGTTATACTAAAAGCACTACTCAATTTTAAAATAGGGGACTTATGTCCATGAAGGTGTGAATCACTCTTTTCCAGTTAATATCTCACGCTCCTGCCCTTTCTATTTGAGTAAAGAATACATCTGTCAATTGTGAACATTTATTCACCTATTGGCTGAACAAAAAAGCCAATTGAAAATGAGCTTAGGAAAAACATGAGCCTGGTCTTATCACATTAACAAGTGATTTAAAAAATTGTTTTAACCTCATAGTACGTGGTTAGTCATCGCCATGTGCACCACTAACTCAAACTAGATACTTGTTCTTTTGCCAAATAATGTCACTTTAAATGTGTGCAAATATCAATATCACAGTGAAATTTAGGACCTAAGTTCTGACAAGGTGTGACCACATGCATGGTAATGAAATTTCATCTGTTCCCTTAAAATTTCTCCTCTAAAGATGCTTTATTTTAGGAGAAATGGAACCCATTTAAGTTTAAAATATCCATTCAAGACAGCTATGAAAAAATAAACTCTACCAAAAAAAATCCTAGCTCTAAGTATATATGGATTTGTTATTCACTGTAATTTCACTGGCAATGTTTTCTAAGGGACTAAAATTTTTAATGCATTATGTATGAGAAAGCAAAGTTTCGCTGTGTTGTATATTAAGTTAAACCCTTTAAAATAAATACTAGACAGTGAAATTCATCACAGTATGCCTCCATTTAACATTTTCCTGCAGCTAGCGTTCATTTTTTAAAGAGCTGGCTAAGGACCCAAAGAGGATCATGTAACACTGAGAAAACCCCAGATCCCTGGAAAACATTATAGAGACATTCCAGTGTACTTAATTTTAAAAAATTATATTTGTCAAATTGTTAGCCATCTATTAGACTGTGCACTCTGTGAATATACCACCATTTTAAAGTGTTGATAATACATCTTATTGGCCTTCCCACTAGTCAAGAGTTCCCAGTAAAATATTTTCCTACCACATAAGCCACTAGTCATCAACCATGTCAAACAACATTTTCAATTTGGATAATGAAATTCTAAGTTGACTGTACTCAATAAATAACCGAAAGATATATAATGTTAACCATATAATATTTTAGGTATATTTAAATCAAGCTATATAACATACAAGAATTTAAGGCAAAACATTTATATTGATTTCACATATGTAAATCTAGTACCTACTATGTTTTACAAATATATACTTTTTAACCCAGCCTTATCCAGAATGGATTTTAATTTCACTCATGTATTTAAAGACTAGGAATAGAAATCAGCCTTCAAATTATCAAATAAATTAACTTACGCTCTGTTCTCTTTGATAGATAAAGTACACATAATATAAAATTTACCATTTTAATCATTTTAAGTGTATACAGTTCAGTGGCATTAAGTACATTTACACTGTTGTGCAACCATCACCACCGTCCATCTCCAAAACCATTTTTATCTTCCTAAACTGAAACTCTGGACCCATGAAAAAATGACTGCTCATTATCCACTCCTGCCGGTACCAGAAAGTACATTCTACTTTCTGTCTCAATAAATTTGACTAATCTAGATGCCTCATATAAGTGGAATCACACAAAATTTGTCCTTCTGTAGCTGGTTTATTTCACTGAGCATGATATCTTCAGGGTTCATCCATGTTGTAGCTTGTGTCAGAATTTTCTTCCTTTTTAAGGAGGAATAATGTCCCATTGTAGGCATATACACATTTGCTTATTCATTTATCCATCAATGGACACTTGAGTTGCCTCTACCTTTTGGCTATTGTAAATAATGCTGCTATGAACATGGGTGTACAAAGATCTATTAAAGCTCCTGCTTTCAATTCTTTTGGATATATACTTGGAACTGAAATTTCTGGGTTCTTTACAATATATTTTTAGTAAGTTCTCAAATCTACCCATGGGCTTATTTCATATTTTAAAGATGGTTGTTGCTGTTTTGAGAGATGCAGTATCACCATATCCTCCCCCTAGAGTCTTCAGGGTCAACACATTTCCTTTCCATGTCTCTTGCCGTGGAAGAGTTGATAAGATTTCTTACAAAACAATGAAAAGAAATTTCTTAAGATAGTTGACTATTCTTGACCTATTTATAAATTCTGAACATTCATTTTGCTTAAGGAGACTTAAGTTTTAGTTTTTGAAGAATTAAAGCTGGAAGAAATTTGAAAAAATTCCAAAACGTGTTCACTCCCAGCTTTGGTGTAGAGCCTCATCCTGATTCAATGGAACTCTCTTCTACTGCAGATCTCCGAAGACAAAATTTTAAAGCCTTCCTCATCAGTCTCTTCTGTTCAAGTTGCTCTCAAGAGTAGATTCTACATACCTAAATGGCATCTAACTTTGCTGTCACTCTTCCTACTCTGCTCCTTCCCCAGCCCCTTTATTCACTCTTTTCCATCCTGAACTCCACATCCCTCCCAAAATACACACACTGATACTTGGAAATTTGGCATCATGTTGTCTCTTGTTGGAAGTCCTTCCTGAGCTGCCAGGATAATTACAATTTCTTTCTCTGAAAAATTAAGGGAAATATTTCCTTCTTCCATTGGTTCATTATGAGAACTCGATATAAAAACATATGCTTATGCACCATTGAGGCACATGGTAAGTTCTCTATAAATACTGGTTGTTGTTACCAATAAAAACAAACTAATAGGGGATGAAAAACAGTTGTTTTAAATCTTTATATTAAAGTTTTCTACATGTAAAATAAATTATTATTTTACCATTTAGGCAAACCTTATTTTCATTCTCTTTTCTAATAAATTTACTTTCTTACTTTTTACTCATCCTAAGCTCTCTTCCTTAAATCTTCACAGAATTATCCTCATCTACTTCAGCTGTAACAGCCCTAAGGTCAGATATGATTTCCAAGTCTGAAAATGAAAAATGTCAAATATAATTAATTGGAGATGGGAAAGGAGAGATGTTAATCTATATTAATTAACTCTTTTCCATTTTTATGGTGCTTGTTGTCTGGTAACCTGGTGATATTGTCCTTCTTAGCCTTTTTTGAGGGTCACAGACCCCCTTGCAAATATGACGAAAAGTTTGGGTTGTCTCTCGCCTCCCAAGAAACGCACACTCACAATTTTACATTAAAATTTGGGAGATGTATGGATTCCCTTGAATGTTCCAGGAGAGTCCATAGATCCCAGATTAACACGGAGTATTGTGTAATATGAACACAGTAAATCTCGGATTGTTCTATTTTCCTCTGAAATACACTTCAGGTTTTTGGCCCCAATATTTTATCCCATTCTACTACTTCCTGTATTCACTTCCTTACTGTTTTCCAACGGTTAGACCAAGGCTGATTTAACCAAATGCTGTAGACACTGCAGAGAAACGGAGGGAACAGGTAGGGGATTATATGCCTGTGTATAGGACAAGTCATTATCTCTCTTTCCTCACACTTGTACAACCAGCGTTGGGAAACTCCTCGTTAGGCACAAAGATAGTACATTAAAAAAATGTTAAATTCCTTAGTGTATCTGAAAATTCTAAAACATAGGAAAATTAAAGTTTCCGAATTCACATAAGAGCTTAGAAAATTAACTTCAATCCCGTTTCCTTCTCAAAAAACGTTTAAACTGCAGAAAACTTTGAGCTAACCGTTTGTGAGGTATTAAAATATATAGATTGGGTAACAATCTAATTAAGGTAGGCTAAATTTGATTTATCCAAGGACTTTTACACCAGTGAATGAGAAACCTTTCTAGCCTGTATTATTCATATATATATGTATATATATATATGTTTATAGGTAATCTGCTTCATTTGAAATAAAAAACTAATATCATTGAGAAGAGAGGAAACATACAAGATACTTCCCCCACAAGATGAACAAGGCAATTTAATTCAGAATCAAATACATTGGTTACAAAAAAGCCTTAACAATTTCATCCTAAGGTGCTTTAATTTTAACCATGTTCTATATTAATTGCAACTTTACCTTTGATTTTATCGTAATTGAACTTATATCATTACGTTTGATTGGCTGTGCCTTATTCTCCGATACTCAGGAAGTCCTCAATGAAGTGCTTGCAAGTGGTCAAGCATCCTTATTTTTCTACTTGTGTAGATTCAGTAGTTGCAAGTCTGCTGTGCTGTGTATCAGCAGCATCCAGCCAGATGCACCAATACCCCTGAGTAATAGACATTTAGAGTTGTTGGGGACTCAAGGTATCACTGAGTAGGATCTTGACAATAAGAATGAGAATGTAAGGAGATTGCTTCCAGTCGAGTTGCAGAATAACTGATGAACAGAGGGGAAAAAAGAAAGAGAGTAATTGAACTGCAAATGGTGAGAGATCATCTAATTTCACCTGCTTATTCTATAAATGAAAACATGAAGTAACTGATTACTCTTAGATTAGGACTGGGGACATGGTTTACAGGGAAAATTAGTCATTTGAGACTCAAGAAACCTGAATGCCAGACTTAATGCCATTAATATTGGGCAAGATAGTTTTTCTGTGTCTCAGTTGCCACAAATGTTAAATGAGAGGATTGGGTTAGAATTCCATGATGCTAATCTTTAATGAGGCTGTTTTAATTCCCAGGCTAATACTATTTCTTCTGAACATTGAATTCTAAATATGAGCATAGTAAATGGTGGTCTTTACCATCAGGTTAACCTCAGGAAGTCCTGGTTACAGTAATAATTATAATTATTACTCAATTCATGTTAACTATCATGGGACTGATAATGTGATGTGTCCTATAAAATATATTAGATAAGTTATACTTTTTAAAGTTATTAAGCAAATTCAATTTTTTCATTTTTAACAATAGACACAATTATTTATTTTTAGAAATATATTAAGTACTTACTGAGTATCACCCACATTTCCTGGTCATGAAGTACAGCAGTAAACAATACAAAAGAGGACCCTCTCCTCAAGGACAGACAATTGAGAATGTTTAAATAAAAAAATGAAGATAATCTCAGAGTGTGATAATTTCTTTTAAAGAAATAAAACGGTGATTTTTATAGAGAATATTGGGTGATGTTACTGTGGGTTGCAAAGATGTTGCTGTAGATTGGACGGTCGCTTACAAAAGGGAGAAACCTGGTCTAAAGCATGCATCATGAGAACAAATCAGTTATGCTGAGAGGCACAGAGATAGGAAGATGCAAAAGTCATACAGAAGGAATGAGCTTGCCCTTCAAGCAACAGAAAGAAGGTCAGTGTGTCTAGATATGGGACAGGCAAGGGCCAGCTTGGAGAACAAGTTAAGAGTTTCCACTGAAATATTATACATCTATAACAAGTAAGAGCTTTTAAACATTGATATAAATGTATTCAAGGGGAATTTTTGCTTAAAATCCAAACTGACTCTAGATACTTCTGTTTTCTACAGGGTGTGAGTGTGGGGTGAGTGGCATGCACTTGTGTTGTGAGTGTGTGTCTGTGTGTGTGTGTGTGTGTGTGTGTGTGTGTTGGGGGCATGAATATTTCTTAAGGGTGGAGTAAAACTTTTCTGTACTCCTCACTTCCCCTTGTAGAGATTGGTGAAGGATAGAGAAAGGGTAATACCTAGAGTAGATGTTTAGAAGAAGACATAGTGAGTCTTTACATGTGTCCTGGAAATGCAGAGCTGAGTTGGAGGTTGGTTAGAGAGAAGAGGAATTATCCTACAAAGGAGAAGAGGGTGTTCAGTCCATGTGATATATGACTTGGGTCAACATACTTTTAAGTAGAGAAATCACCAATATGAAAAATTGTGTGTGTTAACTGCCTTAGTCTCGCCAAGCTTTCAGTAAAGTCAGCTACACTGAAAGATAACTTTTTGTGAGCAGACTTGCATTTTTTTTTTTTGAAGGAATGAAGGAAAAGGGCTGAGTTCCATGTTTGAATTGATGCAGAGCAGAAAGGATGGAACTGATATGGAGTGAGACTCAGAATCCTGTGAAATCTGGAACTTGAGGCCAGAAGAGACCATGAAAATATATGTCCCCCAGGAATGCACAGAAATCTTAGCAAGACAACAGGGGTGGGCTGGAGCTGGCATGTAAGTTATAATTACTTATTTGTGCATTCATTTTCAGTATCACATCACTGTGAGAAAAAAATAATTGGAGGAGGGAGAGAGAGAGACTGACTTCTTTCTTAGAAACTATAAGCATTCACGATGCCAAAACATCCAATTAGTGAGAAAAAAAAGTCAAGTTAGTGTTTAATATGAAGAAGTCAAAATAGTTGGCTGATTGGATAAGTTTTTCACTTTCCAACCCCTTGCTATGGCATAACATAGACACAGTTCAAAAATAAACATTTAAGAGTAGAACTACATTTACTTTATTACAAATTCTGAGAAATACATAAGCATGTTCTTAGTTTTATCAGCAAGAATCCATGTGAATGACTTGTCCCATTTGCTCTGGGATTCTGGAGTTTTAAGTGGGCCAAAGTTTTGAAGTGTTGAAAGATATTATAAAGGACTTACAAGTATTCAGCTGGTCAGACTGCTCAATTAGCTGAACATTTATAAACCTCAAAATTTTGACAGAGCATGATTCATGTAGGAATGACCCTTAGACAACAGAAGGCTTTATTGTAGGTAAGCTTGAGAGAAAGCATGCAAGGCAATGTGATTTGAAGGAAATACAAATGGAACGTAGATAGAAAGTAAAATTGAATTTAGAAGCATGGACTGCAGTCTTAAAAAAGGAAATTGTTGAAAAATTTAGCTGATATATTTTTAATAATAGGATGTTTTAAAAACATGTTTACTTAAGAATATTCAAGACATTCATTTATGGGACATACCATAAAAAATACAACATAACTAATATCTAGTTAAAATCTAGGCAACCCACACTAACTCATATTACAAATCTAAATTAAGTATTTGTAAAACAAAGTAACAGTGTTGGGGGAGTAAGAAGTAAAATGTCAGCTAAAAATCCTAAATCCATAGCATTTTAGCTTCTCTTTTTTTCCATATAACCTATGGGCTGCTTATATTATGAAGAGTATTTTGAAGAAGTATTAATTCAAAGGTACAACTTAGAATATTTTTACCACTAAAATATATCAACTTTTAATTAAGAGGGTTTTATTAGCTTTCTAAAGGAGAAACAAAAGATGATGCCTTCATCTAAATAAAAATATTACTTTCGAGTGTGTGCAGTTTTTTTTAACACTTGAAGTTAATACTACAGAGAAATTCACTTTGGAGAAAGAAACATCAGATTCTAAAGTATGCTTAATACAAGTCCATAGAACTAATGCAAAATTTTCTTCTCATTTAGAGCCTATGATGTACATATTATACTGGTGCAACTCTTTTTTTTTTCTTTTCTTTCCTTTCCTTTTCTATCTTTCCTTTTCTTCCTTTCTCCCTTCCTTCCTCTCTTCCTCCCCCTCCCTTCCTTTCTCTCTCTTTCTCTCCCTCTCTCTTTCTTCCTAGAAGCACAAATCTGCTCATATTACCAGGAAAAAAAAAAATTCATGGAACAAGAGGCAAGTAAACAATTTCTCCCAGAGGAAGAAGAAAGCAACAATAACAATTAAAAAAAAAAAAAAGCTTATATTATAACTACTTCTCTCCAAGGAGGAACAGCACATGCACACACACGATACCAAGGACCATGTCAGCCTCACGACATCCTGCGCGGTGTAAAGAACAGGTACTGGTACCCTTACGCCTTGAAATGTTTCTAGGAGAGTGGCTATCCCATGCCTGAGAGGAGGGCTGCCAGGGAGTAGCTTTCCTCTTCTCCCAATCCCGCAGCCCTGAGAAAGTGAACCTGAACCACCGGGCGCGTGGGGGTCAGCTCTCAGCGTGTCCAGCGCCCAGCGTGAGACGTGGCACTTGACCCGCCACTGGGGGCTGCAACTCCTTTGGGACTCTGATCGGGGAGGTGAGCGGGGCGCTCGCCGGCACACCTGCATCCTCCTGGCCGCTTAGATGAGCTGCCCATCTGTGGTTCAGGAGCGCCAGGAGCAGTATAGGTGGGTGATTAGATTTTCCACACTCACTGCTCCCATTTTATAGATGGACCACCAGAATGAGGAAGCAGCACAGGGACCTCTGACTATACCAAGCTAGCAACAGGTGGAAACAGGACACAGTCCTTTAAATTCAGAACTCATTACTTCCTCACAACCGCTGCTTACTTGTGAAAGGCATAGTAAAGTAGTATTCCTGCTTATCAACTTTTCTAAAATAAATATGAAAAAAATAGCAATGAAAAACCAGTAAGGATACAAAAAGGAAGTAGTTTAGACTTTTTCCCCTCTTTACTTATTTAGTCATTTCCCCCTAAACACTATTAAGCAAGAAGCAATTTTTTATAGACTAGAATACTAATTATTGACGAATTGTTTATACAAACTATGAATGTACACTTTAGTATTCTTGTGCTTATTTGGTCCTCATTACAACTCTGTAGAGTAGATTATTATTATTAATTATCCTCATTTTATAGATAACATGAAGTTCAAAGAAAATAATTGATCAAAAATCAAACTGCTGAACAGACTACAGTTAATATTTAAATACAGAACTTCTGGCTCTAAATTACATTGCATTTCCTTTAATCATGCACCTATAACTCTAAGAAGTTACCTAAGTGATTTCCTAAAACATAATTTATTGTAAAACCTGTTATTGACTAAATAGGGACACATACTAAAAATACAACTCTTGAGTAATTTTCAGATACCTTATAAAAATGTATCAGTGCACTGAAGATCATTGTTTACACATATAAAATACTACTTTTCAATGTTCGTTATTTGAGTGACCCAATAAATCAGAAAAAGATCATACTTCAACATCTTAGACATTCACTATTAATTTCTTAACCCTTTTCTTTATACATTTTTTTTCTTTTTATGGTTTGAAGAATGAGAACACCTGTCAAGAAATTTAGCTGTTACAAGAAAAACTGAATTAAAAGAAGAAAAGAAATCAGGAACAAAAGAGAAAGAGAAATCTAACAATAGTTCTAGGTTGTTTTGTTTTTTTCAATCATGTTGATTTAGTAGAGGAAAATAATGAAATACTGTGCTCTATGGGTGCAAATATTATTCGAATGATATATGTCATTTATAAATATTATTTGTACAAGAGTGAGCTAAAATTGGCATTGGCTAAAAATGTTTAGATTAAAAACAAAAACAAACGCAACATACATTATTACTGATCGAAGATATAATTAAAGTGCAGAACACAGTTAATTAGCAAGCACGTAATATTTCACAAATTACTTACAAGGACAAGTTAAGCCCTGTGGAGGCTTCTGCTGTCTGCTTCTCTGTGAGATATTCGTTGGCACTGTATAAATATTTTTGCCCTTCTGCTAAATGCTCCATGACTTTCTTAGTAAGACTGAATGTAAGTTATTCTTATCAAATATCAGAACTGTCATAATTATCATTTTTAGGATCATTCAAATTAATTACAACTTCAAGCAATGACACAGCCTAAAATAGCAAGAGCTGCTGGTGATCTAAAACTACTCACAGGGTGTCCCAGCCAGTACTTGGCCAGGAGCACATGTCACTTAAAAAAAGCACATAACCCTTTAGACCCAACAGTCAATTAAGGCCTTGGAATAAATGTCAACCATAAGAATGAAAAGGCCTTTCAATTATTTACATACAATTTTCCTCTAATTAGTGGGACTTGATTTTAATTTTTTTCCCCTTCTTTTCTCAAACAGGACCATATGGGATCAAGTTTAGAGGGCATCTGCTTTGTTAAAGAAACAGAGAAAATGAGAAAATCAGAGCAAGTGAGAAAGAGAAAGAGAGACACAGACAGGTAGTTTTTCTTGTCAGTCATACCCTAGCATTCTTACAGAGATGGGGTGAGTAAATGCCTGTCAGCTTAGCAGTCTTTAAAAGTTTGTAAAGAACTTTGCTAGGGGCTGTGCTGATGGTGTAAAACAATAAGACACTTTCAAGAGGGTCTGGCAAACAAAGTATAAGGATAATCAGAGTCTGGTGTTGCAAGCTACTGTTGCCTGGGTGGAATCAGAAGTGAGGTCCTCTATCTACCTTTATTTGATTGTTGTGTTGCTTGCCAACTAACTATAATAGGACTTTTAAAAATATTGATTTAAGTATACCATAGTCAAAAGAATATCTTTAACTTACATTGTAAAGCAATTTCGAAAGGATTTTGAAATATTTGAATAGAATTAACTGTGGAAAAAGATAAGTACTATCTAACCTCTAATATCAGTCTGTAGTTGGAGTATCTTTGGGACATGGTTTGGGAAAACTTTTGTAAGAATGAATGCATTTCATTTTTTATTCCATTAAAAATGACAATAATAATATAATAAAATTTCATTTTGCTGAAATTCTAGTTTTACTTCTAGATTTGAGAATATCAGCCTCTCGAGGAAAGCACATTAAGTGTCTTTCTAGCTGCATTAACTCCCTAATATAACTTTTTTTTTTTTTTAAAGAAATTCACGTTCTTTTATTTATTTATTTATTTATGGCTGTGTTGGGTCTTCGTTTCTGTGTGAGGGCTTTCTCCAGTTGCGGCAAGCGGGGGCCACTCTTCATCGTGGTGCGTGGGCCTCTCACTATATCGGCCTCTTGTTGCGGAGCACAGGCTCCAGACGCGCAGGCTCAGCAATTGTGGCTCACGGGTCTAGTTGCTCTGCGGCACGTGGGATCCTCCCAGACCAGGGCTCCAACCCGTGTCCCCTGCATTAGCAGGCAGATTCTCAACCACTGCGCCACCAGGAAAGCCCCCCTAATATAACTTTTAAAAGTGTTTTAGGTCATCAAGTTATGAAAAGAGGCTTGGACTCATTTATACATTTAAAAGTTTAATTTAAAAATACATTAACTTTTAGAGCTTGATTTACTTGTATTTATTCATTTAAAAATGTTAACTTGGAATCTGCACATGGGGATTTCCAAATGAAGTAGCAAGCATATGATATTTCTCCAGCAGTTTTTGCACCATGCTAACAATAAGAAAGAGTTGTCACTCTAAAAGAAAACATTAAGAATTCTGAAAGAAAACACTAAGCATTCACAGTTTTGTTTCCATTTATCCTGACATTATTATATAAAACAAGCTATCTAAACTTTCTTAAAATCCAAACGTGTGATAACAAGAGCCCAACAGTGCCTTCAGTCTTCCACATGTGGCTCTAATTCAAATAAGAAGCAACTTCACAAGCCAAATACAGGTAACTATCCCAAGAAATCCCCCTGAATTTCCTGTATCATGATATGAAGATAGACCCAGACCAAATCAGAAAACCCAAACCCAAGACCAAAATACCCAGGTAAAGTCAGAACTTACATGGAACAGCTTCTGCTAAGATTCTTTCTGTTTTCATGGGATAGAACAAAGAATTCCATTAATTTGGTTGTCTGGGCGGGAAAGCAGACTCTCAAGAACCAAGTATGTTCATAGTTTGTAAGGAATGGTAATGACTTTCTCTTCCTACTTTCTCACATCCTTAGGTTGAGCCACTATGAAGAAGTGTAAAAATACTGTAGAAGAAACAACTCAATCTGAAAGTGGGCAGAGAGGGTCTTTAACTTGAAAACTTATATCCCAGGAGATTCACAGTGTTTTTCAATACAATAGGCTCCAGTGCTACCCCCAAGCTTATGTAATCTCACAAGGGGCCACAGCTTCCAATAGACATTGTGAAGAACAGGTCTACCAGTTCAGACAGCCTTTTCTCTCAAGTTCCAAGAAGAGTTGCTCACATGCTTTCTGTTTCCTTTCTTCCATCAGCCACTTCTAGGTGAAAGAGATTTTTCCCCAGTCCTAAAGCTGTCAACTAAATAATTCTCGACTCCTCTATGCCTACCATATAAGTGAAATCAAGTGATCACAGTGTCGTTCAATACTAGAGTCTTGGGCAACTGTCATTTTACAAGCGTTGTAGAATGGCTTCCTTTTAACTAGTCTCTATGATTTATTACATATTCCTCCAATTTAAGTCCATGCTATATACCAGAAAGACTTTGCTAAAATGAAACATTTCTTATTTTCAATTTCCTTTTCTATTTTAAATCTTCTTGGTTCTTCATTACCTATATCAATAACAGTGATTCCAAATACAGTATATACTCCAAAAAATGATAAAATACCCTTTTCCTCAACATACTATACTTGCTTTTTCCAAAACACCTCCTGAAGAAAGTCTACTAGAGTGGGGATCTTTCTCCCAAACCACTTCAACCCATTTTTGCATGGAAAGATGGAGTTGAAAAATTGCCAACCAGTATGAGAAGAGCCAGATTTGGAGGAGAAGGACAAAAGAGAAAAAAGAAAGGAAGAACCATGGAAATGGGGAAGAAGGGAGAAGGTAAGATCTCTCTTCCAATTCCAAGGAGATAGCCTTGCAGGTGCCCAATACCCATGAGTGAGAGGGATAAGGCAGAATGGTCCCTTACAGGGCTGGCTTCCTGGGCATGTAATCTGTGCAGCTGCACAGGGTCCCAGACTCAGAAGAGCTTCATACTTGGTTTAATATTATGCTGTCACCATCTTGAAATTCTTCATAATTTTATTTTTGAACTTGTGTTTTACAAGTGAAATCTAATGAGACAATTGAGCACTCGAGAGCAGAGAGATGTTCAGTATGTGTGTCCACTGTTCCTTGCCACCCTGAGAGCACAGAATTTGTGTGGACTCACAATGTGTGGGAGTTCATTGAGACTCAAGTGAGTACAAGCTAAACGTGTTATGTCTAGACCTTAGTGGGCAGGGGTGCTGACAGCCCCAAGAAGCCATGTTTTCCCTTAGAACAAGAACATGCTTCGAATGCAGAAAGAAAGCAATGATGTTCTAAGAAACTCAATGACCAGAGAACCCTCTCACATCTTTTCTTACTAATGATACTTCCCTGAATTAGCCAACCACTTTTGCTAGAAATGATGACATAGAAACAAAGGGAAAAATGGGGCAACCCATAGATCTTTTTCCTTTTAGTTTTTCCTTAAGCCAAAGGTCAAGACCGTTGGTAAGCCTAAATGTCCATTGACAGATGACTGGATAAAGAAGATGTGGTGTATATATACAATGGCATATTACTCAGCCATAAAAAAAGAATGAAATAATCCCATTCGTAGCAACCTGAATGAACCTAGAGATTACACTAAGTGAAATAAGTCAAACAGAGAAAGACAAATATCATATGATATCACTTACTGTGGAATCTAAAAAAATATTGATACAAATGAACTTATTTACAAAACAGAAATAGACTAACAGACATAGAAAACAAACTTATGGTTACCAAAGTGGAAAGCGGGGGGAGGGATACATCTGGAATTTCAGATTAACAGACACAGACTACTATATGTCAAATAGATAAACAACAAGGATGTACTGTATAGCACAGGGAACCGTATTCAATATCTTGTAATAACCTATAATGGAAAAGGATATGAAAAAGAATATATATATATGTATAACTGAGTCACTTTGCTGTACACCTGAAACACTGTAAATCAACTATACGTCAATAAAAAAATAAAAATTAAAAGAAAGACTGTGTGCATGTTTGGACAAATAAAATAAAAACAGTTGTGTTTTGTGTAGTGCTTTCACATATATTCTTACCAAAAATGCATGTATGAGCTATGAAATATGAATTGTGTAATTTTAGTGATTACACGTACGAGTCAAATGCTCTTATATTTGCATCTAAAAATGGCACTGTACCATATAAAGATGAATGGCAAACATCATATTAATAATTAAAATTATTAATTTTTCTTTACTTAAAACATTACTTAAAGCAAATTTTAAAAACACCATAGCAAGTTGAAGAAACAAAAAAAGCTTTCTGTTTTAAGACACACATATTTAGCACATTTTCTTGCTTTTTGAACAAGTACCCACCCCATTTTCACTTTGCACTGGGCCTGACAAATTCTGTATCTGGCCCTGCCACTTCATTACTTCCAATTCCCATTTTGGATTCCATAGTTGCAATGAGTTTATGACTCAGACTTTAAGTAAAGGCTACTTGATAGATCCTTTTCTACCTTGTGGCTTGAAAAATTAGTTCTAGGACCAGTTGAGGTATGAACTACATACTCCCTTTCTTCCACAACTGTGATATAGTCAGAATCATGGCTGGTGGGGAGCCAAAAGAGTGGTTCAACCCCTGAGAAAAATTCTCCTAATTTGTCATCTTTTCAACAATTTTTAAAGGTAATGTATTCTCATAACAGCTGTTAGGACCCTGGGGAAAAGTTGCCTGAGGACCCCCTGTGAAACACTCAATTGAAATATCAAAGTTCAGAATATGAGGTATACAGAAGCCGGGCTTGGCTTCCTTTCTGTACAGGCAGTTTCTTGAGTGCAGAGATGCCGGCACTCACCTCAGTGGCCAGCACAGAGTAGACTCACTGAAGCCCACTTGAGAAAGAAATGTTGAGGCTTCCTTCCCTCGGTCCAATAATTTGCAGCAGATGTAACTGAAAATCCTGCCCTCCTTACTTAGCTATCTTTTACTTTTTTTCCTGATAGCAAAAATAGAGGAAAAGTAGGTAAAACAACAGTTATGCAGATATAATAACAAGAAGGAAAAAACTATTCTCTCCTTTTAAATTTGGGACCTTTTGCCTTGCTAAGAACCAGGAGTGATTGGCAGGCAGGGGCTTGAGCAGAATTACTCTGCCAGCTTAAAGAGAAGGGAGAGGAAGGGAAAGGAGAAGAGAGGAGAGGGGTGGAGAAAGGAAGGGAGGAGAAGGGAAAGAGACTGACCTGCAGCCATAGGGAAGGGGAAAGTGGTCGCCTTCCCAGCAGTTCAATAGACAGAGACATTGCAGAAATGTCTAAAGGAGATATTTCAAACGGTGGTTGCTGGTTTTATGTTGAAATTCTCTCTTAGCTTCACCTGAACATGAGATCTACTTTCTTGCTAATGTTTTGATGGAGGTGGATTTGCATATGTGAGGAAGGCTGGGGTAAAGACTGCAATGGGGTGGGGGGGAATGGGGGCTTTGGATGGAAACTTCTAGAAGAGAATTAGGGAACAGCTGACACCAGTTTGAGTTATACAGATTTTAAAAGATTGTCTTTAGCATTTAAGAAGTTAGGAAGGGCTTCCCTGGTGGCGCAGTGGTTGGGAGTCTGCCTGCCAATGCAGGGGACACAGGTTCGTGCCCTGGTCTGGGAAGATCCCACATGCCGCGGAGCGACTGGGCCCGTGAGCCACAACTGCTGAGCCTGTGCGTCTGGAGCCTGTGCTCTGCAACGGGAGAGGCCGCGACAGTGAGAGGCCCACGCACCGCAATGAAGAGCGGCCCCCACTCGCCGCAACTAGAGAAAGCCAAAAATAAATAAATAAATTTATTAAAAAAAAAAAAAAAAAAAGTTAGGAAAATTAGCTAATTTTCCATTTGATATTCTCTGTCTTCCTGATAACTTTTGGCTCTTCAACTTGACTTCTTTCTGGGCACAGAATCCATTTCCCTCATTCCTTGGTCCCTCTCCAAAGGAAAGAACTAACTCCGGTGTCTCCAGTTTTACCATCTAGCATTTTGTCCAGCAAGTGGACTCCTTGGAAAGATTATAAAAGAGAAATGTCAGTGGGGATATGTGGCCAAGGCAGAGAACATTTTTGTTATAAGGGAAAAGCCTGTTTCCCAGGCCACCCTCAATGACCTATTTGCTCAGCTCTAAGTATAGAACTCCAGGGCTTTCCTCACACCTGACCCTGACACTGCCAGCTCTGGGAGACTGAGCCTCTACTCTAACCTAACCTAAACTCTACGTGTAATAAACAGTATGCCTCAGCCATTCTTTCAACATATTAGCATTTTTTCTTAAAACATGATGCTAATGATATATTGTTAGTGTAAAATATTTGCTGCTCCCTATAAGTTACTAGGTTTAAACTTCAATTTCCATTATGATTCATAAGTAGGGGAAAAATATTTTCTGGGGCTGCCTCTGTGTTTTGGACCTTGGCATAGAATGTCTCAGCTCTGAGAAACTTATTTTCTGGACTGAGCAGCCAGGAGTGGTCACTTGCCTCATGGAGATGAATCACTTTTGGCTCCAAATGGAAATCATAGCTAATCACTCACAATCCTAGTTTTATGTTGATTCATGGTACAGTGGCCTTCAAGCCCCAGAGACCTCACCTGTCCCTGTGGCCTGAAGAAACCATTTGTGGTTTTGATCACGTGTGGTTCTCCTCTGCGTCCAGTTTCCCCTTTCTGGTCAATCCATCACATTTGGACAAAGTCGGCTTTCTACAACACAAATTATATAGTGTTATTCCCTGCTCAGAAACCTTCCAAGACTCCCTAATGTTTTCAGAAGAATCCAAACACCTTAGCATAGTATTCAAGGCCCTTCACTATCAGAACTCAACCTTCCTATCTGGTACTTTCTCTCCCTGTGCCTCCCCTCACCTATCCATCCCTGACCCTCCTTTAAATATATTTTTTAATACTCCAGGAATTCTAGTTAGCAGTTACTCATGGGATCAGGGATATTCATTCACTCGTTAGCATTTAGCATTGGCCATGAAGACTTACTTCTTTATTCTTGTATTGATGTAAGGACAAGAAATTGGTTGAATGCTACCCATTCAGCCAAATGCTGTTTACACAATTATTATGGGAGTCATTTGGGACATTTGATTAAAATGCTGATTTTTTAGCACTACCTCAGACCTGAATCAGAATCTTTGGAAATAGAATAAGACAATCTGAAGGTTTAGTAAGTTACTCACGTCTATTTGGTGTGCCCTAGAGTTTGAGTACTCCATGAATTTGACATTAAAAGCAATAACATTTGCCTTATTAATCATACTATCTGTTTTATCTCAATGATTTCTATGCCACGCAAATATTACTATCCTGCCAGTGCCTACCATACACCATATCCTGCGTAGGACAATATTGCCTAGAATAGACAGAGTTCTCCAGGTCTTATTATTGACTGAACAGGAAAGAAAGGCTGAAACATACCCATACATATTCCAAAAATGAAAGGAAATGTGCCAGAATGCTGAGGTTTTGTTGGGATTCTGTGACTAGAACTGGAAATGTTTGATCTTGGAAGGCTTCAGGGAGATAGATTGTTTTGAGGAGAAGAAAATCAATTCCAACTTTGGAAAATGAACCAAAACAAAACGTGGAAGATTCAAGAACCTTGATCAAGTTAAGAGTCTATCTTAGTGTGATGGGAAAAGAGAGAAGTTAGACATGGAGAAGAAAGTGAGCCTTAGTAGGCAGAAAGGTTAGAAGCAAATAATTAGAAGATTTTGATAGGGAATTTATTCAACAATTATTTATTAGATCTGATATGAGCATTGATATAGTTCCAAGAAATGTGAAGTCATTCAGTGACAATAACTGATATTCAGTCAACAATTATTTACATATCCACTCAGCTGACTCTCAATATCCCTCCCACCCTTCCTCTTCTAAGTAGAGGAATTTTCCTTCCTTCAAGGAGTGGGCCAGTCTGGCCAAAGTTAACCCATTCTCTCTTGTCAATTGTTGCTTATGATCTAATTCTGGACAATGAGATAAGAGGAAATATTTGCTGGAGGTTAATAAAGGTACAGGAAACCAATTTCTCTTTCCTTTTGGACAGGAAGAAAGAAGCATATAACCTCAATTTCTGACATGAGGGGAGCTAGTTTTGGATGAAACCAACACTGTTGTTGAAGGTAAAGAGATATGGAAAGAACATGCTGGATTAACCGTCCCAGAAGCCAGCACTACCTTTGGTTTTTTTCTTATATGAACTAATCCATTTCTTTACTGTTTAAGCTTGAATATCTTTCCCCAGTATTATTGAGAAATGATTGATATACATCATCATAGAAGTTTAAGACATACAGCATTATGGTTTGATTTACATATATTGTGTTGAATAGTTTTACTGACAGCCAAATACATATTAACTGACATACATCCATAGCAATTTTTTATATATCTCATTTGATCCTCAACAACCTCATTCAGGAGAATATTCCCTGCTAATAAAAATGGAAAAGAAAAAATTTAAAAATGAAGAAAATGCCAGAAACTTTTTACCAAAATCCAATCGTGAGTCTTGGGATTTAGAAATATACAGTATGGAAGCAAGCTAACAGTCATTGAGCATCTCCTGTATGCCCATTACTCCAAGAACTTCACAGCTTATCTAATTTTAATTTTTATAATTCTATGAGTTTGATATTATCACCCTTGTTTTACAGGTGAGTAAACTGAAGCTCAGAGAGTTTAAGGAATTCATCCGAAGTCACAATGTGCTTTAAACATGGATTCAAACTTGGATTTTTGGTCACACATGCTATGCTCTTTCCACTTCACCACAAACTACTACTTGTGTGAAGCAGTAGTTTGTTTATGAGTGAGACCTCACTCATAAGCATTTCTTATGAGTGAGGTCTCAAAAAGGAATGATCATAATGGCTTGGTAATGTGAAAATGTAACTAAGAGAACATTAGAAGAAGATGCTGAGTCTTTGTGACTGCAGTGATAGGGTGGTAATGGTGAAAGCCATGAAACATTGAGGAATAAAGCGCTGAGAAAGGGTAACTAAATTGATATTAGCAAGAATCTCAAAGGCAGAGTTAAGGTGAATATTTGGTAGTTATTAGCATATTGTACAGGAATCACAAATGAATTACTGGGGAAGCTCAGTGAAGGATATGAGAAAAGGAGGAAACAGCAAAACAGGGAATAGGAGACTGGTTCAAGATGGCACAGTAGAAGGACGTGCGCTCACTTCCTCTTGCGAGACCACCGGAATCACAACTTACTGCTGAACAGTCATTGACAGGAAGACGCTGGAACTCATCAAAAAAGATGGCCCACATCAAAAGACAAAGGAGAAGCCACAGTGAGACGGTAGGAGGGGCGCAATCACTGTAAAATCAAATCCCATAACTGGTGGGTGGGTGACTCACAGACTGGCGAACACTTATACCACAGAAGTCCACCCACTGGAGTGAAGGTTCTGAGCCTCACATCAGGCTTCCCAACCTGAGGGTCCGGCAATGGGAGGAGGAATTCCTAGAGAATCAGACTTTGAAGGCTAGCAGGACTTCAACAGGAGTGGGGGAAACAGAGACTCCAGTCTTAGAGGGCACACACAAAGTAGTGTACGTGTTGGGACCCAGGGGAGGGAGCAGTGACCCCATGGGAGACGGAACCAGACGTACCTGCTAGTGTTGGAGGGTCTCCTGAATAGGCACAGGGTGGCTGTGGATCACCATGAGGACAAGGACACTGGCAGCAGAAGTTCTGAGAAGTACTCCTTGGTGTGAGTCTTCCCAGGGTCAGCTATTAGCCCCAACAAACAGCTGGGTAGGCTCCAGTGTTGGGTCACCTCAGGCCAAAAAACCAACTGGGAAGGAACCCAGCCCCACCCATCAGCAGACAAGTGGATTAAAGTTTTACTGAGCTCTGTCCACCAGAGCAAAACCCAGCTCTAACCACCACCAGTCCCTCCCATCAGGAAATTTGCACAAGCCTCTTAGATAGCCTCATCCACCAGAGGGCAGACAGCAGAAGCAAAAAGAACTACAATCCTGTAGCCTGTGGAACAAAAACCACATTCACAGAAAGACAGGCAAGATGAAAAGGCAGAGGGCTATGTACAAGATGAAGGAACAAGATAAAACCCCAGAAAAAAAAATTAAATGAAGTGGAGATAGCAACCTTCCAGAAAAAGAATTCAGAATAATGATAGTGAAGATGATCCAGGACCTAGGGGAAAAAATGGAGGCAAAGATCGAGAAGATGCAAGAAATGTTTAACAAAGACCCAGAAGAATTAGAGAACAAACACCTAGAAGAATTAAAGAACAAACAAACAGAGATGAACAATACAACAACTGGAATGAAAAATACACTAGAAGAATCAATAGCAGAATAACTGAGGCAGAAGAACGGATAAGTGACCTGAAAGACAGAATGGTGGAATTCACTGTTGCAGAACACAATAAAGAAAAAAGAATGAAAAGAAATGAAGACAGCCTAAGAGACCTCTGGGATGACATTAAATGCAACAACATTTGCATTATAGGGGTCCCAGAAGGAGAAGAGAGAGAGAAAGGACCAGAGAAAATATTTGAAGAGATTATAGTTGAAAACTTCCCTAACATGGGAAAGGAAATAGCCACCCAAGTCCAGGAAGCACAGAGAGTCCCAGGCAGTATAAACCCAAGGAGAAAACACTGAGACCCATAGTAATCAAACTGACAAAAAATAAAGACAAAGAAAAATTATTGAAAGCAACAAGGGAAAAACAACAAAAAACATACAAAGGAACTCCCATAAGGTTAACAGCTGATTTCTCAGCAGAAACTCTAAAAGCCAGAAGGGAGTGGAATGATATATTTAAAGTGAAGGGAAGAACCTACAACAAAGATTACTCTACATGGCAAGGATCTCATTCAGATTCAATGGAAAAATCAAAAGCTTTACAGACAAGCAAACACTAAAAGAATTCAGCACCACCAAACCAGCTCTATAACAAATACTTAAGGAACTTCTCTAAGTGGGAAACACAAGAGAAGAAAAGGACCTACAAAAACAAACCCATAACAATTAAGAAAATGGTAACAGGAACATACATATTGGTAATTACCTTAAATGTGAATGGATTAAATGCTCCAACCAAAAGACACAGGCTTGCTGAATGGATACAAAAACAAGACCCATATGTATGCTGTCTACAAGAGACCCACTTCAGACATAGGGAGACATACAGACTGAAAGTCAGGGGATGGAAAAAAATATTCCATGCAAATGGAAATCAAAAGAAAGCTGAAGTAGCAATACTCATACCAGAAAAATAGACTTTAAAATAAAGAAGGTTACAAGAGACAAGGAAGGAAACTACATGATTATCAAAAGATCAATCCAAGAAGAAGATATAACAATTATAAATATATACATAGGAGCACCTCAATACATAAGGCAACTGCTAACAGCTATAAAAGAGGAAATTAAAAGCAACACAATAATAGTGGGGGACTTTAACACCTCACTTACACCAATGGACAGATCATCCAAACAGAAAATTAATAAGGAAACAGAAGCTTTAAATGACACAATACAGCAGATAGGTTTAATTGATATTTATAGGACATTCCATCCAAAAACAGCAGATTACACTTTCTTCTCATGTGCACATGAAACATCCTCCATGATAGATCACATCTTGGGTAACAAACCAAGCCTCAGTAAATTTAAGAAATTTAAAATCATATCAAGCATCTTTTCTGACCACAACACTATGAGATTAGAAATCAATTACAGGGAAAAAATGTAAAAAACACAAACACATGGAGGCTAAACAATACGTTACTAAATGACCAAGAGATCACTGAAGAAATCAAAGATGAAATCAAAAATTACGTAGAAACAAATTACAATGAAAATACAATGATCCAAAACCTATGGGATGCAGCAAAAGCAGTTCTAAGAGGGAAGATTATAGCAATACAAGCCTACCTCAAGAAACAAGAAAAATCTCAAATAAACAATCTAACCTTACACCTAAAGGAACTAGAGAAAGAAGAACAAACAAAACCCAAAGTTAGTAGATGGAAAGAAATCATACAGATCAGAACAGAAATAAATGAAATAGAAACAAAGAAAACAATAGCAAAGATCAATAAAAGTAAAAGCCGGTTCTTTGAGAAGATAAACAAAACTGGTAAAGTGTTAGCCAGACTCATGAAGAAAAAGAGGGAGAGGACTCAAATCAATAAAATTAGATATGAAAAAGGAGAAGTTACAACAGACACTGCAGAAATACACAGCATCCTAAAAGACTACTACAAGCAAGTCTATGCCAATAAAATGGGCAACCTGGAAGAAATGGACGAATTCTTAGAAAGGTATAACCTTCCAAGACTGAACCAGGAAGAAATAGAACATATAAACAGACCAATCACAAGTAATGAGATTGAAACTGTGATTAAAAATCTTCCAACAAACAAAAGTCCAGGACCAGATGGCTTCACAGGGGAATTCTGTCAAACATGTAGAGAAGAGCTAACACCCATCCTTCTCAAACTCTTCCAAAAAATTGCAGAGAAAGGAATACTCCCAAACTCATTCTATGAGGCCACCATCACCCTGATACCAAAACCAGACAAAGATACTACAAAAAAAGAAAATTAGAGACCAATATCACTGATGAATATAGATGCAAAAATCCTCAACAAAATACTAGCAAACAGAACCCAGCAACACATTAAAATGATCATACACCATGATCAAGTGGGATTTATCCCAGGGATGCAAGGATTCTTCAATATATGCAAATCAACCAATGTGATGCACCATGTAAACAAACTGAAGAATAAAACCCATATGATCATCTCCATCGATGCAGAAAAAGCTTTTGACAAAATTCAACACCCATTAATGATAAAAACTCTCCAGAAAGTGGACATGGAGGGAACCTATTTCAACATAATAAAGGCCATATACGACAAACCCACAGCAAACATCATTCTCAATGGTGAAAAACTGAAAGCATTTCCTCTAAGATCAGGAACAAGACAAGGATGTCCACTGTCACCACTATTATTCATTATAGTTTTGGAAGTTTTAGCCACAACAATCAGAGAAGAAAACGAAATAAAAGGAATACAAATTGGAAAAGAAGAAGTAAAATTGTCACTGTTTGCAGATGACATGATACTATACATAGAGAATCCTAAAGATGCCACCAGAAAACTACTAGAGCTAATCAATGAATTTGGTAAAGTTGCAGGATACAAAATTAATGCACAGAAATCTCTCGCATTCCTATACACTAACAATGAAAAATCTGAAAGAGAAATTAAGGAAACACTCCCATTTACCATTGCAACAAAAAGAATAAAATACCTAGGAATAAACCTACCTAGGGAGACAAAAGACCTGTTTGCAGAAAACTATAAGAGACTGATGAAAGAAATTAAAGATGATACAAACAGATGGAGAGATATACCATGTTCTTGGATTGGAAGAATCAATATTGTGAAAATGACTATACCACCCAAAGCAATCTACAGATTCAATGCAATACCTGTCAAATTACCAATGGCATTTTTTACAGAACTAGAACAAAATATCTTAAAATTCGTGTGGAGACAAAAAAGACCCTGAATAGCCAAAGCAGTCTTGAGGGACAAAAACAGAGCTGGAGGAATCAGACTCCCTGACTTCAGACTATACTACAAAGCTACAGTAATCAAGACAATATGATACTGGCACAAAAACAGAAATATAGATCAATGGAATGGGGTAGAAAGCCCAGAGATAAACCCATGCACCTCTGGTCAACTAATCTATGACAAAGTAGGCAAGGATATACAATGGAGAAAAGACAGTCTCTTCAATAAGTGGTGCTGAGAAAACCGGACAGCTAAATGTAAGAGAATGAAATTAGAACACTCCCTAACACCATATACAAAAATAAACTCAAAATGGATTAGAGACCTAAATGTAAGGCCAGACACTATAAAACTCTTAGAGGAAAACATAGGAAGAACACTCTTTGACATAAATCACAGCAAAATCTTTTTTGATCCACCTCCTAGAGTAATGGAAATAAAAACAAAAATAAACAAATGGGACCTAATGAAACTTCAAAGCTTTTGCAAAGCAAAGGAAACTACAAACAAGATGAAAAGACAACCCTCAGAATAGGAGACAATATTTGCAAATGAATCAACAGACAAAGGATTAATCTCTAAAATATATAAACAGCTCATGCAGCTCAATATTAAAAAAACAAACATCCCAATCCAAAAATGGGCAGAAGACCTAAACAGACATTTCTCCAAAGAAGACATACAGATGGCCAAGAAGCACATGAAAAGCTGCTCAACATCACTAATTATTAGAGAAATGCAAATCAAAACTACAATGAGGTATCACCTCACACCAGTTAGAATGGGCATCATCAGAAAATCTACAAACAGCAAATGCTGGAGAGGGTGTGGGGAAAAGGGAACCCTCTTGCACTGTTGGTGGGAATGTAAATTGATACAGCCACTATGGAGAACAATATGGAGGTTCCTTAGAAAACTAAAAATAGAATTACCATATAACCCAGCAATGCCACTACTGGGCATATACCCAGAGAAAACCATAATTCAAAAAGACACATGCACCCCAGTGTTCATTGCCGCACTGTTTACAATAGCCAGGTGATGGAAGCAACCTAAATGCTCATCGACAGACGAATGGATAAAGAAGATGTGGCACATATATACAATGGAATATTACTCAGCCATAAAAAAGGAACGAAATTGAGTTATTTGTGGTGAGGTGGATGGATCTAGAGACTGTCACACAGAGTGAAGTAAGTCAGAAAGAGAAAACAAATATAGTATATTAACACATATATATGGAAACTAAAAAAATGGTACAGATGAACCGGTTTGCAGGGCAGAAATAGAGACACAGATGTAGAGAACAAATGTATGGACAGCAAGGGGGGAAAGTGGCTGGGGGGAGGGCACGGGTGTAGTGTTGTGATGAATTGGGAGATTGGGATTGAGATATATACACTAATATGTATAAAATGGATAACAAATAAGAACCTGCTGTATAAAAAAATAAATAAAATAAAATTCAAAAATTCAAAAAAAAAAAAAAAAAAGCAAACAGGGAATAAAAAGTAGGATAAATATGGGCTCAGCTATAAGCAAAATCATATTCCAGATTCCTGGAAGAAGAGTTTGAGAAGAATATGAAGAAAGCCTGTCAAAATGAAAAATGGGATAATTCATCATTACACTTTTGGAGTCTCATATTCAAGATCATAATTATAAAGTAATTGAACCAAGTTTATCTGCCTGTTCTTTTGAGTAAAGACATTCCTGGGAAAATACCCCAAATTTGAGAGGTTTTTAGAAATTGGACCTTCAATTCTCTTGCATTCCCAATGCAATAAATTTCCTGTTGCTTGGAGGGGAAGGGAAAGTGGAAAGGAACTTATTTGGTAACTGTTATGGGGAAGGACCCCACTAAGAACTTCACATGTAATTCTTGATCCATCATGTTGCATGAATCTCAGAATAAAGCTTCATCATAAAAGCTGCAGAGAAATGATGGTCATTTAATCCTCATGATAACCATGTGGGGTTATTGTGTTAGCTTCTGTTTTACATTTGAAGAGGGGAGGCTCAGAAGGATTAAGTCAGTGGCCATAGGTTATGCCACTTACAGGGGTAGAATCAGGATTAGAAAATAGGTGTGCATGACTCTAAAACTGATTTATAAAAAAGATGTATCTGTTTGCTAGAACAACTAAAATTATTTAAAGAATTTCTAAAAAATCTAGTACCCGAAATATAAAATTATCAATGTCTGGCATCCAGTCAAAATGTAGCAGGCAGGCAAAGAAGCAGAATCATACAAGCCATAATTAGGAGAAAAATTGACCAATAGAAGCAGAACAAGCAATGACAAAGATGATAGAATTAGTGCATAAGGACATTAAAACTGTTGTAAAATTAAAGGAATAGAGTATCGATGAATGAGGGACAATGTCACATGGAATAACATATGTATAATTGGAGTCCAATTACTATAAAGCAGAAGTAAATCCATTTTATAAATCACTAATTATGTTCAGTATAGTTTCAATTTAAAGTTCAGTGAATATACAAATACTGATCACTAACCATGTGTCAAATATAATAATTCATGTAATAAATGAAGAGCAAAATTCCTGCTGTCCCTGCTATCAAGGATTTCACAGTCTCTTCAGGTGCAGAAGGCAAGTAGAAGCGCTGCTATTTGTCTGGTACAAGGCAGAATATATGAGGCACTATAAAGAAAATAAAATTTAGAGCTAGTCTCAGAGAAATATTTTGTAGAGGGAGGGATACTTCAGCTGGATATTTGAGAGTGAGTAGAAATCTGAGGCATAATTATGGGCTACAGAAAATTCTAGATATAACAAAGGATTCAGAAAAATGCAAGGGTCCAGAAAATGAGGAATATATTTTAAGAGTAGTAAGTGCTGTAGTGCTTTACATCAATTAGGAAAGAAGGCATATCCGTTCAAAATTTCAGAAAGAGAGCTAATGTAGGTGAAATCCTGTTACCTCTCTATTAATTCCTACTACCCTTACCAATTATTTTAGGAAATTCAGGAAAAAAATTAGAAATGTACTCTTTATATTGTACTGGTGGATGTTATTAGTTTGGTAGGGCTATCATGACAAAGTACCACACACTGGCTGGCTTAAATAACACACATATACTACCTCACAATTCTGGAGGCTAGGTGTGCAAGAGCTAGATGTTAACAGGGTTGGTTTCTTCTGAAAGTTGTGAGGCAGAACATGTTCTACACCTCTCCCTAGCTTCTGATGTTTTGCTGGCAATCTTTGGCTTTCCTTGGCTTGTAGATACAGCGCCCCAACTCTGCCTTCACCTTCACATGGCATACTCTCTGAATGTGTCTATGTGTCCAAATTTTCCCTTTTTATAAGGACACAGTCATATTGGATTAAGATCCCAAACTACTCCATTCTGACCTCATCCTAACTTCGCTAATATTGTTTACAATAACCCTATTTCCAAATACGGAATAGTAAATGCCACATTCTGAGGTACTGGGGGTTAGGTGTGCAACATGTGAGGTTTGGAGGGGTACAATTCAACCCTTAATAGTAGGGAAATGTTGGCAGCTGTGTAGTAGGAGAGGGTCTTGATCAGAGTTGTCCTTTAGCAAGAGTCATTTGGCAGCTGTGTGTGACTCAGCCTCTGAAAGTCTCTGGTCACATCCTTTCCCCTTTGCCCTGTATCCAAACACACACACATGCATGCATGCACACACACACACACACACACACACACACACACACAGTAACCAAGATGTTCCCTAGATCCGCCATACTTTCCCCCCCACCTCTCTGCCCTTGCCTATGTTGTTCCCACTCCTGAGATTTCTCTATCCTACTCATGACTAATTCCTACTCTTCCTTCAATTCTTATCTCCTCAAGTGTTTTAATCATATTGATAATATATAGGATAATATTTAACCCATTTTAGGAAGTCTTTCCTAAACATGCTACATCCCTTCTAAGTGGTGGAGTTCACAATCCCACTTTCATGACCCCACTTTTTAAAAAAATTTAACATTCATGTGTTGTCACATGTATTATACTTTCTTCTAATTTGTGTATTGATACATAGTTTTTTCTCCATGAAATTGTGACACACTTCAGGTTGGATCCAGTGTCTAATTTATCCCCTATCTTTTGCAACTAGCTCTGTGTGTACTATAAAATAAAGGCTAAAGATAAGAATGTAGGTAATTTCTCCTTATTCCTTAAGGTTTATTCTTAAAAAAAATTAGTGTGTATTACAAAAAGTAACATCTACATTGTGCTTGCTATATGCCTGGCACTGTTCTAAGTGCTTAGTATATATTAACTCATTTAATCGTCACAGAAACCCAGTGAGTTGGGTACTACTATCATCCTATTTTATAGATGGTGAATCAGGCACAGAGAAGTTCAGTAACTTGCCTGATATTACACAGCAACAGAGGGGCAGATGCTACAATCCAGCCCTGAACCACTTTGCCAAACTGCCTCCGAAAAACATTTGCTCTCTCAACCAGAGTCCTTTATTTTGGAAACTTTTCCAGCCCTGCCATGATTCCTAACCAGCTACACAATTTGGAACAAAGTTATTCAGTTTCTCTGTACTTTAATTTTATCAGTTCTGAAATAGGAATAATGATAGTACCATTCTCATAGAATTAATACATGTAAAGCACTTAAAGTGGTTTCCAACACTAAGACCACCACGCACACACGCACAAACACACACACACACACACACACACAAACACACACACACACGTTGAATAACTGAGAATTTCTTGTATACTATGTAGCTAATTGAAGCCATACTGTCTCCTGCTGATGATTAATAGTGTCTGGATTCTGAAGAAGGATGGTATTGGCAGATTTTTTTGCCTTTTTATGAAGGATGGGACAGGGTTGTCACTTTCTCTGAAAATGAGAAAGAGGAGGTCAGAGGTGTTTGTGATAGCAACACAAAGGACCTTTATATGGCTTTAGAAAAGATTGCAGTGTTAGGAGTCTGAGAATCTGGGCTTCCATTGGCTTACAGCACTCATCTTGACCTCTCCTCTGTCCTTGTAAAGGGGCAATGGAAAGGCACCAGGGAAGAAGGAAGAACACTTTAGAAAATCTTTCAGAAAATACAACCTTGAAAGGAAATTAAAAAGTCAGAATTCTACACAATAAGAAAATTCTGTTCATTGAGCCTGTTGAACAGTTATCAACAATTCTTTAGAAGACTCTAGCAGTTTACATGTGGAGCCAGTTGCTTTTTAATTGCTACAGCAGGCTACCACTGGGAAGAACAAAGGAAATATTTAGCACATCGTAAATTCTTCTGCAGCCCTGTGGAGTGGCTGGAGTTCAGGTTACACGTTTATAACTAGCATTTGAGAGCAATTTCTACTTCACTTTGTGAAAGTTTTGGGGAAGCTGTTTAGCACCGTTCCTCCTGTGATTCTGAAGAAGGACAGACCAAGTGTTTAGATTCAACAATCCAGTTCATCTGTTGGGGTCCAGTGAAGCTTGGAAAGATGTAACAGTGAAAAAACTCTTCCCTTCTAGAATTTACTTTTTAATGGGAAGTAGATTTCTCAGTGGGTGGAAAAGTGTACCTCAGATACACCAGTGGGGTGCCCTGACAGCTCTGTATACTGGACAGTGGTCTTGACATAGGCCAAGACTGAGACAGTCTGAAAAATAGGCAGGACCTAAAAATAGATTCAATTCACACTGCCAAGGAGAGCAAGCAAGAGAAAGGCAGTAAACATGTTTCATGTCACCAAAGGTGGATTGAAGAAACTGCACCACATAACTAGGAAAGAAACCATCACGGTCCAGTATGAGCAACAAGAAACCACTGGGATATGAAAAGTCAGAGGTCAGCTAAGATGGCTCTAGAAGCTATTATATTTATGGTACAGCTGATCAATGTGTAGATCTGAAGTCCCTTTGCCGTTGGAGAATATGGTTCGATTCTCTACAAATTTTAATGGGCACATTTTCTTAGCAAATAAAAACATAGTTTGGAATGATTGGCTGATAGTTTATTATTTATGAGTCGTCTCTGACTTTAGGTCGTTGTGCTGGGCATAGCCATAAGGACTACCTTGTAATTCTTCACCCAGATGATTGACAAAATATGGGAGGCCATTTCTCCCCACGATAGTAAACGAATGTCTACCCCAGCACATGGTAGATCAGGCTGAGCCTCGTCTTTCCAATGAATGAAAAATGAATGCTTTTCTGGGTTGGTGGTGGCTACATTTCCAATCCTCCCCACAAAAGAACTGGTAATCTTACTAACTTGCCCAAACTTTCAATTGCATATTGGCTAATATTGGGGGAAATTTCCCAAATAAAGTAAAAAATAAAATAATCTAGATGAGCTTCCTACTTATTGAGACTAATTCCAAGGTAAAATCTCTATAGATTGAAACCACAGAACAAATCTTGTTTAACTCTTTCAGGAGGAACATAAACTGTAAACTCAGCATCATCTCTCTGGCCAAATTTAGGACTGTAGCATTTTTTTGTTTGTTTGTTTTAAACATTAGTGAGAATGGGATATGGTGTTAGTCTCCACTTTAGGTTTTGGTTTTGCTATATAAATAGATAAACTGATTCAACTGAATAAAGCATCCATTTAGTTGTTACATTTTAAATTTAATGTTTACGGTCTCTCTTCCAACATCTTTCAAAATTTTATGCAATTATTGGCTCTTTGGCATGAAAATTTTTCTATTATTTCATATATATATATCCTGTACCTCCATAAGAAAGAATCAACCTTTTTTGGTTACTCAGCAAATATTCTGAACATAATCCGGTTATATAGTAAGGTTTCTTTTTTTTTTAACCTGCATGATAAAAAAAAGTGCTAAAGGTAAATGAAAAATGATTTTAAACCGTTTAAATACCTGAATTGTCTTCGGCATCAATCTGATGCCCACAAGAACTACAAGAATTTATAGCATGCGCCCTATGTTGCTTGAAAACCAAAACGAGACTCTCCTTACCTGTGTAAAGAAGTGTATACTTCAAAATATTTTCAGTACTTGAAAAAATGTCTAGAAAAAGGGTGAAATGTATAAAATGAGGAATATTAGCTAAAATCTTGTTAAGTAATATAATATTTGTGAATGTACACTGTCAGCTGATTTTCACAACAAATTAAAATCTTCACACAATCAAAAGATGCTTAAGCTCCACCCAATGACTCGCTTATTTCAAGCAACATTTGATACAAACAAAATCCAATGCAACCAGTCCCTTGGATTTCAGTCTGATGGGATTTATTCTGCTATTCACAGATATAAATATTAGTCTAGCATAACCTATGTCTTTGGAAATTTTATTGAATAATTAAGTGCTATGTTTAACCACAGGTTCTTACCAACATTTTAGAAACTACACAAATTCAAGTATTTAAAAAACAAGTATAAGAAAAGAACAACCCTAATAAACATAATTCTAAGAGGGAATCTTTTATCGTCGTGAAGCTTATTAAAGTTGAAGGTCTCATGTTTTAAGAAGAAGAAAAAAAGGAATTCTTTCTCTGCCGTAGAATAAATGGACTATCTCACCCATGAATAATGATTAACGTCCTTTCACTCAGAGAAAAGACTTGTAGAGGTTCACACCTGCAGCATTCATGAATTACAGGCCCCATTCCCTTGAAAGAAACTTAATAATCGCTATTCACAGGTGAAGTGTGCTTCAGTTGGATATAAAAAGTTGAGAGAAAACCAGTCAGCTTTGTTTCCAGTGCTGTGATTTTCACAGCATTCCATCCCCTCCAGCCACTGCAAAAATACTCAAGCAGCTTTAGAGTTATCCAAAGGTGGTGTTGTAAATACCTTTTCTTCTCAGCTTAGTTCTGTGTCTATCAGAGATTCAGAGGTGGTTTTAAAGGTCAGAAAAACAAGCTGCCTGAAAACTTGGATTCAAACCCGAGTAATAAGGTCGGCATTTTTACAACTGTGCTCTTCCTGTTGCCATCCAGGTCTAAACTGACCTTGTTTCCTCATTCTGAGCCCCAACCTGACAAATCTGGCCATTTAAATACAAATACAAATGTAAACATACATACTCATTTAACTAAAAGGATAAATACAAAGTATAAGTGTCTAGATAAGCTTGAGTATAAATTTAAATATAAATATAAACAAATGTAAATAAAAACATACACATAAATACGTCTTCCCAATTTGGTAAGAAGGTTTTTAATTATTTTCATTGCTGTTTTAATTCAAGGAAGATGTTTACGGCATCTTTTTTCTACTTCAAGGCCACATCAATGGCCCATATGCCATCTATGGCTTGTTCACATGTTTTCCTGGTTCACAGAGGGTTTTAAAAAATATTGAGCCATAATTTAAAAGCTAAGATATTTTGCACTAAAAGAAATCTAAATTGCTTAATTACTTGAAAAGTCTTCAGCTCTGACGACACTGCACTTGCATTCCCACATAGTAAGAACTTCCAGGGGCTGAGCTCTGGGTCTCTTGAAGGATGGCCTGGTATGGCCTTGTACATGACTCAGTTACTGTTTCCTGCATGAACCTCCAGTTTATGATCCTAGAATAACCACGTTGTCATTCCTTCATAGCCCTCATCTCTCTCCATATGGTTACCTGGTTAGTAGTCAAACCAACCATAACTTTCATTCTGCCCCTGCAAGTGCTTAAACCTTTAGATGGAAAGAGCAGTTTAGCCGTGTATTCTCTGTCCTTGACCTTTAGACAAGCATTTTATGAAACACTGGGGGTAGGAAGATAATAAGGCAATTCTACCTTCAATATTAGATACAATTTAGTTGAAAACAAAGCAATACACATTAAACATAAATAAAACTCATGGATGCAATGATACAGATAGGAGAATGAGAGCTTGCAGAAGAGGATTACCTGAATTCAGCAGGATGTGGACGGTGTGGCAGGGAATATGTTCAAATATGGGCAGAGACATCTTCTCTCCTGGGCCTTGGAGATTATAGAGGAACTAGGAGCAGCCAAGGGTGGGTGGGGGACAGGATGGAGTGAGCCAAGGGTTGAGTCTTAGTTTTATTCTTGTTTTGTTTTGGCTTTATGTATGATAACCTACTCTTTGACTTCCATTCAGGTAATGCTCTTATTAAGAAAACAAAAAAGAACTCAATATACGGGTATAGTTATATTTAAATTACATATCAGCTATTTCACCGAAAGTTCTTTCTCCAGCTCTGAATTCATCATTATACACATCTAACACTGAGAAGCTTTAATGAATATAGCTCAACCACAAACTTGACCACTATAAACCATGTATATTCCAAACATATATTCATCTCTGCTTCAAAACTAATTTTCAGATTTGCTTCTATGAACAAATTTGGGGATATTTGATAACACATATGAGAATAAAAACATACTAAGACTGTTTAGTAAAATGGGAACCTACCCCACAAACACACACACACAAACACACACAACACACACACACACACACACACACACACACACAAAGAAACCTTATGTGTTTCTTTGCCACTGTTATTAGCCACTGTTGAGATTCAGCAAAATGGACCTTAGACACTAAAAAGAAGGGGGACATTTTTTTTTTCAAGTGTTTAGAAATTAAGTTTTAATATTTGGTCACATCCAACATTTTGGTTTGAAGAACCAAATGGTTCATTAGCATTTCAAATCTTAAAATTCTAATTAATTACATTTATGATTACAAAAAAGAAGGATGTGTGAAAAACAAGTCATAAAACATTCTAATTTAACTACAGGGCTCAGGATTGTTTCACAAATAATTCATTCATAAAATGCAACTTTGGTTTCTGATTGAAAACAAAAAAAACATAAATTAAAAAAAAGTGGAGTTCTTGTGGGGTTGGCTTTGGTATGCATAAAAGGACAGTACTACTTTTCTCCCATAACAGAAATGTAGTTTGTAAAGAATGAAACATGCTAATGTTTGAGTATCAGGATTTGTTTTTAGGTAAAGCTATCCTTTATTTGAAAAGAATCAACAGCAAGTTATGAAGCAAAATTAAGTATTTAAGTCTCTTCCTACATATGCTCTTTTTCAGTGAAATAATGTCAGTCATCAGAAGGCATTTAAAGTGCAACCCATACCAGAATAGTTAACCAGATAAGTTCAAGTTGGCAGTTCTTGCAGTGTGTTCGGCTTCCAACTGTATTACCAGTTCTAGTTTCTTTGTTAGTTGAAGTAGTAGGCCTGCCGGGTTTTTTCTTTCAAAAGCTTATAAAGTTCATAGTTAAGAGACAGGTCTATGAAAACTTAAAAACAAAGGAGAAGATGAATTCAAAAGCAGCTGCTTATGCAGTTTGATTGTAGTATTTCACTGCAAGTCATGATGTCTTCACAGCAGCTTCATACTTAAAAGATTCTGAAAGTTGATTGATTGTTCCCAAACTGCTACATAGTTTTATTTGATTAACCACGTATATTTTTGCCAATATGTCTGGCTACCTATTTAAAGTTAGTTCATTGCTGGCAGTATTACAAAAACAGATTTTCAGGATTGGAATCAGATTTGGCAGTAAAGGATTCGGTTCCAAACTCATAGGTGATCTTAAAATTTCATTTGACATAAAAAGAAAAAAAAACTTGCAGTCAAAAACAAAAGACTGTACTTTTGTTGAAAAAAGCTTTTTGGCTGCCAAACATGTTTATTTTTCCTATATATTTGCTCTATCACTTGTTCCTTTGAAGACAAATCTTCAAGTGATATTATTTTTTAAAAATTATATGCACACATACATTTAATCAAGATCTTTTTTAGATGTGAAGTTAAATCTTACTTCTTTAAAGTAAAAAAAGGACATATTTTCAAAAGTTCATTGCAATAAAAGAATCTTTTGTCCTTCCTCTTGGCATTTTAAGGTTTTAACGAGTTGTTTATATATCTCAATGGCTTGAAAAGACAGATGTATTTTATGTAATCTTCCATGTAAGCTTTTTTCATTTCCCTTATAAATTACTTTTCCATATTTTAAAATGTAGTTATGTTTTCAGGGAAAAATGGCCAAAAAAATATGAGCCATTATTTGCTGGACACCACGAACCTTTAGATAAATAGGTATAAATCACAGTAAGCAAAAAAATTCCATCCTAAAAATAAACCACAACTTTATCACAGAAATATCTATTAAAAGTGTGTTGTCTCATTTTCATTCTACCTGAACATTAATGTATGAGTTTCATTTGAAAACTGTTTGCAACCCATGTTTCATATTCTAATTAACATAAAAGAGATCTGTTTCAATTAAAGAAAGCAAACTTCTTAAAGATTCAACGATAAACTGCTTTTATATCCTGTGAATTAGGGTAGTAAATTACATGTAACACACTGAGGAAGAAAGTAAAGAATAAAGATGCCAACCCCTGAAATATATAATTGATTAATAATAATTTAAGTACGCATGTCAGGTTGTGTGTGTAGTCAGTTCAACCCACAGAAGCACAGACCTAACAAAATGGTTTCTTGCTTTTTAATCTCCATAAGACTTCCCCGCTGCTTTTAACTCTTACAGGTTTGAATACAAGTCAAATGTAGACCTTACTTCATCTGGAGCTGGAGTCCAGAAGACAAACAGAAAACAAAACAACTTCTGAAATGGCTTAAACAGATTAACAAATGTGCGCTTTGATGGATGATTAAAAAGCTCTCAAAATTAAAGAGGACACTGCTGAGTAGATGGCCCACCTTAATATTGCTATAGCGGTTAATGTGAGTCCTCTGGTTTATAAACACCTGATTGTAATTAAATAATCCACTCCAATTTTGCAATTAAGATCCAGTAATTTCAAAAATGTATTTGTAGGATACATTTTAAAAAAGCTATGTGAGAGCTCCCCCTATTGACTCACAATAATGCACAATGTGCCCTGAAATACACTTCCAAACATCCATAATCAATAGAACATTTCAGAAGGTTAAGGGGTATTAAAAATAATCTAATTTCAATTTATAATTGTATACCTGTAGAAACTGAGCTCTAATGACATTTACTGTCATGGAACAAATTTAGTGGCAGCGTTGGGATTAGAACCCAGGGCCTTTGTCTCTGAGTCCTGTTTTCTCTGCGCTATAGCATGACATCCAGCAGGTTATATAATTCAGAAGTGGGAAAGATATAGTAAGATCCTACTGATCTAACTCCAACTTCCTCTGGCCAAGGAGACCCAGAGAGGCTAAGGGACCTGTATAGATCACACAGCTTTTTACTAACAGTCAGGAATGACTGGGTTAAAAGTGAAATCCCAGTTATATGTTCTACCTCACTACTATCTCTACTCAGACCCTGTGTTCTGTTTTGTTTGGGGCCCCAAATCTTCACATTCTTTCACCATTTAAAAATATGTTTTTCAAAAATATAAGAATTTGAAATTCTGGAAGACATGAAGACATTCATAGTCACTGAATTAAGTATTCCTCACTGTTTGATGACACATATTTTCTGTAAGTTAAGTACAGTATGTATATTAATAGGATTTTATATTTTCTTACATGCCTCCCACTCTTAGAATACTTATAGGGTTATGCATGCAATTGTGCAAAATGGTAAACTGCTCTTAAAATAAATCACAAAAGCATAAAGTATATTTAATTTGCTTTTTGGTGAAAATATTGGTAATTAATTGGCCAGCATTGATATTACTGCTGTCATTTCTGTAATTCATCATGAGATATTGTTGATTCCATTTATGAAATGAGTAGAGTTTCCCCCTCCCACCCATACCTGAAGATATAGAGATAGATTTATAAATTAAACTAGTCTAACTCCTAGAGGACAAGCATGGCTTTCATACATCTATTTTTATACATCTATTTCTTTTTCAAGCAACATGGTTGCAAGAACGCAAGGCTTTGAATGAAAGCTCTCGATTTGTCATTGTTTGTTACGCAGCTTCGATTGACATCTGCTCAGAGGTGCCACTACTGATCTGTTCACTGCAGTTGCAGTGTTTTTCAGAATCCCACAACAACCCTAATGCCTTGTTCCAAACGTGACACTCTTTCAAAATGCTGAGGTCCTGTGTATGTTACTAAATTATCTTCCTTTATCCTATATGCCTAGCCTCTATTGCAGTTAATTGTAGAAGTGCATGTGAAGAGAAATCAAATGAAATATTTGAAAAAAGTGCATGTGAAGAGAAATCAAATGAAATCAAATGAAATATTTGTTGAATAAGATCCTGTGATGAGAAGAATAAGATGCACGTTTTCAAATAATTTGGGACTAGAAGAGAATAATATTGTCTCCTTGAAAAGTTGACCCTAATCCATATATTCTTTATACATGTATGACTGAAAATGTGAAGGCAACAGAAATGGTGCTATTTGTTATTAAAATGAAATATGTATGTGGCTTTTTTTTTCTGGAATCGCCCATGTATTTTAAATTGTTCAGCCATCTGTTACCTTTCTGGATCCTCCCCTGACCACTCCCCCAACCCTGGCCAGACTCCTCATCCCCCTAAGATAGAAACAGTATTATTAAAAGCTCAGTGCACAAAAAGAATATTTATACAATATATTTCATCAAGTTTGAGAATCAGATTATTGCATTCCAAGATGATACACTCAAAGTAGAAATCAGATAACTAAGTGTCAGTTCCCATGTTTGATTTTACCTTAAATAAGTTAAATAATGATGGTTAAAAAGTGTTTTCATTGACTCTCCCATAGACACACAAGTATTTTTTAAAGATGCATGGAATAGCTTTCAAACTTGATGAGCATAATGGATGTAGTAATACATACCTTTGCCTTTTACAGATCTAACATCTTTTTTTTAAAGTTGGTTACTTGGTTAACTATCCATGTTCTGTCTTTTATTTACTTGAAAAAACTTTTTCAGAATTACTAAATCTAGTGGTAAATCAGTTACTGGCTTCACTTCTGGTTTTCCAGAACTCTTCGTGGAATGTAGAATTGGAAGATGAAAGTATGTCATATTAAGGTAACTTTGATGACAAGACTTTCGAAAAAAAAAACTAATGGATGTTTGTTAGTACTTCCCAGCATTAGTACTTCCAACAATATGATAGGAATGAACAATCTCTTATGTGATCTGGAGAGGTTGAGTCAGATGGCAGTTGGAGATGAAACAAAAGCAAGGAAAAGAAGGCAGGTGATGATGAGTAAAGGAGCTAAAAAAATAAACAGTGAAAGGGGACTTCAGTCAGGTATTTGAATAGTTATCTAGTCTCAATAGAAAGTTATCTAGCCTCCCTAGGGAAAATCAATTGGCTTCATCTGTATTTCTTCCCTGTCGCTGTGGATATTCTGTGAGTGTGTGAAGGATTTGGTGAGGGGCACTCAGCCCAGCCAGAATGATAAGAAGTTTAGCCACTGGCAAGTAAGAGCAGTAGAGCTCATGGTCACAAGGAGTCTTTGAAATAAATATTAACATCCACTGACGTCACCCCAGGCAGGGCCATCGGGGTCATGGGGTGAGCCCATATTTTGGCCGCAGACTTTTCTGGTTACCAGCTGTTACACATGAAGCCAGTTCTTTACTTTCATTGAACTTCATTTCCTAATTCCAAAAATTTAGGATCACTGTGTTTAACTTGCAGGGTTGTTGTGAGAATTAAATGAGATAAGGTATGCGAAATGCCACGGAGGCAGTAAATTATAATGATTGTTTTCAGATAAAATCAAACTAAGAATGAACCAAGAGAAGCTGAAGGGAGTGACTAAGGTAGTGTTCCAAAAGGTGTTTATTCCAAGAACACAATGATGGTTTACATTTAGATATCTTTTTCTAAAATACTTCAGAGTACTAAGTGGCAAAAGGGAAAGACTACATGATGGTTTTGATAAATTCTGAAAAAATCATTTGATAATATTTTACATTTATTTTGGATTAAAAAGATACTTTAGTGCAATTAAAATGTTTATACTTATTGGTGAAACAAAGTGTGACCATACATTCAGGAATAAGGCAAGATAGAAAACACAAAATAAAACTTTCCCCCTCTCAATATTATCCACAGATAGCTAATCTTATGAGGCCTTTTAGGAAACAAATTTCAAAAATCATATTTTATTTTCACAAATGATTTAAAAGTTAAAAGGATAACATATTATTAACTATGAATTTAAAAACTTAATTTATTAAGGTTTGATCCAGATAGTAAGAAATATTTACCTAGACCATCCAGCCAAAATCATAAAAATAAAATGTCACAATGTATTTATTTCCATCTTTGAAGGTGGAAATCTATTTATAACTAACAGTTAAGTAGCTTTTTGATGAAATAAAAAATCTAGTTAAAATGACCTTTAAGCTAGTAAGTAAAAGTAATTGCAAAGGGTACTTGATTATATCAGGTTTGTTCTACTGGCAAAATAGTTTTCTTACTGGAAATGGAAGAAATAAAACTTAGATTAAAAAAACACAGTTGATTGGGATTGACATATATACACTAATATGTATAAAATAGATAACTAATAAGAACCTGCTGTATAAAAAAACAAATAAAATAAACTTCAAAAATTCAAAAAAAAAAGTTATCTCTACTACCTTACCCATTCAACTCTTTCCCTATTCTTGGTCTTTGGGAAGTCTTTAAATTTCATTTCGGTAATCTTCAATAATTTTGGCTAGAGACAATTTTTTTCTTTCTTAAGTAAGAATCCATTCTGATTAACGGTATAGAGTTGTGTATACAACTGTAATACACACGTAGTTGGAAATTCTAATACGTGAGGTTGGAAATTATTCTCAGTGAGAGCTATCAGGCAGAGTTGCAGTGGAAATTATAATTTATACCCCAAAATAGGGAATGTTTTCTTTCTACTTGAAGGATTGAGAATAATGTCCTTTGAGGGATTTGCAACCTCTATAGCTTTGAGTGGGTGTTAGGTTATTAACTTTTGGGATTTCCCACAGCACCATGACCCTTCACCAAACTGCCCACCACCTGCACACGGAAGATTATAATGAAAGGTGAAAATTCTCATGAACAGATGGGAAAATGAGTTGGTTTTCATGATAAGGCAATATGGTCTTATAATTAAAGTTTGTGGGAATCAGAACATGCAATAGGTTTCATTCTGAGTTCTGGATACACTTCTGAAAGAGCAAATTCATAGTGGAACATGGGCAAAAATATTTACAGTAACGTAAATTTTAGACATGGAAAGAGTGAACCTTCAAATTTATCATTTAAGCAATGTAGCACAAGCGAAAACCTGATTTAGCAAACTTTTTATCTCTTGACATTATAATATAAAAGTGTCTTTAGTTGTTTCTAAGAATAAATAGAGCCTTATTAAATTATTTGCATGGTTAGTTTCTGACAATATGTATATTAGATATCCTTTTGGAAAAAACCATCCTTGTAAAAAATCCTAAAAATGTTGGATAAAACTTTTTAAAAATCCATCTTTTTAAATGCTTAACTATTCTGGCAAGAAATGAAGGAGGCAGATTCATAGAGGCCAAAAAGAACAAGCAAGCATAAATCTGGAGATCTATTATAGCACTAAATTGGACAGCTGCCCAGGGGGACATCTGCCAGGACTTGGTGGCCCAAAGCTCTCTTTCAAAGGACCAAGCGGACTATAGGTAGTCAGGCTTATGGATCAATCAAGTTGGGAAATTTAACTATAGACACCCTCATGATGCCAGAACCTTCAAAATGCAACATCTTTGGTAAAGAATGAACTAGAAAAAGTACACCCCAAAAGGAAAAACTAAAAACTTTGGCTGTAGATAGGAAAAAAATAAAAATCCTTTCCTGAGATTTGTAACCACAAGCAAGGCATTACTCAGGTTCTGGGCCAGAATTCATTCTATTTGTGTGGTCTAAAAACCCCAAGATGAAAATTTTGTTTAAATTGATCCTGGGTTGCTAGTGCCTCTTGCCACCTGGCAGAAGCAAACATTTATCTTCTGTAGAGGAATACATGTTAAATCAGGGCCACAAAAAATATCCCTATAAAGTGTTACATATATAAGGTCTCAATTCAAAAATTATAAATACACAGAGACCACAGATTTACTTGTAATAAAATATGAATGCTTAGTGTATTTGGGGGGGAAAAAAAGCTAGAAAAAGTATGACAAAGGAATAACATACTATCTCAACTGTAAAGGGATTTAAAAAAAAAAACCAACCAGTAGAATCTCTATAAATGAAAAATAAAGGAATTATTATGAGAACTCAATGGATAGACTAAACAAAAGATTTGACACATCTGAAGAGTGATGTAGTAGATTGGAAGATGTATAAGAAATTATCCAGTTTTCAGAACAGAGAGATACAGAGATAAGACATAGTGAAAATAGATTAAGAAATATGTAAGACAGAGTAAGAAAATGAAAACTATTTTGAATTCTAGAATGAGAGAGTAGAGAAAATGTGGAAAAGGCAGTATGTGAAGAAGTAAAGTCAAGAAATTTCCATAAATGATGAAAATAGTTCAGATTGAGACAATTCAATGAATCCCAAGCAACATACATAAAAAGGAATCCACACTTGGACAAATTGTAAAAACAGAACTTCAAGACAAAAAGAACTGAAGAGAAAAATTACTTATGAAGAAATGAAAACTAGACTGATATCTCAGTAGAAAGAAAAGTATCTAGAAGATAGCATGATAGAGCTTTAAAGTCCTGAGAGAATTACCTGCAAACCTAGAATTTTATGAAAGAGTCTATAAAAATATTTTACACCAAAACTAAGGAAGTTTACTACTAACCGATCTTCTCTAGAGGAACATCTGAAGAACAAGCTTCAAGAACAAATACGTTCCCAAAAGAAAAGTCAGAGGTGAAATAGGAATGGTGAGCAAAGAAAATGATAAATGTGAGGGTGATCTATACAGATCTATACAGGTGATCTATACATTGATAAAATGATAATTGTCCAATTTATGAGGTTAGAAAAACAACAGAACTAAAAAAATAAATAAGAATAATATATAATGGTGAAAAGGCTGTTTAGAATGTATTCAAAATGTCTAGAATTGCTTGAGAGAAGTAAATGAGTTGATTAAATCTGGACTTTATTAAGGTAACTATTAATTTTAAAATTTCTGGACTTGTAGAACAGAAATAGAGTATAGAACTTCTAAACTACTAGATAGAAGACACATACATGCAAGCATGTATAAATGCATCAATAAATAAATTGGATAAGACACAAATTAGTGAAATTAGAAACTAAAAAAGTATTTAACTTGTGGCACAGATTAAAAAGATTAGAGCTTATTATGCCAATAAATTTGAAAACTTAACTAAATTTCTAGGAAAACATAACTACCTAAAACTATTTTTAAAATTCTTAAGAGTCCTATTATATTAGGAAATTGATGTCACTTAAAATCTTTCCATAAAACATCTAATAAAACTGGATCAATTTAATCATGAGTTCTATCAAATATTCGAGAAAGAGGTAATTCCTATTTTCACCAACTTTCCAGAGACCAAATAAATGACAAAACTCTTTAACTTGTTTTGTTAGGAATTACCTTTATTCAAAAAATCAGAAAAGGAAGTTTGAGAAAAATATAGGACATTCTTATTCATGAACATAGAGGGAAAAATAAAAATAAAATATTAGCATGTAAAGTTTGCAATGTATACAAAGATTCGATAGCATGACCATTTGGATTTATCTTAGGAAAACAATATTAATAAGTTAGAAAATGATTTAATGCAATTCACTACTTTACTAGATCCAAAGGCAAACATACGCTTCTCTCATATTCAGAAGCAACATTCAACAACATTTAATATTTATTCATACTTTAAAACAAAAGATAAAAATATCTTGGCAAACTTCCTCAAACTGATAAATATAATTATCTAAAAGTATCCTATAGTAAACCTCATTAATCATGAAGTGCTAAACATTCTCTTTAAAATCAGGAACAAAATAAGAATGCCTGCTATGATAACTTTTATTTTACATTGAATTGTAAAACCTCACAAATATAATAAGGTGAGAAAAATAAATTAAATACCAAAGATTGGAAAGTAAGTAATGAAATGTCACTATTCTCATAAAATATGATCATTTACCTAGAAAACCCTAAATAGTTTATAGGTATATTAACAGAACTAGTAATTTTTTTAGCTCTTTTGCTTACATAAGATCAGTAGTCATGTCTGTACACAAGCAACAAAATAGACAATAAAGTTTTATAGACCATATTATTTACAATAATCTATAAGGTACCTAGACGTAAATCTAACAAAAGATATATTTGGGGGAAAAGTATGGAGAAAATTATAAGCTTTAATGTAAAATATTAAAGAAAATGTTAACAGAGAGACATACCATGTTTATGGGAAGAAAGACTCAATATTTGGAAGATATCAGTTCTCCCCAAATAATCCCGATATTTAACTTAATTCCAATTAAAATCTCAAGTTGAATTTTAAAAATATATGGAAAAGCAAAAGGCAAGAACAGTCAAGATTATCCTCAAGAAGTAACAGATATCATGACTTATAGTAAAGAAACTATAATTTAGTAAGTGTGATAAGATACAAGAATAAACAAACAGCCAAATGGCATAGAACAAACACCTCAATGGGCTTATGCATACCTGGGAACATGATATATGACTGAGGTTGGAGGACAGATCATGGGGGAAAGGGTTCAACAAACAAAACAAGTCCAGTTGGCTATCCATATATTAACAAAAATAAAATCCCTAATTTAAGTCTTAAATAAAAACAAATTCTAAATGAATAATGAACATATGTGAAAGACAAAGCTTTTCAGACTTTTAGTAGACAATGTTAGTGAATATCTTTGTAACTTTGACACAGGAAAGAATTCCTTAAATAAGACACATAAGGCACAAACTAAAAAGGAAAAGACTTACAAATTCGACAGTACTAAAACTGAGAATTCTATTATCAAAAGACACCATACAGAAAGTGGAAAGATACGCCACAAATTAGTAGAAAATATTTGCATAAACTGGTAGAAAGTATCTTCCTTTGCCAAAAGATTAGTATGCAAAATATGTAAAGAATTCCTACAAGTTGATTTTTAAAGAGGCAAATAACCAAGAAAAGGGGAAAGACTTGAATAGACATTTTACTGGAAAAGAAACTCAGAAGATAAACAGGAAAAGATGCTCATTTCATTAGTACTCAGGAAATCAGGTTGAGATATCATTTTACACCGCTAGAATGGCAAAGCATTAAAATGTCTGGCAATCAAGGGTTAGTGAAGCAATGACAACTCATAAACTGCTAATGGGAAAATAAATGCAACAGCTTTGGAAACCGTTTGGCATTTTCTAACAGAATTTAAAAGGTGCATAATCCGGACTTCCCTGGTGGCGCAGTGGTTAAGAATCCACCTGCCAATGCAGGGGACACGGGTTCAAGCCCTGGTCCAGGAAGATCTCACATGCCGCAGAGCAACTAAGCCCATGAGCCACTGAGCCTGCGCTCTAGAGCCCACGAGACACAACTACTGAGCCTGCGTGCCACAGCTACTGAAGCTCACGCGCCTGGAGCCCATGCTCCACAAGAGAAGCCACCGCAATGAGAAGCCCGCGCGCTGCAACAAAGAGTAGCCCCCACTCACCGCAACTAGAGAAAGCCCGTGAGCAGCAACGAAGACCCAACGCAGCCAAAAATAAAAATAAATAAACTAAAAAAAAAGAAAAGGTGCATACTCTGGGAGCATTTCCACTCCCAGATAAATACTTTCACATATACACAGAAATCATGTACACAAAATTCTTATCAACATTGTTGATAAGTTGTAAAAAACTGAAAACCAAGCCAGTTCTATTTAAAGGAAGATGATATAAATATATAAAACACCAGGTGACATTTTTTGGCGGGAAGATGCATACGTATGTGGTAAAACAAAGAAAAGAGTAACACAAGAGTGATCGTTTTAAAATTCAGGAGCATAACAATGAAATCTTTTAGGGGTGTGCATGGGACTTCAAAGTGTTGGTAATATTTCACTTCTTAAGAAGGGTGGCAGATTTTAACATGCACATATGCTTCATATATAATTTTCTTGTGTAAAAATTTTGTAACGTATTTTTGAAAAAGTTTCTGAGCATTTGTTGGGTTTCACAAAGAGTAGAAACACATTCTTTCCAAAAGCAATTGTGATTTTGGTGTTAACGTAGATGGCTAAGTAAATACTTTCAAAAGTAGCCTATCTGGCATTGTAGAGTAGAGTCAATCCTATTTTATGAATGTTTATAATTCTGAAAGAATTATACTCTTCATTTTTTGTTAAAGTATTAGTGAGTAGAATATATTGCCCTACTCCTTAAAAAAATCAAATAAAACCGCAAACGTCATTGTGTATGTACTATTGAGATTTGGAAGAGGTCAGTGCAGCATTTGAATGATGGCGAACCACACAGTGTGGATATTGTCTGATTATTAACATAAAGTCTCTAATCAGGCATTGCATCTTGCCTCTGAAGACAGATGTTTGGATTGTCCCATTCATATGATATTTTAAGTATTGATTTCCTATTTCTACAGATATTTCTTTTACGGAAATTTTGTACATAGGATATGGAAACTGCATTACCATAAGGAAATGTTTCTACTGCTATTACTCTGAAATTCTGATGCAGAGGATTTCTTTTTTTTTTTTTTTTGTATTGCAAGAATAATGTCATGAAGTAATTGGTTTTCACTTACACACAATGAAATATCAGTATAACTTTATTGTTCAATCAAGTAGGTAGAAACCTGATAGTTCTTATTCAAGCTTAAACAAGGACTGTCAGTCAATACACTAAGCTGGTTTTGCTGTTAACATAGACAAAGAGGGAAAATGCGCCTGGTGCACAGGATCTCCACTAAACTAAAACACATTTAGCAAAAAAAGGATTAAGGATTTAAAAACTCAGAATTCATCTTGAAGTAGGACCAGACTCCTTACACTGGCATTCTGTTTGTGACTTGGAAAACAAAATGCCTTGTGATAAGTAATCAGATATATCATTATACACCTGTTAGAACAAAAAGTACTGTAGGCTGACTGTCATAAAGAGTAGGAAGTAGGGACTGGATGCCTCAAGAGATTGAGTAATAGTAAAGAAAAAGGCATCCTTTCAACTCAGAGGACAGTAGCTGATTTTATTCCAGACAATGCTGGGAGTGCTGGAACTGGGACTCATTCATACCTGATGACTAACAAGGACCTTATACAGAACATCAGATGGTATCGGTATCAGTTTAGAATCTGAGGGAAGTTGTCCACATGGCCAAAGTTGGTATGAAGTATCATGATACATTGTGAGCAGCCTCAGCTCAGAATTTTTTATTATCTCCAAAACCAGAAAGTAAGCCAGATCTTAATTTTGTTCCAGGCGAAAGAAAAACGCATTATGGATTTTCTCTCTCCCTACTTAGGGGTTGTCAGATCTACCAAATAAAAATAAAGGAAGTCCAGTTAAATTTGTATTTCAGATGAACAATGAATATGTTTTTAGTGTAAGTATTTCCCTGATATATTGGGGGACATACTGACACTAAAAAATTATTTATTTTTATTCTAGCATCCTGTGTTTTAGCTGGCAACCCTTACTCCATATTCTCTCCAAAGTTCTAAGTTTTTGGTGATAGTTTGTCTATGATGGATTTTTAAAAGCAATCTGGAGTGATGACTCTGTATTTATCTTGAACCTGAGAGAGTAATTCGAAACATCCAGAAGAGTTAGATCATGTAGGTCTCTTTGTTACAGATCTGGCCTGTTCATGTCAAGAGTAAATGAAGTCTCTAGGTTAGCCAACATGGGGGACTCTGGCTCTTTCCCTGGTGGTGCTTCATTGATTCTTCTTGGCTTGATTTGCAGAAGAATAAAGGATTAAGCAAGAATGGTGAAAGGCAATAGCCTTTGCAAGGTACTTAGATTCTCTTTTACACAGTATGACTAAAAGCAGCTGGCCTGCCTGAAAAAGACACTCTTTTTTCAGAGAAAGCCAACATCAAGAAGTAAGTGCCAGGTGTTTAAGCGACAGATTGAAAAACTATGTCCCCTGAGAATTTTTGTGCCATTTCAAATCACCCTCAACACATAGTATAATTTTTAAAAAATGTTATTTAAATTGTCCTTATATCTCAAAAAAGCAATAAATAATACTTGCCCCAATCATTCTACCTATAAGTATTGACACGTGTTAAAAATTTTAAGAAAAAGACGTAAATGTATAACACATTGTGCTGGCCCCTTCCATATCCATTGTATCCGTGTTATAAAAGAGTTATAATTTGATGGAAGAAGTATAGTGGGGAGAGTCAGTGGCAGTATAATATAGTAGAAGGATTGTAAACTCTGTAATTAGACCGGCGCACCACACTGATTTTGAATTCCCTGAGGAGATGGCCTTGCTCTCTCATACAGCTGTATATTCCTCCTAATCTTTTAAGTATGCAACAAGAAGCCTCGGAATATTTCTCTCTACTTATATCACCTCATGTGTGGGATAGAATCCAGGCACCTGCAGGGCTTCCTCTGCGGTGCAAGCTGTCTGCCCGCTTTGGGCACTCTCAGGAAGTTTCTCAGACTTTACTCCAGATCACATCAGCTCTCCAAATGTCTTCTTCAGTGGTGTGTCCTCTCAACAGGCCCTTTGGCCAACAGAGCTCATGGCAGCCACTCTGGGAAGCAGGGCTTTATAGGTGGGCATCAAGGTGCACCTTTGCAAGCATCTTTGCTACAAAAAAGACAATGCTAAGCGAGAATAAGGAAACCCAGAAAGCACACACATTTTATTTCATCTCTTGTCAAGACCAACGCATGAAATTAAGGACCATTTGGAGATGACAGCTATAGAATAAGGAGTAACACCAGAACCAGAGCGAAGAGGTGGGAATCTGTTCACCTACATAAATGCTTCAACTATAAGAAAATAATTTTCTAGATTTAATTCTAGCTAGTAGCCATTTTTTCATTGACAACAATTGTGCCTAATTTTGGCTTCTCAAAATGGTACTCTCTGAAGTATGGTAATCTTCGCAAGTAAGGATACTCATAATGTAATTCAATCTAATGAGCAAAGAAAAACACATTTTCTCTTTCAGGCAGTTCTCTGGGTTCAAAGCAAACATTCCATGTCCAATTAATAATACCCTGGCCTGACTAATCCTCCTTTCTCTTTTTAATTCTTCTTTGGCTGGCAATGTTAAACCGACTCCCTCCCCACAAAAAAAAAGATAGCTGCTGAATTTTCCTAAAAGAAACTCAACCCAGTCCTTAGCTCTTTATTTACTAAAAACACACACAATGACATGTATCCTTATAGGTTTGTCACTGTGGCACTTCTACCATAGAGACTGATTTATAAAGAAGTAAAAGCCAGATTATTTGTAGGGTAACTCCAGGGACACTATAAAGCATGAGCAATGATATGAGCAGGAACACCAATGCTGTTGATTCGTTTAATGTCACCACTTGTAATACTGTTTTTATTTTATTATTTATTTATTTATGTAGGCCACGCCGCGGCATACATGATCTTAGTTTCCCGACGAGGGTTTGAACCCATGTCCCCTCATGATCTTAGTTTCCCAACTAGGAATTGAACCCATGTCCCCTCCAGTGGAAGCGTGGAATCCTAACCACAGGACCGCCACGGAATTCCCACCACTTGTAATACTGTTATAAAATTTACCTAAGCCCAAATCTTCTTTATGAAGTCTTTGACCTAATTGAAAAGTCACTCTCTTGTGACGTTGTAGTACTTGCCATCCTTCAGGGAAGCTCCATGTTTCTCTATCCCACTCAGATCAGTTGAGTGATACTCTAAGCATGGCCACTGCCACTTTTTACATCTCATCATAGCCTTGCCATTGATCCATGTTGCTCTTTAAGTATTACTGACGCCTTCAATTCATTATGCCCACTATGGTGTATATTGCTACTACAGTGGCCCCAAGCCTGACTGCGTAATCAAAATCTCTGATGTTAGCTCTTAGGAATCTATATTATTGAAAAGCACCCACCCCAGGGGATTCTGAGGCAGCCAGTTCATTGACTAGTATTTGTGCACTTTATAAGATTAGCCTGGGCTTTTAAAATTTCTCCTTAACTTCACTGTCAAATATCCCAATACTACTAAAATTCCCATCTTGACTTTTCACAGTTCAGAGTAACTAACCTGTTACTGTCTGCTTTTGCAAATCCAGTTCCAAGCCTCGGGATATTGGAGAAACATGAACAATGAGAAGATATGGTTTTCTACCAATGTTTAATGTCCAGCTTCAAACTGGGCTTTACTGAAGATTGATTTTATTCACTACTGATTGATTGTCCTGTTGGACTAATGGTAGCCCATCTAGACTTTCTCTCTCCTCAGGTCCCAATACTCTCTTGCCTTTACTATCATGCTCAGCAGATGCCCTTGGACCTTATTCAATAAGAAGTTTAGAAATGCCAGATTTTAGCTTCTGAATGGGCTGTTACCTAACGTCTTAAGCATCGCTCCTATTTTATAAAGACACATGTGTCCTGGAAACCCTTCCTTTTTGATTCCCAAGCTCCTATAATGGGCCCTTTCTCTCTAAAATTGTCTATGTCTCCATTTTCTCTGACTTATGTGTAGAAACTCAGCACTCCTGCGACAGGATGTCAAGGTCTTACCAAGGCAAGCCCAGTGCTATTTTCAGGGAAGTATTCCCCCTCTACTTGCCCTTGTGCTTCCTCTGCTCTAAGAGCTTGCAGTCTGCTTGAGGGCAGGGACAGGGTTTCGTGCACCTTTGATTTCAATACCCTGCACAGTCCCTGGCACATTAAATGTATGCAAGGGATAATTGAATGAATGACTTCACCCTGCTCTCCTGATTTTGAATTCCCTTTCCTCCCATGCTTGCTGGTTTACTCAATCCATCCTTTAAGACACAGTAAATGACTCATTCCTGATCACTCCCACAGTAGCTATCATCTAGCTATCATCTTTAAACTCTTTCAAGCCTAAACTATGTTAAACAGTTTAATGTTTAACTATTCACTACCAAGTGTTACCTCTTATTTGTGTCTTACTTCTACATCTAGATTTTAAGTCACTTATGGAAAATAAGTGCATATAAGATTCTGTGGAATTGCATCACAGATGAAGACTTCAATACTATCTTGAAGATTAATTATTGGAGATAATGAAAGGAAAGTCTGGTGGTGGAATTTTAGGAGAACAGGGCTCAGACTGTGAAACCCAAGTTCTAGTCCTATCTCTGTTGTAAACTAGATATGGAATCCTGGAGAAATCTTTGATCTTATTGCAGCCTTGGTTTCTTTATCTATGAAAAAGAGGTTGAAAAAATATGATTTCTAATGGCTCAGTCAACCGTAAAGTCCACCCTCTGGGGACACTCCAGCTACCCTAGGAAAGTGCTGAAGCAAAATATTTATTTCACCTGTTTTCTCTGCCTGGAACATTGCTCTTCCAGATGCCCACTTGGTTCACTCACTCACTGCCTCCAAGTCTCTGCCTACTTTTCACCTTCTCAACGAGGCTTACCCTGCTCACCCTATGGAAGCCTCCAATCCGTCCTTATTCTTCACCCTTTCCTGTGCCACAGCACTCCTGGAACCCTTTATGCTGTTGAACATTTCAATTTTTTTCATAGTCCTTATCACCTTCTAACATACATGTAATTTTAAATTTATTATGTTCTGTTGTCTGTCTTTCCCCATGTAAGCCTCCAAGGCCACGAGCTTGGTCTGGTGTCCCCACTGATGTTTCTCAGGCACATAGAAGAATACCTGGCAGTTGCTGCCCAGCAAATATTTGCTGAATGAATGGATCCATTTATAATGGGAACAACATTTTCTAAATTAGAGTTTTGGAATCAAAATTCCCTATAACCTAAAACCATAAACGTCATCATGTTGACTTTGTCTGTTAAAATTGACTGATAAATAAAAGCATTAAGGCAGGAATGGGGTATAATTCTAATAATAATATATCACATTAATAAAGTATTTCTTTAAAATGGGTCAGAAGAGATTTTTCTGAATGTTTCCCTGACAAGATCCACATAGAGTAAAACTGTATCTCTCTGTGATCATTGGGAAATGAAACATCTGAGTTATAGATTTCAATCTTTTTTCTTGAAATATATATAAAATGTGGTACCACATATTCATGAAACTCTATAATCTTGAATATTAGTGATTTCTCTTTGATGAATACATATTTATAACAACTCAGTGTTCTGAATAGCAAGTAATTCTCTTGCTATTACTATAAAAGAAGATGGAGGAAATATAAAAATTTAAGATAAATGTGTATTGTCCAAGTACATACTGTAAAAGTTATATTTGGGACTGTTCTAAAATTCTTCTTATGATTTGCTTGTTTCTCCTAAGAATGGTTTAAAGAAAATGAATGGAATTGATTGAGGATTACAACTTGATCAAGATTTAGTCAAGACTTTATTGTAGAATAAATTTTATTTTTGTCTTTCTATCACTATTCTACTTATTTTAAAGTTTTGTCTTTCCCTTCATCAGTGTCCAGTTTTGTGGTTTATTTTAGCATCTTGGCACCTCATCATCCTCCCAAGACTAAGAAAAACAGAAGATAAAACAATGTAAAAATTGGTGCTCTAGATTCAAGGGGGGGATTCAAAAGTTTGGCCAGGGACTTCCCTGTCAGTCCAGTGGTTAGGACCCCACACTTTCACTGATGAGGGCCCAGGTTCGATCCCTGGTTGAGGAACCAAGATCCCGCAAGCCGCGGAGTGTACCAAAAAAAAAAAAGTGTGGCCAAAAGGTGGGCACTGAGGGGGACCAATGTGCCTGAGGCCACAGCGATGGGCAAAAGCAGGTAGCAGCAGTGGCCAGCCACTTAGATAAACCAGGACATGAGAAGTCCTGTCCTTGGAGGTTGTAGGGAAATAGGATTACTTCCCAGTTCTCCTGGGAATATAGTTTATACTGTGATCATCCAGAAGAATCCACTCTCCCTCATTTTTGACAAAGAGGGACAAATCTCATTACAATACAACTATGGAAGGTTGTACACCCACAACACTCTAAAGACTTGAGTGGTTCCAGGGTGACTCCCAGGTGTTTAGGGACCAAGGAGACCATGTTTGTGTGTTCATTCCTCTGCACACATTTTCTTTTGACTCAGTCATTTTGTAGTTAATTTTACTGAGAATGACTTTGAGATTTTGGTCCCTTTATAGGAACATTGAGTATTGTCAGTTGAGACCCAACATTATAGCTAGGAGGTATTCATCATGCTGTTAGAAAAGCTCCCCTCTGCCATCTTCCCTCCAACAGTGATTCACTTATTGTTTTAAATAATTTCTGATCATGATTATGAATGTGAACATATTCTAATACTCTTAGGCCCTGCTGGAACTCTGAGCACTTGTGGAGAATTTATCAGTATGCAAACAGCCTATCTTGGGCGCGTTGGTATAGGCCAAGTACGTACATGTGTCAAAACTTACCTTACTGTGTGTTACTATCTATTGATGTATCTATCAATTTTATTAGACCTGAGCTCCATAGGGGCACATGACTTATTATATTTCCATCCACTGTGTGCTTAAACTATGGCGGAACTTTAATATTTATTGGGTGGAAGTATCAATGAATTAATTTTAAACACACTGTTTACTTAGATATAAAATCCCTTGTAATTCAGTTTCTAGCTTGCTTGTGTTTTAAAATATACCTGAAAATCAAGAATCTCTCCACAATTGTCAAGCATAATGTAGTATTAGAATGCATACAAAATTAATATAAGGTACTTAAAAATGAGAAAAAAAACATGGAAATTGGAAAATAGTTTTTTGTAGAATAATTCTTAGTTGTATTCATGATCTAAATTCTTTATAACTCAAACTAAAACTAAATAAATACAGATATAATATGCACTTGGAGGTTTATTTTATATAAAATGTTAAGTGTCATATGAACCTATTGGGTTAGCCAAAAGTTTCGTTCGTTTTTTCCCATAAGATGGCTCTAGTAGCACTTAGTTGTCTTTAACTTCATTCGAAACAATTTTGTTAGATTGTATGTGACAGCTGTCATGTCAGTGTGCATTTAAAACAAGACTTACCAAAATTGGTGAATTTTTGTGTAGCCATTTTAATATTGAAGATGGAAGAAAAGAAAGCAACGTTTTCGGCCTATTATGCTTTATTATTTCAGGAAAGATAATAACACAACCAAAAAGCAAAAAAAGATTTGTGCAGTGTACAGAGAAGGTGCTGTGACTGATAGAATGTGTCAAAAGTGGTTTGTGAAGTTTCTTGCTGGAGATTTCTTGCTGGACGATGCTCCATGGTCGGGTAGACCAGTTGAAGTTGATAGCGATCAAATCGAGACATTAGTTGAGAACAATCAATGTTATACCACACGGGAGATAGCCGACATACTCAAAATATCCAAATCAAGCACTGAAAATCATTTACACCAGATTGGTTATGTTCATCACTTTGATGTTTGGGTTCCACATAAGTTAAGTGAAAAAACCTTCTTGACTGTATTTCCGCATGCGATTCTTTACTTAAACGTAATGAAAACGTTCCATTTTTAAAACAAATTGTGACGAGTGATGAAAAGTGGATACTGTACAATAACGTGGAACAGAAGAGATCATGGGGTAAGTGAAATGGACCACTACCAACCACACCAAAGGCTGGTCTTCATCCAAAGAAGGTGATGTTGTGTATATGGTGGGATTGGGAGTCCTCTATTATGAGCTCCTTCCGGAAAACCAAGCAATTAATTCCAACAAGTACTGCTCCCAATTAGACCAACTGAAAGCAGCATTCGACGAAAAGTGCCCAGAATTAGTCAACAGAAAACGCATAATCTTCCATCAGGATAACGCAAGACCGCGTGTTTCTTTGATGACCAAGCAAAGACTGTTACAGCTTGGCTGGGAAGTTCTGACTCATCCGCCATATTCACCAGACATTCCACCTTCAGATTTCCATTTATTTAGGTCTTTACAAAATTCTCTTAATGGAAAAAATTACAATTCCCTGGAAGACTGTAAAATGTACCTGGAACAGTTCTTTGCTCAAAAAGATAAAAAGTTTTGGGAAGATGGAATAATGAAGTTGCCTGAAAAATGGCAGAAGGTAGTGGAACAAAAGGGTGAATAGGTTGTTCAATATAGTTCTTGGTGAAACTGAAAAATGGCTCTTTTATTTTTACTTAAAAAACCGAAGGCACTTTTTGGCCAACCCAATATTATATAATATATAGTATACAACATATATATCTGTTATAAATCTATTAAATATTATATTAACCTGTTATTTAAAATATAACTGCATGCTAAATTGTGTTTGATATAATCACTAAAATCTTACAGACTTTATATGGATGCTAGATATATTTGCCAGAACAATTTGTCAAGTGAGGTTGTTTGTTAAGATTGAAGACAATGGCCATTGTAAGGGAAAATAAATTGGCAGATTATATATTGTAGCTCTATTTAGTCTTCAAATTCTCAGGCTAATAGTTTAATAAAAACTCTACCTTAATGATAATTGAGTTAATGAAACTGTATTTGAGTCTGTATATCTTAGACTTGTTGGAATTTTTTGCAAGCCAGCATTTTACTTCTTCTCATAAATCAGATTCTCAATGTCTTAAACTCATTCTTATATCCTTTCCTATTCATAGAAACTCATGTAAATATATAAAACTTTTTCTAAAACATGGAATCTGAAATGTCATGTTTCTTATTTATTATTATTCTTGTGAACTGAAGATTTTAGGTCACTAATGTACCAAAGGGCATGTTTCCAGCTATTGGATACCAGACATTTCCAAAATGACTCAGTGAGATTCTGTATTTTAATAATTTTCTTTAATGGGTTTTTTGATCAATATCAATAGAACAACTTTATCTTTGTGTTTCATAATTTTAGTATAATATCTGTTCTAAATCTATGAAAAAAGTGGTATGGATTATAAATTTGTCTTTTTTAAATTTATTTTGGTATCATATATATAACTTATGAGATAAACTTTAATTACCCCCACTAACATGCTAGAACCGCTCAGAAATCCTTGTGTGTTTGTGTGTATGTGTGTGTGTATGTGTGTTTGTTCTTCAAATTATTATTGTGAAGAATGTTTCCAATCAACCTATACAAAATATGAATTGAACCTCAAAATTATTTGGATTGATGTATATGCACAGAGGTTTATGTGGCTTTTTTTGGTAATGGCAGCAAACTGTCAGTGATAGATGAGCTGTAAAGTCCATGACTGATGCCTTCAGATGCTTACACAGAGTGAGGTCTCTTCACTGCCTCCATGGTGTAGACATACAGCATTCTGCACAGAGATTTATCCAGAAAGACTATTTCCTATGTTTCTCCTTCAGGAGGCTGTCTAATTGTCTCCTGAAATACTGATGAGATCTTTCTTACACAAGCTGGTTTATTCTCTAGATTAGTGGCTCTCTAACTGTGGCCACAAAATCCGGTAGGTGAGAAAGCTACTGCAAGGAGAGTCTGTAAATATATTTTCTAATAAAGTCAAGCGTTGGTGATTGAATGAATGAACAATATGTTTTGCACATTTATGCAATGTCAGTTTTCCATATAAGGACCCAAGAGAGGGGGTGGATAGTTGGAGTATAGAGGATTTTTAGGATAGTGAAAATACTCTATAAGATACTATAGTGATAGATGTACGTCATTATCCATTTGTCCAAACCCATAGATTGTACAGCGTCAAGAGTGAACCCTTGTGAAAACTAGCGACTTTGGGTAATAATTATGTGTCAAAGTAGGCTCATTGATTGTAACAAATGCTGATAATGGGGAAGATGTTGATAATGGGGGAAGCTATCCACTTGTGGGGAAAGGAGGTATATGGCAAATCTCTGTACCTTTCTCTCAATTTTGCTATGAACCTAAAACTGCTCTAAAAATTTTTTTTAAAATAAAAAACTCAAGAGACAGAGGAAGAATACTGATGAACTCTGATCACTTTCATGGCATTAAAGTGTACTTTACTATTTACTCATGCGTAGAAATACAGAGAATCAGTATTGTAGAGCTGGACCCCCGAGCACTTCCCCCACAGCTGAGAGAAAATGTCAAGTACAAATAGGTTATTTGTTCTCCTTTTTTGCATTTGAAAATAAGACCTGAGTTGGGAAGCTCTGGGATAGCCTCTTGCTATTCTGCGGGGCTGTTTTGCATAGAGTCATTAGCTATGGGGAACAGCCAAGGTCCTCCAGAGAGAAAGGGGAAATGGGGCTCAGTGAGCCCCATTCAGTAAAAAAGGAAAATCCAAGTTTGAATCAGCCTGAAGGTTAATAGAGAAAAGAATTACATAAATGCATTCCTTTTCCCCAAGGCTAGGCTACTGTCAGCAGAAGATGATTGAGTTAGCAAAGGCATTTCCCCTTTTCTTCTAAAAATTTCAGCCTCGAGAATTTCACCCCTGCATACGGCTCTCTCTCGTCACTCACCCTGCCGCCCCATCACACCCTTTAAAGAGAGCATCTAAGTCTGCCAACTGTGTAAACCTCCCCAGTGAACTATGACAGGTTTCTCATCACAAACACACAGCATGATGGGGGAAATTGTTGAAATTGCTTTAAATGGTTTAAAATAGCCATTCCATTGTATTGGTGAGGAAGGAAAATGGGAAATGCAAACAGACCAGTAATCATGCTCTGCTTGCATCTATAAAAAACGGTGCTGACAACTTATGCAGACTTTAGTTTTTATTGTTCCACTTTAATATTTTCAGAACAACTGCTCTGTATCTCTTATAGTTGGTGATCAATGCAAGGGGACCACAGAAGACAGTATTCTTCTGAAGGAATGAATGACCACACTATTATATATGTCAAATATTTGACTCTTGTTTAATGACCCAAGAATTTTTATATAATATAGATACTATAGATTTATTTTATTACTTTTCAATACTTAGTGAAAATGACATCATATATTTTAAAACTTTTAGATTTATTTCTGTAACGGGTTTTAGAAATTGTATGGGTGACTTTCTAATAAAGATCCCATTGTCCTGCTACTAATTTTTGACCTTCTATCCTTGGCTGGAACAGTGTTAGAACTTCTATGACATCCTTAATGTTCTATCTCATTATTACTTTTTGCTCCATTACTAATACTCACAAATAGGATTTTATCACATGCAAAAACCATCTGGTGTGCTCTAGACCGTGAGATCCAGGAGACTTGTGCTACCTGAAAAGGACTTGATTCATCTAACATCGCTAATTTAAAATATTTTCTTTGGTTTGTCTAGTGCTTATTTTAAATACATGAGTGCCCCAGGTTAAGATTTATTATGCCCGTTAGTATTGCTCTGTTGAAACTGCAGGATGCATTCTACCAAGTATCTACAATTTATGACGATAAGTTCAAAGTTTTATAATTATTGTAGTCATTTCCAACTCATTCACTTGTCATTTTTTATTTCCAGACCTACCCACAGAAATTTTCAAAATTAAAAAGGCTCTTTTCCAACTTTCTCTTTGTTCAAAAGTTAATGATTTTAGCTTTGGTAAAGCAAAAGTCAGCCTTCAAATATATCAGCCATTTTTCCTATTTAGCATGTTAAGGATGGGTCAACAAACCTCAAAGAACCTGGGAAAATGACTGAAACACTGGAATGGTTGATTTCTGGGGGTCATTTTTCCAGAATATACTCTTTTGTACTAATATTTTAGATTCAATGGGTGAAAGTGTTAGAAGCTTTCATCTAAGATGTTTTTGAAATCCCAGTTAAGAAGAGCTTGCTAGATCACATGGGGGGATGAAGCTCAGCCTTTCTATCCTGATTTATCCTCTCATGGAGTGAAAGTTACTGCAGCTAAGATGTGCTATTTGAGCAGCGTTGCCATACATAGCATCTGCATGGGTATCCTGGTCTTCTACCATTGCCTGTGATGCTGCCCCACTGGACCATTTTTACAGCCAGTACTATGACTTCACAGGGGTGGCCATGCACTGGTCTTTGGATTCAATAGAGCACTTTGTCTTGGTTTTTCAAAGATGTGTCTCTTCCTGACTAATGAAATTGTCTCTTGTTAAAAGAATTTAAAAGTTGTGATCAACTGACAAGTAGAATATGGCATAGATATTTTCGAGAAATTATTTGATTCCTACCATAGCAAATTACTAGGTTTCCAAAAAACCTCACAGTTTTCCTAAAATAGTTGTGTGTTCCACTGAAAACTTTCATGCAGGTGGTTTGTCTTTAAGTCATTCTAATATCTATCTTTCAAACTTTCCTTAGCAGTGATGTGCTTCCTCCAAATAAAACATTATTATATATCCCAATATATCAATAAAAAGACAAAGTGAAGTTTCTTATTAAAGTGGAGGCAGGGATTCAAAGCCCCATCAGCTCAGCCCTTTTGCTATTTGAGATGGTTTCTGAGGCAGCTCCAAGGAGTCCTAAGGCTCTGAAAAGCAAAGCTTGAAAATCATTCTTCAAAGTCCTTATTCTCAGTCTGTTAGCTATAGATGTTGTGAATAGGCATGAGGCAGATACATTTTCATGTTAATCAGCATGAAGTAGGGGAAGCAACATCTGCATTTTTCACTCTAGACCTAACCCCCAAAATCTAGCTAAATCCAAATCTCAAGCAAATTGCGTCACCTTTCAAGGCTTTAGTTTCCTCCTCTGAAAATCAGGATTAATCGTCTACCCTGCACGAAGGTTGCTGAGATGAATGTAACAACATACGAAGACCCTCAATAAATATAGCCACCGTTTCTTTCCTGCCTTTGATAAATAGGTTTTTCAAACAACTATTTTGTAGATCACCTATAAAACTCTTGCTATTACGTATACTCACCACACTGCTTCTCACCACACCATGATTTCTCATCTGAATCAGAGAACTATTGTTCTAATACAGCTTTTATAGTGGAACACTGACCTCTTTTCACTGAAATGTCTAGAATAATGTTTACGGTCAGGTTTGGTATTTTGTCAACCTATTTATCGTCTTCTGCATAGCTGTCCTCTTTTACAGCTGCCACCATCTTGTTTCCCATTTGGTGTTCTTACCCTGTAAAGCAGGGTAGTGTCTCCAACGACCATTCAGATCCCTTTGACTAATGATGACCAAAAAGAATCAGAGATTACTTAAATACAACAAAGAGGAAAGGTACTTAGATTTTAGATATTTGTGAGGGGGCATCTTATAAGGATACGGTAAAATTGCTTATTGCTGCCATTACAGTCTCCACAATATTTTGTAAATTGTGTTGCGCCTTTGTGGAATCTCAGCTATGCAGCCACAGAATCATCAAAAAGTCATCTCCAAGGTGCTGAGAAACCAGTAACACTGCCCTTCTAGTTGAGTTAACGTTATTATTTACTTTGCTTAAGACATTGAAGAGACTAGTATGGTGAGAGGCCAAAAGAGAAGTACCCTGATACAAAAATTTTAAACCCCAATTCACAAAATCACTCATACACTCCCCCGAAACACCTTGCAGTATGATTTTAAGTTACTAAGTTCCTATTTAGTGCCTTTGAGTAGGAAATGAACCTGGAATAGTGGCCATCTGGTTTAGTTATCACACCTGAGAGTAAAATTGCATAGGATTTTAAGACACATACTCAATGTTGAGTACTGGTTCTTAGTCCACTTTGTCAGCCCGACAGAATTTTTTAGAAGTATTAGTAATATTTATTTCAGCTTATTAACATGCAAAGAATGTTTACTTTCATTTCCATTTGAGAGTAAAATATATTCAGCCTTATCTTAGTTGAATGCTAGATGAAAGTACACAGTGTTTAGTGATAGGTTACTGAAGAAAAACTTGACTGTCAAATCTGGGGGATTTTCAGAAAGTCACTTCTGAAACTTTTCTTCAGGTTCTGGCCCTAAGAATGAGTCCTCTGGCCACTCAATTGAGCTTCCTCAATTATATTGTTTTTTTCATTTTCTTGATTTTACGTCTAGTCCTTGTTTTCTTAGATGAGGTAAGAACTTCCTTCTGAGACTCTCAAAGATTCCTCCCCAGACTCTGAACCATCTTGATAATCTTTTTCAAGATACTTTATTCTTTTTGGAAGACTACAATGTTCTAGCTTCTTCCATTCGTTTTCTCTGATTTGATTTTCTTTTACCAAAGTCATACTTCTGATTATAGGTGGTGCAGCTCTGTTTCTATACTAAACCAGCATCTGTAACCAGCCTGGGCAACTGTCATTCTAAAGCCTGCTGCCCTCTGTCACTCTGTTTCTCTCTGACCACACCTCACTTCTACCTACATTTGTTACTCTTGTTGGACCTTCCAAAATGTTCCTATTTCTAGTCTGAAAGCCATCTAGACGACAGATCTATATCATATCATGGGACACATCAGAAATTCAATAATTATTCACCCTTCAAGTTCTCAGTTTCATCACCTTCCCCTGACTCTTCCTGGTAATCAATTCAAGTACCATTCAGGAGGGTGGTCTTCTGAAAACTATAATAACAGTTTTATAGCACCAAGATGTCACAAGCAGACAATGAAGAAAAACCACTGTAATTTCCCGCAAGAGAAAAGGAGAGTTTTTCCATTAAATCCTTATCATAAGCTGGCATTTCTGAAAATGTTCAAATATTTGAATAAAAATTTTTATGTTTTAACCTTCTGGAAAGCAGTAAAGTCACGACAAGATTTATTACACTTTTTGTTCAATTTGGTAGTCTTGGACATGCGTGCCACACCTTCATGAGTTTTGTCTGTGATGTATATTCTGGTATAAAACACTGTTTATAGATCCAGAGTTTGTTTTTATATAGGCTACCAAAATGTTTAAAACACCATGCAGGTATCAAATACTGTTATTATTAAAGCAAATATGATCAGACACTTCTTTCGTGGAACATAGCAGCAAAAGAAAAATTTCCTAAAGTCAAATACGCTTGTCACTGATAGAATCTTCTAAGTTAATTAGTGATCTTTTATCTCTGAGCTTGAGTAACTTGAAGAATACATAAGCCTAAGTATTACATTTATGTTGATTTAGTGATCTTATGTCTCCAAGCTTGAGTAACTTGGAGAATACAGAGGTACATAGGCTTAGTGTTAGATTTATTTAGAGATGAACTCTAATTAGAAAGAATTTTCTTGAGTGGGTTTTCCATTTTCATTTTCATATCTGTTATCAGCTGCGGTGACTGGCCAGAAAAAAAAACATAACAATAATTAAACCAAGTTGTCCATACTGCCAGAGCTGAGTCTTTCGGGTTTTGGGAGGGAGAGGTGAGGAATAAAAGATGGAAGAGAAAAAGCAGTGTTAGTTTCCTCAAGGAGAATTAAATTCAAACACAGTAGGACAAATTAATTGCTTAATTACTTGTCACACTTCTGAACTCTTCTATAATGTGTCTATCATCATTCTAACTTGAATCTCATGTGCACTATTACCACCAGTCAGGGCACACTCCTGTAATTTGTTAGTCATCTTTTGAAAAAGTTTCCTCTGTGTGAGGCTATGTCTTTCCTCCTCACAAGACGGATTGTAGATATTTAAGGGGGCATGTTTCTGAAAAAGGAAAAGATATTATCTGTTGAATATAAATATGGGGTCTAAAGTATATTTTTAATGTAATAGAAATCTATTAGAGTTATTTGGTTATGTTTTCTAGGGGATCCGAAAGTTCCAGCTTTGTATCTAATAAAATTCAACAAATATCAAAGAAAAATACAAGTTAGATCCTGAATAAAGTATGGTATGCTTAGGAAAATCTCTGTGGTCAATGATACGCAGTAAGATGATGTATTATCAGCTCTATCTCTCTTATCAGGAAAGCTTTTGGTGACTGTTGTAGGATTATTTAAAGTATACTTTTCATATCACAAAATATTAAAGAGACAGATTTTCAAAAGCATATTGTTTATATCATGCAGAAATCTATGTCCAGTGGGTCCAGCAGAACACTGAAATACGTGCTCCAGAAAGTGCTTAAACACTACTAACCTTTGGCTCTGCTGGTAGAAAACCCAACCAGTGCACTGATGGTTGAGTCAAGTGTCAACAGCCTAGATTTTAGAGGAGGAAGAACCGGCTGCACAGAATAGTGTTCATAATCTCGCAGGCTGAAACCCAGCACCTCTTCAGCAGCTCCTAATATCTGGCAACAGTTAGTTATGATTATTTACCTGGCCATAATGTGCAGTAATTGTATCATAGATAATTCAATGATACACTGGACTACACAATATTTATATAACAAATTTAAATCAGAAGTTGCCAAATAATTATTAGGCCCTTACTATTTGTAAAACACTGGATGAGTAGCTGGGAATGCAAAATTGCATATATGAGTCTATTTCCGAAAGACACCGTAATTTGACTAAGGGATCAATGGAAAAAAATTTTAAGTCTTTCATGGTTTTCATAAAGCAAAAATTAGCATAAAAAAACTAGGGAAATAGGGGCTTCCATTGCCTTCTTTGCACTACTGCTTGGGACAGTTCTCTTTCAAGGAAGACTCCTGAAGTCATCTCTTTTGGTTCTGTCTCATTTGTGGTTCCCCCCTCGCAATCTTACTGCAACCCAATCTCAGTTAAGTCTTGATTCTATGCCTGTCGTGCCCATCTACCTGTATGAAGTGATGCTTTGGACAGCCCCTGTGATTTTGGATGCTCTCTAACCAGTCACCAATCCAGCCCAATCCTACATCTAGCTCTATTTCCTTAATGTAGACAAGACCAGAATTCTCAGCCTCCCTGCTCACATGGGAGGTTCATTTGGACAACTTGTTTCATCTCACACACCAACAGTGTTCAATAATTGGTTATTGGATAAAGAGATGAATATGATAATATCTAAATTTTATGGTATTTATACTCCAGCTTTAATTGACTGTGTTTCTTCCTGAGTTTCCTGAATTTCTACAGTGATATATTTCGTATTTTCCTTTTTGTTTTTATTTAAGAATTCACACACTGTAAAATGACTTCTTACCTCAGAGTAAAAGATGATTATGCATATAAGAATGGATGCTAAGAAGTTTTTTAAAATTAATTAATTAATTACTTTATGGCTGCGTTGGGTCTTCTTTGCTGCGCATGGGCTTTCTCTAGTTGCGGTGAGCGGGGGCTACTCTTCATCGGGGTGTGCGGGCTTCTCATTGCGGTGGCTTCTCTTGTTGCGGAGCCTGGGCCCTAGGTGCGTGAGCTTCAGTAGTTGTGGCTCGCAGGCTCCAGAGCGCGATCTCATATGTTATGGCGCACGGGCTTAGTTGCTCCGCGGCACGTGGGATCTTCCCGGACCTGGGATCGAACCCGTGTCCCCTGTGTTGGCAGGTGGATTCTTAACCACTGCACCACCAGGTAAATCTGGTAAGAAATTTTTTACACTATGGAAACTATCTAAGTCTAGAGGAGCTGATGGCCCTGAAACTCTATTGTTTACTCCTGAGACCATTTCCTTCAGCCTTTGAATTGAAATGCTGCTGCCCTGACCCTCTGGCTGTATCCAATCCTGGGTTTCCTGGTGCCGTGCATATTGATGTTCTGCGGGTATCTAATCTCACGCTAGCACTATTATGTGATTTACCACATTGGATCTCAGCTTGGTTCATGTTTTGAATGCAGTGTGGAGGGCAGAGATAGTAATGTGCTATGCTTATAACAGGCATTGTCTGCTGTATGAATGAGACTGTATACAGAAAACTTAGAAGAACTGATTTTTGTTTACTTGTTATGTAACTTCATCCCCTTTTTCATGTCTTTGTATGTTTTAAATTTATCTAAAGCTTATAGCACATGACAACAACTCACAGAGGTTTTCCTGGAAGTCTTACTTAGCATAATCATTTAGACTCTTCAGTATGTCATCCAAAACAGAAAATTGCCTCTTTCTTCCCAGAAACTAAACAGTAACAAATCATTCCTTATGTATAAAAAACTGGATTTTACTCACTTTCCTCCTTACTCCACAGATGTGGAGGACTTTTTATTTTCAGGTTAATTCATAGTACTTTGGGTAAGATCACACATTCTGAAATTCATGAGGTTGAAACTCAAGTCAATTTCTATGCTTAGCTCTTAAAAAATTTACTTGAATCCAACCTTGTAATCCGCCCCCCCAAACTTCCAGTCTATCCTTTAATGCACAAATAAGGTATATTTTGGGGACTTGTTGCTCTGACAGAATTTTATGGTGAATAACATTGGCCATGTACTGTTGAAATGAACATTTTTCCCATTAGTATATTATGTAATAGGCTACAACCTCAGATTGAACATCTGTACTATGGAAACAACACGCATACAATTTTGAGTTCAAGTAATGTTAAATCTATGTTCTCCAAAGTCATAGTCTCTTTCATAATAAATGACATACAAATGTAAACTTTATTATGTACCTAACAGCTACAAATCTATTATTATTTTGACCCTACAATAAAATTTCCTTATGACGATGTCATTGTTTTAAGTGTGTAATATATCCAGTATACTGAGGGTCAAAGAGCAGGCTGCCTCTTTTGTTCTCTCTTTTTCAGCATTTTGTGGACAATTATTTCCTTCTTTCTGTTAGCTTTGGGTTTGATTTGCTTTTCTTTTTCTAGTTCTTTAAGGCATAAAGTTAGATTATTGATTTGAGATCTTTTCTATTTTTTTCATATGGGCATTTATAGCTATCAGTTTCCCTCTGATCACTGCTTTTGCTGTATCATGTAAGTTTTGGTATGTCATGTTTTCATTCATCTCAAAGCATTTTCTAATTTCCCTTGTGATTTCTTCTTTGACCCATTAGTTGTTTAAGAGTGTGTTATTCAATTTCCACATATATGTGAATTTTCCAGAGTTCCTTCTGTTACTGATTCCTAGTTTCACTCCACTGTGGTTAGAGAAGATACTTTGTATGGTTTAAATCTTTATAAATTTATTGGGACTTGTTTTGTGGCCTAACATATGCTGTGTCATGAAGAATGCACCATGTGCACTTGAGAAGAAAGTGTATTATTCTGTTGTTGGGTAGAGTGTTCTATTGATGTCTGTTAGGTTGGAATATTATTTTTGACAAAGGTTCAAAAGCAATTCAGTGGAAAAAGGAAAATATTTTCAACAAATAGTGCTGGGCAATTAGATATCCATATTAAAAAAAACAAAAAAACAAAACACTTCTCTCCACATCCGGCACAATATACAAATATTAACTCAAAATGAATCACACACAAAAATATAAAACCTAGAACTATAAACCTGTAGAAAAAAAGTAGGAGAAAATCTTTGCGACCTTGGGTTAGGCAATCATTTTTTAGAATTGACACCAAAAGCATGGTTCATAAAAGAACACATTGAAGAACTCGACTTCATAAAAATTTAAAACATCTACTCTTCACAAAAGAAGATATATACTGGGAGAAAATATTTGAAAATCATATATATGATAAAGAACTTGTATTCAGAATATATAAGAAACTCTAAAAGTGTAATAAGGAAACAAAAATACCAATTAAAAAACAGGCAAAAGATTTGAATAGACACTTCATCAAAGAAGTTATATAAGTAGCAAATAAACACACAAAAATATACTCAATATCAGTAATGTAGTCATTAGGGAAATACATATTTAAACCACAGCGATTAGCACTACATACTTCTTTAAATTGCTAAAACTTAGAAGTCTGACCACACCAAGTGTTGGTGAGGATATGGAGGGACTGGAATTCTCATACACTATTGACACAAATGTAAAATGGCACAATTACACTGGAAAACTATTTGACAATGTTTTAAAAAGTTAAACATGACCTATCATATCATCTAGCCATTCCACTTCTAGTTATTTACACAAGGCAATAAAAACATATGTTCTTACAAAGACCTACGCATGAATATCCGTAGCACCTTTATTTGTAACAGCCCAAAACAGGAAACAACCTACATGTTCATCAATAGTCAAATGGATAAACAAATTGTGGTATGTTTATATAATGAAATACTACTCAGTAATAAAAGGGAATGAACCACTGATATATAGAGCACTGACAAATCTCAGAATAATTATGTTGAGTGAAAGAAGCCAGACAAAATGAGTACACGTTATTTGATTCCATTCATGTAAAATTCTAGGAAACATTAATCTATACTGACAGAAAGATCAGTTGTTTGTTGGTCTCCTGGATTTGGTTGTGGGAGAGAGGAGCAGAGAGGGCTGATAAAAGGGCTCAAGGGAACTTTCTGGAGTGATGGATATGTTCACTACCTTGATTGTGGTTATGGATATATATATATATGTGTGTATATATATATATATATATATATATATATATATATATATATATATATATAAAATTCCATGCAAAAAATAGTTTATTGTATGTCAATAAAACCTCAACAAAGATGTTTAAAAAATAATAAAACAAATGGGATCATGTCACTTCTCCGGTTAAAATTCTTCAGAGCCTCCATAGCCTAAGACAGAAGCCAGCCCCCTGGCACAGCATATAATATTTGTTATGATAGAGTCTCCTGTAATTCCTCCACATACAACTTGTGTTCCTACCATAGAACAACTTGGAGTTCCCCCAAGAAACTATCATTTTTTGAACCTCCTCATTGGGAAAACTCTGTTTTTTGCTTGGTTTAAAGCTTCTACTTCTTTCACACATCAGGCAGACACCTGCTTATACCGTTAAGACTCAGTTCAATCACTTTTGTTGAGCCTTCTCCCCAGTTCACTAAGGAGCTATGTTCTGCCTCTTCTGTAATCCCATTACACCCTGTACAAGCCACTGTGATTACACTCTTGATGGGTTGAAATTATTTGTTTATCTTTTAATCTCTTTTCCATTAGATCGTGAGTTCCTGTGGGACTCTGCTTTATTTGACTTTCTCCTCAACAGGTAGTGGAATTCAAAAAATTTTTGTTAAATAAATGTATGATCTCATAACCAATAAGGTACAAACATAAATTATATAAAACGATGATACACAAAAGCCAACTACTGTTACTGTCCTGAATATATCCTGAGGATAAAAATCATCCCAGGGGCCATCAAAGCATCTTGCACAGAAAGAAGAAATAAGTTTACATCATACTTTCCATCAATAAATTATTCCATAGTCTCTATCATCTAGATTTGTATCTCTCTCTGAACTCAGTGAGATCTAGATGTTCATACATCTCAATTATCCTAGTTCTCACATTACTGAAGTTAAAACAGTTATTTGATTATAATATTGCCAGTGTTTTTAAATGGGAAATAAATCTATAAAACTGTTAATAAAGGTATAAAACTGACTTAAAAGCAACTTTTTACTCTAGCAGTAATAGTATAATTAAGTTTTAATTCATTTTGTCATGTTTTCTTTGGGTAATCTTAAAACAACACAATGCTTTAAAAATATTTCCTGCTTCCTGGTTTTTCCACTTTGATTTTATATAATGGTTGCTCTTTCTTAATTAAAAAGGCTGCTGGAGGATAAAGCGGTGGTAATACAATCAGGTCAAACTTTTTCAAATTTCTTTCTTTATTGCTTTCTACCTTAATGAAAACATTCTCACACTAAGCCGTAGTGATATAAAGAACAACATAGCATTGCATTTCGCATTATAGTCTAAATCAAAGAAAACAATTTTGTTGCTCTCTAAGGAATCTGAAGGCAAGTCTATAATTTTTAACATTTGGATTTGACACAGAAATATCATTCTTACAATTAAATTTGCTAATAATTGCATTATAAATATTTTCACCTATTGAATCATGTGGGCAAGTCACCTTCTCTTCAATTAAAAGGCCTAATGACTGGTGACTGGGAAAATTCAGAAGGGGCAAAATTACATGACCAGCTTCAGAAGACAGACTCCTAATCCAATTGATTATGCCTCAGAGAGTATGTGAGTTCCTTTTCCATAGCTTAGCAATTCTTGTCTGCTCAGCTTTAAATAACTATGAAATCCAGACCGGTGGAACTACTCCAATCTGTGGTCAGTGTGATTAATTCAGAGCACTTTGGCACAGTAACAAAGTCAAGTGTTTCTCACTGTGAGAAATTCTCAACTTATTTCATGGATAAGATAGAACAGATTTGGAAGTACACTGCATCTATGGGAATAGCATTAGTGACACATGGTAAGGGAGGGTCTGGAAAAGCACTACTATTGCTGCTGGTTTATCATACAGTTTCACCAAGTGCTTTGAGGTCTTGAGGAATTATAGCCAGCCAATGAGGGAATAAAGGCTTGAAGTTCATTATACCGGGGAAAGGTGACTCATTAATCAAGCACCAATGTTGACCCAGTTATTCACTGTATAGTGAGCATCTATTACATGCAGGGTGCTGCTAGGCATTCAGAGTATAGTGAGAAAGACACTGAGAGACCTATTTTTGGTCTGAGAGAATGTTTCTCAAGGCGTGATTCTAGAATGGTCTTCAGCAGAGCTGCCTATGTGTATGTCAATAACTTAGGCACCATCCAAGTTACTGAATAAGAATTTTGGATGGTTTGGCCTGGAAATATGAAGTTTAACTATTTTTCCAGCAATTTTTATGTATGCTAAAGTGTGAGGACCACTGCTCTTGAGTTTCCATTCAATGAAGAAATAGAACAAACTGACAAGCTACTATGATACATGGCATAATTTGATTTCTGTAACGAGAGAGTTAGAGACTGCTATTTAGATTTTTAAAAGGTGGGAGAGTATGCCTGGCAATAAGAACCTGAAAATATCTAAGAAAGAAGGAATGTTTGAGACAGACTTCCTAGGATAATATGCAGCATTTCTATAGTTGGCATTTGGAGGAGTCATGCTCTAGAGGAAGGGAAAAAATCTGTAAAAGCAGAGTGTGTTCATGAAATACTGAATTTTGATTAGTATTTCTCAACCTTCACATTATAATACCTGGGAGCTTTTAAAAATGCTGATGCTCAGGCTCAGACCTCAAAATTCTTATTCTATTTGTCTCTTGCAAGGCTTTGACATCACCTTTTAAAAATTTTTAAATTTTATTTTTATTATTTAAAATCAGGAAGATGAGGTGTTTGGCAAGGGGAAAAAGGTGGGTCTGGTGAGCAAAGACATGATAAATTTTAATTTGAGAGATTATTAGAATATTCAGGTGGTTAGTTCTGGAGTTCTGGAAAGAAGCTAGAGCACGTGGTGTTGACTTGAAAGGGGTTTTGAAAAACTTTGAGTATGGACGAAGAGAAAAATGCAATTAGGATTTAGAGAGGCAGGAAGAGAAACAGACATGGAAGTGTTTAGAAGTACAGCAGAAGACTCAAGGCATAATCACCAAGGTGGAGGGAAGAAAGAGTTTTGAGAGAATTTGGGTGATTATTATGATGACCAGCTATAATAATCAATCTTAGCTTCACATTAGAATCGCGTGGTAGTTGGGCACGTTTGAGAACTGCTGACTACGGAGAAGTTGAAAAAGATAGGGATAAAGGAAAGCTTCGGAATTGGGTGATTAGGAGATCACTGGTGATTTTTGAAAGAACAGTTTCAATTTAACATTTGGGGTTGAAAGCCAAATAGCAAAAGGGTTAAAGAATGGGAGATAGTAAAAAAGGAACTCTTGTTAGATCACACTGTTTTAGAAGAACATTTTGAAACAAAACCAAGCCAATTTTTTATACTTTCTCAAAACTAATTTAGAGAAAATAACTATATTCAGAAAATATCACTGAAAAAAAATCAAACCAGTCCATGATCTGCTAGGCTTCTGTGACTAATTATCACAGGGCACAGGGCATGGATGAAGCAAGAAGCTTGGGATAATATGTCAAATTTGGGGAATGCCTTTGTTTTTTTATTATTATTTTATAATGGAGTATAGTTGATTTACAATGCTGTGTTAGTTTCAGGTGTACAACAAAGTGATTCAATTATACCTATACATATATCTATTCTTTTTCAGATTCTTTTCCCATATAGGTTATTACAGAGTATTAAGTAGAGTTCCCTGTGCTATACAGTAGGTCCTTGTTGATTATCTATTTTATATATAGAAGTGTATATATGGTAGGGAATGCCTTTGGATGGAAATGATAGATGGAAATGGTTCCCCAATGTCCTCCATGGTGTTTCCCCACTTTCTTCCATATGTATAAAATCTTTTCTCCTTTCCATTTTCTCTATTGCCTTGTTGCTTTCTTACATAGTAAAGCAAAGTAATCAAGTAAGCTGGAGAATCTCCAGTAAGCTGGAGACTGAGAAGTAATTTAACTTTAAATATCTTCTACCACTAAGTTTGTCCTTGATTGAAGCATATCTTTCTTATTTCAATGAAATCTTCATTTTGATGTAAAGAAGAGAAAAACATTAAAATTTACCTTATTTTCTGGCAAATATCTACATAAAATGTATATTTGAAGTTTGGTGCCCTTGCATATTTTGGTGTACTAGGGTCACATCTACACTTTTCCTTCTTTTGTTTTGTCTTTTATGCTTAGACTTAGAACCCGTATAAGTCAGAAAATAACAATTCTTGAATTTAAGTGAAAGTATCATTGATGTTATGGATGGTAGTCTCATGACTGTTGATGTTTCTAGTATTTAATGACCTTAAATTCTGAATTTACTTCAAACTGCTTCCTCTTTCCTGGTTTGCCTAGAAAGCTTTCATTTCTGTTTTCCTCTTCTTTCTCCTTTTTCCTTTAAAAAAATTTTTTTTCTGGCTTATCCCACCAAAACACCACACATATATCTCTCTTATTCTCAATTTTTCTTCTGTTTTGGCAGTCAATGATGAGTATTTAAGGGAGAGGGATTAAGGCAGCATAAAAATACAACTACCTCCTTTTTTTGAGGAACCTCAATACCATTTTTCACCGTGCCTGCACGACATTACCCCTCCACCAACAGTGTACAAGGTCCAGCCTCTCCAATGCTTGTTATTAATATGTATATATATATATATATATATATTTTTAATGATAGCCATCCTAACAGGTGTGAGGTAATACCTCATCATGGTTTTGATTTACATTTTGCTGATGATTAGTGATGTTGTGCATCTTTTCATATACTTGTTGGCCATTTGTGTGTCTCCTTTGGCGAAATGTCTATTCAAGTAGTTTTCCAATTTAAAAAATGAGGTTATTTATCAAAAAAATTGAAAATAGACCTACCATATGATCCAGCAATCACACTTCTGGGGGTGTATCCCAAAGAATTGAAATTAGGATCTCAAAAAGATACCTTCATTCCCCTGTTCATGGCAGCATTATTTACAATAGCCAAGATACAGAAATAAGCAAAGTGTCCACTGACAAATTTATGGATAAAAAAATGTCATATATATTTACGATGGAATATTAAAATTCTGCCAAATGTGACAACATGGATGAACCAGGAAGACATTTGGCTAAGTGAAGTAAGCCAATGACAGAAGGACAAACACTGCATGATACCATTGCATGAGGTATCTAAAATAGTCCAATTCATAGAAAAAGAGAGTAATATGGTTGGCAGGGGCTGGGGGAGGGGGAAATAGGGACTTGTTCAACAGGCATAAGGTTTCAGTTATACAAGATGGACAAGTTCTAGAGATGTCTTGTAAAACATTGAGCTCATATTTAACAATATTTCTTATGCACTCAAAAATGTGTTGAGGGTAGAATTTATGCTGTGTTCTTATCACCACTGCAGCAAAAATAACATCAACAGAAAGTAGTGAGAAAAACATCCACATAATCTTATTCAAAACTATATTTTTACCTTACAGTTTTATTCAAAAGTCAGTAAAAATTTGTTATAGAAATAGCAACTCTTTCTAGAACAATCTTTTTAGCCTTTATGGCCACCTAGTAGAGCCAGGGATGGGCATATAATCCAATTTGACTCTTTTTCCTTCTCACTTTCTCTCCTCTGCATTGTAGATGAGAAAGCACTTATCCTTAGGATTATGTGCAGCAAATCAAAGTATGAAGTGGGTATAAGGGGAGATAAAACATATAGATAAGATAACCATGCTTCCTCTAGAACTGCCTCAGTCACATGAGCGAACAAATACCCTTTATTTTTTAGGCCAGTCTGAGTCGAAATTTATGCTATTTGCAACCAAAGCACTCTTCTAGAATAGAAGAAAAATCAACGGACTAGGAATCCAGAGACTAAGAAAATATTAGCTGAGTGAATAGATTTTCAAATTTTCATTATCTCCCTGTGTGAACTTGGGCAAATCACATTATTTTAGTGTCTTTGATTATAAAATAAAATGTTAATGAACATTTCTCTAAGATCACTTCCCACTAAAAATAACTATATATTTTCTATGAAGGTAACTGTAAATATTAGCTACTATTATTAACATCAATTTCATATTTGAAAGACTATTTCTTTGCATGTTTCTGTTTTTCAATTCTCTTTTTCTCCTTGTTTCATTGAGCATCAGCATTTTACAGCAAATTAACCATGATAAAAGTAATAAGCATTATATTTGTCAGGAAATATATTCCTTATAATATATTTCAACACTCCATTTTTGTATCATTAAAAACACAAGATACTTATTATAAAATTGTTAAACAAGAAGACATTTAATATTAAATCACAATAGAGATCTTACTGTTTCACTGTGTACTGAAAACTCCAGATCATTGCTTTCTGCAAGTGTATGAAATATATTGCAACATGTAACTGTTATATGAGTTGTAGAAATATCTGCTGCTTACCAATAACAACTGACTTCTAGGCTTGTTGCAACAGTTAGAATATTTTTTATTGTTTTATATTGTATTTCTTTTCTTTTGCTTATATGACAGAAAATTGATGACACTTAAATACTAAAATTATATATAATTGTTGTGTTGTTACCTAACAAAGGTTAAAACTGATAATTCTACTTCAAGGCTTTTGAATGGAAGGTTAATAATTGCACTTTATTCCCTTACTTAGAGAAACCAGTTAACAAGTTATGTAGAGAAAAGAGAATGATAACTTGAATGAGAAGAGTTGAGGAAGAGTTCCTTAAAACTGCAACCTATTAGGATTTCTACAAATGTCAGAAACAAATTCGTCTTGGATAATGTGGAGTATGTGTGAGGGTTTGACAGAGTTTGTAGTAGCTGCTATCAGGTTTAATTTGGAAATTGGTCAGACTCCTTAATGTGGTTGAAGAGGCCATTACTTAAAATGAGATAATAAACACAACTTCCTAAACTCATATTAATTTAAAGATTTCAGGACCCTCCCTAACCTATCAGCAGGAAATGAAAACACTAATTTGAAGAGATATGTGTACCCTTATGTTCACTGCAGCATTATTTACAATAGTCAAAGATATGGAAGTGACTTAAGCATCCAAGGATAGATGAATGGATAAAGAAGATGTGGTATATATATATGTAAAGTAGAATACTGCTCAGCTATAAAAAAGAATGAAATTTTGCCATTTGCAACAATATGGATGGACTTGGAGGATATTACACTAAGCTCAATAAGTCAGACAGAGAAAGACAAATACTATAAGATTTCACTTATATGTGGAATCTAGAAAACAAAACAAATGAACAAACAAGACAAAACAGAAACAGACCATAGATACAGAGAACAAACTAGTGGTTGTCAGAAGGGGGGATGGGGGGTTGGGCGATATAAGTGAAGGGGACTAAAAGTTACAAATGAGTCATGAGGATATAATGTACAGCATAGGGAATATGGTCAATGATATTGTGATAGCTTTGTATGGTGACAGATGGCTTCTAGACTTAACATAGTGATCATTTCATAATGTATATAAATGTTGAACCACTATGTTGTACACCTGAAACTAATATAATATTATATGCCAACTATATTTCAATTAAAAAAAGATTTCAGGATCCTCTCTATAAGTGTGTGACATCAAATCCTAATACCTGCTCCAATTTTATCTGAACTCTTGTTTTTTCCTTCAAAATGATGATTCTGGTCCAGTTCTTAAATACTGTAATTTGTGGCATTCGAAGACTGTAAATCAACTTGAGACAACTCTGAGCTTTGTTCCCTTTGGGTTACAAGCAGGCTTCTAACATATGATTATATTCAGAGTCAAAACTCTAATATTTATCAAGGAATTAAAGAACTACAATAGGGACTTCCCTGGTGGCGCAGTGGTTAAGAATCCGCCTGCCAAAGCAGGGGACACAGGTTCGAGCCCTGGTCCGGGAAGATCCCACATGCCGCGGAGCAACTAAGCCTGCGTGCCCCAACTACTGAAGCCCGCGCATCTAGAGCCTGTGCTCCGCAACAAGAGAAGCCACCGCAATGAGAAACCCGTGCACCTCAACGAAGACCCGCTCGCCTCAACTAGAGAAAGCCGCGCTCAGCAACGAAGACCCAAGGCAGCCAAATAAATAAATAAATTTATAAAAAAATAAAACAAATAAAGAACCACAATAAAGAGGTAACTACCAGCCCTCTGTTGTCAAATTCAGTCAGATGGAAGGTGATTACACATGTAGTATAAATATAAAATGGATGCTTAAAAATCATCAGTTAATCTCCTAATACTTGAAATTTTAGTGTGAAATGTCATTCCCCAAATATTATGAGCAGAGAGGCTCAACAACTATAAAAAATGTGGAATATAGCTTTTAAAAGACACAAATAATTCTTTACATCTTGGCAAAAATAAATCATCAGAGAAGCCATGGCTTCAAGTAAAGGCCGTGGCCATATGAAGTGTTCTTTTCATTGCTTATTCACGGAGAACCTGTTTTCAATTGCTCTGTCCAAGTAACAATTTTTTGGTTATAACATAATGATGTATTCCATTCAGTGATCTTCTTTTTGCTTTATGTTCTAATTCCCTAAAGATAAGGAGAGAGCATCTAGAACGTATCCTAAGGTCTAACTTACTTACGTTTTTATTCTTATTTAAGAAACATTACTGCTATACCGGCCAAGGATTACAGTGCAACTAACATAATATCTTCCCAAGCTATTATTCAATTGAGAAACGATATGAAAACTTTAACAATATTACAAGTTCTTAAAACATTTATAAAGAGCCCTATGACAGAATTGCAGCTTGAAGGAGGGAAAAATTACTTAAAATGTTTTTATTTCACCAGAAAATGCAAATTCAGAGGCATTTGCATAATTATGTTTAAAGACAGGTTTATAGCAGGGCTCTGAAATAGAAGAGAGATCAATTTTGGTGCAGTATGTGCTTAAAAGAGATCTCATCAGGACTCTAGCCAAGGTAGACTCTCCATGTCCCCTGTAACAGTAACTGAATATGGTTTGAAGAATGAGGGGTAGGAAAATTAATCTATGGTGATAGAAGTCAGAATAGTGGTTACTTTTTGCAGAGGGCAATGACTAGAATGGAGCTTGAGTGAGGCTTATGGGTTCAAGTAACGTTGAATAACTTGATCTGGGTACAAATTACATAGGTGTGTTCATTTTGTAAAAATTAATGGAACAATTCACTTAAAACTTGTGTACTTTACTGTATGTTATATTTCAGTAACAAAATTTACCAGAAATATGGAGGTACATTCTAAAAGACAACTGACCTGGATTCTTACAAAAGTCATCAAAAAAAACAAAACAAAACAGAAAACAACCAGATGCAGTGTATGTATGACTCTTGACTGGATCTCGGATTAAAAGGAAAATAGCTATAAAAGTCTACTGGGGATATGTGAATATGGAATGGATAGTAAGTTCTATCATGAAATTATTGCCAAAAATTTTCTTAGGTGTGATACGGTATTGTTATATGGTTCTTAGGAAATGCTCACTGATGTAATTAAAGTGTCAGGGTGTCTGCAGCTCACGTTCAAATGGTTCAGAAAAAGGTGCGTGAGTGTGTATGTTGTCTGTATGTGTGTGAGTGTGATTCTGCATGTGAGTGCGTTTGTGTGTGAGGGTATGTGTGAGTTTAACAGTGTGAGAGAGAGAGAGCAAATGATAGCAAGTGAGATGAAATTTTAACAATTGCTGAATCCCAGTGTAGAGTATAATTTTCTTTCAACAGTTCAGTATTGTAAAAAAAATTTCCAAATAAAAACGTGACTTCAAAAAAAGGTTAGGAAGAAAAGGGAAAAAATGATCACCTGACCTAAATCTTCAGTCTCGAGATTCCCACTGAACTGTTCTGAGGACCAAGATGAAGCTGCAAGTACGGTAGAAGAATGTGGAAATAATGGGGGCTGAGACGTTGGAAGAGTTATATCCCTACATACAGAGCTCCTGAACACTCACCGTCCTAAATTTTATTTTTATATGGCACACATTTAGAAAATTTAGGAGTGTCCTGGAAAGTTGTAACAGCTGGTGTGCTAGTGTTGGGCCCCGGGGCTGGGGGTGGTTGAATGTCTGAGGAATTCCGAGGCCTCTGAGAGAAGCCTGTTTCAGAGAAAGGCCCCAAACTGCCTAGGGACCCACAGTGTGAGAAACAGGCCACTGGACTGGCCCTGACAGATGTTATGAAAGGGTGGTGTTAAGTGCCTTTTTCAGGATATTAAACCAGCATCCTAACTGGCAAAAAAATGAATTGTCACTGACATTATGTCAGCCCATTGGAGACCCTCTCTGCTACTTTCCGTGATCTGGGAACCATTATACATGGTAGATCGATAGGGTCCAGAGCAGGAATTTAAATAATCATTTCTAATAAAACCTATTGTAGACTGTTGGGGCCAGAGGATAGAGACAAGTCACAAAACATAATGTGTTTAAAGCCGCTCTCCCTCCCTTTCTCTCTTCTTTAAAGAGGGGAATAATGGAAGCGAGATCTGGTGATAAGGCACAAAAAAGGCCTTTCGGTCCTGGCCAATCTGCTTAGCTAATGGCTGTAAACTGACACCCCTAATGAAATAAAAATGTCTCAGTTCAAGTGCATAGCTGCACAATTGTTAACAACCCTGAACTCTGGCTGTGATCCTGGTGACGGGTACTAAGTAACGCCCTGACAATTTCCCATGACTCTTCCTTCCTCTCAGCCCCTGCCCATTGACAAGCAAATAAAAGAATCCTGCAGCAAATTAAAGGACGGTAGCATCAGGGATTGAGGCCAGGGAAACAGTGGAGTGTATCATTTTTATCTCTCCTGTCTGCTCGTGACAGTTGACTGCTTGTTTTTCCTATGGAGTCCTAAGGCCCGGGATGGGTCATTGGCGGCGGGGGAGGGTTCTGATGGGCATGGGCTTTTTACGAAGGTGCAGGTGGGGTAGAGACACAGAGGTTTGTGCAGCCTGGAGGCTATCCCAGCCCCTCATTCTGCCCTCAGCCTCCTGTTGCCGAGCTCCTCTGAGCTCTGGGCTGCAGACGGCAGGCGGAGGAAAAACCCTGTTCGAATGTGCTAAGACTAGATGGCTGCGGTTAGAATGGTTTCCCCTGGCTCCCCCTCACAGCTTGCAGTTGTCTGATTTCAATCAGTGGCAGTTCCCTCCACATGTCCAGCCATCAATCTTCCGCCGCCCCTGGATGAGCGTGGCACAGCACGGGGCATGTTCCAGTTAAAAAATAGCCTTTGCCACAGCTTTCCTTCTTCAGCCACTGATAAGTCTGCCTTTGATATTTTTATTAAAAAAGAAAGAAAACACATTGGGAAATAGGTTTCATTTCTTACAGCCCGGACCAGAGCCCCTGAGGTGGAGGAGGATTGAGGCCTGTTGAGGGGGGACCCTAGGGAAGGGGGGCTGAGGTCTACCTTTGAAATTCCAGCCTTGTGCCAGGTGGGAAAGAAGGGCTCACTCCTGAACAACGGAAGCCCTACACTCCTTGAGAGTGCTTCCATCACAATGATACACAAGGGCATCTTTTCACAAGCAACAAACCAACATCACACTCTTCCTCCAAGGAGGAACATGCGTTTTAGGGAGAAACCTGGTTTTGAGAGACAGAATTTGAAAATAAACTGTGATCTCGCCCTTGACCTTTTTGTCATGCTCCCCGAAGGTTTTGATAGCGCCTTTGATAGACTAGCCGACTCTCCTCCTTCACTGCAGGCTCGGCGGCAGGAAGGCAGGCGGTGTGGGAAGTGGTGAGTGTCACTCCCAGAAAGGCTCTCCTGGCCGGCCTCCAGGAGATGCCTGCCCACTGAGTCACCTCCAAGAGACGACACAGTAAACATTCTGTAGCCAGGTTCCCAGTGCCTATTTTAAAATAGACTGTTTCAATCTTCTTATCATCAGGGGTCCACCTACCTTCCTGGCAGAGTCATTAGAGAACCTTCTGGAAGTATAGTAAGGTAGCCACCCGATCCCTGCATCTCCACGCCTCCAGCCCTCCGTTTATCTGTAAGGCTAAGGAGAGGTGAGTCTGGGTGAGGTTCCTTCCAATTAGTTTTTTTGTTTTTTGTTTTTTTTTTATTGGAGTATAGTTGCTTTACAATGTTGTGTTAGTTTCTGCTGTACAGCAAAGTGAATCAGCTATACGTATACATATATCCCCTCTTTTTTGGATTTCCTTCCCATTTAGGTCACCACAGAACACTGAGTAGAGTTCCCTGTGCTGTACAGCAGGTTCTCATTAGTTATCTATTTTATACATAGTATCAATAGTGTGTCTATGTCAATCCCAATCTCCCAATTCATCCCACTCCCCCCTTTCCCCCTTGGTAACCATATGTTTGTCCTCTACATCTGTGTCTTTATTTCTGCTTTGTAAATAAGATCATCTATACCATTTTTTTTAGATTCCACATATATGCGTTAATATACAATATTTGTTTTTCTCTTTCTGACTTCCTTCGCTCTGTATAAATGAGGTCAGTCATCCATTGCTAGGAGGGACTTTCAAGATATCAAGCCTTATATCTGGCAATATAAGAATGGAATTTAAAGTAAAAGATGACCTCTCTGCATCCCAGCCTCTCATGCCTAATATTCTTTGGAGGTGGAGGCGTAGATTATAAAATCATCTGCCATCCTTATGGTGTATAGGGCTTCCAGAAGTGGCTCAAGAGCCTAAGAACATTGTTGGAACATTAGAAAGGAAGAGGGGAGGGTTTCTAAATAGTGCAGTAATTTGAGCTGAACAAATCTGTAGGTCAGGGAGCAATTCTATTTTGGAAAATCTTAGAAATAGCAACAAAAAATCCAGGACTTGAGGAAATGTTAGGAACTTTTTTGAGGCATCTGGTACTGGGTATGCTCCAAATAAGGGTTCAAGGACACAGTGAGTCTTCTGCCCTGTGCAGGACTACAGGCAATATTTATGGAAGGCATCCCCATTTCAAAGGACTAATTCACATTAGAGAAGGGAAGGTGAGTCATCACAGCTCCAAAAGGACATGAAGGATGCAGTCTCTTCATTAAGTACCAGTTAAATGGTTCGGCCATCTGGTTAAGCCTTTCATCAGAGATTAACTGAATTCACTGACTTCCCCCACTTGCTGGCTTGCCATAGTCCATAAAATTTTACTAGTTCTGAAATTTTAAATTGTTCAATGAATGAATGAAATTGTGGTTTGTGTTGGTAGTGATGATTAGGGTGCCTATGGTTTAGGACATAAAGTCTAGAATAGAATAAAAAAATGATTCATTTACTCAGCAAATCTTTGGGAGAAGTCTGCCATGTGTTAGGCAATGTTCAGTTGGGATAGAGTAGAGAGGAATAAATATTTCATGGAGTTTTTATGCTAGAGGAGGATACAATTATTTATATGATGAGAAGGAGTGAGCCAGAGAAACACCTGGGAGAGGAAAGTTTTGTGCTGAGAAACCAGCCTGCGTGTGTGAGAAGAAGCAGGCAAGCCGGTGGTGGAGTGACCATCCATCCCAGTTTGCCCATCACTGAGGGGGTTCTCAGGACTTTCAGTGCTAAAATAAGGAAAGTCCTGGGCGAACTAGGAAGGATTGACCACTCTCTGTGTTTCTGGACATGTCAAATGAGAAGATGACTTTGGAGAGTAGGGCATGAGATCATGTGGTCCCCTAGAGGCCATGGTCTGGAGTTAAATTTATTCAGAGTTTGATGAGAGGCTTTTGTAGGATATCTGTGGGTCCAAGGCTCTTATTCCAGAAACCATTCCTATCACATAATGACATTGACACTTTAATGATTTATTATTCAGTATTGACTGTATATGGGGTTAGATTAGCAATGTTCTTATGGGTGCTTTCATTGTAAGGAATTTTGGAAAAGTAAAAAATATACCAAGTTTGGAGTTGGAGTGATCCAGCTTTGTAATTTACTGAAGTTGCTACAAAGGCTCCAGCGATAGAATGGGAAGAAGGAGAGGGTCATGGCTTTGGTATGAAGACTTTAATATTGCAGATCTTCATCTCCCGGTGGGATCAAGGGAGGGAAGATTTGTTTTGGGGGGATTAAATTTATTTATGGGAAAAAAGTTGGTTTGACTTATTGTATAAGGACTTCATCTGTGAGACTTTTATAATGAGAGGGGTTGTATTATTAAATTTTATCAAGTGGCAGGAAATATCAGACACTCTATGTTGGCATTGAGTTACTTAAACTATGTTGTAATCTGTGCTCATTGTATAACCCTTTCTGGTGAGTCTGGGTAGACTTAGAGCAGAGCATAAATCAAGATGGAAAATAGAATGGAAGGTAACAATTGGAGATACCGTGTAATGTTACCTTGGGGGAATATTCGTATCCTGTATTTGCCCCTACCAGAAGTTTCTGGAGGCGACATTAAACAAGCATTCATCAAAGCCCTTGGGAAGTGAACTGACCATTTCATTGGTCCTCTGTGGCTACACAGTGGCCAAAGACTAGGGAAAGAGCCCCGCAATGATGGTGGTGGGACATTCCTGACACTTTGTTAAATTCGTTTCTCAAGGGAAACAACCTTACCTCTAGTTGAATGCTGGATTGTTAGTTCACACGCCCATCACCTTTTAAATGAATGCAGGAACTTCCTCCTTATTGGTCTCCCAAATTCCATTCTTGTCCTCCTGGAACCTGTTCTCAGGAGAACAGTCATAGTGATCTTTTAAAACAAATAAGTTCATATCTCACCTTGCTTAAAAGTCTGCCAATAGCATCCCATGATAGCAAGAATAAAATCCAAGCTCTTTCGTATGGCCTGCAAGGTCTTAACTCTTCCGACCACTGCCTTTTTCTCCAGACTCATGTTCTAACACTTTCCTCTGCCCTCAGTCCACTCCAGCCACTCTGGACTTCTTGCTCTTCCTCCAGCTTGTTTCCATTTTGAAGCCTTTATACTTGGTAGTCCCACTTCCTGGAATATTCTTCTCCAAGTCTTTGCTGGACTTATTCTTTCCTGTGAGGTTTGTATCACTTAATGTCACTCCCTTAGAGAGTCCCTTTGTGTCTCCAATATCTAAAAGAGCCACTGCCATCCAGTCACTTTCTATCACCTTAGCCTGCTTTATTTTCTTCATAGCACTGAGGAGCCATCTATTCACTTATTCAACCAGGATTTGTATAGCTTGAAATGCGGAAAGAAAAAAAAAAAATCATTTCCTCTCACTCTCTATAATAATCTCCCTAAAGAACTCTGATTGATGCTGCTTGGGTCATATGCCTAAACTGGGCTAAGTACTTTGCTTAAAGGGATAAAATTATGTGCCTACCCTTGTATTCAGGAAGTATAGTAATGCAATTGATGGCCCCATCATAATCACAGTATGAGGGAGAGGAAGCAGGACAGAAAAAATAAAAAAATAAATAAAACCAGATGTTTGCCATGATACAGTAAATATACTGTTACTCTGTAGAGGTGATGTAAGTTTCCTAGAGGTAGCTGATCAGAAGTCACTCAAGGAGCCCTTAATGACTTTTGATATGAACATGGCAATTTATAGTCAGGATTCTCCACTTTTATTTTTGGGTACTATCGAAAAGAAAACAAGCAAAATTAAATATAAAAGCATACATTTCATTTCTGATAACACTTGGAGTCAGAAAATTTCTAAAGCTTGCCAAAGTCGTAGTGTTTACACGGAAGCTGTAGAGAAGGAAGTGGAGAACAGTGCAGAGTCAGAACATGATGGTGGCAGATTTCTGAATGCATATCTACAATAGTGTTCACCAAACAACTTCATGAAGGGGACAGTTACACATGAGGGTCAAAATGTTTGCCTATATCTTCAAAAGAGGGTACAGAAACAGGAGTGAGCTAGTTAAAAGCAGAAACCACCATTTCTCATCCCTCACCACAGAGAATGATTAAGTCAGAGAAAGAGAAAGAGTTACAAAAAAGAATCATACAGAAAGCCATATCTTCATGAAGCAACGTAGGTTTGTAGTAACTGGGGATACGGCAGGATCTGTGTTATGAAGAAAACAAACAAACAAGCAAACAAATAAAACAGCTACTCTAGAGTGCTACCTTGTCCCACTCCACCTACAGGAAACTCTTAGTATAACAGGGCCACAAACACTGAATTTATATAATAATTAAAATAAAAAAAGAAGTAGTTAGCACACATCTATGCAGAGAAGCCATAAAAATAAAGGAGGAAACAAGCAACAAATTCTATTAACAAACCACTTGCCAGGTTAAAAAAAATGTTGTCATGGAACAGACTAAATTTTAAACAAATATTTTGCTATAGAAATTTTTTAAGTGAATGACGACAAAACAGAAGAGCAAGAATTTGGGGAATAGAAAAGAACTAATAGTAGCAATTAAAGTAGCATAATTCAATACGAACGTAGGAAAAATAAAAGCTTCAACAAATGAGGAAGGAGTTAGAAGGACCTCAAAAGTGAATAAAGGGCTTCCCTGGTGGCACAGTGGTTAAGAATCTGCCTGCCAATGCAGGGGACACGGGTTCAAGCCCTGGTCCAGGAGGATCCCACGTGCCGAGGAGCAACTAAGCCCTTGCGCCACAACTACTGAGCCTGTGCTCTGGAGCCCACGAGCCACAACTACTGAAGCCCACATGCCACAACTACTGAAGCCTGCAGGCCTAGAGCCCGTGCTCCACAACAAGAGAAGCCACCGCAATGGGGAGCCCACGCACTGCAACAAAGAGTAACTCCCGCTCGCCACAACTAGAGAAAGCCCACGTGCGGCAACAAAGACTCAACTTAGCCAAAAACAAATAAATAAATAAATAAATTTATTTTTCAAAAAAGTGAATAAACATTGGAGAAAAAACAGTAATGGACACATTAGAGGAATGACAAAAATAAACAAAATACAATTGAAATAGTTAAAAAGAATTAGAGAGAAAATGTTGGAAATAGAAAATAGGAAAAGGAAATATACCATATGCATAACTGCTGTCTACGAAAGAGGTAAAATGGAGTAGATCAAATATTGAAAGATACAATTCAAGAAAACATTTTAAAATAAAAAGCACTTGAATATAAATATAAAGAGCAGGTCAGCTGTTATGGATATTCAACACCTGAATATTTTTAGTAAAGTTACTAGACTTAAAAAAATCCTTTGTGCAGCTGGGAAAAGATATCACTCAAATGGGAGAAAAACAAATCATTCTTCTCTCATAGATCTTAACAGCAATATTTAACGTCAGAAGTCACGTGATATATGTATATCAAATACTAAACCATGAAAATAGAGAATCCATCTTATTTTCAAGTGCCCATAAACCTTTCACAGACATCAATCATACTGGACAAGACAGAAAATCTTAGTATACTCCGAAAAGTAAAAGTAATACAGAAAACATTACCTGATCACAATGCAGTGAAACTAGAAATTGACAAAAGCAACAAGAAAACGCACCCCCCCCAGGAAATTAGAAAGTTCTTAGCAACAACTTACTCAAAGAGAAAATTTAAAGATAAACATACCTTTATGACAAAGCCTAATAAGGACTATCCCTGTATTAGTTTTTGCACTGCATAATAAATTATCACAAATTTAGCAGCCTGAAACAACACACATTTAAAATCTCACATTTTCCATGGGTCAGGAGCCCAGGCACGGCTTAGTGGGGTTCTCTGCCATAAACATATCGTCTATGATGCATTCTTAAATGGATGCCTGATTAGGGAAAAATCTGTTTCCAAGATCATTTAGGTTTTCAGCAGAATTCACTTCTTTGTGGCTGTAGAATTCATGGCAATTTGCTTTTACAAAGCCATCAATAGAGGAAAAGATTCTAAAAAAATTTGTTAGCAACATGGGGATTTATTTAAGGTAATGTAAGTATGAGAGTTATATCCCATCACCTTTGCCATATTCTGTTGGTTAGAAGCAAGTCATGTATCCATCCCACAATCAAGGGAAGTTAATCATACAAGGACATCAACACTGGAAGTTCTCTTAAAGTCTGTCTACTATATCCTCTGACAGAAAACTGTATGGCTCTCTCATTTATGAATGTTACTGTAAAATTTTTGAATAAAATATTGACAAAAAGAATATAGCAACATCCTAAAAGAAGAGAATATTATAATCTAGTGAAGATAACTCCAGAAATGCAAGGATGGTTCAATAATGTAAATCTATTATTGATATTATAATACATTGTATTCATTGATCTAAAAGAGAAAAATATTATTTCCATAGATTCTGAAAAGATATTTAACATAATTCAATATCCACTCTTATTAAAAAAACAAACAAACAAACAAAACTTAAGGACTTAGTTAACATAACTTAATTGCTCCTTAACATGAGGGAGTATATCTTATGTAATAGCCAGCTAGATGATTCCCTCTAAATTAGGAAGAAGAAAGTACACTACAGTTATTCAAAATTATATTGGAGGTACCAGCCAATGTGAGTAAAGAAAGAAACCAGAGACATAAAAATTGGAAAGGAAGAAATAAAATGATTACCTTTTGTAAATGATATAAATATGTACCTGGAATGCCTAAGAGAGTTGATGGAAAGCTATTACAAACAATAATAGAATCCAGTTAGATAGCAGGGTAGAAAATAAATATAAACCAAGACCAAGCTCAGCTCTTACATAAATAAGATGAACATGGCCCCTTTCTTTTGTTCTTGTGATTCAAGACTCAAGCCACTAGTGTTCCACCCTCTTCAAGCACCAGCATCTCAATCTCACTCCATGACTTTAAAGACTTTCCTTTGGTTCTCCACACTTGATGGTAGTTACCACAATGCTGCATGTTCAAGGCCACACTGTTTATGACACCATATCTCTGTTCTCGCAAACCAAGGCCTGCAATTCAATTCCCTCAGGAAGACATCTCTGATTATGCTCAGCACATTCTCTGCATGCCACTGTTCTGCACGCCCGCAGCACCTGTGGCAGCAGTTTGTTGTGTCCTAATTTGTGTTTCCTTATATGTTGCTTGCTAAGTGTTAAGTGGTGTATGCTTTTTTTGCCCAAATCAAGATTTTGAGAATCTTGTCTCTTCTATCACCCACCATCCAGAGCACCTAGCTATAGTAGTCTATACCAAAGTATTCAAAAAATAATTCTTTTAAATTTTTAATCAGTTTTAAATATACGGAATATATTTCCATGGTTCAGACATTTTAAAAGATATAAAGGCATATAGTGAAGAGTCCTTCTTCCATCCTATTCTCTATCTTCTCAGTTCCTATAACCTCCTAGGCAACATCTATCACTATTTTCTTGTTTATTTTTCCAGAAAAATTTTATGCCTGTGTAAGCCAATAGTTATAACTCCTCTCTTTTCTTATCTTTTTTATATAAATGGTAACACAATATATTCATTTCTCTCAACCTTGCTTTATACCTAAATGGTATATTCCAAATATCTTTCCCTTAATATATAGAGTGCTTCTTTAATTTTTAAATTAGACATTTCATTATTAGTATATACTATCATTTACTTAACAACTACACTATTAGTAGACATTTATGTTGATTCCAATCTCTTCCTATTACTAATAGTGCCTTCCAATTGGCATATTAGATAGACATAGATTTGCATTAAGATTATAGATAGATAGATAGATAAATAGATTCACGATGAAATTATAAAGTCATGGCCTAGAATTACCTTGACTCTCTAAGATAACTTTTCATATTAGTGTTCTAATTCATAACGTGTTCCTGGAGAAAGTCTCACTAAAGGCTATCTCCCGTATTCTCCACCCCTGCTTGCACTTCAATTGTAATAGGAAAACAACCATTTTCAACAAGGAGGGGAATCACTCAAGGGGAGAACTAGCTTTATTCCCTTAATTCAGGATTGTGAAAATAGATAAGATAGGGGACTTCCCTGGTGGCACAGTGGTTAAGAATCTGCCTGCCAATGCAGGGGACACAGGTTCGAGCCCTGATCAGGGAAGATCCAACATGCCGCGGAGCAACTAAGCCCATGTGCCACAACTACTGAGCCTGCACTCTAGAGCCTGCGAGACACAACTACTGAGCCTGTGCTCTAGAGCCCGTGAGCTACAACTACTGAGCCCACGTGCCACAACTACTGAAGTCCATGCGCCTAGAGCCTGTGCTCCTCAACAAGAGAAGCCACTGCAATGAGAAGCCCGCACACCACAACGAAGAATAGCCCCCACTCACCGCAAGTAGGGAAAGCCCGCGCAGCAATGAAGACCCAACACAACCAAAAATAAATAAGTAAATTTATTAAAAAAAAAAAAAAAGATATGGTAGCTGATTTCATCTCTTCCTATAAAAACTTCTTCAGCAAGGATGATATTTCTGGACACTTAGGCAGATGATTCATGTGCACTGAGGCAATCAAAATAACTACAGTTGTGGACCATATATCATCATATTGATTAAGAGCTTGGACTTTGGAAGAGAATGGATACATGTATATGTATGGTTGAGTCGCTTTGCTATGCACCTGAAACTATCACAACAGTGTTAATTGGATACACTCCAATATAAAATAAAAAGTTAAAAAAAAAAAAAAGAGCTTGGACTTTGAAACCAGACTAATTCCACCTCTGACTTTGGGCAACTTATTAACTTATCTGCATTGCAGATGAATGCATCTGTAAAATGTGGATAATAGTCCCTATCCAGTATTTGAGAGTCACATTATATGTGTTAGTTATTATTATTCTTTTCTAATAAACATTAGCAAATATGTACTCATCGTTCATAATAAAAGCAAAATGCTTCCATTCTGCCTTCAGCTCCATAGAAGACACAGTTGAAGCAGACATGCTTAGAGTTTGCTCACATTGATACCTAGAGCTATCAAACTCGATTAGGCCCTATGAACCATTTGGTCAAGCTCACCAACCAGAAAGTGACATTTGCACCAATGGTTTTGCACAACCTCCATTTCTATATGCAGGCATAGGCAGAGGCTTACATTTATGTGTTTCCCTAGACTCCTGATTGTTCTATTTACACATAGTGATCTGCAACTTACTTGCTTCACTGTAATCCTCCCTAAGGATACCTTCTAAGCTATGGGATTGCTTCAGCACAGAGAGTGATAAAGCAACAAAGTCACCAAGAACTATTAAAATTGAATTGAAACTATGGTTTAAAATAATAGCAACCAGAGAATTCAAGCAAAGTTAATATATATACATATATATACATATATGTATATATCCCTCACTGTACTAAGCAAGGCCCATTGCAGAGACCCCCCTCCCAATCTCCTCTCAAATCACCAATAACACCGAGTCCATGATACAACTAACCTTTCCCTGGGAGTCTGAAGCTAAAATTAGAGACAGGACTGAGGCCACTGCTGCTGGTAATGATTACATGTTAATACTGATTTATTTCATTGACTGGTTACTGCCCATCAATGTAATGGTAGATAGATGGTATCTGTGCTAAAGCTAATAACTTTTAGATTTATTTATTTGTTCTCTTCAGAACTTCTTAGGAAACAAATCACTCTTAACCCCCAAATAAAGCACAGTTTCTCAAATACAAATGCAATATGTGTTACCTTCCCTAATATACTTTTTTTTTAAACATCTTTATTGAAGTATAATTGCTTCACAATGGTGTGTTAGTTTCTGCTTTATAACAAAGTGAATCAGCTACACATATACACACGTTCCCATATCTCCTCCCTCCTGCATCTCCCTCCTTCCCACCCTCCCCATCCCACCCCCCCAACTGACTCTGAAGCGTAGAAGGGAGTTTAACAACTCTGAAAGACTGAATAAATGCAGCTCTAATACATAGGATTCTGACACACAGAGTTTTCCATTTCTCATTTCCAAAATGAAACTTTTATAAAGAAAACAAAAATGCTTCCTCTGCATGCGCTGTCTATTGGCATCTTGGAACCATTTCCACACCCTTCTTTGTTCTTTCCTGTAGTGCAGGAGCTGAAGGCCTGAAAACCACATTTCCCGGATGTCCTTGCCACCAGGCTCCTGTTTAAGGTCTGGGAATTGAGGTCCCTGTGTGAGATTTGCCTGAGAAAGAGAGGAAGAACCATCATTGCTCGGTCGTGGCCAGAAGGCATATGGACTTCAGCAGAGGGCCAGAAGACAGATGTGAGGATTTTGCCAGCATTTCCGGGAAACCATCTACTGGAAGGCTACAGGCAGTGAAGTCATCAACAGGTCATCTCCCTGAGATGCCCGCGCTTCCTGATTTCCTGAACATTAGCAGCAACTTCTTTGGCCTTTGTGTAATCCACTCTTCCATTGGTTTTGTAAATCTCTGATCATTATATTAAATCCCTTCCCAATTGAACATCCTACAGCAGTTTCTACTTTCGTTTCTAAATTCTCACTGATGCATGTTTGGTACCAAATGTAAAAGCCAGCAGAGTCTTTTCCCGACTTTGGGCTGCAGCAACATTTCTTGGCTCACTTTGAGCATGTCTTCCCGTCCCGTGTAATTTTACTCCTGAGAGATGGCCAATGGAATGGGAGTGCCGCCCAGGTGTGCCCCTCTTGCCTGACGCTTACCAGCCTCCCAAAGGTGATTCTCCTTTCTTTTCCCACCAAGAAGCTGAATGGAGCCAGCTCCTGAAGGAGGGCAGAAACCAGGAGGAAGAAAGTGCCCTTCTAATCAACTCTGGAGCAGAGTCCTGAATTCTGTCTCCCCGCCCATGCAAGCCTCACCAGCATGGGGAAAGTAACATTTTATTGTGAGAAGCCACTGAAATGTAGAGATTGCTCCAGCAGCTGCCTTCTTCGGTTAGTACACAGTCTTTGAAAGCAGAAACTACATTCTACAACTTTTGTGTTTCCCATGGAGTCAAACATACATCTATGGAGAGAATAAACAGTCAATAAATGCTTGCTTTATGAATGAAGAGAAAAAGAGAGGAGGATAAAAATATTTAAATAAGGGCAACTTAATAATTGGGTGATCACTGGAGGACGTTAGCTCTAATATACAGTAGTGATCATTATGTGCATGTGTTTGAATGACAAAAATGTGCTAGCCTTCCAGACTGTGCTGAGGGTAAATGTTGGTTAATATAGCATAGAGGTTAAAAGCATGGATACTGAGTTCAGATTTGCTCTCCCATTTACCAGCTGATTATCTTGAAAAAAATACCTAAACTTCGGGGTTTCAGTTTCTTCATCCACCCGTTTCATCTGGGGATGATACTCATAGTGTAACTGTTGTATAGGGTTGTTTTGTGGGTTCAAGATCTCACATCTGTAGGGTACTGTGAAGGGTGCCTGGTACATCATAGTGTATTTGTTAGTATTGAATATAGAAATTTGGAAAGGTATTCTAGCTTTTCTTGTCTTTGGCAATGAAGCCGCCTTTGATTCTGCTTTTCTTCAATTCTCCTTCTTCCTACATTGATTGTCTTTGGTTGCCATAGATTCCTTTTGCATAGAACTCATAGAAAAATTCCTCACGTTGACAGTTTCCAGATTTCTTCTGGTTTGTGAAAATTCCTAATTTGCTCACAGGTTGGTTTATCATCTCACACATCATTCTTGCATTCTGACTACATTAATGTCCCAGTTAACCGTAATTGTCCCTTTTCTTTCTCAACAACTTGAAAAATTAGGTTTTATTTTTCTAGTATGATTTTTATGGACTTTATGAAAATATTTAAGAAATTTTGAGTTTTTAGCCTCAATACACTGAGTGTTGTGCCACGAATCCTTCTTTCCGTCTGTATTTTGTTACGTGATGCCCTGCTTATCGCCTTGCTTTTTACTCTTTCTCTCAATTATATGTTGTGACATTAAGTATCTATAACCTGTTTGCCCACTGTCACATTATTCATCACACTCCCAGTTTTTTGTCCCCTTTAGGTAATTCTGGATGCCAATTCAGTGACTTTTAATGTCATTCGGTTTGCCTGTCCTCTTCCTTTCATTCCTCCCCCCTGCAGGAATTAGAGATAATGAACAGGTCTACTACTCAATATCATGACAATCTGCAATTAAATATCACTTCTCCCTCCACCCCACCCACCTGATACAGTCATGTAAAGTCCCAGATGTCAGGAGAGTGGAGGGAAACCCCTCAAGAACATGGTATGCCTCTCCATCCTTCTTATTTTTCAAATAGAGTGACAGACACATACATAAGACCCTTAAGCCAAATGTTATGGCCTTCCTTTTTGATTAGGAAGGATCCTTGGTTGAATTTTGTCATTGTTTATTCCTGATTTCAAAAGAGGAAGAAAGAATAGCTCATGAGGAAGAAACCGACATTCAGTACCCTGTATGCAAGGTACTTGGCAGAATTACTAAGTAGACCCTTTACAAGTTATCAATGCTTTCTTAAAAATTATATATTGGGGGCTTCTCTGGTGGCGCAGGGGTTGAGAATCTGCCTGCCAATTCAGGGGACACGGGTTCGAGCCCTGGTCTGGGAAGATCCCACATGCCGCGGAGCAACTGGGCCCGTGAGCCACAACTACTGAGCCTGCGCGTCTGGAGCCTGTGCTCCACAACAAGAGAGGCCACGATAGTGAGAAGCCCACGCACCGCAATGAAGAGTGGCCCCCACTTACCTCAACTAGAGAAAGCCCTCGCACAGAAACGAAGACCCAACACAGCCAAAAATTAAATAAATAATAAATAAATAAATAAATAATAAAATTAAAAAAAAATTATATATTAAATGAGCATTTGTTAAATGTATCTGGGCCTTGCAATGGCTTGGTGCTGCCTTCAAGGGCCCTAGTGTCTGGTAGTAGCTGGGGGAGTTGAGTCACAGAGAAGGGTTGGGCGTGGGTAGGAGTAAGTCTACGGGTACACAGTGGAAGACTTTTTGCGGTATTTGTGTTCATTAAGACTACCTTAAATGGAACAAGCTAGACCCCAAACAGGGAGCCACTGTGTGGATGCCTCTGACCTCTGCAACACTTTAACATCACTGCAGTTTGTTTTCAAATCTCTCCCTGTCATCCCTTTGGCAGCACCCTTTTGCCCTCTCTCATCATTCCCCGATGCTCCCCTGCTTCCACTGGACAATTTCAGCATCCTCCTTGGCTGCACCTGTCCTGATTGGTCCGCAAGGCCACATGCTCTAAGTCTCTCTCCCCTCATTCCACACATCAAGCTTTTCTTATCCTCTCAGCTTCTTACTCAATTATTAGTTCCTTGAGAAACAGAACTAGATCTATCTATAGTTTCCTCTGGGCATACAGACCAGAGATCTCATACAGGGACACAGCACAGTACAAGGTACAACATATGTGTGTAGGGAGAAGCGATATTGACTCTGTCTCTCAGGATCTGGCTGATTTACAGGCTGACTGATAAAGTGTTCATGGGTAAAAATGCAATAATGCTTTAGCCTTCTTAGAAAATATTTAAATATTTTTATTAGGAAAGTGAACATGCTCATTTTGAAAACTTTATCAAAGCAGAGTTATATGAAGCTGTGACTCTCTTTTCTTTTAACCCTCTAGCACTCTGCCCAGAGAGACCCATTATTGATATGTGTTCTTCTAAATATATGCACATACAATCACACAAACACATTTATAATATATGAGAAGCTTTATAATAAAGATATCTATCTATGTATCTATATACCTATCTTTATTTTAACAATGATAGTCTTGCCCACATTCTTCAACAGTGAATACTGAACTTGATGTTTCCTTATGACTCAGGCTTATCTACATGAATACCTATCACCATACACCATCCTGTGATGTCTTCCCAAACTGCTGAGTCGGTAAATTTCTTCTTCTAGTAGTGAGAGAGCACTATATTTTTCCTGTGCCTGGTTTTAGCATGTCTCTGACTCCTGCTTAGCTGTCAGGTATTGCCTTCTGTCGCTATTGGTCTGCTTGTTTCTTTCCTCCTAATTTGCCACCCCTGATTTATTAACGTTTGCAAATTTGATTACCAGGCTTGCTAGCAATGTGCGTAAAGTGAGGGCAGAGAAATTCTGAAAGAGGACTTCAGAGGGTCTTCTTGAGATGTGTGTACCTTTGGTCATGAACTCTGTGATTTTAGAATTACCTGCAGAAGCGTCCCATGACAGGCTGCTGACAGATTAGACCAGCCAAGACAACCAAGACCATCTTAACAAGTGTTCCTAGCACAGGGCTTCGTTCTGAATTGGGGAATGTCTCTAGCTGGCAGAGACACAAAGAATTCAACTGACCGAAAAAAAAAAAATAAAACTTACAAAAACAACAACAGGGGCTTCCCTGGTGGCGCAGTGGTAAAGAATCCGCCTGCCAGTGCAGGGGACACGGGTTCGAGCCCTGGCCCGGAAAGATCCCACATGCCGCGGAGCAACTAAACCCGTGTGCCACAACTACTGAGCCTGCTCTCTAGAGCCCGCGAGCCACAACTACTGAGCCCGCGTGCCTAGAGCCCGTGCTCCACAACGAGAAGCCACCGCAGTGAGAAACCCATGCACCACAACGAAGAGTAGCCCCCGCTCGCCGCAACTAAAAGAAAGTCCGTGTGCAGCAATGAGGACCCAACACAGCCAAAAATAAAATAAATTTAAAAAAAAAAAAAAAAAAAAAAAAAAAAAAAAAAACAACAACAGAAATAAATTTTCTGCCTAATAGCTACAGGGTTGCTTAAATGTGAAGTCATATGAATTGTGAGAGTAACTAAGGACCATCAGAAGAACCATCATCAGCCTCAACATTCAGACATATTAAATGCAAAAGAAAATACAGGGCTGGGGGCAGAGGGAGAAAGCTCTGTCACTTTGAGTTGCCTCATTTTTTTAATGGAAAAATTGTTACAAATGGGTTCTTCAGCATATGTTATTAATTTCATTATCCTGGCTTCTTGCCAGCTAAGCATCAAGCCCTGGTTTCTGTGATTTCAGTTGCAACTAGTAAAACTCATGTGGGCATTAACAGAAACAGACAAGAGAACTTTTTTTCCCAAAATCAACTCCAAGTGACTATTTTAAAGGCTTTTAGGTTATAAAACTAGTTGGAACATTTGTTTTTGTTGATGAGAAAATTATGCTTTCCTAAAATATGGTATTCCCAGCCTATACCAACTTTATTTGAAGAAACTTGAATGAATTATTTATACTTACAGGTAAAAAAAAATTTAAGTAATGTTTTAAAATGTATAATATTTTATAAATGCTCATATAATTTTTCTTTTTCTTTTTTACTGTACTACATAGTTTTTTTAATAATAATGAAGACTATGAGAACAAAAATGCTTTTCTTCTAGATGAAATTGTGATTAAGCTTTACAAACAGAATGGCAAATTTAGTATCAAAATTTTACCATGAAGCGTCTTTATCTTTTGAGATATAATATGAAAAGTCATCATTCACACACACAAAAAAAATACACTGGGATTAGCATCTTCCCTCATCTTTAAGCTAACATTTATTGAATGCCAATTATAAGTCAGGTACTTTAATAATACCGTTTGCTGTTTATCCAGCATTCATTATGTACCAAGCAATGTAGTAAGTGTTTATGTACAATTCTTTTTAAGAAATCCCTACAAAACTTTGATCCAGATATTTCCACCCCAACTGTAAATGAGAAACTAAAATCAAAGAGAGTAAGTATGCCTTGCCCAAGGTCACATTGCTAATAAATGTGAATGGGGAGTTCAAATCCATGTGGGCATCTGACTCTAAAAGCCAGAGTAGCCACCTGTCCCAGTTTGCCTGAAACTGAGGAGTTGCCTTGGATGAAGGATTTGGGGTCCTATAACTGGAAAATTCCTAGGTGACCTGAGAGGAGTTGGTTATCCAACTAGAAATTGTCATTTTACCTGCCATGGTGGCCCTTATCTTTGTCTGCTCAGCCCCTCATGCTCTCTCTGAATTTTGCATTATTACTTTTTTTTAATCCAAAGCAGTAGTTCTCATACTACTTTACAGTTTTAATGTTTTAAATGCTCCTAAGAACACAGGACACTTGAAATTGATATATCCATTCTACACATACATTCATTCATTTATTCAATAACTGTTTATTGAATGCCCTCCAGGTACCAGGCACAGGCAAACACGACAGAGTCTTATTGTTGTGGAGCATACATTGACCTGAAGGGGGAAAAGATAAGAAACAAATAAGTCTATTTTAATCTGCTGGTGATTGAGTGTGTGAAGCAGGGTGAGGAAAATAGAATTGGTCATGATTTGTTATTTCACATGTTGTAGTCAGGGAAGGTGTGAGCAGTACTGAGGCAGGAGGGAGCTCGGCATGAAGGCCCTGGGGCTGGACCTGAGAAAGTAAAGGGGAGTGTTACATCAGATAAGGCCTCCTTAAGGCTGGGCTAAGAAAATTACTGGGAGGCCATTGGGTGGGAATGTGAAGTCCCTCTTTTTTTCCCTCTTTCCCTTTCTCCATCCAGAAAGGATAAAAACAGACTGCACAATTTGGAAAATGCTTCCCTGAAAGCTCTTACTTTGCAATTTGGCCCTGGTGGCCAGGATCATGTTAAGCGTTAGTACTGGGTGCATATAAAGAACTGCAAGGCAATGAAAAAGTATTATGCCTAAAGTCCCATGTTCCTGAATTTTATCATGATTCACAGTGTATGGCTTGAGATTGGTGAAACTCAATCATAGAGTTTGAAGATTTCTTGGGACACTAAATCAAATTAGAAAGCTATTGGCAGTAAGTTGTCTCAGGTTTCTTGGGTCCTATGGTCTTAAGTGTGTGAACATAGCAATAACAATGACAATAACCACATGAATGCCTTGCATGTGAGGAGTGATTTACAGTTCTCAATGCCCTTTTCTTAGCATTATAATTTATTCCTTTCAAAACCCAGTGGGGTAGGCAGGGAGCATATCAACAATACCATTTTATACATGATGAGATTGAGGTCCACAAATTTAAAGTTAGATGACTTGTTGGAAGTCGTATTTGTAGAAGGTAGTGGAGCCGGAATTAAAGCACAGACCTTATTCTTAGTTCAATGGTTCCATGTATGGCCTGCATGTCATTTTGAAGTGATGACACTATTGGAAAGTGTACACTCAGGGAAAAGTGTCAAGTCGATAAGCACCTGCCTCTGTTGGCGATGTCAATCACCATTTCACTGTAAAGCCAAAGTACCTCAACCCATCCTTCCGCATGGGGTTGGTTTCCATGCTTATCTTGGAAATTCTTTTCATGGTCTGAAAGGTGAGAGGGCGAGTCAGGGTTCTTAATCTCATCGTGTCACTCACCTTCCTTCAGATCATCTTCAGATTCCCATTACCCTTCCTTCCAGAGCATCTATTTAAGTTCCCTGAAAGTGGACCTAACAGCCCTTTTTTCTCCTATTCCCACACAGGAAAAATGAAAACATTAGATATTTCAAACACATTGGTCTCTATGGAGAAAAGCATATTATTCTCGGGTTTTTCCCCCCAGGATCTCCCCCTTTATCTACATGCTCAAATCTCACTTATCCTTAAAAAAAAAATCTATTTGATTCTCACCCTTCATCAGATTACTTCCCAATCTCTCTGATTTTCACACCCCTCTTTCTTTCAAAAATGGTATTCTCTGATTTCTTTCTTCCTCACCCTGTGCTCCCTTTAATCAATCATTAAATATTGTAATTTTTGCTGTTCAAATTGCTTTACTCCTCTCCATCCTTTGCGGCTGTCCAAGTTTCAGCCTTTTTATCTTTTTCGTTGAACTCAGCTTCTCACTGGTACTCCTGTCACCAGTTTCTTCCTCATTTCATCTGTCCTCACATTGCTGCAGAATGGTCTTCCCAGTCCAAACAGATCGTGACAGTCTCCATTGCAAAGAAACCTCTTTAACTCTCCATAACCTGCAATATGTAATCTGAATTCCTTAGCTTGGCACACAAGACTCCTCACAAGCTGATGCAAACCTCCTTTTCAAGCTTTATTTCCTGCCTCAATCATTCTTCCTCCTTTCATGGCTCCATGCAGGTGCAAATGGTCTTCCCTCTGCCTGGTAAATGCTCATTCATCCTCTAACACCCAGCTCAGGGGTCACCATCTCCCATCCCCCTGTGGGATTCCAAAGTATTTTGATTATACCCCCTTTCAGCAGTTCTTGCCATATGGCATGACCAGTTTTCCTTTTATGTATCCTTTTCCCTGACTCTGCTGTGTTGGACTCATTGCCTGGCACACAGTAGGTTCTTCATAAACTTTTCAGTCAATATTGATATGAATAAAGAAATGCATAAGTGGAGTGAGTGAACTAGGGAAATGTATTGCATAAATATCAACATATATGCCCTTTGTTCAACACAAGGGAAAAAAAGTTCAACTTTACAATCAATAACTTACATGAAAGTGTGTGCTGTGTGTGTGTGTGTGTATACACATTTGCCCTAGAAACTATTTCCTAAGAGTATTGCAGCTACTGTCGCTTTAACAGCTGTCATATATGTAAATATTGCAATAAATTTAAGCTTGCAGTTTTATGGCATGAAAGCGAAAATGAAAAATTCCAGTGAAACACTAGACTGCAGCAGTATCAGAGGCTAAACGTTAAAGATCATATCGCAAGATGTAAAGCCATATAAAGTAGTGAACCTTTTTTGACCTCTGACAAAAATGCACCATTAAGGGACTAGTAACTCATAGTTTTTATAATTAAAAGACAGAAGTATATCATGAACTGTGAATTTTAGTTAATTCTCTATTAAAATAAGAGCAATAAAATAAAATATCCAATAATATGTGAATTGTTATTTCGCTCTATTCTTTTGTATTTTCTAATTTGTCTGTAACAGGCACATATTATTTTAATAATAGGACAACAAAATAAAAAATAGCATACTTACATATCTGTAGGCCAAAGAAAAGTTAAATTAATCAATAGCTAGATGTAATTTTTAGCTGCTTATATTAGATATTTCTTTGGATTTATTAATTAAAAATATATATTTAAAAATTTAACTTTTGTTAAAAGACAATTTGCTTTGTTGTAATTTTGTTTATTTTAAAATTATTTTTTTTTGTGATGGTCACTTTGCCACATAGAAAATACTTACAATTATTAAGATTTGTTTCTAGATTCCTTTTCTAGATTTCTTTGATCTGCCTTTGGTCTTTAACCTAGGCCACTCTGCCTTGTTATTACAGTTCTGTATTATGTTTTTAATAACCAGAAGAGCTGGTGCCCCAGAATTCTTCTTTTTCAAAAATTTCTTTGATTTCTTATCTTTTTATTCTTCTGGATACTTATGAATTTGAGAAATTCTCACTAGGATTTTCACTATGATGATACTACATTTATAACCTAATTTGAGAAAAACTGCCATCTTCACAACATTAAGGATCTTATCTATCAAGATAGAAAGATTACTATTCTTTATTAAAATTAAAGAGTATGGTAAAGAGGTTAAAAGACAAGGTTGGTTAGGTCAAGACTACAGAGGAAATTTTAGATAAATGCCTGATTTCTGGATCCAAGGCCAAAATGCCAATCTCTCCATTGCCCACTCCTATACAATTGAACATTCTCTTTCTTACTACACACATATTCTTCATGATAAAAAAGATTTTGTCTTCTTTCAACTCTTAATTGTGTATGCTGTAGATATATATCACTTGCATAAATTTTTGACTTTGCGTCTATAACATAGTGTGCCTGGAAAATTCATTTTAGCTTTCATTTAAAAGGTGAAGGAAGCATCATATATCTTATAATACAGGAGGGAAATTACCAAAGGGAAAAGGAAAATGATCAAATTAAGGTAATCTCATAACTCTCTTCTTTAAACAGAGGGGTAAACTAAAGTTAAAAGCATTCAGATTCGCAAGTCAATTCTCCTCCTGACCCTGGATAGTTAAAGGTTGCATGTTCCTCATATAAGGCTGGCTTCTTGAAGGAAACCACAGTGAATCTATTATGTGAGAGCTCTTATTTCAGGATGTTGCTGCTAGAATCCCTTAGAGTTTTTCCTGTAACCTTGAGCTGTCCCTCTAGACGTCATTCACCAGTCACACACGACTATATATATAATCATACGTTACAAAGTGAAACATTTTTAAATTTTCAATTAGATTATTAAACAGTATTTTGTCAAAAATATTTTTAGGAATTCTTCCCTCTAAACTTTATAGTTATTGGTTTTAGTTATGATTGTATGGAACAACTACAATTCTTAAGAGAATTTTCAGTGAACTTCAGCTTTGGCCATTCTGTCACATGGCTAGCACAAATATTTGACTGTTGTCTGATTATTTATAAAGGGCTGGACTGCAGTCTGTGAGTTTGTCACTGCATTTTTTCTTTTTTATTGAATGCTTTGGAAATATAAGAACAAAAATAGAGCATGGAAATCAGGGAAAATGTAGTATCTGATGAAAATATGGGAGTTTTAAATCTTACTAGTCCCCAAACGTGAATTTACTTATAACCAATTTCCTTCTCATTTGTGCAAAATTACTTCCTGGCCCTTAACTAAAGATTCAACTTTAGGATATGCTTCACAGGGACATAAATACTGGAATTCTTCAGGAAAACAAAATTCTTTCTCAAGTGGGATTAAAATTATATTAATTCACTGGGTAATGACAATCCTCTTTTTTCCTCTACTCTTAGAGTAGTGCAATTAATTGTTACTCTTTTAATCTGAGAAATGTTGCCTCCACTTGTTTGATCATATTTTGTGATCATATAGTATAATCTTTGTGCCTGCCTGTCAAATACAGATTATTTAGGGTGTTGTCAGTCCATGTTGAGATGTTGGATTTTAAGAACAACGTTGAGCCAAGGAAGGGTTTTAATATATGCAGTTTAAAAATATCATGTTTGTGGGGGCAAAATGGATTGAGGGAGACAAATTGGAGACAGGAAGGTTATTGCAATAAGCTATATTTTTTGTTTGTTTTTTATAAATTTATTTACTTATATTTGGCTGCGTTGGGTCTTCGCTGCTGCGCGTGGGCTTTCTCTAGTTGTGGCGAGCGGGGGCTACTCTTGGTTGTGGTGCGCGGGCTTCTCATTGCGGTGGCTTCTCTTGTTGTGGAGCACGGGCTCCAGGAGTGCAAGCTTCAGTAGTTGTGGCACATGGGCTCAGTAGTTGTGGCTCATTGGCTCTAGAGCGCAGGCTCAGTAGTTGTGGCGCACGGGCTTAGTTGCTCCGCGGCATGTGGGATCTTCCCGGACCAGGGCTCAAACCTGTGTCCCCTGAATTGGCAGGCGAATTCTTAACCACTGCGCCACCAGGGAAGTCCCATTGCAATAATCTAAATGGGAGATTACGGTGGTTTGAGCTGGGGCAGTGTCACTGTCCAGCACACAGTGGGACATACAGGATTGCTCCTTGTAGGAAACTCTCCAGAAAGTGGAAATATTCAGTCACTGCATAGAGGTGGTGATTGAAGTCGAAGTTGTGGAAGTAGAAGAGTTTTCCAAGGAAAAAAAGTTAGAAGATGGCTAAGAACAGAATCATAGGGAACGCTGACTTTGAAGGGAAGGGTCAGGAAGAGGCCTGAGATCAAGAGCAGACAAAGTACTGAAAGGAATCAAGTACTGACTAAGGGACCAAGTACTGACGTATTGACCAAGACGAACTCTTTAGAATTCTCTTTGACAAACTTGCCTGCTGGTAGCATAGGAGTCTTTTCTTGCATCATATTACATATCTGTGAATTCTTCATGAAATGAGTACAGATTAATTTGATTTTGCATATCTCATCTTAAACTGGCAGAAGTTTAATTCAGTATAATTGTACTATACAGTATAAGCAGAAAAAGAAGAGACTAAAGACTGGAAATTTAAAAAGTAATAATTAAGATGACGGGATGCAGGAGGAGATAGTGGCAGAAAAAAAAGTATCGTCTTAACAATTGATTGAGGTGAGGGATACTAAACATACTCTCTGGAGTTTTTTTCAAGATGGCAGCTGTAAAGAACGAGCTTTCCCTGACCTCCCAGCTGAGACGGATTACATGCTCTCAGATACTGCACGATTTCCCTTTGTAGCACTCCTCAAAATCGGAATAAAATGTAATTATATAATTCGTTAATTAAAGTCTGCTGCCTTCCCAGGCTGGAATATAAGCATCTGGAAGTCAAGGACTGAATCTGTAGCTGATAGGTGAAGCAAGGTCATTAAATAGTTCTTGACTAAATGAGGCGGGGAACAAAGATCTATATGAAAAGCGCTGAAAGAGAACATCTGAGATGAGGGGAGATGGGATTCAGAGAGATACAGGAGTCAACAACTGTCAAAACTCAAAAAAGCACTAATCAGAGGGTGGCCATATGTGGAGGCTTGCCTACCGCATTCCTAGTTGACACCTGTTATCCTAGTGTAATTGTTAAAATCCCCATTTCATTTTCAAAAGTGTTTCAGTTTTTGTGATAAATAATATCATCACCTTGACTAGATATTTGACTGAAACATCACATAAAGAAAAAATTATGTGCATATATATATATCAAATAATATGACTATATATGCATTTCATTCAGGGTGAAAGTTTATGGTAAGTAAAATATGATAAATAGAAACTAGCATAACAAACCAATCGTTTATAAAATTTATGATGGCCTGGATTTCATTGATCATCTCTTTATTTGGCTCACTGTCACCATTATTTTATTTCAAGAATATAAAATTGCTCAGAAAGCCCTGATTTCATTTTCCAAAATCCTATTTTCCCCCTGACACAATGGAATTTTTAGAAGCCTAACTCTGTTTTTAATGGAAGTCACCACACACTCTTCTGCTCCTTCAAACAGCTGTGTGTAAACTCCAGTCTTGAACACCACACCCCCTAAATTTGCAAAGCCTTTGGAATCCTTTGGATCAAAGCATCTTTTAACTGTGCATTTCTATTCTTAATTTGGATGTGAATTTGAAAGTTTCCCTGGTGGGTGGAATTGAATTGCACTGCTGATTTTATTAAGCTGATCAAACTTCGGTATCCTGTAGTAATTCTTTTCTATCTACTGTTCAGGATAAACAGATGCTCAAACTAATCCCAGAAAATACCAAGTAATAACTTTTCATTTCAGTGCGGGCCATGACAGGCACAGGTGAGGAGAGCTAACCACTCACAGTCTGTCCTGCTGCTCAAACAGCCAGCGATCTCTCTAGAATCTCGTGATTATTACTGCAACAGATGCCCCAGTTTGGGAAATAGTTGAAATTTTTCCTTGTCTGGAGAAGCTATAAACTTAACTTATTCATTTTGTATCCTGGTACATAGTAGTTGCTCATTATAAAATATTGAATAATGATCAATGAACATATTCCTTGGCACTGTTTTCAGTTTTATTTAGCAAGTGTTTTACACAATTTAGCTAAATTTATATAGCGTGGCACTCAGAGAGCCTTTTAAAATATTTATTGAAAAAAAATTTTTTAAATAAAATATTTATTGAGCTGATAAGATATTATTCACCTATTTCCCCTTAAAAGGATTTGAGAGGGCTTATAATGAAAGTCACTTATCGACTGTTTTAAGAATTAAATGAGGTTATATTTTTGAAAATTGTTCTTGGTGTGACAGATTTTCATAATTATCATATAATAATAGTAATAATAATTATTATTATCATGGTCATCATTCCAACACTTAAAGATGAAAAATCACATAGTAAAGGAGTTGGGCACAGGTCATCACACCAACATAATAAAGAAATAACTCAGAGCCATCCTCAAAATACTTGGGCAGATTTCAGTCCTAGTATTTCTGGGATCCTTGTTTACTGAGTATGATGCCTTAAACTACTGTGGATGAGGGTTCTCTCATTTCTGTTCCTGGTTCTATTAACTCACTAATTGCGTGAATACAGAGAAGCCACTTAACTTGCTCAGTCTCATTTTTTTATTTATAAAATGCTACCATTATCTGCTCCTCTTTGATCCCATAAGACCTTATAGTTACCTCTGTTATCAGAGCTGAGATATAGCAGGTGCTGGTCTAAACTTCTTACATGTATTAACTCATTTAATCTTCACAAATACTCTGTAAGTTTTCCCCATTTCCTCCTGTTCTGCCTTCCTTTTTTCCTTCTTCCTCTCCTCCCCTTCTTCTTTCTGTATCAAATTTATGCCCTTTCCAAAGCCATAGAGTTATTAAGAAACAGAGCCGGGATTTGAACTCAAGCAACTTGGTGCCAAAATCCAAACTCTAACCACTATTTTCCATCTTATTTTATTTTATTTTATTTCATTTTAATTAATTGGCTACATATGTCTCTTCACCACTAGAATGAGATCTCCTTAGGGTCAAGCACCATATTTTGTTAATCTTTTATCTTCCTCATCCTCAAGTATTTTGTTGGTACCTGGCACATTGCAGATATGCCATCAGTATTTGTCAAATGTGTACATGAATACTTGCCTGCTGTCTCAAAGCAATATAACTCCTGTGATTAGATTATGTTATGTTGCAATGATGAGGGAACTTTGCAGTTGAATTAAGGCCCTAAATCATTTGACTTTGAGCTAATCAAAAGAGAGATTGACTTCGGTAGCCCTGAATTAATCAGGTGAGCTTTTTAAGAGACTCAAAGCAGCAACAAATTTCCTATTGGCCTTAAGGAGTAAACTACCAGGATATGCAGAAGAATTATATGACAGGAAATGGTAGATGGTCTCTAGGAGCTGAGGGCTCCTGTTCTATGTCACAGGTACTGAATTCTGCCACAACTAGTGAGCTTGGAAGACAACCTTGAGCCTTAGACAAAATCATAGCCATGTCTGACACCTTGATTTTAGCCTGGTGAGACTCTGGGTAGAGGATTTAGCTAAATCCCATGGCCAGACTCCTGACCCATGGAAACTGTGCCATAATAAATGTGTATATTGCTTTTAGCTGCTGAGTTTGTCATTATTTGTTGTGAACAAAAATAAACACATCCAGGGCACTCTAGTTTAACTAGAATTAGAGTTTCAGTTTTGTTGAATTCCTAGAGTTTGCATGCTACAGTGATGGAAAACATGAAGACAGAATGGAAAGGGCTACAAGCGATGCAACTGAAGTAGAACCTCTTGTTGAAAATCTGTTCATATTTCTTCTACCCATAACTTTGCTTTGGATGTCAAATGCTGGGAATTCAGTTGTTCTTCCTCCCCAGTACATGACACCCATCATCATTGGTCTGTACAAGTTTCGCTCTTGTTTTATTTTTTCCCTCTTTATTCCCCCCTTTCCCCTCCTTTCCACTGGCACCCTCTTTAATGTTTTGATATGTCTTTGGCTATGTAATGATCCTCCTAAAATACAGTGTTACTGAGCTCCTGTATGTGTGCGACCTTACTTTATATAAATGGTACTGTGTCATAGTTCTCATTCTAGTTCTAATTTTATTCTCTTAACTTTGTGAGTTTAAGATCTAGCCACGTGGATCCTATTCATTTTTTGTTTCTTACTGCTGAAAACACAACTACCACTGATCTATTTCCCTAGTCTGGAGGTCTCCTGGTAGCTTCCAACTCTTCTCTCACTCGCAATATTATGACAAACCTCTTCAAGTGTGCCTGCATATCGATGTGTGCTAGAGAAAGACTCCAGTGTTATTGATGGATCACAGGGAATGTACTTGGTTTTTACAGAGTGCTGTCAGTTTGCTCTCCGGAATGGCTAGTTTACATCCCAGTGGTGCATGAGAGTCCTACTTCCCCATAATCTTACTAAAACTTAGTATCGTATGATTTCCTACCTTATTTAATATGACGGGTGTAAAATCTTATCTCTTTAGTCTTTTGAGTTTCCCCTTCTGTGCTCTGCCACTTCATTTACTTTGCCTTTCTCTCTCTCTTTCTTCCTTTCTTTCTTCCTTTCTTTCTTTCCTTCTTTCTCTCTCTCTTCCTTCCTTCCTTCCTTTGTCTTTTTCTCCTTCTCTCTCCCTTTCCTTCCCTCCCTCCCTTCATTTCTCTTTCTTCTTTCTCTTTCTTTCCTGATTTGCAGAAGTTTCCTATGCATCCAAATATTAATCTATTCTTCTAGGTATTATAATTATCTTCTCTAAACCTACCACCTGTTTCATCCTTAATTTTGCTGTGCTGATTTTTTTCCTATGATTTGAGACTTTGGGGTCTTTTGTAAAGTGTTCCCCACCCCAGTATCATGACAATTTTGTCCTTTCACATTTAGTTATTTATTCAATTTGGAATTTATTTTTATATATGATGTAAGACACAAACTTTTGTTTTTCTCTCCGTAATGAACTAATTACTCCCAACCCAAACTATTCTATCTCCACACATTTTTGGCACCAGTTTTTAATCCTATATCCACTACAGTTAAGCACAGATGAACTTCTGTTATTATTGTTCTGTTTGTTTCTGTGCTAGTGCCACACTAATTTTTCAAAAAATTAATAACTATGTAGCATGTGTTAAGTCTGGGTCCCTAAGAAGCAGATGCCAAAATGGGGGAGGGGCTGGAAGCTGGGAGAGCCATCAGACCATAATGCCAGTTTGACCTCAAGTGTAGAAGAGAGGGAAGGAAAGGAGAGATGTTGGGAGAAAAGTTCTTAAGCTGCCACGCAGTTCTAAGGAGGGATCAGCAAGGCTATTTGAGAGTCCTGGATCCAACATTGGCCATCAGAAGCATTCCATGTCTCTGTGTAATAGGCTTGTCCTAGTATCCCTACTTTCTTAGTCAATTCAGGCTGTTATACCAAATATAGAATAGACCGGGTAGATTAAACAACAAACATTTTTTTCTCATGGTTCTGGAGTCTGGGATGCTAGCAGATCTGGTGTCTGCTAAGGGCCCACTTCCTGGTTTGCAGATGGCCATCTTTTCTTACATCCTCACATGGCAGAGGACAGAGAGAGGAAGCAAGCTCTCTTTTGTCTCTTCTTATAAGAACACTAATCCCATTCATGAGGGCTCCACCTTCATGATGTAATTACCTCCCAAAAGTCCCACATCCGTACACCATAATGTCGGGGATTAGGCTCATCTTGTGAATTTTTGGGTACACAAACGTTCAGTCCATTGCACCTGCCATGCTTAATACTTGACTGGAAGCAAGAGAGTTCCTGGACACAAGCACGGTCGTGGATTTCAGAGTGCAGCAGCCGGGAGCTGGGTCAGTCACATTCACTGATCCTCTCGCTACCAACCACAGACCACATGTGGATTCAAAAGTGAGTCTTCAAGACTGACTTAGCAATTCTCAGATGGCTATTTTTTCAAATAAATTTTAATGAGTTTGTAAAGTTCTTCAAAATAACCTAGTGGAATTTATATTGGAATTGTATTGAACTTTTAGATTAATCTGGGGAGAATTTATATCTTTAAAATGTTAAACTTTCCCATTCACAAACATATCATACCACTTTATTTATTTGGATGTTCTTTTAGGTAGTTCAGTAGATTTTAAAATTTTCTCTATATAAGCCTTGTGGTTAAATTTTAGAAAATTTAGAAGACTGATTGCTGTTGCCAAGACTATTCATCATTTATTTATATGGTTTATTACTCACATATAACTGTTACTTTTTTGTGTATTACACATAAGAAACAATCAATGTTTTGGTTCAAACTCTGTCCTTATGATTTTCATCTCCACCATTTAAGTGGAAAAGCCTCTTTTAAAAAAAATAATCTTGTTAATAATAATATACTTTCTCTACCTACCTTCAAGTGTATATGAATGTGTGAAATGAGCTGAAGCATTTTGTAAATGGAAATGTGTTAAATAGACTAGAGTTTTCACAGAGTTCGGAAGAAACTGGGTACTCAAGAAATGCTTGTGGGCTGTAGGTGGAAGAGAATATTAGTATATTACTGTAGTATATTTGCATTTTCTGACCCCCAAACTCTCTAGTCCTTCTTCAACTACATATTGGACATATCCACTTGAATTCCTCAGATTCAATATCCAGCATGATATTCCTGTAAGTGAGTAGTGCCCTATTCTAACTTATTTGCCACAGTAATTTACATTTAATAGGAGCTTCTACATACATGAATGTTATCTGTCTCCTAGGATATATCTCACCTTTACAAAGGAAGCAAGAAATTATCTTTTTTGTGTAGGTTCAAATAAATATCTCTGATAATGCCTTCAAATATAACTCCAAATCTAATGAAGTATACCATCATGTTCCTGCTGCAGACTCAGCGACAGTAAAGCTGAAAGTGAACAAGGAAGCCAGGTAGATCTCTGATCAGTGCAAATCATGACTTTGAGGTACTAAAAAAATGCCTTTTAGGTGTAACACAGGAAATATGGTTTCTTTAAAATTCATAGAGCTTCGCCATTTCTTTTAATTTTATTAATTTATTAATGTGTTTTCCAAATTAATTTATGCATATCAATAAAATTATTTTGAAATATGTATAATCACTAAGTAACAACAGCCTCCCATCTAAGTCCTAATGCAAAAATTGATGTTTTCTGGTTTCTTCTACTGTTAACTTGACATAATATGTCTATTTGTTTTTATCACTGACTTTGGTTGTTTTTCTAGGTTCTGGAAATATTCAATTTTCATTCTCCCCCGTAAAATATTTCCCCATGAGTTTTAGGCCATCTATTGGCCACTTTCCCTCAGCTCAGTAAAGACTCAGGAACAGTGTCTGCCTAATCCCCTATCACCATATAAATAGGCAATAAAGAGTTTACAGCAAGGGCAAACCTGTATGAGGAAAATATTTAAAAGATCGTTAAAGTAATTATTCCCTGGAAGCCAACGTAATTGTTTTAAAATCAGATTTCTAGATCAGATGGCTATCGAATGAGTGTAAAGTTGAGAGAGTTAAGCACAAAGTATGTCTTTGACAAGGCATTTAGCAGTCTTTCAAAAAGGTGGTTTAGATTTCATTGTGAAATCATACAGATGAAACAACATACATCGTATTATTGGGTTTACCATTGGGCTGAAGGTAGAGGTATACATTTCTCCCCTGGTTTGCTTGACTTGCTCTGAGTCACTGGTCAAGTCAACTTTCTTGATAGCTAGGTTTTTAGGTTTCCTGGTTTATATTGTACTTGTCACCCACTCAGGGAATCTCTAGCTAAGGAAGAGGAAACCCAACCTGGTTCACCAAGGCTCCTCAGTAACTATATACTTTCCCACCCCAGCTTTACGTATGCAGACATTTCAGACAAGCTCATTTGGGTCCTGTTGACCAGGAATTTGTGACATCGTGGATGGACCCACAGTAGCTCTCACCACTGTAAGTAAACCTTTTGTGCTACGAATGGGAGGAGCTGGGACAGAAAGGAACACTAAGCAGCCACATCTTCCTCACTGGTGTAAAGACTTAATGAATAAAGAACGTTGAATAAGGCACTTGGGAAATACAGGAGACTATGTAAGTGCCAAATTATCAGAAAGATTACTTACTGACAAAACCTAAGTGTCAATACACAAAACCTCAGGATATGATGATTTACGTATTTATCGCCAATAAAGATATAACTGAAGCCTTAGTGTTAACTGATTAAATTACGTTGGAAGGTGTATTCATTTCTATTGCTCCCATAACAAATTACCACAAATTTAGTGGCTTTAAAACAACACAGATCTATTATCTTATAGTTCAGTAGGTCAGAAGTCTGCATGGGTTGACTGGTTTTTCTGCTCTGGGCCTCACAAGGTCAAAATCAAGTTTCTGCCAGCGTAGCTCTTACCTGGAGGCTCTGGAGAAGACTTTTCCAGCCTCACTAAAGTTGTAGGCAGAATTCAGTTGCATGCAGTCATGGAATTGAAGTCTCCATTTCCTTGCTGGCTGTTGGGGATCATTCTCAGTTTCTAGAGGCTGCCCACGTCCCCTCGTTCATGGTCTCCTTCATTTTCAAAGCCAGCAACAGTGGTTGGTCTTCTCAGTCTGCAAATCTCTTTGACCTCTGCTTCTGCCTCGTCTGCTAAATTCTCTTATTTTAAGGACTCATGTGATTAGATTAGGCCCACCTGGATAATCCAGAATGATCTCTCTCTTTAATTACATCTGAAAGTCCATTTGGCTCTATACCATAACATAGTCACAGGCTCCAGGCATTAGGGTGTGGGCATTTTTGGAGGCCCTTAGGCAGGCCACAGAAGGTAAATTATAATGACTAAGTCATTCTCTGGGATCTGGTTTGTGTGCATCCCCTTTTTAGCATGACTAGGAAGAGGCAACATGTTTGGGAGGAAATTCATTATATGATGTTTCCAATGGCCACCTCATCTATGAGTCACTTCCCAGTTGAGGGCAGAGTTCAGCAGCCTTTATAGTCTATTTATTCCTAGTGGACCTGTCAGGGATCAGGGTTATTCAAATATGCATAAGACCAAACAGAGGATGTGCTAATTGAGTGAATTTTGCAGTTCTTAGTCTCTGAAACACTTTAGTGTTATTATTCTAGAAACTCAATATCCCAATCTCTGTCTTTGGTGCCCACACTGATGTAAAATTAAATCGCTAAAATGGATTTTTAATTGATAACTTGTAGAGTAAAATAAAAGTTGGCAGCTGTCCAGACAGAACTTTTAGCTTCCTATATGACATTGCTTTAAACAGTGCTTCTTACACTAGATCTTTTGCGCCTCTTGAACTCAGAGGTACCAAAAAACTAATGAAAATTTCTATCATTAAACTAGCTTGAGAAATAGAAATGAATTTACTAGAAGGTAAGTTCCGTAAGGACAAAGATGGAGGATTTTATTCACTGATATATTCTAAGGTTCTAGCACAGCATAAGCATTCAGGCAAGATTTGTTGAATGGATGAATGAAGAATGAATAAAAGAACGAAATAAGTGTTATCATCACATGCAAATTAAATGAATCTGGACAATCTGCCATGACCTTGATTTTCTGTGTTTGTTTGTAAGGAAGTTAATCTGATATCAAAATAAATGCATATAAGGAGATGTCTTTAATGGAGGTCTTTGCATAATTGTCTTTTTATTTATTTATTTTTGGCTGCTTTGGGTCTTCGTTGCTGTGCATGGGCTTTTCTCTAGTTGTGGCGAGCGGGAGCTACTCTTCGTTGCAGTGCTCAGGCTTCTCATTGCAGTGGCTTCTCTTGCTGTGGAGCACGGGCTCTAGGTGCGAGGCTTCAGTAGTTGCAGCACTTGGACTCAATAGTTGTGGTTCGCAGGCTCTAGAGCGCAGGCTCAGTAGTTGTGGTGCACGGGCTTAGTAGCTCTGTGGCATGTGGGATCTTCCCGGATCAGGGGTCGAACCCGTGTCCCCTGCATTGGCAGGCGGATTCTGAACCACTGCACCACCAGGGAAGCCCTGCATAATTGTCTTATTGAAAGCTTATTATAGATATAATATTACAGTATGACAACCTCTGTGACTATATTGTAAACTGAATCGGCCAAACGCATGAATGAAAAAGTGTTTGATGATACTCAGACTCTGAATTATATGTGCTAACAGGATGAATCCAGGCTTAAGCATTTTGCCAACACTTCGTTGTGTTCATTATTTCAAATCTCTGTGTCTATAAAACTATTTCCCATAACTCTTAAATGTAGCAAAATTTCTGTTTTAAAAATACATGGAAAAGGGAAATAAAATATTTTAGCAATATGCTAAAATATTAATGGTGATAAGGCCATGGATGATTATTTTGTTTATAATTATAAATAAATACTACGAGCATATGAACACATTTTACTTTTATAGCCAGAACACAGTATCCTCCACCAAAGAGCAAAGTCTTGGCACCTCCCCTGACCCCACTGGCACTGTTTCCTAATGGTCAGTAAGGGGGTAAAAGAGGCAAATGGATTACTTCACAGACATCACAGAACAGAGATGCAAACTATAAAAAGAAATAAATCAAGATTTGATATGCTAATAAAATTTTTCATAGCTTACATATCCTTTCACATTAATTTTTATGTTAATGTTTTATATATTCAAAACAGTTGTGAGTTGGATGAAAATAACTACAAGATAGAAGGAATTAGTCAATGATTTTAAGGACTTGTATGTCTTAAGTTCTATGAGTCTGACAGATTCCTACAAACTGGCCAGGAAAACATCCACAAGGCAGGCAACCGGGTGAGTTTCCACTTATTCTGCTTCCCAACCCCCAACCCCTTGCATCTGGTAAAGTGGAAAAAAATTACTTTACATTCTTCTGGGGGAATCCTCGCTTTCCTTTTTGGGCATTCCACTATAGAAGTCTGTATAAATAGAAAATGATTATCAGAAAATCAAAGGTTTTAAAGTTTACAAAATCTTCTCACCAGTACAGATTAAAGTTTTCATCCTTCAAGAGTAAACAGAGTGTGAGAATTTGGATTGTGAGGCAGTTACAGTAAGGTAGAGTCTGTGACTGGCTTCTGTGCAGAGTAAACTGGCTAAAGTTGAAGAGGAGGGCACGAGAGGGTCGCCTCCTTCCGGAGACTCATCAGCAACGTAGAGCTGTTGTGTCAACAGGGAAAAGTGTCAGACTCCAAGAGTCACAGCCACTAAAGAAGGGGTGTAATCCACACATCCTTATGTACAACTGCTTGGAGCTTTTAAAATAATGAAGTGGGCAGTTCATAGGTTATAGTTCATTCTGTTTTTGAAGAATGATTGTAAAAACTAACAAAGCCACACAGAAAAAAAAAACACTTATGAAACCAAAAATATGACCTGTACACACTTAAATTGTATATTTGCTTTTCTCATAATCTTTAAAGGATTCAAAAGAATGTTTAAAAAAAAAAAAAGAATGTTTACACCCTAGCTTCTGACCATATATATTTTTCAGGGGTCTTCAAACAGAAGGAAATATTTTGAAAAACTGTGAATAAAATTTGATATGGGATGCATTTAACAGCTGGAAGGATTTCACACTTAGAACCCAATTTACAAAGCTTTGTAGCTGGCATTATTTCAACTCTAGTCCTGGAAGTCATAATTTCCCAAAGTTTTTTTTCTTGACTTGAAAATTATTTCTGTAAGGAACATATATCATTTCAAAAACGAAGTTATCATAGCTGACTTTGGCCAGGCATAAATAAATAACTTCAAGAAGAAACGTCTGAGAGCATTATTCACTCCCACTAAAATCCAACAGTCAGTTTCAGTTCTTAATGTTCAAAATTCTTTCTTTGCAAGCAAACAATCTATGCTTTCACATTCCCTAGCCTTAATTAACAGAAGAAACCGGCTACTTTGTTAAAAAATCAAATACAGAATTTCAATATGATAAATAGCAATAATAAAGAATAGAAACGAGCTCAATTTTGTTCTAATTATGTGTGTGCTTTGGGGGTGATGTAGGGGGTGGTTAGAATAATAGTGAGATTAAGATGAAGAGATTCGGAGGAACTGGAGTGGGTTTGTTTTTACTTGTAAGAATAAGCAAGGAAAAGAATGGTAGGGGAACTATATTCAATATCTTGTAATAGCCTATAATGGAAAAGAATCTGTAAAAGAATATATATTTTGTGAATCACTTTGCTTTACACCTGAAACTAACACATCGTAGATTAACTCTACTTCAATTTAAAAAAAATGGTAAAAGTAAATAAATAAAAAATAAAAATAAATGGTAGCCAGAGACATAGCAGGGAAGTAAACACACCCCACGCAGCTATTGGTACTATCACCTGGTTTGCTCTGTCCCAGGTCCTGTGCTGAACACTAGAAGATTGATGGACAGTGAGAAAAGGGGACACTGTATTCTTCCCTTCACAGGCCTTTCTTGGTGAGGTCTCCAAGCCAGAGCTTCCCTTTATGCATCCAGACTTCTCTAGATTCAAGAAAAGGGACCAAAGCTTGGGGTCCCTTTTCAAATTGTAATTTGATGCAGCTCCAAAGAAATTACAAAATTGCCAGTAATACAAACATCATCATGAGGCATCAAGTTGTCTCAGACTTGCCTGTACTCATTGAAACTTCTCACTTTGGCTCCATAAACCATTCCCTATTCGGGATTCCATTTTGAACCTCACATTATGGCATAAATTTGGCTTGCTGTCATTTGTTTTAGCAACTATGTTCAAGTACTTTCTTTAAAGAAATTTTGAGGTTTTAATCTTATGAGAAGTACCATGGCGTGGTGGAAATGGCAAGTATCTGAGAGTCAAACAAAATGCTTGTGTCCTGGTGCTGCAATTTACTAGCTGTGTGACTGAGCAAATTACTATGCCTTTCTGGGATTCAAGTTACTCATTTGCAAGGTATTGCACTAGATTATGGTAAAGATATAGTACTATATAGCTGAGCCTTGAACAATACGGGTTTGCACTGCGGGTCCATTTATACATGGATTGTTTCTGATAAATATAGAAACTGTTTTTTTTATTTTACAGATCTTTAAATTAACTAAGTGTGGGGAAAAGTTTGTGTTCGATTAGAGATCACAATATGTGGAATCAAAAGAACCAGTGTTTGGCAGAAATAGACTCACAGATATAGAAAACAAACTTATGGCTACCAAAGGGGATAGCAGGTGGAAGGGGAGAGATAAATTAGGACTTCGGGATTAACATACACACACTACTATATATAAATAGGTAAAGGTAAAGAGGTAAAGGAACAACAAGGAACTACTGTATAGCACAGGGAACTATACTCAACATCTTGTAATAACCTATAATGGAAAATAATCTGAAAAGATAGATAGATAAATAGATAAGATATAGATATGTATAACTGAATCACTTTGTTGTACACTTGGAACTAATACAACATTGTAAATTAACTATACTTCAGTTAAACAAAAACAAAAAAGAACTAGTGTTTGCCCCTGATTCTATCCAGACCATTTCATCTTCTGCCGTGGGAGTCATGTATCAGTTCCTTTGTTTTTGAAGCAGAGATAGCAATACTCAAATTTTCAAATGTGTGGGGGTCAGCACCCCTAACCCCTGCATTGTTCAGGGGTCAACTGTGTATATTTCATATGTATGACATACACACCCATGAGATAGCACTTGGAATAATTCAAAGAAGATGATGAAGTTTCTATAAATCAATATTTCTAATCCTTTGTCTCGTCAATGCTGCATCAAGATTTCAAGTTTTGTAAAAAGTCACTAGAGAATTATAAAAATAATTTTAAAATTTATTTTAACATTTAAAAAGCTAGCTGTATGTGGTACTGTAGCTCTCATTTTGAAAGAAATGAGGCAACAGAACTAAAGCAAACATCAACGTCAATTTTATACCAATTGTTGAAAGTATCGTATAAATTGTATAAAAGAAGTAGTCTAAAAGAAGTAGTCTAAAAGAAGTAGTAGTACTGTAGTAGTAGTACAGTCTAAAAGTACTAGTATAAAAGTAATCTAAACGATACATTTCTCATGGAAAACTGAAGATGGGACCACTGAAGCCCTGTTTGATTGCAGGGTAGGGTTTGGTGTTTTTTATTATGCCTGAAGTCTGGTTCCATTATGAGTTATGGTGAATATCAAGAAAAGTATAATTATTCTATATCCTGAACCTGCCCTTTTGCAACTGGTACAAAGCTGAAGGCCGAGAATATTTCAAAATATTATCGCCTGTCACTCCACCACTCACGTTAAACAAGATCTCTGGCCACAGGCCTAATTAAATACACGGAAATCTGTTGTGTCCCTAGTGATGTTCTACTTAATTCCTGGCCAGACACCATGAGCTGTACCGTGAAAACAAGTTTACACAAGATTACAAAATCTGCTTATCCCTGTTTAGTTTTAACACCTGTGAAAAAAAAATATATAAGACTGTCATGTGGCACACAAAAGGCTCAGGTGTCTCTCTGTTTAGAAGCTGGCAGTCCTGAACAGCAAGAGGAAATAAGGCTGTAATATTAATAAACACCTGCCAGTACTATTATACTCATTGGCTCCAATCCAGCGAACTAGTTAATCAACAAAACCTAACAAAACAATTGTCTAAACCCGAAGGCCGTGTGTGTTACCACATGGCCCTGAGTCCACCCTGTGATAAAATATGAGAAGCCTGTGTACTGTACTGTTCTGTAAAGCAGGAGAGCAGAGCGTATCCCTGAGCAGGCAGTTAAAAATAACAATAGTAATAATAGCACAGTTTCTATGTGCCAGGCACTATTGTGGGTGGATCCCGGGGACACTGCACTGAATGGGCAAATAAAAGCCTCTGCTTCCATGGAGGTCGCATTCTGGTGGGAGAGACAGGTGACAGATAATCAGCTCAGTGATTCCCCTTCCTGATACTCTCATCACTCTTCTCACTCCCCTCATAGTATTTATCAGGGAGATGAAGAATCATGGGGGTGGGTAGGGGGCAGATGGGACAGAGCAAGGGCTACTTTAAAGTATCAATTGATGGAAGACAGACACGGCTGAAGAAGAGACATTTGAACAGACATCTGAAGGGGGAGAAGGAACCAGGCCTGATACAACGGGAGAGGGTGGATTTCTCCAAGATAAACGCAGGTGCTCAGAGAGGTGACGTGAGAAAGCAGAGGCAGTCGTAGTCAAACCTATTTCTGACCAACTACAAATATGCTTTCTCCATGACACCAGGCTAAATGCCTTCTTTGGAGTAAAGAAAATTTGGATGACACTATGGACATTCGTAATAATACGCTTCTTTTCCTTCTTCGGTGTGTTGGCATTTTTTATTAGACCTTGAATATGTGTGACCATCTCAGAGCACATTCCTCAGCAAGGTTTTGAAGCACCATAGCGATACTGCATTCTGTACCAAAATGTTTCCACTTTATGTTTTCAGGCCTTATTGCAAAAGTCTTGTTCCTTGGAATATTCAAATGTTTGGTATTTAAAGTAGCATGTATTGCATAAATCCCATTTCCACACACAGATCAAATAGTTGAGAGGAAACAAAACACATCCAATTGTGGAGGAGAAAAAGAATAAGAAACTACAACTTTAGAAAAATAGGTTGCTAACAAATAGATTTTACTAGTTAGATCAAATGAGAGGATAAACCAGAAGGGAGTAACGCATATTGTTAGGTATAAGCTGCTTGAAGACAGGCTCTGTGGCCGTCTTATCTGTTTCCCAGACTGTGTCTGTCACAAAGAAAGACTTCAACAAATATTTGTTTAAAAAGAATGAAAAATGAGTGATAACCAAGCCATTGGCCAGCAAATGTATTTTAAGAGAAAGATAATAAAATATTTCTACTATGTGGACCCAAAGTACACAAAGAAATGCATTAATATCAAATAAGGAAACCACAGAACAATTAAACAATGGCATTGCTTTCCCTTAGAAGAAAAGATAGCAAATGCTAAATGAAAAAGCCAGATAATAATATCTGTGCATCAAATAGTTGGGATATACATTCGTGTTTCTTTATCATGTGAACTATTTAAGCCCCCCATTCCCCACTAAAAAAACTCTATTGCTTTTGCTCATATGAAGACAGCAGGATAAAAATAAGTTTTTAAAATATCACTACTTTCCTACTGAAGGCTTTTAGCTATGGGCAGTTGAAGAGTTAGAAGCTATGGAAATAGAAAGGAGAGGTTGAAGACCCAAACCTGGTTTCTCTTATAATTCCCATCTGGACTATTACAACTGAATTAAAGAACTTTGCTGAATTATTCTGTTGGCCTAAGGGAGGCCTCTGTCTGGCCAGAGGTTCAGAAACAGAAACACATGGCACGGGGTGCAGGGGAGCTCAGACAGAGAGAGGGCTGTGGCTTCACGCACAAGCACGCACACACTCTCACACAGAAACACACTCACACACACGGCTTTCTCACCGGTGGATCAAGAAACTCTTCAAACTCTTAAAATTAGAAAAGACACGCATGAGCACTCTGAATCAGAAATATTTCGAGAACATTCTAAGAATAAATAAGCCATTTGTCTAATGCCATGATTACGTAATGACACCATCATTTACCATTGTGTAAATATATTTGGAAATGAAAGACAATTGCAGTCTGTTAGAGCAGCATTACATGCCACCTCTTTAGACTGAACCAAACAGGTCCAGACAAGAACTGGTTATCATAATGATTATTTTAGTTTATTATTATAATGCTCGTAGTGCACAATTCTATTATTTTAATCTGCAGCAAGATAGTGTTAAAGGAGAGTTATCACTTACTCAAATAACTACTTGAAACATCAGATCTTAGAAAACAAAATCAGTGCTCAAGAGACCATCAAACCCGTTGTTAATGAAATGTACAATTATGCATATGTTAGAAAACTACTAAAAATTAAAGGCATGATTAGTGGCGATAATAAAATGTGAAAAACACATGATCAAACAAGTACAGTAAAATGTTAATGGTAGAATCTAGGTGGTAGGTACATAAGTGTTCACTATAAAGTTATGTCAGCTTTGCTGTACATTTGAAAATTTTCTTAGTAACATAGGAAAAGAAAATTTAGGAAACATTCAAAGTGATAACTAAGAGAAATGTGTTAAGAACGCAAAGACTCAGAAGGGTGAACCAATGCTGTGCCATGGCCCACAAGAGAGGCAGTAGTAGTAGTAGTGCGCTAGCTAAGAGCACAGTCTTCGAACTTAAATATTTACATCGAGAATCCAATCTCAGCTCTATTATTTACCAGCTGTGTAACCAAGATGTAGTTACTCTGTACGCCTCTCCTTTGACATCAGGAAAATGGAGATGATATTGCCTACTGTACAAAACATAAACACAGAAAAGTCTTAATATCAAACATTATTCACACTTGCCATTACTAACAATTATGAAAACACAAAAAAATGCCACCAAGAGGGGTATAAATTAATAAATTAGCTGCATAATACTATAAATATTGATATGCATATATGCATATAAAATGTAATAATACCGTCCATCAGTTAAGTTGTTTTTGGGTGCAAACAATGAAATACTCAAATAAAGGTCCAATAGAGGTTTATGCATATCTCACATAACAAGAATTCAAGAAGAAGATGGTTTCATGGTTGGTTAATTCAGCAGCTTAACAAGATCACGGTGCTGGGGGAGAATTTGCTTTCCTCTAAGTTGGCTGCAGCAGCTTCAGTCATAATTTCTTCTCAGTATAACATCCAAAGGCAAGAATAAAAAGGAAGTTATTACTTGCACATCTCTTGTTATCAGGGAGGAAGCATTTTCCCAGAAATCCTATGACATATTTACCCTTGTATCTCATTAGCTAGAAATGAATCACATATCCACCCATAAAAATTCACTGGCAAAGGAAAAATAATTGCAAGGTTTGTCTTTGAATAGTCATGGTTTGTCCCTGGATTAGGACATGGGGTCCAACTTCCCTGAGTGCAGTACTGAAAAAAAAAACCAGGGTTATGTTGGTAAGAAAGATGATGAGAATGGCCATTGAGTTGGCAATTAACAGTTGTATGCTATATATGGAAAAATATTAATGGTAATAAAAACACAAAAAATACATGCTGATCACAATAACTATGTGACATAAAGTAACAAGACCCTCTGTGACATAAGAACATTTTTAAAGTTACTAGGATTTGTTTCTGCAGCAAAGGTTCTACGAAAGTGCTCCACACTGAAGTTAATTACTTGGTGAAACTATGCTACATGCGCCTTTAGTTGAAAAGGATGGAAGATTTTTAGGAAACAAGAGATTCACTTCTAAACAACAAATTATTCCTCTGTCAAAATGTCTCTGATAAATCAGAATGTACATTAATAATGCCTTTGTTTTACATTTATTTCTTCTGGGTAAATGTTAAATTAATAAGTTGGTGCCTATTATAGAATAAAAGCTTACAAATGCCCGTTGTGATGAAAAAGATTTCAATTGCAGTGTGTGCCTTTATTAGTTACACCAAGAAACTGTACATAAATGGCTCAGTTTGGTTCAAGCTTTTACCATAAAGATGTTCTATATATAGAATGTGATATTCTGGACTGTGTTTGGTTAATGAAAAATATAGTTTATTATATTGAAGGGGGCTATTTAAAGAGTTCTTAGAATTATGTTAACTAAGACTAAAATTTAAGGGGATTGCTCTGTCATTAGGTGCTAGAAAGGTGGATGAAGTAGGACAATGTACATATGAAGCTTTTAGATAAACAAAGTTTTACATGAATAGGTAACCAGGCAGCCCTTTGGAAAACATGCCCAAGGTCCCCAGCTGATAGTATTTTGTGAGCCTTGTATTCAGGCCAAAAATCTTTGAAAGTCCTTAGGGAGCTACAGTACCTAAGTTTCAGGTAATTTAGCATCATTTAAATGGGGACATGCTATGTATCTTAGGGTTTGGATTTCTTTATTTCCAATTATTTAATGGATTTATTGAAGAACAGTTCTATTTTTAAAATCTTATTAAAAAGGCCCATGTGATTTTTCTTCATTTTTGTACTGAAAATATATGTCACTGCTTTGAATTAAATTCATTTCAAATCTACAAATATCTGCTGAGTTCTTACCATTTGTAAACCCTGTGTTAAGTGAGCTGGAAGAGTAAAGGAGCTAAAAACATACTTCTAAAATGTCAAGAAACCTAGAACTGAGTTGTGAGCATCCTCAAAAAATCTTTCTCTGAGATGTTTTGTCAATTGAAGATTTTGGTGTTGGGGGTTGGCGGGTAATATGCCTCTGGATAGAAAATAAAACAGATGAAGGCAGGTAGAATAAAGGACAGCATTGTAAGGAGATTTACACGGTTTCATACACATCTATATTACTCAAAAACTTTGCTTAACAATGAACATGTGTTTCTTTGTAATAAAGTAATAAACATTTATTTTCACCTTAATATCGTTTAACACTAATGATAATTGATTTACACTCATCAGTGTCATAGAAGTTATAATATGTACGTTGTAGGCAGCCTTCAAGATGGCCCCAATGATCCCCGCCTCCTTGTCATATTCTCACCCTTGTGTATTTCCCTTCCACATCATACCAGCGTGGGTCCATACAGCCAACCAAATATGGCAAAAGGGAAGTATATCACTTCTGAAATTAGGATATGCAAGACTGAGGCTTCCCTTTTGGGACTATCTCTCTTTTTCTCTCTCTCATTACTTGGTGTGAGGGAAGCCAGCTGCCATATCAAGAGCACGCTTAGGCAGCCCTACAGAGAAGTAGAGGTTCACGTGATGAGGAACTAAGGTCCGCCAGCCACCATAGATCTTGAAAGTAGATCCTCCAGCCCCACCTAAACATTCAGATGACTGGACCCAGCCAACCTCTTGAGTGCAACCTCATGTAAGAGCCACCTGAGTCAGAATTACCAGCAAAGCTCAGGAACCATATGAGATAATAAATGTTTGTTGTTTTAAGCTGCTTAGTTTGGGGTAATTTTCATGCAGCAGTAGGTAACTAATACAATGTTCAATGTCATCCCCTGACTATCAGCCATACCAGAGTTAGGTTCAGTTATTGGAGAGTTTATTCAACAAATAGTCATTAAGTACCTGCTATTTTTTAGCTTAACTTGCTCAGATTTTCTACCTTAAAATTTTGTTCTAAGAAGCCCATCATTCCTCAAAGCCAAGGATTTTTAGTGTACATTTTCCATCTCAGCTATTAACAAGAGCTAAGAATTTACTAAAGTAAATGATTTTATGTATGCAACTTGTAATTTGCTATCTTTCAAATAACTGTCTCTGTTTTCTAGATAGATAGGTTTGGAATACTTATTTTAACCAATTTTTATTTGTTATATAATTCTAGCTAATATAACAAACGCCCAAATTTCAGTGGCTTAAATCTATCAAACTATTTCTTACTCGAGTAGGTCCAAAGTGGATACGCTGGTAAGTAGGGAGCATTCTGTGTGGTTCTTCAAGTATTCTGGATTCTTGTATTTCATGGATCCTTTACTGGTCATTTGCATCTGGCCGGTAGACCAGAGAAGAAAGAGTGTGGAGGATCAAGTAGGATGTTTTTATGCACCAGACCTTCAAGTGGGAGACATCCCTCCAACCACACTCTACTGGTTGGATCTTTCTATTCTTCCCAATCCTAGAAATCTTCATCAAGCCGAAAGCTCAGAAAATGGACTCATTCCTAATCTTTCAGGCCAGACTGTTGAGACGTGAAAAATAGATTCTCTCATTCAATTGCCTGTTTTAAAAATCAAAAGCAGGCTATTAATTTTGTCCCTTGTTTTTCTGCTATGCCAAGTTGAATCTCTTTTTGTTTTGTTGTTGCTGCTGTTTATTTTTAAATCCAAATAGCTTCCCCCAAAGCTTAGCAGAACTGATGGGAATACTACATTTTTGACACAATTTTTTAAAACTAGGTAAGACAAATACAGTAATAATAATTCTTTTGAAATTTAATTTTCACAAAGTATTTTTAATTTGTATTTAAAGTACGCATGAACTTGGAATATTTAGGTTGAATAGTGTATACAAAAATGAATAATCTTCCTCTATATAGCCATTTACATATAAAATCAATCACTTCATATATAAATCTAAATTATATGAATATTTACTTTGTGAACATTTCTGTGATTTACACTGATAGTTTAAAACATAATTGTATTATCAGTAATTACTCATATATATGCATTCACATATATATACCTAATACACATATTTTTATACTGCACACACTCTCACACTTATCCATAGGCAATATGTTTCATGTGATTCCAACATTATTCTGTTATATAGTGAAGGGCCACCAGAGCAAAGACCAAAGATTATAAAATTTTCATAATTTCTTGGCATGAATATTAAAGTTAGCCTGGAGTATATTAAATTAGTCATTCTACCATAGAAAACCTTCTAAACTTTTTCCCCTTGAAATAAAACATATTTTTTGATGTAAAAGAGGCAGGAAATAATCAAATCTCTCATTTCTGGGCCAACTTTGTAGTTTCATAGTCTTATTTCAAATATACTACAGAGGAAGGGAAAATTGATAAATCATGAAATAGAAAATTACACAGAACTATGAAGTTTACATTTTTTTCTTCTAAAAAAATAATTTAAGTGCTTTAGAATGATTATGGTTTACATGAAAAAGGAAGCAAAACAGCCCAAAAATCTGGATAAGCATTCAGTAATAATATGAAAAGTGACCTAATTCAGAACTGTAAAATGACACCCAATGGAATATTTATATTAATACAATGAACAAAAATATGGCACTGAAAATTTTGCATTGAGACAGAACTTTTCAAACCACCCTGAAAAATAATTAGATCAGTTTATTTCTTCCATTGTGAGGACTAGGCTTCACTAAATTCTGAACAAAATTCTTACTTTGGGGGTAATTTATTCTTTTTTTGTCTTAGAAATTTAATAATGTCTATAAATCTCCATAATCCAGTAGGCTGAGAACTAGATAGAAAAATATGAAAGAACTTGAGATTCAGTACTTCCTACTTTTATGTATTTTGCTTAAGGTCCTATAGGAAGCAAGTCTATGCCTCTTTTATCCACATAAAACAAAGTATAACAACAACAGCCTTCTACCTCCAACACCTAGAACTTCAAGATAAAATAAAACCTTTATCTTAAATACATAGCCAAAACGCACAAAAAATGGGTTTCCCTGCATGTTGGGAATAAAATGAAAACTAACATCTGAGTGGTCACCTCGTGAGCTGATGTTGTAGCTACTACAGTCTAGGATTTATAATTCAAAATGATAAAATATTCAGAGACATCATCCCCCATGAATAACATTCAGAAGGCATAGTAAACAGCAGATTTACAGCAGACCCCAATAACATAAATAATAGAAGCAATCTGATAGCGTATACAAAGTAAATATTTTTAAAAATGATTAAAAACATGAAAGGAATAGTTGAAACTTATGCACGAACAAAAAAGCATCATCAAAGAAAACGTGGCAGACTTGAAAAAAGAATCAAATGATAGACACTGATAAAATAAAATTGAATAAACTGGAAGATAGATATATTTATTTTTAAAAAGAAATAAGAACTTGACCCAAGGATTGCAGAGACAGAGATGAAGAGTTGGAAAATGTAAATGATGTTAAGAGACATGGAACATAGAATGAGCAGATACAACATATTTGTAAGTTCCAGATGAAGAGAACAAAAGAGAACAGGAGAAAGACAATATTTAAAGATTCAATTCCTGAAATTTTTTCCTAAATTGATGAAGACTTGAATCTTCAAATTGAAGAAATATTATGAGTTCCAAGCATGATAAATAAAAATAACTCCATGTCTAAATAAATAGTAGTAAAATTATAGCATATCATAGATAAATAAAATATCTTTTAAAAAAAGGAAAAAATCCATCACGTACAAAGGAATTATGATTACATTAACAGTGGACTCCTGGAGAAGAAATGAAGTCAGAAGAAAATTAAATAACAAGTTTGTTGTACTGAGTGAAAATAACTACAAATAAACATAAAATAAACTGTTTTTCAGAAAGAAAGTTTAAAGGCATATTGAGACAAAAACTATAAGGGAGTTTATCATATACAAGAATGTCTCTGAATAAAACTCTTTAAAAATGCACTTTAAGAAGGAAATTGAACCCAGAAGGACTCTGTAGAATGGAAGGAGCAATGGAGTGAAATGAAACTAGTAACAGGTGAATAATTTGAAACAATATTTGGCTGTATATTTTTGAAATGATTAATTTTTGAGTATAAAAATGAGGTGGAAGTAAAATACTGGAGAACTGTTACCTGTAGGAGATGCATTGGAGAAAAGCTGCTCCAAGTATACTTTCCTGGCTAGGAGGAAAGTTAGAATTTCTAAGTTAGAATTTCTAAGAACCTCAGAAAGTTAGAATTTCTGAGCTTGTGTTAAGAATGATGTACATGTTACATTTGAAGATTGATCTTTAATAAAGTAGAAAGAGATTATAAAGCTTCCACCTGATGGGGAGAAAAAAGAATAAGGAAAACTTGATCACTGTAATAGAAGGCAGGCAAGGAAAAAAAACAGTGCAAAGTAGGTTGAATAAAATAAGATTTTTTATGGTTCTCTATTTCCAAAAATTAAGTTCAAAATTCTTATCACGGAATGTATATATATGAGACTGTTTACCATTACTTCCTCAAGATATTATCAAATGGAGAAGCACCAACTAATGTTATAATATATTTAAAATAATTGAGCTAAGACTAAACTATAAACTTGGAGGAATATTAAATAATGTTGTCACCAAACTATCTAAAAATTAAAATTAAAATGGATTAAGCGCTCAGATAACTAGATATTGTTTTGTGTGGTGGTCTGCTGGCCTCTTCTCTAACAGAGAGTATCTGGCACGATTAAACAAGCACAAAAGTTTTTGGAATGCCCAGCTGTACTTGAACAGATATGGTGACTGAATGCAATAGCTGCTTCTGATGTGGATTCTGCTTCCATTTTCTACCCAACTTTGCTAATGTGAGGCGTCATCCTTTTATATATTTAATGATATGAGAAAATAAAAAATAAAAGAAAGATGTGCTAGCATTATTTCCCACTGTTGCTCCAGTTGATTTGGATACCCACATAGGATTGGTTCCAGTCAAATGATGATGCTTGTGTTTTGGTCCCTCTCATCTTGACATCACATACCCAGTCACCTGTGTGCTCATTCTGCCCCTCCCATCAGCTGTCCAGAGCATGAATTAACTCTGCCCTCCCACGCCAGTACTTCAAATGGCAAAATTTCCCAGTGGCCCTTTTACAATAAATGTATCTTTCCTGTGTTCTGTTCCACATGGGCTCTCTCTTTTCAGCTTTCCAATGTAATAGCAATAGAATCATCAAAAGTGTGAGTGGAACTGGATTTCTTTGACCATCCTCTAGTTAGGTGGCATATGGATTTTAATTGTAGCCTTATTGGGAATCTAAGACATGTTCAAGGTAGATCTCTAACCAGTTGTGAAACTTATGGGGAACCATTAACCTTGTTGAGCCTTAGTTTCCTCATTTATAAAATGGGAAAATGGTACCTGAACTGCCCACCTCAAAGGATTACTGTGAGCAGTGTATGAGATCAAATATGTCACAATAATTTAAAATCTGTAAACCTCTATAAGTTACTTTTAAAAATCTTACTCAAATGATTGACTTTACTAGAGCCAATTTTAAATATGAGGACTACTTGGACTCAATATTTTTAAGTGGGTAATCCTTTCAAAACACATAAGTAGACAGTTATCCACATTTTCTTTTAATGTTTTGAAAGTCATCTTGAAATAAATTAGATAGCTCTTACTGAGAAATCCAATTACAGTCATCCCTCAGTATTCGGTGGGGGAAGGATTAGTCACAGGACCTTCCACCCCCACACACGCCCCCATCTACCGCACCACCTCCCCGCTGATACCAAAACCTAAGATGCTCAAGTCCCTTATATAAAATCGTGCAGGGCTTCCCTGGTGGCGCAGTGGTTGAGAGTCTGCCTGCCAATGCAGGGGACACGGGTTCGAGCCCTGGTCTGGGAAGATCCCACATGCCGCGGAGCAACTAGGTCCGTGAGCCACAGCTACTGAGCCTGCGCGTCTGGAGCCTGTGCTCCGCAACAAGAGAGGCCGCGATAGTGAGAGGCCCGCGCACCGCGATGAAGAGTGGCCTCCGCTTCCCGCAGCTAGAGAAAGCCCTCGCACAGAAACGAAGACCCAACACAGGGAAAAATAAATAAATAAATTTATTTTAAAAAAACAAAAAAAACCACTATATCAACATCGTAGGTAAGTACCAACATCCTAGTAACTTATTTGAGGAACACCAGGGGTTTAGTGGAATTCTCAGGAGCTTAGAAGTTTAAAAGCAGAAAATTAATTGCCATTGATGCTTCAATTGAGATTTATGAAAATCATGCAGAGTGAGAGTGAAGTCGGTTTTGTTGGTTTAAGCTGAACTTGTGATATTTTCACGCAAGCCATTGCACTGGCACTCATTTTGCATGTTTCACTTTCCCATTTTGAAACACAGCAAACATTTCTAAGTCAGATTTTTCTATTTGTTTTCTAAAAAGGTTTATGATCACAGCTGCAGTAGTTATGGGTTGGTTTATAGTACATTGCCCATAGATGGGCCCATATGTCCAACAGAGTTTGTTTGATACCATACCTTCCACAGACATGGGGCAGTTCTTGAGGTGTGCCTATAAACCTGCCGTTAAATGGACCAGCTGTACTCATAAACTTACATTAGCAGCCTCAATCCACCCGCCTTACCAAAGTCATTGGCAATAAATCTATGTTCAGCCTATATATGCACTTTTAAGTAGTTTTTTGCACTTCTGAAAAGAAAATATAATATATCCAAGTCTTCTGTGATCCTGACTGAAATAAGAGCTGATTTCTTTGGGGTTGTATGAACAATGTCTTTAAGGGCCTCATTTTCTATTTCTTTGCAAGATGTTCATCCTTTTCCTTGACAGCCTTTTTTTCCCCTCAGCTTAAAAAAAATAAAAACTGGTAAACTTTGTTCTTTTTTTTTCCCTGAAATTCTTTGATAAGAACTTTGAGGGCTTAGGCATGGTATGATCTTTGATCACTATCTCGTTCATTCAGTGTGGAAGCTTGCTCTGGAACCACGATGGAGCAAATGTGACCACAATGACCTACACCGATTCAGCTGGGAAAGCGTACTTCTTCAATGTGGTCACCGAGACCACAGCACCAGCACAGGATGGGACCTTTCTCACTCTCTTCATTTGCCATCAAAGACTAGTCCCGTAAGGAAGGGCACCATTAGAGGAAGCTAATTTTCTATCAGAAATAGAGTTCTGCCTCACTTTGTTTCTTAATCAAATGTGTTTTAAGGCATTGTACTTTCATGAATTTTTTTTTTATTACTTGTTTTAGCTCTTTTGTTGGGTATTTGTTATGGCTTCATATTAGAAAAAGCTTTTCATTTGAAGTCAGGAATTTTAAGTAGAAACCCCAGGTCTACAACTTATTAAACAGTGTTTTGAGGCAGATTATTGCATCTCTCTGGGTTTCTGCTTCCACAAAACGTGGAAAACACCATGTGGGGGATAGTGCGAAATTAACATTTGCTGAATCTCAAATCTCAGCTTCTACTCCCATTCTGTCACAGCACCATTTCAATTTTTCTACCTGTTTCCAGAAACTGTCACTTTTTTCCCACTCCTATCTCCCACTCTAGCTGCCTATAACTGTAAATTTTTTTATTAGGACTATTGCAATAGCCTCTCATCTAGAATCCCACTTCCCAGTTTCTCCCCTTCCAGACCATCTTTCTATGAGAGTCTCATGATCTAGTCATTCTCTTGCTTAAATCACCTCAATTCCAAATGTATGTGCATATTTTTTCTCCTTAAATTACAAGACATTTCTGCCAATTTTAATGAGTCAAAGATAAATACTTTGTTAAAACCAAGTTTGGAAACAGTTTTTAATTTCTTTGAGCATACAAACTGACTTTCCCACTGAAGCAAATTTTAAAAGCCTTATAAAAGTTTTCTTTGCTTAAAAGTTCTCATCTTGAAATGGCTGTGCTTTGAGAAATTAACAATAGCAGGTTTTCAACACATTTAGCAAATAGAATCAAAAATAATTTTAAATAGCATGAATGATCTTTAGATAAATATATTAGACTTTGCATTACCAATGTAAGACTATGGGACAATCGGTGGTGACAAAACTGGGAATAGTGGTGGAGGAAATTGGTACTTTAGGGTAACAATTATTCAGAAATGACCTAGGTTCATTGTCTCTCTCCCCCTTCCTTAATTTTTGTAAGTTATAAGCAAACAGGAATTTATCCACCTCAGTTCTTTGTGGCAAGAGGGTAGGCAATCAGAAATTATTTTCCCTTCTTTCTCTGGCTCAGGACAAAATATTTCGCGTGACCTCGCAAAAGCCTTCAACGTTATTGGATCACTCCTTTTTGTAATAGTATTTTCCTTGGTTTTTAGATATACTACTACTTCTCCAACTTTCTATTGTTTCTCTTACTCCTTAGGAAGCACGTGCAACATATTGTGCTATTTGTAGATTGTTTAAACTAGGCCATTAATCTAACATAGTGTTTGTAATTGTATATACATGTGTAATAAAGTATAAAATCATAAATGAAAATGCTAAACATCTAATTTAAGGTAGTGGTGACCTCTGGGTGTGAAGGGGCATGGAGAGATACAGGAATGTGATACCATGTGAGAACTGAAGTACACGGTGAGGGGGGACCTCTGTTGGCCCTGTGTTACTTCTTAAATTGGATATGTATTTATCTTATTCTTTATACTTTTTGTATGTTTGATATATTTCACAAATTTGGGGATTTGAATTCAGTTCCTTTGTTCATTTCAATCTTTACATTGGGGACATCTGACTGAGCAGAAATGACACATGGGACAATTTTCCATTTTAACCCAAAATCTTCTATTTCTTTCAGTGATTAACCCAATAATTAATATATAGTATAACTCAATATATTTTGCTAGTATAGTGAATTTTATGATGTTTAGCCATGACTCATATTCATGGTTAATCATATCTTTGTCTTCAATAAACTGCAAAAGAACTAACTTGTATTTTGATATTATAAGACACTGTAACAAAATCAGTCATAAAATGGTGTGCATATTTTAAAGTTCAGGGTAAATTTCAAGTCACATTTAAAGAAGAAATGAATTATTGAGAAAACTATGGCAAGGAATAAAAGAAAAGAGAAAGGAAGAGATTTTCTTACATGCCTTAAAGTGTACATACTGAAAAAAAAAAAAAAAAAAAGAAGAAGCCCATTTTCTTCAACTTGACCATTAAATGTTGTTTCTGCTCAGTGCTGAGTCACTGGTCCTTTCCTGTTATTCTATATCTCCTACTCGGTAATCTCATTTATGCTCACCACTTCAATCACCTAAACTCAGATGACCCACCAAGTTATCTCTCCAGCTGAGGCCTTTCTTTCAGTTACACATGTATATATCCAACAACTGATTTCACATGTCTACCAACCAGTCTCAAATGTACTGCAAATTCAATATATTGATAACCAAAATCATGAGCTTCCCCTCCAAACCTTAACTGTTTCCTGTCACAGTGAATGGAACTAACATCTATTCAGTTATGTAAGCCAAAAACCTGAATTCATCCTTGAAACCTACTTTCCCTTCAACGATCTCCTTGCCACATCCAGTCCATCACAACATTATGCTAATTTATCTCTTATATAAGCTCTGAAATCTATTCCTTTTTCTGTATCTTTTATTAACAACTCTGTAGACTAGCCTACCACCATCTCTTGGCTGGCCTACAAAATGCCTTCTATCTGGTTTATCTACATTCACTTTGGCCTCCTCCCATCCAACTCCACATTCTGTCCAGATGCTCTCTCCCATTGCCCTGCCATCCTTACTACCCCCCAGTTAAAACTCTTCATTGGTTTGCCTTTGCTCTCAGAATAAAGATGAAATAATCAATATGGTTTACAACACCCTGACTAGTCCTGTGCCTACCTGCCTTCTCAGCTCCATCCTACACTATTATCCCCTTTGCTCTCTTAGCTTAAGCCTAGTTGGCTATCATTTGTTCCTCTTAATCATCATTTTCCCCCTCTTTCTCCAAGTCTTTTGGATCTTAAATATTCTTTATTTTCCAATCTGTAAAGTCTAAACCTACTTACCTTTCAGCTTTCAGGATCCTGACCTTCTAAGTAGATCAAGTCTGTCTATTTTAAGTTCTCTACTACAATGTATATCTTCTTTCTGATACGATTAGAATTTCAATTTTAATTTATTTGGTGGTATTTTTATTGCTATCTTTTGATTAGATTTTGAACTTCATAAGGACATTGTCCTGTTTTACTCAGTGCGTGGTCAGTAGTATTAGTTTCAAGAATGACTTGTTGAATAAACATGTCTACAACGGAGATCCCCCTTTTCAAAGTGGCCATGATGAAAGTGTTCTCTCTGCAAAAAGCAGTGTAATGGGGAAGGGAAACATAGATCATGGAGTTAACAGATGTGTGTATGAAACTCCCTACTCTACCACTTAGAAGAGTATCAATGGAGCCTCCCTGTTCATCAGTTTTCTCCGCTCGAAAACGGTGCGAATCATGTCTTAAGGGCTGTTATGAGGTAAAGGACCTGGCATAGGTACTTACTGGGTAAACAGTTTAACAAATATGTTTATTCAAACAATACTTTTTAAGCACCTAATATGTGACAAGCATCATCATCATCATTTTTGCTCCTCAGTGTGGATACTTATTTGTTTAAATCAATATCAGCTGCTCCACTTCTTTGACATCAAGTGTCACCTTATAGTTAATCTTTTATGTGTGTGTCTGTATTGTTTCCTCAAGAAGATTGGGGGGCAGGTATAATGCGCTAAACTTGTTTTTCTCTTAAATGACTTTCACTTCTTATTGAATATTGCACATAATATTTGGCAATAAATATACATTGATTGATTGATTTAATAACTTCTAATACCAAGTGTACAGCTGACCACCTGGAAGAAATGTTTAAAAAACAACAAAAAAAGATTCATAATCGTTGCTGTTAGAGAATTTTAAAATCAAATTATATGGAGTAAATAAACACCAGCTCACATGAGGAGTATTTTAGAGTATAAGTATTACAGTGTATGTCAAGAACTTTGTCATCATAATAAGGTTTCAATATATGAAATGTAAACTTAGAACAAATTAGTAGTTGTTTTCTAGCTCTTTTCCCTGTCCAAACCAACTTTTAGGAGACACTCTGAAAATTGGAAACATTTCCTCAAATATCCTTTACAGATTTTGTGGGAAGGATTATGGTAATGAATATGGAAAATATTCTATTTTATTTTGAAAGAAATCCTCAAAGGAATTTATCCAATGCCAGGGTCAAGCTGTGAGTTTATACTCTACAGTCATGGCTATAGTTTAAATGCAAAAAGTTAGGGTGACTTAACAAAACTAGAGGCATTTAAAAACAAAAAGGCCTTAATTTCAATTTTTATTTATTTAATTAAAAATATCTGTAGATGTTGCTTATGCTTTCTGGAATGAAGTAAAATGGAGACTTGATCTTTGGCTCAAGGAAATGGTTTTACCTAAGGAATCAACATCCTGGCCTATGAATTCATAAAATAAAACTTGTATTTTTCCATACAACAATATTTACTCTTAAAATATACATTACAAAATTATAGAAGTTGTGCTAGTTCATGAGAGAAATTTTTTAAAAACACTAAAAACGAAGAGAAGAAAAAAATCAACTCAACTCTATGGGTTTATAATAAAAAAAAAGGGGGGAGTTGTCTAAACTCAACTCCAAGGGTAAGTCAGACAGGCTGGAGTCTTTGAGATTCACCTGAGCTTATTTGCAAGAAACCTGAGAGAAAATCCCAGTAAGTGAGTCTGACCTCCAGGAAAGACTTAATCATTGAAAGGGAGTTGCTATTCCAGATTCTGAGTGCCACATGGGGTCTGATGCCAGGACCTGTTTCTCAGGCCAGTTCTTTATTGAAAGCATACCTTAGTCCAACAGAGAGTTGCGGATCCATGAAAAGCTGTTCCAATAAAACCTAGTAAGCCCCTGGGGAATAAAAAGGATGGTGCAAGTATTCCTCCAACAGGAGGTATCACAAGAGGGAAACAAGCCATATCTCCCCTCTCCTCCAAGAAGCTCTGAGGAAGCATCTGGTATCTGGGGGTTCTCAATGTCTCAGCTGGGGTGAGAGAAAATGGTGACCAGCAAATGCCAAGTGAGCGACAACTCTCGCAAGCCTGACCTAGGGCAACAGCACAAGGGGTGTTGAGTTCTAGAACAAACTTGAAAATGCAAGAAAGATATCCCCTGGCATATAAATTTGATTGGCAAGAAATGGTATCTTCTTTTAAATAGCATATCCTTGATTCCTAGGGAATTTAAAAACTGATTTATAAATTTGTTGGTCACGTAGTTTTTGTGACTTGCCTTCTCATGGCTTCTTTTTCTGCTGCAATATTCATTCATTTTATTTAAAATGAAGTCTCTCTTAATCTGAGGATAATAATTTTTCTGTGATATGCTGCTTTTTTTAATAGCTTGTTATTTGTTCTTTGACTTTATTTATACTGTTTTCCACCCAAATCTACCTATGTTTACTTTTATGTGTTCATCCTTTGCCCTCCACTCCAAAATCAGCTAGATATTCATCTAGAAGTTATTATATTTAACTCTATAAACCATATGAATACAATTTTCTAATATAATAGCTGTCTAACTCATTTTTGCATTTTTTAACCAATTAGCTTATTGCCATTACTTGCATAATCCATTACTTCCTCACTGATTTGAAATTCCATCTTTATCATATTCATTTTATACATACACATCTATTTATTTATGTATTAATATTTATCATCTATCTAATCTTTTTATGTTTCCAATGATTTGCTATAGATTCTAATGGCAGTACCACACTGTTCTAAGTAATATGGTTTATAATTTATTTTAGTATCTGATAATGTAAGTGGGCCTCATTATTCTGCTTTTAAAAAAAATCTTGCTTCCTTTCTGCCGTTTATTTTTCCAGATGAATTTTAGAATTATTGGTCAAATTTCTAAGTAAGAACTTGTGGACACTGGGGTAGAATTTCGTTAAATGTATACATTAATATGTGGGAGAAGTGACAACATTACAATGTTGAAAATTCCCATCCTCAAACAAAATCTCTCTCTCCCTTTATTGTTTCATATTTTCCTTTTCAGTAAAGCTTTGTAGATTGTGCAGATTATTTTCCGCATTTTTCTTACTAAGTGTATTCCAAATTAGTATACAGTTTTGTATATTTTGTATCTCTTGAGCAGGATCTCTTTAATCCATTATATTTTCCCGAATGATCTTTTCTGGTACATAGAAAAATAAATAATCTCCCTATATTTATTTTAACATAAAATTCTTGAAGAATATCTCCTTATTCAGTGTCTACTCCTAATGCTTTATAGTTGATGACATTTCAAGTTTTAGGTAAAGAGAAAAACCCACAAACTTTAACATCAAAGATACCTGTAATTTCTTCTTAGCTCAACAATTTCTTCACTATGTAAAACTGGTCAAGTGATATTTCCTCTGAAGTTCAGTGTCCTCGCCTACAAAGGGGCATTGATTTTCCCCTTGATAAAGTCCGTGTGAGCCAAAGTGAAAGCATTTTTGTAGAGCACAGAGCTCAAATATACCTACCATATAGTAGGAGTGGAAGAAATATGTTCCTCCTCCTCAGCCTGTTCCTTGTAGAAAATATGACTTGGGAATTTCATCCTGTAGATATATGAACTAGAAAGAAATAATTGTCTATAAACACATACATACATATATAGCCCTTAAATGTATTTGTATTATTTAGCTAACTTTTCTCCTGGTCCAGTTACTAATTGGTGGCAAAATGCACATGTAAGTATGTATGTGAATACACATTTTATAATCAGTAGTATAACTTTTTGATGAAATACCAATGACTATAATTTCGAAGTTAATGAATTAAGCCACAGAATTGATCTATAGAACCATGGCAAGATTAATGAGTGCTCTGCCAATAATGGCAGCCAGCAGTCACGGACTCCATTCATTAATTACCCGAATGTTCACTGACTGAGCATCAGCTACCAGGCACAGTGCTGGGCACTGAGGATGTGAAGGTGACAGTCTGTGCCCAGTGAAATGTGTGGCATTTCCCAACTACACCTTAAACAATCAGCAGCTTGACTGTCGTTAAAGCAGTGGCTTCCTCCTCTGCATCATCAGATCATGTATTTGATCACCCACTTCTTTATCCTGAGCAGCTACTCTTACCTGTCTGGCTTTCCCCCGCTTTATGAGCTCAATAAATGGTTCTCAGCCTGAGCAGCCTGAAGAAAACTCTTGGGCATTCCATTTTTATTTCTGAACTTACTGCCTAAATCTTGATTTCATTTTATGTCGATGCCTAAGGAGCTGACCTAGGATAAATGGAAGCTACCAACTGCCAACTGTGCTGTCAGCTGCGTGGTCGGGTCAAAGGTGCTGGCTGAGCTTGCAAATTCTGATGGTTTGCCAGCAGTGAAGGTATTTGCCTTAGAGGGAAATGGTGCCCCGTACATACCTCGTCCCACATTGCTGCTGAATGCGCCAATTTCAGGCGATGCCCAATTTGGAGAAAAGAAACGCAAAGAAAGATGTTTCTGTGACCTTCCCCAAAATACAGAAAACCACCTGCACCTCCACAGCAACCCTAATCTTTGCCTCTGGCGCACCCTCATGTAGAGAAGAAGCAAGTTTCTGTTTCCTCGGGAGTGCCGGGAAGTGGCATGACAGCTGGTTTCCATGAGCAGAGCACATATTCCAATGCTGCAAAGAAAAAATTAAAAACCCACAACGCTCTTTTATCTATTAAGCTAAAGAGGGTTTTATTACACTCTGTGCAGTCAATACATTGATCTAAATTTTCCTCACATTGAATTCTTGTCAACGAAAGGTTGTTCTTGAATTTTAAAAAATTTCCCTTCCATCAAACATAATTTAAATGCAGAATTTCTGGTTTTGAAAAAGAAGAGTGGTTAACATCTAGAGAGAAAAAAAAAAATCTATTGGTAAAATCATTTGACAAATGAAGTCAAGCTGAAATTAAGCTGTAGGAATCATTGTCGTCATATCAATGTGAAAATAGAAATTGCGCTAAAAGAATGTTCTTTTTCTCTTGAAAGCTGCACCCTCTGGCTCAGATTGTGGCATATAGTGAAAAGCTCAGTAACTATAAATGTTACTGATGACTCTCACCCCTGGTTTAACCTGGGTTTTTCTAAATGCTTATGTAGCGTACAAATTATCTGCTGAAGTGTAGCCAAGTTTGCCAAGCGAACAGTGCAGATGTCAGGAGGGAGTGAAATCTGGAAATGAAATGGCAGCCTTTAAATAGCCTAACTGCGTACATCATGATATGACTTCAGTGGGTCTCCAGTCATTGCTAATTGGCTACAAGAGAAAAACCCTCAGAAGGGTTTAATCCAGAAGCAAGTACCTTTTTATTCAATTATCACTGTGCTGCCACTAATATAATTACTATACTATTAGTCAAGATTTATTCTTTCTCCCTTTCTTTTTTTCACTTTCTATCTTCCCTGTAGAAAATTGTCAAAAATTCAGGCATTGGATGATTTGCCATTTGAATCAGTTTGATCACTGTGATCATAATTTAGACATAATTTAGAAAATTTAATGGCACAGAGAACATAATTATGTATTTGTAGGGGTTTTAAGGGTTGAACATATCATAATCCAATTTTAGTAGTATTTTTGCTAATAAAATTTTGAGGCATTGGGTGAATTAAGATTCATTCATATAAAAGAATGTGCATGTAACTATGGAAAAGGAATTAACATTTATTAGCTTCCTAATATGTGTCAAGCATTATGCTAAGCATTTCACATATGTTTTTTTCATTTATTCTTTTTAATAGCCTGAAGAAATATGCACTATTGTCCCCAAACTACAGGGCAGGAAATTGGAAGCTCACAATGATTAAGTAAAGTATTCAAATTTAGAGAGGAACTGCTTTTAAGTGGCAGAACCTGGATTAAAACTCAGTTTTCCTGGATTAAAGTCTAGGTCAGCTGACCCCAAGAGTTCTTTATCTTTCTGTTATATCCCACAGAATCTCCCATTTAATGAGAAGTTGGAAAAGCAAAAATTACAATTTAAATATACCTTCTCTCAGTACCAAAAATCCCCTAAAAAGAATAATCAAACTTAGGATATATTGACATCAGTTTATAAAAATATTTGTTTCATGCAATAATAAAAACTTTTCTCTTTTAATAGTAAGTGATTTGATTCGGAAGTTTGTCTTCATTATTATTAAAACAGATTAAATGACATTAATACTTCTAGGCAAAATTAAATTTATTAATAAGCTCATAACATAAATACAAATGCATGCAGATTTGTCACCCCATTTAATGTAGAATGTACCTTCTCTTGATTTATTTTTGGGTTTTAGGGGCACCGACCTCCCTGAGCAGTTGAAAATCCATGTATAACTGTACAGCCAGCCCTCTGTATCCAAGATTCCATATCCACAGATTCAACCAACTCCAATCATGTAGTACTATAGCATGTATATATTGAAAAAAATCCACATATAAATGTATCCTCATAGTTCAAATCCATGTTGTTCAAGGGTCAACTGTACTACATTTCACTTTAACTGCTGCATCATGTAAGGTATCATTTAAGTTAAATTTTATTTTTTACTTGTTTAGTGTGGCTACTTGGAAATTTAAAATTACATATATGGCTGACATTATTTTCCTATTGGACAGTGCTGTCCTAGAGGAAGTAGGGCAAGGATTCTTATGTCAGATTGCACAAGATCAAAGCCTACTCTTTCACCTACTACCTGTTTGGCTGCAGGCAATTTACTCAGTTCTCCATGCCTTGGTTTTCTCATCTATAAAATAGGTATGATAATACAAGTATCTACTTCATGGGGCTGTGAGGATTAAATGCATTAGGATTTGTAAGGTGCTTAAAATAGTGCTTGGCATTATATAGGCACTTGTAAATTAAAAATAAAAGCAAATTATTGCTCTCTAGAAGAGGTGGTTCAACATTCTTCCAATGAATGCTCAATGAGATTAATCTAATGCTCTAAACTGAACATCTATAATGAACAATTAGAATATCTAGACTTTTTTTAGATGCTCACAACAGAACTGAACCAGAACGTACATTATTTTAAAAGAATCTTTTATTTATACAGTTGACCCTTGAACAAAGCAGGGGTTAGGGGTGCCAATCTTCTGCAAAATTGAAAATCTGCCTTTAACTTCATAGTGGGCCCTACGCGCCCATGGTTCTGCATCCGTGGAATCAACCAACAGCAGGTTGTGAAGTACTGAGGTATTTACTATTGAAAGAAATGCATTTAAGTGGACTTGTGCAGTTCAAACCCACATTGTTCAACGGTCAACAGTACTTTATTTCTTGGACTAAGCTTTTGCATATAGTTTGGTGACTATTTTTCAGGTAGTTTAATTATGTGTCTAAGAGACACAACTGATTATTATAATAACATAGACACATACTAATATTGAAATCTCTTAAACTGTTGTGGCTGATTGTCATCCCCAGCAAGTGATATCTAAGGAGAATTTTCTGTGCTCTGACATTTTCAACAGTCCTGGGAGAGAGAGAAGTACACCGCAGGAATAATAACACTATTTCTGGGTCTTTGTTTGCTTTTGGCAAAGAGTTTAAAAATATATTTCCAGGTGGTACTAAATTTTTGTAAGACTTTTATCTGGACAGAGGACGGGATAGACAAATCTTTTCACCTACAAAATTGCATACCCCTTTAATAGTCTTAATTCACCAGTCAGCCAGTCACTGACTACCTGCCGTGTGCATGGCCCTACAAAATAAGACACAATCTTCACACTCAAAAAATCTGGGGGGCTTCCCAGGTGGCGCAGTGGTTGAGAGTCTGCCTGCCAATGCAGGGGACACGGGTTCGAGCCCTGGTCTGGGAAGATCCCACATGCCGCGGAGCAGCTAAGCCCGTGAGCCACAATTACTGAGCCTGCGCGTCTGGAGCTTGTGCTCCGCAGCAGGAGAGGCCGCAATAGTGAGAGGCCCGCGCACCGCGATGAAGATGAAGAGTGGCCCCCACTTGCCGTAACTGGAGAAAGCCGTCGCACAGAAACGAAGACCCAACACAGCCATAAATAAATAAATTAATTAATTTAAAAAAAAAATGGAAAAAAAAAATACTGCATTATACCATTGTGACAATTAATAAACTGATTTATTAAAAAAAAAAAAAAAAAATTAACCCTTGCGAAATTTTAAAAAAAAAAAAAAAAAAAAAAAAAAAAAAAAAAAAAAAAATCTGTATCTTCTGTAGAGTCAAAATTAAGGCAAAAGTGAGGGATTTGTGATTGTAGATTTTGTACAAAACCCAAGGTCCATTTTGAGTGATCTGCCATTTAAAATATATTCACATTTTTGAGTTTCTTTTTGTGGGCAATAGTTCAAAAATGTAATTTCTAGTTTGAGAGGGTAATTATCTCCATGTGTTATCAAGCGCTCTTTATTTAGAGTGGCTACAGGTAAATAATTAGGGTCAATATTCTATAAAATACTATCATGTTTCTCTAGGAGGTCAAAATACATACATACATGCCTACATACACAGATACCCTTGAAAGTTAAAATAAACCCCCCAAACCAAGCTTAGGAAACCCGAAAAGTAATATGTTAAGCCAAATCAGGAATATATTGTGCTCGTCATGCTATTTTCAGAATGTAGTCCTCCCCTCACGTCCCCCTCGTCTGTGAAACACATCTGTGATTTCTTTACTAACTGTTTTCCAGCCTCTTTCATAAAATAACGGTTGTGTTCTGGTGTTTTTCATTTTGAATACTTCGAACATGTCTCCCATCTCATCACCGCCACGTTGTTAAATCTAAAGTAGAAAGAGAGAGTGATCGCTCTGGTGTCTCCAGTCAGCAGCAGAAAATGTGTTGTTTTCAATTACTGGGTATGAAAGCTCAGCCAAAGGGAAAGCAACTTTTCAGGATGATGTGTCTAGAGAAAGAACTACCACGAAGGTTGCCTGGAAGTAACAACTCCAGAATCAAGCCCTGGTAAGGGATTTCCAAAAGTGACACTAGCTAAGACTGAAGACTCTTCCCTTGCTTTTGCCAAGTCATGTCAAGGAAAATTATTTGTCTTCTAGGCTGAATGATGCAGACAGACACGGCCTGGATCTCTACAGAGTAGTGTTTGACAAAGGAAGTTCATTTGCCCAGCCTTTTGCTCTAAAGGATGTCTACTCCCCACAATAGTAAAAGTTAACACAATACAGAAGTCATGCTAATATAAAGGATTTGTGATTAACACTCTGCATCAATTCTGATTTTCCATATTTTTTTTTAGTGGAACCAGGTTTGCTAATAAATTGCCAGCTGTTAAAGTCACTAAGCCTATTTTCATCACAACCACCACGTAACAGGACCCCTGCAAATACCTGAAGCCTGCTTTTCTCTCTTTGTACATTTTATATTGTTTCAGATGAAATGTACCCTCTGCCAACATTTCTGGGGCTTTATCATTAATGACTTAAAATACAGTTACAAGGTTCGGGTAGTAAGTTGGCAGAGCCGCAAGCAGTGGCATTCTGGGCCAATCCTTCTCCCTTCAAGGCCTGGAGATGATTTCAAATAGAAGCAAGGAGAAAAAGAAGAAAGAGAGAAATAACCAGAAGCCAGGGGAGCTACCACAAACTTCGACCAATGACAGCCTTGCCAAAAAAAATACAGATTTTCAAAATAATGCTTCATCAGAAGGCAGGTTGGAAAAGAGAAATGAAGAGTAATTGGTTAGAAAAAAAAATGAGGGGGAAAAAAATGTAGGGCTCTCCCAAACAAATTGTGTGCAAATGGGAAGTTTAGATCTTGAATGACGCTCAAGAATATCTGTTCTTCACAAGAATCACAGATTTTCTGTCTTCTCTCCTCCCCACCAACTCCCTCCAAGAGAAAATAAGAAGGTTTGTAAATAAAATAATATAGAAAGGTTTTGAATATTTGGAGGAGATTTCATGAAAATCATGTGCTAACAGCTCTAACTTCTCAAGAGCAGTGAGCTTTGCCCCTGAGAAAACGTTATTTTCATCACACCGCTGCTCTAGCTAAAATGCTGGTTTTGACAAGCTGTGTTCCTGGTAAAATGTTATTGTTGGCACCTGTGGATGGTGGGGAGACAGCTCTGGGAGGCTCCCTCCTGAGTGGAGATGGGCAAGTTGACTACAGCACCTGTGGGAGAGTCAGGTACCTCTGACCCAGATTCGCTCTGTTTTCTAGCACCCTGTCCCTTTGTTCTGTAATGAGAGCCAAATGTTCCCTTTCTCCTGTCCCTCCAGCCCTGTAACATGACGCCAGATCAGGCCTCGAATGGGCCTCCTCGCCCTTCCCCACCCCTGGGTCCTGTTGCTGCCACTGGCCTAAATTGAAAAGGGGTTTTAAAAAAGCCCACCTTTCTCCTGAGCACTAACCCTCTCTAGCTCCCTGTGTTCTGAGATAGCTGTGCCTTGCTGACTTTTTTTCACAGTGAAACAGGGTGTTTGCAGGTCAGTTATGGAAGCAAAACTTTTCTTTCTTTTTCTTTCTTTCTACAGATGGGAGAGGCATCGTATTTTTCAGGCAGGAGAGACTCTTTTCTTAAGTGAAAAGTCCAGTGAATTTTACTATGCTACATAGGACTCACAGCAGGAAATGCCAGTGCCTAACTGAGATCATTGATGCTGCCGTATAAGCCCGTGGTTTTCTGGCTGTTTTTCCCTCCATCTCAGTAAAGACACAGGGAAGAGAAGCCCTCACAATGTACCAGAGAAGCTTGTGCTGTGCTCCAAGGTACACGTGAAGATGTCAGCACGCAGCCTGGTTTGATTCAGTTTATCCTTTACCTAAGCCCATCTCCCCATCTTACCCGAAGCCGGTGCCCACACAGAGATCAATCAAGCACACTTTGCTCAGCGAACAAACAGGAGTCTGCTCTGAAAGCAAAGCAAGTCTTAGGAAGGTTGCAGTGAAAAACTTAGGGAGTCATAAATCTGTGTGCAGAGGACCTATGTTAAATGTTCCTAACACCCCACCATCTCCACTCTCCTGTCCCAACCACCTTGCCTTCAATCTGGTTAGTTACATTGGCCTGAAAAGTTCAAGAAGACCTTTACTTCTGCCATTTTTAAACAAGACCACAAGAAACTTGGTCTCAGATTTGTCACACCAGAACCCACTTTCCTAGCCATCCTCACCTTCCATTTCTATTGAGCCCCATAGAAATTTTATTATTGTTGTTGTAATGTCATGTGTTTTTGAAAGATTATCTCTCTGCCCAGGCAAAGAGTTAGACTAGAGTTAAGGAAGCCAATTGCATTTCAGTATTCCAGGTGAAGAGGAATATTCAAATTCAAGAGCTATTTGGAAGGGAGATTTTGAATATAGCCATGATTTATTAAACTCTAGGCATTGTGCTAAGCACTTTACATGCATTATCTCATTCAATGCAAACCACAAGCGTATGATATAAATACTATCATAGCCCCCGCTTTGTAGATGAGGAAATTGAGGTGTAGAGAAAGATGAAGAACTTCCCTATACTAATGCATGACTGAGCTAGGATTTGCATTAAAGTTTCTCTAATTCTGAAACTCTGATTCTTAACAGAAATGCAAAACAGGATTTGGTGATTGATCAGATGCTGGGAAGAGAGACAAGCCTTGGACAGAGTAATGATGCTATATTGAGCCTAAGAATATGAATTAAGATTTACAATAATACACAGACCTGAAAGAGACTTTAGCAATCTAGATCAGCTCTGCCATTTTACAGATGAGGAAACTGAGGGTCAGAGTTGACCTAATCCATGCATTGTGGCATAGTGTAATACTGGCAAAGCTCAAACTAGAAGTCAACTCCTCCGACTCCTACACTGCGTTTTTTTCCACTTTCCAATTTATTTGGGATCTTGAGCATTTATTGTCTGCTAATTTCTTTGCAAAAGTTTTAACTAAAAACAGAACATTGTATCCACAAACAAGTCTCTATAGCACAGGAATTTCTCTACTGGCTATTGGTAGGTACTAGTGATCATGACACCTCTGCCTCTGTGTCATTTTCAAGTGCCAGCTATCAGGCCAGAAGGAGGGAAATATTAAATATCTAATACAAACATCAAGGCCCCTGAAACAAATGAACCAGCTGGCTGGCCGCTTGGAACGTTTTATTCAGAGTCTCCAGGAAATTAGGTGAAACAAAAGAGAATTTTAAAATCTGATGTTTTGTTTTCCAATGTAAGTTTAGGGTATTTTCCTTTGTGTACACTAAAATGCTTTTTGTGCCTTTCAAATTTGTTGTGGTGAGTGGGTAAGTGTGTTACCTCCTGGGCCTGCATTTTCCTGACTCCTGAGGGACAGATTAGCCAACTATGCCTTTCCCTGACTACAGCACCAAATTTCTAATTAAAGACGATTAAGCATTTGTGTACATTTGTTGTAGGCAAACGTTAATTTACCTAGCCTGTGTTTGGGTGTTCTGTCTGGGCAAGGTGCTTTATTTGTGTACATTTATTTAATCTTCACAACTATTATCATATCCATTTTTCAGGTAAGGAAACTGAAGATAAGAAAGTTTCTTTGGTTCAAGTTCACACAGCTCCCTCGAAGCCCCCAAACTTTCCACCACAACTTGCCTCCTTCCATTTGCAAGTGTTCAAAGGCTCCTCATCGCCCACAGTGCAAAGTTCAAACTGCTGAGGGAGACACATGACCCTCTCATGGCCTGGCCTCTGTTTGTACCTCGTCCCTCCTCTCTCGCCACTTCTTCTAGAAACAAACACTTTACATGCAGCCACAGGGGACTCTGCAATTTCCTTCACCTTCCAAGCAGTTTCAGGCCTTCTACTCATGGATCACATTTTTCCTCTTCCTGGAGGTCTCTCTCCTCAGCAAACATACCTTACAGATAATTAAGGAAAAGAAAAAACACAATGTGTGTTTAATCTAGATCCGTCTCTTTTACTTCTAGAAAACACTGGTTTTTCTCCACTATCTTATTATATTTTTCTTGGTTTCAGACTCACTAGAAAACTATGAGATTGCAAATGGAAGACTTTTCTTTCTTTTTTTTAAAATTTTATTGAAGTGTAATTGATTTACAATGTTGTGTTTAATTGCTGCTGTACAGCAAAGTGACTCAGTTGAACACATACATATTCTTTTTCATATTATTCTTTTCTATTATGGTTTATCACAGGATATTGAATACAGTTCCCTGAAAATGGAAGACTTTTCAATGCACACTTTTTTTAAAAAGGACAGTAGCCTTTGGAACAGAATGAGCACTTAGGTCTGCTGCTGCTCCAGCCCTGCTTCTCCAGTTGTGCCCGTCTGTGACAGCATCATTCAGGCATCGTGCCAGGTGTGATGCACAGAGAAAACCATTGCTGGTTGACAAGTTCCACTCACAAGTATGGTGGGAGCTGATTCTGCAGTCTGTCTGGTCCTGCCGAAGCCAACAGAAGGGGCCCAAGGTACATACACCTGACCTGGGAGGGAAGTTTAAGTTCACGCTAGGATGGAAAAAAAATATAAGATCATACGTAGTATCTTGGTGTCACCCAGAATGTGGAAGAAGGCTATTCAGGCTGTATCTTGCCCCAAGAGGTAGCACATATGTGAGGGAATAAAAGGAAATACATATCAAAAACTGAGATCTCAAGAGACAGTGCTCCAAGAAACTTGCAAAACAATGAAAGGAAACAAATAATATACAGCCTCAGACACAACAGTGGAACCATGTACAGGGAGTCATAAGTCTAAATGACACTTTACCATCTCTTCCTTCTCCCCAAGATGGAGACGCTTTCCGCCCTTCCTGTCATCCTTAATTTAACCCTATCAAGAATAACAAATTTCTACCTATTGTCAAAAAAGCACAGCAGCTTATAGGAGGTGGAGTTATGAACAGTGTCCTTTTCACGTGCATGATTTTGGCCCTTGAGACATAAGTATCGACCTACTTTAAGGAAGGCAACTTGTGAAAAATCCAAAACATTGTTCAGCTTTTCAAGAATGCGGTTACCACCGTGGGACTAAATCTTATTGTGTTGTATTACTGAAAAGTCTCGTGAAGATATTTTTGGAAAATTCAATTATATATCAATTGATGTCCATGAACTAGCTATAAAAGGAGCCCTGCTGAAAATAATTTTGGAGAAGGAGGTACTTTTTGATACTGTAACCCTTACTTCAATTATTCCTAAGTTCTGTTTTTACTCATACTTTTCTTTGTTCACAGCAGAGACCTTCTGTTCCAAATAGACTGAAGAGCTAAAATGCTCACACAACTTCCAGAGTTCCAAACTGTCTTCTCCTCTTGAGAGGTCTCTCCTATTTCTTCTAGGTAGCACAGAAAGTAAAGTGGAATTGGAAATAAATATTCTCTTAAACATATCAAGTATAGAAATGTACAAAGAGAATGTTTAAACCCAAAGGGCAAGTGGAGAAAGCAGGAGCTGGAAGGCAAAGGCAGGGGAAATTTGAGAAACTCGAGTTTCATGGGGATGTTAGAAAAAAGAAGTCTGTGTAGACAGATACTAGTGCCAAGGCACGACATAAAATAAATACTAAAAAGTTCAGTACAGACCTTCAACTACCAAACATGTGGAATTTCCTTTAAAGTCTACTGGAATTTTCACCAAAAGCAGATCGATAGGCATAAATGGCAGTTTATTAGAGATGGCACAGACCTAATGATTCACATTTATTCACAGATTCAACATATTATTCAGCCTATAAAATGCCAAGCCAAAGGAAAAACTAATAACAGAGACCCTCTTCATAAAAAGTTCACATTCCAATCGGAAAAACGAACATTTAAACATACAATAGGGAATTGCAGAGGAGGTAGTGTACACAATAACCAGAGTATGTACAAAGCACAGTGAGGCCCAGAGGAGGGAGTAGCTAATTATGTAGAAAGTGGTCAGCAAAAGCTTCCCAGAGAAGGTGATTTGTAAATTGACCTTGATGGATGGGTAGGAGGACCAACATTTCAAAATGACCAAAAAGACATCATGTACCACAGTGAAACCTGTTCATGGGGAGTATTTTGGGGTATGAAAACTGGAAGAGTCATTCAGTTCCATTGAACAAGCCTGTGTCCAGAGCTTACTTCTGCCCTTAACACTGTGTTGAGTTTCTGTGGATGTTAAGAAAAGGAAAAAAAAAAAAAAAAAAAAGGCAGGACCCTGCCTGCAATGATTTGTACTCTTAACTGGGGAAAAAAAAGGCTTACACACGTGAAATAAAGAGAGATTAATATAAAACACTACAATCAAGTGCCAAAGTTTGTGTTTAGACATTAAGTTTTGTAAGAGGTCAACTTTTGAAATTTTGTTGTTTGTAATATTACTAGGCAAGACAGTGGAGGGTCTATTTTTAAGAAATATAATGAGTGGGAAACTGGTAATTATAGCTCATCCAATTAACATTTGTTCCAGATAATTCATCTGAATCAATCATTGGGAATGAAACGCTTGATTGTTTAGAGAAAAACTGGCAATGAAGCAAATCTTACAGAGAGATTATTTGCCAAACAAAACTCAGTTTTCTTTCTTTTAACCTCGAATGGAAGAGATTGTGAAGTGTCTTTTGCTTTTTTCCCATGATCTAGCTGAACTTCGAGAAAGCTTTTGAGATCACATGGTCAGCTTCTTGTTAAACCTGACTGAGTATACTTAAGCAATTATTGAGGTGGAGAATTGGATATCAGAGAGCAATTTAAGAATAGAATTTCATTGAACCACAACAACAAGGTATGGGGCTATTTCCCTGACCCCTGAGTAGGGGCCAGGCCTTGTCAAGCCATGAGACTCTCTGGGAATAGTGACCACAACAAAGGTGCAACTCAGCAGAGATGAGGGCTGTATAACTGGTCATCTGTAGTCCACTGATGACCAAGACGGGAATGGAGGTAATGGAGAGGTAAAAAAGAGACTACAGGACAACCAACAAATTGCTGCATAGTTGCATAAAGGAACAAACATTCCACCTGGAGGTTTATAAATGTAAGAATCATCTTAATATCTAGCAGAACAAAGAGCCATACATGTCTTTAATTAATCTTCTAAAATGGACAAACTAATTATTACTTTCTAAAAAAAAGTTTATTTAGTATGTAAATATGTCAAGACATCGGCTGTTTGGCTATAGGGAGTGGAAGATAATAATAGAGTCTTTGGTGGTATTTGGGTGCGAACCACTAGTTAGTGTCATCAGTGACACAGTGAAGCTACAATGTCAAACATAGCTGGTTAAGAAAACTTCCTTATTTTTTAAAATAAAAAAAAAAGAAAGGCCAAAGTGTAGACTTTATCCCCAAGGAGACCTGAACACATAAGCCCAGTACATGCATTCAGAATTCTTTGTATATTTCACTATCTAATTCTGCTGTTCTCCGATTGATCCAGGCCGTGGTTCTCTCTCTCATTTATTTTCTCTCTCTCTCTCTCAAGCTGGAGAGCTTGGATATCTCTGTGCTCTTCTTTAGAGGTAGTGCCATTCCAAGAATAATTTCTTCATTTTATCTCCCTAGAGATCAGATCTTGTGGTTGTGGTTAACTGCATCACTCTGCCTATAAAGAGACCTTGGTAGATACCCTTCTTTAAGATCAACCTTATTCAGCTTCAGGAAGTGAGCACTCAGCCTCTCCTCCATGACTCCATCTTCCTCCCGCTTTCCCAGATTGTGACTTTTCTCTCTTTTCCACTTCCGAACCATGAATATCTTCTCACAGGAGAAGGTATCAATATTTATACCCTAAGATATAAATAACTAAGGAGGTTACCACCCATTCCCACCCTACTTCCCATGATGGAGTTAAGGACAGTATTTATTGTCCAAGAGAAAGAAGGGCCTTTAGCCATAGAAATGAAGCAGTAGTGGTAAAATTTCAATCACTGGTCAACAATAAGAAAAGAATTCGGCCAAAGTGAAGAGCTTTTTCTAGTACTGCTGAAATTATCCCATACTGTGATTGTCTTTTCTCACTGAGAGCTGTTGACCTTGCCCTCACCTCCAAAAAGATGATATTTCTACCAAGTGACAAAAAGCCACTTAATGGCAGACAGATGAGAGAAAAATAGTCTCTGGAGATTTCTATGAATTATTCATCTGCCCTAACACAAATATATATTTATCTTTCTACCTGACAATTTATCAGAACAGCACTAATATACCATCCTTACACTTTATTCCTAAATAGAACATAGACTCAGAAGTCAGCTTAGTCAACAGATATATATATATAATATAAATATTATGTATTATTTAATTATATAATTTTATTTAGTTATAATTATATAATTAAATTAATAAATATAATGGGTATGGCAAATATAATTATTATAACATATTTATTGTATATTATAATATATATATATTTTTAACATCTTTATTGGAGTATAATTGCTTTACAATGGTGTAGTTTCTGCTTTATAACAAAGTGAATCAGCTATACATATACATATATCCCCATATCTCTTCCCTCTTGCGTCTCCCTCCCTCCCACCCTCCCTATCCCACCCCTCTAGGTGGTCACAAAGCACCGAGCTGATCTCCCTGTGCTATGCGCTGCTTCCCACTAGCTATCGGTTTTACATTTGGTAGTGTATGTATGTCTATGCCACTCTCTCACTTTGTCCCAGCTTACCCTTCCCCCTCCCCGCGTCCTCAGGTCCATTCTCTAGTAGGTCTGCGTCTTTATTCCCATCCTGCCCCCAGGTTCTTCATGACCAGGCTGGTAACTGTGTCCTCAGTCAGTGTGGGCATTGATAGATTTGAGATATTAATATATATATTACATTACATATTATACATATATATTAATATCTCAAATCTATCAATGCCCACACTGACTGAAGACCCAGTTACCAGCCCCATTTCTCCCAAACACACAAGGACCAAATCTGAGGTCCTAGAGATATAAACCGTCTTGATATTCCTTGGGTACTTTCAATGCAGCTTGTAGTTTAGACCACAAAGAAAATTAGCATAATACATGGCAGACTATATAGGCTTGAGTAGCTTTACAGTCAGCCTTGCAGACTCTTATGTACTTCAAAAGCATGGAGATTTTCACTCTCACTCTCTTCCCCCCCTTTTCAAATTGGCATTTACCAAAATAAAAGAGGAAATGAAATGATATAAACCACTTTGATGAAATATTGTTGGTCTGGCTTACATTCCCAGTAATCTATATGTATATTCATTTTTATGGCGTAAAATATTATGATTATACCTCACATTTTTAAGATAAAATGGATTTTAAGAATTGGAGAAACCAGAGGAAAAGAAGGAAGTATTGGGATTATGGATCAACCTTCAATTCAGAAGGTTTTTCAATGTATCTGTTCTCAGGGATTGCAAATCAGATACCCAATCTCACACAGAGGCTGTCAGATGTCATTGGGTTGCAGAAAAGACGAAAATCCTTCTGGTCTCTGGCTTTCCGAGGTTTTGTGGGTTTGAACAAGACCCTTACTGCTACTTGGACTTGGGTTTTGTGGTTAATATATGATAAAAGGGTTATTACACAGTGATCCTTGAGCGTTTAGGTCAGCTGTGGCAATCAATCAAGAGACACTTCTCTTCTGGCAGCACACACTTCCATAAAAAATTCTCTGGCAGACTCGAGTTAGTTAGTTATGACAGAGTAACCTCTATGTCAAGCAATATACTTGATAAATTTTGCATGTGCTTTTGACTGACAGAAGCTCTGGCATTCTGGTAAGTGGCAAAGCAAGCTTCAAAGAGCATAGAAACCTCTTTCTTCTTCCCAAACTAAAGGTGGTTAAATTAAACACATTATTTCCAAGAAAGTTAAAAGAAACACTTCAGGAGTAAGTTCACATTTTGGTGCCTATTCTTTCTTAGTTCCTTTTATTTATTCTATTACAGGTAATCTCCCTAAATCAACTTTTGCATTATCATTCCTACTTTTGAATGATTCAGCTCCAATAACAAAAACTTCCTGGACTCCTAATATATGCTTGATGTGGGGCTGCCGTAGTGGGAAAATAAAGATGAATAGGATACTTACATCTCATTCATATTCAATTATACGGTTATTTTTTTTTATTGAAGTATGGTAATTTACAATATCATGTTAGTTTCAGGTATATAGCACAGTGATTCATATATATATATAGAAGAATATATATAGCACAGTGATTCATATATATATAGCACAGTGATTCATATATATATATAGAAGAATATATATATATATTCTTCTATATTCTTCAATATATAGAAGAATATATATATATATTCTTCTATATATATATTCTCTCTCTCGCTCTCTCTCTCTCTCTCTCTCTCTCTCTATATATATATATATATATATATATTCTTTTTCAGATTCTTTTCCCTTATAGGTCATTACAAAATATTGAGTATATTTCCCTGTGCTATACAGTAGGTCCTTGTTAGTTATTTTATGGCTATTTAAATTTTTCAGAATCAACAAGAATTTCAAAAGAATGGCCAAATGGGGGATACACTTTTATTTGATTCTGGGGTTTATCTTTTTGTTTGTGTTTCCCACTAATAAGATACTGGCATATGGTGATTCTGCTTCTCTACCTTGTGGGAAAAAAAGGCTATCTATGGGGCTTCCCTGGTGGCGCAGTGGTTGAGAATCTGCCTGCCAATGCAGGGGACACGGGTTTGAGCCCTGGTCTGGGAAGATTCCACATGCCACGGAGCAACTGGGCCCGTGAGCCACAATTACTGAGCCTGCGCGTCTGGAGCCTGTGCTCCGCAACAAGAGAGGCCGCAATGGTGAGAGGCCCGCACACCGTGATAAAGAGTGGTCCCCACTTGCCACAACTAGAGAAAGTCCTCGCACAGAAACGAAGACTCAACACAGTCATAAATAAAAATAAAATAAATAAATAAAAGAACGTGAATTTCAAAAAAAAAAAAAGGCTGTCTATGGAGGAGCTAGACTGTAGCTAAATGACCCTTGCATTAACCTTTTTCAGCCATTTCAAGTAAGGCAGTTATTACTCTAATTTTAGCAAGGATAGGAGAATTTATTATGACCTGCAGTGGTTCATTATGCCATTTCTGTTCTTGGAAGAAAATGGAGAGAATATGTATCTAATTTGAACAAAAATAAATTCTCATGGATTGAGTAAGAAAAAATGTTAAAAAGGTAAGACTAAACAACCACTGATGTTGGCTTCTGAATTAACTCTATGATTCTTTTGTGAGTAACAGAACATTCTTAAGAAGAGAACTCAAGTACGGTTAGAGTGCCCACTGACTTCTATGTGATGCCTATGCATCCTTCAGGATACAGTTTAGGTGATTAATTTCCAAGTTGATTTTTTCTAAGAATACGCTAAAGGAGAAGTGACAAAGACTCTACGTATGGAAATGACTTTACACAGCAGCACTATCTAATAGAAGTATAATGCAAGTCACATATGTAATTTTAGATTTTCTAGGTGCCACTGTCCAACAGACATACAATGTGAGATACACATGTAATTTTTAATTTTCTAGTAGCCACATTACTAAAAGTAAAAAAGGAACAAGAGATTAGTTTAACACTATTTGATTTAACACAATGATAATATTTCAAAAATATTATCATTTCAAAATGCAATCAGCATTTTAAAAAATGAGATCTTTTACGTTCTTTTTTCCTAATTAGGTCTTTGAAATTCAGTGTGTATTCTTCACTTACAGCATATCTTAATTTGGACTGGTCACATTTCAAATGCTCACTAGTCATTTATGGCTAGAGACTATCTTATTGGGCAGTATAGGTCTACAGAATTCTTAACACAGTAAGGGATGCTACCATCAAACTACAGAAGATTATTAGTGGACCATCTGGGTCAATGAACCAGTTAATAAAGAGAAATTTTATATCATTTAAATAAGCTTCAAATAATAAAAACAAAGTCAAAACCCCACTTTCTGAGATAACAGAGAAGATAATCCAATTGAAGTCTTGTACTATACTATGATCTGAGCAAAAAACTTCAATTAAACTTGACACAAAATTGATGTTGAACAATATTTTCCTACCAGTTGCCCAATAATCTGATATGATTTTGTCATAAACATATTTTCTATTTCAGATAATACTTGCCAATGCACAGAACCCAAATGTTCCACTGACCATTCCTCTGAGTGAAGTGCACTCACTCCTATCAATCTAAATGAACATGTCCATAAAGAAAATAAGGAACTTTTCATTGCAGCTCTACTTACAATAGCCAGGACATGGAAGTAACCTAAGTGTCTATTGACAGATGAATGGATAAAGAAGATGAGGCACATATATACAATGGAATATTACTCAGCCATAAAAAGAAACGAAATTGAGTTATTTGTAGTGAGGTGGATGGACCTAGAGACTGTCATACAGAGTGAAGTAAGTCAGGAAGAGAAAAACAAATACCATATGCTAACACATACATATGGAATCTAAGAAAAAAATAAAGGTTCTGAAGAACCTAGGGGCAGGACAGGAATAAAGATGCAGACATAGAGAATGGACTTGAGGACACGGGGAGGGGGAAGGGTAAGCTGAGACGAAGTGAGAGAGTGGCATGGACATATACACACTAGCAAATGTAAACTAGATAGCTAGTGGGAAGCAGCCGCATAGCACAGGGAGATCAGCTCGGTGCTCTGTGACCACCTAGAGGGGTGGGATAGGGAGGGTGGGAGGGAGACGCAAGAGGGAGGAAATATGGGGATGTATGTATACGTATAGCTGATTCACTTTGCTATACAGCAGAAACTAACACACCACTGTAAAGCAGTTATACTCCAATAAAGATGTTAAAAAAAATAAAAAATAAAATAAAATAAAAATACCTGCCAATTAAATATCAAAAAAAAATAAAGAAAATAAAGAACTTTAAACTCACATTTATATTATGGTTGTAAAGTCAAACTGCTCATCAGGTCCTGGGGTAGTTTGGCAGGAGAGCCTGCAGTGCAATTCACTGTCAAATTCCAAAGATCAAAACCAACCAGATCTATAATCGTGTCTTCAAACATTCTCATTTCGAAAAGATAGACTATTTGTTTCTGAAACAGCTACTTTGGTATTCACATAAATACGTCCTTAACTTCCCTTCTAACACAAGTATGAATTCCTCAAAGACCACAAGAGCCAAGTTTATCCTTAACTATAGTGGAAAAGTTTGTCAATATGATATTTTTCTATTACCAAACTTTCATTTTTGTTTGTTTAAAAACTCTTATATTTAAAAAAAAATAAAATGATTATACAGGCAACCCCATAGTAACCGTGCATCCACCCTTTATGTAAACTGTTGATAGACATTTTTTATGAAAAATAAAACCTCTTCCAAAAGATTTTTGGATTTTCCATGATGATTTTCATGTTTTAAGTTGCTTTTTTATCTTGTGATATCTGGTTTTAATGATAAATGCTAAGAAATCATTGAAAGGGAGGCAGTGGTCAGTGATGAACATCAGTGCAGAAGCCAAGAAAGGGGTTTCAGGGACTGTCCCCGACCTGCCACTGACCAGCTGCAGGAACAAAATACATTTCAGATCTCTGGGTCTCAATTTCTTTATCTATAAAATTTGGAAATAAGAATAAATTGACTCCAAGGCTCCTCATAGTCTTTGACTTATTAGTGAAAATATGGTAAAATTTAAAAGACTAGTCACTTGTTAAACTGAGCAAAGACACTTTGAAAATTCAAAGAGTCTAACTGGAAGAGGAATCCCTGTCCAATTTTCATTCAATCAGCTTTGTCTATACCAATGCTATCTGCATCATTCAGCTGCTTCCATTAAGCGTCAAGTGAATTCAATTTTAAATGTTTTACCTCCCCCAAAGCTAACATACAAAAAGAGAGAACACCAAGATTGGTTATTTAAAAGTATAAATTATGGTTCATTGTCAAATATGCCCATCCTGTCATCTAACGCAGATATAATTGAAAAGCCATGGGCGCTACTAATGAACATGTATTTTGACTATGTCTTCTCAGGAGACAGGAGTAACCTGTCGAGTTCATATAGCCTCAAAGAGTTAACATACTTCCAAAAGCTGAGCACTATACTCCTGGCCAAAACAAAATTAAGTGTTCCATATGGTGAGGATTGAAAAAATGATATAATTTTTTTGATTGCGTTGACTTGTATATTAAGTTTGAGAAAAGAGTCAAAAATTAAGTTTAGTAAATTTGCTGTGTATATTTATGAAGAAATTTCCATTCTCCTATGGCATAAAATTCCAATGCAAATAGCCATTCTGCTTCTAACATTCTAAAACCACTGCCCTCCAAAAACTGTAGATGTATAGATGGATAGATACATAGATAGATGATAGATAGATAGATAGATAGATAGATAGATAGATAGGTGATAGAGTGTATGCACACACAAACTCATGTAACATTTTTAACATCCTTGTAGTTTTGTCTATGATTTCACAAACATTAAGACAATGAGAAACTGACCGAATGACCAGCTTAAAATAGAGCAGAGATTCGAAAGGAAGTCCCTTGCTCCATCTTCTAATGGGAAACAAGCACTATCTTTAACTATGATTTGTTTGCAAATAATGGTTTATATAAAATGCAATCCCTTGTTCCTATATGAAATGTCTAGCTTGTTTGGATGTCATATGGATCCATCGATTCCCCTTTCTTGTTTCTTCTCATATGATGATTTTTATACGGTAATTAATATTTTAATTATGTGATAATGCCACTGACTCTAAAAATAAATCCTTAATTTTTTTCTTGGCATGTCTGGATATGTAGCCATATATTTATATGTCGGTCATTCATTAGTTTTCTATTTTTTTCTTTTTAATAGAAATTTTGAATTCAAGGTAATGTTTTCTACTTGACAACAAAATTATTTTGCAATATATATTATATATTTTTGTATATATGTATTTAAACTATTTTTCTCATCTTTATAGGAATATAATTTTAAACAGAATGAAAGATTAAGCAAACCAAAAATAATGAAAAGTCAAATTATGCACACTGTGCAAAAACACGGTCACATAGATTTTTGCCTTGTATAAACTTCATCCTGCCTATGTGGGTTTTAACATATTTCCATGGCTTTAAATAGGAAAACATCTTAAAGCTCAGCCCATGGGAAACCCAAGCTTGATTAGTTTTCCCTTTTACTACAGCCTGCAGAGTGTAAAACACAGCACATCAGAATTGAATTTGTCATCTCCAGACCTCACAGGAATTTTAGGAACTAAATAGTTAGGAAGCCATCCTGGTACTTCTCTTTGCTTTAATCAAAGTCGAAGTTTCAATTTAAACATTCAGGAAATCTCCCTTATTTAAAGCAATCAACTCGTTGCTGACAGGGTCTGGCCTTACTGTGTTTAATTTTTTGGCATCAAGCAAAACTTGATTGGTCACAGCCAGTGCATGAGGAGTCCTCCCTTTCCCTCAAAGAAGAGAGAAGGATTCCAGAGCTTTGCTGTGTCCAGCACGAGTCTAGAGATATGGGTGCATTTTCAAATCAGTAGTGCATTGGCGTAAACATCAGCTGGAAAACGGAGCTAATGTTTAAGACCTATAAGGGGTTTCAGAGTCAAACAACTATCACAATGGTGAGCTGTAAAATAATATTCTGAGACAATATTGATCAAGCTTCTTTATTCCTCTGATTTCTCTCTCTTTTTTCACACGTTTTGGAATACACGGAAGTCACCACCCTGCATTTTATTTTCAAGATTTCAATTTCCTGTAGATCAAGTAGAAAACAGATTTAGCGAGGCCTGAGGTGAGAGGGGGATTGTGGCATACTTGAAAGCTAGGCACTAGGATCTTCCAGGAAAATGTATTTAAATACAGGCATAGAGGTGGAGGTAGATGCAGATGCAGGGGTGAAGTAGAGGCTCAGACAGAGATAGGAGATAGATACATCCTACTATACTTAAGAAATCTGGAGGGGAAGAACAGCTAACAAATAAAACTAAATTAATTTCACTAAGATTCAAAATCGTTATTAAATCTCTGAGAAATAAATCACGCAGTCAAGAGATTGGAATGGTTGCCTCTATTCTCAGAGCTCTCAGTGGCTCATCTCCTTAGATCAGGTGCTCAAAGGTGGGGAAAATGATGTGCAAGCTCTTTAGTTTGGTTCCCTGTGGACGGACAGTCAAAGCATTCCTAAAAATATTCCACACTAAATTCGTATCTGACCTTTACAACCCTCTATTGTAGTTCTCCAATAATCTGTTTTTTCAAATAAAAAGCTAAGAGACGTAATGAACTATGTAGTGAATTTACTAGTTCTTGAGAGAAGATTATCTAGAAGATACTCTATTTAAACAAGTTGAACTTTTAAGAAGGCACATTTTCAAATAAAAATTAAGTGTCAAAAATATTTTGTGTTGTCAACATGTTTTAAAATGCACAAAGTTTTAGGGTCCCTCGAAAGTTATATTTTATATAACATTTTGTTATTACCCAAAATATTTATTTGGCATATGTATTATTAGTCCATTCGGGCTGCCATAACAAAAGGCCACAGACTGGGTGGCTTAAATAACAGCATTGTATTGTCTCACAGTTCTGGAAGTTAGAAGTCCCAGCCAGATCAAGGTCCAAAAGGATAGGTTTCTGGTGAGAGCTCTTTTCGTGGCTTGTAGACAGCTCTGTGCTTACGTGGCCTTTCCTCTGTGCTTGAGTAGAGGGAGGGAAGGAAAAAGAATGAGGCCTCTGGTGTCTCTTCGTGTAAGGACACCAATCCTATCATATCAGGACCCTATCCTTAAGACCTCATTTAACTCTAATTACCACCTTACAGGCCCTGTCTCCAAATGCAGTCACATTGGGGGGCTAGGGCTTCAATATTCAAAATTTGGGACAAGCTCTCAATGGCTCATTTCTTAGGTTAGGCGTTCACACATGGGAAAAATGATGTCCACAGCAGCCTATTAGCAAGGTCTCAGATATTTATGTTGTTTATCTACCAGCAAAAGAAAAAATTCCCTTTTCCATTATGAACTCACAAATTCACATATATCTCCTTCCTCCAAATACACATATGTATAGCATCAGATATACTACATTCTTGGAAATTAATCTGAGCATTTAGTGTTGCTGTGTGGAAATCTGATATGTTTCACTAGAATATACGATGTTTCATTGCTGCTACTGATTTTAAAAAAAGACCAATTTAACAAATAATTCCACTCATGTTCTAGTCAAAATCAGACACCACAGAACAAAAATACTGGTGAGAGCTCTTTTCATGGCTCGTAGACAGCTGTGGTTTTAGACTCTCTAAAAACCAGATTATTATTTATGAAAAGGCCTATAATAATTGTACTAAATGATGTCATAGTTTTTATAGAAATGCATTTTCTCTTAACCAACAGGAAAGAAAATTGTATAGAAATTGTCCCCACAAAATATGAGAAGAGGTGTCACACGTTTTTTTGATACAGTGAAATGCCTATTACACTTTTTCATTTTTCAACCATGGCATACCACAGCTCAAAACCCAAGGGCAAAGAACTCACTTAACTAAGATACATGCCATACCTCACAAAAATGTGGCTGCCTTTACTGAAAGATGATGTAATATGTAAGGCAAGTGTATTGTGTTACTGGGTTTTCCGTATTTTTCCCTTGTAACTGTCACAATCTGGGTATGATAAGTGAGGACAACTATTTGATATACTGTATTTTATTTCCTAGTCATGCATCATTTGAGCCAGTGTTTCTCCCAAGTGTGGTCCAGAGAGCCCTGGGGGCCCTCTGGTTAGTTTATAATGCTTCACCAGGAGGAAGAACTTGACTGGGGCAGAGGTATTGAGTTGAGAATGATCACTGCAGAAAGTAACTGAAGTCGTGGTAATTCTTACCCACAAAAGGGGGCCAAGGAGCAGAAGCCTGACAAGTCTAAAACATAAAGATTTATCGCCCAGACCTCATGGATAGAGGGCAAACATGAGACAATTAAATCTGAGGACCACTTCTCTATCTCGGGGCTGTCTTTTCCTCCTTTTAAGAAGCCAGAGAACCTCAGCTTGCTCTCCTTTTCTCCAGCTCTACCCACTGTGTGTTCCACCAACCCCACCTTCACCCAAGACTTGCTACAGAGCAGGTGAGGTCCTCCAAGCATTCTTCTTCTATATCGTCACCAAGGACAAGATCTTTCCTCTTTCACCTGGCTTATTGCATTTGACTAGTGGGTGGAAAGCAGATGATAAAGAAGTAACAAACATAGAAAGTTATAAATATCCCAGAATTCTTATACCCTGCTGAGACGATAACTGGACTTCTGTTTCTGGGAACAGAACTCTCTGCTTGCCTCTTTCTCCTGCCAGGACAGCAGATCCCTTCCTCCAAGGCAGACCCTTTTAGATGAGGGGCATTTGGGATAGCTCATTGGTGTTCCCATCTCACAAGTAGGTACTTTGCATTTTTGACATGCTGGTGATGGGGAGAACATATTAAGTGGCCTCTGTCTTACACTACACTTGAAAGTTCCTCTCAAACCATTTCTTCACACAGCATTTTTTTTTCATTTTATACTTTCAAAAAATACTATAGTAGTTCTATGGTATTTTAAATACAAGGTAAAAAATTCAAACATTGCAATAGAGTATATAGTGAAAAGTTACATCCCCTTTACCTCAGTCCCACAATCTGCCCTATCTCTCCCTCTAGCTATCCATTGGGACAACCAGGTTAGGTCATCATTATATACGAGGTATTTTATACATAAGCCAATACATATATAAGAAATTGTGTATGTATATGTGTGTATGTATGTATATGTATTTACATCTATCTATTTATATATTATCTATCTTTTTGTTTCTTAATATAGTAAAGCATACTATGCATTGTCCAAAAAGTCTTGCTACAATTTTAAGCTTTAGTAATCTGAGAAGGATAAATGTTACATTCAGAAAAACATTAAAATTTTTAATAATTTAAATCTTGTTTATACTTGTTTAGTCTTTTAAATTTTGAATAGTACATTTTAAATTTTAATCTTTTGCTTTTGTCAATATTTGCCACCTTCAGTTTGAGGGATTGAAATGTATGTATTCATACATACGTTCATCCTTGCTTTTTTCACTTACTGTGTCTTGGTGCTTGTCCCATCTCAATATGTATAGATCCTTATCATTCTTTTTCAGAGTTTCATTGTAACCCATTGTATGAATGGATCATAAATAATTTAATCAGCCTTCTGTTAATGTACATCTAAGTTGCTTAGAACAACACTCTAAAAACTATTATGAAACATATATTTTTGGTCATTTAATAGCAAATCAGTTATAAATACTTTCAGTTACAAGTAAGAGAAACGTTGACTAACAATGGAAGTCTTATTTGTTTTAAATAGGTTTTAATTTTTTCACATAATAGGACATCCAGAGGTGAGTGGTTGCAAGCAGATTCAGCTGCTTAATGATGCCATGAGGAATTCAGGTGCTTTCTGTCTTTTCATATCACCATTTTTAATGTGCTGGGCTTTTGTCCTCATCCTTATCACTTCATAGTCACAAAATGGCTACCACAGCTCCAGGAATCACATCCATGGTCAAGACAAGAGGCAGAGGAGAGAATGAATGGCAACTACCTCTGTCCCTTGTATTAGGACAGGAAAAGCTTTCCTAGATCCTGCAGTAGACTTCCAGCTTTAAGATGGTGATGATGATACCTCTCCCCATCTTCAAGGGAGACAGCAAGAGAATGAGGATAACTTAACATGGCTGTGGAGAGTGTCTTCCAGCCCCATCTGACCAGAAAGGTGGGCAACAACTCCTGAAAGATGTTCAGCCCAGCAGTGCTCAAGCCAAGAGTTGGGCAAGCAGAACTGATCACCTCCAGAGCAAAGCCAGTACAGGCCTAGATGCTTCTTGTGCTACACACAGGCAAGGGGAATTAACTCATAGCCAAGGCTGAGGGTAGCTCCTGGCTGCTCCGAACTGGAGAGCCTGTTTGGGAAATTGAGAGTAGCCTAGAGTAGCCCCTCCCCATCCTGCCCAGGCAAGGGGGCTGAGACAAAGCCCCACTCACTGTGGAGAGTGTCCTCTTGCTCCCTTTGAGCAGAAGGGCAAGAAACAACTCCAGCAGCACTCAAGCCAAGAGACAGGCAGGAAGAGCCGATAGTTTGCAGAGCAAAGCCAGTGGCCCTGTTCAGTCAGAAACTTGGGGTGTAGGCCAGCACCTACAAAGCACAAAGAGCTTTACCAGCTTTAGATCTGCTGCTCCCTCTGTACCCAGGTAGGGAATCAAATTTATAGCTCCCTTCATCTCTGAATACAGTCTTCAGCCTGTCACCTAACCAGAGCACAGGGGAAGCTACACAGCCCATTCAATAGCCATACATACAGTAACATTGAACAGAGACCACAGCCCGTGGCTTCCCCCATCTGTAGAGCAAAACCAGCAGCCTCACATGACCAGGGAATTCAGTGCACACTCTGGCCTGATTTGGCCAAACAACAAGCTATACAGACCCTGAGTCCCATTCTGCTCCCCTGCCAGGGCAGGGAAGCTAATTCATAGCCCCATCTACTACTGAATATAGTACCCAATCCTGACCATCTAGTAAGTCTGACCAGAAAATCCAGGCAACCACAGAGCCTATCCTACAGCCTTACTTGGGTAGGAAACCAAGCTAGTAGTATAGTACTGCAGTGCTACATATTTACTGAAAAAAAATTTGTGTATAAGTGAACACACATAGTTCAAAACCATGTTGTTCAAGAGTCAACTGTATATAGTCATAGTTAGATTCTGCAATATGGTAATAATGGTACATAATTTACATACAGCTCTAGTTTAAAAGTTAAAAAAACACAGTACAAACTACAACAATCTATTATTAGTTACATAACAGAAAAAACATGTAAATTACAACAGCAATAACCTAAAATGTGAGAGAGTGGAGAAGTAAAAGTGTAAGGTTTACTGAAGTTAAGTTGTTATCAGTTTAAAAGTTTAAGATATTTTATGTAAGCCTCATGGAGACTAGAAGGGAAAATTCTGTAGGAATTACACAAGAGAACCTGATAAAGAAACCAAAGCATACTGATACAAAAGACATCAAAACACGAAAAAAGACAGCAGGATAAAAAACAAGAAACAATGAATTTATAGAACGAGAAGAAAAAATTAACAAAATAGCAGTAGTAAGTCCCTATCTATAAATAATTACTTTAAATGTAAATGGATTAAATTCTCCAGTTAAAAGACATAAAACGGCTGAATGGATAAAAAACCAAGATCCAACAATATGCTGCCTCCAAAAGGCTCACTTCAGTCTTAAAGATACACATAGACTGAAGGTGAGGGATGGAAAAAGACACTTCAAACAAGTGGCAACTCCAAAAAAGCAGGGGCAGCTATACTTAGAGGGGGTCAATATATCAAGAAGATATAACAATTGTAAATATTTATGCACCCAACATTGGAGCAACTAAATCTATAACGCAAAAAAATAACAGAGCTAAAAGGAGAAAAAAACAGTAATACAATAACAGTTGGGGATTTTAATACCCCACTTTCAACAATGGCTAGATCATTCAGACAGAGAATCAGTAAGGAAACAGTAGATTTGGACAGCACTATAGGCCACATCGACCTAACAGACATATTTTGAACCTTGTATACAACAACATCAGAATACACATTCTTCTCAAGCCCGCATGGAACATTTTCCAGGAGAGACCAGGTGTTAGGCCACAACTCAAGTCTTAGCAAATTCAAGAAGATCGAAATCATACCAAGTATCTTCTTTGGCCACAATGGCATGAAATTAAAAATCAATAACAAGAGAAAACTGGAAAATTCATGAACACATGGAAATTAAACAACAATCTCCTGGACAGACAATGGATCAAAGAAGAAATTAAAGGAAAGTAAAAAAGTTTCTTGAGACAAATGAAGATGGAAACACAACATAATAAGACTTGTGGAATGTAGCAAAGGAAGTTCTAATAGAAAAGTTCATAGCAATAAATGCATACATTAAGAAGCAAGAAAGATTCCCAATAAATAACCTAACTCTATGATTTAAGGAACTAGAAACAAACTGAGCCCAAAGTTAGAAGAAAGAAAATAATAAAGATTAGAGAAGAAATATTGATAAATAAAACAAAGACCTGAAAAACAACAAAAAAGATTAGCCAAACTAAGAGTTGTTTCTTTGAAAAGATAAACAAAATTAACAAACCCTTAGCTAGACCAACAAAAAAGAGAAAATAGAGAAAGATGATGGCATATATTCCACATACAATGGAATATTATTCAACCATAAAAAATGAAATCCTACCGTTTGCTACAACACAGATGGACCTTGAAGTCATTATGCTAAGTGAAGTAAGTCAGACAAAGAAAGACAAATACTGTATGATCTCATTTACATGTGGAATCTTTAAAAGAAAAAAATCAAACTCATAAAAAAACAGATCAGACTTGTTACCAGAGGTGGAGGGTGGGGGAAGGGAAAATTGGAGGAAGGTGGTCAAAGGTATAAACTTTCACTTATAAAATAAATAAGTACTAGGGAAGGAATGTACAACACAATGACTACAGCTAACACTGCTATATGATATACAGGAAAGTTGTTAAAAGAATAAATCCTAAGAGTTCTCATCACAAAGAGAAAAATTATTTTCTTCATTTTATTTATATGAGAAGATAGATGTTATCTGAACCTATTGTGGTAATCATTTCACAGTATATGTAAATCAAACTATCCTGCTATATACCTTAAACTTACACAGGATGTATATCAAATATTTCTCAACAAAACTGGAAAAATGCATTTTAAAAGCAGCAATCACACTCTACAAAGAAAATCTTACATTTAGGGCAAATCTTTATCCTCCTTTTTCCTCTATGCTTTCTTCTTTTGGTCACTTTTCTTCCAGATTTAAATATAAACATCCAAGATAAAAAAAACCCACAAGTTATTCAACTGTGAAGAAAGACCGGAAGGGCATTGATAATTGGATTGTGTCAACGATGATAGCTAAAAATTTATTGAACATTTATATGACAGGCCATGTTTTAAGCACTTTATATATATTAATGAATTTAATCCTCACAACAGTTTTGTCTGTATAGATTAATCTATATTATCAAAACCATCAACAGTAAACTAGGCAACAAAAGCAATAATATCATAGATTCTAACCTCAAGCCACATCAGAAGTAAGACAGAGGGAGAGTTACAAGTACTTCACCCCCTGCCCCACCTCCACCCTTCCTAAAGCTCACCCTCTGGTTGGCATACAGGTCTTAGCCTCAGCATGAAAGCACTTAGTCCATCCTTACACCAGAGAAAGTACGGACATTGCTCTCTTCAGCTCCGATCATGGCAATGTTATTAAATTTTCCAATCTGATTTATTCTTTTAATGCCTCATCATCTTCATAATTAAGAGAAGTCTTGAATAATTTTTTCAAAATTTGAATACATGCTTTGTAACATATTACATAAATGATAAATGAAATAAACTTTAGCTTGGCATTTTCTGATGGATCAAAAGAACAAGATTGAGATTATTGACCAATTAGTATTCAGTTTCATTTGATGCTGAGATAGAGAGCTTGAAAAGTCACAGCCAGCTTTTAGTTGACCAATTGGGGCACCTTGCTGTTCTTAAGAAAAGTTTCAAAATTCTAGTGCCAGTAGCTCTCTCAAGTCTTAATACAGTCTCTTGCTGGAAGTCTTTTTTGGGATTTATGAACATGTAGTCAGCAGTAAATTCTACCAGATATTAATGCTCAAGTTTTATGTCCCTGTATCTCCAGTAGGATCTCTTTCAAAAGAAAACAGGAGCTAAAAGCAACATGTTGTTGCCCATCCTTAGGGGAAGAGTTTGCAGAGTTAAACTGCAGTAGAGTGGGATACAAAGGGCTTGGTCTAAGAATATAGCCCACTTGCTTCCTCAGAGTGCGTTCCCATATCTGGTCGGTGATCTCTCCAATGGGAAAAGACACGTACAAGTGAGCGATCTTCCTTCCCCTAGAAGCTTTCTCCTCTGCTAAGTTCCATATTCCAACTATACTTGACTGAAGTCTGCACAGGCTGGGCCCTCTCTAGTGCCTTGACTTACTGTCATATTACAGAAAAGGGAACATTGAGCAGAGTCTCTACCACCCTCTAGTTTTACTTCCTTGACACACCCTGGGACATTGAGTTTTGGACATTTCCAACTTAAGAAAGGAAAGCAAAATCACATGTTAATTTTGGTATTATAAGTCTGCTAGAAAATAGGAGGCCTGGAATAGCTGTATGCTAAAAAATACTGGTCAAAACCACGATGAGACTTTTTTAAAAAAATAAGAGGTTACGCAAAGTTCTGGCTCCTCTTGTCTCCCAGCTACTGTCTCACAGACCCCTGCACTATTCTAAGGGCCGGAAAGGCTTCTATACACAGGCTCATTTGTGGTCAACATAAAGTAGACTGTAGCCTTGTACCCACTCCCTTTGCTTTGTTAAAAATAACATTAATACACATTCATTGTAGAAAATTTGGAAAAATACAGAAAAGCATAAAGAAAATAAAAATTACCCATAGATCTACCACTTTACTCGCTTTCCTAACTGCTGATCTAAAAGCAAACACAGACATCAAAAGAGCAGATAAATGCCCCCAAAGTTTTCTGGTTCCTTTTTACATAGTTCATACATAAATATTTATTTAGCCATGGAGTTGGCAGCAAAAGGACTAAGAAAGAACTGCCTTTGAATCACAGCATCTTAGCAGCAGAATAGATAACAAAAATCCTACCCAGGAATCTCTTCCATGCTACCTCTGTGAGAGTGTAAGCTAGATTCAGCTCAGTGCTTCCAGGAATACTTTTCTAGATAGATGGCTCAGCAACTATCAAGTTCTGCTTGTCAGGAAGTTCTACCTATATGATGTCTTTCCTACCCATGGATCCTAATCAGTACTCTGGAGCAACGTAGAATAAGTTTAACTTCCTCTTGTGTTATCTTTACAATCAACCTAAATCCTCTTATTTCAAGAGTGAACTATTTTGGACATTCTATTCTATTCTCGATGAACACTACTTTGTTCAAATCATGGTGTCCAGAACTCTAATTTTGCTAAATAACATGGGGGATGTCATGTCAACTTCTGTGATACTGACACTGAATATCTATTAATACCAACCTAATAGTCAAAATTCAGTTAAAAACATTTTCTAATTAGAACAATAATCAATTCAACCTCTTTGGCCACACCCTGCACTGCAGACGTTGGTGGAAATGTTGGCTATAATCACCCTATTCCACTAGCCCTGAAAGGACACCTTAGTCAATTTTAGTGCCTTTGTATATGTTGCAATGGTTAATTTGTGTGTCAGCTTGTCTAAGTCATGGTGTGCAGCTGTTTGGCCAAACACCAGTCTAGATGTTGCTATGTAGTGTTTTTTTATATGTGATTAATATTTAAATTAGTATACTTTGAGTAAAGCACTTACCTTCCATAATATGGGAGGCCTTTATTCAACCAGTTGAAGACCTTAAGAAAAAAAATGAGGTCACTATAAGAGGAAGGAATTTTGCCTTCAAGTTGCCTTCATACTCAAGACTAAAACATCAACTCTTGCCAGAATTTCCATTCTTCCAGCCTGCCCTGCAAATTTTGTACTTGCCAACCCCATAATTTTATGGACCAATTCCTTACAATAAATCCCTCTCTCCCTCTCTCTCTCTCTCTCCATCTTATTGGTTCTCTTTCTTTGGGGAACCCAGACTAATACATGTATATACAGTATTCTTCCCCTCTTCCCTTCCTTGTCTTCTCCACTATTCCTTTTTTCTTTTGCCATGCTTGACACACTCAGTCAAGTACAGACCCCTCGCTCAACTCATCCTTTGTTCTCTCGGCAGATATCTTCACTTCTACATAATGAATCATGGTTTTCTTGGTCCCATCTCCAAGCAAATATTTTTTGCCATTTCTATTTAATAAATACCTTGGTATTCACTTCCTTATGAACCACAGTTCTTCTTCCCTCAAAACACTGACTAGAATCACCTTTGCAGGAAGCCTCATAACCTAAACACATATAGCTCTGGTCACTGACACCTTCAGCAGTTCCCATAAAACAAATATCTCTGTTGTATGCCTACTTTTATTCTAGATCCTTGTTTATGTACTTTTTTGTTGTTTTTTTCCATGTTCTGTTATTTTGGTTTCATTGGGTTTTTTTTTTGTTTTTTACATTTATAGAAAAAGCTCCTTAAGGATATGGAACGTGTCTTATTTTTTAGTCTTACTTACAACTACATTCAGTATACAGGGGCTTCTTAATAAATATCTTTCACTATAACTTATTCAAATAATCGAGGTTTTCTGGTATGGATGAAAGAAAGAGCTAGCCACAAAATTAGCCAGAATTTTCATAAAACTAAGCTCCATTTGGATCTTGTTTTAAGACCACTAAAAGTTTAAGGTATTGCTATTTATCAAGCTTCTTTTAAGATCAATTTCCTGAGGGTCCATTGTTAAACTTTTTTAAGTCCTCCCAGTATACATGTGTTAAGAAGATTATATGCAAAACTGCAGTGCTTCTCAAAGTATAATGTGCATAGGACCTACCTGGCAAGCTTGGTAAAATGCAGGTTCTGATTCAGAAGGCCTGCGTTGGGCCTGAAACACTGCGTCTCTAACATCTAACATCTCTAACATCTCTAACATCTGCATCTGTCAGGTGATGCCAATGGTGCTGGTCCATGTAGCACACTTTGATAAACATGGTCCAGTAGAGAAGACATAGGTAGGAAGTCAGAGCTGAGCCCAAGTCACTTACCAGCTCTGGGAAATGCCTAGAACAGTAGCGTATGGGCAAGATTAAATAAGCAGGTGCATTTTGTCTTTTTTTTTTTTTTTGGCTGCGCCTCAAGGCTTGAGGGATCTTTAGTTCCCTGACCAGGGATGGAACCCAGGTCCCCTGCAGTGGAAGCACAGAGTCCTAACCACTGGACCACCAAGGAATTCCCAAGCAGATGCATGTAGGAAGCACCTAGAATAATGTCTGGAACTTAATGGTTGTTCAGGAATCAATTTTTTTCCTACCATGTGAATAACTACCCCTGTCAACCTGTGTTATATCGCTCATAATGTCTGGCTCTTTTAACCTTGCCAGTTTCTAATGGTTTCTAATGGTATTTTTTCTCAAAACACCTGTAATTAAATTTTCTTATTTAAATTATTTTTGGTTAAAAAAAAAAACTTTGTAATATAAGAAACTATTTTGGTACTCCATTCATTTTCATGTCCATGGTCATACCATACACCGTCACGTGGGCTTTGAAGTCAAATAGACCTGATTCTTCAAATTGGGGCTCTGCCATTGTTGGCTGCAACCTTGTACAGTCACTTCATCTCTATAAACTTTATTTTCCTCATTTAAAAAATGAGGATAATAGCTATCCATACTCCAAACATATTGAATGGATTAAGTCAAAGCATGTAAGAAAGTTAATCAAGTGCCAATTCATAGTAAGCACTTGTCAGACACTTTCTGTGCTTCAATTCATTTCTTAATGATAAGGGTGGCAAAACTACAAAGAAGACTTAATATACAGCCTTGACAGTTTCCTCTGTTAAAGTCAAGAATAGCAAGAGTGGGACCCAGCAATCCATAATGGGGACATTTAGGTGGATGAGCCTGAGAATCTTAAACACCCAGAATCCACTGAATCCACTAACTGGCAAAAGTCCTTTCCCCTTTGAGAGAGGAAAGCAGCCTTACCTTTCCTGCAGAAGCCTTACCTGAGGCAAGTGCCTTACAAGATGATGCTTATCTTCTTCAAGATCTACCCCTTCATCACTTACTGTCTACAGGACAAAAAATAGAGTCAAGTCTCAGCATAGCCCAAATGGGGAAATAAAGTCACTGCTTTGGAAGAAAATAGCTCACACAAAAGACTGCTAAACTGAAAATATAAAGGCAGGAACCAGGAGACGATATGTGAGAATGGTTTTTAAGAATGTAGAACTAGAAAGGGCAGAATATAAAGGGAAGTAGATTGTAAGGTTGGTTGGAAATATTTATTGACATAGGAGCACTCTCCCATGACAAAGGGTTAAATATTGTATCAGTCTGCTACTGCCACAAACAACCACATAATCTCAGTGACATGCCACAATAAGCATTTATTTCTCACTTTGCTGAGGTTTGACTGATATAGTCTGGGCTTTACTGGGCTTCCTCCAAGCTGTGGATTGAATACAGATCTGCAACTCATGTCTTTCATCTTCTTTGGACCAATGGTTATTCAAGACAAGGGCTTCTCATGGCTAAAGATAGGAGTTCAGAAGATGAGCCCAATTGTGCATCCATATTTTAAGCCTCTGCTCCCATGATGTTCAATAATATCCCACTGGAAAAAACAAGTCATATGGCCAAACTCAATGTTCTAAGTATATGAAAGAAAGAAAATATTTTTATTATTTGCATATGACATGATTATCTCCCTAGAAAACAAAGGCTATATAGATAAAATATAAGAATAGTAAGAGTTTGTAGCCAGGTAGCTAGGTACAAGATCAATATACAAAGAGAATTGCATTATTATTTGCTAGAAGATAATATTATAAAGTATAATCCATGAAAAGATATCATTTATAGTTGACACTTTTAAAAAATACCTAAATACTTAAAAATATAGCTCATGTTCAAGATTATGAAGACCAAAAACCATAAGGATATAAATTATCTCCAACAAAATTATAAATTCAGTTAGAAACCGTAAGCAGTTCTTTTTCAATAATTCAATAAATAATTCTAAAATTTATGTGGAAGAGCAAAGACCCAAGAAAAGCCAAGACGTTTAAGAAACTAAGCAAAAAGAATAAAGAAGGAGATAGTTCTACCAGCTATCAAGCTCTGTTATAAAATGAAATTGATTAACACACTGTAGTGTTGGAACAGAGACAGATAAATTTACCCATTGAACAGAATGAAAATCCCAGATTAAGACTCATATGGAGGGTTAGGACAAGTGGTCATGAAAAAAATAAAATAAAATTAGAGCCCTACTCTATGCCATAGCCATCTCCTCCCCAAATAATAATTCCAGTAGATTAAAGACTTAAATGTGGAAGACAAACTTTTAAATTTTAGAAGACAATATAAGAGAAGATCAAACCTTTAGATATGGGAAATTTTTATGAAATAAGGCAGAAAAAAATTAGCTATCAAAAATTGATAAATTTGACTACATTCAAATTATTTCTATTGGTCAAAAGGGTTACCATAGGTACAAATTACCCCAAGTAGTGGATTCATGAATACCACGTGGGTTCCTATGCTGCGGTGCTAGAGAAGTCCCAAGGCAGGAAGCAAGAAGTCGGATCCATAGGGTCTGCATCCTGACAAGGGTGCACTTGCACAACGCTGATTACATCTCATATGGAACTGGTCACCGCATCAATGACTGGAGAAGAGGTAGGGCTGAAAGAATACAATGTGGTGCACAAGCCACCACATGAGAGTTAATGAGGCAAAATTCATTTTGCTTTATTTAAAGATTTTTACCTAGTTACTTTATATTTGTTATTTGATAATTCCAATGCAGCACTAATATAAACATACATCTTTAAGGCAAAGTTACTTTTGAGATCATTTATGATTCCATTTTCAGAACATATTTTGGTGTTTTCGTTTCCATGTGGCAGCTTCTTTAGTTTTTTATTATTTCCTGCAAGCCCAGAGATCCGATTAAAATGTTTTATGCGGATCTCATTTTTTTCTCCCGGGAAGTGTCCTTCACAGTATCTGGTCTACCACATTGACCGAAGCCAAAGCCCTGGGTACGCAAATCTGGACAGAGCCCAGTAGGCTCTCAAACTACATTACTACTTACTTTCCTTTGTATAAAACACGCAGCACTTGCTGCCAGCCATGCATTGTTCCCTCCTATCACTTCAGTCACTTTAATCCCTTAGGTGTAGAATTCTTAAAGAATCTTAAATATCATCCAAGACAAGGAAGTATGAAAGATTGCCAGCTGATGCTTTTCTAACTCTTCTCCTGAAACTACAGCTCTTTCTCTGCTGCTTTTATTCTAAAAGCAAAAAGCAAATGAGCCTAGTCATCATAACTTGTGCCTTGATCTAATTAAATTTTATCACAAGATAAGAATAGAGAGAAAGCCGACTACAGTGCTAATGTGAAACAATTGAGAATTTAATTAGCAAATTCTAAAATAGTTTACCATTCTGTTTTCACTTTGCAATTCTGGCCCATAGCCAGACAGAAAAAATGAAAGCCATTTTGGTATTTAAGTACTGTATAGCTCATATCAACTTTAAATCCCATATTGAACGATTCCATTTGACTACTATGATTTTCTTGCTTTGCTCTATTTCTAGAGCAAATATAAAATATTCTCTCTACCTCTCTTGTCTTACATCTAACCCACAACTAATAAAGCTGTAGAATTTGTAGTCAGGAAAACATAATTTACCATAATACCTTTTTTTTCCCTTCGCATGTTAACCAAACTGTGCATTTAAAATCCTGGCTCCGTCTAGAATCCTAAAGGCATTTTAACTACAATCCGACATTCTCTTTCCCTCTGTTGCCAGTTGAAAGCATACTTTCCAAGCTCTTATTCATTCAGCTAGCAGTGACTTCCCTTATAGAGTTTCCAGTTATATTTTGTTAGTAGCTTTAATAGAACAAAGAAAAGAATACAGTGAATAAAATGATTAGGTCAGAATCAAAAAACTTCATATTTCATGATCTCCCCCAAATTATCTACACCACTTCCCCAGCTTTGAGTTAAGTTATGAAGTATTCATAATTTTACTTCTTAATAAATTTGTTTTTCTTAAAAAGATGAGTCAATTAGTACATACTTAGAAAAACCACTCTGCTCCAAACACAGGTAATTCCAACCAGCCCTTCAACATAAAGAAAGCTAGAAAATGGGACAAAATGTTTTTAGAGATAAGCTTAAAGGAAAGGGAAGTCTACCAACATAGCAAAGAATTATTAGGACAGAATATGGGAGAGTATAGGAGCCTGGAAAAGTGAGTCTGACATTTGAGGCCGTTTTTTATCCCTAGAAATATTTCCTGATTCTGGATGGTGCAGTTGTGAGGCTGAGCTATACTTTTAGTAAACTAGGATCAGGAATTGGAGTTAGAGCCTGTCAAAATGATGGGGTCCTGGTGATTCTCCTTGACTTGGCTTGGCTATACCTTAAGGTGAACTAAAAGGAAGGAGACCTCCACTGTGGCTGAAATATAGCTTTAAATTATGAAATTCTTGAAATTGGACTGGGTGAATTTCACATTGCCAGTACTGTCCAGGCACATGGCAAAAGCAAATGTAAATTCTCTCTGGAGGAAAATAACAACACATTAAGCCTCAAATTATTTCTGTATAAATATTGCAAAATCAATTTCTAGCACACAATGAAAAGTAACTAATCACACTAGGAGAAAATAACACATTCAAGGAAATCAGCAGAAACGAAAGCAAGAAACAGATTCAGAAGGTCTCCAGATATTGATGTTATATGGAGATATAAGACAGACTGTAAAATAACTATGTTTTCTGTGTTCAAACAAATAACAGACAAGATTGAGAATTGGAGCTAGAAGTTAAAAGAAACAAGCAAATGGAAATTTTGGAATTTAAATAACATTTACCAAGATTAGAAAATTAATGCACAGGTATAACAGCAGATTGGACCAGGCTAAAACAGAATTAGTAGTTATAAAATAAGAGAAAAATATCTAGAATAAATTAGAAAAAGAGAGAGAGATAAAAAATATAGAATAGTAGATACAAGATTTAGAGATAACAGTGAGAATTCTAATACGTATTCGAAACATCAGGCATAGAGGAGAGAGAAAATATGGAAAGAGGAAATAATTGAAGAAATAATTGATGAGAATTTTCTAGAATCCCTACAAACCCTAAGCAGGATAAAAGAAATTTATACCTAGGTGTATTATAGCAAACCCACTGAAACCTTCCCCCTTCAAAAAAAAAAAAAAGAAAGAAGACTGACTCCCTTCGATGGAGAAACAATTAGACAGAAAGCCATCTTCTCAATAGAAAAAAAATAAAAACAAGAGAGTGGAATAACTATGGCGTTGAGAATAATAACTGCCGGGACTTCCCTGGTGGTGCAGTGGTTAAGAATCCGCCTGTCAATGCAGGGGACATGGGTTCGAGCCCTGGTCCGGGAAGATCCCACATGCCGTGGAGCAACAAGCCCATGTGCCACAACTACTGAGCCTGCGCTCTAGAGCCCGTGAGCCACAACTACTGAAACGTGCATGCCACAACTACTGAAGCCCAAGCGCCTAGAGCCTGTGCTCCGCAACAAGAGAAGCCACCGCAATGAGAAGCCCATGCACGGCAACGAAGAGTAGCCCTCGCTCACCGCAACTAGAGAAAGCCCGTGCGTGGCAATGAAGACCCAACGCAGCCAAAAATAAATAAAAAAATAAATTTATATTAAAAAAAAGAATAATAACTGCTAACGTGTAATTTTATACCCAAAAAAATATACATCAAGAATGAAGGAGAAATAAATATTTTTCAGATAAACAGAAATTGAGAGAATTCCTCTCCTGAGGACTTGTACAAAAAAGATAATTAGCAGGCAGAAGGAAAATAAGTTCAGATGGAAGTTTGGGATGCAGAGAGGAAAAGAGAGCAATTGAAAGGGCAAACATATGGGTAAGTCTAAATGAATATTGACTATATGTAACAATGATAATAATGTGTAATTAAAATAGTTATTGGAGCAAGGATACATTAAGGCAATGAATTAGAATGGGAATCACATAAACAGACTTCTGCATAAACACACTGCTGATTTATGAGAAGGTTAGCTCTGTAGAGTAGGGGAGAGTGAAATGTGCTGGGACAATTAATACCAATATTCAAAATGGAAGTTACCCTCTACCTCATACATACACAGAAATAAATTCCATGTAGATTTTATATCCAAATGTGAAAAGTAAATAATAACAAACATTCTAAATGATACTTTAAGAGAATATTTTCCTAACCTTAAAGTAAGGAAAAGCTTTTCAAATGGCAAAAAATGCACTAATCATAAAGGAAAAGATAGATAAAATGGAGTATATTAAGATCAACAACCTCTCTTTACCAAAAATTACTATTAAGAGTAAAGAGATGAGCCACACACCGGGAGACAACATATGTAATACATGTACATGACAAAGGGCTCACATATCAAATCTATCATATAAGAAGCTGCCAACAGATCAATAAGAAAAAGACATCTCAATAGAAAAATGGGCAAGAGATTTGAATAGGCACTACCAAGAAGAGAAAACCCAAAGTGGTTAATAAACGTGAAAAAGTGCTCAGTTGCATTAGTAATCAGGAAAATGTAAATAAAACCAAAATGAGGGGGAGTTCCCTGGTGGCCTAGTGGTTAAAATTCTGTGCTTTCACTGCTGCGGCCCGGGGTTCAATCCCTGGTCGGGGAAATAAGATCCCACAAGCTGCACGGTGTGGCCAAAATAAATAAATAAAAATAACAAAAACAAACAAATAAAAATTAAAAAAGAAAAACGAGGAACCACTACATACCAACAAGAACTGCTAAAAAGAAAATGACCAGCAGTCACAAGTGTTGGTGAGGAGGTAGGGCAAATGGAATCCTCGTAATCTGATGATAGGAGTGTAAATTGGTATAACCCCTTGGAAAACTGTTTGGCACTAATCACTAAAGCTGAACTTACACATAATCTATTGACTCAGCAATTCCACTCCTATGTATACATGCAATGGAAATGAGTGCATGCACCCCAAGAGACTTGCACAAGGATGTTACAGTAGCATTGTTTCTAATAACCCCAAACTGGAAACAACCCAAAAGCCCATCAAATTCTGGTATATCCATTCAATTATTATTAACTGTATGAATATACAACTGCAAACAATACTGTGGATGAACCTTGCAAACATAATGTGGAACGAAACACTCCAAACTAAAAGAACACATACTCGACGATTCCATTTACATAAATATCAAAAACCTGGCAATAAACTATAGTATTAAAGGGTGCATCTGTATGTGGTATAACTATAAGGATATGCATGAATGTGATTATCATAAAATTATATGGAGATTTGGGGGAGAAGGAAGTAAGGGATAGTGACACAAAGAATGTCTCTGGGTCCTGACAAATTTTCTATTTCTTCCTAGATCATGACTACAAGATGCTCACTTTGTAATAAATCATTGAATTTAACAATTTTCTTCCATGTTTCTTTTCTGTATGTGTTTATAATTTATAATCAAAAGTTAAAATCTCAACTAATCTAAAATAAAATAAATTTTAGCTTGAAGGTCAAATTTTTGTAGGGATCACCTTTTGTTATTTTCCTTTTCAGACTGTAGGTAGTAGAAAATAATATGTAAAGTGTAGAATATTTCATCTTGGAAAAAAAAGGGTTTATATGTGTGGCTATAACAATTCACATGCTTATTGTTTTGTTTTGTTTTGGTTTGGGTGGGTTTATTTTTTAGCAGTTTGTTAAGAGATTGAGTAGCAAAATATTGTCAACAGAAATTTTTTTTTTTTTTTGGAAGGAGGCTATTTATTTTCTCTTCCTTTCCTTTTATACTTAGAGAATACATACTGAAGAAAATAACTGAAGAAAAACCAAACTACTACAAGGATGCACTGCCACACAAAAGCAACAGAAATTCAGTATAAGAACGTATTAACCTCTCCCTTTTCCTTTGTTGAGTGAACTAAGGTTCATTTGAGCAAATTGCTTTTGAGTTTATACCTTCTGTCTTTAGTTTTCCCCTTTTCTCTTAAAATGTCCTCAAATTACAAGTACTCCCACACAGCCTTAATTCAAATGCCTTTAATTATAAATTGAAATTCAAGTTTTCCCATTTTCTATTACTTTAAAATGTCCTAACAGTGATTACCTCACTGATATTCTGAAGTTCAAAACCACATGCATAGCTACTAATCCACTGGGGATTTGTGCCAAGTGTCACTTCTGTCTCAGCCCTCAGAGCACTGATAAGATTGTGATAATTAGAACCCTCTGGGGATGAGACTCATACTTTCTTGTATGTCTTCTGCCCAATCCACCTGTGCTCAGACACAAGACTCTTTTTTCAATTACTCTGAAGATGAAGTCAGCTTATTATATTGATATGGCAGTTCTCTGCATGCTCCCTCTCCTGGAGTATAGACATCTTAATAACTTTATCAATAAAACTTCTGTTCAAGTCAAAAGGCATTCCATGGAAGTACGTCTTGTGGGATCTGACACCTATCAATATAAGTTAGCACCCTAACCTTCCACAATACCCAATTAATCACTAAATCCTGTTAACTGTTCTTCCTGAAAGAACTCAAGCCACCATTATTTCTTGTTCAAATCACTGCAAACACTTTCTTACTGGTCTCCCTGCCTCTAATCTAGATGCCTCTTGGGTGATTGTGCTAAAAGGTAAAGATATCCTCTCACTCATCCTGTTTAAAAGTTTCTTTCTCTTTAAGTTTCACATTGTTCTCTGAATAAAGTTGAAATGTATTAACAGGTCTCCAAGACCCTTCATCATCAGGCCTCTGATGACATGAGGATGCTCTACGTATGTCCCAGCATCTTGAATTACTCACAGTTGTGCTATGTTCTCTCCTCTCTCTGTGCCTCTGTACTGTTCCTCCACCCAGAACCCCACTTCTATACCTTCCTTTTTCCTCTGAGAACTTCACATGGTTAAAATGCCTATTTCCTACTTGACCTTTCAGTCTCAGCTTAGACAGCACTTTTTCTGAGTCTCCTTCTCTGAATACCCAAGTCTGGATTACAGGTCACCCACCAGGTGTTTTCATAAGACTCTATACTTATCCCCATAGTGTTCTTATCACTTGGAATAATTGCTCGCTTCCTTTTCTGTCTAAATCACAAATGAATAAGCCCTTAGACATCAGGGTCTGTATCTGCAACATGGCTAATACCAATGGCTAGCAAAGTGCTGGCCCAGACTGGGTACTCTACTAAAAAATAATAATAATCTAATGTTGAATGAATGAAGAAGTTCAGCTGAACGTGTACAAAAACTTGTACTATTGCTCACTACTCAACAGTAGCTACTGTTAATGAAACTCTGAATGGAAGAATAGTAAGGGAGCTACAATATAAAAGTAGCTGTTTCATGATGGACTGAAGCAAGGATACCATAAACCATTAATATATGGGAAAATATTTTAATGATTTTCTGAAGCTGTGCTTAAAATATCTTACCAAAATTGGAAAGTATACCAATAAGTTAGCTCCAAAATTGGAGGTCATACTTTTCAAACCCCAAATCAAAATAGATGGTCTGACAAATGATTCTTATGATTTATAGATATATTAGCACTTAAAATGTTTAAAAATAAATCATATTTAATTTGACACTTACTGAATTATCTTTCTTAAAAATAATTAATTTGGAGGGACTAGAACTAAGGTGAAAATCTGAGATGGGTGGTTTCTGCATCTGTAAGTGTATCAGTTTATGACATTTTCGATGAGAAAATGCAAACTGGCTTAGGCCATGTGGACATTTACATAATGAATTTCAGAGGCAGAGCAAATGATAGAATTGGCTTCATCTAGCAACTGAGTCTCCGTTTCTTTGCTGTGTTTCAGCTGTGCCCCTGTGTGTGAGCTGCATCCACAAATTGGTAGCTGAATGGCTCTACAGAAGTTCTAGGTCTCACATTAGTCCACTACACATATTTAGAAGAGAAGAGACTTCTTTCTCAGGAGAGCTCAGCAATCTTTCCTCATAGCTCATGGGACCAAATTAGATCACATGTCATAAGTGAAATAATTGCTGTGGCCTCGTTGGTTTAGCCCTGGGTTTCAACCCAATCCTGTGACAAGTATAATGGGATTACCTTGGACCAGACATGAGCTTTCTTTGAAGCTCCGGGGTTTCCCAGGAGAGCGGTGGACACATACGTGAATATCAGGGCTTTCTGGGGAAGGACTCTTAGGAAGGACAATGGATACTGAGAAAATAACCAACAATATCCACTCTGCTGAAGAATAGCACAGTTGTCTTTCAATTATTTTTTAAGTTATTTTTTAATTGTGCTATATACAGAAGATATATAAAGAGTATATACTTTATACTGTATAGATTTTTAGAGGAATTCAAACTGAGCTTACACCTAGCTCCTAAACATAAATCACATTTAACACAAAGTTTATATTAACCTGAATAACACATTCAGAGGCTCAACACTAGAGGCAATGTCCACGTGCAAAACATTGTTCAAATCCAAAAGTATGTCCCTTTAAAAGTGTTTTCTGACTGGTTAAAAATGGTTTGCTTGAGAGTATTATTTTAAAAATACGTGTGCAATTCCTAAATTGTGGAATTTACGGACAAAGAATCAAAATAGAAATATCTATATTGTCAAGTGGCTTCAGCCTTTTGTTTCTCAAGTAAAAAGTACATATAATATACAAAATCTGTCTATAAGTCTTGTTTAGAATATGCATTTGAATTGTGTATTTCACTTTTCTGTCTTCTTCAAGGAAATCATAACCCAAATTTGGCAATATGAACAATAAAGACAAAACAAGCAATATATACAACTCCTTTCTAAACTGAAACTGCCTTAAAGCAAAAAAAAAAAATGACTTGTTCATTCTGTGCCTGAGTTGGCTATGCTGACAGATCCATGCCCCCAAGACCACAGCTTTAGGCCTTTTCCACACAGAAAATCTCATAGTATTATGGGTAACATACAAGTTAAAAACACAGAGAAAATTTTAAAGCCATTTTTATTTTCTCCCTCAACTCATTATTTATATTGAAAAGATTCTCGTTTTGTTTAATTAAAATATGCTTCGGTTTTTTTTATATCAACAAAATTTATTGAGAACATTCTTAAGTTAGGTATAAAAAGTTACACCTAATATGAATCTAGTCTTTGAGGAGCCTCTAGAGACAAAATAATTATTACAGTGTAAAGTGGTAAGTCCACTGATAGTAAGTAATGCTTGAGTGTTAGGGAAATAAAAGTAGCAAGGGCAGGTATGGGTGATATTCAGGTATTTCCCTGGAGAGAATAGCAACTACGTCAAGTCTTAAAGATTTAATAGGAATCTTTCTGGCAAAGAGAAGGGAGAAAGGCACACAGTACTGGGTAGAGGGAAAAGCAGGAATGAAGGATTTGGAGAATTAAGAAACAGTTCAAAATTACAGAGTTCCAATTTCTCCACATTCTCTCAACACTGCTTCTTTCCTGGTTTTTTTTGTTTGGTTTTCTTTGGTTTGGTAATAGCCATTCTAATGGGTGTGAAGTGATATCTTGTTATCCTTGCAAATATGTGTATTTTTTCATCCAGTTTTATTGAGATATAGTTGACATATAGCACTGTATAAGCTTAAGGCGTATAGCATAATGATTTGACTTACGTACATCATGACGTAGTTACCACAATAAGTTTAGTGAACATCCATCATTTCATGTAGATACAACATTAAAGAAATAGAAAAAAATATATTTTTCCTTATGATGAGAGCTCAGGATTTACTGTCTCAACAACTGTCATATATAAGGCACAGCAGTGTTCATTACATTTATCATGTTGTGCATTACATCCCTAGTAATTATCTTAAAACTGAAAGTTTGTAACTTTTGACTACCTTCATCCAGTTCCCTCTTTCTCCCACCCCTCACCTCTGGTAACCACAAATCTGATCTCTTTTTCCATGAGTTTTTTTGTTTGTTTTTGAAATATAATTGACCTACAACACTATGTTAGTTCCTGGTACACAACATAGTGATTCGATATTTTTACACATTTCAAAATGATCACCATGATAAGTCTAGTTGTCATCTGTCACCATACAAAGATATTACATAATTATTGAATATATTCCTTACACTGTACATTTCATACCTGTGACTCATTTATTTTGCAACAGGAAGTTTGTACCTCTTAATCTCCCTCACTTATTTCTCTCCTCCCCCCAGCCCACTCCCCTCTGGTAACTACCTGTTTGTTCTCTGTATCTGTGACTCTGTTTCTGTTTGGTTATGTTTGTTCATTTGTTTTTTGTTTGTTTGTTTGTTTGTTTTTTTAAAGAAATGAAGCCAAATAGTTTTGTGTTTTTTTTTAATTTTTTTAAAATTTATTTATTTATTTATTTATTTATGGCTGTGTTGGGTCTTCGTTTCTGTGCGAGGGCTTTCTCTAGTTGCGGCAAGCGGGGGCCACTTTTCATCGCGGTGCGCGGGCCTCTCACTATCGCAGCCTCTCCTGCTGCGGAGCACAGGCTCCAGACGCGCAGGCTCAGCAATCGTGGCTCACGGGCCCAGTTGCTCCGCGGCATGTGGGATCCTCCCAGACCAGGGCTCGAACCCGTGTCCCCTGCATTGGCAGGCAGACTCTCAACCACTGCGACACCAGGGAAGCCCTGTTTTGTTTTTTAGAGTCCATGTATAAGTGAAATCATAGAGTTATGTGTCTCTCTCTGACTTATTTCACTTAGGATAATACCCTCTAGGTCCATCCATGTTGTTCCAAATGGCAAGATTTCATTCTAAATTTTTATGGCTAAGTAATATTCCGTCATATATACATATTGCTTCCATATCTTGGCTATTGTAAATAATGTTGCAATGAATATAGGTGTGCATATATCTGTTTGAATTAGTGTTTTTATCTTCTTCAGATAAATACCAAGGAGTGTAATGGCTGGGTCATATAGTAATCCTATTTTTAATTTTTTGAGGGCTCTCCATACTGTTTTCCATACTGGCTCCACCAACTTACATTCCCACCAATGAGGGTTCTCTTTTCTTCAGATCCTCACCAACTCTTTTATTTTATTTAATTTTAAAAATTTATTTATTTACTTGTTTATTTTTGGCTGCATTGGGTCGTCGTTGCTGTGTGCAGGCTTTCTCTAGTTGCAGTGAGCGGGGGCTACTCTTCGTTGCCGTTCGCAGGCTTCTCTTGTTGCGGAGCATAGGCTCTAGGCACGCGGGCTTCAGTAGCTGTGGTGCACGGGCTTAGTTGTTCCATGGCGTGTGGGATCTTCCTGGGTCAGGGCTCGAACCCGTGTTCCCTGCATTGGCAGGTGGATTCTTAACCACTGCACCACCAGGGAAGTCCTCAACTCTTGTTATTTGTTGTCTTTTTGGTAATAGCCATTCTGACACCTGTGAGGTAATATTTCATTGTGGTTTTGATCTGCATTTCTCTGATGATTAGTGATGTTGAACATCTTTTCATGTGCCTGTTGGCCATCTGTATATCTTCTTTGGAAAAATGTGTATCCAGGTCCTCTGCCCATTTTTTAATTGCATTTTTTGCTTCTTGATGTTGAGTTGTGTGAGTTCTTTATGTATTTTGGATATTAACCCCTTGTCAAGTGTATATCTTCTCTCATTCAGTAGGTGGCATTTTTGTTTGTTGATAGTTTCCCTCACTTTAAAAGTAAAGTAGGCTTTAAATTTGCCACCCCCAAAAATTAAACAAAATTTAATACAGTTTGTGTTAAGAAATTTGGTTTAATAAATCCAGAGTCTCTCTTTAAGTAATGTTAGGGTTAGATTTTCCTACCTAAATTCAACCAGAGTAAACATGAACTGTATCTTTTCATGTTCAGTCTAGGAGCCTATGTAGAGATTATTTTTGTTAATGGACAATGATAAATATAGCACATAACTGGCATTGAAGAATTTTTTGTGTATTAAATTCCTGTATTAAAAAAGAAATGAAATGTTATGTGTTAATATGCATATATATATTTTAGATTCTGAACATCAGAAAATGTCTGTGTGTATATGTGTCTAAGAAATAGAAAGAATCTATTGTTAAAACTTTACTAAAAGCAAAACTTATTGTCATTTTCCTGTTTTTACATGTATATAGTTGGCTAAAGTCATCCCATTATAAGAAAGAGGCATGACTCACAAATCATTTAAAACCTGTGGAACCTCCCACCTTCTTTTAGTGATTCTGAACTGCACTTATTGCCAAGGTTACTGTGGTTACCAGAGCCTTGTTTTTCTAGGACTGAAAATGTTTTTTTACCCCCAAAAAATCATATTATTTAAATAAATATAAATAAATTATATTTATCATGTAATTTAGATAAAGAGTGTTTAGGTCAAAATTGAAAGAAAAGACAGGATTTTTGCCCTTTAAGCAATGCCTCTTTGAAAAGCCCCAAAGTATTTATAGAATAGCCCTCAAGATGCTGTCTGGCCTTGACTCAATTGCTCTTTTCTCGTGAGTCTTCAACGTTGTTTTTCCATTTTTCAACCTTCCAATTTATACCTCCTGTGTAAGAAAGTGGATTATGTGTATTTCCTCAAATTGCTAAGAAATGAGGGATAAATTTAATAAGCACAAAATACTAAGAAAAGTAGTCTGCCCCTGCAAAAGGCCAAATTTTAAAATTATTCCAACATCACTAAACTATCCCAGTCCATAGAAAAAGATGGAAATCTCTCCAATTCATTTTATAAAGACAGCATAAATTTATTGCCAAACCTGATAAAATACATCCCCTTAAAATTAAAATTGAATATGTAATTGAATTACACATCCCTAAATGGCCTTCACCACCCATCATACATTGATATGTAGAACAAATGAACAACAACATAAAACAATCTTCAACTCAAACTGTGTCATGTCTGGATCTGTCTTTTCCTCCACTCCCCTCAGCTGAATCTATATCCTGCAAGATTAGACCACATCAAATCTCTAAGGCCAGTTCTGGCCTTGAGTATGTAATCAGAAAGAAGCCATTTTTCAAGGACTCAATACCATGTCACCAGTGCAGTCCAGTGCTTTTATCCTGGTTCTGAGATTTGAGTTTTGGCTGTTTCTTGTGCCTGAATCTCTTGCTTGATAATATGCTCAGCTCTGGCCAGCATCCATCCTGTGGAAAAGAGTTCTGACCTTGAGCCCCTTTTCATAGCTGAGGTCCCATACTGCGTATACTCATCCAGAGGCTGACAGCCTCTGCCTCACCTTCCAGGTCAAACACCCGGATGCTGACTTGTCTGAAGTGGTTGATGTCAGAACTGCTATCTTCACTCTGCTGGACTGGACAGCCTCTCAGAGCATAAGGTTGAATCTGTCTCTTCACCATCTGAACAATCTTTCCAGCAGTTTTGGTTCTGGGTATCAGTCCTTCCAAGTCTGACTCCTTTTTTTTTTTAACATAAATATATTTATTTAATTTTGGCTGCCTCAGGTCATCGTTGCTGCGTGCGGGCTTTCTCTAGTTGTGGTGAGCAGGGGCTACTCTTCATTGCGGTGCGTGGCCTTCTCATTGCGATGGTGTCTCTTGTTGCAGAGCATGGCGTCTAGGCACGCGGGCTTCAGTAGTTGTGGCGCATGGGCTTAACTGCTCTGCAGCATATGGGATCCTCCCGGACCAGGGCTCGAACCTGTGTCCCCTGCATTGGCAGGCAGATTCTTAACACTGTGCCACCAGGAAAGTCCCAGTCTGACTCCTTTTGACTACTTTAATGAAGCAGTGTCCAACAACAAACCTTTCTTGTATCTTACCTCCTCACCCTTAACTCCTAACCCTTGGATATGTCCCCATAACCACGTGCTAAAAAAAAAGAATGCTAACGTAACACTCCTATCTGTAAGTCAATTTTCCCGTGGAGAAACACACACACACAAACACATATATAGATACACATGCACAAGACTAGATGGCAATTAATCTATAATTTCCTAAACGGGTAGAATTACACGATTTTGATGGTAATAAGGCGGTTTCTTGCACCCAGCAGTACTTGGGTAATGAACAAAATGAATGCTTTCCACATCCCAGTTGTACTTTCTAATGATCTCTAGTTAAGTGTTTTTCACTATAAAGTGTTTCTGTTTCTATTATGTTTTTCCTTCTTAGTTCTTAGGAGTGACAATTTCTGGAAAAAGTTCTATAACAAATCTTGCCACCATCTTGACTTCACTGTTGAGACCAAAATGCCTTAAGAACAGTAACACAGTTCATGGAAAATTCCTAGAACAACCACGTTTCCTCCAATATGCATATTCCCAGATACACTTGAATACATATCAACTAATATCAGTAGTGTCTGTCTTCATATTAATAGACACAATGAGTTTTAATATAAATATCAACACCAAGAATCCTCTTATTAAATTATTCAGAGGAATCAACAAAAATGTTTTAGGGCAACAGAGAGATGACAGAGGATGAGTATTGATACATACAAGGCAATGTTTCTGTTGAAATGTTGCAGTGTCATTTGGAAAGGAGGCACAGGAAATTCTATATGTTAATTAATATTGGCAGGAATAGAGTTTCTGAAATTGTGGTTGTCTGACTTTCAGCATCATTTAGCAGTAAATTTGAGACATGTTACATTACAATTGACTCATAATCTCTCTGAATCAAATGTTACCCATCATTACCCAATCGCTATACATACTTTTACCCATCTATACTTGCTTATTGAGACCAACCTGTCATGTCTTACCAAGACTTTCCACCCCAGCTGCTCCCGAGTCCCCATTTCTAACTGTCCTCTTCCTATTTCATCCTTTTCTAACTCTCCATTCTCTTTCTCTTAGGTCCCTATGCCACCATGCCCCCACTGAAAACCCTCATTTCTGGGAGAGGAGGACAAAAGTACTTGACTTTGAAACATATAAGTAGATTCCTGGCTTTAAAATCTCAACCAAATGAAGATCTATTGCCTTTACCCAAAGCAAAAAACCATTCCAGATTTGTATGAATTAAAGAATTACATGTGTACCAAGAGATGTTTGACTTTGTCTCTTTCTTAACTTGATTACCTGGGAATTATGAAGAATAGAGAATAATAATATCAAACTAACAAGGTTATTATGAGGATTAAATGAGATCTTATTTGTCAAAGTGCTTATGCTCTAATCAAGGTAATCTGTTAGTTTGATTTAACTAGGCTTTCTCATAACAATCAGACTCTGTCTCAGGACAGAATGGTACAAGTTTAAAATCATTTACATAATTCTGGCCCAACGTTTGTAAATACTTAAATTTAATCAGAATATAGGTTCCATATGAAACAGTCACCCATTAGTCTAGAAATGTGACTTCATGCCACATTCAGAAAAAAATTAATTATAATTACAAACACAAATGAACACTATTGCTTTAATGTAATATGTTTCACTAAAATAAATCAATTAATAGGTTAAACTAACAACCTTCAAAGGAATATGTAAGTTAAGTGGATTTGGGATAGTGCCCTTCTTATTGATGGGTTTCTTGCCATAAGATTAACTCTGTGGGCAGAGTTAATTATCTTCTTTATTTGAATTTGGTATCATTTTCCAAATAGAAAAACCAAGAGTAAGACAGCAAAACTATAACTAATAAAATAGCTTTCAGTAAGGTAGTCAGTTAAATTATAAATATTAAATAAATAGCTTTTGCAAATGTTTCATAACAATAGTCAATTTGAAAAAAAAAGTGTTTACAAAAAGATCCTGTTTAAAATGCCAGCCACAAAAATTAAAACAAAGCAAACAACCCAACAAAAACTTCTAGGCGAAACTTATCAACAAAAATGAAGACAAGAAAGTGAAGATGGAGGAACAAGAGAAGGAAGAGGAACAGGAGGAGGAAAGGGAAAGAGGAGAGAGATGAAACATGGAAAATAATTTTTTTAGTTAATCCTTAATTTTTTCTTGCAAAGTAATAAGGAAGAAATTTTGTAAAAGGAGGAATAATAAGGAGAAAATCATCCTTACCAGCTTTCAAAAAACACTATAAGGCTGCATTAATTAAAACTCTGATGATAAAGGAATAGACAAATAATAGGATAAAATGATGACAGTAGGCAATTCCATGCTTATATAAGGGTTTAGTATATTTTAAAAGGTAGCATTGCAAATCTCAGGGGATAATGGGTTATTCAATAAATGATGTTATTTTTTTTTAAATCTCCATTTAAGAGAACAATAAATTGCAAAGAATACTTTCCAGATGGATAAAACATCCTAATATGAAAATGAAAAGTATTGAATAATAGAAAATAATATATTAAAACTATTTCTGTAATCTCCCTAATCAAGACCTAAACCCAAAATCATAGTTCAAAGAAATGAGAGAATTTTTATATTCTTTAAGCTTTTCTTCTAAGAAACAGACTGATGTGGCAGATATAGGTAAGAATGTATCCTTAAGGTGTACACTGCATCATTAGTTCTAGCAGCCAAAAATTAGACATATTTTGTACATATACATAGTACATCCATAATATATAATATACTGGCATTAAAAGAGCGAAATAGATATTCATATACCTCATAGAACAATGTCCATATTATGTTGTCAAATAAAATCAGCAAATTACAAAATATGTCTTAATACAATTCCACTTCTATAAGAAAAGCAAACACATACCTACACACATGCATATTTATATTATATACGACCAGAAAATTTTTAGAAAAGTAGATAAGATACTAACCAAATTGTTAATATTGTTATCACTAGAGATTAAAACTGAAAAGGGGGCTAAGGAGTTTTCATTTTATACTTTCCATACATCTCAATTGCTTTAATGCATTTTTTAATCAAAGCGTGTGCCACTTGTACAATTTTCTTTAAATGGACATTATTTTATTAGAATAGTTTTAGATTTACAAAGAAATTGGAAGATAGTACAGAATTCCTATAATCCCACACCCAGTTTCCCTTTGTGTGTATTAGTATGGTATATGTGTTACTATTAATGAACCAATATTGATACATTATTATTACATAAAGTACGTAATTTATTCGGATTTCTTTAGCTTTATCTAATGTTCTTTTTCTGTTCCAGGATCCCATCCGGGATGTCACATGATGTTTAATTGCCAAGTCTCTTTAACTATGACAGTTTCTCAGACTTTCCTTGTTTTTGATGACCTTGACAGTTTTGAGGAGTACTGGTCAGGTATTTATTTGCAGGATGTCCCTCTTGGGAATTTGTTTGATATTTTCTCATGAAGACTGGGGTTTTGGATTTGGGGGAGGAAGATCACAAAGGTTAAGTGTCATTTTCATCACATCATGTCAAAGGTAAATACTATCAACATGATTTCTGACTGTTGATGTTGACCTTCATCACCTGGCTGAAGTAGCATTTGTCAGGTTCCTCCACTGTAAAGTTACACTGCCCCTCCCCCCTTTTATACTGTACTCCTTGGAAGGAAGTCACTATGCACAAACCACACTTAAAAAGTGGAGGGTTATGACCCCCTCCTTGAGGGCAAAGTATGTACATAAATTATTTGGAATTCTTCTACACAGGAGATTTGTCTCTTCTCCACAGTTATTAATTTATTCAATCATTTATTTGTATAAGTACAGACTCATCAATATTTACTGTATACTTTGGGTTATAACCAATACTATTTTATTAATTTTATTACTCATATTGTCCCACTTTGGCCATTGGGAGCATTTTTATTTGACTCCTGTACTTCTTAGACATACCTCCATTAGTGTTTGTTTTTGTTTATTTTTTGTTTTTGTTTTCTGTGAGTAGTTCATTACTTTTTGGCACCACAAGATTCTCTAGGCTTATCTTGCATATTTCCTTCCCCAGCTGTAGAATCAACCATTTCTCCAAGGAGCTCTAGTTCTTTTTATTGGAGAATGGTATTAGAAACCAAGATCTGGGCACTGGATATGCTCTTTGCTACCGGGATATTGCTTCTAGGCCCTCTCACCTCACAGAGCAAAGAAACACATGTATATATACTAACCCCTGTATATAAAAATAACTATAAATATTTCTATATGTAATCATCCATATCTGTATAAAGCTAAACATCAGTTCATAATGTTTGTCTCCAATTCTAAGCTATTACCACATGCATCACTTTAGCCTCTTCTCCTAGTTTATCTGTAGATTCCACTCCAACAAGAAAAAATCTCATTCCCACCATCTGCCATCCATTTACTTAATTTTTCAATTCCAGTATACATATATCAGTATCAGAATAGTTTACCTGTAACTCCATAAAAAGCAACTTTACCAACTGGATTATAGTACTTATGTGCAGTGCCTTTCACCTTTAGTCTTATAGACTACTCATTTCCAAAGTTATTTAGGTCAGCATCTTTTACCCCTCTTTCCCTTCAGTGAGGTTGTGTCATACATTTGTAATACAGATATTCTCTTTTCCAGTCTGCATTCCTTCCTGGATCCCCCAAACTCCTAAATAATTTTTTTTAATTTTCATACATAAATGTTCACTCTTTGAGCTGTAAAGTTCTATGGGTTTTTTTTCAAATGCCTAATATCATGCATCTACAATTACAGTATCATACAGAATAGTTTTGTTACCCTAGAAATTCCCTTTGATTCACGTATTCATCCCTTTCCCTTCCCCTAAACCCCTAGCAACCACCAATCATTTTATTGTCTCTATAGCTTTGCCTTTTCCAGAATGTCATATAGTTGGAATCATGCAATACGTAGCCTTTTCAGACTGGTGTGTTTCATCTAGAGAAAACAAAATCTAAAGTAAGTAATTAGAAAACAATTGATGTAAAGTATAGAAAAAAGAAATCTAAATATCTGGTATGGATTAAAATTTATAAACACTAAATTTAAAATACTTAGTCTTTGTAGCACTTGGAGGCTTTAGGAAACACTCAGCAACCATCCTTCATGAAAAATTCCTTAATTCTAAACCCTGTAAATCAATGCAGGAAGGTTCAGCAAGAGTGCACTGGCAGTCTAATTGCTGGGAAAAGCTGGTCTAAGGGGGAGAGGTAACCTCTAAAGCAACTAGGATTTATCCACAGCTAGAATTCAAGCCATTTCAGGGATATGGTTAAGAGAGTAATTTTATTCTAAATTTGTTTTTTCAATACCAGACTCTTTAAGAGACCATATTATGTTTAAAAACCAAATACCCATAGGTATGATACAGTTAAAAATAGCCTCCACATGTCTTAATAGTGTACTATTTAAAGTGCAAAAATTATACCACACAGAAGCATGAAAAAAGAAATGTAATGATCAAGCGGTTAAAGGGTATGTATTCTACTTAAGCACAGCGATTGTTTCTTGAAAAACAGCATTTAGACAAACAAGTACATTCAAGCCGTTAAACGTTTTTCGTTACTATTAAATTAAGATCTCTAGGTAGCAAGATGTTATTTAAATCTGATACTGGTATAGATATAGATTTTAAAAAAATAAAGCCTTATGAGTTATTCGGATAGAAGATGCAAATCGTGTTTCGATTCTAGACTTCTAGGTACCGCTTAACTCCAATCTAAGTCAACTACTGGTAATATTGTGGTGTCCTCGTTTCATGCCAAAGCCAGGAAGTCCTGAACCAGAAATCTTCCAAGAAAGCCTATTCTTATGCGATATTTAATCTGATCTTTTGGCAAAGAAAACTAAGAATAATTTTGGATTGGGCTTCTGAACTTTTTGGCTGCTTATCTAAAAGGAATAAAACCAAACTACTGAAGATTTTTGTACATTTTAAAAAATTTTCTTACTCCAATAAAGATGTTAAAAAAATTATTTTTCTGTAGGGAAAGAAGATTGTTATATCATTTCTTGCAAAAAAACTAATCAAAGAAGTTTATAGATTTGAATTATGGCTTCTAGATTTGGGCCCGAAAATTCAACTTTTCTTCATTACCTGAAAATAATGAGAAATAAATATCTATTGGCTCCTCTTAGAACAGACATCTCTTTCCCAAGTCCTCAAGATGTCTTGGCTAAAACTACATTGCTTGAAAAATGGCAGACTTGGGAATAATTTAGGTTCAAAAGGTTTAGGGAGCTGAGAATGCAGGAATATAGAATGTTCGAATTATCTAAGATTTTGTTTCCCTGAGACCTTTAGAAATCAGTTAGCCAGTGGAGGGGAGGGTGAGTTTTCTACAGGATTCACATTTTCCACCTACAAATTGGCAAAATTTTTTTAAAAGTTTAACTTGGTAAAAGTCAGAATACAAGGAAATGGACACCTATACATTGTTGATGAGAGAGTAAATTCTTATTGGAATGTTTTAGTAACAAGTGATAGCCCTTAAACTGCACATATCTTCAACTGGGTAATTCTACTCAAGGAATGGAGGTCCAAGGATTTACTTACAAGGATATCCATCACAGCAGTTATAATGGTCAATGACAGAAACATCAAAAAGTCCAACAATATGCATTATTTGATTTTAATAAATAAAAATACCTAACATATAAACTATCCTTCTACATCTTTTAACTTTCCCAATAACCCTATAGGGTAGGTACGATTGTGATCCCCACTGAGGAAACTCACATACAAGGAGATTAAGTAATTTGCCTAAATTCATACACCTAACAAGCAGCAGAGCTGGGATTTGAACCCATGCAACCTAGTTTCAGAGTCCATACTCTTCATCACAATGAACTGTGGTTACGGCTAATATCAACTGAGTTCCTACTACCACATCCATCAAGCCAAGCACTTTACGTGTGTTAACTCATCTAATCCTCACAACACCACTGTGAGGGGTGCACTCTTGTGGACCCTTTTATTTTCTTGATCTTATAGGTAAATGAATGGATGTCATTCCCAGTAACAGGAAGATTTCTTCCAAGCTGGTTTTCTGTCATCCTCCCTCACCCCTTTCTTGCTGTTCTAATGAAAGAATAATTCATTAAGTCCCAGCAGCTCAGAGTTTCCTCTCCCATAGAAATCTGTCCCTTCCTTGAGACCTGGAGAGAGATATGAGTAAAAGATTTTGGATGTCTTTTTTTTTTATTATTGATTTCAGAATCATTGTCTTGAGCAGATATTTTTTGGAGACTGAATTTTAAGGTAGTGGCTCTCTTCTGGTTTCATTGAAAATGGAGGAAGGGTACAGAGCTTAACTTTGATTTATATTAGTATGTTTTAATCAGGCAAATGGAATCAATGTGCCTTTTATTCCATCTTTTACTAGATACAATATATATATTACTTTTGAAATAAGAAAATTAATATTAAAATTTCTTTTACTTTTAAAAGTGAATATACCTCAAAGTAGATGAGAGGAACTTCTTGAATTAGGAACCAAATATCTGTCTCAAGCTCCATTTGAGAGACAACTGGTCACCTCTGCCATTATAGTGTAGCATCATATTTGATTATTTAATATTGTGCTTTTTGGTCCAGCTATTTCTCTTAATTTGTGACTTTCAACTCTCTTTAAGAAATAGCTAAAGCTATTTTTGCCTCCAGAAAAAGATCATACAGTAAGACTTCTAAAAGACCCCTCTTTCTAACACTACCCCCTTAAACTTTTTTTTGAGCCCTCGTTCCAGCTGCCTGAATCAGATCAGAGTTTGGTCCTTATTAAAAGTGTTAAACTTTTGTAACTTCTAGCAGACAAAAGTGCAAGAAAAAGGCTTTGAGACTCAAAACATTTGAGAATCAAAAGACAAGGCCCTGAATGACCTAGGTAATAAAGTGAGTGCATAAATAATCCATTTGGAGGATCTTTGGACTGAAAAGGGGAGTATGAGAGTTGAAGAGGAAGCCAGGGAGTCTGGACTGATGAGTGTCCCCAGCAGGAATAGTGCCCCCTGTCCCCAACCCTGGGGCCAGGACCACAGAAGAGGCAGGGCTGACGAACTGGTGGGGGAGATAAAACTAAAAACCTCAGACAGATTTTGTATGTTTGAGAATATGGGATGATGGTATCATAGATTAGCTTGCATCAGAATCACCACAGATCGCTGGGTCCACCCCCAATGATTGATTCTGATCCGATAGGTCTAGGGTGGAGCCTGAGAATTTGCATTTCTAATAAGTCCCTGGTGATATTGCTGCCACTGTTGAGGGAACACACTTTGAAACCATAGGTATAGAGGACTTTCATTTCCTAGGTGTAACCTGGTGCACTGAATATTGTCCATTTACCCCTCCGGATCTACTTTCTGCCCTTCTCCACCTGGCTCTGTGTTCCAGGAGACTGGTCCTGAGCAGAACAGACTGAATCAATGTATTCTTGTCCGTTGGCTCCTGCTTGGTTTGAACTAATAGAGGACACTAACAGGAGGGAAAGACTAGAGTGACATTAAGTACTTATTCACCAGGCTCTCCCTCCGTGGACTGACTGTGTCCCTACACAAAAAGCACATATTCCGTGATGTGGTCATGAGATCTTCCCCAGGCTCCAATGATGTTACTCTCTCCTTGCCTCTCAGGTCTGGGGGTGATGATAGCTTCCACCGCCACTGCTTTTTAGCCTTGGGTTCCTGTATAACCGTCATTGTTTTCCCTAAATCTGCCCACATCTTTATAAATAGCTCCTTTAATAATCTCTTCAAATTAGAATTTTCAGGGTACCAGCTGTTTGCTGCCAGTACCTCAACTGATACAGCAGGATAGGTGGTCAGCCTCACATTGCTTCCCCTGCATCCAACATATCTATAAAGAGAGGGCCTGAAATAGCCCTGCTGAGTTTTTTGCAGCCCTGAACTTGAAAAGCTTTCTGTGTCTCTCAAGAATATGGAAGGAGCTCAGAGAGAGCAGGCGAGATTAAAGAAGCCCTGAGCCGAGATAAGGAGGGCTCTGCAGTACTGCCAACAAGGACCCTCATCTGATGGGACTGAGAACCACTTCGACTATGTGGTTATGGAGAAAATCACAATAATTAAGGATAAGACAAATATATATTTATCAGTAGATGATAACAGGTGAAAACCAGACCTTCCCTCTCCCAAAAAGGGAGGCTATACAGATGTGACAACACTGGAACTTAGATGGGTAGTTGGTCTTAAATAGTCAAATACTGGTGATTTCAACATAGAGAATACTTGTAGTTTCACAAAAAGAAAGGGAAGTGAGGGGCTTCCCTGGTGGCGCAGTGGTTACGAATCTGCCTGCCAATGCAGGGGACACGGGTTCGAGCCCTGGTCTGGGAATATCCCACATGCCGCGGAGCGACTAAGCCCGTGAGCCACAACTACTGAGCCTGCGCGTCTGGAGCCTATGCTCCGCAATGGGAGAGGCCGCGACGGTGAGAGGCCCGCACACCGCGATGAAGAGTGGTCCCCGCTAGCCGCAACTGGAGAAAGCCCTCGCACAGAAACGAAGACCCAACACAGCCAAATATAAAAAATCGAAATAAATTGATTAAGTAAAAAAAAAAAAAAAAAAAGAAAGGGAAGTGAAAACCTTGAGTTGACAAAGACCAGTAAAATGAGAGTACAAAATAGAGTTTAAATTATTGTAGTAGCCTCCAAGGTAGACCCTAGTGATTCCCACTCCAAGCACTTCTGTCCCTGTATAGTGTTTTCCCACATTGAACAGGGCTGACCTGTGTAACCAGAAGCATAATGTGGAAACGGCAGAGCATGACTTCCAAGGCTAGGTCATAGAAGACACCGCAGATTCTACTGCCAAAATCTTGGCTCCCTGTATACCAATGTTGAAATGACATACAGAGACAGAGTTTTGGAGGAAAAAGAATGGGTAGCTTTATTCTTTGCCAGGGAAAGAGGGGAACTTAGCAGGCCAGCACCTCAAGAACTGTGCCCCCCTCCCTGAGGAATAGGGAGAGGGCTTATTGTCAGGGCTCATGGTCAAGGGTATGCCATAAGGATCAAGGCAGTAAGTCCTGCATTCTTCTTTCTTCTGCAGAGTTTCAAAGGGGTGGGATTGCTGACACGATTAAGGTGTGTGCAGGGTCTCAGGGGGGGTCTCCTAATCTTGATGAGCTTCTCTGGTCCCTTGAATCTTGCCTCAGGTGGTTTCCTGGCTGCTCCTCCCTTGATTTGCAACTGTGAATCTGCCCTTTGGAAACTCAGGGAAGGTCATGGAGGCTGGAGTCTTGCCCACAAGAAATGGGGAACAAAAAGGCCTCCATGCCTCGGAGCTCCATAGGGCCCCACTCGGTTTCACTTCTATGTTGCTCTCTTGGATCACTCAATCTGGGAGAGTCAGGTGCTATGTTGTAAGAGAACTGAAGAAGCCTTACAGAGACGTACATATGACAACAGCTAGCCCCAACTTTCCAGCCACAGTAGTGAGCCATCTTGGAATCACATCCTTTAATCTCACAGAAGTCTTGACTCATAAGAGCCCCAAGGTCAGAACCACTCAGCTAAGATGCTGCCAATTTATTGACCCACAGAAACTCTGTGAATGATAAATGTTTGTTGTTTTAAATTGTTAAGTTTAGGGTAATTTATTTCACGCAGTAGACAACTTCTTCCACAGATTTCATAACTGGGCATGCTGTGCTGACATAAGAAAAACCTAAAAGGTAGGAGAAGCTTTATACCTGGGCAGTGAGCAGAAGCTGAAAGAACTCTGAGGAGAGTATTAGGAAAAGTCTAAGAGGCTGTGAAGATATTGTTAGCAGAATCCTAATGGCCTTTGAGGTGATTGCCAGTGAAGGCTGAAAGAAAAGTAAGGAGAATGTTATTGGAAACTGGAGGAAAGAAGATCCTTACTATGTAGTGACAAGAAGTTTAGTAACACAGCCACCTGTGGTAATGTGGAAAGTAGAAAATATAACAATTAACTAGGTACATCACTTGGAACTTCAGATGTAAGCATGTCATTTCAAATGCAAAGGACAACTGGTCATTCTGAGCACCAATAGAATGCAAATCCCTCTGGCCAACTAAATTCACTCAAGTACTATTATTTCTGTATGATCATAGGCTTACACTTCCAAGTATCATTTCTTCTATTAACCTTCCTCTTAATTCTTTTCATATGCCTTTGGAAAACATTTTCCCTTTAAAATAAATTCTACATTGCTTTCTCCAAAACACACTCACTTGACAATCTTCTTTTACACTAAAATCTTTCTCTTGACTTGAAGGCTTTTCTAATGGTGGGTGTTCATTTTCCTGCGCTGTGATTACCAAAACATAACAAAAGCAACTTTTGCATTCTCCTCTTCCCCTTCCTTCTCTGTTGCTACTTCTAGAACATTACTTAACAACAAAAACTCTTTGAAGTTCCTGACATTTCCATACAATATGCCTACTCTTTTTGGATAAACTCTGATTCTTGTTTCACTTTTATATCTTCCTTTTATCGTTGCTTTTTTTAAAAAAAAAAAAGTGGATTCTTTGTTTAAAAATTTTATTATCTGAACTTCTTATTGGTCTAATCTTGATTTTTATTGTGATCTGCCCATTCTTCCCCATAATGGATTGTTTCTTTGAGTGTGTTTGTAATCTGGATTGTGTTCTTATCTTCAGAAAAAAAATAAAGAACATGTTTTCCTTTAGAGTTGTGTTATGTTTCTATTACTATAAAATCATCATGAAATTACTCTACAAAGTGGATATTACTACTTTAAAAACGTAGTTTCACAGTTTGGGGCTTCCAGACCCTATAAGAAGGATAAATTCAAATCTCAAAATCACAGAGCAGGGGATAATCTTTTCCCATCCTGACCCCAGAGCAACTCTGACAAACGCCCTTGTCATTTCCCAGTGCTGACAGGCAGTTTGTTTCTAGTCCACCGTTTCACTGAAGTAGCAGCCCTGGCTTTAGACAAAGGACTCAAAACCTCTGTCTCGAGTTACCTCAAAGCTTAATAGCCCATTTCCAAGAGTATATAAAAGCCAATCCATGGGACTTCCCTGGTGGCACAGTGGTTAAGAATCCACCTGCCAATGCAGGGGACACGGGTTCGATCCCACATGCCGCGGAGCAACTAAGCCCGTGCGCCACAACTACTGAGCCTGCATGTCACAACTACTGAAGCCCGCGCACCTAGAGCCTGTGCTCCGCAAGAGAAGCCACCTCAATGAGAAGCATGGCGAGCATCGCAAGGAAGAGTAGCCCCCGCTCGCTGCAACTAGAGAAAGCCCACGCACAACAACAAAGGTCCAATGCAGCCAAAAATAAATTAATTAATTTTAAAAAAAGTTTAAATACCAATCCTTGGCTACTAAAATTGGCAAATATCCCAGACAACTCCTACAAAAATTCTCTCTTAATCCTCTGGTTTTCATTTTCTCCTTGGGTTCTAGCTTCCAGAAATTGCTTTTATGTATGCATATGCGTATGCTTGTATATACACAAGTTGATATACAAGTATATACAAGTTGGTATTTGTTGTTTTGTATTTCCAGGTGATACAGAAGGTTTTTCAGGTTGTCTAATCCAGCATGTTGCCAGAAATGGAAGTCTTCTGGTCTACTTCACCTGTCTATTTTTTTTAACTTTATGGTTTCTACTTACTTCTAACTTCAGCTTATCCAGAGCTTTGACTCTTCATGGCCCCTGCTAAAAAATACATTCTTTTTACCATTCTCTTTACACCTTTCATAAATTTCCCTATTTATTATCCGCAGGAATAAAGAGGGCTTGGGAATTCCCTGGTAGTCCGGTGGTTAGGGCTCTGCACTTCTACTGCAGGGGGCATAGGTTCGATCCCTAGTCAGGGAACTAAGATTCCACATGCCACATGTGGAAAACAAAACAGCAAAAAGAGGGCTTCTCCTTGCTGATGACCATTCTTCCTTGTTTAGGCAGACATACCAGACCATCTCTATAGGTCGCTAGTCACGCTGTGGATTGGCTGCCCCAGTGTTAGTTGCCCATCACTTTCCCCTCAGTCCAGGCATCAGTGAGCATGGAGTGCAGCCATTCCTATAGAGAATGAAAACTATCTCAGCAGGCTCTCTCAGTGAGGCAGTTCTTTTATATAATGGCTATAGTTTTGAATTACCTATATGTACATTCCCATTCTTGGAAAACCCAGTAATATGACTTACACACCAAGGGAGAAATCCCCAAGTCGTTATAATAAAGCTGATTATTCTGTTTCCACCTACTCCTATCTGGTTCCCTGAGGTTCTTGCTCCTGCCTTTCCCAGATACACCCTACCCTCCTTACTCCATTCCCACTTCAGCTTAGCAAAAGGCTCCCCCTGAGTAGACTTCCCCCAACTTCAGTACGTTCCTATAAATGGTGTGATTATGTTGTCAACAAATTCCCAGAGCCCTAGACCTATAAAGCATCTGAGACCATTTCTACTCAAACTTAATGAGAAACAGGTTGCCATTAAGCAGTAGCTTCTAAGACGATCAGAATTTTTCAACCACAGTGTTCTGACTCATGTTTGTTTCCATAATTGTGAGATAATTACACTTTGTTATTAACAATAAATATAAAATATTTATGAGGTATTTGCTTCTTATTTCGTAGTCACTTGCATTATGATTATTTGCATTCCGTGTGAAATTGTAAAAATGAAATTATAAGTCATATATCAGTGAAATCTCTTTGATTGAAGCATAAAGATATAGAATTTATTGGAAGGATATTGGGGTGTAGGGAGGAAGGTTTCAAAGTGTATCAGAGGATAAAGAATAAGGCTTCAGCGTACACAGGAAGCAAGTCAGCTCCCAAAGCGAGGAAGCAGGAACAACCGCAGTAGTCTCATAGCTGAGCAAAGATGATGAGGACCTCATCAGAAGAGGGAAGAAAGCTAAGCGTTTTGTTTTGTTTGTTCTTCTACTCAAGATTAAAATGCTAAAACAGAGCATCTAATTGGTTTCACTTTGCCTCTGGCCGGAAGATATCAGGCTTCAGATGATAGCAGTGAGGAAGCTGTTTAAAAAAAGAAAACAAAAGGAAAGGAAATGAGTGAAGGTAGTCAAATGATACAAAATTCCAGTAATAAGATAAATAAGTCCTGGGGATGTAATGTACAACATGGTGACTATAGTTAACAATACTATAGTGTATATTTCAAAGTTGCTAAGAGAGTAGATCTTAAAATTTCTCATCACAAAAAAAAATGTGTAATTATGTGTGGCAATAGATGTTAGCTAAACTTATTGTGGTGATTATTGTGCAATATATACATATGGCAAATCATTGTGTTGTACACCCAAACCTAATACAATGTTATATGTCAGTTATATCTCAATTACAAACATAAATAAAAAGAAATGAAACTTAAAGAAAAATGAATACTGGGCAGTGAAATAAAATAAAACAAAGCAAAACCAATGTCCACTGCAGCTTGCATTCTGGAAAGGCATATAATATGTAACCTCTACACTTCCATAAGTGTTCGCTAAGCATATGATTCTCAGCCGAGAAGCCCTACCGTATACATAGCAGTTTCAGTAAGCAATGCTTGTCTGCCCTGCATTTTCTTTGTTACAGGGAAGAGCAGATAAAAGTTACAAAATACTATGAACCAAGACTTTGTTTAAAACCCTAGGCTTTGAATTTCTTAGAAAATGCCAATGATTAAAAATATATATATATATGTGTGGGATGCAGATAACCCCTGGTTCAAATTCAGAAGCATAACTAATGAGAATAATGTATACACTTCATACATATTCTTAAATCAACAAGTGCAAACCTACCACTGGCTATAAAACTGAGAGGAAAATATGTTTTTCAGCCCTCACTTCCTCTTTTAACCCTGATTCTAGGGGAGGTTCTGAGTCCCTCCCTTCAGTTTCTTCCTGCTTCAATACTAACTGTGTGTGTCATGGTAATTCTGAAGAAGGAGGTTTGCCAGCGTGTGGCTGGCAGATGCAGTCATTCTTGAAGTGCCACTGGGCATGATGTACAGACGATTCCAGACTATTACTTGCCTTCACAACTTTTTGTAACAGGTGCGGCAAATGAACTTTCTGCCCCTGTCTTCCTTAAATGCACACAAATAAAGTGTTGCCATGTCCTGGATGTGAAGTCATGCCTACTTCCATGAATCATATTTTGTGTTCATGACACTGCAACTGGGAATTACTCATTTCAACCTAGTTAGTTTCTTCAAAATAGGAAATGCTTCTTCCAACGATTTAATATCCAGAAATAATTTGTATAGTCAGACAACATCTAGAAAGATGCCAACTGAGATATTTAACCACTGACATCAAATATATATTATTATTTGCACCCTGCCATCAAAACCCCAAATGAACCCCGAGAATCATGTGTTGAAACTGGCTGCTCTCCTACATTTGTAAAGGGCAGTCACAAACAAGGGCAAACTTTCAGCAAAGTTGGACCCAATCAAGTGCTTGACAAGGCCCCATTCAAGGAAAATGCAAACAAATCTTGTTTCATGCACCTTTTAAAAATTCTATTTAATTTGATAATTTTGTCATTTTGGAATTTGGAATTTTGACAAAATTCCATAACAGACCTGTGTTATGGAATCACGGGTTATTGATGAAGCAAGCATGTTGCCAGAAATATAAGTAACTCTTTGAATCTGAGGCTTGTTTTCCCACACATGTAGTCAAATGTATAGAAATGTGCCCCATCCTTAGCTTTATTTCTTTATGCATTTACTATTCATGGAGACAAAAGAAAAGAAAATTTAATATGTGGACTGTCACTAAGATATTTTTTAAATTATTTGCAATCCCCACAAGAGTATAAGAATCTATTTACTGAAGATGAGCAAAGCACATTTGTATTTCCAAGTAAATTGACACCACCTTTTGTGTTTCTACTTTGGTTTAAGTATATATAACATCTCCAAAAGTGATCGGAGAGTATTTTCTAGACACAAGTATTTGGTGTTAATTTGATAAACATTTGTTTGACATTGACTAATATGTTTTATAATTTTTGGTGTAGAGATATTACATATCTTTTATTAAATATATTCTTAAGTACTTAATTTTTGATGTTAATATTAATGGAATTATTTGTTTTGTAAATTTTTTCATTGTTGCTATTAGATTAAAATAATTGATTTTTGCATATTTACTTTAAATTTACTCATTCTATTAGATTATTTGGATTCTGTTTGCACAATCGTGTAATTTACATTTTCCTTCTTTTTTCAAATTTCTTAAGATTTTATTTCTTTTTCTTGTCTTACTGAACTACCTAGGATCATGGAAGGATTTTGAAGAGAAAAATGACTTGGTTTCTTAGTATTTTTAAAAGATATTCTGGTAGAGGTGCATAATATGAATTGAAGTGGGAAGTTAGGTCTAGAGAAATTTAACTAAAGAAGCATATGTGGGACTTCAGAGAAAGACACACATTCAAGAGATCTTTCAAAAACAGAATTGACAAGGGATGATCATCTTTTGTAGGGACTGAGATCTCTAGCCAGGGTGGCCAGCCATTGCATGAGATCAAGAACATTTAAAAAGAAAGAGAATTAACCATAAGCAGGTTGAGAAAGTGTAATGCACATGAAAACATTTTGAAAACCTTTGATATCCAACTTAGATCACATTTCCAGATCTTATAAAACTAAACCAATATTTTTAACACCTAGATAAATTAGGTATCTGCCTCAAGCAAGGGAGAGAGGACAGATAGCCCTGGGTAGCCATGGTTTGAATCTTGAGCCACAGCTGAAGGGTCTCAGTGTGGGATCCAAGAAAGTCAATTTATAGACTGACCAGTGGCTTGGTGACAAAAAAAAGTGTCCCAGTAGGAATTAATTTTGAACAGTCTGTTTCAGTAATTAGGGCTATGAAATACGAAAGGATTCAGGTTGTAGGAAGCAGAAGCAAATTTAAAAGGAAGTCCAGAGAATGTTTATAGGAAGATAGAATCTGTGAACAAACTGTTGTTACAGATTAACCTCAGTTTTCAGGTAAAAGAAAACTAAGAAGAAGAAACGGTCTACAGACAAAGAAAGTCAGGTATCAAGGGGTATTTCAATGGAAATTCAACCGATATTTGAGCACTTACTATGTTCCAAGTGCTTTTGGGATTCTGGAACTACAGCAGTGAATAAAACAGACTTGCTGTCATGGGGAGATTACATTTTAGCATGAAAAGACCAATACAATAAATGAGCGAAATACATAGCATTTCAAAAGGGGACAAGTCCTGTGAAGAAAAATAAAGCAAGGAAGACAAACAGTGTGTGCTGAATGGAGGACAGGACAAGTTTAATATAGGGTAGTCCAGAAAAGCATCACTAACATAATAATACGTGCAAAGACTTGAATTGGGACACAGTGTGTTCAGAACACATCAAAGAAGACAGTGAGCCTGGAAAGGATTGAGCCAAGGGGGGGTGGTGTAAGAGGAAGAGAAGTCAGATATCATGGGGGCCGTGAAAATGCACCATTACAGATGTGTGTGAGGGTGCACTGCAAATGGAGTGGTCACTCCCAGATTTATGGTGTCATTGCTTCACTGACTTTAATATATCACCCACTTCCTTGATCTGTCCCATCCATTAAATTAACTAACCTATGACATTAGCATCTGCCAGAATCAAGTCCAAGTTCACTCCTCTTTTTTGTACAATGTATGTTTAAGTTCTTGCTACTCACTTTGGAGATCCAGTTCCTTTAGCCAAGTTGGTTTCTCAGCTCCCTGTCTCCATCATCCCTTTCTAGCCTCAATGCATCTTCCATCCCAACCAGACTCTGTTACTGGGGTTCTGGCATGCAACAGAAGTTCACCTCAGTTATGAGAGTCACATGGTAGACTTTCTTGCTCTAGTGGTCATAAGTTTAGTATCAACCTCCATCAAGGTAGTAAGAGTTTCTTTTTTAAAATAATATTTTTAGAGGAGAAACTCATTTCCACTGGAAAAACTCACAAGAAGTCGATGGTTATTCAAGGTCCCTCATGGTCTGTGAGCTTGCTTTGGGAAGTTGGTCAGCTCCCTTTTCATGAGGACTGCCATGGGATTGGCAGAATTATAATGATGCTGTGGGCCTGAGTGATTTAGACATAAATAAGTTACATAATTTCATTTATTGCAACTTGTCTTTCTTTCCATATGCCTTAGTCACAAGGTATCAACTCTGCTTCTCCAATCAAGTTGCTCCCCTCAGTTGGACAATGAAATAGACAGAAAGCAGTATTTCTTAGAGAGGTGATGTCCTAGCTTTGTTCCTTTGCATTATTCTTCTTTCCTAGTTCTTTGCACACATGGGAAAAAGTCAAAAGCTGCTGTGTTCATGAAATCTCAGAAGTCTCAGTCCAAGGAAGTGATAGAGAATAAAATATGCTAATGTAGTTTTTAACAAATTAAACCAACTCTCTTCTTTTTCCTAATATAAGTGACATCTCCCCCAAAAATGAAAGCATGAAGACAAAAGTTCCAATGTAAATCAAGTTTAGAAGATAATGAGAGGCTGAAATACTCAAGCTTAGCTGCTTTCAGTAAATAACAAACTATAATTTTAAAGGGGTAAAAATATCACACAGAAAAATCATTTTAAAATTTGGAATGATCCTTTCTCCCCCAGAAACTAAAACAGATTCGCAATTATCTAAGGTAATAAAGCATATGAATACTTTTCTCCCAATTAAAAAAATTTACAGTTGAAAAGGAAATTATTAGTCCATGTAAAACTGGCCAAAATCAAAATATATAAAAAGGTCTGGAAAGAATCTGGAAACCTAAACCATGACAGTTTCACCAATCTGTATAATTAAAGCCCAACTATTTAAGCCCTCTTTAGTTACTGATATTTTAGTTGGGCAGGGAGGTAAAGGACCAAGGACAGGTGAGGCAAAGCAATTAGTCTTGTTCTGGGTGTCCTATTTTGCACCAAATGTTGCAATCTGACATCAAATGTGGGATGCCAACAATGAAGTGGATTTTGCACCGATAAGAGCAAGATATTGAGATGTTCAGAGGTTTCCAAAGACAGAGTAAGCTTCCTGGTCCAGCAGAGAATTTTCCATCTCCAGATGGTTTGTCAAACAGAGGTCAAGTGACCACTATTCTTCATAGATGGTTGTAGAAAAGTGTTTCCCCAGCTTTAGTCAATTTAAAATCTTATATCATTAATTCACTATATTTATGTACCATGTTTTACTTTTTTACATTAAAATGATAACTTTTTTGATTAAATAAATTTTGTTGAAATCAATAATATCTGTCCTATTAAAGGTTTGATGTCTTGGTGCTTTATCTTTTTCTAAAATAGTTTAAAATAAGCACATAACTTAAGAACATTCACTCAGGTGTCATCTAAAGGCACCTCAAGTATCACCAGGTATACATTTCAACTTTAGGAAACTTGTTGTAAAAGACACTTGAGCATACAGAGACACTTTGAATGTTCTTTTCCTTTTGAGATGTATGATTCTAAATAGTTGATAGTTGCTGGAGCATGACTTTTTCTTTTCTGCTGTTAAGTAGAGAAATTCATGTGGCCACATAGAACCTTCTGTATCAACAGACTTTTATCATTTCAAACTTGTTTTTACTTTTATTATCTTATTTTACCCACTCAGCTCTGCATAGAAATAGTAGGGATGAGAAATTAAAAGCACATAGAGTTGCCTTAAGCCCAGTATTACACAGCTAGTTCATGATAGATCAGGTCTACAAATCAACCCTGAGACTGACACTAATTCCATTAAACTAAATTCATCGTTAGTGAAGAATTATTCAGAACTTTTGATGTTTTATATGTCTTATAATAAAAATAATTTTCTAAACTAGTTTTTCTTTATTTTCCTTTATTTCTCCCAAGGGGAAAACCATGGTTCAAATAGCAAAAACAGAACTCTGGGTAAATGTTTTCTTGAATACCTTGGCTTTACACACTCATGTAAAGACAGTTCTGAATATAAAATATTTTACTTAAAATAATTATCATTGTAATAATATTTAAATGTTGGAAGGAGAGACTTGGATAAAAATCACATTTTTTGTAATGTAATTTATCTTGATATTGTTTTAAGAGGTATTCTGATATTTCAATAAATCAACTGAGCAACTTGTATTTTTTGAAAACAACATATGTGCCCAGCAATAGGATAGAAGCAGTGGTAGAAGTATAAATCAGTGAATCAACAACAAGCTTACAATCTAATTAATAAAACACATTTAATTCAAATAAAAGAAATGGTAGATAGCTCATATGATTTAAAAAACTATATTCTAATGGATTTTCCATGCCTTTGGATAAGACACTTATCCTCTCTCAGTTCTTTCATTTGTAAAGTAAGAAGGTTGATTTTCTCTTCAATTTTTGAAATTCTAAGAGCTATGTCTTAGGGTAAAATAAATAAAACTTAAGCAATTTGTATACTCTTTCCTTCCAAAGAATGCAAAAGAGAGCAATTTGATGGTCATTAAATAAATTTTGAAAGCACTTCTGAAGTGATACCGATAATTAAGATTTAATTCAGACATGATTAAAGTATGAGTAAAGTAGTTAACAAATATTTCTTGAGCAACTATTCATGTCAGGCATGTTGTAATAGCTGCTGGTGATGTAGGCAAGAGTTCCTGTCCATAACGGACATCCTCTAGTTACATCTGGGGTGGAGTGAACCAAAGAACAAACATTCAGTTCAGGTATTGATAAGTGCTATAAAGAAAGCAATGTACGATAATGCGATAGTTGCTGACTGGGGAAGGGAGGAAAGGGCTGCTGTAGATTGCTATTGTAAGGCCCTTCTGAAAATAATGACTTCTGAGCAGACATCTGCCCCGAGTGATTAGAAGTAAGTGGCCATGCAAAGATCTTTAGAAAATGTTTATTAAGAAGCCAACAATAAGTGCCAACGTTCTGAGCTTTGAGCAACCTAAGTATTTTTAAAAAGAAAATAGAGCAAAAGCCATTGTAATAGCCATGAGGACGCGAGGAAGCTGAGGTTGACAGTCTTGTAGACCATCGTCATGATTTGGGGTTGTACCGAAGGCATTTAAGCAATGAGTCCATTTCTTGTAACTTTTGTCGTTCTTCCTATGTGCTCCAACCACAAAGATGCAACTCTGCTTCTCCAATTCAGCTGCTCCCCTTCACTGGACAGTGAAATAGACAGAAGGCAGGATCTGACTCGTACTCCTAGGAACTTTCGTTGGTTCTTGGGAGAACTAAAAACCTAAAAACCACAGCACATCAAAGCCTTCAGATGTCTCCTTCGCGTTCTGTTACCAAGGGCAGATCCATCTGTATTCTGCTCGGTCTCTTGCTCCTCCCGTCCTCGGGCATCCAGTGCCTTCTTTCTGGTAGCCTTCTTGTCAGAATCTAAACTAATCCTATGCCACCCTTTCACACTTACGGTCCACAAGATGACCTCACACATCCTCTAGTCTGACAAACTTCTGGAGTGCAAATCTCAACGCAGCCAGCTCTCCTTGGCTCAACACTGACTAAATTCAGGATGCTAATTTTTTAATTTTATTTTACTTTTTTGGCTCGTGGGATCTTAGTTCCCAGACCAGGGATGGACCTGGGCCCACGGCAGTGAATGCACGGAGTCCTAACTACTGGACTGCCAGGGAAGTCCCTCCAGGGGGCTTATATTAAGCTTGGAGAGTGGTCTCCTGAAGGTCCTTTTCTCTTGATTTGAGGTGAAAAGGACTCGTAGCATACCAACTCCTCTTCTCGAACATCATCTCCCACTTCTAACCCTTACTCTTTCGACCCTCTTTGTGAGTGAAGGGTTAAGAGGGCTAGTATGGGGCCATCTTCTTTGAAAATGTGCTGTTACTCAAACCATTAAAACTTATTGTCAGTTTATGGGAGAACAGAGTAATTATTAAACAGGAACAAAATCAGCAAAATCCAGAATGTGGGAAACTACAGGAAAAGTATCTCAGTTTTTTCAACAAATACTTACAAAAAGGGAAAATAAGAAGGGGGGGGTGCTATGAATTGAAAGAGACTGAGGAGACATATCAACCAACTCTGATTCATGGACTTTGAATCCTAATTCAAACATGCTATCTACAAAAAAAAAAAAAAAACTTATGAGACAATCAGGGAAATGTAAGCACTGACTGGATATTTAATGATATTAAGGAAATAAAGTTAAAATTTTCAGAGGGATAGTGGTACTGTGGCCATGTCAAACATCAAATAGTCCTTACGTGTTAGTAAGAAGGTATTTAAAGATGAAGTGCTATGATGTCTGGAGTTTGTTTCAAGAATGAAGTTAGAGATGAAGCAAGACTGGTCCTGTGTTGAAGCCAAGTGATAGATACTAAGGATCCATTATAGTCTATCAACTTCTGTCAGTATTTGGGAATTTTGCATGAAACTAAAAAGGGAAAATGCTACTTCATATTCTCACAGTTCTCTTTGAACTGCGGCATTGTCTTGAGGCCTCAACTGAAATATTCATTTAACATTTTTCATATAATGCATTACATATGTCTATATGGCCAATTTATGGGTTGTCTGATAGCCAGTCTACTTTCTGCCATACTGTATTTCCCCTTCTTGAAAGTTTAACCTGGACAACTGGCCTACTCTTTCCCCGACCCCTCCAATATGGTGTTTGACGGTCATATCATGTAAGAGCTGCATGTAATGGAAAGAAACTCTCTGATTTTGAAGTCTACAAGCCACTGATTGAACACTTCCAAATGTCTTCTACCATGGCCTTTCTGAGGTTAAACAAGTTCTATCATGGAGTTTTGTGTAGGAGACAGCTTTGTTTCTCACCATTCTCAAAGGAGTGACTTCATTTTAAATTACATGCAGATGATTTAAGAAATATCAGTTGCACTTCTGGAGTACCCTGGAATTAAATGTCATTTAGAATCTTTTCCTATGATGACATTATGCCATTCTAGATCGTTTCTCTGTAAAATCGCTTCTCCTTTTAGTGTCTGTTGTAAATTTCATGATTGATTGCAGGTATTTGTCCACAGGGCCCAAAACCCTTACCCTTTTTTTCTTGTGTTGCATTCTTTATTAGGTCACCCAAAAATAACAGTGCCAAAAGCTGTTATGAAGACAGACATTTAGAGGAATTTTAGGGTAAACCTCATGGAAAGCAAATAAAAAGAAGGAGCCACATAATATTCCCTGCTTAGCATTTCAGTTTCTCTCAACTCAAATATTCTTCTGTTTTATAATATGAGTAAAAGAAAGGGCAAATTAAACTTTCTCACCACTATTAAACATTACAAGTTACAGATGTATTTCAACGAGGCATCATTAATATGTCATAAATTATAGAAAATTTCTTTCCCTTCTTAGAAGCAGCAAGGAAATCTCACACACACACAGTCCCAAGATGACACTGAATTCATGTCACTAAGTAGAATTCCCCGATATCTTCATTTCCTTGCACACTAAGATAATGGGTTTGTGGACACGCAAGAATTTTTAAAAAGAGCTATAATCTCATCAATCAGAATATTTAGGTAATTACAACATAATGTTTTATTAGCAATTGGAAAAAAGACCACTGATACATTCTCCAGTTAAAGGAGAATGGACATGTAACAAGTCATGGTTTTTAAAATTATAAACAAAAGGTTGGAAATATATTAAAACTCATTACCTAAAATTTATTTACGAGGATCAAAACCACTGAATTAAGTAAAATTTTAATGTGATGAGTGAGATAAATAAACCAAATTAGCCTGATAATGTTTTTCAAAGAACTGCAAATCTAACAAAGCAGAAGAAAATAGGTATGATAAGCTGACTCTAAAAAAACAATTATCTGAATGTGTCCCATAAATGCATTGCAAGAACTGGGATAATGTAGTTTTGCAGATTATGAAGGAGCATACACCTGAGAGGGTGCCTGACCAAGGAATAACTACTTATGCTAGACTGTCACTCAGAGGGGAGGAAAAGAGGCACACATATGACAAATGAAATGGAGAAAAAAAATAGAAATTAACTTCAAAGAATTTTGTATTTTTATCAACTGTTTGGACTTTCGAATGATATTATTAACATTAAATGGATAGTTATCTCTTGATAACTATATTTACAGTGCTTATTATGTATTAGAAATTGTCCAAGCACTGCATCAATCTTTTCAATCTTCACAACAATCCTATGAGAAAGTACTGTTATTACAATGGTATTACTTGTGATAAACTGAGGCACTGAGAGGTTATATAAATGAGAGAAATGAATTAATAATAATCGGCACAAAGATGATACAGAAAAAGAGATATGATAGATCACAGTCTCAACCAAATAAAATAAATCAAAAAAGCATAAATAGAACCCCGAGAAGTCAGAACCATAAAGATGTCCTACCACCATACTTGGTCAGATTATTCTTTGCCATTGTACCATCTTGGTATACAGCACCTGGAGCTCAAAAGTGCAGGTAAAAACCATCCAAGTAGCTAGTAAATTTATATTTCCTATTCTCCAGGCAACTGTGTCTGGAAGTATTATTGTTATTTCCATTATTATGATTAATGATGAAAAATCAACTTTCCCTGTTGAGGTCCAAAGTCAGTATTAAGGCAGATAAGGTAAGCTCAGTAAGAATGACAAGGACATCCTGAATGAAGTAACAACTGTGCTGAAACACACAGGTCAGAAAGCCTGCGGAGACAGCCATACCTTTACTCGATAGAGAGACTCCAGGTCCCCTACTGTTCCTACACATGAACTTTTTCTTTCCCGGGGTTCTCTTCAAAGTGGTCCCCAGAGTGGAAAGTTGTGAAGGGCTTTTTTATGGCTGATGGTAAAGATTTGCTGCCTTTTTTTTTTTTTTTAATGAAGGGCAAAATGAAATGCTGCTTTGAAAACGTTAGAAAATGGTAGTTTAGTCTTAGGAGAAATATCTGAGCTGTAAAAACCTGCAGTCTCTATAGTAGTACAGCAAAGTAAATCAAGGACTCACCTTCTCCTAGTACTCTTATGACGGAAGGAGAAGAGGATATTGCTGGCCTGCAGGAAAACAGGGGAATGAACTAAAAGATTTCAAGTACTCCTTCCTGCTGGTTGCTTTTGGGATAACTACAGGGAAAAACAAATTGGTTTACTGTTAGGTCTTTGGTTTACCCTTAAGTAAGTGATTGAAAAGTTTTAAAAATATCTGAATAAAAACTTTAAGGTACATGAATTCACTATGATATCTTAAGTACCCTTACATCAAAATCCTTGCAGATGTGAAAATATGTTTCTCCTACTTTCTTGTATCTGGTATCTGCCGTCCTCGGCAAATTTAGCCCTGGTGTATCCCTAGCACTGAGGCAGGGGTTTCAAATTACTGATGAAGTCTTCTGCCTCTTTAAAGGTGGTATTAAGAGTACCTAGGAGTTCTGAGCAATATCATCCCTTTTTAGATCTGTCCATTCATCATGATCCCGTGCCAGAATTTGTTAGGTAAACATGATTGACAGACAGCCATCTTTATCCTTTATATGGCTGGAGGTCAGCCCTGGTGGAAAGTAATGCTTTTTTAATTAGCTGTTAGAGGATTGAGTTTCCTTTGTGTAGATAGCATGCTCTCCTCTCTCTGAGCCAGTATCCAAAGTGGATATCTCTTATGTCTTGCGTGCTTAGTATAACTCAGATGACTGAAGAACAGTCATAAAAGATTCATATTGAAGCTGTTTTACGAAAATTCGCACAGCTGGCAAAAAAAAAGAGAGAGAGCGAGAAAACATACTTGAAATAAGAGAGTCCTCAGAAAGGAAAATGAGCAACATTTTCAAGGCTATCTTGGCAAATAATGACTGCAAAGAGAAAACTGTTTTGTCACAATACTTCTGATGCAAAACTAAAATAAAATAAACATAATTTTTAACAGTAATGTGCAAAATATAATTTCCCTCTGAGGAATTGGTCTTTCCATTTAAAGGTAAAGTAAACCCCTGAAACACTTTTGGTTTGGCAGAGTTTGCAAGAAAAACAAAGCAAGCATTCGTGACTAATTCAATGGCACTGTACTTCTTCCACATCTTTTGTGAGGCAAGATGTTCACTTCAGCAAAAGTTGATCATTTTTATGCTTAAAACAATTAATTCAGCAATATGTGAAACCACTGTGAAATGGAGAAGGGGGTGCACAAAATTTTAATACATATTCAAAATACATGCTTTTTATTTAAATATAAAACTGTTGGGCTAAAAAACACTCTCATTATAGCAGTCAAGCTTATAATATAAACTTCTAAGTAGTTTATAAATACAGTGACTCAATATGATGTGCAAGGGCTAATATTATATGAAGATTCTAAAAATGAATTTTCTACCTTATGAATTAAAAAAGAAAATCAATTATTTGAATGCAATGCATAAATAGACCCAAACTCTTTTGTCTAGTTTCATGTCTAAGCTGGCCTATTGATTTTCTCTATTGTTTTCTGCTTCCACTTTCATTGATTTCTGATCTTTTCTTTTAATTATTTTCTTCATTTTGGGTTTATTATACACTTCTTTTTCTAATTTCTTAAAATGAAAGCTTAGTTGATTTGGGACTATTCTTCTTTTGAGATCTTTCTTCCATTACAAGTCCTTTTTCTTTCTTTTCCTTTCTTTCTTTCTTTTTTTCTTTCCTTCTTTCTTTCTTTTTTTTTTTTTTTCATTAAGAGGTAGTATGGTGTTGAAGAGCACGAGCTCTGGAGCCTGAGTTTGAATCTGAGCTCTGCCACTTGTTAGCTGTGTGATTTTAGGAAAATTACTTAAGCTCTCTGGTCCTCAGTTTCCTGATCTGTAAAATGGGACTAAAAATATTTTCTGCCCATCAGATTGTTAAAGAAAAAGTGAGTAAAGATATGTAAAGAACTAAGAAGTTCTTTGCAATATGTGCAATTTGAGTGCTATTATTATTGCAAGTGGCATGCATTCATAAGATCTGTAGAGCATACGTCAAGTATACTGCACATTAAACAAGCTAACTTCATTTAAATAACACATCAGCATTAGTAAGAAACTCCTTGTGTGTTTTTTTGGTGGAGGGTGCCTTATTTCTCACTGTATATACAAAATATTGGATTGTATTTAGGAAAGAAGAGAAAAATCTATCTGTGATGGTGATGACATCTATCACCCAGTGATGGTCTCTAAGCCAATTGTATGCAATTTCAACACAGAGAGATTGGGGAAGTCTCTGTGTATGATTGTCCTTATTAGCTAATTAAGCTCCAGAAAATTAATTCATTACTAGTCTACATTCCTTCTCTTTTGGGTAACCTGGTGGGTATATTGTTTAAAAAAACAATAACGTGCAAAAACAAATACAGTTATCCCCTGTTTCCAGGACACCCACATCTACCAAAATCCACGGGTGCTCAAATCCCTTGTATAAACTGGCATTGTATTTGCATAAACCTATGCATCGCCTCTAGTATAATCTAAATCGTCTGTAGATTACTTATAATACCTAATACAATGTAAATGCTAAGTAAATAATTGTAAATACAATGTAAATGCCATGTAAACAATTGCCTGGAATGCGGCAAATTTAGGTTTTCCTTTTTGGAACTTTCTGGAATTTTTTTTCAAATATTTGATTTATTGGTGGAATCCACGAATTGAGGAACCCACAGATACGGAGGGCCGGCTGTAGTTCGTTTAAAACAATGACTACAGGCCATATGAAGTGCATAATTTTAAAAAATCAAGGATTAAATGGTTTGAGGAGACACCCCAAGAAATAGTTTTGCTAGTTGCATGCTTGAAATTAGGCAGGAAAATGCTTTCTCCCTGCATCTCACAACTTGGGACAGAAAAATTGGTCTGTACAATCGGAAACGTGGACCACACTTGCACTCACTTGAATTTTTACTTTGCTAAGGTTGAGTTTTTCCCACAAAAGGGTCATAATGGCTGTCAAAGAAATCCACATATAAAATTTGTTTACCGCAGTTTAAACAAGCCATTTAATCTGCAGCTGGTCTGGCTGCATGTGACCGTGCAGAGGGTGCTGAGCAAAGCACCAGCACAGTCACACGGTGTGCACAGCCCAGATGCGAGTTTTTACACCATTTCTTGCCAACACATGGTACCTTTGCTTTCCAAGTGTCACCACGGGAGTGGGAGCTGGGGTGAAGACGGGAATTAAAATGAGGAGAAGATAATCCACTTTATTGAGCACTTATTATGTGCCAGGTACTATACTAGGTAAGCCCATTACATATTATCTCATTAGATCAGTTGAATAAAAGCAAAATTAGAAAAGCCTTTCAGAATGAACAATTATATGAGGATTGGAGGTTGCAAAGATGGAGGTGCGTGCTGGTTGGGATAGAAGTCACTGAATATGATTTTTAAATGCTCATCTGGGGAGGGTTTTAATGCATCTCTTTTCCTCTGTGTTACGTGTTTGTAGGACCAGGATTCTTCATTGCCATAGGTACACTCAAATCCAAATATTAATGAATATATAAAGTGTAAAATGCATTGCCTTTATTAATAATGAATATACAAAGTTTAAAATGCATTGGCTTAATGAATAATGAATGCATAAAGTTTAAAATGCATTGGATTACCCTATTACAGGAATAGATTTTAGCTGTACATTTTTATTAATCCTAATTCCTTTTGCTGAGATCTACTTTTCAGGGAACATGTTGCTGCTTTGGTGTTTCATCTCATTAAAGAACACCATGGAAAAGGGTTCGTGAGAAATGCAGCCTGATGGGTCTAATTAGCTGGAAGAATACCTGTATAAACAGGATCTGTTGGACACAATAAGCTGCCCTTCCCCCACTTACTTATATAATAATCCTGGCTTTCAGAAGACTAATCACTACACACCATCGACACAGCATCTAATTTCCTCATCAAATTTCTCTGCTGGGTTTAGCCATGCTTGTCAACTTCCCAGCTCCCTCTTCAGTAACTGGGTTTATTCTTAGTGTCTCGCCCATAAACATTCCTATGAGCAAACCCATGAAAGAATGAAGTCCAAGTTTCTTTATCGCTCCCTCTTTCCAGAAGGTTTTTCTGCTTACACTCCTGGGAAAGGTCACAGGTAATTTGGGCTGGTCACTTCGGGGTGGCAGAATTGCAGCCAGCACATTGGCCTCTTTTGTTGAAGCCTCCCACTGACCACCAACGGGGACCACAAGCTGAGGGGAGACCGTTTGGGAAAGTGGGCGATAAGAGGTGCAAGTCTGCCCGACTCTGTCTCTCTTTAAGCACAAATGAAATTGCTCAGATTCAGTTTCAGGAGAAATGCAGCTTTTCTGCAAGCAAACCTCTTCTTTATTGCTTGTATACTAGACACTGCTGAATATTTACAAGGAGTTTTAAAATCACTTATCGTGGAAGAGAAAGGTGCCATGAATGAACCGAATGCTACTTCGTTTTCATATCAGTTTTACCATTTGACCGTGGAACGTTCATTTAAATCTCTCCTACTCAGTCTCTCCGAAATATCTGCCTTTCTCGAGTCTCAAAAGGAAAGTAGACACTCAGTAAACTGTGGAAATGCATAACTACTGAACTGGCTATTTCTAAAACAGGATTGGCCTATGGTGCTATACAGGTTGAATTGCTCCCTCCACCAAAAAAAAAAAAGAGAGAGATTGGCATCCTAACCTGCAGTGCCTCCGAATGTGACCTTATTTGGTGATAGAGTCTTTTACAGAGGTCATCAAGTTAAAATAAGGTCATTAGGGTGAGCTCTAATCCAGTATGACCAGTGTCCTTATAAAAAGGGGAAAGTGGACACACACACACACACACACACACACACACACACAGGGAAAATGCCATGTGAAGATGAGGGCAGAGATCGGGATGGTGTGGGAGAAGTCAGAGATGACAAGCACACCACCAGAAGCTTGGAGACAGGCATGGAGCAGGGTCACCCTCAGAGCCTTAGAAAGAACCAGCCCTGCCAACACTGCATTCTTGTACGTTTAGCCTCCAGAACTGTAAGACGACACATTTCTGGTGTTTCAGCTACCGAGTTTGTAGTACTTTGTTACAGCAGGCCTAAGACAGGAACATAAATTCTAATAATAAGTACCAGGATATTAAAAAAATTAAATAGAATGGATCTGGAAATTTGTTCTGTGCCAACAAATGAGTCAGTGGTAGTAACACAATTATGGGTTACATTCTGCTGTTACATAAGCTTCTTCCCAAGAAAACTAGACTTGATTTCTCCTACCTACATGACTATCTAGGCAAGAGAAGTGTTCTAGTGCCCTCAGAAGCTAATAAAACCTCTAAGCCCCCGTTTCTCAACCTCTGCACTATTAACATTATGGGTTGGATAATTCTTTGCTGAGGGCCGTCCTATGCGTTGTAGGACGTTTAGCAGCATTCCTGGTCTCTACACACTAGATGCCAGGAACCCTCTCCCCGGGGTTGTGACAATGTCTGCAGACATTTTCAAATATCCCCTGAGAGGTAAAACCACCCACCTTACCCCCAGTTGAGAATGACTGCTCTAAACATATTTTCAGGGAGTAATTGCAATCTTGTAATGCAAAAAAAAAAAAAATGAGTTTCAATTGATATTCCGTGATCCCTGGTTTTCAATGGCCTTCAGAGACTTTCCAAACCTTAGTAACAAAAGCCTTGTTTTACTCGCGGGCAAGCCAATCCTATTCAATTCTAGGACCATTTACTGAGGGCTTCACCTTGACCTCCTAGGTTAGGCAGAGGAGACTAACACACATGAAGAAGGATACTCCTTGACACATGGATCTCACTAAAGTGGCCTCAAAAAGGTATCCGCCTTTTTGTAGCTGGAAATTTTTGCCTAACAAATGTGTCAGTTTGGCAAGCACCATCTTCTCCTTGTCCTGAGGGTGAAAATAAAAGTTTATGTGAGTAAACATAATTCCATCTGGAGAAAAGGACCGTCTTCCATGGCTGTGGGGTGCCTTGACACAGTAACTACTCAGTAAATGTTTACTACGTCAATGAATGGCTCTTATTCCTCAAAGACAGGAAATAAAAATAGGAAGTTTCAGGCAAGACATACTGAAAAGCTGCTATATTGTTAAGGGCATGTTAGCGGGTGAAATAAATCTTTTACTCCACACTGTTTTTTATGTTACTCATTTTTAATCCCAAAATATGCATTTGGCTTAAATTAGGAAGATTTTCTTCTCTTTTCATTGCCTGTGTAGGAGATACCAGTAGTCATCACCTTGATACCTTATGGTAGCGTGATATTCAGATCACAGGCTCTGGATTCAAACAGACATGGATACATGGGCTTGAATCCCAGATGCAACAGTCTTTTACCAGTTCCTTGTCCCACCTCAAGGAATAGATTTTAGCTGTACATTTTTATTAATCCTGACTTTTTTATCAGTAAAATGGGAATAACAGGACCTGATAGAGCTATTATGGGAACCAATAGAGTAATGCTTGCAAAATACTTAGCTTGGTTATAAGAAAGCACAGTTACTGCTAATTTTTTTTTAGAGCTAGACATTTTACAAATTGATCCACATAAATGTCTTCTTTCCCTAAATCTTCCTAAATGACCACACTCTCCTGCCACAAAGATTTTTTCCTATGGCTTTCCATGACAACAAAAATAAGGGAAGTCTTTCTAAGAGGGTCGGCAAACTTTCCTCTAAAGGAACTAGTAGAAATACTTTAGGCTTTGCTGGGTGGTCTGTGTCTCAGCTACTCACCTCTGCCATTATAGCATGAATATTTCTCAGCCATAAAAAAGAATGAAATAATGCCATTTGCAGCAACATGGATGGACCTAGAGATTATCATACTAAGTGAAGTAAGCCAGACAGAAAAAGACAAATATCATTTGATATCACTTATGTGTGGAATCTAAAAAAGAAAAAAGATACAAATGAACTTATTCACAAAACAGAAATAGACTCACAGACATAGAAAACAAACTTATGGTTACCAAAGGGGAAGCGGGGGAGGGATAAATTAGGAGTTTGGGATTTACATATACATACTACTATGCATAACATAGTTAACCAACAGTGACCTACTGTATAGCACAGGGAACTGTACTCAATATTTTGTAATAACCCATAAGGGAAAAGAAGCTGAAAATGTAGATAGATAGACATAGAGGTATATAGATACATAGATATAGATATATATAGACACATAGATATATTATTTGTATAACTGAATCACTGTGCTGTACACCTGAAACTAACACAACATTGTAAATCAACTGTACTTCAATTAAAAAAAAAAAAAGACAGCCGTTAGCACTATGTTACCAAATGAACATGGCTTGGTTCCAATAAAACTTTACTTACAAAAGCAGGGGACTGGCTGGGTTTGGCCCACAGGCTGTGGTTTGCTAACATTTATTCTAAAAAGAATGAGCAGCTTTCCATTTTCATATGTCACTACCCAAACTTTGTATGTTGGTGATTTATTTCAAAATCACTACAGATATAAACCATGCTTTCTCCTTTCTCCTTAAAGCTTTACATTCCTGTATGTGATTCAGAACAGTAGTAATTAAATTGGATTTGTAAATCTTGAGATGAAATCAGGGCTGAGAACATCAACGGTTCATTGTAGTAAAGAAAAAGTTGGGTGGTTCTCCTGTTTCACTTCTGCTCAGGAGAACCAGTTGGTCATGGCTAGGCTGCAGGCCTACTGCACGTCCTATCCACAGTGTGGCTGGAGAAGCCTGTGCTGAAGCCTGTGGGTTTGTTCAAGTTGGCCCTTCTCCTGCTACTCTTAGCAAAAACAGATGAAGGTGGATCTCCTGGTATGAACTCCCACGACACCAGAAGCACTAAGGCAGGACCTGCATCTTATACATCATGGTGACCATAAGGGCCCAATGCCAGGCATGTCATAAGCACTCAAGATTTTGTGCCCAATTTATGTTTACAAATCTCTGATCCCCATGATCCAGACTTTGAGTGGTGTCAGAGTTCAAAGAACAGTTCACAAAAGTCATTTCAAAAAATTTTCAGTCATTTATTTCAGTTTTTAATACCATGAAGGGGATTTGCCAAGCAGAAAATGCCTCTTTAAAATCTCCCCTTTTGTCTGCCATCTATGTCTTCATTTAATGCAGTTAATTAAAAATTGCTTATTAATCCCAACTACACCCTAGACAATGCTCCTTGGACCAGTGGTATGGGATTCCTGGTTTCTTGGTCAGGAAGGTCCCTGCCATGACAAACTCCCCCAAACAAAATATCCAACCCTGGTGTGTGTGTCTCCTGCCATCCTTTCCTTTCCCTTTCCTTCTAGTTCTTTATTATAAAGCCAAAAGATTAGAGACAAGCCAGACTGTTCTTGGAAGGCAGCACAGAGAAAAAGCTGGGAATCCTCATGAATAATTATTTAATACCATAACAAAACTATGATGCATCTTGATTATGATGTTGTGTTTTGAAGCCTTCTATCAGAATTCAGACAAACTCCTCTCCCTTTTGAGAAATGAAAGGGTAGCTACTAACCCTAAGGCAGAGAAGAAAATGAGACGTTTGATAAGAAGAAGGTAACAACCACTGCCACCATTTATAACTGGATGTTCTTTGTAGCAGGTAATTTGTGGGATGCACCGTGCGGGTACACTTTTCCCTTTCTTGAGAATGTCAGTCCTGTTGATACTCAAAGCCTAGATGCAATTTGTACTGAACTTGGGTTTATTTGTTTTCTATTTACTGTGAAACACATTACTGTAAACTTAGTTGCTTAAAGTGGCACTCATTTAGCATTTCACAGCTCAACTGGTTTCTCTGCTCAAGGCCTCACCAGGCCAAAACCAAGGTGCCTGTCAGGGCTGTGATCCCATCTAGGGCTCAGGATCCTCTTCTAAGCTCACAAGGTTGTGACTGAATTCAGTTCCTTGCTGCTGTAGGACTGAGGTCCCTGTTTCTTTCTAGACGGCAGTTGAGGGTCTGTCTCAGCTCCTGCAGGTCTCAGTAGTTCTTGCCATTCGGCCTGTCATGGGCTCTCTCACAACATGGTAGCTGATCCCTTGAAAGCCAGCAGGAGAATCTCTGACCTCAGGGCAGGCCCCCGTCCATCTTTTAAAGGACTCAATTAGGTCAGACCACTGAAATAATCCCCCTTTTAATTAATTAAAAGTCAACTGATGAAGAACCTTAATTGCATCTTTAAAATGCCTTCCCCTCTGCCATATAACACAAGATAATCTCAGGGATGATATCCCGTGACATTCACAGGTCTTACCCATACTCAAGGAGAAGAGATTTTATAGGATGTGTATCCCAAGGAGCAGGAATCCTGGGAGTCATCTTAGAATTCTGCCTACCACTGTAGGAAAGACTATCATGATGGAATTGTCAACAATTAATCCCAAACTACTATATATGAGCGTGTGTGTGTGTGTGTGTGTATATATATATGACACACTCATACCCTTAAGAACTCACTTCTGAGAATAGGAGCCCCAAAAGTGTAAAATCCCACACTTCAGATCCACAACTATCATATAGAGAATTTATTGTTTATTTTTTAAGACTATTCCACAAATGGCATATGCGTTTAAGGCTTTCACGCCATGAAACCAAGTGAAATCTTGAGATAAGTCTAACGATAGGGCAGGAACCCAGGTGAGCCTTTCAGCGACGACTTTCTCTTGCCTGGAAAACTACAAAGTGAATTTGAAACCACCAGCCACACAGTGCCAGTCACATGGATAACGTTAAAAAAAAAAAAAAAAAGAGGAAGAACAGAAACATCAGGAGTCTTTAAGCTGTTTTCTAAATTCAGCATCAGCAGAATATTTACGTTGGCAGCATCCAGTAACTCGCAGCAGGAGATTTGACAGAAGGCACTCTATACGTAACCCATGTAAGCCCCAGACCAAGATGAGAGTATTTGCATAAACAGAATCCTAGAGACCATGTCATCGCTATCTTTCTCTTCCTCCTTCCTCCCTCTCCACCCTACAAGCTGGTCGGATTGAGTTTCCCGGGCTACCTTCCATGAACATCAAGGAATGCAACAGAGATGAATGTTACATTGACACTAGCAGTTCCACCACAGAAAACTGTTTGTCCACCCTTTTCATTTCTCAGTACCAGCAAGCATCTAAAGACTTTGCACCTGTTCTAGTTAGCCCTGGCAAATGCAGCCTGTATTTATATTAATAGAATGATGTTTTCATAACAAAATGGATGTGCAGCAATCCGGGGCTCACTCTGGATGCTCTCGTAAGTGCGCAGATCGGGGGAGGGGTAGCTCTTACATAAAGCCCCATGGCAAGGGTAAAAGACGCACAAATCCCAAGCTGAATCATCAGGACGGTTTGAGAACTTGTTCAGGAATGACCAGACTCAAGTATTGGCAATTAAATTAGATCCTCGATTAAGAGGAAAATATGCTGGAGATAAATGGGCTTTTCATGGGCAGTTCAGAGTTCTGAACTTTTTTGTATTCCGTCTCCTGTTTCTGTAATTTGTGCCTTATCTCCCCAGAGTAGAACTGAAAACTGGTGAGATCATACTTGGCTCAATTCCTGAAAGTTTGTTTTGAGTCACCAGTGTAAATATTGCCCACCCAATCTGTACATTTGCACAAATTAACTGAAACCAGCTACCCAATTCTTACTTCATATTTGGATCTGTTGATTAACGCTGACAGCTGTAACCTCATTAGTCCAGGCTCTGGCCATAGCAAAGCAGCTGTCAAATTAGGAAGAAGTGGACTCACTGATGTCGCCTATGGACCAGGCATGTTAAAATCGATAGACACTCTAAAAGGTTTCAGTTATGATTTCAATTCTAAATGATGTTATGAGGTGGGCTTTTCACCTAGGTCCATAATATGGGCCTGACATCGGTTGTTTATGGAGAAAGCAGAGGCTCTATCATAAAGCAAGAACATAGGTTTTATCTGGAGAGTTTGGATCTGTATCAGTTGAAAATGGGTTTTTAGCATGCATTATAACACAGACATTTTAATATATTTTTAAATATTAGTTCCTAATGTATTTTTTGGCATGAGTGATTTTGTTAGTTTTGACAAGAGGCCAACAGGGTCCTGACTATAGAAATAAGAAAGATCCTGCAGCTGGCCCTCACTGGAAAAGTAGAGATGAAAAAGTGAGGAAAGAATTAGAATACACTCCAGTAGGAATGTGGTTTCCCTAAACAGAACACAAAGTCCTCAGAGTGAATTCTGTTCCCTTCTATAAGAATCTCTACGGAGGGGCTAGGAAGGGAAAATTCTCAATATCTTTTCATTAAAACCTGGAGGTTCAGGAAGGAGATTATTTTCCATCCGCCAAAGTGTTACAAAGAACAATGGAACCAGGTCAAATGCAATGTGTGGATTTCCCTTGTGGCATTTTCCTGTGAGGAGATAGCTTGGGGGAGCGGAAGAAGTTCTGAAGGAAGAATCTAGAGACGTCAACTTTGATCCGAGTACTGGTCTGAGTTCTGCCACAGTCCACCAGTGGGAGCTTTGGACAAGTTCCTTAATCTCTCTAGATCTCACTAGATCCCTTTATAAAATAAGGTTTGCCATATGATTTCAATGATCCACCTATCTTTAGTGATTGAAGACTCTTTGCACAAATCATAAGAAGCTTCTCCACTACGGCCCAAGGTGGATCCAAGTACCAATTTTTTCCCCTTCGGGGTAATTCTCTTCTACTGTTTCTGTAGTGCCCTTTAGCCTATTATGCAAACAGTTGCTGTTCTTTGGCGCTCCCTGGTGGCGGCTAGAGCTTTTACACTCGCTTTCCCACGTGGCCCTTGAAGGGAAGAATGCTAACTGTGGTAACTTTCCCCAGTAGAGCCCTGTCTGCTGTTCACCAGGGGGAAAAGCAATCCACCCACCGTTGTTGCTTTATAACTTTAACACACTGCTTTTTTGAGGCTTAAGGGGGAATGCTGATTTTTAAAAGAAGTAGCATTAATCAGATGCTTTATTGGCATAAACACTGTCAACTCCTAGCCTGCTTCAAGTTGAAGGATTTAGAAAAGGCAAGGACTTCTACTTTCATTATTGTGAGAAAATAGACAGATAAAATTGGAAGTATTTAAGCGTTTAGTAAAGGCCAAGAGTTCCCTTTGCACATGACTAATTTAAATTACCAGAAATATTAGATTATATATGCTCCAATGTTTCCTAAATATAGATTTTGGTTATAACAAAGCACTAGAAGTTTACCGAGGCTTTCCCCATAACTTTCCTTCAGTTTAAAAATCATTTACAGGGAAAACTCTGAGAGTCAAAAGTCAGATAAGATGAAAAAGTAAAGGAAATCATTTTTTTGTTGTGGAAAGACAGGTAAATATATTTTAAGTATTGTGGGCCATTGGGAATTAAATTCTACCCTCAATCATGATAATTTACATTTAATCTAGCAATTAGATTATATTTGCCTACAACATGTCAGTCCTAGTTCTTTTGTTTACCATTGTATTCTGTTCCTTTCACTTTGAAACTGTATTGAAAGGTAGTAAAAAATTGTCTTTGATTTAGTGTAAAAGCCGATACATCTTTAATTTAAATGCCAAAAGTTAGGACTATCCAAAGAAACTAAGCAAATACAGTGTGAAGGAAAAGGAGAAACCTCAAGAACCTTTAATTATTCTGTGTTGACTCCACCATGTACTAATGCTAAGTCCTTTCAAGGTTAATTCCTTTCCATGCATTTAGTTGGATATGATTATAACGACTATGACTGTTTCCAGGTAGGGTTAAAAAAAAAAAAACAGTTACAGGAAAGAGAAAAGTCAATATTCCCTAAAGGAGAAAAAAACTTTTTGCCATGTTTACTTGACTCCTTCTGGCAAAAGGCTGTTAGCAGTTGTACCACACAGTTCAAGCAGAGCTTGTCTCCAGAAAAAAAAAAAAAGGAAAAAAGAAAAATATAATTGCATCTCAGAGATTTGGTTTGGAATATCTACTTTTGTTTCCAATGCCTCCTCGCTTCTCAACCATGTTTATAAGCATTTTCCAAGCTCTGTACGAGCATTTTGCCTGCCTCTCCACACTCCTAAATGTCACCCTGCTCCCTACAGCCAGCCATGTTTTTCAGCCTTGGCCAAGGAATGAAACATTGGTTCACCCCAAAGGCTGCCATTAAATTTACCTCATTTATTGACCAGCAGGAGGTGCACCCACACTACTGGGGTCAACGTTAACTATAATGCCAGGGAGCTCACTGGTGCCCCAGACTGCTCCCCTGTTTAATGACTGTTGGGCCCCTTGGGCCAGGTAAATTCCACTGTTAACATATTGGTGGCAATGCCCTTGGAACACCTTTGGTCCATCAGTATGTTCTCTCCATTCAGGGATATATTTAACTGTGTGTTGATTAAAAATAACCAGAAATAGAGAAGAGGAGGAAGCAAAGGGAGCTCCTACTGGAAGAATAAGTCACTTATACTTCTCTGCAGTAGATACCAGGGCCTACGAGGACATCAAGTTTAAGAAAAAATAAGGTCCTAAGTGAGAGAGTGGCATGGACATATATACACTACCAAATGTAAAATCGATAGCTAGTGGGAAGCAGCCTCATAGCACAGGGAGATCGGCTCGGTGCTTTGTGACCACCTAGAGGTAAAGGGGTGGGATAGGGAGGGTGGGAGGGAGCCGCAAGAGGGAGGGGATATGGGGATGTATGTATATGTATAGCTGATTCACTTTGTTATAAATGGTGTGTTGTTAACACACCATTGTAAAGCAATTATACTCCAGTAAAGATGTTAAAAGAAAAAGAGAAAAGAGAAAAGCAGGTCCTGAGGTCTCTGCTCTCTGGATAGACCCACCATAAGTCTTCTGTTGCCTTTGAGATGGGCAGCAGGAACTGCCCATGAACTTGCCAGCTCACTGAGAGGCACGCTTTCATGGCCGAGGGAACTTTGGGCATAGATTTCTTTGCTTTTCTTCATCATCACTTTGCTATTCTGTAAAAACGTGAACTCTCTGAGCAGTGACTGCTGAAAACAGCCCTGAGTGCTTAGATACACTGTTCTATAGTAACAGTGCCTGTAGGGTCTGCTCGTAGTTTTAAATTGGCTGCTAAAAATCATATTCATTATAAAGGAGGAGGGGCTTTCCTTTTCTTTATGAAACTAAGCACATGAAATGTGTCAGATAAGAAAGCCTGGAAATCAGAATGATCATTTTGTCCGCAGACTGTCAAAGGCTCTCAGGCAATGAGCCCTTTCCTGTTCCCATTTTACCCCACAAACCTGCTTCCCTCAGCCCTGACCTGGAGTGACCAGGTTAGATGGTCATGGCTCTCAAGTCTGAACGCTGATTCAGGCCCTTCTCTCTTTGCTGCCAATAATAGTTCGTCTCGGTGCCACATTTAGTGGTGGTTTCTTATGATGTGGATACCTGTCCAGCAGCGATTGGACGGTGACCACAAGCCATTTTTTCTTAAGCCACAGAATAACTGTCAGATGGTAACTGCTGATAGTCGCTACTTGCCAGCCTCGGCAGCCTCCAAGACAGAGACTCTCACATCCTGTAGTAATGCCACCGAACAGCACTGCCCCACAGGGAGACAAATTGTGTCAGTACGTAAAAATTCCGGAGAGTCATAATTCAATGTTTGATCTTCAGTTCTTTGAAAAAAACGAACAGAACAACTTCGAAAACAAACAAAAGACCCCTGCTCTTTTCTCTCCTACGGATCGGTTCTTTTCACTCTTGTATTAATACTTCTTCCGTTTTATTGCCCTTATGTATTTTACTGTAAGCCACATCAATTTTTCCGGTCATCAGTGGAGATTCAGTTTTTTTTAATTACAAGTTATATTTTGTATTGCCTTCCCGTGAGAATTAAGAATACTTTGGAAATGTTTTCCTTCCAGCCTCTTTCTTTTGTGGGCAGAATCCCATTTTCCTCTCATTTTATAGAAGAGGAATCGAGACACCTACTCTGGAGTAGTACAATGTGAAGCAAAAGGTCATACCAGGAGTACAGCGTAGAAACAAGCAAACAAACAAAATCAGAACAATTAGTTCATTGCTACTAATCATGTCATGATATGTTGAAGCCTCTAGAGTCTAGCAGACTTGGATGATGTGTCTCCGGTGAAGTGTTAACGCGGACAGATGGAAGTTTACTCTAGGGAATGCTGACTTCCTGGAGAACATTTCCTAGAAACTCCAGATTGTACCAGTGTCTCTCTTTCATTTCTCACAAACTAATAACATTGTTGTGCATGCTTGTGCCTGAAAACATTATTCCTTAAACCATGAATTAGCTGTAAGCTCTTAATAGTAAAAAAATATTTCAAATAGTGAACCAAATATAAATATGTAAATATAATTACAGATATATACACACTATATGTATATACATATATATACATATTGTGTGTGTGTGAAGGAAACAGTCAAATATGTTTGTAATTATAGTGTTTGATTCATCACATTTGGGCTTTGGGATTAAAAGCACACTCACTGGGGAAAGTAAACAAAGCTTCTCCCAAGGTAAGAAGATAATTAATGATCTAGAAGCTATTATACCTCTTTTGACTGAAATTGACAGTCTTTCCTTAAATAAAAGGTGTAAATATTTTTTTATTAGAATAAGCTTGACTCTCTAAGATTTTTACCTCAGAAGCAGAATAGGCTACTGTAAAAATTTTGTATGTAAATAAATTTGTTTTTCTGAGTTTGTAGGAAATAAGACTTGAGAATCTTAGAACTGAGACTTCCTGGGCTTCCTGTGGTCTGACTCATTCATCATACAGAAGAGGACAATGAGACCCAGAGAGATGGAGTAAACTCCCCAGGGTCATGCAACTTCAATCAAGACCTTGCAGATGACATTGGACTTCAACCTCTCCATTCTTGCCTCAGCAGCTCACTATTTCAACCATATCATAAATGCTAAGATACTGAGATTTGTCTGCACCTGTAATCTGCACCTGATCTGGCCTCTTTTCTTGCATCTCCCTTGTGGAAAAACCAGTTCAAAAAAATTATGTTCAAGCCCAGTGGCTCCACAGACTTCCAAACTTGTTCTCCAAAGTATCAGCTACAATGTCTACTAAATACCAACATTGCCTTGCACGTAGACACCCACAAAGCTTCTTCTCAGTTCTAAGCCTAATAATGTGAATTTTACCTGCAATCACTGGAGGAGCGAAACGGGAAAATTGATCAAGTTGCCATAGACCAAACTACGGAATAATCAAAAGTTTTGTGTATGTTTGAGGACAAGAGTAGGTTCCAAGTACTCTCCCTTGATTGTCCTCTAGCTTCCCAAAAGTGTCTTGGAAATAAGTGATTTAGGATGAAATACAACCAGTTTCTGATAATCATTTCAACTGCTACGTTTCCTTGGACACATTTTCAAAGTACTTGAATGAAGCCCCACATGCAAATTATCTTCCCTGAAAAGAAAGCCTTTGCTGGCAAGTTGGCTGTTCAGTTTTTGTGGCAATGGCATAGAGACACAATGTATTTTTAACATTCTTGTTTTGTTCTTGTCTCAACTGACACTAGTAATTTAAGAAATGTTGAGGGCGTTACTGAATATAAATTTGAAGAAAAATAACTCTTCCTACTATATTGTTAGAAGTAGGATGAATATTCAATCAAAGATGAATCAGAAAGTTTAGATTATGTATGTGGGCATATACCTTCCTGAAAACAGATCTTCCCATGATCCTGTCCTCATGATGTGGCATCCACAAGAATCACACTGCAATTTGCAACCAATTGTGCCCTGAATGACAGAAATCTGCCTCCACGCTCATTTGAAATATCTTTTTATAGAATTATTGAATTTCCAAGCTAGAGATGATACATGAAATATCTCAATTCGCAGAAGAGGAAATAGATCCTGAGAGCAAAGATATTTGCCTGAAGCTATAGAATAGGTCAAAGCTTTATTTAAAAATCCAGATTCTGAACCCTTAGCCTAGAGACCACCAACCCTACTCTTAAAAATGGTTAACACCATGTCTCATCCTCAAGTATTCTTCAATGTTTATATTTAGTCATCCATTCTTAAATTCATTCCTGTCCTTTTCTCCTTTCTTTTCTTTCTTCCTTTCTTCTCTCTCCTTCCTTCCTTCCTTCTCTCCTTTCTTCCTTCCTTCAATAAATATTCTTTTACCACATGCTAGTCTTTGTGATGAGCTCTGGGATACAAAGAATAGAAGATGGTCCAAAGAAGATCTTATCTGTAGAGAAGATCAACATGGTAGCCAACAAGTCCAAACTCTTTAATATGGCTTATGATCCTCTCCTCTCTGACCCCTAACCCACCTCTCTAGCTACTGTCCATCTTTCTCTCTATGCTCCAAACTTACTAGATTTGGGGGGCTCACTGTGGAGCTTTCTCCCATCTGTGTCCATTACATATGTTCACGTCCTGGAACACTGCCTCTCCCCTACCCTCCTCATTTGGCTGGCACCACATCAACCTTCAGATTTCAGTCTAAATGTCTATTATCAGGAAGTTCTTCCTTGAACCACAAGACTAGGTTAAGTCTCTCTGCTAATTTGCAAACACTTGCATAATGCCCCTTTTCCTTACTTCACTGATGAGTTCAATAAGGAGAGTGATAAGTAAGTGGCATATTTACTCTTATACCCCATTGACCTAATTACCTAATTCAGGTACTTGGCACCCAGTACAAGTTCAATAGATACCTACTGAGTGAAAGAATTTGTTTAGCATAATGGGAGAAGAAATGAGAGAGTACTCAATTCTACTTGGGGAGGCAGTCAGTGGACGCCATCCATATTTAATTCATCTGAAGGTTTAGGATGTTTTATAAAATCAAGTGGATACATGTCATGCCTAATTTCCCATTTTATGTCCTGGTAAAAATACCAATAAAAACCTGTAAATAAGACTAATGTTGATCTCCACTCTCTGTACCCCAGTTACTTTTCTAATATAGGCCCGTAATCCCTTATCTATAATTCTGAAATCCAAAAACCAAAAAAAAAGTCTGGGAAGAGAAAATTTTTCATAAGCATGGGTAGCAAACTGGATCTTAACTAACATGATGTTTTGGTCTTTATCCCAGTTTGTATAGATTCATGTTTTGCTGCAGAAATATCAATGCATTAGTTTTTATTGATCTCACTTTTTAAGAATGTGTGTTCTGCTGTAGAAAAGTTTGGTTTCTAAGTTCCCCCACGATGTCATATAATTCTAAACTTGAAACATGCCTGGTTCCAAAAATTATGAAGGGAATTATGAACATACATCGATTTACTACCTTGTGTTTTGTTCAGATTATTCCATCAAAGTTATTTCTCTTTTTCCAATTTGCTCCTTGATTAGAATTTTCTCTACTGGGAATAATAGGAGTTAAATTGTTAGAATTTTAGAAAACTAAAGCCCTAGTGATAAAGCAGCACAACATGGGCTGTCACTGGTACCAATGTGGCCTAAGATCCTAAAGGAAGATCCAGAATGTCTTCCTGTTTGAATATATTTTATTGAGTTTTATAAAGAAATGAAACAAAAGTGTTCATGAATAGTAGGAAAAGTAAAAAGTAAAAAACTAAAAAGAGTCTAAAAAGACTCTTGGACTCTCAACTCTCTACGCTCACCACAGAAGCAGAAGATATGAACTGTGGCCTGTACCAGCGGATGGAGAAGCCCATAACGGTTTCTGACCACGATGCTTGCCAACCCATTTTCACAGCACACAAACCAAAGGTTTCAGACTACAGGAGTGTGAGTCTGATAAGCCATTCACCCCAACTCCCTCTACACATAACTCTGAATTACGTACACTAAATCATATTCAGTTTTGGCAGGCAAACATCTTGGAAATAAAATCGTTTTGAAAAGCACTGATTTTGCCATTAATCTCGAGGCATGAATGGATTCTTTTTAATGTCCGTTGATGTCCACAGTGGGAATTTAAGAGTCACCTCCACCCACATATTTCCTTTCAATGTATATGTTAAAAGGGCTCTAAGAATAAATGCACAATCCAAGAAATTCCAAAAAGGGTAATTAAGAAAAACTAAAAAACATAGAGGAATGACAACAATAAATGACCTGCTGTTTTTCACAATTTCTAAACAAGACAATAAAAATGCCACTTACTTAACATGCAACGTCTATCAAATCAGTTCCATTGCTAAGAATGTTTGCCCAGGAGATAAGTCCTGCATCCCAGTCAATTCCTAAAAGAAAAACGAAAGCTCTACAGTCTCCATCTTGACATGTTTTCAGATGGTGAAAGATGTCTGAGGCAAAAGAGCACTCTTTGATGAAGGTCAAGAGTATTTAGTAATTCTTGGTGAGAAACTTTATGGCAGGACTTCCCCGGTGGTGCAGTGGTTAAGAATCCACCTGCCAATGCAGGGGACATGGGTTCGAGCCCTGGTCTGGGAAGATCCCACATGCTGCAGAGCAACTAAGCCCATGCACCACAACTACTGAGCCTGTACTTTAGAGCCCGTGAGCCACAACTACTGAGCCCATGTGCCACAACTACTGAAGCCTGTGCCCCTAGAGCCCGTGCTCCGCAACAAGAGAAGCCACTGCAATGAGAAGCCCGCGCACTGCAATGAAGACCCAATGCAGCCAAAAATTAATTAATTAATTAATTAATTTTTAAAAAAAACGAAACTTTATGGAGCGTCCATTAGAAGAAGACCCAATGCAGTCAAAAATTAATTAATTAATTAATTATTTTTTTAAAAAAACAAAACTTTATGGAGCGTCCATTAGAAGAAGACCCAATGCAGCCAAAAATTAATTAATTAATTAATTTTAAAAAAAAACAAAACTTTATGGAGCGTCCATTAGAAGAAGAATGGATGACCACATTTCTGCGGCCTCAAAACAAGACAGCGATTACTTGGCCATATTTCCCAGGAAGAAAGGCAAACAGCCAGGAAGAGCCTCCCCTCACAACAGTGTTTTCAGATGTCCAGAGAAGTCTCTGGGGCTTTCTGGTTGGCTGACAGCTGGGCTGTTACTGTGCAGTGTATGCAACCATGGATCATTACAGATTGGCACACACCTACAGAGCAGAACCGCCTCAGATCCCACATACACTGTGTTTGCTCAGAGATGTGCTCTGTGGTATCCAGAAATTAAGGGAGGTGTAATTTACGGTGTGAATATGTACTTTCTGGAATGACTAAATTTAGAATTTTCCATATATATTAAGGAAGTTATGGAATATGTACTATTACTTTCCAAGTAAGAGTAGGTGGGTTTTGTGCTTCTTTGTCTGAATGATATTGCCTTTTCTTTTTTCTCTTTTTAGCAGATCGGGCCAATAATGATAACAATGCAATGATTATCTCTCTACATACTATAGTAATAATGACAGTAACAGTGATACTCTAGAGATATCCTAGTGAGATAGGTTCCCAAATACCAGTCCATACTGGTGCAAGATCAAGCTAAAATTGTTACTGGTACATTACAAAGTAAGAAAAGCTAGGAGAGTGTAGTAGTTTGTTTAAAAAACTAAATTCATTCTACTTACAAGTTTGTTATTTATTCTGATATGTGTCATTCCCATTCTCTTTGTATTAAAAAATAATCTCTAGAATGATGGTGATGGGATAGGTAAGATGTATTGGTTTTTTGCCTGAGGTCACACACAGCCAAAGAGCAGCAAATCTGGAATCCAAACTCAGGCAAGGCCACTCCAGAGCCTACTAGCTTTTCCTACCTCAGTGCTCCCATCTGGAAAATGGAGAATAATGAAAGTACTCACCCCAGGTTGTAAAAATTAAACGAGTTTACATCTGTAAACTTCTTCAATAGTGCTGACATATAGGACGTTCCATATAAGCGATTGTTTAGAAACAAACAAACAAAAATCAATGTTTTATCCAAAATCACACAGCTAGTAAGTGGTAGAACAGGAATTCTAACCCATTAGTTTAGCTGTGCCTGTAGTCGACACCCTTGCATGCACCACTGCCTTGGAGTCATGCTGATACACACCATTAAACACAAAATGAGTGCGAGAAGCAACCACTCAGTTAAAGCATCACCAGTTTCAAAACTATCTAGGCTAAAGGCAGTCAACCATGGAAATGGGTAGTTGCCTTGTTAGCAACTAAAAAAAACTAAAAATTTCATCTGGGTGGGAGGAAAAGAACAGAACCAGGTGGGTTGTATCCCCCAGGGGTCCCGACACTCGTGCAGCTGTTCTGTGGGTCTAAGGAGGCTTAAAATACAACTGAGCCCAATTGCAAGCATGACCCAACCCTGCCTCAGCCCCTGTAGGAAAGAAAATGTTTATAGAAGAGACATTTATTGATTGGTTTTTAAAAACTCTCCCTTTAGCATTAGTCATTGGTTTGCTTCTAAATGCTCAAAATCTTAAGAAGAAATTTGTACTTCTCAAAACTGGACACACACACACCAGCATTCTCAACATCACCGAGGCTCTGTTCATAATAAAAGAGTAGGAAGCATGTTCCTATAGATGTGAAAGGAAAAAGGAAAGATTTTGAGTTTTCCCCATCATTTCTTAGGCAGCAAACAAAGAAAAAGTGATGGAATGTTTACAGGTTCCTGGTCCCACATCTCTCTATGTTTTGTCTAGTACTTGCATTTCATCAGCTCACTGTAAACATCACTGCTCTTGCTGCTGCCAGGTTAGGAAAAACTAGTTAGCCTTCCAGGAAGTCACCAGCACTTTGTACTCTTGATGAGTGAAAATTTGATCGAAGAATGAACCAGGAGGACTGAGCGAATGTTTTGGGACCCATTACATTTTGTAACTCATACAGTTGATCACGTTGGAGAAGGATCTTGTCGATTAGCACGGCCTCTGCAAAGCATCCCAGATCAGGAAAGCCTGCTTGTCAGCATTCTCTCCTGCAGCCTCCAACTTAAAAATGGCATTTCAGGCCTTTCATCACTTGTCATAGCTTTGTAAATAACTCCAGCCATATGAAAGGGTCTTCTTTCTTTTACCAGTAACCATGTTTACTGTAGATGTACTGCATATAAGTCATGACGTTTTGTTTCGGACTTCTCTTTTAATTAGTTTTTCTGACCAGGAACCCGCTGTTGTTGAAACAGATGTTGTAGGGCCCAATCATAGCTCTCAGCTGCCAAAGGAAACGTATGGATCTGTGCCCGGACCATGCAGAGCAAATGACTGTGAAGAGGGGATGCTTATTACTAACAATCCAGAGAGCTGACATTTCACATATGTAGCAGCTTCCGTGTGATCAGAGACGGGACACGTCCAATGTCACTCCTTTTGTACCCTCTTCCCTCTCATAAATAACTCACCTGAAGGGAAGGTACAGCGTGAGCTCCGAGCCCCCCCCCCCCCAAAGTAAGAACACAGATATGTGCTCTCAGGAACGATGGTCCAGTTAAGTCACAGCTTGAACCTAAAAGACCCTCCCTCAAACTCTCACCCAACCTGTAAACTCAAGCAAATATAGCTCCATGTAAACTAGTTTTAGGTTTGAAATGACAACCAGACTTTTTTTTTTAAAAAAATCAGTAAACATAAGTGTAAACGCAACATAGATTTACCAGAGTTGGTATGCTGGTAAATGTTTTAACGATAGGCTCTCTGGAGGGAAAAAGCCCTGACGTGTAGTATTTTCCAGTTTCTGTGGTGTAAATTTCCTCACCGTGATTGATTTCAAGCTTTCCACATGACATCACTGAATGCAGAGATGGGAAGAGATGAGTGGTGTCATACCATTGTAGAATAATTCCACCATCGACATAAAAAAGTCAAGAGCATCAGTAATTGAGAAATGTCGTGCAATGATTAGTGAGATGTGAGTTATGAGTATTTATTGCCTCTGTTTACAATTTATTTAACTGGACATTTATGTAATTTGTTGATAATGACTGTGCTTAATGACCCGCTCTGAATATTTCTGAAAACTTAACAATTGGCTCTCACGAGCCGGCAGAGGCTGGCTCCAGCACATGTGGTCCACCAGCACCTGTGCATGGCCATTTAAGGCCACTCTGACTGTGGTCCTCTGTCCAACAGCATCTGCGTCAGCTAGGTAGCCGCCACTCCACCCCTCCTCCTGAGTCAGAATCTGCACTTAACAAGATCCCCAGGTGGCTCTTGGCCATATTAAAGCTTGAGAAGCACTGAGCTAATGAATAACTTGAGAGGATGCTAAATTATGTAATGGAGGGAAAAAAATGTATATACACACTCACTTTTTAAAAGGGTAAAATCAAAAGCATTTTAGATAAAACCTCCATTGATTATGATGTTTCAAGGCAGTTGCAAACAACTGCTGCAAAATCCATAATGCCCCAAGATTTTTGTTTGGGTAATTCTGGATAAAATGTGTGTTGGCATCCTTATAGCTTTGGGAGGCAGGAATTCTGCTGTTAAAACCTTTGAGTTCAAATCCTAGCTTTCTACCAGATTTGCCAGTAGAGGAACAGTAGGAAAATTATTTAAATTCTCTGTACCTCAATGTCTTATCTGTAAAATGGGGTGATATTAATAGCACTTACTTCACTGAGTGGTTGTAAGGAGCAATGAGATTAAAGTGCTTACTCCATCTCCTGGCATATAGTAAATGATCGATGAACTTTAGTAATTATCACTCTTTCCTAGAGGGGAAAATTACCAAACCATTCTCTGTGTATCAACCCTAAAACATGTTTGCAAATAAGAAATAAGAGATACGTTTTTCTTGCTACGTCATCTAAAAATTCTGATTTTTAATCAGAAACTTTTATATGATTCTTGTTTCCTAAGACTTATAAGAAAATACAGCAGTTAAAATTATTTCTAAAATATGTCCAAATTTCAGAGTGATTTGTTCCAGCTTCAAAAGTCACCTGGGGTCCTTCTGGGAAAGGGTCTTTCATTCTTAAAAAAGACACTCCAAGAAGAGAAGGCATCTCTTCTGCTCGATTTTGTCTCCTGTGCAGGTGCTGCCTTGAACTTTGTGACCGCAGGGCAGTCCAGGGTGGCAGCGAGAAGAATGGAAGGAACCCACCCTGGGGGGATGCTGTGAACTCCCAAGTTACCAAACCTGGATGACTTGGAGCAGCTCCACCTGGGGACTTTTGTCATTTGTAATAACAAATAGTCCCTAAAGTTTAAACTGTATGAGTTTACTGTTCTATTATTCACGGAGTGGCATCTGAACTCATGCAAAGCCCTTTCTGTTAAATTGAGGCTCAAAGGAGTTAAATCATGTGCCCCAAGTAGCAGTTTGTGACAGAGCCAGGCTTCACAACACCCATGCATTTCGGGTAGGTCCTTCTTCTCTTCCTTTATTCTCCTCTCCCCTTCTCTCTTTCCTTTTCTTAACTAAACTCACGGTAAATGTGACCATTTCAAATTTTTCCAACAGCCAATACCCATTTTGTCTGCAACATATCCATTGGAATGAGCGAGACCAAAATGTCCCCAGGAAGCTGTAGACAGCCAATTGGGTATTCAATTCCAAATTTTCTGCTTTGAGTAGCTTTTCTCTAAGTAACCACAGGGGAGACAGCAACTATGGGATAAAATTACACCAACAGAAATCCAAAAAAGTACTCAATTATGGAAGAAAATAAATCTATTCAACTAGCTCTTCGGTCTCATGTAGAAAAAATAGCTATTGACTTATTTTGTAACTTTTGCAATATTTAGCCAATATTATCGGCATAACCTAGACTTTTTTACCCCTGAAATTTGTAACTCTTCGGAAATCTATTCAACAATGACTTACAAAAATAAGTTCGTTCAAGAAAGGTCTAGGGGCTTCCCTGGTGGCACAGTGGTTGAGAATCTGCCTGCCAATGCAGGGCACACGGGTTCGAGTCCTGGTCTGGGAAGATCCCATATGCCGCGGAGCAACTAGGGCCGTGCGCCACAATTACTGAGCCTGCGTGTCTGGAACCTGTGCTCTGCAACAAGAGAGGCCGCAACAGTGAGAGGCCCGCGCACCGCGATGAAGAGTGGCCCCCACTTGCCGCAACTAGAGAAAGCCCTCGCACAGAAACAAAGACCCAACACAGCCATAAATAAATAAATAAATAAACAAACAAATAAATAAATAGTAAGGTTAAAAAAAAAAAAAAAAAGGTCTAACCAGGAAGAAAGAAATTAGTTCAGGTGATTTTAATGCAGGCAATTGGTTACATAGGTGACAATAAGGAAACCCAGAGATTAGTAATCAAAGGAATGCGTTGCCACCACTAGGCTGGTTAGACAAAGGGAGAAGATCTTATTGTATAAGCCAGGGGACAAAGTTACTCAGAAGAAGCTGCAACGATGGCAGGTACGTCTGGTCGGAGCTGGAGCTGTGGAGGAAAAGCAGTCATTGCTGGAGATGCCACCAGAAGCAGAGAGATGGGCTGAGAAGTACCCTGGCTTCTCTTCTCTTGCCCTCCAGTCTCCCACCAGAGCCTCCCACTGGTCAAGCCCAGCCAGAAGCTGGCCAACACCAGCACCTGGGAAACGTAGCCTGCAAGTGTCAAGATCGAGAGCAGACTCCTGCAAAAGCGAGCTGTGGGTCTAGGAACAGGCCACGGATCCTCTCAGGAGCTTTAATAAACCTTTTTAAACTCCTTGTAAGAAAACTTCTTTACTCATTCCGTTTATTATCACATTTTCTCTCAATTCAATTGAAAATGTTTCAGAGGAACACGTAGGTCAAAGATAGTTTTATTCTACTTTAGTAGGTCTCCAATCAGCATACATAAGAATTAATTAAACTTAAAGATAACAGGGACTACTCTAATTCTTTAAAAGGAAGCTTCAGCAATGATACTGTTTTAATTCAGACAGGAACCTCCAGGTGGGTAAGTGGGTATTGTCCCAGGCTTAAAAATGAAATAAACAGAGGCAGACATGGGGCACAAGTGAAAACATGCCTCCACTCTCTTCTCTCTCAACAGATTGAAAGAGGAACATGAGGAAAAAAGAGAGAAAGGAAGGAAGGGAGGGAGGGAGAAAGAGAGAAAGAAAAAAGATTCAAATCAGGAGAATTTTAAGTACTACACAAGTCAAAATATGGATATAACATGACCATTTAGCTTTCAGTTCTCTAACAATTCACATATCTTTTAGCATTTTGATCTCTGAAAAAAACATATATTTATTTTCCATAGTCTATGTTTCTATTAGCTGGGCTGAAGCAAGTGGCTGTAAATTGAGTTTTATATATTTGAAAAACATATCTCTTTCTTCTCCTACATGATATGTATCTCAACAAGTAGTAACACATTTTCTGAAGATTCAGCATTTTTAGTCTATCCATTTTTCTATTCTTCATGGCCATCTTGCTGGCTCACAGCCTTATCTGAGAAAGAAAGATTCCAGTCTCATTCTTCATTTCAGACTGTGTGCAGAAAAGTCTTATTTTAATTGAAATTGAAATCCCACGGTTAGGTTAGAAGAGCACGTTCTCAATGGATTTTTTGGAAGGTTATCTTTTTCTAAGTTGTATAACTAGGAAATGAAATAGGTCATCTAGGAAACTCCTTAGGTCTTTTGCACTACCCATCAAGGAAATGTTTAGCTCATGCACCAATTCACTTTTTCCTTCTTTTCTCTCCTTTTTGAATTAAGTGACTTTTATCTACAAAATAAGATGACCTAGGGCACTACAAAATGACTTGTAAGTTGATAACAGAGAGTAAGAAAAAGAAGGAATTTTAAACAAGGTAAGTGTAGGAGACTGAATACCAATTCCTGAGTAAGGCACCTACATTTTACCCTACATAGAAAATCAACAATGCGTGTGTTAAAAAAAAAAAATCTACCATATATTTAGTGAGTGTTTGGAAATGAAATGAGAATATTAAACTTTATAAAGTGTTTGGTTGGTTGCATTAGATGGGTACCACTACCTCCTGAGATGGATTGATGAAACACCTTTATTGCTGTCAGAACTCAATACAACAGTTCTCAGCGAGTAAAAAAACACTACAGAAGTATTGTTTGGCAAGAAATCTAAAGTCATGTTTCATATCAGTAGAAATTATGCCTAAGGGCTTGTGTGCATACCTGTAGACTATGTATTAACTACAAAACCGTGTTATGGTTCTACCCTGAAAAGACACTCAAAACCAGGATATTGCAACACTTGAATGTTCATGAGAATATTAACATATAAATGACTCCCAACCAGAATGAGAAAGGGAATAATGTCTAGGCTTCCCATAACATCCTGAGCACTTTCTAGGAAAGTACATGCTGTAATCTCTTTATTTGTCTCTCTCCTCTACTAAACTTTAAGTTCCTTTATATTAGGGGTTGTATCTTTTTAAATTTCTATCCCTAGTGCTTGCATACTCCAAGGCACATTGGGAATTTTAATCATGGTTTTGAAATAATGGAATGAGAAAATAAAAGGATTATGTTTACTTGCATTAAAACCTTTCATAAATATCATCTGAAAATGTATTATTATGGAATCTAATCCTCAGATTTGGGCTGAAACGCTGGCTTTATGAGGTAATATCAACGTGTATTCTATTTGCTTAGGGAATTTTCACAGTGTTATTGACATTGGCCATGCAAATTAGCCCCCTGGATAATTGCACAAGATTCAATTTTGTTTTGTTCAAGCAAATAATTAAATATATGAATTGAACAAAGTCATTACTTAAATTTCTTATCTCAGTTTATGAATCAGTAAGATTTGTGACTTGCAATAAGATATTTAGAGACAATAAGTCATAGTAATTGGCCAACACAGATCATTGTCATTTAGAATTATAAGAAATTCAAAATTTTAATTGATACGTGGACAAATTAATGTTGCTATAAATTTTTATTAAAGAGATTTAACAACACTATTTAAATTGTCATCTTAAATGCTATTTTTCCATCTTTTTTGATTTTTAATTTTGTGAAGAGTTACCTATTACATTTCTTGAAGCAAAAAGGTATCATATTACACACACTGTGAAGAATTTCTGGTTCTCAAAAATATATACCAGAGTGTTAAATAATCTGCGTATTTTGCACCTGGAGGTCAAATTTGCTAATGACATCTGATTATTTCAATGCCAAACTTTCCTAAACTGAGCAAAACCAGTTTCCCTGCTGAATATGGTTCTGTTGCCTCTTCTTTCCAGATTTCCAAGGTTACCCAGTTATATAAGGGAAATTCTGATATGTTCTTCCCCAAATTGTTAAATGAATAGTCATAGGAAGTAAATAAGACTCACTATACTATAGTTTCAATTGCCAAATGGCTGATCCCTGCCTGCCCACCAGAATGCCCTTGTAAAGGATATGGTCTTGCTTCCAAGCTATTTGAGGGACTGGCCTGGGTGGCCTGGGTATCTTGAAATACCCTAATCAGCCCCAGTAATTGTATTGAGTGAGTACCTGATCGAAGGATAACCAAGCCACAAGCCTGTCAATGACATTTTGACAGGGTTTAGGTAGAAGAACAGATAACTTGGGTCAATGATTCCTTTTCTCCATGATCTTAAGAAGAAAATACCCAGAGAGCAGTAAGACCGGTTACCATAAATGCAGAAATGGCACCATGACGGCATGGGTCATGACTAACCAAAGTCATGGGCAAACCAAAGTAATGGCAGAGCACAACACATTAGCATTAAAAGGGAGAACAGAGTGGTTGCCCCGCAGGAGCAGAGATGCTCCAGTGAGGCTGTAAAGCCTGTGGGAAGCCTGAGGAGTCTCAGAATCCCTTTCTTTCCATCCTGCTTCATTCAGCTCCGGTCCCTGTACGTCCTCCCAACAGTTTCCCAGAAGGAAAATAGCTTTGCTGCTTTCCTAGCAGTAAAAATAAGATGTCGTAAAGCAAACAAAATATTTAAATATGATAAAGATTTTTTTAAAAAAAAACAGTGTAATAGTAATAATGTTTTGTTGAATAGCTATTAGACCTCTCTTCACACATATGAAAAGCATTCACATATGATTTTTCACGGCTGGTTTGTAGCTTGCATTTTTTTAACTTAAATGTCATGAACACATTTCCATGCTCATAAATATAACTTTGTAATATTACTTCTAATGGCTCATAGTTTTCCATTGTATCCGTGTAACATAAACTCTAACAGAAATGCCTTCATGATAGACATATTGTTTCCAATTATACTCTATAATAAGTAATGTAGCAATAAATCTACTTGAACATTCTAAGTATCTTGTAACATATTTTTATTTAATTGTATAAGTATTTTCTTAACTTAAGATTTTTAAAGTGGAATCATTAGAACCAATGGTATATGTTTTTATTTTTGATTCAGTAGTAGTATTAACAAATTACATTTCATAAGATACCAATTTTTCCCAAACCATTGTTAACAGAAAGCACTGATCTTTTCCTATCTCATTCCTGTTTTAATTTGCTTTTCCTTGATTATTACTGACATTTTTTGGCTGTTTGTATTTCTCCTCTTGAGAGATATTTGTTCTTAAACTTTTCCCACTTTGCTATTAAATTATTGATTTTTAAAATTGACTTGAACAGTCCTTTACATATTAAGATCATTAATACTTCACCTAGCATATATGTTGCAACTATTTTCCTAGTAAGTTGTTTGCCTTTTAAATTATTTACAGTCGAAAGTTTAAAACATTTTACAGTCAAGGTTATCAACATGTTCTTTTATGATTCCTGGTTCTCTTGTCATAGTTAAAATAGTCTTCCCAAGAATATAAAAATATTCATTTTAATTTTTGTTTAGGACCTTTATGGATTCATTATTTATATTTATATATTTGATCCATCTGGAATTTATTTTGGTGTGATTAAACTAAATACTCAACTGATAGAATTATCCTAGCACCACTTATTGAATAATGTTTTGTTTTTCCTCTGGCTGACTTAAAATGCTACTTTTTATCGTGTACTAAATTCCATGAAGCACTGGAGAAACTGCGCACATAAGGGTAAAGCAGTTTGATGCTAGAATTATAAAGACTTATGTTCACACTGACTAACTGTATAACTCTGGACAAGTTACTAAATCTATCTGTCTAAGCTTCAGTTTCCTTTTCTAAAATGTGGAGATAATTCCTTCTAGGATCACATGAAGATTAAGTGATTAAAAAGTATACAGAACACTTATCCAGGCATCTGTCATTAAGGAAGTTTCAGTAAAAATAGTTACTAGATGTTCTTGGGTTTACTACTGAATTTTCTTTTCAGTCCTGTCAATCTTATTCCTGTGCCAAAAACTTACTTTTAATGATTATGTCTTTATCATATAGTTTCATACCTATTAAGGCAAGTGTCTTGCACTACTTTTTTCTTAGAATCATCCTGCCTTTATTATATAATTATTCTTTAGAAAATAATTACCTTCCTTGAAGTAACTTGAGTGGTATAATTAAAACAATAGTAATGACTTAATCTCTCTGAGCTTTTGTTTAAACATATACAAATTGGGTGTAATACCTACTTCTTATAGTTTTTGTGAGGGTTGGGTATTAATGTAAATTAATTGCCTAATACAGTGTCTGAAGCATAGAAGATGTTCCATAATTGGTAGTATTGTGATTACTGTAATCTTGACTTATTCTCTATCATGGAATTCAGGCAAATTATTACCATAAGAACTTCATGTTTTAGAAAGTGGCAAGCAGAATGCTAGATTGACAATGACTATTGTACAAAAATAAATTCCAATAGTAAACTTAAACTGAACTAGACCAAAAGATTCCTGAAGTGCATACAACCAGAAATGCAGGGCTAGTACTACAGGGGCTGTTTTTTATACAGTAATTAGAAAAATATTGCTGGTGGAGGAGGAAAAGAATGGGCATTTCAACTTCCATTACTCCACTGGGTCCAAGACAAAATCAAAACTTGATGATGCATTGCAAATCTCTAGGTAGTACTTTACAGACCTTGTACGCCAGGATACGTGAGTAGGGGTACAGATAAGGGACGCTCCGGAGGTTTGTTACTCTTTAGGATACTACATCTAAAAGGCAAATAAAAGTATGCACACCTTGAAGGATGCTGATGGACTCAAAATTGAAATGGCTTTGAGAAAACTGATCAATGAGCCATTTCCTGAGAGCAAGAAGAGATCTGGGGAATAATGAAAGTGACTGGACTTTCCTTGTTTCCTCCCTTCCTATCTTGCTTTCTGCCTTCCTTCCCTCACTTATTCATTTAACAAGCAGGTCCTCCTCTTACAACCCAGTATCTGTCATTAAGAAAAAAGAAAATGTTCACCGTCCTCCTTTGCCTCTGACAGAAGAGAGAGCAGAGAATTTCAGAACTCTAGTCAAGATCAATATCAGATGTATTATTATTTTTAATGAGTCTTCCAGGGGAGGGGAGTTTCTCATCCTAACCACCCACGCAAAGTACCTAAAGTACAGTATCTTCTCACGATGAGCATAAGTCAAAGAAGTAAAAAAGCAGAAATAAGAAACAAATGCCAAACTCCTTTTTTTTGGTAATTTTCGATTTTTTGCAAAGGCATTATAAACAGTTGATGTCAGACTGTAAGAGTTTAGAATGTCTGTGATACACTGCATAATATGCCATCTGGGCGAGTCTGAAGGTTGGAAGCAGTCACCTTACTTTTTGGTCTGAGGTTATGCTCACGAGGAGAACTGCAGTTGGTATCCCATTGCACAAGCTCCCGGAGCTTGGGGGGGAATAATGACAAGAATCAATAATGCTGTCTGGGAAATGGCTTAGAATAAAATATTACAGAAGGGCACGAACATCACCCAGGGGGAGACTTCAGCGTTGATTAAATATGGCTGCCTCAGCGCTCTTCCACGCAGTGACAGATGGAGAAGGAGTGCTTACTTTGGCTTTTGCTGCGTTTTTTTTTTTTTTTTTTTTTTTTGAACTAGGGTTACTCAGGTAGCATGAAAACGGGGCAGTGCATGCCACTTCAGTTAGCTTCTCTGCGCTTGGCTGCCCCCTGAAGGCCAAAACTGTACACACAGGCAAAGAATTCCCCCATCCCACCAACAAAATCCATAGCTGACTGTAAGTTTCAAATGCTGATTCCTTTCAAAGTAACCTTGTGAAAAGAAATTAATACACAAAATAAAACACTCACATAGAGTTCTCCTCTTCACCAACCCTTACACCCCAAAGGAAATAAAAGGGATAGTTCATTTGTCCAAGTTAACAAAGTATATTAAGTAGTACATGAAGAATTCACCAATTACTTGGAATAAAAATTAGAATTCAAAGTCTATCTAGATAAATGTCAATGTTAAATCACATTTGAGTGCATGAAAAAAAAAAGAATGAACACACTTTTGCACCACCAGTGTCAATAAATCTTTGTTATTTCCTCCATGTATAAACTACCAAGTTTTGAAAACGTACCATGCCATGCCACAAAAAAAGAAATGTAATATTCTCCCTCCATTCTAACCAACTCTACTATGAACTTATCATGCTAAAAAAAAAAATTATCCTACCAACTCTTTATTCTGGCCTTTCATAGAGCCCAAATTTAAAAATAAAAACTTATTTTATCCCTGGAGTAAAAAGTGTGGGTGTCAGAGGCCTTCAGTAGTCTGGGCACTGAATTTCCTCTGTGTGTGAATGCCTGTGTCTCTGAGTGCCCTGAGATTGGAGACACAGGTCCAGAAATGCTTGCTGCCTACTCAGCTCTGTTATAAATTTGATTGAAACCATTAGCTAGAATGTAATGAATTCCATGTGTCCGTCTTCTTTGGCATTTTTTTTTAAAAGATAGGATTTTTAGAACACATAATTGTGATAAATCCACTCTGGATAATTTATGTTTTTCTTTTTCTTTTTTTAACTAGGATTCCTTCCACATACAAATTTTAAACAACCAAGCATTTACATATTTACTGTTGGTTATAACTCCTGCTTTATAAATTACACTTTTGGTCACTTTTTCCAATATCTTACTCCTTAGGAATTATTAAAGTAGGAAAACAGATTAACTTTTTCAGGCCACTGAAACCTAAAAACATTTTGTTGATAATTAGTCATCCTTGAAACTCTTTCTCAAATATTGTATTCCTTGAAATTTTTATAATAAATAGAGAGCATTTGGGGCTATCAATCTAATTCCCAAGAACTCAAGCTTAACTAATGTGTTCTTTTAACATTTTTATGTCCTAAAAACTGTCTATTTAAATAAATCACCTTTATTCAAAAGTTTCTTTTAGCCAGTATCATAAAGGAAAACCAAAGAATAATTTACCAGAATTTGAAAATACTGAAGGATCCTAAATCTAAATTAAATTGGCCACTCTCTAAAGCTGTGAATCCAAAAATTAGGTAAATATAGTAACTCGCATCTTTTAACAAAAGATGTTCTCCAAGGGTACAGTCATGCTCCTTTACAATGTGTACATGCACAAATAAAAGGAAGTACCAATCTCTCTTGTATAACATGTGCTGTCCATTCTTGAGAATCAGACCTTCTGAAAGAAAATAGTAACTAAAAGCCAATTTCCCATTATTTTAAATGGAAAAAATTAAAACATGCTACATAATAACCCCCCAAACACCAACCAAATTATCAAAATACATTGACCCCTATATATAAATAACAAATGAGTACGTTAGAATATAATATGCTGAAAACGTCACTTCTTAATTACTTAACAGTTAATTTTGCTGTTAACATACAGTTGCTTTGTGGAGTACCATGGCCTTCCTTAACCCCAGCAGCTTTTATACACCAATTATATTTGGAATATTACATGAGTCGTCTCCCACACATTTATGAGTTTGGGGGAACATTTTTTTTTTCCTTTACAAACGTCATCTAAATTCTGTTGTATCAAGGAGATATGCATGTTTTGTTATTGAAAACCAGGAAGCATTCTGGGAAAATGCTAATGGGAGAACTTGGGCAGAGTGACCCAATAACTCAGTGGGCTGCCTCACCAGGCACTATTGTAATTTCCCTCTTACTGGAGAGCAGCAAGCCCAAGCTGGACGACTTTGTGATTGTGATAGCACATGGCCATTGCCATCTGTCTTAGTTTCCTGGAGCTGCCATAACAAATTACCACAAACTTGGTGGCTTAAAACAACATAACGTTATTTTCTCACAGTTCTGGAGGCTAGGAGTTTGAAATCAAGGTGTCAGCGGGTTGGGTCCTTCTGAGGCTCTGCGGCGTAACTGTTCTATGCCTCTGTCCTAGCTGCTGGCGGCCGCCAGCAACTCTCAGCATCCCTTGGTTTACAGACACATTGCTCCCATCTCTGCCTCTGCCTTTAAATTTCCTTCTCCCCCCTCTTCTCTTATAAGGACACTTGCCATTGGATTTAGAGCGTGCCCTAATCCATGATGATCTTATCTTGAATTCCTTCACTTAATTACTTCTGCAAAGACCCTTTTCCCAAATAAGCTCAGATTCACAGATACTGGGTGGATATATCTTTCTTGGGCAGTGGGAGGCCCATTCAATCCACTGCACCCTCTGAACTTGAATTTGTAGGATAATATCTCAGCTCTACTGGAAAGGCAGCCAGTTTCCACAAGTCTTCATCCTCTTCAGCCTACATCATAAATTGTCATTTGCTGAATAAAAGGAGGGAACAGAAGTCCATTTACACCTTCACTACAGACCATCTGATGTAACTCATTCTGTAAGATTTCTTTATGCCACCACAGCCTACATGTCTAAAAATGATCTGAAAAGTCAGGGGCCAGAGAGCCTTCCTAGGAGTAACCCCATGACAGGTACCAGGGAGGGTCTCTGTGGAAACGTGTCAAGAATTCCCGTGGTTCTTCTAACTTCCTCGCCTAGAAACTGCTTCTAATGCACCTTCATTAAAGTGCTCTAATAGAAATCATTCCAGTTGAGAAATCGCGTGTAGAGAAAAAAACAAGGAGCGATCCAAAGAAATGGCACGTTTGATGGCTCACTAGATTTTATCACTTGCAGCTACGAGGAAAATTCAAGTCCTCAGGTCACAGATTTCACAATTTCAGGCCCACCAAGAAATTGAGCTAACAGGCTTTGACCCACTTTTTATTCGTGTGTAAAATAAAATTAATTCATGATGTTTGCAGATGTGGACAGATGGGGAGTTTATACAATTTTATAAGCATATATACTTGTTTGTATACCTCCTGTGTGTAACTTACAAACCAATATGTCTGGATGTCGTTGTCAAAGTGTTTGCTCTTATCAATTGACTTCACAGTTCTGCAGTTCCCCCACCCCCGTTCTTGCTTTTTCTTCTTTTTTATTTTTTTAAATAAAGTTTTCTTTCAAGTCCTCTACTGTTACCATGTTTCGGCCATCAAAGTCCCCTCCTAGCCATTTTCATTTACCTTGTGACTCTGACCCTTTGTGAAGCTGAGCATTTTCAGAGTAAGCCGATCCTGCGCGTCCCCAAGGATGTTATTCTCATTTATTCACTCAGCCCTTTGAATGGAACAGACCTCACTTGGCAGCCATTCAGCAGACCAAGATTCAAAGAGCACACAATCCTTTTTCTTCCAAGGGCCTTTCAAAACCCGGTCCAGGGTTTGTCGAGGAGCTTTAATGGATGTCAGTCATTTAGCATGTTACATTTCATTCATGGCTGCCAGGGAACGTGATGAGTAGAGAAGGAATAAAAGAAAACAGGCAGACAATAGGGGTAAGGGATAATTTTCTGAGCCTTTTGTGACGTGACATTATAGAGGGCATATTTGAGCTGCCCTTACTCATGGCGGGGAGTTAAAATAGAGCAGGTAATATGCTTGTATTTAAAGGCCCACCAAAGCCTCCCAAACAACTTCAGAACTAGGATTTCAGGAAACCAGGGATCAGTTTGAAATGTGGGTGCTGTGGATCTAAGACAGCTGTCCGGCGGGGACCTACATTCTACCCAGGTGGGTAATGGAGGAATGGAGTCCCTTTGGTGCCATCTGCCTGGTCACCTCTGACAGCTGGCTCTCCTTTTCTGAAAATCAAAATGTTCGGGGACAGTCTCTGGGGACACGGCAGTAAGAAAGGGAAGCTCTGTGACCATCCCAGGGGGCAGGGAAGGGGGAAAGGAGGCGAAGGCTCAGGACTGCATGCCTCTGTACCTGCCAACTGGTGTGTCACAGACGGGCTAAAATTACTGACCAGTCAATTATCTGATTAAAGAGACTCTTTCATTTGAGGCTTTTTTTTAACAATCCAGACTGAAATTTAAACCTTCTAGAAAGTTACCCCCCCCCTCCAATTTTTTTTAACTTGGGCATAATCAACATTTGAGGGGGAAATGATAAAAAGGTACAGGGAGAAACACTTTGTTACTGGCTACAGGCCATAAATTGTTCTGGGATTTTCTTTCTCTTCTTTTTTTTTTTTTCCTCTTGGGTCCGACAGCCATGTTATGAACTTACTTGAAACTACTGGCATCAGATTTAATCTGACTTATCTTCACACACACACACACACACACACACACACACACACACACACACACAGAACTACCAGGCTGATGGTATTTTTAAATGTGTAGCATCAAATGATTAAAAAAATTACCAGTGTTCCGCCAAAGCATTTCATTTTTTATTCGTTTTACAATCGCCTTGAAATCCCTTTAAATTACAGAGTTCATGAGTTATGCCTGTGTCAGGCAGCATCAGACCTATGTCTTTATGGCACTTGCATTCCACAGAGGCTGCTGTGGTTTGAAAATAACAGAACAATGTGCTGCTGCTTCACCTGCCGGTAAACGACTTGCCCCGTGGTTAAAGGCCCCAAACCGCACAGCGCAAGCTGGGCTGAGCTACCCTGGCCAGGGCTGCCCAGCGGAACCACACAACAATAGGAAAAACATGCCGCGTTCATTATTCAACACGTGCTGAGCCCACTTCTTGAAATTTTATTAATAATTTCTCCATAGTTTACGCTGTCCTGTTTGCTTTATAAAAAGAAAAATAATAGACACCGTAAGGTTGTGGAGTCAGCAAAGAGCCACGCACAGGAAAAAGTTAAAAGGCCGGACCTAAACCCCCAAAAAGCGCTCTTAATCTCTAGACTGAAGACCAGTGGGGGAAAGGGGCAGACGCTCAAAAAACAATTGTGCCCCTTTGTTAGAAGAAGAAAAACAAGGTGCAGGAGGAAGAGGAGGAGAGAGAGGGAGGGAGGGAGGGAGAGCAGACCCAAGAGAAAATCTCACCTCCACAGTGTCTATTTCTCAATTCATCAATACATGACCTGCTCGTCACATTAGGCGTCAATGAAGGATTTACACTGAAGAATACAATAGTCACTAGTACACATGGCCCCAGAGCCTTAGAGAACTGGGTGAAGACAGATGCTGGCCAAAGTACATTTTAGTCTTTTCATATGTTGTTCCAACCCTACAATCCCCAAGAAAATACACATCTGCGACTTTATTTTTTGTAATTTAAGGTCACACCTTCATATCTTCGTTACAGAACAAACGTTAATGTTTACATCTTACTCTGTCTCCGGGACCCCTTTTCCTACACAAAGTACAAGGCAACAGCCTGCCTGATGTGCGCCACGCTGGATCGTGAACCATTGCAGTTAGAACCAGAAATACACCTGGGAACATATTTCTGCTACAGTTGCTGAACATGACTTTTATGTAAGCGTATCCTACTGTTACTCATCTACCGACTTTGTCCCCCTTTTTAAAAACTAAGAGACGGCAAAGGAGGAAAGATGTAAAGCATAAGTGTAGAGTGGCAGTGTGTGTGTGGGTGTGTGTCTGTGTGTGTCGGAGGGAGCCTCGGCTTTAGGGAACCACTAAAAGTATCCTGAGTGGGTTATCACTGAAATGAAAATGGGCCTTCATTACTAAAGGGGAAAATTGTGCCAGAGACCCTGACTATGCTTCTTAGAGCAAGTAAACAAAAGTACTGTCTTAGATTCTACCTCTGCTCCAAAGGCCTTGGCAGCCCTGACTGTCTTTTTTACTGTTCTGACAGGTGGGCACACTGACCCTGCCCACACTCCCAGCATCCAGAAACTGGCTGTTATTGTCACAGCCTGTGGATGATCATTTGAATTGTCAGGAAAGTAATTTCTTCTGTGAGCTCAAACCTACCACCCTGTGACTACCCCCATTCATTTTTAGTTCTGGAACGTTGCAGAAAAATCGACCTCATCTTCTGTAGAACAGCCTTTGACATTTTTAACACAACTTGTCATTTTCTCGGGTTAAATGAACACATTCCTCCAGTTATTCCTTACGTGATATAGTTTCCAGACCCTTCACCATCCCTCCTTTGAACAAAGTCCAGTTTGCTGTCAACTTCTCCCCTAAAATGTGGTGTCCAGGACTCCATACAGCATTTCCTGGGCGACTGGCAGCAAAGGAGGTTAGACTAATAACTACCTTGATGTGGATGGTATGTTGCAGTTAATAGAGGATACGACTGAGTTAGGTGTTTGTTTAGCACAAAGCCACACTCTTGGGTTACATGAACTTTCATTAAAACCTAAAATATTTTTACACTTACTAGCAAATGATTTGCACCATTGTCCACACAAGAAATTGATGATTTGAATCTAAATGTAAGGGGTTATTTTGTTTGTACCGTTGCATTTCAACTTCTTTGTTCCAACCAATCTTTCTACCTTATAAAATACGTTTGGTGCATTCTTTTTGTTTTCCAACTCTTTAGCTAATCTTTCTAATTTTGCGTCACTTGTCAATTTTGATAAAACTTCCTTCTTTGTCCAAGGCATTGAACAATAGAGAAGAGAACGAGTGCCTTTACAGATGAAGGATTCAGTGAAGTACTTGATACCTAACATTTTAGGTTAGTACCTGATAACTAACCTAAAAATGTTAGTTATTATCGTTAAAACTCTTCAGAGCCCTTCCTCTGGTGGGTATCAATTCCCTCTCTCATGACTGTAACTAATAAAGGCTTGTAAAAAAAAAAAAGAAAGAAAGAAAGACACACAGAAAACAGAAAAACAGAAATATTATAGAGGAAAGAGAGAGACCATAATATGAAAATAAAGATGCACCCAATTCACTTACCTTGGGAAAGCCACATCCGTGTTCCCATGGCCAGTTCCTGGTAGCAGGAATTGCTTCTTTGCTTTATACCATTTCGGCTTAGGGAAGGTTTCAAATCAACGATACAGTTTCAAATAGTGGAGAAGCCTGTATTTATTTATGCTTTAGGTAAATAACAGTATTTTTATTGTGGTGTGACAACAAACTACAGGCTGTTTCCTGCTTCTAAAGCATTTGCATCTTAAGCATTTACTTGAAGCAACTTCCCTTCAGTACAATGTCAAACATTTAATACTGTACATTTTGGAAAATATTTTAAAATATTATAAGACAAATGAAAACAACAGTTCTGAAATCTGGTAAATGCTGTAACTTTTTTATTATTTGTTCTTTCGATATGTCTGCTTTTATTTTTTATTTATACACAACGTGTATAAATTGCCTTCATAATGTGTGCTTCGGGTATGCATTAAATAAGTCCAAATAAAGGAGGGTTTTATAAACCAACGTACCATCTTTTTTTGTCTGTGTTCCCTAATTGCCTATATATGTTGTAGAGAGAGGCAAAGATAACATTCATTTTGTGGAAATTAGAATTCATAATATAGAAGGAATATAGGTTTTATATTTATAAGCTTTAGACCTCTTTTTAAAAGTCTCAAATTATATAGCAAAACTAATTTAATCAGCACCCTAGAAGCAAACTGAAAGGGTAGATGATATTTAAGTATCCAAAAATAAATATATAACTTACACTTCTACCAATTTCTTGTATTTTTCCACTGTTGTAAGGTTCTCAAGAGCCTGATTTCTAAGAGACTGTCTGATTTTCTGCCCATAACCATATTTTCCATACAAAAATAATTTTTATATAAAACAAGGTTCTAATTATGCAACATTGGAATTCATCAAAGTGGCTTCTTAGCTTATGAGAAACATAAATGGACATGAATTCACACCCTTAGGTATAATAGAATAATATTAAAGATTAGTAAAAATACAGGGCTGTGATATTTTTCAAGAGTCCCACAGCTGAGAGATATGGTAGAAAGGGCTCTTTATTATATCATGGCCCCATGTCATCTATGTCATGGTGGAATCTCCACTTTTTCAGTCACCTTAAGCAAGCCATGTACCTGTTCTCTGTGTACCTCTGTAGTTGGAGACTGACCAGGCTCCCCGCTGTCACTGGAAGTTTGTTAATCCTGGGCCACTGCCTTGTTCACCCACCCTGGGTCCTGAAATTGCTAAGGCTTGAGTAATAGCAGTGAGGGGAAAACAGGTGTCTTCATTGACCTAGGTTCTTCCCCTTCATGATGACTCCCTTCTGGGCCACCTTGGAGATAAAGCACATGGGGTCCCTCTGCTTCACTGTCTTCTGCCTTCACCTACTGATGCTTTTGTGGCTCTGGTTATTGAGTCTTTTAACATGAGCTGACATTTGAACTTTTAATATCTGCCCACGCAACGGTGGCTGAGAAAACCAATAAGAAAGAAATTCTTCCCAGTTAAGATACCTGACAAAAAAAGAATAGTTTTAAGTAGATATCACTGCACTTGGGGACAGTTTTGATTTTGTAAACTTTTTGAGGGAACAGAGGGACCAGCCTTTGTTAACCCCACTTCTGTAAATGTGCTTCAGCCTCATTGGTAAGTTATATTTTTGTGACTTCTGTGTAAATACTTCCTGGAGAATTAATTATTTACGTTTTTCTTTATGAAGATAAAAGGATCTGATTTGTTCATGACTTGATTTTTACTAATTCCTGTATTCTAAACATCTGTTAATCTAGAATTCAAAAATCTCTCCTATAATCCTTATAAATGTTTCCCATTTGCTTTTTTTTACATTTATTCATTTGAATATTCCCTTATTTTCATTTGATAAAAAACAGTCGACCCACCCACCTCCAAAAACAGAATAAACGGGTTACTTTTTTGAGAGCTTACAGAGCACAGAAGTGAATATTTTCATCTATTACTAACAATCCTGTAACAAAGATACTATGTTTATATTCCCATTACAGAATAGGATACTGTGGTTTTCTAAGATTGTATAGCTAAAACTTATGGTACTAGGAGACAAAGTATAGTGCTGTTTAGAGTAATACTGATTCCCTTCTATGTTTCCTTCCCTCAAACCAGCCTTTCAAACTCCAGCATGAACCCATATTTAACACCAGCCTTCCTTAGTGCATAAAGAAGTCCAGGTCAAAAATCACAACCCTCAGTGATCATCCCCTATAGGAGACATGCCCGTACTTTCCACTGATGTGCTCAAGGGTGTGTGGTGTGTGCGTGCGTGCATGTGACAGAGACGACAGAGAGACAGAGGGAGAGGGAACTTATTTTTATACTTTTCGAGTGTACAGGCAGGGATGGTTATTTGCATTTAAAAAGCACCAAAAGAGATGGGGAAAAAAAAAAAAGATCTCTTTTTCTTTATTGCCAGAAGAAAAAAAAACCATCCATGTTAGCTTAAAGCCTGTATGAACATTACAATGTCAAACTCACCCTGCCCTTTTTCTAACATGCATTCCATTAGGCCATCTTAAAATTTATTCTAACTACAGCACTATACTTTTATGTATTATTGTGTATTTGTAATTAAAGGGTTTACTGCTTTGGCAATTATAGGGAGAATTTAAGCAAAAAACTAAAGTATATTCTACAGAGGACCCAAATTATAGTAGTGACCAGTTGTACATTGATTTAATCTAGACCTCAGGAACAGCAACAGACCTTAAAATATCAACCTTTTATTTGCATAGTAAGGAAGATCAAATATTCACTGTATACAATAAAATCTGAGATGTTGGCATAATGTTGGCAAAATATAGTTATGACAGTGACAGGGTAAAGCAACTATTTAAAAGAATATGTTCTCTGAATGCTATTGGGTCTTATGCAGCTTGTCATCTGTAGAGTATGAGTAAATGGTAAGAAAGTGATATCTTGCCATGTAATAAGGTGTCATTCTAAATTCTACTCATTGCTAGGTGGAGTTCTTTAGCAATAGAAGGCATTTAATAGCATCTCTTTGATCTGTACGTAAGAAAACATGGCCTTGAGTGGCTCATCCAAGAAAACATAGACAACAAAGGTCTGAGCCAGACCTAAACGACGACTTCTGATTCTAAATCCAGTGTGCTTTTCCACTGCAGCAGGCTCATGTAAAACTCCAAGACACACATTTCAAACAGGATATGCAATTTGGAAAATTTACTTTGAATTATAACCTTGTGCTCTGATTAATTTCCATCAGTGTTTATCTTTGTATGTTTCTCTGTCCCAAGGGTTGTCTCTTTTGGATCACTGTTTTCTGATTTTTTCTAAGCACTCCTGTGTGTCTTTCACTCTATCTCCATAACTGCTTTCCACTTTTAGACCTATCTCTACTTTTGTTTTATTCTAAGTTTTTTTTTCTCTTTTGATTTTCTGAAAATATAAAGTAACATGACTTCATTATCAAGAACTTGGATGCTTCTTATATATTCCAGATACTTATAGTTATCTTTGAATTTGATTTCCTCTTTATAATTTTTATCGTTACCTAAGCCCTTTCATCCTTTTGAATATCTGTTTTGAAATTTGCTTTGTAGACTATGAGAATCCTGTAGATTAAAAAAAAAAAAATGGGATGAGTGTGGTTAGTATAAAAACAAGACTCTAGTGTGTAATCAATAGGATTCAGTGGATAAGTAGAATTTCCAATTGTTATATCAGTTTTAAGCCAAACTATGCGTTTCCTAACTCTGGAAGCTTGATTCTTCCAACATGTTTGAACTATTCTCTGGCAGAGAATTAAGTGCTTTGAGAACAGAACAAAAACCAACAGTGTTTATGGTGTGATGGTGTCTCAGACCCTCAGAGATTCTGACACAAACACAGGGCACTTAAAAGGCAAAGGATTTGCTCCACTGGATATATTAATGCTTATAAATATACTATTACCATGCAAAGTTAGCCAGTGTTTTAGATTTTGATAATTTTACCTATTTCAGAATTAAGGACAGTGAAGAATTTTGAAAGAGACGAAGCTGAGTTCAAATTCTACTAGAGTCATCACTTACTAGCCTTGTGTCCTTCAAGCTTCGTTTAACTTTCTGAGCCTCATCTGTAAACACTGCAGGGTTGTTTTGACAAAATAATATACACAAAGTGCCTGGCTCATAATGGGTTCCCAGTGAGTGATATGATGATTGATTATGACGATGACAATGACGATGATGACGTTACTGAGATCTCTCGTTGATTAAAGGAGGAGGAGGAGAAAGCCAAACTTTGGGGTAAATCTTAATAGCAGATATAACTAATACAAAATAACATCTGTGAAAATTGTAAAGGGTAACAGCAATTTAGAAATGAGATTGGTGTTTCATTAAATAAGTTTTCTAAGGGAAAAAAAAAAAACTTTACTCTTAAAACAAGACCCACAGCCACTAATCTGATAAATCTATAAATATGTATATTCAGCCTTGATGTAGTAAATAATTTTAAAAAGCAATTTATGGAACTTTACAGAGATTTATTAGTTTCTTAAAATGTTTTCCCCAAAGTCTTTCATTCTGCACTACATGATTTAAAAAACATAAAATCTCTTTTTTAAGAGTTCACCATTTGAAGTAAATGGGAATAAAGCAGAGAGTTGGAAGCATTTGAAATTTACTACACAATGTAGTTTCCAGAAAGTTATTTGTCAAGTTTCGTTCTACCATGTTGTATTTGTTTCATGATTTTAAACAGTAGATACTCCAGGGAGAATCTGAGTACTGGTAAGAAAAGACACGCACATATTCTACGTGTTATGGTTCATACATAGAAATGCTTATCCTCAGAGACAATTTTAGAATAAGCAAAAAATCAGACTAAGGCAAGCAGGATAGCAAGCTCTTGTGGAAGAGCAAACTGGTGAAACTATCCAGAAAAACTGTTTTAGATTTTTGGTTATCAAAGCAAAGTTCTCCATTGTTGCAACGGGTGCCTTGTTTTGTTTATTTTGTTTAGCTCTAAGCCAAAGGTAACCTTGCCAGCAGCCAGTCATCTCTCTATGTGTTCAACTCTTTACTCGCTTTCTAGGGGAGAAGGGCCCTGGGACCAGGGAGTCACAGCTGGGAAATGGGGACCCTTTTGTGCCCCTCATTGATTCAACTCAGAATGGCTCTCCCCGAGGTTGACACTAAAAAGGACAATAGATGACCCCTTCTGTTTGTTAAACCTAATGCTGTTATTCCTATTATCTTATTTTTTTAATTTTAAAATTTTAAAATAATTATTCGAATCAAACGACATATCCCTAAAACCGGAAGTAGGGGACATTTTAATACAAACTGCAGTAGAGACATTGTACTCTAGCTCCTTCACATGGGTCTTAAGTGTTGAATAACAGCTTCCAAATAATTATTTCCTCTACCCCACGTGCTTCTCTCTCTTGGTGCGCTGCCCAGGTAGGCAGCCAGTACTAAGTATCTGATAACATGCCTTGTCGGGCCATGTAGAATAATATTTTGTTCCAAGCCCTGTAATCTTTCTCCTTCACATCTAAGGCTCCACGCCCAGCACATCTTGTCTCTTGGGAAAGCCACAGAGCCTCTGTGGCCAAGGGTTATGCTATTTCTACCTCTTCCAAACCAAGATGAAGATGATGTGAAATTTCTATTTGCTTATTGCCCACTGAACATATTCACACATTCCAGAAATTCGGAAGAAAATGCAAAGATGAAGTCTTCTCTGAATTAAAAGCCAAATGTCTCATCAAAGCTAAATTTTTTAACATCTTTATTGGAGTATAATTGTTTTTACAATGTTGTGTTAGTTTCTGCTGTATAACAAAGTGAATCAGCTATGTGTATATATATATTCCCATATCCACTCCCTGTTGCATCTCTCTCCCACCCTCCCTATCCCACCCCTCTAGGTGGTCACAAAGCACCCAGCTGATCTCCCTGTGCTATGCGGCTGCTTCCCACTAGCTATCTATTTTACATATGGTAGTGTTTATATGTCCATGCCACTCTCTCATTTCGTCCCAGCTTACCCTTCCCCCTCCCCGTGTCCTCAAGTCCATTCTCTATGTCTGCATCTTTATTCCTGTCCTGCCCCTAGTTTCTTCAGAACCATTTTTTTAGATTCCATATATATGTCTTAGCATACAGTATTTGTTTTTCTCTTTCTGACTTACTTCAGTCTGTGTGACAGACTCTAGGTCTAGCCACCTCACTACAAATAACTCAATTTCATTTCTTTTTATGGCTGAGTAATATTCCATTGTATATATGTGCCACATCTTCTTTATCCATTCATCTGTTGATAGACACTTAGGTTACTTCCGTGTCCTGGCTATTGTAAATAGTGCTGCCATGAACATTGTAGTACATGTCTCTTTTTGAATTATGGTTTTCTCAGGGTATATGCCCAGTAGTGGGATTGCTGGGTCATATGGTAGTTCCATTTTTAGTTTTTTAAGGAACCTCCATACTGTTCTCCATAGTGACTGTATCAATTTACATTCCCACCTATAGTGCAAGAGGGTTCCCTTTTCTCCACACCCTCTCCAGCATTTATTGTTTGTAGATTTTTTGATGATGGCCATTCTGACAGATGTGAGGTGATACCTCATTGTGGTTTTGATTTGCATTTCTCTAGTGATTAGTGATGTTGAGCATTCTTTCATGTGTTTGTTGGCAATCTGTATATCTTCTTTGGAGAAATGTCTGTTTCGGTCTTCCACCCATTTTTGGATTGGGTTGTTTGTTTTTTTGATATTGAGCTGCATAAGCTGCTTGTATATTTTGGAGATTAATCCTTTGTCAGTTGCTTTGTTTGCAAATATTTTCTCCCATTCTGAGGGTTGTCTTTTCATCTTGTTTTCATCATGGTTTCCTTTGCTGTGCAAAAGCTTTTAAGTTTCATTAGGTCCCATTTGTTTATTTCTGTTTTTATTTCCATTTCTCTAGGAGGTGGGGCAAAAAGGATCTTGTGATTTATGTCATAGAGTCTCAAAGCTAATTTTACTGGGTTGTTATGTTACAAGTGTTTGTAAAGACTGTATTATGGGAATTAATTTTATTCACCTCTGCTATCAAATTCAGTAGGTGTTATATTTCTTATATGGACAGATGCAGAACCTTAAATTTATTTGCATATTCTCTGCTAGGTATCTTGGTTTTACACATATATTGAATTCTCTTCTTTACATTTAGCCAGACACTCTTAGTCTTATTTTAGAGATGAAAACGGAAGTCCAGAAAAATGTTACTCATTTTAAAAATACAGTTTTGCTTGGATTCTAAGAATGATGCTTTAAATGTGATCTTTGATGATGTCTCACCCTAAAACTGCTTTTTTTGTTCTTTTTCTTCAATTGCCAGTGATTTCTCATAAGTGATACACAGGTAAAGGTCGTGTTATTTGGATAACTGAGTTCTTGAGGGAAAGGTGGGGGACGGAAAAATACTGTGTTGCTTTCTTCTTCGTAGGCTAGCTGCAGAGTGAAAAAGGAGAAGTGAAAATTACCATTAGCTTGATATGCAAATCAGTATTTGATAGTTTCATGGTTCCACCATACAGAATTCAGGGGAAACTGAGCATCTCAAATACTGTTCCAACCAACTCAATATCTTCCCCACCTTTGTTCAACTGCTCTCTTTACGTCATTTACAAATTTATTTATAAAATTATTACTATATAAATTTATTTTCATATTCTCTTCTAGGTATCTTTATGCAGGGTATACCTCACTCTGTGACTTAGAGCAGCGGTCCCCAATATTTTTGGCACGAGGGACTGGTTTCATGGAAGACAATTTTTCCACAGATGGGGAGGATTGTTCAGGCGGTAATGCAAGCGATGGGGAGCGATGCGGGGCAGCAGATGAAGCTTCGCTCACTAGCCCACTGTTCACCTCCTGCTGTGCAGCCGGGTTCCTAACAGGCGGTGGACCTGATCGGTCCACGGCCCAGGGGTTGGGGACCCCTGACTTAGAGTAGTCTGAGACAGACCTCCCTGCAGATTACATTTGTATGAACCAAATCATATTTATTATCCTGCAGCAAATACAACTTAAAAGGACAGATTCCTCAGCACTCTGATTAAGCATTCTCTAATTTACAAACATAATAAATCAAGATGTTGGTACAATTGATTGTCTTCTGGTGCAGAGCACATGTGTTTGCTTCCATCATGCTCCAGTGTTTGAGAGATTAAGAAAAGACCAGAAGCCACTGAGAAGGCTCCTTGAGGAGCTGCCCAAGTGAAGAGAAGACAGGCAGAGAGAGAGGATGGAGTGCTTGAGCAGCTGGAGGCCTGGGGGTCAGGAGGAGAAGGGGAAGGAGTCAGGGTTAGGACTTGGATAGAGTCCTGCTGCTATTCAGAAACAGTCTCCAACACATCCATTTTATCTCAGTAGAAATTTCTGAATCTCTGAGTTTCCTAAGTCACCGGTGGATGAAATGAAGATAGATAGTAGACAAACTAGGGTGAGAAATAACCTTTAAAGTTTCTTTCAACCTAGGGGCAGGACAGGAGTAAAGATGCAGACGTAGAGAATGGACTTGAGGACACGGGGAGGGGGAAGGGTAAGTTGGGACGAAGTGAGGGAGTGGCATGGACATATAAACACTACCAAATATAAAATAGATAACTAGTGGGAAGCAGCCGCATAGCACAGGGAGATCAGCTGGGTGCTTTGTGACCACCTAGAGGGGTGGGATAGGGAGGGTGGGAGGGAGACGCAAGAGGGAGTGGATATGGGGATATATGTATATGTATAGCTGATTCACTTTGTTATAAAGCAGAAACTAACACACCATTGTAAAGCAATTATACTCCAATAAAGATGTTAAACTAAATAAATAAATAATAAAGTTTCTTTCAATTTTTGCAAATTTTAGATATCCATAATCTTTTTCTGCCCCCATTCAACTCAATAAACACCGTGTCTCCCAGAAGACATATGTAAATCACATTCATCATGCCCCCAAACATTTATATATAACAGGCCTCCAGTTTGACAGCCAGTAGTGAAGTTGACAGTAAAAGGTTGGTTTAATTTCTCTGCTCCTGATGCAAGGCTGTGTGAGGTGATGACTCCTTATCCCATCCTCCTTCAGCTTCCAGGAATGCAAGGATAGCAGAGCTGACTTCAGCACACTGACCACTGGAAGTTAGCTGTGGGGAAGTAGAGGGCTGGGAGAGGAGACAGGAAAGGCAGTGAATGGCTCTCCTGTCCCACAGTCTACACCCTAACTTTTAGGGAAAGGCCTTTGCAGTCAGTCTCTTAGGGCATTGCTTAATTCCTCTTCCCAGTTTCAATTGTTCGTGGGTCAGCAATTGACCTTCTCTGCACAAAACAGAATTGAGAAATCACCTTCTGAGAGGCAGACTGGGCAAGGCTCCATATCCATGGTCGTGTCCTGGAGCAGTGGGACACAGGGAGAGGGACAGAAAACTCAAGTCACTGGTTCCAGGTCACTAAGACCATCATGACTTCCGCATATCTTGAGTATCAGAAAGTCTGCATAGTTTTTTATTGATGGGAGGAGCTCTCAAGTTTGCCAGTAAAATAAATACAATTTTTCTACTTTCTAGTTGTCTACAGCAAAGTAAGAATTTTCCATTTCTAGGACCAAAGTATGGAAATGGCATCTGACGTAGGACTTCTTTATGTTTCTGCAAATTTTAATTCAGAAGCTCAACTCGTTTCAAACGATTTTAAGGCTAAAACAATACAGCAGTTACAGCCCTCTGACATATTGTTTGTAACCAGAAAAATCAGCAAAGCCAGAAGCTTTCTGCTGTGAGCACTTTTGTTTCTCCTCTTTTGTTTTATTAACCTCTCCACAGCTGGTGCAGTTGAAAACGCTCTTTCATCACATACTTAGCAGAAGTTCAAGTGTAGCTGAGAATGCAGCCAAGAATCTGTCTGCTGGATTCACTGTCAGAATGTCATGTTTCACTTCTAACCTAACTCCTATCTGATACAGCTGACGGAAACAGACAAAGAAAATCTGCAACAGGAAAAGCTCTCCGTGGACCCTCTCAAACTGATTATTCCCGAGAAACTGAGGACAAGTTAAGTCTAGCAAAGTAGTAATATTTTCACATTCATATATGAATTCAGTTTTCACAGGGTTTTTTGCTTGTCCACTCTTTATTGATGTAGTAAATAAATAGTCTACAAATCACAGAGCTGCTGGATTATGAAGCAATAATGCACTCTTGTCTGATACTACTTAGAATTTACAAAACAAAATAAAAATTAAAATAGAATAAAAAGTTTACCAGATTTCTTCTTTCTGCTTTATTTTAATAAAGTACTTTATATTCCTAGTCTTTATCCCTAAATATCTTTTTGTAATCTAGGGAGTATTCATGATGATTGAATAATTTAGGTAAATACATTTGTTATTGCCGCAAGGTGATTATATTGGCTGCTAGAATGTTTTCTATAAAATGAGATAAGTACTCAAGTTCCTTTTCTTGGAGAAAGGATACATTTTCAGCAGCATTTCCCAAACTGCATAATTCAGGTAAAAAATTGCTTCTGTTATAAGAGAAGTATTTTACATTCTTCTCTAATGTCTTTATAGTTTTTTAAATACTTCAATTTTAGTGAATTATTGAAGGGATCATCTCCCTAATCTAGGTACATATACTTCTTCTGTTGTGATATTCATAAGTACAATGATAGAAATTAAATACCTCCTAGACTTCCCTGGTGGTCCAGTTGTTAAGACTCTGCGCTTCCAATGCAAGAGGTGTGGGTTCAATCCCTGGTCAGGGAACAAAGATCCCACATGCTATGTAGCACGCCCAAAAAAAAAAAATAGTGAGAGAAATTAAATATCTCCTAACACTTGAGAAATGGTGATACCAAAGTGAAGAATCATAACACTCTGGCTTATGATGCTTATCTGGTTTATTCATTCAATCAAAAGATAAATATTTGTTAAAAGCCTACTATGTGCTGGGCACTGTTCTAGGGGGTCCTGGGGATACTGTCATGAATAAGGGAGATAAATCTCCAGTGTTCTGCTTAATTTAAGTGGGAAGAGTGAGACAGAAGCTAAAAATACAAACACAATTTGTAGCAAGGAGTTCCAGGAAGAGAATTAAAATAGGAAGGTGAGAGAGAGAATGGCTGGCAAAGCTCCTTAATGTTGAGCGGTCAAAAGAGTTGCCCTCTACAAAGGAGTGCGATTACAGCTCAGTTCTTCCACAAGATAAGAAAAAAGCAGCCACATGAGGATTAGAGTAGAAATATCTAGTTCAAAGACTTTGAGTCAGGAATCCAAAAAGTTCTGGAAGGCTGAAAAGTTTTGGGTTTTATTATAAGGGTAATGGAAAGTCCTTTGGGGCATTCCGAATAAGGGAATAACGTGATTTGATTATTGTATTTAAATCATCACTCTAGAAATTAGGCAGATAGCGGAAACTAAGAGGCCCTGGGAGCAATGATGGTAGCTTAGACTAAGCGGCAGCTGATATTTGGCTGTCGCACACAGATAAAGTCATGATACAATGTGTGGTTGTTAAGATATGGAAATATTTCCCTATGGGTTGACAAGTAGCCTTTGTCCTGTGTCCCCTGAATGCTGCCGCCTTCCTGTCGCAAACTTTCTATCCTCTCTCTCAGGACCTCCAAACTGCCTCATGATGGAGTAATGGAAGAATGAAGATCTGGCATAGCAGAGAACTTACAGACTTCAAGTATTCCTGCTGATGGTCCAAAATCCTGCCATATATATTGTTAAATAGTTTGAGTATAACTGCTTGTGTAGGAATGGAAACACTCATTTTACAAGTATTTGTTGAGCACCTACGAAATAATAGATAATCTCCTAGGCCCTAGGAATGCTAGCCCTAAATGAAATAACCAAAACGTTTATACTGTAAAGAAGTTGACAGATTCTGGTTGTTTTAGAAATAAAGTCATCAGGACTTGCCAATGAATTTGACGTGGGGAAAAGAAAAGGAGAGAAATCCTTCCAGGTTTGTTCCTCAGGCAACTGGTAGATGATGGTGCTGTTTATTTAGATGGGGAAAGTGAGAAGGACAAGGTTTAAGAAGAAAAACTGTTTCTCATGCTTCAGAGCAGACCTAAATTCACAGAACATATACGGAAAGACCAATGGGAAATCTTTGAAAAGAACATTCGAGCACTTATCCAGCTATGTTCCAATTCTTCATCTGTAAACCTGGAACACTAACATCTACCACGCATACATACTTCAGAGGGTTGTGATAATGATCCAACGTGTTAAAAGACATGAAGGTTTTTATTTTCTCCAGAAAACTGTGGATCACTATCACTAAAACATCATTAAGAACTTCACACAGATTTCTGAGAATCACCATTCTTGGTTTTTCCATTCTCTCCCCAGATAGGAATGTAGGAGACAGGAGACTCCAAGGATGGGTGTAGAAGAGCTGGAACGCTGGTAGGTAAGACCAGCAATTAAAAGCTCCTAAAAGTTAAGAGATGGTCTGTATATTAATTTTTACCACTTCAGGGGTGGTTTCTCAATGAATCATTTTCTTATAATAATGAAAAACTCTACAGATTTTGATCTCATTTTATATTGGATAAATAACATTCATTGCAATTAAACACTCTTATCTGATGTAGTTATAAAAATCAAGATGAGGAAAGAAAGAAGTAATGTAATTCACACGCTTCATTCATGCTTTGTACATTTTACATCTGCATCAGTAAGACATGGATCACCTATGCGCTACTTACCTTCCAGAGTTGTGGAAGGAATCAAACGAAATAGTGCATGTGAGTATGCTCTTCAAATGTTTGTTGTTACTAGACCAACAGGACATATAGTATATAGTGGAAAAACTATTTGCAGGCTACAAAGAGTTGGTTATTTGTTTTATATCTTCTTACCTCACCCCATGGAAACCACAGCATCTTGTATTTATTCCAAAGCATTTACTATCCTTCACTGGATTAAATGAATTATTATTGAAGACAGCAGATGACAAGAATATCATGTGTCTAATTTACTGTACCTAGAGGTTTAAGTTCAAAGCTTTGGCACAATTCCTAAGGTACTCTGCACCCTCCACACCAAACCAAACAGCCCTTAAAAATTTCAGTAGTTCAAATTCTCTGCCAGTATTTCTCAGCTGCTTCTTTTTCCCTCTCTCAGGAAATGAATAACATACCTTTCTGAAGCTTAAAAAAAATTAGATAATATGGTATCGTAGTGCTTAAAAACACAAAAATTGGAGTCAGTCTACAAGGGGTTGGAAACCTAGTTATGTGACTGACCTTGGACAAATTATTTAAGCATTTTCATGCCCATGCAAGATGGGAAAATTGATAATACCCCTCTCTAGGATTGTCAAGAGGAATAAATAAGTTGTTAGATGCAAACTTCTTAGAACAGTGTTTGGCCATAGTATGAATTCAATGAATCTTAGATATTATTATGTCCTCAGAATATGACATGGCATCTACAATAGCAAAAGAGAAAAAAAAAAAAGAAATTGGGGTAGAAATATCCATGTAACCATATCTTAATACTAGTGTGTAGAAAAATACTATAAAGGATCTTTTTGTCACTAAATCAATCAAGATCTAGAGCTTGATTAGAGAGCTGATGTATAAAACCCATCGATGAAACAAACATTGTGAGATGTGCACCGTGTACCAGGCACCGTGATCACGCAGGGAGTATAAATGCAAACATATGCACACCCTTCCTCAAGTAATTCACACTGTGGTGAGAAGATCTGATTAAAAGTGAGTGAGGACATCATTTGTTGATGCCCACCTAGCTCCCTAGTTCCAAACTTCTGTATATAACAACACAATGTGAAAGGTGCTAGAACAGAGAGAAGCACAGAGTATACTGTTGTGGAATTGTGAGCAGGTGGTATAGCTGGGGGGAGCCTTTGTACAGGGCCCTGAAAAAAGGAGGGGCTTGAAACTGACTTGTGATAGCAGACAAAATAGATCAGAAAGCACTTCTAAGAAGATATGATGCTAGGTCCGAGTCAAAGGTTAAGAAGGAGCTAACTAGGTAGACAGAATTGGGGAGGAAGGGATAGGTATTTTCAGGTGCATAAAGTAGATACGTGGAAGCATGAGATAGCACGACCTAATCTGGGAATTTGTGTAATTAAATATGGCCAAAATGAAGAGTGTTTCTGGTGGCATTGAAGGAGTTGAGAATGGAGAGTTTGTCAAGGGTCAAACCTTACAGGGTGCGGTGTATGAGGCTTGGAAGTGCGATTTTGGTGCTGAAGCTAATGGCATGGCTTTGAAGGGTTTGAACAAAGGAGCATCAAAATCAGATGTGTTTTCAAAATATCTGACTGACAACATCCCCATCTCACCCCCAGCATTCCTATTCCTTTGTCCTCCATGGCGCTTATCACCACCTGACATATTATTTGATTTGTGGGTTGTCAGTCTCCCCCTGCCATAATGTAAGCTCCATAAGGACAGATAGATAAGTTCCTGTCTTGCCCTAAACATTCATTAAATAAATAGCAGATGGAGCAAACTTCATACAACTTCTCACTTTCAGACTCATGCATTTATTTTGTTGTCTTTTCTTTGAGAACCTCTTTTGGTGGAGTAGCCAACATCCTATACAAATGAGGATTAAAAAATTTAATAAAGATTCTCCTTGTGCTTCCTTTCAGTTGGCATGAAGGAAAGCCACTTAAACACTAGTGATCAATTCTGACTTCTTTTTCAATTAAAGAGGCTTAGCATCTAGAATTATGCAAAATAGATGTCCAAGTCCAAGTGCTTTTATAAACAGGTAGAAATAGCACAATAAAATAGCTTTATTTGACAACATTTTATTCACCACCCAAAAATAATACTTATGAAAGCTTATCTTTTCTATGAATATTTTTTTAGTTTAATGAGTTCAGGAAGAAATGTAACACAATGAATACTAAATTAGTACATCTTACAGTAAGAGTGTTTTAATGGTCTATAACTTTAATTCCTTAAATTTATATTAAACTCTTTAAAACAGATGAATATTTGCATATTCAAATAATTAGTTAATTATACTTAGTAAAGTGTTAACCTGGGCAATTCAGGGGGTCCAACCAAAACCCACCAAGTTTTCCAGAATTAGGCATGCTCTCACTTGTTTCATCAATGTTTTCTTGCCAGTTGGGAAACAATTAGTTGGGTTTCACTGTGTATCATGGGTCCGAGCTGCATTGGGACCTTTATTTACTTCCTGCCTGTGATCACCACTCTTATCTCCTGACTCATTTTGAGTTGGAAAGTTCCATGCTTGATTCTGTCAACCCACATCCTGCTGTCTAAAAACACAGGATGTAGTTTTCTCTTGCCGTCTCAGAGCATTTTATTCTGCTCACGTCTCTCACTCTTTGATGGCTTCCAAGACCCTCTCTTTGGTTGTATCCTTTGAAAGAATACATCTGGGCCCTCCCTGAACAGCCACGTTGACTGATCCTGGTGTCCATTGTACCTGTACCTACTAGGTTTCATTTTCCCAAGTCAAAATTTGGTAAACCACAGTGAGCTGTTCTCCATCATCAGTTCAAAGCAATCCCCTATTAGTTATTGCTGTCATTGGCTTAATATTTAGGGAGGTACATGGGCTTCTATTCCTTGGGAAATATCTTGGCTGCAATGTGATCTTCAGAGTTTAAAATTCAATCCATTGTTTACTGTGACTCAGAAGCAATTACTATTCCCACCCAAAAGAAAACTCTTCTGAAATAACTATCCTTTAAAAAAAAAAACAAATTTAGGAAAAGTTCTTATTTTTAAAAGCCAAACATTTAAACATTATTACTGAAGGACTTTAAAACATATTATATGTCTTAAATGTTGAATGAGATAATTAAGTGCTTAAATTCCATCCTGCAAACTAAAAATGATGAAAGAAAAAAAAAAAAGAAAAAGAAGAGAAAAGAGAAAAGAGAAAAAGGAAAAGATTAGGGTTAAAAGTAGAATTCCAAAAAATAAATGAAGAGTGCTTTGTATCTTAAACGATATTAAATGGCTGTGCTGATGTCACCTTTTGAAATGTCAGGAACTGTGAAAAGTCTGACACGTTTACTTGTAAATTAACGGGTTAGTGGGTCACAGTTTTGCATATGCTGTCAGAAGACATGAGACTCCTGGGTCAAAGACAAAAGACTTCATTACTCAGAGCACAGCAGGTAGCATGAATCTCATGTTCATGTTAGTTCACCTTTTGCCCTAAGTCCCATGGGAGTGATGTAGGTGGGTCTAGGTGGGTGCTGCATGCATAGTAAGCGTGTATCACAACTGAGGAATTCTAAGCCTAGGAAAACCCCAGAATTATAAGGAGTTGCTAACAAGTCTACCCAACCTTTTCTAGAGGGAGCTCTTATCTTTATTATCCTAGTTAGAAAACAAATCTGCCCTCTATTCCAAAAGGATGTCTCTTTGTTCATGGCAAATTGCCTTGAAAAGATAGTATGGAACAAAAGCTGTCACAAGACTTGTAGAAATGCCATGGAGAGTTGACCTGAACAATATCCATCCCTTAATGTAGTCTTTAAAAATATGAACATTTTTAAGGACTATCACTCAACTCTATAAAACATATTGCAGAGTTCAGCAACAAACACAACCACTATTAATTCAACAAATATTTTGACCTCATAACCAGCAAATAGTCATTATCAGCAATAAAAAGTTTGACATGTTAAGCACTGTTTTGCATGTGCCACAATGTAAATTTGTTCCATAAGACAAGATGTTCAAGTAGTTTATATGATCTTACATCAAGGTAAAGCATTCCTATGGATGGATATAAAGTAAATAAATAATAATGACAATAGTGAAGATTTTACAATTATATAAATTTCTAGGAGTCAGTGTTTTTTTTATCTTTATACAGGAAACTGAAGGGAAAAACGATTACATTAAAAATGTAAAACAGAATATGTAATGACTGTCTTATACCTTTCCTTTTTCCTTATAATTCAAATACCATCTGCTTGCTCCTCACTCTTAGCTACCTATTCTCTTATTTCACAGAGAAAATAGAACCAATGACAAGAAAATTATCTCATTTACAGCCACCAAATTTACCAACCTACTTATCCATGCCCGTCCTCTTTGTCTTCCCTCCTGTTAAACTGAATTAACTCCTCCTTTTTTTCTTCTAAGACTATTTTTCACCCCGGATTTTTCCTCTTCCAGCTTCTTCAGAGATTTTTTTTCTTGCAATTTTCCCCTTTCTCTATCCTGTACCATGAATACACTTCTTGCTATTGGCTTATTCTTATCAGCATGTGAAACATGCTTCAAAAAACTCTTAAGAAAAACCTCCCTGGACCTCATGTCCTCCTTCAGTTGTCTCCCTATTCCCCCACTTCCTCAAAAGAGGTGCCTAAGTAGTCTTTGTCTCCACTTCCTCACTTTCCTGTCGCCTCAGCCAATCATCCTTTCCTCCCCACCACTCCACTGAGACAGTTATTGTCTAGGTCAACATTTGTAGGTACCATATAGATACAATTTCAATTCATGATGCTAGATTAATAATAAGTAGACAAAATTCTACTTAAAAACACAACAGGGCTTCCCTGGTGGCGCAGTGGTTGAGAGGCTGCCTGCCAATGCAGGGGACACGGGTTCGAGTCCTGGTCTGGGAAGATCCCACATGCCGCGGAGCAACTAGGCCCGTGAGCCACAATTGCTGAGCCTGCGCGTCTGGAGCCTGTGCTCCGCAACAAGAGAGGCCGCGATAGTGAGAGGCCCGTGCACCGCGATGAAGAGTGGCCCCCACTTGCCGCAACTAGAGAAAGCCCTCGCACAGAAACGAAGACCCAACACAGCCATAGATAAATAAATTAATTAAATAAATTTTTTTAAAAAACCACAACAATCAGCTGCCTAATTTGTGAAATGCAAACAATATCTGTCTTCCCTACCTCACAGGGTTGCTGTGAATCAAACGACATAACGCAAGTGAATATTTCTGTAAGTCACAATGCGTCACACAGGTACGTATGATTGTTTAGGCTATGAATCAAAGGCATGGTTTTTAGTAGTTTTTATCTAGCCTTAGTGAAACTCAAAGAACTAGAATATAGTAGATTGTCCACAGTCATTTGTTGAACAAATAAATGCATGAACAAATGAATAAATGAAAATGCTTGGTTTGGTGGAGACTCTGGCTGGAAATGAGTGGAAGCACCCAGCTAGAGTGGTACTAAAGGACAGAGCAGGTCTAGAAAATATAAGCAGAAAAGTCATTCCTGGAAGAAAAATATATATATATGTTCATATATATATATATGGATCACTTTGCTGTACACCAGAAACGAACACAACATTGTAAAACAAGTATACTTCAATAAAAGGAAAATCATTCCTTCCATAATGACATGCAGAATCCCATCTTCCACCAAAATTATCTAAGAGCTTGAAAAACTATTAAGGCTTCATTTTGTTCAAGAAGTTATCTGACCTTTCAAAGGATCCTTCTTGTCTAAGTTTGTGTTTAGCTGAGGAGCTATCTCATACAGCCACACACAAATAAAGAAAACAAATATATACATATAAAGCATGCCTTTTCTGCTTAGCCAAGACTCAAACATCAAGACTAATCAACACCATCAATTAAAATGTAAAATGTGACAAATGATAAAAATATATATTTTTTATCATCTGGAGAACCATTGCTTTAGGATACAGTTAAAATAAGCTAATGAAGACATTGAGACCCTGAGCTAGATAAACAAGAGCCAACTTTGCAAAGTAACACTTAAATTATGATGGTCTCCTCTCTAGAAAATGTTTAAATTTTGGCGACCCAGGTTATGATTTCTCCCAGATTTTGAAAGCTTTTCCACACAGTCTAATGAGGAACTTTGAGGCATGACATCAATATTAAATCAAAAATAAATGTGCTGTTTTCAGATATTTCCTTCGGGGTTGGCCGAAATCATTCTACCATGTAACAGTTTATGGGGGAAAGCAAGAAAGCTTGACTTACGTACAACGCTGCCACCAGAGTAAACAGTGCCTCAAACCAAGGAAATTTAAAGCACATGCCTTATTGTCAGGTTTAACTTGCTTTACAAACCTGAACAGCCATCCCTGTTATAAAAACCCATTTCTGCTTTGATAACTAACATTTAATCATAAAAACGAAATAAATATATTTGTGCACATAAACATATGGTAATTATAATTTTTGCCAAAGAACTCAACTTTCCAATGTCCCATATGGGAAATCATTGAGGAAGTGATGATCATGACAGAGAACCATCGTAGAGAAATGTTAACAAAGCAGTATCAGTAAAGAACTAAGACACATGCTACTTTCTAGACTAGAGATACACATATATGGACCTGAAATATAAGGTGATATTGTTTTGTCAACATATTTGTTCTTTCTACATATCTTATATACTGCCCTCCTAACTTATACTGTACAAATCTTTGGCTGAATACAGACTTGGAGCATCAAGGAGACTTGGATTCAAATCTTAAATCTGTCACTTGTTAAAAGACATGTTCTCTCGCAGGAATGTTTTGAAGATGACGTCTGGCATTCTTGGAACTCCTGCCACCCAATCTCTTGGTTCTGACTTTATCCTATCAGGGTGCTATCAAGTTGAATGGCTGTTGGTGGTGTAATTGTCTTTGGCCATTAGGCTGTAAGCTGTGTAAGGGCAGGAAACCTGTCTATCTTGCGCAACACCATGTCCTCAACATCTGTATAATCCCTGGCTCTTTCTAGCCACTTACTTGTTGAATGAATTAATGGATGAATGAGTGACACATAGCACTGCTTCTCAGCCTTTTCATTCCTTCCAAGCCCACTTAAAATCATCTTTACATGAATTTTTTTCTATACTGACATTTCCACTGTATTTTATTGTTCCAAATTACTTGGAGCTCGTTCTTGGATTATCGATTTGGACCCTTGGTCCTATCCATGTTAATCATCCTACTTGAGTAGGAAAATCAGGTTTTATAAACTTATTTCCTATTGACCTTGAAAATAAGGAGCAGAGCATTTAAAATGACATGCAAAAAAAAAAATCATTTCACTAGCAAGTCAGGAAAAAAAACTGAAAAAAGATAGTATTTTACTCCCAGACATTTTCAAAGTTCTTCTTCTTGAATTTAATGTCAATCTCCAGTGTTGCTGAGGATGTGAAGAAATAACATCTTGATCCACCCTGGACGGAGTCCGTGAGTGTGATAATTATGGTAAGCAACTCTGTAATCTCTACTAAAAGCCTTACCAATGTTCACCCTCTTTACCCAGCAATGTCACTTCCTTGAATTATCCTAAGAAAATAATCAGAGATGCACCAAAGACTTCTGTGTGGGGATGTTATATGTAAGAGTGTTAATTGAAAATAAAGTAAAAGTATAATAACATGGGGGGGTTGACTTAGTACAATGGAATGCCAGGCATTTATCAAAATTCATGTTACAGAGGGATAATTATACCCGAAAATTATCAAAGAGAACAAAAATCACAAAGAAACAGGTTAAGTGAAAATTACCCTAATTATAAATATACATTTGTATAGAAATGTACATATTTTAAATAATATATTTATATTTTATGCATTATTCATACATATGTATATAAAAAGACTAGAATAAAATATACTATACGTTAGATTTTATGAGGTTATGCTGCAGTAACAAATAATCCTAAAATTTAGTGGCATAACAATAAAGGTGGGACTTCCCTGGTGGTCCAGTGGTTAAGACTTAGCCTTCCAGTGCAGGGGGTGCAGGTTCGATGCCTGGTCAGGGAGCTAAGATCCCACATGCCTCGCAGCCAAAAAACCAAAACATAAAACAGAAGCAATATTGTAACAAATTCAATAAAGACTAAAAATAAGGTCTACATTAAAAAAAAAATTTTTTTAAACAATAAAGGTTAAATTTCATGCCAGCAGAGAGTCACTATAGCTCTCCTTCATGTGTCCTCTTTGTCCTACTATTTATTCTTAAAGAACATCCCTTCTTTAGTACTTTGTTTTTCTCGTGGCAGAGAGAAAAGGGCCAAGGAGAAACCATGTGATAATTTTAAAGATTGTACCTAGAAGTAGCTCATATTTCATCAGCCAAAACAAGCCCTATGGACAAGACTGGCTTCACTGAGGCCAGAGGAATAATGTCTCTCAAAGACCCTGCACATCACATGGGAAAGCAGTGAACGTTAGAAAAAATATATAATTTACCACAATAACCATTGTCTCCTGGTGGTGATAATAGGGCTAATTTTTGTTTTCTTCTTCATACTCCTATATATGGTTTTTTTTTTTCAAAAACGGACTCATGTGTTACTTTTAAAAGCAGAAAATAAGTCACACACAGAAAGAAATCTGTTGTATCATACCACCTCCCACTTCACTGCCTCCTGATTGAGTTATATACCGTCATCTGTGGTCAAGTGAGTTCTGATGTATTATTGGCTATGGGTGTTGATCTGGTTGGTCTGCCATTCTTTCTCAATGAGTCATATGTAGACTTCCTTTCAACACATTATGGCCCTATAAAATATATCTATAAACAATATCAATTACATTACTGATGAGTGACTATTGGTATGGTATGTAACCCAGTGGTCCTCAACCAGAAACAATCCTGCCCCCCAGAGGATATTTGGCAACGTCAGAAGACATTTTTGGTTGCCACAACTTGGTGGGGTCAGGGGGAGGGTGGTCTTCTGGCATCTAGTGGGTAGTGGCGAGGGATGTTGCTAAGGGAAGTCCCCTTCACCCCCCCAAAAAATTATCTGGCTCAAAATGTTAATAAGTACCAAGATTGAGAAACCTTGTGATTCCATGATTCATACTTAAAAGGAGGACTGGGAACCTTGCAAGTGCTTTGATATGTAAGTCTTACAGCTCAGCCTTCAGACATGGATGGTGGTTTCTTATGGGTTGACAATCACATAAATGTAATCTATGATTGATGATAGTGTTGTGAATCAGGTTTATTGACCAATCAACATACACATTCATGTATCTTACCATCAGAACTTATGGTCTAAATTAATATTTACAATAACTTCAAAATAATGTCTGGGTGATGACTGTGAGCCTGAGTCTTGGGAGAAATTGTTCTGGTATTTTGCACAGGAAATTGTTGCTGACTTGAGGAGGAGTATTTGGAAAAAAAGCAAGGAATGTTGTGATGGTTTGTCAGTCATGAGTAACTTCAACTCCTACAGTTATTACCATCATTTGTGTACATGTCTGTCACTTTACCTTCATCTGTTATGTATTTGGGAGATGAAGGAGAACAAGAGTGACATCACCACAATATTCAGAAATATCTTATAACATTTGTCTTACATATTCTGTTGTCAAGGGTTATTAATTGACTACAATCTTTTTTTGGGGGGGGGGCGGGACTTAAAAAACTGTTTATTGCTCTGTGACTTCTTCTGGAAGCTGTTAACAAGACCCATGACAGCCAAGGGCCAGGTGTGCATCTAGATCAGCTAGATTCACGTGTCCACCTCCTGATCCACACAAACTTGGCACTCAGGGGCCCTGTGCAGTCAAAAGCAGGCTTCCTGGCAAATTGGTTAAATCCCAACAAGGAGAAATGATGTTGCAGATCATTTCCACCTCCCCAAATCCCATGTTCTAGATAATAAAGGAAAACGCCACAAGTACTGCTCCAAAATAAAACCAGCCCCGGTCCCTTATGTCTAACAGAGGAGCCAGGAGCACCGAGGCTCTGCAGAAGCCAGGAACCCAGCACCAGAAGGCACCCGTCCCTCCCTCACTGTTCTGTGACCTCCCCAAAGGAGTCCCCAGCCCCAAGGGTGCACTCCGGCCACACTGCAGGAAGACCAAGGCAGGGAGCCAAGGCTAAGGGAGCCCAGGGTTTCCAGTCAGAGCTGTAGTTGGTCCTGCTGGGTATGGCGGAGCCCCAGCAGCTGTGGCCCTCACAGACTCTTCTGGAAGACCCGGTGCAGGCTCTGGGCCAGGACGTCAGTCTCCTGATAGCCCTCACAGCTTTGCTGCCAGCTCTCTGGCACCTGTTCCATGCCATAGTAGGCGCCAGCAATGGCCCCAGCCATGGTGGCAATGGTGTCTGTGTCCCCACCAAGTGAGATGGAATAGATGAGAGTCCTTTGGAGGCTGTTGAAGGCAGAGGGGATCTCGGGGTCGGGCTCCATGCAGCGCAGGAAGCAATAGATGGCGGTGGGCACAGATTCAAAGGCAGCGATGCCATTCCCTAGCTGGGACACCACCTCCTCTCTGGTCACTGAGCTCTGCTCTAGAAGCTCCCCAGTCTTCTTCAGTTGGCTGGAGTACGACGCTCCTCCATGCCCAACTCCCGGGCATCTGACGCGGACTGGGCATCACTCTCCAGCTCCTCCATGTGGCCCAGGAGTTGTTCAAGGGAGTGCTCACTGGACGACTCACCCTGCAAAGCCAGGTGCACGGCCAGGGCCTGCAGGATGGCACCCTTGTAACCCAGGGAGGAGGCGTGCGGCAGCTGGGCCGAGAGCCGGGCAAGCTTCTGCACATCCTGGACGCTGCTATAGGCCAGGGAGATGCCGGCCCCCCGCACGGCGCCCCCGTTGCCGTAGGAGCCTTTGCCATTAAACTGGGCCGGGACGGCTCAAAGCCATCACGGCACTTGGGGCTCAGGGGCTTCCTGAAGACGGTGATCACTCCAGCACCATAACCCCCGTCAGGGTCTTTCTTGTGCTCCTGAGCAAATCTGTGAGCCATGTCCACCTCGTCGAAGGCCTCCTTGGCCAGCAGGCACTGCACCAGCGCCCTGGCCACGGCCGTGTCGTCGGGGTAGCACAAGTGCTTCTGGCCGCGCGCTCCCCGGCGAGCCGGGGTCCGGCTCCCGGTCCTGGGCCTGACGCAGGACTTAAGTCAGGTCGGCGCTGTCGCGCGCCTCGTCGACGGCGCGCACGCAGTAGTCCCCGAGCAGCGCGCCCGCCAGGCAGCCTCGGAAGCGGCCGAGGGAGCGGGCCGCCGCCGCCACCGCCGCCGCCGCCGCCGCCATCCGCGCGGACCAGCCGCCGTCTGACTACAATCTTGATTCTGAATTTACAACAAATGTTACACGAAGGTCTCAGGTTAAGAGATGATTTAATAGAAGGTTTCACGTATAAAATTATTTTTAAATAATTAAGATACGACCTGTGCTATCTTTATTTCATCTTGCCACATCTTTCCCTATTCCTTATCCTAGAAATGTCATCCCACCAAAACTCAGAGCCTTCTTTTTGCCATCTGCCTTATGCTAGACTTCCAAATCCTCACGAAACAGTCACTCCCTCCTCCCTAGTATGTGTATCAGCACCGCCGTCCCTGCAACACCTCCCATCACATCACAGTGTTTAAGCTTGCCTTTCAACTAAACGATGGGCTTCTAAAAACAAAGCAAAGAGACAATGCTTACATCTATCTTTGTAACCAAGAGATTTACATAATGTCCAGTTCATGGCAGGTGTCAATCAACAGTAATGTGTTAATGAATTCCCCCAGTGACCAGGTTTAATTATAGAGAGGGAAGAAGATATTAGGGCTATTTTTATATTAAGGGATGAAGGACTAGCTTTTCAAAAGAGCACATAGGCTGACTCAAAGGAATGACTATCTGGTGGTGACATTGTGCTAGGGAGACAGTAGAATAGAAGAGATATTTTGAGGCAAGAGAGGCTTCCTAGGTTCCTCAATTCATTACTCAACGGCAATGACCTACTCCAACATGACCAGGTCCTGCTGTGCTCTAAAGAAAGAAAGTACATCTAGGACATGGTCCTTGACAATGTGAGTTCTTCAAACTGAAAAATATGTTTCTTAAAATTATTGCTGATGAAATTCTAACACATGTTGCAGTCACATGGCTGAAAAAATATTTGACCACATGTTAACAATACCAGTTTGATTTAAGAAATTATTATTGATACTTTTAGCATACACCTGTAGCTATAGAACCTAATTACCAAACATAGGGTGAGAATTCTTCTAAATTTCAGTTTATTAAGTTATAGTTTTAAAAATACTATAAAATATTGATTGTCCCTTTCATTTTTTTTCAGGTCCAACATTCCTTTAACTCCCCAAAAATACATATTCTGGCAATAATTTCTATCTTTGTCCCTTGTTACTCTTAGATCTTAATGGCTACACTGTATACTTGGAGTTCTTGGTAGTATTCGATTTAGTGTTTTATTATACTCTTCCTTCTATTGATCACTAATACTTTCTTATATATGCCATATCTCCCAATGAAAGTTCCTTGAGAGGGGGTTGAGTTGCAGACAGCCATTCTTAATTTACAAATGAGTTGTATTCCCAAAGTCATACATGTTTTCAACATATATTTATTGATCACCTATTCCCATGCCAGACTCTGTGTTAAATGTAGGGAATAAACACAGCCTACTCAATCGGAAGTTGATTTTTTTTAAATTTAGAATGCATTATTCCACAGAAGCGGTACTTTTAAAGGAGGTTAGCTTCCCAGATGAACCCCACAAATCAATTTATATATCATATAGTTCTATTATTTTTATTCTTTGTTCCCAGTTCCCAATCCTATACTGCAAAAGTACTAACTTCCCAGTACTAACTTCATTCTCTCCAATAAGAATAAAATTTAAGTTGTGGCACACAAGAATATTTTCCACAAATGGCAGCAAACAAATAGTATTTCAATACTGCAATGAACAAAACAGGAGCTGAGCCTCGGCCCAGCTGCTAGGGTAGATCTCAACTACTTGAAGTCCCTGAGCACGTGACTTTCTCCTGACTGTTCCTATGGAGTCAAAAGTGTAGCCAGACTGAAGGGAAAGATCCTTACCCTGTTTGAAAGAGAGGGGTTTTTTTTGTCTCTCTGCCACTGGAAGTGACCCAGGAAGGGATAGTCCTGACTACCCCTGGCTGTTCTCTCACACCCGGGAGAGGAAACAGCCCGGATGGTCCCAGGCAGAGCGTGACAGTGCAAAGAACTCTGGCCCCAATGCCGTCTCCAAGTTAGTGAACTAGCCAGACCTGAAGTCTCACTTACTTCTGGGATTTCTAGGATGTAATATTATAATTTTCTTTTATCTGAAACCAGTTTATGTCAGGTTTGTATTACTTGCAGCCAAAACAATTCTAAACCCAGTATCAAACATTTTGGATTAGAGAACACTGTAATCTTCTATTCCTCTTATTCTAATCCTAGCAAAGAGTCCATCTATCATTTCCTAGACCTGATTTTTCTGAGGTGTACTGGACAGATATCCCTTGCTCATAGAGGAACAATTTTTTGTTATGATTACAATCCTCAGTGCCTCACTATTTTCCCAAACCAGAAAAAAAAAAAAAAATCTTCAGTTACCAAAGGAAGAAAATGGCAGGAAGCCCCAAAACAAGCTATTTTTCTTTTTCCACTTCAAATGATGCTCAAATCTTAGCCAGTTTCTTTTCAACAGTTCACCACCACCTCTAAAAATCTATGTGTGTGCTGCATTGGTAGCTGCCCTGAATTCCAAATTACCCTGCACACCCGTTCCTAATCATGGAGATCTTGATTGGAACTAAATTTGTTCTCTGTACAGAAATCACTCATGTTCCAAGAGCAGTTTCTCCTCTGGTCAAATTAGCTGTGTAAATATTACGAATAAAAATATATGTAGGGGCAAGTGGATTACAAAAAGGCATTTCCTTATAAATGATCCATGTGACCCCAAATTAGAATGTGTCTTAAAAATAGGGAGAGCCTGGGAAAGATTAGTAGACCAAAACAAATGGTGCCCATAAACTGCCCCAGACTTGTAGACCAAATTCTCAACAGTGTAAAGCTTGAAAAAAAAAAAAAAGGGAAGAAACATGGGAAAGAGGGAGAGAGGAAAGTTTTAGGTATAATACTTTTAAATCCTAAAATACAAGCTGGATTTTGAAAAACAAGGCTGAGATAGATTGGGCAGTATGTGTAGATTGAGGCTTTCTTTGGCTTTTTCCAAATTTCTGTCTTTAAGATGTTTCCATCCTATTGAAAATGATTTAATTCATCCTTTCAGAATTTTTTAAAACAAATTACGTATTTAAATTTGTATAGTACTTAGAAAGGGAATAAACAAAACACACCCAACATCTTTTATTATTATATAAAGCCTGGAGAGGTTCTGTCTTCTCCTATGAAGAGTGTGGTGCTGTCTTCTCTTATGAAGATAATCAACCACATCATACAAGGCTTAAGGGCATAAAAATACACATTTGTTACACCATAACATTCTGCTGCTTTCCTTGGGAAAATCATATTTATCCTTGAACATCACATCTTAATACAGGGGGAAAGGTCAGCAGCAGAATATTGTTACTCATTTTCTCTTGTCTCCTTCTATTATACCATTCGCTTGGAATTTGTTCATTTGATCTTCATCTGAGAAGCAGAAGTAAACAAATCTTGCTAACTGTTCAGTCTGTTTCAAAACCAGCTAGCACTGCTTATCCAGTGCTGGAATCTTAGGCAACGATGATTATACTTTGATGCCATAATATTCAGGAATCCTGTGGGCCAAAGGAAAAATATATATACCTATATAATTTTGCCAGAAAACGTTTCTTCTTGGAAAATTACCAAACATATGCCTTACTCCATTTGTATATTTTTAAAATAAAACTACTACCATGAACGGTAGTTAATGAGTGACAAGTGGTGAGTTGATTGTGGTTCAGAATGAACCATCTTATTAGAAAAAATATAGATACAAATTATACTTCAACACATACCCGAAATAGTTTCTAAATCCATACATCTAGTCCCCTGGGTTTAACTCTTATGCAAATCAATAGCTGCGTTTCTCGATTATCACATAATAAAATCATGCTAGTTCAAATTTAAATATTAATTACTGAAATATGCATCCTACAAAATTAGATACTGTTAAAAATTACTCTTCTTATGAAACTGCTTGAAAAGGAAAGGCTCTGTGTGTGTATGTGTGTTTGCTTTTCAAAAAGATGAGGTATCTATTAGATAAGTGTGAAAAGGAAAGATATTCCTTCTTGGTCATATTACATAATGTCTTCATTTTTCTTTTTATTTAAGTATTTTATTTAAACATTTAAATTCAAGTCTAAATTCATCTGCCTTCATGTCAAACGTACTACCACTCTCCCACTAATCCAATGGGTTTCCCACTAATCCCAAACAATCCCCTTCCCTCCAGACCAGTCTTTTAATTTATCCTTCCAGATGCCTCGCTCAGTTCTGCCATTCTTATTATTATGACTTTGTTCCTCCTTGTGAAAAGCTGCAACATTTAGGACCACCCCACCACCACTTCTGTTTTACTTGTCCTGATTCTTTGCATTTTAACTGCCTCTTCTTATATAAACAACTTTTTGGCAATCAAGCCTAACTGATATATCTCACATGTCTTCATTACCAAACCACACATAAAGTCATCCCTGGCAATTCAGCTCTTAATTATTCTATTCACTAACATTAGTGCTTTTTTCCTAACCACACTATAGACCTACAGAGAGCAAATAATTTGATCCTCTCATAACATAGCAACTTGAGCTCCCGTACCTTGTACATTGATTGATTTTTCATAATTATATTTTCTGAAAATTCTAGCTACAGAAACTTGTCCCACAATATACTTTAATGGAAAAAAACAAGTAGCAAAATAGGATATATATTTTAATTCGTGTTAAAAAATGGTATATTTTTACATTTCCATAGGCTGGAAAAGTTCTAGGAAGATACTAGACCCCCAAACTTCACAGTAACTACCTCTGAAGAATAAATAAGTAAGCAGGACTTTGGCAAGATGGCGAGAAGTGATGGGAGCTATAAGAGACTTTAATTTTCCTTTGAAAAAATATTATAATGTTTGTTTTTATTTTATAGAATGAAAATTATTATTTTCATAATTTCAAAACTAGCAAAAAAGGAATTAGAATTAATGGGTATTGTATTGTATGATTAACTTCCATTTTTATGAATACTCCATGTTTCTAGAGGAGCTGCTCAGCAATTCTAAATCACAAGGTCTGACCTCTCCCCCAGGAGACCTCTGGGCGTGGCAGTTCAGCCAGTTCAGCCACAGCTAATACATACGCACTGAAAAGCTCACCGGATCATAGCAAACTGTTCCCTCTTTGAAGAAAAAGTACCATATGGAGATAAATGTATTGATGATTCATAAATTTGTATAACTTCTCTGTTTGTTTGAATCAATACCTTGTAATGCAGGGGAATATAGAAATTGATCAGTGATACTTCCTTCAACTGGTAATTTTTTTTTTTTTTGCATTTCTTTTTAACTTATGTCTCATTAAATGTGTTTGTTGTTTACAGCATTGTCTTTTTGATTTCCAGCTTACTTCCTGAAGAGCAGACCCTGTGACTCAGATTTGGGTGCAGCTGGTTTATTTGGGAAAGTGAGGCCAGGAAACTTAGATGAGAAAATCAGAGACGTGAGATGGGAGAAAAGTCAGTGAAGTTTGTGCAAATAGTCAAATAACCCCAGTAGAAAACTGGGGCTCAGTTGCCCTGAAGATGCTCTGAGAAATATTTCCCTTGGGGCTGGGGAGGCTGGAAGATTTGTACAATGATTTCATGCTTTTTTTGTTTGTTCATTTTTATTTTTTTAGACTTTTTTTTTTTTTTTTGACGTGGACCATTTTTTAAAGTCTTTATTGAATTTGTTACAATACAACTTCTGTTTTATGTTCTGGTTTTTTGGCCATAAGGCATGTGGGATCTTAGCTCCCCGACCAAGGATAGACCCTCACCCCCTGCATTGGAAAGCAAAGTCTTAACCACTGGACTGCCAGGTAAGTCCATGGTAATTTTTTTTTTAACATCCTGATCGGAGTATAATTGCTTTACAATGTGTGTTAGTTTCTGCTGTATAACATAGTGAATCAGCTCTATGTATACATATATCCCAATACCCCCTCCCTCTTGCGTCTCCCTCCCACCCTCCCTATCCCACCCTTCTAGGGGGTCACAAAGCACCAAGCTAATCTCCCTGTGCTATGCAGTGGCTTCCCACTAGCTATCTATCTTACATTTGGTAGTGTATAAATGTCTATGCCACTCTCTCACTTCATCCCAGCTTACACTTCCTCCTCCCCATGTCCTCAAGTCCATTCTCTACGTCTGCGTCTTTATTCCTGTCCTGCCGCTAGGTTCATCAGAAACATTTTTTTATAGATTGCATATATATGTGTTAGCATACGGTATTTGTTTTTCTCTTTCTGACTTACTTCACTCTTTATGACAGACTCTAGGTCTAGCCACCTCACTACAAACATTCAATTTCGTTTCTTTTTATGGCTGAATAATATTCCATTGTATATATGTACCACATCTTCTTTATCCATTCATCTGTTGATGGACACCTCGGTTGCTTCCATGTCCTGGCTATTGTAAATAGTGCTGCAATGAACATTGTGGTACATGTGTCTTTTTGAATTACGATTTTCTCCCAATAGTGGGATTCCTGGGTCATATGGTAGTTCTATTTTTAGTTTTTTAAGGAACCTGCATACTGTTCTCCATAGTGACTGTATCAGTTTACATTCCCACCAAGAGTGCAAGAGGGTTCCCTTTTCTCCACACCCTCTCCAGCATTTATTGTTTGTAGATTTTTTGATGATGGCCATTCTGACCGGTATGAGGTGATACCTCATTGTAGTTTTGATTTGCATTTCTCTAATGATTAGTGATGTTGAACATTCTTTCATGTGTTTGTTGGCAATCTGTATATCTTCTTTGGAGAAATGTCTGTGTAGGTCTTTTGCCATTTTTGGATTGGGTTGTTTGTTTTTTGATATTGAGCTGCATGAGCTCCTTGTGTATTTTGGAGATTAATCCTTTGTCAGTTGCTTCATTTGCAAATATTTTCTCCCATTCTGAGGGTTGTCTTTTTGTCTTGTTTATGGTTTCCTTTGCTGTGCAAAAGCGTTTAAGTTTCATTAGGTCCCATTTGTTTATTTTTGTTTTTATTTCCTCTTCTCTAGGAGATGGGTCAAAAAGGATCTTGCTGTGATTTATGTCATAGAGCGTTCTGCCTATGTTTTCCTCTAAGAGTTTTATACTGTCTGGCCTTACATTTAGGTCTTTAATCCATTTTGAGTTTATTTTTGTGTATGGTGTTAGGAAGTGTTCTAATCTCATTCTTTTACATGTAGCTTTCCCAGCACCACCTATTGAAGAGGATGTCTTTTCTCCAATGTATATTTTTGCCTCCTTTATCAAAGATAAGGTGACCATATGTGCGTGGGTTTATCTCTGGGCTTTCTACCCTGTCCCATTGATCTATATTTCTGTTTTTGTGCCAGTATAATACTGTCTTGATTACTGTAGTTTTGTAGTATAGTCTGAAGCCAGGGAGCCTGATTCATCCAGCTCTGTTTTTCTTTCTCAAGATTGCTTTGGCTATTCAAGGTCTTTTATGTTTCCATACAAATTGTGAAATTTTTTGTTCTAGTTCTGTGAAAAATGCCATTGGTAGTTTGATAGGGATTGCACTGAATCTGTAGATTGCTTTGGCTATTCAAGGTCTTTTATGTTTCCATACAAATTGTGAAATTTTTTGTTCTAGTTCTGTGAAAAATGCCATTGGTAGTTTGATAGGGATTGCACTGAATCTGTAGATTGCTTTGGGTAGTATAGTCATTTTCACAATGTTAATTCTTCCAATCTAAAACATGGTATATCTCTCCAGCTGTTTGTATCATCTTTAATTCTTTCATCAGTGTCTTATAGTTTTCTGCATACAGGTCTTTTGTCTCCTTAGGTAGGTTTACTCCTAAGTATTTTATTCTTTTTGTTGTAGTAGTAAATGGGAATGTTTCCTTAATTTCTCTTTCAGATTTTTCATCATTAGTGTATAGGAATGCAAGAGATTTCTGTGCATTAATTTTGTATCCTGCTACTTTACCAAATTCATTGATTAGCTCTAGCAGTTTTCTGGTAGCATCTTTAGGATTCTCTATGTATAGTATCGTGTCATCTGCAAACAGTGACAGTTTTACTTCTTCTTTGCTGATTTGGATTCCTTTTATTTCTTCTTCTTCTCTGATTGTTGTGGCTAAAACTTCCAAATCTATGTTGAATAATGGTGGTGAGAGTGGGCATCCGTGTCTTGTTCCTGATTTTAGAGGAAATGGTTTCAATTTTTCACCATTGAGAATGATGTTGGCTGTGGGTTTATCATATATGGCCTTTATTATGTTGAGGTAAGTTCCCTCTACGCCTACTTTCTGGAGAGTTTTTATCATAAATGGTGTTGAATTTTGTTGAAAGCTTTTTCTGCATCTATTGAGATTATCCCATGGTTTTTAACCTTCAATTTTTTAATATGGTGTATCACATTGATTGATTTGTGAATATTGAAGAATCCTTGCGTTCCTGGGATAAACCCCACTTGATCATGGTGTATGATCCTTTTAATATGCTGTAGGATTCTGTTTGCTCATATTTTTTGAGGATTTTTGCATCTATGTTCAACAGTGATATTGGCCTGTCACTCTCTTTTCTTGTGACATCTTTGTCTGGTTTTGGTATCAGGGTGATGGTGGCCTCGTAGAAGGAGTTTGGGAGTGTTCCTCCCTCTGTTATATTTTGGAAGAGTTTGAGAAAGATAGGTGTTAGCTCTTCTCTAAATGTTTGATAGAATTCGCCTGTGAAATCATCTGGTCCTGGGCTTTTGTTTGTTGGAAGATTTTTAATCACAGTTTCAACTTCATTACTTGTGATTGGTCTGTTCATATTTTCTATTTCTTCCTGGTTCAGTCTTGGAAGGTTGTGCTTTTCTAAGAATTTGTCCATTTCTTCCAGGTTGTCCATTTTATTGGCATATAGTTGCTTGTAGTAATCCCTCATGATTCTTTGTATTTCTGCGGGGTCAGTTGTTACTTCTCCTTTTTCATTTGTAATTCTGTTGATTTGAGTCTTCTCCCTTTTTTTCTTGATGAGTCTGGCTAGCGGTTTATCAATTTTGTTTATCTTCTCAAAGAACCAGCTTTTAGTTTTATTGATCTTTGCTATTGTTTCCTTCATTTCTTTTTCATTTATTTCTGATCTCATCTTTATGATTTCTTTCCTTCTGTTAACTTTGGGGTTATTTTGTTCTTCTTTCTCTAATTGCTTTAGGTGTAAGTTTAGGTTGTTTATTTGATATTTTTCTTGTTTCTTGAGGTAGGATTGTATTGCTATAAACTTCCCTAAGTGGTATTTTTTTATACCATAGCCTGGAACAATTCCTTCTGAGAGATCAGGCCTATGAATAATCATTCTGCATGAGAGAATGTTTGACTCAGTACCATCGTCATAGGGTAATTTTAGGTTTGTTCTAGGGCAGCGGTTCTCCAACTTTTTTATCGAGCATCAGAATCACCGGCAGGCCTTACTAAAAAGATTATTGGCCCCTCCCCCAGAGTTTGTATTGTCATAAATGAATCTGCATTTCTTACAAGTCCACAGGTGATGGTGATGCTGAGGCTGCTGGTCCAGGACCACTATTCCGTGGGTACTGAGGTTAATTTTTGTCCCTAATTTTTCAAGTCTTTTGTTCTTTATTTTTCAAAGTCCAGTCTTTCCCAATTTAAAGCCTATGCCTTTTTGATTCAAATGAAATTGATATAAAGTAAATCAGCCAATTAAAATTTCAATACTACAGTAGAATCTCTGGAGCCTGGTAGTCCCTGGGATTTATTTTCTTTCTTTACTTTGATAAATTTCTCTGCCTTAGCACAACAGAATTTCTAAATTACCATTTACCTCCTCAGTACCTCCAATTTCCTACTAATTAACCAAAAGCAAAAATCCTTGAAATCATATGAGTAGGTTAAAAAAGGAAAAAACAAAATCTCCTAAAAAAAAAAAATCATCATCATCACCATTCTCATCTACCTGGAAGCATAGATATCTCTCATGAATGGAAATGCCAAAACCCAGACAATTTTCCCCGCAGCATTTAAAGACTTTGGCATGTTTCATGATCAGTGATACAACAGTTTTATTTCAAATGAATTGGAGCTCATTTGTTTGATGAAATAATTGGCAGCAACATGAAAGTTGCATATTCTTGCTACGATCTTTAGAAGATTTTGTTTACTTGAATATTTGTTGAGCTAGCACTCATAAGATGCCTCCTGTCCGTAAGATAGAAATATACGAGTTGCTCAGGAGGACAGCCTTCCCTGGCCTAGGCTTAACAGAAATATCTCTTTGGGGACTCATAAAGAAGACACTGATAAACAACACACTTAAGAACATTGATTCAATAAAAACTACAGGGACTTCCCTGGTGGCACAATAGGTAAGAATCTGCCTGCCAATGCAAAGGACACAGGTTCGAGCCCTGGTCCAAGAAGATCCCACATGCCTTGGAGCAACTAACCCTGTGTGCCACAACTACTGAAGCCCGCGTGCCTAGAGCAAGTGTTCCACAACAAGAGAAGCCACCGCAATGAGAAGTCTGCGCACCGCAACGAAGAGTAGCCCCCGCTCACCGCAACCAGAGAAAGCCCACGCAGAGCAACAAAGACCCAATGCAGCCAAAGATAAAATAAAAAAAAAAATTTTTAATTAAAAAAAAAAAAAAGACTACAATCATTTCCTATGAATGCTTCTCCTCACCTACCTCAGCGCTTACTGAGGGCATGATGCCAAATGCAGTTCAGTAAATTCCACTGGGTGACAAAACAGTTTGGTAAAGTATACAACTGTCTGGTAGACTGGCAAATGTTAGAAAAATTGAAGACATGGATAAAATGCATATCCTTTGGGTGTTATTCTCCAAATATTATTTCTTGAGACAAAAATCTATGATAAGAATTGGGCAGCTGGAGAGGAAGAGGGGAGGCAGCGATAAACGCGGCGAGAGGCTAGGGGTGTGCACCTTCCTGCCGGTGCTGCTGCCCTGGTGGTGGGTGTTGTTGTCACTGTCGTGGGAGGTGTTGCAGTAGGCGGCAGCTTGGAGTGAGAGAAGAAGTGATTTATTCCTCGACTCCTCATCACGGTGCAAATGAGCAGGCAGCCCTGGCCTGGTTTGGAGCCACCCTCGGTCTTTTGGCGCCAGCTGTGTGTACTCTCCACGGGAGAATTGTTAAGTTCAAAGCCTGCCGGATAGGGCTCCAGCTGATTAAATGGCGGATTTTCTGTTGACCTACACGCTAAGCCCAGGTCCACTCCTGGGAAAAGCTTTTGCCAGGTAAAACTCATGAACGGCAAGGTACCTAAAAGGGCATCCTGCATGGACTGTCCAGGGGCAATTTCAACCTCTTTGTATTGACCTTTACAGAGATGCCTGAAGACCTGCTCCACACACATTTAAATACCACCATATATATTCTGAGAAACATAAAGAGGAAAGAAAGAAATGCCATATTCTGCCATTGTTTACGTATACTCTTAAACAATTTGTGTGTTGTGGAGTACAGAGGTGGGAGCATGTCCAAAAAGGACTATGTGTCTTTGTAAATAGAATATAAATGGATCCAGAAATGTCTGTGAAGAGGGCCCAAGAACACAGTACTTCCAAATAGTGCATCCTAAAAACAAAATTTTTGCTACCTTCTCAATCCTTCCCTCTCAGCCACGTGGCTCCAAACAGGAAAATGTATTTTCAATAAGTAGGGGTGTGTGGTTATCAAGAATGCCAACCAAGGGAATTCCCTGGCGGTCCAGTCATTAGGACTCCACGCTTCCACTGCAGGGGCCACGGGTTCGATCCCTGGTCCAGGAACTAAGATGCCATGTGGTGCAGCCAGAAAAATAATAATAATAAAATAAAACTTCATTTAAAAGAATGCCAACCTGGGGCTTCCCTGGTGGCGCAGTGGTTGAGAGTCTGCCTGCCAATGCAGGGGACACGGGTTCGAACCCGGGTCTGGGAAGATCCCACATGCCGCGGAGCGGCTGGGCCCGTGAGCCACAATTACTGAGCCTGCGCGTCTGGAGCCTGTGCTCCGCAAAGAGAGGCCGCGATAGTGAGAGGCCCGCGCACTGCAATGAAGAGTGGCCCCCCGCTTGCCACAACTGGAGAAAGCCCTCGCACAGAAACGAAGACCCAACACAGCCATAAAAATAAATAAATTTAAAAAGAAATTTAAAAAAAAAAAAAAAAAAGAATGCCAACCTAGTCCTTTTATTGGCACGTAAACAGAGGACTCAAATGCCCAACCCGATTGTTGGTGTCTTAAATATTCCTTTTCCTTTGGGACAGCTAACTGAAGAGTTTCTTTAGGGTCTGATTTTCTTTCCAATTTCTACTTAATAGCTACCCTTTTTTTCTAAGATAATAAAGAAATAGGAATTTCTTAATTTTTTATTTGGGGAATTTAAAAACCTAATTTGAGTTTGACAACTTTCAATCGGATTAACACTGTAGTCCAGAAAAAGAGAGAGAGAGAGAGAAAGAAAGAACAAGAAGGAAAGAAAGAAAGAAAGAAAGAAAGAAAGAAAGAAAGAAAGAAAGAAAGAAAGAAAGAAAGAAAGAAAGAAAGAAAGGTCAAACAACTTATTGCTCTGGAAAGATCAAAGTAAGAATAGATTTTTGTCTCTTTAAATTGTGTTCCTATGAGTACTATTTTTGGTTGAGATGAAATATAGACATTTATTGTTCACACTATTTAGACATGGAAAGTAGACACCAAATTGAGTTTTTAAATGATATTATAAAACTCTGTGCAGAGAAAGTCAAACATGTTAAATTTTGAGTTGACGTATCATGTCAGTCCCACTGTATATTGTGTGGTAAAAACATCAAGCAAGATAATAGAACATTTAGTATTCAATTATCCATTTTATGAAGCTTATATCTCTTAAACATTTCAAATAAAATATTGTTAACTAGAAATTCTGTTTAAGCAGCATACATTTCTGGAAGTTAGGAAATTTAACCCATTCTTATTTGCATCTTACACAAACCTGGCACAAAACCCAAACTTTAGAGCCAAACTGCCTATGATTTATTCCTGTCTATGCCATTCTCTTGTTGTTGGAGCAAACGAGCTGAGTTCTTTATGCCTCAGTTTCCTCCGTAATAGGTAAAGATAATTTTAGTGACTACCTAACAGATCAGTCAGTGGGAGAATTAAATGTGTTAACTCATGGAAAGATATTAGCACAATGTCTAGCACATGCTCAAAATTTTCTTAAAGTAGTACTTTCTTATTTCAAAATAGTAGCACTTTATGAAATGTATATTCCTTAGACTCTGTATCTTTTTTTAATACACTTTGTCTGAATGCTTTTTTAACCCCACAATCTTCTTATTTGCTCACAAATTTTTATTATGCCTAATACTGTAATACTTAGACCAGATGAAAAAATAATTTATGAAAAATCAGGAGTCTTAGTTTACTGATAGCAAATTTGCATTTCCCAGAGGACTTGACCTTAGTTCTTGGGTCCTGAAGGTGTCCAAAGTATAGCTTTGATCCTTAACACAGAAGGAACCATATATGTTTGTATAAACAGAGAAAGGAAAGTAGACATTTTCAAATGGGCAAAGTTTTCAAGAATCTTGTTCACAGTCACAAAATGCCCTTAAATTGCCCTCTAACCCCCTAAAAGCATGCCTGTTTGTTTTGAACAGAAAAGAAATGCAAAAATAAGAATTCCAATTGAAAAGTGAAAGGAAAAGAGGGGAACTCTTCTGATTACTTTCACTAGTTATTAGACATTCATGCCAATATTATTGCTGTCCCCTGCCCTCCCACCTCAAAAGAGGAAAGAAAAAGTTACCACAGGTAGAAAATCGCTTCTGGCATTAATCCCTCTAGCTGAGATCAAGAATACGCATATCAGTAATCTCTTCTGGAATCACCATCATTATTCATTTCAGTACCATGATGAAAATGCAAGGGGAAAAAAAGGCTTGTGGGCCACTTTCAGAGAAACTCACAGAAGAAATAAAATGAATGAACATCTATGCCTACTAAAACCCCAATTTCATCTAACTAGATTAGGAAGCAGAAGCAAGGCCCCTTTTTCTTAGACTATTTATTCCCTTGAGGGTTTTGCCAGAAGGCAGACTCTAAGTTATCAAACTCAGAATTGTCCTCAATTCCTTCTTTTTCCAGTTAGCTTCTTGCGGTTAACTCTATTACTAACTTATAGCGATAAACACCTGGAGTCTATCAAAAACAAAGAGAGGTTTATTCAGTGGGTACAGCCCTGCCTGGTGAACACCCTGAGCAGAAACAAACTACATAATATAAGACTTGAGCAGGAATATGTTTTTTATGATGTGCCAGCATAAGAGGGATCAAAGGCTAAAGCCAAATAAATAGCAACTGGGCACCGGGAGAGGAAACATATTTAGACTTTAAAATAATCAAAAACAAACCCAAAGAACACTAACACCTTCCACATTCAGCAGTCATATTTTCCCTCTTTTTATAAAGGGCTTAAACCTGTCAAGAGTTTTTGAAGCTAATCACTGAAACTAAAGTAGAATCCTGCCTTTCACTGAGGTTGTGACAATAACCAAAAAGACTCAGCACGAATAGATGGACCCTTCCCCCAACCCCACCCCAGCCTCTTCAAGCCAACCCCCCCCCCTTCCCTATTGGCCCATTATTGAATTTACCTTGGCCACGTTATGGAATTTGCCGGCTGACATTAATCCATTTATTGAGCTTGACTCCTCCTTATCTAAAACATCTCTAGGCAAACTGAAACAATCTGTCTGCCATCCACTGATTGGCAGGGCCAATTTTTCCAGGTGGTACGGCCACCTCCCCTCAAATGACTTGCCAACCTTATTTCAGTCTGGCAGAATGATGAAAACAAGATCAGGGCAACCATTGTTCACTACCATGTTTAGTACCTGCAATGTATTTACATAAACAATTTTAAAAGATTAGTCTTCTTGAAAGAAAAAAACAAACGTTGAGGATGGGGTGCCCAAGCCAAGAGGAGGAGGTCGATGTGAGAGCAGAGAATTGACAGGCTCAACCCTGAGGGCAAAAAGCTACATCTGTATTTGATTTGTCAGGGATTTACATTAGTGAAACTTTAACTCTGCAGATGATACATAAGATTACACTTACAGAACAAGCTTATGCAAATACAGCTTAAACGCCATGGTATGTGGCCCAGACAGTGAATTTGGCAGATTTCATTGAGTCTGGTGGCTGGATCTAATAAATTCATTTACATGAAGGATTAGAACATCTGGAAAAGTAGCATGGCGGTTTATTGAAACATAAATAACATTAATTGAAAGGTTACAGGTATGCAAAACATTTCATGCAGGCGATGCAAAATGTTATAAAGCTGTTTCCCTATTCCACTAAAGAAAAGAGAAAAATATCTCGCTACTATAAACAGAAAGGGGAATTTCCAGGATCTAGTTTAAATGTCCCTTCAGATAGTAAGAGTGAGAGAGGCAGCCCACTTCTTCATCCTACTTTGTAATGAGCCCTCTTTTCCACCTCGGGTCTGTGCTGCCCTCCTGATACACATCTCAGGCACTAATTAGCAGCAGCAAGGTAGTGACATAATTAAATTTATTTTCAGTTACAAATCCCCAAACTGTCATGCCATTTTGCAGACGGAAAAGCATGGTTGAGGTCTCCAGCTATTTCTTCAATGAGTTTATTTTTATTTTAGCACTGTAATGTATACTCACTGGTAATGTGGATTGCCGGTTAATGTCTCGTGGAGTTGGTTACCATAAGCGTAATAACAAATTACCCAGAGGAAAATGAGCAAAGATTGATATCATATGATTTAAAAGCTGAGAGGAAAGCTCAGGTGGTTTACAATCAGTTGAGTACCTCAAGATTAATTTATAACTTGGTAACCCATTCAAATTCCCCTTCATCATTTATTCTCAAATAGAAAGATGGCTTAAGCTGTTCAGTCACCCAAAATGCCTCCTGCCCCTAGCAATAGCAAGACATTCCTTTTAAAAGGATCGTTTTCATTATAAGTCATTAGCAAAATGCTGACTTTGAGAACTCATGTAAATGAGGAAGCAGGAAATCTAGTATTCTCTCAGGTATGGAGACAGCCTGGAGCCCACTTCAGAAACTCTATGTGGATTTGACCTAAAGCAATCAAGTACAGAGTTGTTTGACCAAAATTGAAAGAGAACCCCTGGCAATTTTTTTTTTTAATGAAAAATAAGATTTAATGCAGTGATTGATATACTTTGGAGAATCATAAGATTTAAAAAAGAGAGAGAAAAATATTCTAGATGATCTTGTTTCCGATAATAATACGAAAGTAGACCACATGATTTTTGCCTTTAAAGCAGCTGATAGAATCAGAAAATAGAAGAAATCTTTACTGACCATTCACATTTCAACTCCCACCATCAGAAATACAACTCATAGAATGTATAGAATCTTGATACTGTTCTTGAAAGGGTTTCTCTCATAACCAGTAACTGAAATTGGTCAAGTGCAATATATTGGCACAGTAAGTTTATTTTTGTATGTAGATGTTTTTTTAAAAAAAGACATTAAAAAGCAAAGATTTTTCTTAAATAGCTAAGCATAATAGACACATTGCAAAAAAAAAAGTCATTTATTAATTACCATGACTCTCCAAAAAATAGTAAATTTGCTATTTCCAAATTTTCACACAGAAATGTCATTTGGCTGCACAGTGCTAGAATATGAAATATTCATCAGGGAATATATTTTAAATAGATTGTCCTTATCAATGTAGTTCATCCAACAGGCTGTCTCACTGCTGCTCTTCGCATGGGACAGCTGGCCAACAGTACTGCAGGGATATCAGGAACCACATCTTTATGTATACTGGTATAGGGGGAAAAAGTATTACTTATAAATGAATCCCATGCTTAAAAGAGAGGTTGTGGCCACCTAACAAAAAGAAGTGTAATCTTCATAATACTGATCAGGCCTTAGTGGTCATAGTAATTTATGCTGTAATCAGGATGACCAATAATAGTCTACCCATCCAATTAAATCCTCAGGATAATTCAGAAGGATAGTTTCTGTAGATACTTTCAGAAAAGTGTCTTAGACAACAAACATCACGATGTTCATCAATGGTTTTGCGTATTTTTGACACTGGGAAGGCAGAGTTGACAGGAAGTGCTCACTGACTTCCTCTATATCATTGAATGAGGTTTCAATAAGAGGTCCTCAGCCACATGGGATTTTAGGAGAAAAAGCCACAGATGATTAGCATACAAGGAGCTCACAGAGGTCAAATTCAAGGACTTGTTTCCTATGACAAGTCATCCATAGTATTTGTGAGTTTGACCTAGGTAAATGAGACTACCTACTGCATTTATGTGATTGTGACATTATCTAGATTTTAGAAAAGGTGCCAAGCACCCACAGTACTTAAAATTTAACAGTGCTGCACGTTTGCAAGACACTATGATTGAAGAAGGGCAACTTATGGGTACAAAAGTGATGAAGCAAAAGGCAGGTTTGGTGTACAGAGAGGAATCTGGTTGTTGACTGTTCACTAGTTTGGAGACACTGGACATCATATTCAATGTGTCTTACTTTCCTCAGCTGTAAAGTGGGAATAATAATAATAATACCTACCTGATGGTACTGCAGTAAGTATCAAGTGACTTATATATATATATATAAAACACCCTTAAAGTTGTGCTTGGAACATATACAAGTCTTTGTTTACTGCTGCTATTGCTACTGCAACCTACATGCCCAGTGGAGCACAGCATATAATAGCTACAACTTTCCTATAACTTCTACTGTCATTTCTATAAGGAGCTGAATAATGGTGATAGGTTGCACAGAATTCTTCAACAATGTAAACTCATTTAATTCCAAAACAAGTAGTAGTAACCAGAGACCTGTGGACAGCTCACCAATATGGAAAAAGGAAAGAAGCATTTCTTAAAGAGAAATCTTAAGATGACTAAGAATGACTGGTTTCTGAGACATACAACAGAGTGAGAAAAACCTTAGACTAAAGATAATCATTCGTAAGAGTCAAGAGAATGAAAAGAAAGAGAAAATTGAAAGAAAAAACATGTTTGTCAAGGGAACGAGGTAAGAACGGGTGAAGCACCATTGAACCCGGAGATTTAAAGGAGAGTATATAACCATTAAAAGGACGTGACTTCCCCAAACCATCTTCAATAGAGTTATTGGGAAGCAAGGTTCTGAGAAGTACTGATACATTGTCAAATCAACCAAATTGTACAGAATCTATTTAAAACTCAATTTTAAGTCCAGAAAGATATGTAAAGTACAAAAGCATTATCTTAAATAGAATGAAGGAGTTAAGTTCAAAATATTTTTGAAAGAAAAGAATGTTAAAAGATATCTGTTTCCATGACTTCAACGGTTACTGCCCTACATGCACACAAACTTCATCGTGACCTCTCCTGGGCATCTGACCCATAACAATACCTGGACGTACTTCAGACTCCTCAGGCATCACTAGCCCGTCGTCTCTTTCCCTGCCCACTCCTCCAAAAATCTCCCCCTTGTTTGTCCGCAAATGACATCACCATAGTACCAAGTGTCCATACTCAATGCCTCCCTTTCTCTCTTTCAGTCTCTTCCTTAAACAATAAAACAGTAAATTCTGTTGACTCTGCCTCCTCCATTTCTGTCACATCTATATAGCCCATCCCCTCCTAGCCACTGCCTTGTCCAAGACATACGATCATTTCATCCACCTGCTTAAAGTCACCCACTCCTTTGCCTGTAAGTGGAAGTTCAAACTCCTTGGTACAGCATATGTGGTTCTTTACAGTACCCAAGACAGGCATGGGGGATTCTTACTGGGGCTGATGTTTTGCTCGTCTGTGATGAAGAGTGCTTTACTTCTCTGGAATTTTTTCTTCTCAGTCTAGATCAGAAAAAAAAGAGAAAGAGCACCTCACCAATCACATTGCTCCCCACTGAGTCAGTTCATCAAACTTCTCTCTCTCACACAACATACCATGAATTTTTCACAACTCTGGACATTTGAACATGTTATTTCCTCTCTCTCCAACTAGCGGGCTCCCACCCATCCATCAGGATTCATCTCAAATGTCACCTGCTCTATGCAGCTTTCCTCAACTTCCCAAGGCAAAGCTTATTCCTCTTCACTGTGTTCCCATAGCATTGTTGGACCTCTCTCATGAAATATATTTTTCATTTAAAATCTCAGTAGTCAGGATCTCTAAGGCCAAGTACAATTCACAGGATATACTTAATGTTTGTCTAACGGACAACTGAATCTAGAGGTGTCTAAAATGACAGTTCCATCAGAAGCAGATAACAAAGCAAATGTATCAATTAAAATAATTCCTTACTGGTGGATGGAAATCAGTTAAACGGAAAAAGGTTCCCAGAAAATATGGTTGGCACAAAACACAGTTAAAAATTAGCCTTAAATAGTCTCAGAAGAAAAATTTATATTTCAAATCATTATTTACTTTTGGTTTTAACCTTGAGAACACTTTAGGTGGATGAATGTATTCAGATTTCTGGCGGAAAATCTAAGTTTTTCATTGTCTGGTATAAACCAAAGAGTACACCAACTACCCCTTACCTTACCCAAACTTTCCCCAGTCACTTTTTTAGTCTTCGATCTGGTCCAAAAATGTGTCCATTGTCAACCTTTCACCCTACTTCCAAATCCCCTGTTTCTATCCACATTCATGAGCAAAAGTGGGTAGCAGTGACTACTTGGCACTATCACAAAACTAGAGCAGAGAAAAGGAATGAGAGGCCAGTTCCTGATGGCCCAGCCAGTTGAAGACATTTCTGTGACCCAGCTGGGATATTGGGAGGGCAGTTACTTTCAGGGCTTCAGCAATAGATTACCTTCCTTGCCCCCATATTTAACTTCCAGCCATGCCAAACAATTCCAGTGATTTGTTTCACCCTTTCTTACCTTAACTTGAATGCTGTCTATGTGAAGACTACACTCATCTGTACACATAGGCCGGGCCTACCATCAGGAGAGCCACTTATATTTCCAGCCCCAAACATCAGTAACATTCATTCTAGTCATTTCCATAAGACAGTTCTATAGTTTGACACCTGTCCTGAGGTTCTGTGATTGACTGTAAAGAAGGCTGGTAGGTCAATTTTAAAACATGGCCTCAAAATTCTTGACATTATCCTGTTGAGAGGTGGGTCTATGTTCCTCTCTCTTGAATCTAGTCTGTGTGATTGCCTGACCCACAGCCAGAGGAAATGCTGCTGTGCTTTTGTGCTCAGACCTTAAGAAACTGGCAATTTCTACTTCCTGTCTCTTGGGACTCTTGCTCTTGGAACATAGCCACCATGCCCCTAGGAAGCTCAAGTAGCTCATATAGAGAGGAACCAAGGCCCCCAGCTCACAGCCCTGGCTGAACTCTTAAACTGACAGCCAGCACCATCTTACCAGCTGACAAAGATTCTTTGCTTGAACAAACTTTAGTCAGGCTCCTGAACCTTTTCCTGGGCCTGTCTGTGCACTTCCTTGAAAAATCTAGTTTTAGGAAGGACCCTGCTAAGTCAGTTTAACCAGAACCTCCTCTACCCCTGATATCTGATCACCCTTGATATCTGATCAGGTTTCTCATCTGCCATCATCCCCCAGGTGATGTCTGATCATCCTGGCCTGTCTTCAGTGGGAATCCTGTTAGGTTAGTTTAGCCAGTATCCCCCTTACCATTGATGTTTCCTCTTAGTAAATTTCCATCCACTGCCCTCAACCCTGCTCCTTGGCTACAAATTTCCACTTGCCTGTGCTGTATTCGGAGTTGAGCCCAAACTTTCTCCCCCACTGTTAAAGCCCACTGCAGTGGTTCCTATCCTTATGGTGATAGTCCTGAATAAACTATGCCTTATCAACATTAACAAATGTCACTGAATATTTTTTTCTTTAACACAGCCAATATGAATGAGTCATCTTGAAAGTAAATCCTTCATATCCCAGCTAACTTCCCCATCAGATGTTGCATGGAACAAAAAAGAGCTGTCCCTGCTAGCCTTGCCCACATTGCAGATTGGGGACCAAAATAAATGACTGTTGTTATTTTAAGCCTCTAAGTTTTAGAGTGGTTTGGGAAAGAGCATATGTAACTGATAGAGCAAGTAATTGACTAATGAATGACAAGTGCTCAATTCCAGACCAAGTTTTCATATAAGAAAACCATACTGGACTATTTAGGTATTTTGCTAAAAAAAAAACAGTTATTTTTCTACTTTTTATTCTGGAAAAGTCTAAATCATACAAAAATAGTGAAATGAGTCTATCTATCATGCATGTACCCAAGACCCAGCTTAAATAATTATCAACTCATGGTAAATCCACCATGAATTTTAAAGCAAATCCAAGACATATCATTTCATTTTTAAATACTTCAGAGTGTGTCTCTAAAAGACAGCAGTTCTTTTTAAAACATGACAATACATTTTCACATCTAAAAGAAAAATTCACAATAATCTTTAACATTTCCTTCATATTACATTTCTCCACAGAAGATATACAGATTGTCAACAAACACATGAAAGGATGCTCAACATCACTAATCATTAGAGAAATACAAATCAAAACACAATGAGGTATCACCTCACCCCTGTCAGAATGGCCATCATGAAAAAATCTACAAACAATAAATGCTGGAGGGGGTGTGGAGAAAAGGAAACCCTCTTGCACTGTTAGCGGGAATGTAAATTGATACAGCCACTATGGAGAACAGTATGGAGATTCCTTAAAAAACTAAAAATAGATCTACCATATGACCCAGCAATCCCACCACTGGGCATATACCCAGAGAAAACCATAATTCAAAAAGACACATGCACCCCAATGTTTATTACAGCACTATTTACAATAGCCAGGTCATGGAAGCAACCTAAATGCCCACTGACAGACGAATGGGTAAAGAAGATGTGGTACATATATATACAGTAGAATATTAATCAGTCATAAAAAGGAAAAAAACTGGGTCATTTAGAGAAGTGGATGGACCTAGAGACTGTCATACAGAGTGAAGTAAGTCAGAAAGAGAAAAACAAATATCGTATATTAACGCATATATGTGGAATCTAGAAAAATGGTACAGATGAACCGGTTTGCAAGGCAGAAATAGAGACACAGATGTAGAGAACAAACATATGGACACCAAGGGGGAAAGTGTGGGGGGGTGAGGGGTGGTGGGATGAATTGGGAGATTGGGATTGACATATATACACTAATATGTATAAAATAAATAACTAATAAGTACCTGCTGTATAAAATAAATAAATAAATAAATTTTTAAAAATAAAATTTAAAAAAATAAATAAAATAAAAATCTATAGGTTCTCCTTCTAGTTTTATTTTTCCCTTTATTTTATTTATTGAAGAGCCCTAGTCACTTGTCCTGCCCAGTGTCTCATATGCTGGATATTGCTGACTGTATCTCTATGGTGGTTTAAGTTCCTCTGTCCCCTGTGTTTGGGTGGTTGTATTCAGGAACTTGGTATATTCTGGTTAGATTTTTTAATTTTTAATTTGCTAAAGATAGGTGCTTTGAAGGTTTTTTCAAAACTTATGTTTGGGTCTTGAAAGGTACTTTATATGTTTGTCTTATTACTGTGAGAGCAAAGCCCAGCTCAGACTTGGTTATGAAACCAGTTACAAAACAGCTCCAGGGGTCCTGTGACAGCAATATAGGCTCCTTAGACACAGGTCAGATCTTTTAGGTAACTCTGACCTTTCCCGCTGGCTGGCTTCCACAAAACAAATGATGTGAACAGTAAACAAGGATAAATACAGTAAAATAGCTGTATTCAAGAAGATCCTACACCAGTGGGATAGAAATGTAAAATTTACAGAATGATGTGGCAACTGTACTAACAGAGATCAACAGTGCTGTGGGGATACCTGCCTGAGGTTTCACCTCCTTTAACAGTGAATGAAGCATTCCCTAGGTCATGGGCAGAGGGGTGTTTAGAGTGGTGGCTGACAGCATGGATTTTGGTACAAGCTACTCTCTGGTTTCAAATTCCAGCAACTCCAGTTCAAGTCATCAAACCTCTGCTTGCCATGGCTTCTTTATCTATGAAATAGGGATAGTAGAATAATAACAGTAGATGATTGTAAGGATTAGCAAAATTAATGCATGTAAAACACTTAATCAATGCCTATGATACCCTAGATATTTATTTTTATTTAAGTTATCATGAAAGCATGTGGATCTAATAAAATGTTCTAAGTCTCTGTTGAGATGCTAGACTACTAGATCCGTACCAAAGACTCCTGTTTATTGGGAAAGTTTTCATCTTGGCTGCAAAAGGCATAAGTCTGGTGTAGATTTCTCCATACTATTACAGAATACAGGGCCAGCCCCATCCATAGGCAGAGTAAGAAGTTGCTGATTCAGAATTGTTTAAGGAACTTGCCCCTACTCCAAACAAACTCTCTTCCTACTTGCCCACCGGAATGGCTCTGGATAGAGAATTTCAGGATACATAGACTCATATGGCTGGGACGGGGTAATACCCCGAAATCATTACCGTGGCAGAGATTCATTTCTCAGGTTAGTCATTTCTTATTCCTCAAGACCTTCTTTGAGTAATCAGATGCAGAAGTCAATTTGATTTTAGGAGGAGGTCATGAGTGTTCTAGGTCTTGAAATGTGCCAGCAAAACAGATCCAGGGAATTCCCTGGTGGCCTAGTGGTTAAGAATCCACCTGCCAGTGCAGGGGACACGGGTTTGAGCCCTGGTCCCGGAAGGTCTCACATGCCGCAAAGCAACTAAGCCCGTGTGCCACAACTACTGAGCCTGCGTTCTAGAGCTCGCAAGCCACAACTACTGCACCCATGTGCCACAACTACTGAAGTCCGCGTTCCTAGAGCCTGTGCTCCACAACAAGAGAAGACACTACAATGAGAAGCCGGCACACCGCAACGAAGAGTAGCCCCCACTCGCTGCAACTAGAGCAAGCCCGCATGCAGCAATGAAGACCCAACGCAGCCCCCCAAAAAATAATAAATAAATAAAATTAATTTATTAAAAAATAAAAAACAGATCCATGTGATGCAATAAAATAAAAGGCAATCAGCACCCAATGAGTAAATTGAGATGAGGTATCTCAGAGAGGTGTGAGCAAGTACACTGAAGATGACCTTCACAGCATAGTTTGTGAAGGTTAAGTCTTCCTGCAACTTTTGCTTCCCTTCATGCCATCCCCTTCATACGTGTCCCATCATGTATCTAATGTCCCTTTGTACAGCTAGTAACTTTTTCCTTAGCAAAAACTATACTCAGAAAAAGCATCTGAAAGTAGATGCAAACTACTTATCCCTTGATTTTTAAGCCTTCTTTTAACTCTGGAGTGAAAATACTTACTTCTCATTAAAGAAGTTCCAAGCATTTTGGAAGGAGTTAGGCTTGTTTTTACCTTGAAGTCTTCCTCATGCCCTTGGTGGCACAGGCTGTGTTATCTGGGATATTCAAACTTTTTTTTTTTTAAATCTGTGTGTCCTGATGAGACAGGATATGTTACATGGGTATTTAATCACTTAAGAAAGATGTCCAGGCTTAAAAATAGAAACAACAATATGATCAACCTGAAGACAGGTCTCTCTGCCTTAGGAAGCTGTAGACCTTGGCCTTGGGCTCTCACCTGCAGTACAAATGCTTGCAATTAGCTCTCAGCTTTCTCTGTTGCTTTGGGTTCCTCATATATCAAATAGCTTCACCAAAGTAAAAGAGAAAGAGTGATCTGGTTTAGAGAGACCCTCTCCCCCCAAAAAAAGATTTAATCTAGTTTAGTCTTGTTCCCTGATTGGGGGAGGTGGTTAGGGAATGGGGAATTGAAAATAAGGAACTAAACCATGTTTGGACAAAAAAAGTTTTCTTATATAAACAAAAAATGTATACATATGTATAACTGAATCACTTTGCTGTATAGCAGAAATTAACACAACATTGTAAATCAACTATACTTCAATAAAAAAAGTTTTCTGATTGTTCTGTTTTTTAGATCATAAAACCTACTAAAGAAAAAGAGATGTTATTAGTGTCTGCTTTGGATTTTTTAACCTGGGTTAAACAAATTTTTAAACACAATTTTGAAATATTCTTTAAAAATTTCCATAGCCAATCATTTTACTGGCATCTCCTAAATACGGGGAAAATTTTTTGTGGCATGAATTATAATACCTAACAATTCCTGGAATTATTTTAATGACAATTAGCCATTCAAATGTTGGTAGTTCTCTCCACATGGAACTCTTTGCTTAGTTCTTTCTTGTCTGTCAACAAGAAAATAATTTTTAAAATAAAAATGTCTACTTTTGACAGTCTATGTATTTTGTTTAAACTCTTTTTAAAAAAGAGTAGGGCTTCTTCCTCAGTTCTCTGGCATCCTTTGGAGTGATGTTGAAAAATAACATTTATTTTTCTTATTTGCTTTTAGGTATCTAAACTACTAATGAAGAGACAGTGACATGCTTGGAGCAAATCATTTTTAACACCTCCCCCATCAACAAAATTATTCCCAGTTGTAATCATGTAATGAAACAAAAATATGGTCAGAGAAAAAAATGTAAGTAGTGAATTTTTCTTTTATTGAAATTTGTATATATATTCATGCTATTTTTAAAAATTAAAAATAAAATAAATATTAAATTTCAAAATATGGGAAAATGTAATGAATTAAAATTTTTATACATTAAGTGTATATTTATAAATTAATGTATTTTTTTGAAATGGAGAAAAAAGTTTACACCTGAATATTAGTCAGTTACAATAGTGAATAATAAACAGCACATTTTCTGTTTTGGAAGCTTAACTTCTGTAAACTTGTAAATAATTTTATCAGAATTGACCTTTGCATAATCATAAGGAACATAATTAGATTTTTTTAATCTATCTTTGCTTGGAGTTGATTAAAGAACAATTTTATTAATTTTAACATTGGAAAGTGTCTTTCACATAAAGAAACAAATACACAAATAGGAAAATTCTTAACCATAAGAGTAAGTGTGACAAAGAATCATAAAAATCCCATTTCACAATAAATTCCAGAAACTGCAGTTCTGCTTTTGTTTCTTTGGAATCAGGTTTAGAGGCTTTCAAATGTTTCCACAGGTTGAAAATTTTAAATATAAATAAAAACTCTAAGTGAATACACAGAATGACAGAAAGTAATTCAAGTTCTATTTCTTCCTCTTAGCCATCACCATCCTCTCATCATTTATTTCTAATCCAGTACTTTAAAAACAAGAGTACATAGTATCACAGGAATTGTGAACACAAACTGTGCCCAAAGTGAGCTAGAAGGATTTGGAACCCTTAAGAACTTGCTCTAAAAATGAATGTGTGTAGATGAGTCTCTGTGTCTTAGGATTGGACTATAAAACTGGAAGTTTTCCAAATGAGCTTTTATGTAGAAAATGATGTTTATCAAAGAATAAGTAATTAAAATGTGCTAATTTGAAGCCCACACACGTATGTAATTACAACTGAACAGTAACTGTATCAATTGTTTAAATTTAGACAAAAGATTTTTTTTGAGGAGTACTTTATAGCTAACTTTATTTAGGATTGCTACCAAGTGGTGACAATAAAAACCAGATTGACTAAAAGTTGGTTGTATTATTATTTTTAAATTTTCTAAGGGCAGCACAGCCCTGTCTGCCTTCCCTCAAAGCAGACTGCTCCCACCACCCTGGTTTTGATACGCCACTGAGGAAAGAATAATAAGTAGACATTAATCTGCATTTTGTTCTTACGATTGCTATATAAGAGAATAATGATAATATTTGTTTAAAACTATCAAATATTCAATAATACTACTATTGTCTCTAATGTTTTTTCATATTTGTGCTCAGTGGACTTAATGGTAATAGATTAGTGTTAAATCAGAGAGTAACAGGTCAAAATTTTGACACTTCTTAGAAATAACTGAATATTATCACATGACCATTAGAAAATGTCTTAATGGTGTATGGAGGGTTAACAAATAGTAAGCACCCAATAAACAGGGTTGAATAAATGAATGAGTTGTGCAAACACACTGCTGCCAACAGTGATGGAAAAAGTTGGAAAGACAGATAAAGGACATCTCATGCACGCTAAGGTTTGTAAACTCATCCAAACTTCCTGTCTCTTGATTTTTCTTTTCTCTAGTGACCACAGATGAACCTTTTCTTGGTTCTGCATCACATGCAGAAGGTCAGATCAAAAAGGTATGTAGTGGCGGGAACCTACAAGATGGCAGAGGAGTAAGACGGGGAGATCACCTTCCTCCCCACAAATACATCAAAAATACATCTACATGTGGAACAACTCCTACGGAACACCTACTGAATGCTGGCAGAAGACCTCAGACTTCCCAAAAGGCAAGAAAATCCCCACGTACCTGGGTAGGGCAAAAGAAAAAAAGAAAAAACAGAGACAAAAGAATAGGGACAGGACCTGCACCTCTGGGAGGGAGCTGTGAAGGAGGAAAAGTTTCCACATACTAGGAAGCCCCTTCACTGGTGGAGACGGGGGGTGGGCCGGGGAGGGGGGTGAAGCTTCGGAGCCATGGAGGAGAGCACAGCAACAGGGGTGCAGAGGGCAAAGCAGAGAGATTCCCGCACAGAGGATCGGTGTCAACCAGCACTCACCAGCCTGAGAGGCTTGTCTGCTCACCAGCCGGTATGGGTGGTGGCTGGGAGCTAAGGCTCAGGCTTCGGAGGTCAGACCCCAGAGAGAGGACTGGGGTTGGCTGTGTGAACACAGCCTGAAGGGGCTAGTGCGCCACAGCTAGCCGGGAGGGAGTCTGGGAAAAAGTCTGGACCTGCCTAAGAGGCAAGAGACCATTGTTTCAGGGTGCACAAGGAGCGGGGATTCCTTTCCCTTCTGCCCACAGAAGGCAGAGCACCACCAAAATGAGCTTCAGAGATGGGCGAGAGCCACGACTATCTGCTCAGACCCCAAAGATGGGCATGAAATGCTAACGCTGCTGCTGCAGCCACCAAGAATCCTGTGTGCAAGCACAGGTCACTATCCACACTCCCCCCCCCTGCCCCCCCGGGAGCCTGTGCAGCCCACCACTGTTAGGGTCCCGTGATCCAAGGACAAATTCCCCAGGAAAACATACGGCGAGCCTCAGGCTGTTGCAATGTCACGCCGGCCTCTGCTGCCACAGGCTCGCTCCACATTCCAATTATAACTACTGTACCCTTCCCTCCCCCAGGCCTGAATGAGCAAGAGCCCCCGAATCAGCCACTGCTTTAACCCCCTCCTGTCTGGGAGGGAACAGATCCCTGAGGGTGACCTACCCACAGAGGTGGTAGGGCCAAAATGAAAACTGAACACCAGGAGCTGTGCAAAAAAAGAACAGAAAGGGAAATTTCTCTGTGCAGCCTCAGGAGCAGTGGATTAAATCCCCACAATCAACTTGTTGTACCCTGCATCTGTGGAATACCTGAATAGACAATGAATCATCCCAAAACTAAGTTGGTGGACTTCGGGAGCAACTGTAGACTTGGGGTTGGCTGTCTGCAACTGATTTGTTTCTGATTTTTATGTTTATCTTAGTTTAGTGTTTAGCACTTGTGATCATTGGTGTATTTGTTTTGTTGCTCTCTTTTTTTTTATTTTAATACTCTTTTTAATCTTTTATTTATAGTTTTCTTTTTTTTCTTTCTTTCTTTTTTTTTCCCTTTTCTTCTGAGCCACGTGGCTGACAGTGTCTTGGTGCTCTAGCCTGGTGTCAGGCCTGAGCCTCAGAGGTGGGAGAGCCAAGTTCAGGACATTGCACCACCAGAGACCTCCCAGTCCCACATAATATCAATTAGGTGAGAGCTCTACCAGAGATATCCATCTCAACCCTAAGATCTACCTCCACCCAACAGCAAGCAAACTCCAGTACTGCACGCACCATGCCAAACAACTAGCAAGACAGGAACACAACACCACCGATTAGCAGAGAGGTTGCCTAAAATCATACTAAGTTCACAGACACCCCAAAACACACCACTAGACGCAGCCCTGTCCACCAGAAAGACAAGATCCACCCCCCATCAGAACACAGGAACCAGTCCTCTCCACCAGGAAGCCTACACAAACAACTAAACCAACATTACCCACTGGGGGCAGACACCAAAAACAATGGGAACTACTAACTTGCAGCCTGTGAAAAGGAGACCCCAAACACAATAAGTTAAACAAAATGAGAAGACAGAGAAATATGCAGCAGATGAAGGAGCAAGGGAAAAACCCAACAGACCAAACAAATGAAGAGAAAATAGGCAGTCTACCTGAAAAAGAATTCAGAGTAATGATAGTAAAGATGATCCAAAATCTTGGAAATAGAATGCAGAAAATACAAGAAACGTTTAACAAGGACCTAGAAGAACTATATAGCAAACAAACAATGAAGAACAACAAATAAATGAAATTAAAATTTCTCTAGAAGGAATCAATAACAGAATAACTGAGACAGAAGAATGGATTAGTGGCCTTGAAGATAAAAGAGTGGAAATAACTACCACAGAGCAGAAAAAAGAAAAAAGAATGAAAAGAATTAAGGACAGTATCAGAGACCTCAGGGACAACATTAAATGCACCATCATTCGAATAATGGGGGTCCCAGAAGAAGACGAGAAAAAGAAAGGGTCTGAGAAAATATTTGAAGAAGATTATACTTGAAAACTTCCCTAACATGGGAAAGGAAATAGTCAATCAAGTCTGGGAAGCACAGAGAGTCCCATAGAGGATAAATCCAAGGAGAAACAGGCCAAGATGCATATTAATCAAACTATCAAAAATTCCATACAAAGAAAAAATATTAAAAGCAGCAAGGAAAAAGCAACAAATAACATACAAGGGAATCCCCATAAGGTTAACAGCTGATCTTTCAGCAGAAACTCTGCAAGCCAGAAGGGAGTGACAGGACATATTTAAAGTGATGAAAGGGGAAATCTTACAACAAAGACTACTCTACCCAGCAAGGATCTCATTCAGATTTGACAGAGAAATTAAAACCTTTACAGACAAGCAACACCTAAGAGAATTCAGCATTACCAAACCAGCTTTACAAAAAATGCTAAAGGAACTTCCCTAGGTGGGAAACACAAGAGAAGGAAAAGACCTACAAAAACAAACCCAGAGCAATTAAGAAAATGGTAACAGGAACATACGTATCGATAATTACCTTAAATGTAAATGGATAAAATGCTCCAACCAAAAGACATAGATTGGCTGAATGAATACAAAAACAAGACCCATATATATGCTGTCTACAAGAGACCCAATTCAGACCTAGGGACACATACAGACTGAAAGTGAGGGGATGGAAAAAGATATTCCATGCAAATGGAAATCAAAAGAAAGCTGGAGTAGCAATACTCATGTCAGACAAAATAGATTTTAAAATAAAGACTTGGACAAGAGACAAGAAATAATGATCAAGGGATCAATCCAAGAAGAAGATATAACAATTGTAAATATTTATGCACCCAAATAAGAGCACCTCAATACATAAGACAAATGCTAACAGCCATAAAAGGGAAAACTGACAGTAATAAAATAATAGTAGGGGACTTTAACACCCCACTTTCACCAATGGACAGATCATCCAAAATGAAAATAAATAAGGAAACACAAACTTTAAATGACACATTAAACAAGATGGACTTAATTGATATTTATAGGACATTCCATCCAAAAACAACTGACTACACTTTCTCCTCAAGTGTTCATGGAACATTTTCCAGGAGAGATCATATCTTGGGTCATAAATCAAGCCTCAGTAAATTTAAGAAAACTGAAATTGTATCAATTATCTTTACTGACCACAATGCTATGAGACTAGATATCAATTACAGGAAAAAAACTATAAAAAATACAAACACATGGAGGCTAAACAATATGCTACTAAGTAACCAAGAGATCACTGAAGAAATGAAAAAATACCTAGAAAAAAAAAGACAATGAAAACACGACAACTCAAAACCTATGGGATGCAGCAAAAGCAGTTCTAAGAGGGAAGTTTATAGCAGGATAATCCTGCCACAAGAAACAAGAAAAATCTCAAATAAACAACCTAACCTTACACCTCAAGCAATCAGAGGAAGAAGAACAACAACAAAAAAAAACCCTAAAGTTAGGAGAAGGAAAGAAATCATAAAGATCAGATCAGAAATAAATGAAAAAGAAATGAAAGAAACAACAGCAAAGATCAATAAAACTAAAAGTTGGTTCTTTGAGAAGATAAATAAAATTGATAAACCATTAGCCAGACTCAACAAGACATAAAGGGAGAAGACTCAAATCAACAGAATTAGAAATGAAAAAGGAGAAGTAACAACTGACCCTGCAGAAATACAAAGGATCATGAGAGTTTACTACAAGCAACAACATGCCAATAAAATGGACAACCTGGAAGAAATGGACAAATTCTTAGAAAAGCACAACATTCCAAGACTGAACCAGGAAGAAATAGAAAATATGAACAGACCAATCACAAGCACTGAACCTGAAACTGTGATTAAAAATATTCCAACAAACAAACGCGCAGGACCAGATGGCTTCACAGGCGAATTCTATCAAACATTTAGAGAAGAGCTAACACCTATCCTTCTCAAACTCTTCCAAAATATAGCAGAGGGGGGAATACTCCCAAACTCATTCTACAAGGCCACCATCACCCTGATACCAAAACCAGACAAAGATGTCACAAAGAAAGAAAACTACAGGCCAATATCACTAATGAACACAGATGCAAAAATCCTCAACAAAATACTAGAAAACAGAATCCAACAGCACACTAAAAGGATCATACACCATGATCAAGTGGGGTTTATCCCAGGAATGCAAGGATTCTTCAATATATGCAAATCAATCAATGTGGTACACCATATTAACAATTTGAAGGATAAAAACCATATGATAATCTCAATTGATACAGAAAAAGTTTAGACAAAATTCAACACCCATTTATGATAAAAACCCTCTAGAAAGTAGGCATAGAGGGAACTACTTCAACATAATAAAGGCCATATATGACAAACCCACAGCCAACATCATTCTCAATGGTGAAAAACAGAAACCATTTCCTCTAAAATCAGGAACAAGACAGGGTTGCCCACTCTCACCACTATTATTCATCATAGTTTTGGAAGTTTTAGCCACAGCAATCAGAGAAGAAAAGGAAATAAAAGGAATCCAAATCAGAAAAGAAGTAAAACTGTCACTGTTTGCAAATGACATGATAGTATATATAGAGAATCCTAAAGATGCTACCAGAAAACTAATAGAGCTAATCAATGAATTTGGTAAAGTAGCAGGATACAAGATTAATGCACAGGAATCTCTTGCATTCCTATACACTAATGATGAAAAATCTGAAAGAGAAATTAAGAAAACACTCCCATTTACCATTGCAACAAAAAGAATAAATACCTAGGAATAAACCTACCTAAGGAAACAAAAGACCTGTACTCAGAAAACTATAAGACACTGATGAAAGAATTAAAGATGATACAAACAGCTGGAGAGATATACCATGTTCTTACATTGGAAGAATCAACACTGTGAAAATGACGATACTACCCAAAGCAATCTACAGATTGCTATACTACCCAAAGCAATCCCTATCAAACTACCAGTGGCATTTTTCACAGAACTAGAACAAAAAATTTTACTATTTGTACGGAAACACCAAAGATCCCGAATAGCCAAAGCAATCTTAAGAAAGAAAACCAGAGCTGGAGGAATCAGGCTCCCTGACTTCACACTATACTACAAAGCTGCAGTAATCAAGACAGTATGATACTGGCACAAAAACAGAAATATAAATCAATGGAACAGGAAAGAAAGCCCAGAGATAAAATGATGCACATATGGTCACCTTATCTTTGATAAAGGAGGCAAGAATATACAATGGAGAAAAGACAACCTCTTCAATAAGTGGTGCTGGGGAAATTGGACAGCTACATGTAAAAGAATGAAATTAGAACACTTCCTAACACCATACACAAAAATCAACTCAAAATGGATTAAAGACCTAAATGTAAGGCCAGACAGTATAAAACTCTTAGAGGAAAACATAGGCAGAACGCTCTATGACATAAATCACAGCAAGATCTTTTTGACCCACCTCCTAGAGAAATGGAAATAAAAACAGAAATAAAAAGACGGGACCTAATGAAACTTAAAAGTTTTGCACAGCAAAGGAAACCATAAACAAGATGAAAAGACAACCCTCAGAATGGGAGAAAATATTTGCAAATGAAGCAACTGACAAAGGATTTATCTCCAAAATATACAAGGAGCTCATGCAGCTCAATATCAAAAAAACAAACAACCCAATCCAAAAATGTTAAAAGACCTTCATAGACATTTCTCCACAGAAGATATACAGATTGTCAACAAACACATGAAAGGATGCTCAACATCACTAATCATTAGATAAATGCAAATCAAAACACAATGAGGTATCACCTCACCTCTGTCAGAATGGCCATCATGAAAAAATCTACAAACAATAAATGCTGGAGAGGGTGTGGAGAAAAGGAAACCTTCTTGCACTGTTGGTGGGAATGTAAATTGATATAGCCACTATGGAGAACAGTATGGAGATTCCTTAAAAAACTAAAAATAGATCTACCATATGACCCAGCAATCCCACCACTGGGCATATACCCTGAGAAAACCATAATTCAAAAGGAAGCATGTACCACAACGTTCATTGCAGCACTATTTACAATAGCCAGGACATGGAAGCAACCTAAGTGTCCATCGACAGATGAATGGATAAAGAAGATGTGGCACATATATACAATGGAATATTACTCAGCCATAAAAGGAAATGAAATTGAGTTATTTGTAGTGAGGTGTATGTACATAGAGTCTGTCATAAAGAGTGAAGTAAGTCAGAAAGAAAAACAAATACTGCATGCTAACACATATATATGGAATCTAAAAAAATGGTTCTGATGAAGCTAGGAGCAGGACAGGAATAAAGAAGCAGATGTAGAGAATGGACTTGAGGACATGGGGAGGGGGAAGGGTAAGCTGGGACGAAGTGAGAGAGTGGCATGGACATATATACACTACCAAATGTATAATAGATAGCTAGTGGGAAGCCACTGCATAGCACAGGGAGATCAGCTCAGTGCTTTCTGACCACCTAGAGGGGTGGGATAGGGAGGGTGGGAGGGAGGCACAGAGGGAGGGGATATGGGGTATATGTATACATATAGCTGATTCATTTTGTTATACAGCAGAAACTACAACAACATTGTAAAACAATTATACTCCAATAAAGATGTTAAAAAAAATAAAAACAGACAACACACTCCCCTAAAATTCAGCATAAATTGTATCAGTCTAATTTTAATTTTATTTTATATTTTATTGCTTCTATTTTATATATTTAATTTAATTTTTTTACCATGATATATGCTCAAGGCAGAGGTAAAGAAGGAAAAAGAATATAGAGTTTAGAACTACTGGGGTCCTACAGCTTACAATTCAAATTTAAACTGAAAATTGAAAAAAAAAAAAAAAAAAAACCACCAGGATTCTCTGAGACAAGAAATATGTTTTCATTTTGGTAAAGGAAAACCAATGGTTAGTCCTAATGGGCTGAGGTATCCAAAGATGCCTCTCTGGCTTAGAACCTAGTCTTTTCATAGGTTTCCAACTTTATTTTCTCTGTTTCCCTTGAAGTCTCCATGAACCTCTCTTCTAATACATCAGCCCACACACCAAGCCCTGAACGGAGACGTGGTTTGTTTGTTTGTTGTTTCATTTCTTGGTTGTTTCTCCTGTGTCCTCCCCAGTAAAGCCTGGAGAATAATAGTACTTCCCCCATGGGGCTTAGCGAGCGGTTGTTGAGTTAAATTCTGTGAAGTGCTCCATGCAAGGTCTGACACAAGGAACTCGATGTGTGCTAGGAATGATTATAGCAGACATTTGATATGAGTGCATCTTACTGAAGTGACATTCCTAGGATTCAAACTGTGACATAGCTCAGTTTTCAAGACAGCTTTTTAAGCTTTTATTTTTTTTAAATATCTAGCTAAATAGTTAATATTTTACTCTGAATTATCTTTAGCATAAAGAAACTTTAAGAATTAGTTGGTGTCTAGCAATGGCCTTGACTTTGATATACACTTCTAATCCTGGTAAATATTCTAATGAGTAGCACAGAAAAATACACAGAGTTTGAATAACTGGATTCCATTTTTATGTGCAGTATATGCAGTATAGTCCATATCCAATTTTATGTGCAGATGAGCGGGTAAATTTACAATAAGAAAACAAGACTATTTATTTATTTTTTTTGAAGTTGCACCTTTTATTTCATATGTTACAAAACAGGACAATAGACCCAAAATGGAGTCACTTATGCTAAGACCCACTTCCCCAACCGAGACTTAATTACAGTTTTGGCTCTTCCAGAAATGGAATTTTAAACTAGTCAATTAGGAATCTCCTGATCAGCACTAGTTAAGTTGTCTGCCTGGTAGACCCCTGCCATCCCCTAAAGGAAATTAGCCTGGCAATAACAGACCCATTTTTTGCCTGGTATAACTTCCTTGTTCCTGTATCCTTCTGGCTATGAAAGTCTTTCATTTTGTACAGCTTCTCAGAGCTCCTTTCTATCTGCTACATTGGATGCTGCCCAATTTAAATTAATTTTTCCTCAAAATAAACACTTAAAAACTTTTTAAAATATATGTATTAAATGATTAATCAGTGTGTATTATAATTTAATTTTCAGTAACTTTTACATCACAATATATCCAGACTCAGTCAAGAAATACATTTTTTCAAAGTTGGAAGGGACACCATACCTTCTGAAGTATTGAAATACTTCAGAGTAAGTTCAATTCTCCCAAGAGCTTTATGAAAGCAGGCATTCTTATCACTCACAGGTTTTACAGATAAGCACTCTGAGCTTCCAAGATATTATCTGGCTTAAGGTCAACGGCTCATAGGTGGCGGAAGTAGGTTTGATCTGTGGTCTTCGATTCTAGAGGGAAGAGGGAAGGTTGACATAGCTACCAAAAACTAAATGTCGATAATGTTGGACTAGCAAATTCTATACTTTCAGAAAATCAGAGGAACTTGGGGAGGGATGGATTGGGAGTTTGGGATTAGCAGATGCAAACTATTATATATAGAACGGATAAACAACAAGGTCCCACTGTATAGCACAGGGAAATACATTCGATATCCTGTGATAAACCATAATGAAAAAGAATATGAAAAAGAATATATGTATATGTATAAGTGAATCACTTTGCTGTACAGCAGAAATTAACACAACATTTTAAATCAACTATACTCCAACAAAATAAATTTTAAGAAAAAGAAAAGAAAAACAGAGGAGCTTGTAAAAGAAGAGGAAAAGGAAAACACTGAAGAACATTCTGCCATAAAATGAAGGATAGCTATGATTTGGAAGTCAGAACAGAGATAAGAACAAGGCATGTCCAACTTCGGACTATCTGGAATAGACCCTTCAGAGAATATCTAACATGGTGTTGGCTAAGCACATAAGAGATGATAAAAGTATCTTTTTTTAAATTTTATTTTAGTTATTTATTTTTTATACAGCAGGTTCTTATTAGTTATCTATTTTATACATATTAGTGTATATATGTCAATCCCAATCTCCCAATTCATCCCACCACCACCACTATTTCTGCTTCCTCCCCCTTGGTGTCCATAGGTTTGTTCTCTGCATCTGTGTCTCTATTTCTGCCTTGCAAACCGGTTCATCTGTACCATTTTTCTAGATTCCACATATATGCATTAATATGCGATATTTGTTTTTCTCTTTCTGACTTATTTCACTCTGTATGACAGTCTCTAGGTCCATCCACATCTCTACAAATGACCCAATTTCGTTCCTTTATATGGCTGAGTAATTTTCCATTTTATATATGTACCACATCTTCTTTACCCATTCATCTGTTGATTGGCATTTAGGTTGCTTCCAGGACCTGGCTATTGTAAATAGTGCTGCAGTGGACATTGGGGTGCATGTGTCTTTTTGAATTATGGTTTTCTCTGGGCATATGCCCAGTAGTGGGATTGCTGGGTGGCTGAATCAATTTACATTCCCACCAACAGTGCAAGAGGGTTTCCTTTTCTCCACACCCTCTCCAGCATTTGTTGTTTGTAGATTTTCTGATGATGCCCATTCTAACTGGTGTGAGGTGATACCTAATTGTAGTTTTCTTTTGCATTTCTCTAATAATTAGTGATGTTGAGCAGCTTTTCATGTGCCTCTTGGCCACCTGTATGTCTTCTTTGGAGAAATGTCTATTTAGGTCTTCTGCCCATTTTCTGATTGGGTTGTTTGTTTTTTAATATTGAGCTGCATGACCTATTTATATATTCTGGAGCTTAAACCTTTGTCCATTGATTCATTTGCAAATATTTTCTCCCATTCTGAGGGTGGTCTTCTCATCTTGTTTATAGTTTCCTTTGCTGTGCAGAAGATCTTAAGTTTTGTTAGGTCTCATTTGTTTATTTTTGTTTGTATTTCCATTTCTCTAGGAGGTAGGTCAAAAAAGATTTTGCTGTGATTTATGTCATAAAGTGTTCTTCCTATGTTTTCTTCTAAGAGTTTTATAGTGTCTTGTCTTACATTTAGGTCTTTAATCCATTTTGAGTTTATTTTTGTGTATGGTGTTAGGGAATGTTCTAATTTCATTCTTTTACATATAGCTCTCCAGTTTTCCCAGCACCACTTACTGAAGAGACTGTCTTTTCTCCATTGTATATCCTTGCCTCCTTTCTCATAGATTAGTTGACCATAGGGGCACAGGTTTATCTCTGGGCTTTCTATCCTGTTTCATTGAACTATATTTCTGTTTTTGTGCCAGTACAAAATTGTCTTGATTACTGTAGCTTTGTAGTATAATCTGAAGTCAGGGAGTCTGATTCCTCCAGCTCCATTCTTTTCCCCTCAAGATTGCTTTGGCTGTTTGGGGTCTTTTGTGTCTCCAAACAAATTTTAAGATTTTTTTGTTCTAGTTCTGTGAAAAATGCCATTGGTAGCTTGATAGGGATTGCACTGAATCTGTAGATTGCTTTGGGTAGAATAGTCATTTTCACAATATTGATTCTTCCAATCCAAGAACATGGTATATTTCTCCAACTGTTTGTGTCATCTTTGATTTCTTTCATCAGTATCTTATAGTTTTCTGAGTACAGGTCTTTTACCTCCTGAGGTAGGATTATTCCTAGGAATTTTATTCTTTTTGTTGCAGTGGTGAAGGGGATTGTTTCCTTAATTTCTCTCTCTGATCTTTTGTTGTTAGTGTATAGGAATGCAAGAGATTTCTGTGCATTAATTTTGTATCCTGCAAATTTACCAAAATCATGGATTAGCTCCAGTAGTTTTCTGGTGGCATCTTTAGGATTATCTATGTATAGTATCATGTCATCTGCAAACAGTGACAGTTTTACTTCTTCTTTTCCAATTTGTATTCCTTTTATTTCTTTTTCTTATCTGATTGTTGTGGCCAGGACTTCCAAAACTATGTTGAATAATAGTGGTGAGAGTGAATATCCTTGTCTTGTTTCTGATCTTAGAAGGAATGCTTTCTATTTTTCACCACTGAGAATGATGTTTGCTGTGGGTTTGTCATATATGGCCTTTACGTTAAGATAGGTTCCCTCTATGCCCACTTTCTGGAGAGTTTTTATCATAAATAGGTGTTGAATTTTGTCAAAAGATTTTTCTGTATCGATTGAGATGATCATATGGTTTTTATCCTTCAATTTGTTAATAAGTTGTATCACATTGATTGATTTGCATATATTGAAGAATCCTTGCATCCCTGGGATAAACACCACTTGATCATAGTGTATGATCCTTTTAATGTGTTGTTGGATTCTGTTTGCTAGTATTCTGTTGAGGATTTTTGCATGTATATTCATCAATGATATTTGTCTGTAATTTTCTTTTTTTGTAGTATCTTTGTCTGGTTTTGGTATCTGGGTGATGGTAGCCTCATAGAATGAGTTTGGGAGTGTTCTTTCCTCTGCAGTTTTTTGGAAGAGTTTGAGAAGGATGGGTGTTAGCTCTTCTCTAAATGTTTGATAGAATTCACTTGTGAACCCTGGTCCTGGACTTTTGTTTGTTGGAAGATTTTCAATTACAGTTTCAATTTCATTACTTGTGATTGGTCTGTTCATATTTTCTATTTCTTCCTGGTTCAGTCTTGGAAGGTTTTAGCTTTCTAAGAATTTGTCCATTTCTTCCAGGTTGTCCATTTTATTGGCATAGAGTTGCTTGTAGTAGTGTCTTATGATGCTTTGTATTTCTGCGGTGTCCATTGTAACTTCTCCTTTTTCATTTCTAATTTTATTGATTTGAGTCCTCTCCTTCTTTTTCTTGATGAGTCTGGCTAGCGGTTTATCAGCTTTGTTTATCTTCTCAAAGATCCAGCTTTTAGTTTTATTGATCTTTGCTATTGTTTTCTTTGTTTCTATTTCATTTATATCTGCTCTGATCTTTACGATTTCTTTCCTTCTACTAACTTTGGGTTTTGTTTGTTCTTGGTTTGGTGGTGCTGAATTCTCTTAGCTTTTGCTTGTCTGTAAAACTTTTGATTTCTCCATCAAATCTGAAATCGATCCTTGCCGGGTGGAGTATTCTTGGTTGTAGGTTCTTCCCTTTCATCACCTTAAATATATCGTGCCACTCCCTTCTGGCTTGTAGAGTTTCTGCTGAGAAAGCAGCTATTAACCTTATGGGAGTTCCCTTGTATGTTATTTGTCATTTTTCCCATGTTGCTTTTAATAATTTTTATTTGTCGTTAATTTTTGTCAATTTGTTTACTGTGTGTCTCGGCATGTTTCTCCTTGGTTTTATCCTGTATGGGACTCTCTGCACTTCCTGGACTTAGGTGGCTATTTCCTTTCCCATGTTAGGGAAGTTTTTGACTATAATCTCTTCAAATATTTTCTCGGGTCCTTTCTCTCTTCTTCTTTTGGGACCCCTATAATGCGAATGTTGGTGTGTTTACTGTTGTCCCAGAGGTTTCTTAAGCTGTCTTCGTTTCTTTGCATTCTTTTTTCTTTATTCTGTTCCATGGCAGTGATTTCCACCATTCTGTCTTCTAGGTCACTTATCTGTTCTTCTGCCTCAGTTATTCTGCTATTGATTCCTTCTAGTGTAGTTTTCATTTCAGTTATTGTATTGTTCACCTCTGTTTGTTCTTTAATTTTTCTAGGTCTTTGTTAAACATTTCTTGCATCTTCTCGATCTTTGCCTCCATTCTTTTTCTGAGGTCCTGGATCATCTTCACTATCATTATTCTGAATTCTTTTTCTGGAAGGCTGTGTATCTCCACTTCATTTAGTTGTTTTTCTGGAGTTTTATCTTGTTCCTTCATCTGGTACATAGTCCTCTGTCTTTTCATTTTGTCTATCTTTCTGTGAATATGGTTTTCATGCCACAGGCTGCAGGATTGTAGTTCTTCATGCTTCTCAATAAATGTATCTTTAATTGCCATATGAGATGAAACTTTTTTTGTAGAAACACTGAAATTAAGTGGCTGATCTTAATAAATCCAATTGGAGATAAGAATTAAGAGAAATCTTGTTCAGTTTATCTGTTCTTCCTAGTCTCTCAAAGATTTGATGAAGAAACTGAATCACTTTTAAGTCTAATTTATGACTTTCACCTTCTCAAGCAAATTAATAGCTACAATACTGTCAGATAGTTTTATACTGACATAATTTCGTAAAAATTTGTTCTTTGTAAAAACCTTACTTACGTCAAGTAGTAGGGTTTCTAAACTCAGTGTGAAGTCCTTTTTTGACCTAAATTCTAATTACTTTCTTATAAAATAAATTTCTTTGTAGAAAAAGCCATATTTATTGAATAACTTTTTTCTGTCTTAAATTTAAATTATTTGTGTTGTATATTATGTAATTACAAAGGAAAATGTGAATCTCTGAACTTTAAGTTTCCATTTTAAGTCCTTTCTTTTGTTATTAATTTAAGGTCTGTAAAACCTGATCATAGCATATATTTGGTATTACTGATAGAGTATGCTTTAAGCCATTTTGATTCTTTAGGTCTCATTACTTCATTTCAATTCCATCTATTACTCACTGACTTAATGGTTTCTATTGCTCAGCATAGGCTGATGCATTGTTAACTTTCCTTTTGGAATTTAAAATCTGGAGAGAAAGACTTCATTTTAAAAAGCAATTCAAGAAAATTCCATGGTTAAGCCTGTAGTGGAGAGACAATTAAATGTAGAGTTTCAGCATAAGTTGGGGTTGCCCAGAAAATACTCTAAGGGGGAGGTAGAAATTGAAATATGTACTCCAAGGTGGGTTGATGTGAAATAATAGAGTGGTAATAACAAGAATTGAGGAATTCTAGGGTTTCCCTGGTGGCACAGTGGTTAAGAATCTGCCTGCCAATGCAGGGGACATGGGTTCGAGCCCTGGTCCGGGAAGATCCCACTTGCCGTGGAGCAACTAAGCCTGTGCGCCACAACTACTGAAGCCTGCTTGTCTAGAGCCTGTGCTCCACAACAAGAGAAGCCACCGCAATGAGAAGCCCAAGCACCACAACGAAGAGTAACCCCCGCTCGCCGCAACTAGAGAAAGCCTGCATGCAGCAATGAAGACCCAATGCAGCCAAAAATAAATAATTAATTAATTTTAAAAGATTGAGGAATTCTAGTTGGAGAGAGGTAGACAGTGTGTGAACAAAATGAGGATGTGACACTTGCATAGGAATTCCGAGAGCAGTGATCTGATTAAAGAAGATTGCTTAAGTGAGGAAGAGAATATTGGATGGCAAAATGAGCCAGATTTTGGATATTTTGTATACTAGAACCAGAAGTTTGAGTATGATATAAAAGGAGTCATTTTTAATTACTTAAAGGAAATCCAGGCTGAAAGGAATCAATATAACCGATAGTGAGCAGTGAGAAGAGGCTAAATGCAGGCAAATCAGAGTAATCCAGGTATGAAGCATTCTGTGTATAGGCTGATTGTGGCTGTGAGAAAAGGGAGGAAAATAGATATTAATCATACATAAAGAGATTGATGACAGAGAGGATATTAAAAATAAGGGGGAGAAAATAAAGATGACTAAATTTTCAAGCCTGGATAACCATGAAAATGGTGAAAAGCCAACTGAAATAAATCCTAGTCCTAAATATTCTAAAAATATTATACATTGAGTGGACTTATTAGTAAGAATTTAATTAAACATGGGACTTGTCCTGGACTGCTGGAATTAAATTTTACAGTTCCATTTTTTTCTGAATTACACACTCGAATAAATGCAGAAATTCTCTTTGGATTTATTATGAGCTCTAGCAAAATAGACTCTTGATTAGGCATAAATTATTCTTGTCTTTAAAAATAAACAGTGGCGGAATGCCATGACTATGAAACGATCATGATGCTTCACCAAATCAAAACTGGATGAGAGTGACTTACAGAATGTAACTTTTTTGGGTGAAACACAGAAATAACTGGTTGGTCTTATCCTCATAAGTAATTGTTAAACTGGCATTAAATTGTATCAGTAAGTGAATAATAATTCATAAAATTAAATATAGAATATTACAATTTACAGTCATTTGGATCTACCATATTGTATCTGAGTGCTATCTAAATCCATGTTTATGAAAATAAATGTTCTAATCAGGATTTTACCTTTAGTGATCAATCTTTATATACACTGATTTTTTTACAAAATTTATTGTCTGTTTAATCCCCTGATAATTTTCAAAGTGGCACAGTTAACCATTTCCATTTTTTGTTATTTTTTTTACTGATTTTCAAAATAATTTTAGAATGTAAATTATAAACGAAGATGTAGCTAATTTATGGTATTTTTACCCATATCAATTTTTACCTAAGTCATTGTGGGTATTTGGGTTTTTTAAATTATGTTGTGATTGTTATTTCTGTAAGAAAAATGTCTTTTGATCCCATTTTGTACATCTAAATTTGAGTTAGGAAAAGAATTGTGTGCAGATTTGATCTTCATTTTATTTTTTATTAATTACTTATCGAGACTATTTTTCTGAGTTAAAATGGCAGAGTAGTACAGTCTTAAAATATTGAGATCAAAACTTTCTACTTCACATAATGAGACATCCAGAGCAGGGCCAGCAACAGTGGGAAACATGTGAATTTTCTTGAACGAGTCTGGAATAGCAGCCTGCTTCCACTGAACTAAGAATGAGTAATTTCTTCAGTAGCAAAACTCACCGCATTTGTCTGATTTTTAATTTTCAAATGTTTCCTCATTTTTAAGGAACATCCAAATACTCTTAATCTGCCAACAATATGAGAGCAATGAGCTCTCTTACAAAACTCACATGATGCTATCATTTCTAGCAGAAACTTTGTCTTAATTGTCTATGATTGTGTTACACCTTCTCCATAACGACATGTTTTCCTTACCTAAAATCATGGTGATTTCTGGGGCTATTTCCACTGCTAACTGTTGAATGAGCTCTGAATTCTGCGGGACCAGGAAAAATGCAAAAGCAAGTCCATAGATTTCACCACTTAAGGAGCAACTGGACATGGTTCATACTACAGTAAAATGCTTTGGAAATCTCTGCCCTACCTTCTGAACACCTTCTAGCAAGCACAATGCTGCCTATGACTTTCGTTCTCTCAATTATTCATTTGTCACTTGCAAGACTTCTTGAATGTATTTCTTGTCCTTGAGACATAACAAGAGAATATAATGTTTCTCTAGTATGAAGAAATTGGTAGCATGATGGATGAAACTTCAGGAACGTTACACTAGCTGGTTGTTTAAGCTTTAATAAGAAACACACTTGGGTCTTCCTTGCTAGATTTGAAACTTAACATGAATTGGCCTGCAAGGAAATCTAAGTACCATTTTTTGGTACGTTTGGATTTTTACCTGTATCAATTGCTCAGAAAAATTGATATTTTCTAATTGCTTGCTATTGAAGAGTTTTCTAAAATCCTAGAATTTAAAAAAAAAATCTTGTTTCTGAGGCTTTAACATAGTACTTTTCAAATCTGATCCATATTTAAATCATTTCTCATATATTTTTTAAAAATTGTTTATTGCATCAAATACTGTTGTCTTATAAGCTATTTAACATATATTATAAGTATCATATTTTAATCCACCTGAAACAGTCCCTCTGTAACTCTAGTTGGAATAATTTCTTGAGCTAGTCAAAGGTCTGGAGTTGAGACAACCCAAATGAAATGTACTAAATAAAGTATTAAGTCCAAATATAAGCAACTAAAATAAAGACTTTTTGTAATTGGAAAAAAAAAAAGCCTTTTAGTTCTAGTCTCCAGATCAAGCCTTTTGACCTATCTCAACAACTAACCTGTGATTTGGTCAATAATCATGGTATTATTATGGAAGCCCTGAAATGTCATATAAAACACGATTCTAGAGGGCAGGTAGGATGATCATTAGGTACAAAATCAGGGATGAGAACCAAACTTGGGCATTAAAACTTCATTGTTTTCCATTTTCACCCCAGGAGACATTTGAACAATGACGCTTCTTTGTTTGGTAGACTTATACATTAAGCCTTATTGGACTTTCACATGACTATTATTTTATTTAATGACATTTCATACAGAGATCATAAGCAATTTAAATAAATGAAAGAGCAAACAAAATGTATTCATTTTAAATTATTCATATCGGGTTCAAAATTATTAAAGGTAATTAGGTGATCATTTATTTTATCCAGATAAACATACTTGTTCCTTAAAAAATACTTTATTTTAATGTATAAAGATAAAAGAGATTATATTCACCTCATTAGATGATAATGAAAGTATTGTTCGCCAACTAAGCTCATTTCTGAGACACTTGTGATTTCTTTCCTGATCAGTCTGTCTACCAAAGAAGGATTATCGTGGCAGCAATTTGAGATTTACTCTGTCAGATCAGCTATTGATGACTTGAGACCACCCTTATCTGAGGTAGAAAATGGAGTTTTTGTTGAGAGAAAAAATGTTTATTAGTTTTTAAGCCATCTCACCTTTCTATTTGACACAAATAAGAGTGGTGGATATGACTCTAATGAACTTGAGTTCATTTTAAAGTACTGTTCATGTACACTTGTTTTATGTATTTTTGGTCCCAAGGAGTTTTGATTCCACTGACTATATCGAAAAAAGGTCAAAGTAAAAACTCAGATACTTCTGTTTTCCCACCAAACATTAAAAAGAGAAACTTGTACTGAGAACTAGGAAGATACAATAAAGGAGTAAAGTTTGTGATTTTTCAAATTATATACAGCAGCAGACTGGATCTGCTACTCAAACATTTTGGAAATTTCCCTCCTCTTTATTTAAATGTCATTTTATTTCCAAAAGTTTTGTACAAGAGTAGTATGTAAGTGTCACCATGTAATATGTTCTTCAAATGTATTTTCACCTTCTTTCATCTGATCAATAATGACTCTCAAATATTTAATCTGGTATAGCCCAGGTTATTCCATATTAACAATTTAGTAACTAGGTAAAATGGTTCAAGTTTAACTGTATCTTCCCCCACCTACAGGTCATTGTTTAAATGTCTGATTGGGGTTTTCAAATTAGCCAATTCTATACTCGGTATTTATATTTAGCCCTTATTATTTTTGAGGAAGGGGTAGTTCCCATCCCTTCCTCAACCATCTTCAATCTAGCTTCTGTCTCCACAGCATTACTGGGTCTATATTGACTTTTCAATTTCTTCCACAATCTTCACTTTGCAATTGCCACATACAATAGAGTTTTCTTTTTTAAACTATCATCTTACTAGCTCTCTTTGCCACATATAGACGCTGATAATGACAGCCCTTTTTAAAACCCTCCACCCCATTTATTACCCTTATGCTGCACATTCCTGGTTCTCTCAATAATGTGACGCCTGTGGATCTTCCCCCTCCGTTGTGAGATCCCCATTCTACGCCTGCCCCATCAATGTCTGTGTTCCCAGTATTCTATCGTCCACCTGGTGCTCCACATGGGTGATCTCATCTTTTACTTATCTGCTACTGATTTCCAAAATTATGTCACCAGTTCAGACCTTTCCCCATCTCTTCTCTTTGGAACTTCCCTCAATGTAAATCTCCAAGACCTCAGATTCAACACATCCCAAACTACTCACCATCTTCATTAGCCAGGGTCCCCAAGGAAATTGCTGATACACTTGACATAGCATAATTTAAGGAGAGTTGATACTGTTTACAAACGTGTCGCTATAGGGGAACCAACAAAGACAGTCCAGTAACACAGAGCTTACCATCCTGGGCCAAAGGAATGAGGGAAGGAAAAGTTAATAAAATAATGAAATCTGAAAGGAAGAAAACTGTACAATGATAAGAACATTGATGTCTATTTAGAATCCATACAGGTCAGCATTATGGGAGAGAAGGAAGGGTAGGGAATAGATTTGGAGGAGCAAACAGAAGATACCAGCACAATACATGCCTTTTGCTTCTTAGCATTCATTCTTATCCTTTGTTGGGTGAAAAGTGTGAAACACCAACACAGGGAATTCAAGAAGTCCCACCAGTCACTGTACAATTGCAAAGTATAATCAGTTTGGTCATAACTCCATGTGAATCCTAGAATATTAGCCGTAACATGTTCTTCACATATTGTAGTGAGTAAAGAAAGGATAAAATAAACAGATAACAACAAATAGAGTGTGCAGGAGTGTCTCACAGAATCCAATAGCAGAAATATAGCTAAGCCTCCAGAAAGAATCAAAGTAGAAACTGGGAGGCTCTTGGGAGTCAGAGGACTGCTCTTTCCACCTCTTCTCACTGTTTCTCTCAGTACATCTACTTTCTTCTATATTCTTCTTTTGGTTGCAATTCTATCCACCTAACAAAAAATGACCACACCATACATAACAGACTTATACACCTCCTGTGTTTAAGAGACTTATTCAGATGGAGACCTAACTCTTTTAGTCTCAGTTGATATTTCCTGAAAGAGACAATATGACTACCCCAGCTTAGGTCCATATATCCACCTCTGAACAAATGAGCTATGTCCAGGGACACCTGCTTTGAGACCACGTGCCAGAGAAGAGGAACTGGGAAGATAACCCAAGAATGTCTATTACAGCATTAACTCTAAAACCAGAAACAAGGTTTCATATATTCTTGTCTCCCTTAGAAGACATAGCCCTGTTTGGGGTTTATAAAAATACTCAAAAATGTTGGTTGATTTTAATTTTCATCAGCTTTCTATTCTTAGTGGAGAAGGAAATATTTCATATTTGAGGATTGTGACACAATTATTCCCCTAAGATTCACTTCTCCATTTTGAGTAATTCTAGTGGTTTTTTTCCCCCCCAGTGTCCTTTCTACTTGTATTTTCCTAGTCTCTAAGAATATTTAAAAAATTTTTGGTAATGGCTTCATTTGTCTCACCAGAAAAGAACTAAGGAGACTTCCCTGGTGACGCAGTGGTTAAGAATCCGCCTGCCAATGCAGGGGACATGGGTTTGATCCCTGGTCCGGGAAGATCCCACATGCCGCAGAGCACCTAAACCCGTGTGCCACAACTACTGAATCTGCGCTCTAGAGCCCACGAGCCACAACTACTGAGCCGGCATTCCACAACTACTGAAGCCCACGCACCAGGAGTCCGTGCTCCACAACGAGAAGCCACTGCAATGAGAAGCCCACGCACCGCAACGAAGACCCAATGAAGCCAAAAATTAATTAATTAATTTTTAAAAATAATAATACATTTACATTTAAAAAAAAGAAAAGAACTAGGGAGTATGCATGGTGTTCTGGTTATGATTTCACCACAACGGACCAATGTAAAATATAAAGGAATTGCTTTTCATTACCTAAGCAGTTCCTCACATTGTGCTTAACTTTGTAACCATATAAACTTCTGAGGCTCTCTAGAGAGTTTTCTCCTATGCTTGAACAAGCCCTAATTTTATTTTTGTAGTGGTTTATTGTCATCTCCAAGTAACTGAAGAAGAATTAAATTAAATAGTTTATACCCTAAGGATAAAAAGAATCACACATTGACCCATACACACACAAACACACAATAAATTAAACAATTCTCAGCAATAATATTGTCAGTGATATTGTTAGTATTGTTATTCTGAGGCTGTTATGTGAGTAATATGTAAAAGCAAATTAGTCATTAGCAAATTAGATCATATTCTACTTCTAACAAACTCTTAAGAACCAGGAATTTCAGCCTGAGAGAAAAGAGATACACATTTACCAGAGAGACTAAAATCCTGTAGTCCTGTGGAAACATCAGTATAAACTTAAATTTCATCTTTTGTATATGTGCGCATGTGTGTGTTGTATGTAATATCTGGGGTTTACTTCAAAATAATATGGGAGAAGGAAAGTAAATTGGGGTGTAGATGGAAAAAAGACTGGTTATGAGTTGATAATTATTTAATCTGGATGTTGAGTATATGACGGTTTCTATACTATTCTGTAATTTTGGATATATTTGGAATTAGTTCACCTTTTTAAGTGAAAACTAATAAATTAATTAAAATGCAGTGTGATGCAATGAGGGAAACTCTATAAACAGGATGATGGGAAACCTACCTGCATTCTAGTCCCCCATTTACAATATACAAACAAGATGCAAGGTCAAAAGCAAGTCATTTAACTTCTCAAAGTTTTTTTTTGACTCATTTGCAGAGGTGGGATAAAAGGTATCAGCCTCAAAGTAGGGAAACTAAACCAAATTGTCCATGGAGTTGATTTGAAGCTCTCAGGACGATTATTTGATAAACATCTCCAAACTTATCACAGCTTTCATGATTGAAATTAGATCACAACAGCACAAACTGGAATTTAATAAGCCATTATCCATTGGATTCAGTATTAGTTCATATTATTCAGACCCACAATTGGTAAAACTCATACCCTTAACTAAAAAATACAGTTAATAAATAGCCAACTATTGTAATTTAATCATAAAATTAGGTTTCCATTGATATGTGCAATTACAACCAATTTTGTCTCAATAATCTTTACTTAAATCAGTATTGAAAAAAGTCAACAAGATCTGAGACATCTTCATTCTAACTTTAGGGTCGTTTAATAATTACAACCAAATCCAAATACAATAGAAAATACAAGAAAAATTGCAAAGTATTCTTTCAGAATGGCATTTTCAGGATCAACTTTACAAACATCCTTCTTAAAAAGTGAATTCTATAAAATTAATATTAAAACTATTTTTTCAAATCAGACCTAATCCACCCATATAACATAGTAAAGAGCTCATCTTTCAAATCTCTCAATTATGTATTTCTGCATCTGCTTGGACGGATTTACAGAGTATGCTTTAAGTTGTAAAACTTTTTCTCACTTAGTACCTTATACTTACAAAATAACCAGAAAAATTTGTACTCTTCCAGCCAACTAAAAAATTTTAAAAAAACAAACTCATTTTAGGATTTGCCCTTACTCATATACACACTCATTCAGCAAGCACACACACATGTGTGAACACACACATTTTAGTTGTACTAAACTTAATGTGAAATTTTAGATTAGAGTCTCATTTATTGGCAATTCTGGGAAAGGGTTTTAGCTTAATCCCCAGTTAATGAAACCCTTGCTAATGAATTTCCTTTGTCAACACTGCATTTAATGTATAGTGCTTCATACCTGCTGCATCATCAAAACCTGCAAAGTGATTAGGCTCAATTGGAATGTGAAAGTTGGAAGGAAGGATATTTTATAAAAAGATTATGCTCATAAGTTACATGGGCTGGCTCTATTTAAAAAACCATTTTTCAGCTCCTTTATTTTTCCATTAAAATTAGTAAATAGTTATGCTTCAAACAACAAAGCATTTCTTACAAATCAATCCTGATTGATAGATAATTCCTTGGGAGAAAGAAATCAGGTCAGATACTGGCTCGGAAAAATCTGGCCACTGTTCTTTCTTTTGCTTTGTCAAGAATGGACACATATGTGGAAATGACTCCCAGAAAATTACAGCAAATGCCTACCCAGAAGATTTGGGGAAATGTACATATGATAATCAAACATTTAGGTTAAAGAAAGCTATCAGTGATTCATACACTATTTTTATATTACCCATTTTCAAAAATATGGGCTACAAGAACATTCCGTAAATACAAAATGCACATCACATTTTTTTTGAAGGATAGGAGGCACTTCCAGATTTGGCGTTGTCATCCAATAAAGTACCCTAGGTGGCTAAAGGAGAATTCCCACTAACAGTGGTAACAATCACAAAGCAGAAACAGGCATTACAGAGATCACCAAAGGCAACACTTGGCTGTTAGTGTGAAAAATCTATGATGAAGTTAAAGTTTAATTTTATTGAATAGTATAAAATACAGTTCTTTGATAATAAAGTATAATGAAAATTCTACCCTGACCCCTTCATATTTGGTGTTTCTTCAAGGAAATGAATCCATAATTTCTACACAGTATCACCTTAAACCAATAAATATATTCCTATTCAGAATAAAGAAAGGGCCTAGCTATGAAACCCAAAACTGACAGCAAAACAGTAAAATAACATCTATATCTAAAGTTTGTCTGCTAAAAAGACCTCTCTTCTTATGTTTCTATGAATGGTTTCCTTATTTAAAAGTTGCAAATAATACATAGTTCAGCCAAGTGCTTTTCAGAAATTCTTGAGTCTTATCAGTTTGATGGTTACCATTTTTATTGGAAGAAAAACTAGGCAACTGAATAATTATGACTTTAATCCAAAACACTCTACAATTTCAGAGATATAATTACTTTGAGTGAGCTTCTTCAAAGCTTGGCTACATACACACAAAATCTAAAAAGCACACAAGGAACAAAAAATTCAGATGGAGGCCTAACCCCCAGGTGTAAAAGAAAAATGTCTGCCAGCTCTTCAGAGGGATTGGCTTAACCTCTTATGCAATGGTGTGAGGTTTGATAACCCTATTCTGCCCTTTTAGGAATAAAACCAAACATTTGTCTCCATGACCTCTGGTCCTGAATTTATCAGCCTATTACTTCAGCTTGTGAAAAGGTAATCTTCTTATTTCCTCTAGCAATACTACTTATTAACAAAAAATTTTTTTTTTTCCTAGGGAATTCCCTGGCAGTCCAGTGGTCAGGACTCCGCACCCTCACTGTCGAGGGCCCAGGTTCAATCCCTGGTAACTAAAATCCCACAAGCCACGTGGCCAATAAATAAATAAATAAATAAAGTGCACAAGTCAATGGTTTAAAAAAAATTTCTAGATTCTTTGTTCTACATGAAGGGATGTCATGATAAATATGACTTTTGACTTATTACAAAATACCAAGAGAAAAAGAGGTACACGTACATATGTTCACATACATATATTTATAGCACCTTATATTACAATGAGGATATTAGCTTTTAAAGAAAACCATTCATCAAAAGAGAAAGTTGCAGGAAGGGGAAAGGAGCATACAGCCCTTTCTCCTGATACATGTGTTTAAATAGTCTGTCATCACCTTATTCTGTCTGAAGGCAGAATGGTCTGTGACATGTCAGGAGACTTTGCCCAATGTGACTAGAATATCATTTCCTTTCAGGCAGCTGTTTAAATATGGGATCAGAACTCTTTCTCCTCCTTGAATTGGGGAAGAGGGACTGTGGTACACTCATTCGTTAAAAGAACATTTTGGAATATATAACAATGCACTAATTTAAATCTTTGCAATCGGTGCTGTAATACTAAGAGCCCCCGAAGAGCCTTGAGCTTTTGTGGAAGTAAAATCTCTATAAATAGTAATGAGGTCAATTCTCTCATATCTTGAAGGGCGTGAGTGAAGGTTTATAGAATGAATGGAGCAAAGGCAGCCTAGGCCTGGATGTAGTGGTTTTCAAGTGTTTACAACACTTCTGCTCCAGTGACAGGGCAAAGCTGAAACTTACAGTCTCTTTAAAACATGAGACTCAAGCTCATTATTACCATAGTGGGTATTCTCTCCACTCTTTTACTGCTCCCTGAAACCATTCCTTCAGTTTATAGGTAAATGTGCAATATTTTAAAAAGAAAGGCAAAAAATCACAAATAAACCAATTAAAGCAGCAATTTAAACAGGTAGCAGAAACTCCCTTTGGATCCATGTATGTACTCATAGAAGAAAAGTCAAGAAATTAGGAATTTTTAAAAATCATTCATTAATGATTGGGGACCTGAAGGAATAAATGAAGGAATGGGGTTCACAAATTTGGTTCTATGATTTCAAACAACAAAAGTACAAATTCAAATATAGTAAACTATAAGATTCAGTATCCATAAGATTAAAACATAGCATCTATTTGGGAAAAACATTCCTTATAGTGAGGCTAGAGAAAAAAGTTTCCCACAGATTCTCACAAGTAAGACCCTACATAATGTCACAAACAGCATCCTTAATGTTGAAACAGCAACAAATTTAATAGAGGTATCTTTTTAATAATCAAAGCTAATGGCCTCATCTAAAGTACAATTTCATAAGCACAGTGAGGGTGGATTTGGGCAGAAGAGAGGGGTAATAATAAATATTGTACAGAATTGTGGCCCTCTGTGGCTTAATCTTGGTTAGAATTTAGAACATCTATGACTGGGTAAACAACATGTATTTCAAGCAATATTCCATACATATTCACCTAAGCTTTTGGGGCTATTGAGTGATGTTAATATAGAGATGAACATTCCTATAAGTACCAAGAGTTATCAAGTAAGAGAAATATATAACTTTAATAAAAGATAATTCTAAAGGATTACTAGAATCTCAATAAAAATATCAATGTGGTATTCTTTATACAATGGAGGAAGAAATGAAAAAAGATCCTAACACTTATTTAAGAAACAAAACTTATGTAATAACTTTTTAAAGCCAATGGCAAATGAGAACACTGATGATTAAAGTCATCATATATTAAAATCCATTACAAATCTACAATTGTTAAATTCATATGGATCTGGTACAAGATCAATGGAGCAGAGAAATTATCTGAAACAGATTCTAGTTAATATGCATATGAACTTAATAAATGCTGACTAAGATCTTGGAAATAAGATTTTAGAAATAAGTGAGAAGTTCAAGAAATATTTACAAATTTTGCTGGGAGAAAATAAGCTATTTAGAAAGAAAATAATCTGAGATATTCAGCAGTCACTGTAACCCAAATAAGTTCCAATCGGATATGAAAATTTGTTGTTAAAAAAAAAGAATTAATAAACTAGTAGAATATATAGGTGAAACCTGTTTAATCTCTTTTTAGGAAAAGACTTTCTTAAACAAATTTTTTTAAAGTATTTAATAAACCAAAGAGACATATGATAGAAACAATATATGAAATTTGATTGGATTTTGGATAAAAAATAAAAGAATATAAAAGGTTTATTTGGGAGATAAGAGGGAAAATTCAAATATGAACTGGACATTAGATATTACAGAATTGTTAATTGTCTTAATTGTATTATTAATAGTATTCTAGTTATGCTGAAAAATATCCTTATTCTTAAGAGATATACAATGAAGAACTTAGCAGCCAAGTGTCTGAAGCTTACTTTCAAATAGTTCAACAATAATAAGTAAATCTCTTTCATTGTGTGTGTATACACATACACACACACAAATATATACTCACACACATACATACGTATGTATGTGTCATATATATGAGAGAGAAAGAGTGGGGGAGAAAAATCGACAAAACACTGTCAGCTAGTGAATCTAACTGAAGAGTATACAGGGCTCAGTGGATTATTCTTTCGTTTTTTTCTGTAAGTTTGAATTTTTTAAAATAAAAAGTCAGAAGGAAAATTTTCTAGTAAGAACAATAGATTTAATGAACTAAAAATGTAAAGCATCTGTATGTAAAACAACATGATGCTTCTAAATTATATGACAAATGGTTATACACTTAAAAAATAGAAGGTTCATTAAAGTTGTTAAGGAAAACATTAGGACCTCAAAAGAAAAAATGAGCAAAAGATACAAACAGATGCTCCTCAGAAGAAATCCAAGTGACTAAATATGAAAAAAAAAAAGTCAACCTCGCTAGTTGTCAAAGAAAACAGAATACTATTTTTCCCTATAAAAGTAGCAGAGGGTTGTTTTGTTGTTTTATTTGTTTTGTTTCTAATGATTATACTTTATACTACAAGGGTACAAGGAAAGACATATTTTCATTGTTGATGAATTTGTAAAATGGAACAGAGAGTCTGGAAAGAAATTCGGAAATGGTTTCAGAAGCATGAAAAAAGTGTATAAACTTTGATCAAGCAATTCTTTTCTGGCAATTTTCCTTATGGTAATAACAAAGATTGGGAAATAGTATGATAAAAAATTGTCACATATGGCAGTTCTAATAAAGTAAAATAGAAAACAACCTCAATGTCCACTGTTAGGGTAAAGGTAAACAAAACTTTTTACTACAGGGCACATCCGTTTGGCAGAACACTATGACACTATTAAAGATGTTTATGAAGCATTTAATGACACAGAAGCATCATATAATAAAATAGTAAGTGGAAAAAACAGGGTACCAAGGCACATAAGCAGTCTGAAAAAAATTCATAAAAAATATTGAAAAAAATACTGAAGTATGATAAAATATGAACAATTGGTGCCTATAAGTAGTGTGATTATCTCTGGCTTTTTTCTATTTTTTATACTATTCCATATGCCCCAAACTTTTCTCTATAGCCACATATGTGGTGAGATATGAGTAAAGTTCATTTAGAAATCTTTGAAAAGAGACTTTCCAGAGTACTCAGGTAACCAAAAACACACTGGAGTCCAGTCAATATTAATTTGGTACTGTGAGTGTGTATATATATGTTTACATAAAATGAAATAAAAACAAATTATTTGAGATAGATCATATACCCCAGAGATATAACTTTTTGAAAACTTTTCCAGCAAGCTCTTTCTTCCTGTGTTTTAATAAGGATCTAAATATTTCCCAGAGTTTTTTGTTTGCTAGTTTGTTCTGTTTCATGTTCTCTTTAATATCAGATAAAAGGAGTTGAAAGTTAAGTGAGTGGGTGTCACTGAGGTGTTGGGAGAAGGAAATTGTGGTGTTAAAACCTCAAATGAAGGACTCTGAACACTGCCCCCGCCCCCGCCACTGTATCACTCCATACTTGTAAATTAGACACTCTCTTGAGTAAATTAACCTTTTCAGGTCATAGATAATCAAGTCAATTTTCTTGACAATAGAAATGTTTTACATCAAGTATCAGTATACTGGGAAAAACACACAGATGATCAATTTAAATTTTTCATATATTTAATTTTAATCTCCAATAAAGTTTAGACATGAACTGGAAAAGCTAATCATTTTGTTTGCACATTGACACTCTTTTAAACAGTCTACCCATAGTTCCCTCAGAACCCACTGAATGAGCAGCAAGAAATGTAACGCAAACCTGAGCCATGGCTGATTGGACCAGAGGGGACACCTAATCCAAGCAAGGTCTCTGAGATTCTCTTTTCTGGGAATTTGCTGTTAAAACACAGAGAGATTGAACTGATTTTCTGAGGGCACTCTACCTGTCAAGTTGCTAGATTAGTGGCTAAGACTACCAACTGAAGACTTGGTGTGATAAAAAGCCAAACAATAGAGCCAATCTATGGGGAAAACCAAGAAAATGAATTAGAAACACAAAGCAACATAAAGAACACAAGTGGTGCAGAGAAGAGGCAGTTGATTAAGGAGCTATGGTTTCTGAGGGCTTTCTAGTTCTCTGTTCTAAAACCTCATTCACACCTTAGTGACACATCTCATCTTTGGTTTCACGAGATATGTCTGTTATCTTATTAAAACTCTCCCTTTATTTAAACAAACTTTAGATGATATTTTGTTGCTTGAAACCAAAGCATCCCTGGGTAAATAAGTACTTGTCCTTTCTAAATTACATTAAAATATGGATAAAGCTTGTACTTTCTATCCACATTTAACAGATCAGGAACTGAGTCAAATAATTTAACATCATATGTTTACTTACTGTAGCCCTGTGACTAGAGTTCAGATATTTCAATTCCAGTTCCTCTGCTGTTAACTCTTCTGTGTCTAGAGGTAAATATGGCCAACGCTGTGCTGGTAACCATTGAACACATCAGCAAAGATCTGTCTACAAGGTGTTGTAACTGGATAACTGCTACATCTGGATTCTGCTGTGGTAGCACTATGTGAGGACACCGTGGGTTATCAACTCAGTTAAAAGCATCAGGACCATTAATTTGTAGTTCTACCATCAAATTCATAGAAAAACCAAAGGAAATTGTATTTTGACATTACTGTTAACAAAAATGTACTGCAGCTTCTATTTTAACCACAGCTATAGTTTCAGTGTTGAATGGTTCTTGTCATCAAGGGAAAAGCAAATAAAAATATTTTCTAACTCTACATTTAAAATTCTGATCTATAAACTCAATAAAACATCTTCAGTTCTATCCAATAAAAAACAAACAATTGAAGTCATCTAGAATCTACTATATGCCCTTAAATCTCCAAGTGTTCTGTATAACTAAAGATATGTAGTTAATTTGTTAATAGCTATCCTATAGATATCATTTATTGAGTGCCTACACTGTGCCATGGACTGGTCTATGTATTTTACACACATTATTCATTCATTCAACAAGTATTTATTTTATTGAATAAATACTGGATACACACTGTTCACATGTCATACTTACTGAGAATATAACAGTGAACAAAGCAAAGTCCCTGCTCTCAAAGAATTTTTTAGACTTCATTTAATCATCACAATTAACCTGCAGTTGTTACCATTTTTTTAGACCCAATGAGGTTAAATAATTCACCCAGGGTCACACAACAGATGAGGGGTAGCTTAGGCTTCTTAAAATCTCAGGCTTTTTCCATTTGACTACATGTTCTCATTAAATCATTGACTATGGAGAGAGAACCATATTTACAGCCAGGCGAACACTGTTGAGAAGCTGATAATCACTGATAATCCATGCCAGGACCGTCTCACATATACTAGTTCCTTGATGCATTTACTACAAATGTAGATTACTTCCCATAAAGTAATGTTCTCATTGAAACCAATATTTCCTAAATTACTTAAACAACCTTTGAAATTTATCATTGGGTTATCACTGGATTGGAATCTAAAATACTCTACAGTCAATATGAACAAAATTCCAGATGTTCAATATAAGATAAATGCAAGTAATTTTATTAAACCAAATTAGGTTGAATTTATTTTTAATTTGATCCATTCATATATATGAATGGATCAAATTATACATATAATGTGCCAGAACAAGTTCTAGGTGCTGGGATACAGCAATGGAAAAAAATCCCTACTCTGATGGCATTTACATAAAATATATATTTTGTTATATGGCAGCAAGTGCAGTAAAGAAAAATAAAGCATGGAAGAGGGCTGGGAGTATAAAGGGCTAGGACTTACAATTTTAAATAAGCAGGTCAAGGAAAGCTTCATTGAAAAGGTGAAATTTGAACAAACTATTAAAGAAATTGAGAGAGTGAGCCACAAGGAGATCCAAGCAAAGGACACAAGTTCAATATCCCCGACATGTGTGTATCAAAGCTATCAGGGTGTCAGGATTAGAGAAGTAGCAGGCACCAGATGATACAGGACTCATAGGCATCATGAGGAGATCAGCTTTTACTCTGAGTGATGTGGGAAGTCATTGGAGAATTTTGAACAAAGAAATGATATTATATGTCTTAACTTCTTGAAAGTATCCCTGGCTGTTGTATGGAGAATGGACCATAGGAAAGGACAGGGTGGAAAGAGGGAGACAATTTGGGAGATTTGTAATAATCCAGGTGGGAGATGATGGTATCTTCCATCAAGAGTAGAAGTGGCCAGATTTCTGGATATACTTTGATCATAGAGCCAACAGGATTTGACAACAGATCAGATTTGGGGTTTAAGAGAAAGAAAGAAGTCAAGGATGAGACCAAGGATTTTGGTCCAACTAATAGGAAAGATGGAGTTGCCATTTACTATGGGAGGAGCATGCTTGAAAGATCAAGAGTTCAGTGTGGGGCATGGAGAAAGCATTTTTCACAGGAGTGATCACGTGCATCAAATGCTACTGCGAGGCTGAATGACATAAAGACTGAGAATTTACTATTGGATTCAACAATGTAGAGGTCATTGGGGACCTAAACAGAACTGTTTTGGTGGAGTAAAACGGTAAGAGTGAAAGGCTGATTAGTGTGGATTCAAGAGGCATGGGGAAAGAGGAATCAAAGGCAACAAGTCAACTCTTTTGAGAAATTATTCTATAAGCAGAGAAAATGGGCAAAACCTGAAAGAGAAAGTGGGACTGAGGAAGATTTTCTTCGTAACAGGTTAAGATTGAAGAAAGAACATGTTTGTCTGTTGATAGGAATGACTCATTAGAAAGCAAAGAATTGATGAAGTTTGTTCTTACAAAAAAAGAGGGCAATATAGTGAAGAAGGTGGTCTTAGAAGAGTGGAAAGTTCATCCACATCCGTATATATGCTTTTATGATTATAATCTCTCAATATATTACATGATTTTTATAATTATTCCTACACTGCTCTTACTGAAATTCAGAAGTTTATTTGCCAAGAAGACTGCCTATTTTCTCACACAATATAAATTGAATTTATCAAGAATAAGTATACTATCTTGCTCAACTTTTCGTCACTATTTTTTGAAATGTATTCAATAATAAATATTTTCACGTTTACACTATGGTTGCATGAAGTAGTAATGTATGCATGAATGTTAAGAGGCATGTTGTGAGTTAAAAAGGACATGGTTTCCCCCTAGAACCTGCCCCCACTTCTGTGCTATATATGGTGTACATTCAAACTCTCTCTAGATTTCTGACCCCCAAAAAAGTTTTGGAATTATTTTAAAAGGCTTTATATATATTTAGTATGACAATGAGTTACCTCTTTTGATATCATACCTTACTGAAAACAAACTTGATAATTACAAAGGTCACAGATTATTTTTGTTTTGAATTTTTTAACAAGAACTTTCCAAATTTAAAAAAATAATAAACATTTATGTTGAAAACTCAAGAATTCTATTTGGGGCCTTGTAAATATGCATAATAATCTTAAATTATTTTAATTAGAAAATAAATCTTACAGCTTTAGAAAGCAAAGACTCCAGGATCATACACTGTAGCTCTCAAAGGTATATAATTGTCAATTAATCATTTATCTATTCACTCAACACCTTATCCTCATGTACAATTTTATGAAATTGATATTCAAGTGAAATTCAACATATTATATTTTGACAATAACATGCATACATCAATTATTCTCTGTAAAACAGAAAATGTTGTTCTAACATTTATTGAACATCTAATGTGAAGACATAAGTACTATCATTTACTCTCGTTGTATAGAAGAAGTTAGATAAACTGCCCAGGTCACATAGATAGAAGTTCTGGAATTCAAATCAAGCCTGTGTGATTCCAGAAGCCAGATGTAAACCATTACCTCACACTGTTATCTGTACCATGGTACCCCTTACACATCTACTAAATCAAGATAAAATTCCGAGACACTTCACCTACCTAGAAAAAAATGTATCCACAAGAGAACTACAGTTAAAAATCTATTCTTTCCAAGAGACCTTCAAGATGGCAGAGGAGTAAGACGTGGAGATCACCTTCCTCCCCACAAATACATGAAAAATACATCTACACGTGGAACAACTCCTACAGAACACCTACTGAACGTTGTTAGAAGACCTCAGACTTCCCAAAAGGCAAGAAAATCCCCACGTACATGGGTAGGGCAAAAGGAAAAAGAAAAAACAGAGACAAAAGAATACAGACGGGACCTGCACCTCTGGAAGGGAGCTGTGAAGGACGAAAAGTTTCGACCTTGCTATTCAAAGTATGGTCTAGCAGGAAGCAGCCATATCAGAATCACCTAGGAGACTGTTAGGAAGGCAGAACCTCTGGCCACATCATCGACCTACTAAATCTCAAGGTGGTTCTTGGGAAGCACTGCACCTGTGTCCTAATGCTGATTTGGTTATTTCCTTAGCATGTAACTAACTCTAGGCAAGTGCTTTCATCTCTAAACCTAAATTGCTCATCTCTAAAGTGGAAAGGATTTCCACCATGCTAATTCAGGGGGTTGATAAAAGGATCATATGCAATGAACTATGTGAAAGCACTTTGAAAGGTATAAAGCACCACTAGAAATCTCCCCTAAAACAGGCGTCTGTGTTCAAGGAAAATCCAAGGGGCCAGGGCTGGTGCCTGGAATGTCTTGGCCACGTCCCTCACAGCTGCCTCCACTATCCCTGTATATAAACAAAGCCTTAGAGAAACATCTCACTTGGTAAAATAAATACTCAGGTTTATGAAAGTGTCATGAAGCTGAGTTACCCCAGGAGATTCATAGGGTGATGCCTGACCCAGCTGCTCTCCAAATCAAGCCAAGGAATTTGCCCTCGTGTCAGTGCACCTGCCACCTCTCTGTGACGTTCCTGGTTACTCCCTTTCTATTTTTCTCATCTCTTATCATCGGAGGACTATGGGATGACTGAGGAAACAAGGCAAGGCAGGAGCTGGGATTTTCTGAGGAGTAGCATGTCAGGTAAAAAGTTGACAGGCTCAGGGCGCTCTCCAACCATGAAAGTAAACTGTCACGCAGCAGATCTTTCAGTCCCCTGAGAACTGTCACTTGGAACTTTCTAGTTCAGCAAATGTCCTTTAACAAAAGTTTTAAAATTATTAAAAATGAATATTTCATTGTTAAAAATTGTTTTCCACAAGACCCTGCTCCTGGAGGTGTTTAAGAAAAAGAATTCTGAGCTCAGGTAAACTGGGGATGCTGATCACCACCCCACCTCCTGGAGGAGGGGCACAAAAAGAATCCGATTTAAATTTGCCGAATCAGTATTTTCCAAACTTACTTGACAGCAGAACACTTCCTTGCAGTATTGCCTATTAATACACTGCAGTTTAAACAGTAGTTCCACTAAGAACGTATCTTGAAAATCACTGTCTTTTTTTGGTTATAATATTTAATGTAATCTTAATAGCACAGCACTACTTTTGTGGAAATGAAATATTCTAGCCTGGAAACTTCTTGACTACAGGAGCTGCTGTTGTTTACTCTCCAGCACTTAGCAGAGTACAAGGCATTTAGCCAATTCTCAGTGAATGTTTGTTCAATTTTAAAAATCAAAATAGAACTTTTTTTTTTTTTTGCATGAGAAAAGATATTCTCACTCTATACCAAAAGGATATGACGAGTTTTTATGTGTGATTGTTTGTTTGTTTCTTGAGGAACAAGAGCCCAGTTTTTTTACTTGATCAGTTCTTGCGTTTGATGTACTCCTCGATGACATCCTTGGCCTGAGCCTCTTTGCCATAGTCCTTGACCACCACACAGCTGCAGCCCACCACTTTACAGGGTTTTCCCTGTCAGTTTTACAGAGGCCTGCCCATTCCCCTAGTTTCTTGTCACCAACCTTAATCAGGTTGATCTGGTGCTCAGCACAAAGGGCCTCTGCCAACTTGACCTACACAGGCTCATCACAGTTGGAAGCACACAGAGATGGGCTTGGCGCTTGCCTAAGGCTTTGGCAGTTTCACGAATTCCATGTGCTAGGCCATCGTGGATGAAAGCGGGCCTCAGCACCTCTTCCAGAGCAGTATTAATGTCCATTACACCTCCAGCAGCAATGCCTTCCTCGGCCATGGCGGTGGGTTATAGGTGGAGCTGAATCTTGAGTGCACCCGCGCCTCCGTGGCCACAGGGAGAGAGCTATGATTAGTTTTATAATTGGTTTTATGTGATGGATATGTACATTCAAATAACTTATTTGGGCTGATTATTTGCTACTGTAAGTAACAAATAAGGAAAGGCCATCCTAAAAAGGAATTTACACATAAGAATACTGTCAACCATCATAGTTTTTCAACATTTATAACATATCATGGTTCAATATTTCTAATGAACCAGAAGTTACTTTTTTTAAAAAGGCAGGAGCTAGTGTCATTCTCTATAAAACAGTGTGGAAGGTGAATTGTAAGCCTGACAGTCTACGGGGACTTGGAATCACCGTTCAAAGTTTATAGTCCTTAGTTATCAAACTGCTGGTAAAGTATAAAAATACATCCAGGGGGTCTTGATTGTTCTAAATCACCGCTGGTGGTTCAGCATCACATCCCAGACCTCTGCACTGTGTCCCGAGAGAGGCATTTTGAGTCTGCAAAACTATCAGAAAAAAAAAAAAATGAAGGGAGGACTGAGTGGGGAGGAGAAATGAGCATTCTAAACTGAAAACAGAAACATGGATGCTGACGCTAACAGAGTTTCCTCAAGGAGAGAACCCTAGGTAAGCATGCGTAACTTTGAAGTGACCCACAAACCTCTCCCCTTAAAGAACCTTCTCCATCTTACCCAGATTGTATTTCCCATAACGGGAAATACAAGCCCTTTGGGTTCTGCTCAAGTGAATGATTTGCCGCAGTCACAAGACCAAGTGACTAAATATTTCTAGCAAGCCCATGTATTTATTGAATCTTGCTCTTAGAGATTTTCTTCAAACCTTGGCCTTAGAAGGATGAGAGAAATACAACCTGGGAGCAAAAATCTGGTCTTCCTGAGCTCAAAAAAGGATTTGACATAAATTGCTCTATTAACAAAATGCCCTTTGTTACAGCCCGAAGGAAAAAAAAAGAGGTCATCCTGTGCAAAAGCCTTTTTTAAAGGTTGTCCCAAGGACCCTACTGGTTTCTCGCTAAATCTCAAAAACTGCCTGAGATTATAACCCCTCTTCCATTTGTTTAACCTTCTATAATATTATTTTCAAATGTTTCTTCGATGCTACTAACAATTGAACAATATTATTTTTAGTCTCAAATTTCAAATTTAGCATTTCTTTAGTATTTTTATATGTTACATCAGATTTTCTACACTATTTAGGTAAGCATTTGTATGAATACAAACACACACACATATTTACACAAAACCTTTCAAAAAATGGTGATGAGAACCAGTTTTAGATTTTTAGGTATACCTATTATCACTGTAGTATTCAGACAAGACAAATAAAATGGAGAGAAAAAATCCAAAGGAGGCTCAATAAAATATGCATTAAGAACATGGCAGATATTTAACCTCTTGAAACCTCAGTTTCTTCAGCTGTAAAATGGAGATAATATTGATAACCTACAATCATAAAGTGTTATAAGGATAAAAAGAGGGTATATTTAAAACAATTAGCCTTATAAATATTAGCTAATATTAATGATGTTGCTGTTGTTGTTTTTTATTACCATTATTATTTTAAACTTCTTAAAATTAAAATTATTTTTAGTGAATCCCTATAGATTGTTATTCAATAGAAATTTACCAATGCTAAATATGGAGAAGCAAAAGAATACAGCTAATGTTACAGCCTAAATTAGAACTAGGAACAAGGTTTTCTATCTGAGTTCGGAGCCTATTCTGAGTTCCATGCTGATCTCTTTTTAGAATTTAACCAACACTGACAAGTCAGCACTTTTGAAAGGCGAATATAAGGGAATCCACCAAAAAGTAAGTTACACAAGTTTCCTGGTGACCAAAATTGAGTCATTCATATATAAATTGGATTCATCCAAACCATTGCTTGAATTTGAATATTGACATTAAAATTCATATAAAATACAAAATTATTAAATATGTTGTAAATTTATATTCATTGTACATTATTGTGACTTTCAAGCAGAAAAAAGACAAAAATAAAAGAAAAAATGTAAAAGGGAAAAATGTATATATTTCCTCTCATACATGATCTTTGCTTTATTCTGTATTCTGTTGAGAAAATCAAATAAAAATATTAACAATATTCCTATAATAAAAGTTTCTCATTTTGTTTTGTTGTTGTTCTGTATCTAAGATTCTGGAATATGGGAAACTTTCACAAAATTATTTTGGTAAAATAAACACAAAGAACTTTCTGAAAGGCTTTAACTTCATATCTTACATTCAATAGGATTCTCCCAAGATTTTAGACCAAATATCAAATCTTCCATATAGTACACAAACTTGACACATAGTAAGTTCTCAAGATAATATACTTGTTGAAATAGAGAATAACAATTTATTATGAAAGTGCCTATCAGAGCGCCTATACTCAATAGGCCCTCAATAATAATGATTGTTGGATCCGAATGTTATCACTTCTGTACCAAAATGACAGCACAGAATTGTAATTAAAGGATTATAAAACGGTTGACCATCCCTCAAGTGGAAAACCTTCTAAACTGTATTAACTTTTATGCTGTGATAGGAAGGTTCATAAGTACTCTGAATGGGCCTTGAAGGGCAAATTGGATGAAGTGGGCTTAATGGTATTTCTTTAGTGCAGAATGTTACATTAAGACCTTCTTGAAAACCCCTCTTTGAAATACACTGCCCCACCATCCTCATAATAACCTTGCATTTATCAGGCCTTGATTTTGTGGTGTAAAGAGTAACGTTTCTTACCTCATATTACACATGACAACTTCTTTTGGCTAGAGACAAAAGTGATCTCAGATATATTTAAAGCAAATGTATAATGAGAGTGATAATGTACAACAACTGATAAATATCATGGCCAACACATTTATTAGATGTCCTTACATATCTCTTGAAAGCACTGATGTTGGAATGGGTGATAAATTGACTTAAGGTTGAACACTAGTGTGAAAATTGAGAAGTCCTGGATAGAACTGGAGAGCAGGGAGTTTTGAAAGATGAGAGAAGAAAGGATGAATGAGAAATACAAATATACAGGACTTCCCTGGTGGTGCAGTGGTTAAGGATCTGCCTGCCAATGCAGGGGACACGGGTTTGAGCCCTGGTCCAGGAAGATCCCACATGCCTCGGAGCAACTAAGCCCATGCGCCACAACTGCTGAGCCTGTGCTCTAGAGCCCTCAAGCCACAACTGCTGAGCCTGCGTTCCACGACTACTGAAGCCTGTGTGCCTAGAGCCCGTGCTGTGCAACAAGAGAAGCCACCACAATAAGAAGCCCACGCACCACAATGAAGAATAGACCCACTCGCCGCAACTAGAGAAAGCCCATGTGCAGCAACAAACCCAACACAGCCAAAAGTAAATACATAAAATAAATAAATAAATTTATATATAAAAAAAGAAATACAAATATATGCTGGAGTTTTCTAAAAATAAAGTAATAAGAAAATATAAAACCTACAAAAGAGGTTGATAAAGTCAAAGGGATGTCTAAGGAGACAGAGTATCAGAAAGCTTCAGGTACCATCCTAAACTTGAGAGTTAGGCTTGCTCTCTACAAGCTACGGCTGTACGAATTTAGTAAAGCCACATGGTGGAAACTATCCTAAATCAACTGGCATAGTGGATATTGATTATAGCAAAACCCTTGATACAGTTTCTCAGGATAAATTTGTAGATGAAATAATGATCACAGACCATGTTTTATTTTTTCCCAAGACCTATCATATTGCCTGATATATAGAAGGCACTTAATAAACTGAAAGAATCAGGAATGTGACCTAAGGAATACAACATTAAATGGATTCATAGCTGGCTGGAATATATTTATCAATCAGTGCATTACTATCATCCCTATTGAACTCTAAATAGGGCAGAGACCATGTAATATTCTTTATCTTTGCATCCCAAGGCTGAGCAAAGAATGCACGATAAGTATTTTCAGATCAGCTGAACTTGGAGGGAGATGTTCAGTGGCTCATCACAGAACTCAAATGTTCAGCATTTTTATCTGTGATGTGAATGAATACCTTAGAGATTTAAGCTAGTCAAATGTGCAGATGATACAACTTTTGGATGGTTATCATTACATAAAATGCTCAAATACTTTATTATCAATAGAGCATCTTAATACATATTAAATATAGCAGTTAATGGGGTGGTAGCAGCAGTATTAATTGAGTAAAGTCAGAACCATTAGAAACAACTAGATCCAAAGGTAAATTTAGGGAAAACTGTGTTATCTACTCTCAAACAAGATTACTTTATTTTCCCCCTCTGGATGCCATTTAAATAGGTAGTGAAAATTTGAAATAGAGTGTAATGTAAATATGTAATATATTTAATTATGTCTGATTTAAAATTTTGGGTGAGTTTGAAAAAAGGTTTGAAAACTTGATCTGAAAGCATTTAAAGAAGCCATTTCATGACAGTGCCCAAAAAATAATTTGGCAAAAATAACACTGAGTGGTCACCAAAAACATGTGCTGAATGATCATCTAATTAAAATTACAGCATAAAATAGGTTGTGAATAGGCCCTTGGCTGGGAATGCACCAAATTAGAACACAGGGTCCATCTGGCAATCTCTGAACCTGAGCCAGGGCCATGAAAACCAAGAGACTCCGCCCTACATTTGGCAGCAGTTCTAATTTCTAAGCAAGAGGATCTCAGGAAGCCTCTGAACCTGTAGGGCGATGGGGACAGGGTTCCCGGGCCGTGATTCAGCGAGGAGTGCCCATTTCACATCCCACGAAGATCACAACGGTAAGGAAGATGACCCTAGCTTCCACTTTTTTTTTTGTTTAAACAGTTTCTTTCCTGCCATTTCCCACAAAATAAAAAGACCTATTGAGAGGTAAATTTCTATACGAGAAATTTCTGACATATGCAGAAATGTGCACAGAGTTAGATTCTGACTGTGTAATTTTATCCTGTCTTCAGCAAGAAATTTAGAATTTTCTCCAAACTCATAATTTTTTGAGAACATTGTCATCTCACCATGACAGCAACTTGAAGGAGTAAAAAAATTTGAGGGAAAGAAAATTAAAACATTATTTTAAAAGACTAAGGATTGCTATGGAGCAGTCGGAGGAGTTTAGAAGAATAGTCCAGTGACTAGCGTTTTGCCAGATCATTTGCCAAAATGTTGACATGAAAGTTCCCTGAAAACTTTGTCTTAGGTTTCCGAAAATTTCTCTGAGGAAATTGCTAAAAGAATAAACAATCAGTTCAATTGCATACAGTGAAGAATCAAGTCCACATCCAATGTGCATATTCTGTTTATAGCTGGGAAGAATTTAAATTACTTGCCTAGCACTCCTTTTTTCTTTTCAAGTATAAACTAACTCAAAAAATTAAGTAAAAATTGATGATCTAGCAATGTTTCTCTGGCTGCCATACAGTATGGGCAATGAGTTCTAGACTCCAATTTATTGGTTTGTCAGAAAGTTTGGTTATTTTCATCAATTTAGCTTTACATTTAACATTCCTCCGCTTAATTGAAACCATGCGGACACATTTGGTTAGCATCCACATTCCTACAAAAGTAAAAAGGGTACTTTGTTTCAAATTCTGCACACTTTACCAGTAAATTCTATTTTTCTTGCAGTAACAATTAAACACACAGTTGGCACTTAATAGCAAAAGTTTCCTAATCCCTATTGTCAATGGGTACAACTCAGCTTTAGCAAATATCCAGTCAGGTGGAGGAAAAAGCATTATCCATAACTTTGTCTTAATAATTGAATAAATGATTTTCCAGGGACTAATCCCAGGGTTTTAAAGCATGGCCCATGGAAAATTATAGCATTTTAGAAGTTTATTTAACCCCCATTCTCTATCTCTTACCCTCCTGGGATCCTGCACCAAAGTGCTAGCTGAAGGATGGGTTCTGAAGGGTAAGCTAGGAAGTGCTACGCTTCTTAACTGACTGTTCTTTCTTTCTCAATCCCATTGTGGAAAATGACTCTGGATTGGTTTATGAAGCGAGTTTAGAGAGTAACAGGTTTCTAGGATTTGTACTTTCTCTGCTTTGGCAAAGTAATTCCAAAAAGCCAAAGATACAACAGCAGGATAACATGCACCGTTAAAATAACAACATTTTGAGGTTGACTAACTAATGAAAAAATGATGTCCAACCGCCTTTCCCTGTTAGGAAATATGCAAAGAATAAGAAGAAAAAAAGAGAAGAAAGTATGATCAAACGGATTAATTAAAATGACTCCTAACTGACAATGACAAGGTTGTAGCAGTTAGAATTACCCTCGGGTATTTATGGATGGGTCCACTGTTGCAGACACAGCTCTCCTTCTTTCAGCAAGTATTTGCTGAGCACCTACTATATACTACGCCCCTAGACGCTATTGCTACACGTTGCCACTTCTGTAGCCACAAAGAAATGGACATGACTTGCCCTCTCACATCTTACACTAGAGTCACCTCCACCCTCTCCCTCCTCTTTCTCTTCTTCTTCAGGCACCCATGTGACCAGGCACTGAGACCAGAGCATCTTTCTTGCCAGAGACAGGAGCAAGGAGGTCACACCTGATGTGAAGAAAGCCAATAAGACCTGAGTGGCTAAGCGAGTCGAGAGGTCCAGGGGGTCAAGGAGAGAGGAAAGAGTCAGGGAGAGTGCCAAGTGCAAGAGTGAGGACAGAAGACAGGCCACCTGTCAAGGTAACAGTTTTCACTAGAGAACCCACTGGCTGGCCTCCTGCCTCTGACTTGCTGGACTTCCCCCTTTGCACAAAACCAGAGCTCTTCCGGTGTGTGAATACAATCCTGTCACCCTTCCTTAAACTATGTGAAGTGATTTCCTATTCGTTGTCCCAAAGATAAAATAAAAATCCATGGCTTACAACGTCTTTATGACCAGAGCCTTTCCCGTTGCTTCCACCCTTGTACTCAATACTGCAGCCATTCTGAACTTCTTTCCCTTAACTTCTGTGCCTTTGCCCACGATGTTCCCTCTGAGAAGAATAATCTCCTACTCCATTCTGCTCTCTCCACCTCCTTGCCTACAGGAACTAGAATTTCAGATCTTGGTTTAAATGTTACTTCTTCTAGATGACCTTCCCTGACCCTCCAAATCAGAGTTTCTCAGACAGCAGACCTGCAGTGCTTGTGTAAAATATTTCTGGCTCCACTCCATGTTAACTGAATCAAACTCTCTGGGCTGGGGTCCAAGAAACCACATTCCACTTATTCTAGTGTATATTAATGTTTCAGGACCAATGATTTAGACTCTGGGATGATATAAATAATAATAAACAACCCATACAGCACAATTCATTCCCCACCAATCAAAATGGACATACTGACCAATCAGGACAGATGCCATGACCAGCCAAAGTGGACTCCGGCTATCAAACTCTCATATGTGCTAGTCTGTACTAACAATAATCAGCTGGCCCATGCTCTGTTTCATTGAATCCCACCTTTCCTCTGGGCTGGAATATATTAGCCGATATTTACTGAGTACTTCCTTTGTGCCAGGTATTGTTCTAAACACTTTTCTTACATCATTTCAGTTAACTTTCAAGATAATCCTATAAATTAGGTGCTATTATTATTTTCTTTTTTTAGAAACTGTTTATTTTCCATCAACCTATTTCCATTTTAAGAGTTTGTGGAAGAACAGCTTAAGGCCCCTCAGTGGTTGTTCCTACCCATTCAGTGGCCTGAGCAGTGGGAGCTGCAGACCAGTCTTCAGTGGCGGGCTGAGCACTCCAGTCTTCAGTGGGGAACTGCAGAATAGGCACAGAGGGCACCTGCACACCTTCGGACAGGTCCACCACTTCAGGCTGAGTAGCAGTGAACTCAGGAGCTGGAGCGGTCCATCCACCCTGAAATTCCTCCTTGGTCACAGCCTTCTCAGCTGCCGCCTGCTCTTCCTTTTCAATCTCTTCAGGATCTCTGTAGAAGTTGAGATCAGGCATGCTCTCCCATGGGTGTTCACGGGAGATGGTCCCACGCATGTGCAGAACTTCCCGGGCAAGCATCCACCACATCAGACCCACTGAGTGAGCTCCCTTGCTGTTGCATGGGATGGCAGCGTCCACATAATGCAGAGGAGAGTCTGTGTTACACAGAGCAATGGTAGGCAGGTTAACGTAAGAGGCCTCCGTGAGAGGCTGGTGGGCAGCCCTGGGATCAGTAACCAGCGGAAGGCTTGGCTCCCGGAAGGCTGCCTGGATGCGGTTAGTGAAGGTTCCGGGAGTGAAGCGGCCAGCAATAGGAGTGGCTCCAGTGACAGCAGCAAACTTCAGCACAGCTCGCTGGCCAGTATTCCTGGAGGATAGGACACTGACATCAGCTGGGTTTTCAATGGCAACAGTGGCACGAGCTGCCAACAGAAGCTTCTCCCAGGTCCTCTTCAGGTTTATGATGTAGATGCCATCACTGTTCCTTTTGTAGATGTACTGTTCCATTTGGAAGTCAAGGTTGGTGCTACCTAAGTGGGTCCTGCTGCAAGGAATGAGGACATCCTCCTCCTTCATTTTCAGGACATCAAGGGCTGCGGACATTGTGAGAGCTTCCCTTTAAGTTGCAATGAGAATGCAGAGCAAGCCATACGGACCCCTGGCTGGGTAGTGTGGAAAGGCGGTGCCACTATTACTTTCATTTACAGATAGCCAAACTGAGACACAGAGATGTTACGTTACTTGGCCAACATTACACAGCCAGTAAGTGGCAGAGCTAGAGTTCAAATTTAGTCTGGCTCCAGAGCCCTAACCTACACTGCACCTGTCATGGTATGTATGAGGCTTTATTTTATTGCCAGTCTGGTTATTTGACTTTCTCACTACCCTGTGTTCTCCATGGGGGTAAACCTGATACATAATAGGCTGTCAATAAAAAGCTGGAGAATAAATGAGATCATGCTAATTTAGTTTAGGATCAAGAAGAGTGGACAGTAGAAGGCTGACCAATTGCTTACGTTATCTCCTAGGATTTTGAGGCTTGCTTTTAAAGAACTTCAAGGACAAGAAGCTTGGGAGCTTGCAGGAATTAAGGTGTGGCAACTATCTGAGGCCACCGAAATCCATGCACCTAGAAAGCCCCAGCCATAGAATTGGTTTTCCTGCTCCAAACATTTTCAACCAAAGTGATGAATATAACACTGACATGCGTACTCTTGGCAAGTAAAATCATGTCAGAAAGATTAGAACCAACAGAGAGGTGACAGGCCTCAATATTCCATGGAGTTAATTTCTTAGAAAAACCTTTTCAGAATGCCCGTTAGTGGAGCCAGCTGGAGCCCAAAGCCTCAGTAATGAAACTAGCTGTGTCATGCAGATTCATCACACAAAATCAAGACACTGAGTTGCTTTCTCCAAACGTATAAAGTTGGTTTCTTCTCTCAGGGTGGAGAGCCGTGACTGTCACTCCCCAAAGCCCAGATTATTCTTTTCTTTTTTATTTAAATTTTTATTAGAGTATAGCTGATTTACAATGTCATGTTAGTTTCTGCTGTACAGAAAAGTGAATCAGTTATACATATACATATATCCACTCTTTTTTAGATTCTTTTCCCATATAGGTCATCACAGAGGTTTAGGAAATTTACCTGTCTAGCAGAAATGCAGTTTGGCTTGGAGAGTAGCAAAACTGGAGTCAGGGAAGCCACTGAGGAGAAATCCAGGTGGAGCTGACAAAGGCCTAGGGAAGGTAAGAAGGGTAAGAGGATGAAGCGAGGTAGCACTTTTTTTGTGTTGCAGCAGTTATGAAAGAAAGGTTCAACACATGACCTCAGTTAAGAATTGGGGAGGGAGGCATACACACCCTTCTTACCTTCCCTAATTCAACGTGTAATGAGACTAAAACCGTTCTCTTAGTGGCCTCTTGCTACCTTAAAATTATTCAGGTATTTGAGAAAAATGTGGCAGTATTTCTTGACTGTAATTCTTTTAATAAAAATCAGCATCTTGGCATCCATGTCAAGAAAGAAATCCAGAAATCAGTGTACAGAAGAATTATCTGGTAGACTTCTGGGGTTGCAGTGAGACATGGAAGGAGAAGAACTAACCATGGACCAGAATGAGGAGTTTTGACAATGTTTAGAAGTTATTGTGTTCTTCCAGCTACCCAGGGAAGCCACATTCCTTCCTACGCATCCAAATACCTCATGGTTCCCACATTGTTATCCAAGTCGCAAATCTTTGGGATTAGGTCCTGTTGCCTTTTTTTTTTCCCAGCTCAGTTTCCAAAAGAAATGCTTGAAGGATCCAGCTCTGCCTCTAACACTGAGTACTCCTCACCTTAATCCTGGACAGCTCCCATCTTAGTCCTCTGAGAGTTTCCATTGTTTTCCATGGCTGGAGGGGACCTGGACTACTATATTATCTTGTCCCTGTTTGGACTTGGTCTCATAACTGGCCCTCTCCCAGGGTGGGGAAACAACTAGGAAGAAAGGAGATTTGGAGACATAAGAGTTAAAGGATTGACTTCCTTAATGTCACTTTGACCTGAGAGTCTATTAGCTCCCGGCTAATGGCCCATTTCTGAGCCTCCCTTACCCACCACCGCTGCCCACCCCTAATCCCCACTGTTGCTTGCACCAAGCTTTGGTGCCTGTGCCACCCAGAACTGGGATCTAAGGCCATGATGGAAAGGAGCACAGCTGATCTAAATAGAGAACTTGAATGTTAGGAATAACCAGAATTCGTACATTACACTGGCATAAGCAAGTATCAAAACTATAGAAGTTTGTTTGGTTTTTTTTTTTTTGGTTTTGGTTTTGGTTTTAAGAATGGGTTGTATTGCTTTCAGAACTAGGAAGAGAGAAAGTGTTGAGTTCTAAGTGAAAAATTCCAGTTGGATGAAAAGACTAGGGAAGACTTGTAAGTAACACGGTGACTATCTGGAAAGATTCATTTCGATAGCTGCAAGATTTTTAGTCTGATGCTAAAGCACACATTTCTATTATAATCCTGTTCACTGCTTTTAATGAGTTACTTGTTCATAGAGCAAAGATTAACTGAAATCTAGCCCATGTTTGAGTTGCCACAGATCTTTTATCCCTGATCTAAATAAAAATTTTCACTCTGTTACCTAATGAATCAGAGAAACTAAAAACTGGTAGGAGGGACAATCAACAATAATTCCAAATGCCACTCTAGCTCTCTGGTGATTGGCCTTTCCTGTAATGTCCTCTACCATCCAGAGTTCACACCTCAAGATCATCTCTGGCCTACACTTCAGTATTTGGTTAGCTCTTTCCAGAAGGCAATTCTGTTTCACATATACACTTAATATAGATATGCCTTTTAAAAAGCAAATTATAATAATGAAAAACATATAAACACTTAAGGAGTTCTTATGTGACTCAAGTTTTATCTACTTAGTGTTGCTGACACTGATAAACCACTCGACTTTGGGGAATTTTTTAGTTTACAAGGTCATTAGGCAAGTTCAGTGGAAATACAGCCTATTTGTACAGTGGGGCACATTTGAAGATCCTTATAATTTGTAAATTAGACTCCTCCAAAGAAATATTTTACATTTATTAAGGACTTGACTCCCCCAAATCTTCTGATTATATTACCTACTATAAGAATAAAATCTGGGCAGTTTATCATTGTCAATAGGTTTTTCCCAGGAGAATAATTTTTCTGAAAAATAATATCACACATTTATGTTGGTAACTTGGTTCTATACCAGCTGAATTAGAATTTCTAATTTCTAAATTATCCATGTTAGGTAGAGGTATAATTAAGAAAGTTTTTGTCAATTTGAAAACTCTGGGATGAGGGAAGAGGTTGGAATAAAAGACCATTTAAAATCTAAAATAAATGCCTAATTAATTTATGAAAAAAATATGCAGTATACGTTATTGCCACATCCAGTCAGTATGAATACTTAAATGGCAGTTTTTCCAAACTATTATCTTCTGTATTTTTATTTGTGTTTTTGGCCACTTCACTCTCTATAATCAAGAAACCAGTTATAATGTTTAAAAGGATCATACATAATACATTTCAAAGTTTACTATCTTAAAAATATAACTCCCTTCGGGGAGTTGAATATGGCTTTCTTGGATTCTTGCCTTTATTGATATTTCCTGAGGGTTACATCCATGAGTGAGGTCTTGGAAATCGGGTAACCAACAATTTTTCATGACACAGTGTAACTCCCTTAGCAATGTGGTGCTAAAACCAGGAAAGTGACATTTCCTCCATTGTCTTTGGCTGTAGCTATGAGTTTCCCTTCGAAGAGACCACAAAGCAGGACCCAGTCAGTTTAATAATCCTGATAGAACCAGCGTGAGTGAAAGTTATGAGCACAGACGGAGAAGCTTGGGAAAAGTAAAACGGTAGGGAAGGAAGTCAGCACACGGAGGCAAAGACCATCAGTCACCAGCATCAATTTTCCACTGGTTTATAAACCAGCATATTGGGGAGAGTGGGGTTTGAGAATAGGAGCTGGGAGGAGAGTCGTTTTTAATATACTGTTCTTCCTTTCGGTTCTTTCTTTTAATCCTGTGGTGTTGAAAGCACAGCTTTCTCAAAGACAATCTGACCTATAGTCAACATTATAAATCACTCTCTAACCTCATAAACTGAGGGTCTGCAATGAAGATCTGTAATCAACACTGTAACTCATTCTTCTAACCACATAAGTTAAAAAAAAAAAGACCCTCTAACATCCTTATGGTCAATTCTAGAAAACAAATACAAAGATAAGGTAGGTTTTGTGTTTTTTTTCTCAGAAAACTTTTTATGCATCAACACTACTTGAAGCTATTACTTGTTAGTTTAGGGCTTAATATCTTGAACATTTTCTGAAATCAATAAATGTAGGGTACACAGTAATGAGAATATTGTGAACAGCACGGTTAACTATTGGATTACTCCTCAAAATCTAAAACAGAATGAAAATCCTGCTTTTAAAATTCCAGTGAATGTAATCAGAGTTTTTCCAGTTAATCTGGAACTATTCCTGGGTGTAGCATCACATCAACCTACCAACGTACTAGTAAATTGGCTGATTTCTGCCTACCACTTATACCAACAACCATGAATCTGTAGGATAGGATGTAAAAAATTCTAAGATACAGAGCAGCCCAAGCGAGGTGCCAGGCAAGTGCCAAAGACAACAGCTCTGAGTAAGAACATAAATAAGAAAATATATAACAGGACTGTGAAATAACAGTATGGTTCCAGATTTAGGAAACTTTTAGTGTCATTCTATTCTATGTGGATCAGAACAACACTAAAAGCCTGGATCTGGGTGTTACATCTTTAAATAGACAATACAAAATAAGTGTCTACTGGAGACCAATCGGTTTAGAAACCATGAGCTACGAAGAAAAGTTGCACAAACTAATTTTCGTGACAACTTGGCAAAGAAAAGATGAGGATAGACTATGGTGATATTATCAAAAATTGGAAGAGTAGATCAGTCCCTGTAACTTCAGAAAACACAAGCGAGCAGTTTTGCTAATATATTTTACTCCACATGGAGCAAAAATGAAGTGGTAAAAAAGAAAAGAGGTGGCTGAATATTACTACTTCGAGCGTCCAAGCAGAGATCATGTGATCATGTGCCAAGGGGGATGATGAAGAAATTCTTAACTTTTCACCCAGCACTGTGATTTTGTAGATCTCAATGTATGATCCTTTGCCAAACGTAACTTTTTATTTAAAAATTTTAGAGATTAAAAAGCCAGAAATCACTTAAAAGTTTAAATCCAGCCTATAACAAGATGCATATCCATCCTTTAATATTCATTAAGTTTATTCTGGGCTTATGACACAGTCCAGTGCACATCAGATATTGTTACAAATTATACACCTAAGATAAAATAATAAGGAAAGGCAATAGAGTCAACAGCACTTATATTTTGAAACATGTTGATAACAGCTTAGTAACAATACTTCCTAGCAGGTGGAGACTGTATTGCATGCAGTATAAGATGAGAAAAAAATTTAAACAGTGGCACAGAATTTGAAGTTGGCAAGACTGATGCTATCACTAACATTGCATAGGAGATTTCCATATGCTATTTCTGCATGTAAGAAAAGGTCACAAATTCGCTTAGATTGGACCACACACACAGAGGGATAATTCAAATTCCCTTGCTCTTTATAATCTCTTCTCCATGTCACTAATTCATCCACTTAGTCATCATTTATCTGAACATATGTATGCCCTCACTATCGAAGGGCATCGTTTAAATCCATCTCCTTGGACTCTACGTGCTTTAAAAGCATTAATGTCCTACTACATCAGGCCGTAATTTCAATAATATTTTCCACTGTATTTAAGGAATTACTTGGTGGGAACGGATTAGAAGTTTTGAAATCAGCATGTTCTTTTTGCATGACTTATTTGCAAAAGCCCCTCTGTCTTGTACTGGTGATTACCTTCCCTGCACATTAGTGAGCACTCCAGAGTTGGATGCATGCTGGGGACAACAATCGTTAATGTTTATGATCTACATGGCATATTCCCTGTTTGCCTCTCATCCTTTTTCCTTGATAATTTTTCTTCATAGCGCTTGGCAACCCTGATTACAGATCTGTATCCCTTACCCAAAACCTTTGGGGCCATCTGTGCTTCCAAACTGAATTTGTTTAGAACTTTTAGGAAGGCTTTATGGCACACTCCCAGCAGGGTCTGTGACAGCCCCTCATAAGCAAACATTAACATTTCTTCAATGCAGTTCATGGGAATTCATACCAAGAGGGATAAACAAAGACTACAAATAGCTTCATCTTTCCCCAGGTCATGTTCTGCTGCCAGAGAAGTTCAAGTCAGGTCAGGTTTTGCTGCCAACTGAGTTAGGAAATACCTTTCAGTTTGAAGAGCTTTTTGAATTCAGAATCACAGATAAAAGATTGTGGACTTGTAAATATTTATTCTTTGTCTATTTTCTGTCCAGCCTCCCAACTAAGATTTAAGAGCTGTGGAGACCTGAATATTTTGTTTATCCTCTTTTTTGTGTCTCCCAAGTCCAGAATAATGAAAGACACAAAATCCCAGTAAACAGTTGTTGAGTGAATGAATGAATGAATGAATGAATGAGATGGTCTGGCACTAGAGCTCTGCCTAATGGAAGAACTCTATAATGTCTACCAGATCATCTCTCTTAGGGACTTTAAATAGTAATACACAGAGTGGGAGACAGGCCGTGAACTATGCAGAACCTGAAAAACAAGATAAAACACAACAAAACTACCAGTGGAAAGGAAAGGCATTAAGCAAAAGCAGTTAGGCAATAAAAGATGTAAGCAGAAGCCATGAGGTAGAAAGAGAGAAGAGAAGGTCATTCTTTAGTCCGAAGTATTAGAAATAACAGAGACAGTGGAAAAGATTCCAGACTCCACACAACAGATTCTAAGACTCTGTATCAGTGACACCATACAAAATGTCCATTAACTAAATCGTTGTTTGACTTTGTTCCTTGCAACTTGAAACACCACCTTAGATGAACTATATAACTTCTCTGAGCCTCAAATCTTTACCTATTAAATGACGAGTTTGGAGAGAGGATGCCAAAACTTCTTTCCAAATAAAATAATTGTGTACAGCGGTGGTTCTCAAATATTAGTATACAGAATCACTTGGAGGGATTGTTTAAACTCAGATCACTAGACCCCACCCCCAGAGGTCTTTTGGTTTTGGTTTTTTTTTTTTCTTCTGGCTGTGCTGCACAGCTTGTGGGACCTTAATTACCCCACCAGGGATCGAACCTGGCCCCGGCAGCGAAAGCGCCGAGTCCTAACCACTGGACCGCCAGGGAATTCCCCAGGGTTTTTGCTATAAGATTTGGGTGGTGCTTGAGAATTTGCCTTCCTCAGATGAAGGTGATGCTAATACACTGCTTCAGGGACCACAGTTTTGAGGGCTGCTGGTCTACTACACAAGCAGCATTTATTTTACAAAACACATGTGAGCCATTATCCAAATTCTGGTGCCCTCTGCAAATTGTTTGACTCTGTCCATCTATAAAGCGATGTGCAAGCTTCCCATCCACTCCTGATATTCAATTTGATTTCCAGCCCGGAAATGCGAAAAACAATGACAGAATTTCTTTTCATCGTGATGGCTATTTAACCATAAAGCTAACGTTTTTGAAATTAAATGAAACTGATGTTTAATACTGTCTCACAGACACCCAGAGACAGGCTTGAAAGAAGAGAAATTTCAGTATGTTTATTCCCTTTGGACCTACTTGTGGCAGCCGCTTATTTTCTGGCATTCAGAAATTTTTAACTTCAAATGACACAGTACGGCCAATCTATGTCCAACTGAGTTTAAGGCACAAACAAAGTTGCTCACTTCCCTGGCAAGTTTTTATGAACTGAAAACTTTACAGAATAATTCCGATTACTCTTACCAGTGCAAAAAAGAAGCTACACAGCTTGGTTTTTTTTTAACAGTCAGATCAAAATTATCATTAGAAAAAAGGATTTCCAGTGTGGCAGGTTCAAAAGTAAAGTCTCAGAAAATCTAGAACCACCAAATTAACAGAATGACTTCTTGGGGCATAATTATACTTCAAAGAAAGTAAATGCTATTACTCGCTTGCAAAGACAAGAAAATAGGTGCAGATCGCTGTAAGTGCTCCACAGCTCACTGGAAAACATCTTGGAAAAATCTTTTATTACCAAATGACACCTTGGCAAAACTATCCACCCTGCTGTCCTGGGGGAGGAAAATGGTGGTGGGGGCCGAGATAACCTGGGGCAGTGTTGTAGCTGACTGATCCATGCGTGATTAATTATCATGTACAAATATGGGTGTGACAAAGCATGTAAAAGGCAAAGTGCACGTGTGGGTCACCTGACGCTCTTCCAGAAATGAACAATGGATCCCTGAAGACTGAACTATGCATGGTACCACAGTCAGGAAAAAGAAGATGGAAAAGGAAGGATTAAAAGGTTGACAATGATTTTTTTTTTTTCTGAAGCCAGTTTATTTTTCTTTGAGCTAAAAGTGTTCTGCCTCAAGGCTGGCATAAAGCAGCCTTTCCAGGAAGCCACATTTATCACACCGAAGAAAAGCACCACAAAGGAGACAGCATGATAAATACCTGGTTTGGGGATCCCAAGATAGTGTCCAGAAATGAGGATAAGAATTTATTTATCTCCTTGAAGCCTGGGCTCTAGCTCAAATAATATTCTCAGCAAACTTGCTTCAAAATACCCAAATCTACTCATTGGTTTAAGACATTAGATGTATTAATTACATGATGCTTCATCATATTCTAAAAATGGTTTATAGAGTTGTCCTCTAAGACACACATGCAAGTTATTTGTTATGGTGACTGCTTGCTTTGCAGAGTCTCTGCCCTTGACCCAGTCCTATAGATCAATGTCAGGCCAAGTGAGATCTCCAGAAAGGGACAGCATGAACCCTCTCGCCAAGGTTAGGCTTTTGAAGCTAAAAGTTGGTCCCCGACTCTGGGATCAGACTGACTTGGGTTTGAATTTTATCTCCAAACTTAAAGTTGTATGACCTTAAGTGACCTAACCTCTGGAAGTCTCAATTCCCTCCAGCATAAAAGGAGGCTAATTATAAATCATGCCTCAAAGGATGTTTGTGAGTGAAAGTGAGGTATGATTATATATATATGTGTTTATGTCTGGCACATAGTAAGTGTTCAATAAGTATCAGTTACTATTATTAATACCATTGTTTTTATAGTAGAACTTCTCTCAATGACCTTCCATTAACTGATTTGCCAGATTAATTCACCATACTATCCATTCCTTCTGTTAAGCATATAGACTGATGCCCACAGCACTCTGAATGCTCTCGACAGCAACCTACATCTCGGAAACCTGTACACTGAGTTTTATGCTTAACAAAAGCCACACAAATTTATTGCCAAACTTGATTGTGACCAATGTAATAGTTATTGGAATTTTGTAATTTAATAAATATTATGTAAACATAAAGCATAAGAGCAAAAACAAAGAGTTGTTATCTCTGTGGAAGCTAAGTGAAATGCTTTGGAAAGATAAGTAGAAAAATGATTTCTGCCAAATTAAGTGACAAAACTACAGAAGGTTAGGGGAAAAGATCACAATAATCTAGAAAGTACTGTACGTAGATTGCCTCATATGTATATTTAAGATCATTCTACATTTTAAAGAAATAGAAGTGGAAATTGTAAAGAAGGCATTTTGGATGTTGCTTATGAAAGAAAGATACTGGAGAGCTCTAATCAGCAGACCAGTATGCCAAGAAAACACTCTGGCCCTACATCAAAAGATTGACAGTGGAATGTCTGTACATATTTTTTAAGTTAAAATAAAATGTTTGGTATATGAATATATCATTCCCCCCCACCCAGTTGCTATTTTTGAAAGCAAACAATACAACACCAAGAGTGAACTCTAAGGTAAACTATGGAATTTGGGTGATGATGATGTGTCATTATAGGTTCATCAATTAATGGTAACAAATGCATCACTCTGGTGAGGGATGCTGAAAGCGGGGGAGGCGATGCATGTGTACAGGCAGGGAGTATATGGGAAATTTATGTCCCTTCCTCTCAGTTTTGCTGTGTACCTAAAACTACTCTTAAAAAAATAATTTAAAAGTCTTAAAAAAAAAAGAAAAAAGAAAAGTAAATGACCATTGCTGGTCCCAACTGACTTAGATATAGCATTATTCAAATACCCTTACTCACTAAGCTGCTTTTCAGAGTTCTAAATTTAAATACGTTAGGGAAAGGGAACTACTTCAGCAAGTAGGTAGGGACTTGTTTTTGTGATTTACCCACAACCATATTCAGTCACATAAAATAGCATTTCCTGTAATACATGAGATCCAGGCCAAAAAGCGTTGCCCTGAGGTAGCAAAAGAGGGACATTTGGAATAGAAGTTTACAAGCGTTGCTCTACTAACTGGCATCCTCAAAATTGTCAGGAGAGCTTTCTAAAAGTACAGATTCCTAAGACCCATGTCCAGTATTTGGAAATAGTAGGTCTGGGGTAGGACCCAGGAAACTGTGGGGTTTTTTTAAGTTTCCTAGATGCTTCTGATGGGTAACCAGGTTTGAGAAAAATTGATGTTGAGCAGTACTAATCTAAATATAATGCAAGCCACATTTTCTGGTAGCTACATTTTCAAAAGGATTTTCTAGTAGCCTCATTTAAAAAAGAAAACTTAATAAGACATTTTATTTAAATCAATAAGCTCAAAATATTACCATTTCAACACATAATCAACATAAAAATTATTAATAAGATATTTTACGTCCTTTTTATTTGTACTAAGTCTTTGAAATCCAGTGTGTGTTTTACACTCAGCGCATCTCAGTTTGGACCAGCCCCACCGCAAGTGCTCAACAGCCACCTAGGGCTACTGGCGGCCACATTGGGAAGGACAGATCTGGGGTGTAAAGTGGTAAATCATCTTAGTGATGTACGCTGTCTTGGTGATGGTACTATATTTTGATGGTTCACAACTACTAAGTGATTGAGGAAAGAAGGTGATTAGAAAAGTCAAAAAGGAGAATGAGACAGCATGAAAAATGAAGGATGAACATGACCCTTAACTCTTTAACTGGGAGGTTTTTGTACTGTAAGTGAAGGAAGCACACAAATATTCAAGGGAAAACAAATAAAACTGATGTCTGTGTAAGCAAGAAGGGGAAAAGTTGGAGAATTCAATTAGACAAGAGTAAAAACTGTCTACCACACAACTCCAGTTTTTAAGTCCAAAAATAGAATTCCTACAGAGTTCATGTTCACCTTTCAGAAACCTGTGTGACAGTAGAGTATGGAATAGAAATACGTTTATGAAAAAAGTAAACTGCCCAGCATAAAAGTAACTTATAGAAGCATTTCCAAATGTTTTAAGCTGTGCACACACTTTTTCATCTATCACACTATAATGTTAGTGAAAACACATTTTGGAGGCTGAAATCATAAATCTGAACAAAGAGCTTAACATAGAACTGATGCACATTATCCTTTGGGAATTTAACTAATTTTTTTTTTTAAGATTTCAACAGTAAAGTATTCTAACCAGGACTATCACAGCCAAAAATGCTGTAAATCAAACAAAACATTTGTGAAGGAAAGCTCCTTAATTCCTCACCAAACACTTGTATCAATGAAAAAACAATCAGAATAGAACAAATTCCGTGTCAGAGGTTAATGGGGATGTGTGAGGTATCATATTGCAGACTTTTATTATACAGTATGTAAAAAATTCTATAGGAGCCAAGTGTTTCATCTGAAGCCTGTAACTGCACTCAATTTACATATGAATCTAACATAAATACATTTTTTCATTTTCCTCTTACCTAGTGACTTGACGGCACAAAATCAGGTTTTGAAGCAACCACAGAGGCAATGATAAAGTTCTAACAATTTAAAACTGAATCCTTTAACATGCCAATTCATAAATACATAAAATGATGCTATTGATCCTCCATTTGGAGACACATCTTTTACTTGTTCATCCAATAGAGGCACTGGATTTTCACTGCTCTGTCATCTATACTTTTGCTCAGGTTAGAAGTGGCCAAGGAAACTCAGGATCCAAATTATAAATAAGCAGTAACTTGACAACATGAGCATCTAGTTTGTATATTTATACATGTAAGTCACAATGGCTGTATTATTAATGATTAACAAATGAACAGATTTTTCTGTAACTTCTTTAGGGGTAGATCCAAAAGGTGTTTGAAATCACAGCAATTAACTTTTAGCTAAGAAAACAGATATGTATCTCAATGTATCTCTTGGATAGGTTAAATTATTGACTATTAATTGACTATTTTCAATTAACAGATTCAATCAAGACAGCAGTTAAATAAGCAAAACATTACACTGAGAACAAGTGTTAATTTATTAATATGCTGTAGTTTATGCTCATTTTTCAGTAGATTTTTATTCATTCAACTAGTGCTTGCATTTTTAATATGCAAAGCCCTTTGTTAGGTGCTGTACTAAGTTAAAATTACAATAAAGAACAATTTGTTCTTTTTAATTTTTAAAAAATTTTTGTATTTATTTATGGCATGCGAGATCTCAGTTCCCAACCAGGGATTGAACCCGTGCCCCCCTGCAGTGGAAGCCAAGAGTCTTAAGTCACTGGACCACCAGGAAAGTCCCATAATAAAGAACAATTTGTTCTTTAAGTCCAGTCTATGAGCACTGTGCATACTCACAAATACAAACACAAGACCAATACACACACATTTGAAAAACTATACCTACTGATCCCCTAAGTGCCCAGCCTGCTGCTGTCCCCATCACAGGTGAATATGAGATTTTCTCCTGAATTTCCCTCTAACTTCATAGAACTGATATAAAATTGCTTCCCAAGTTCTGCAGCATCTCAGGTTTTTTTTTTTCCTTCTGTTTATTTTAGGTTCCTCTGGCCATGTAAGTGCCTCTCATTTATCCTCCGCAGATGGCTTCTCCTTTAGAGCTATTTTGACACAGGTGAACTGGTGGTGGCCTGTTTGTTAATCCTATTTACAAATCAATATCATGCAATCATAGGACATGCTAAATGAATGTTAACAATGAAGGAGATATTAAGGTTGGAGAGTGTAGATGCCAAAGAAATAGAAAAAGTGAGTTATTATCATCACCTTTCTGTGAACATTTGACTGGCTGGAGCTTGATATTGAGGAAAAGGCAACATCGGTCTATCAACTTTTCCAAAATGTATCCTAATTCATGTTCCTACCTTTGTGATGATCAGCATGGATTTGGACCATGTGACATCAGGCTGCTCTGTTTTCTACGTGAAGGGGGTAAGAGATGACCACATGCTGACTGTATCTTGAAGGTAAAAACAACCGGATATTCTGACAGAACTGAATGTGGAGTATACAGGAGAGAGAGAAGGCAAGCTTGACTCCCAAGTTTTTATCCTGAGCAATTAAGAGGATAAAGTTGTGATTTCCTGCAATGGGGAGGAATCAGGAGTGGAGTAAGTTTTTTGAGGAAATATCAGAAGTTTGGTTAGAGAAGCCTGTTACATATCCAAGTAGAGATGTCAAGTGAGCAGTTGGGTAAATGCTTTTGGAGTTCAGGGGAAAGGCCTGTGACGGAGATATAAATTAGAAGCCCTCCACATCTATACGGATGAGACCACCAAGAGAGCGGGTGTGGGTAAGAAGAGATCCAGGGAATGAAAGCTGAGTTCTCCGAGACTGGGTCAGAGACAGGAAGAAGAATTAGTAACGCAGACCAAGAAGGAAGAGCCAATGAAGTAGCCAAAAACAGAAGACCAGAAAGTACTTCAGAGGAGGGAGCGGTCAACGGTTGAAATGTTACTGAAAAAAAGTTAAGGACTGAGAGTGGACCATAAGTTTAACAGCATTGTAGTTCACCAGTGACCTTGACAAGAGATGCTTCAGGGGCATTTTGAGTGATTACCTGACTGGAGTGGTTTTAAGATGAACTGGAAGCAGTACTGAAGACGGAGAGTATCGACAACTCCTGTGGGTAGTTTTGCTGTAAATGGGAATTGAGAAATGGGCACAGGATCTGAAGGGGATGTGGGATCACATGCTTTGCCCTTCACTCTGTCACTCTCCTCTCACCTCAAATCTTCATCACCTCCTCCCCTCATGCTGATTCTAGCTGGACCTTGCTTTCTTATTTCAATTAGAGAAAACAAACAATCAGGAAGAATTACACCAAGTTGCCACCACAATTTCTAACCTCCTACCTGCATCCATATTCAACATGAAACTAGTTGGTTTGGTTGTGTGCTGTTCTGTGATGGTGTTTAGCTATGTGGGTGCAGGGATGGACCAGGAGAAGTATTGTATTATCCAGGGTTGGGGTTTTGCTAGGTGAGAATGAAGGGTGCTGGGGACAAGGACAAAACAATTATAACTGATATTCAATTCTTTTTGATTTCTAAAAATATAAGAACTGTCCTACCGTCAAAGCCAGGGCCCTGCCAGTTTAATAGAATGACTCAATCTTGGCAGAAATGCCATAAAATGGCAGCAGCTCACATGAGCTTTAAAGTTCAGATTTCTTAAAACCCACAGCTTCCCTTAACTATTCCTTCTACATCTTGCCTCTACACTTAACCAAACTTACTCTTTTCAGCCCATATCACCTCTTGGAGTAACATGTTATCTACTCAATACGTAAAGTAGCTGTTTAATTTCTTTTCTAAATTAGCCGAAATTATAATTTCGGGAAAAAGACTGTTTGTTAATCTGTACCATACATATTCCCTATCATAGTATTCAGTTGTCATCTTTCCAGGATCCTTGGCAGTGCTTACATCCCTAATACACAAAATATACAGTTCATATTCACATCCTCATTTTTTAAGCACCATTTGAACAAAACATCTTATTAGGCATTAGGGAAAGCACAGAAGAAGAGTGTTTCCTTCCTTCAAGAAACTCTTACGTATGCAATCTATAAGCTAACATGGGCAGTGCACATGGGCAACCAGAAGGGCAGGGAAAGAATGATAATCTGACCTCATTGCTCAAAGACCTAAATTGTAGTTGAAAGAAAGCACAAAGGACTCAAAATCAAAGAGCTTTCAAGTAAGAAGACCTAGATTTTCAAAATACTTAAACTCATTTTGTTTCTTAGGTAAAAACAACAACACAGAGATTCTACAGAAATAAAATGAACACATTGTATTAAACATCCAGTATGTTAGCACAGTGCAGAAGTTTCCTGTTTGGGAAATATTGTTCAGGATAAAAGCTCCAAATGGCCACAACCAATGCTCTTAAATGAACACGCTACCTATGGAGGCACAAAGCCACAGATGAGAGCTGAAGCCAAGAGCAGGAGTCTGAACAGACATAAACTCCCACTGGGCAGAACAGTTTTCTATAATCTTTCTAAATAATCTTTAGACCAGCTTCGATGAATCCCTTAGGGTTGGGACCCTAATAAAGTCCATGGCCTATGAAAGCTATTTATAAAACTTTTCTGAGAAAGTTACACAAATATATTGCCTCAAGCACTGTGTAACAAAAAGTTATAACCTATTCCTTAGGGGATACCTGAGTTTTTTAACAGATCTTAAAGCTATCTTTATGTAGGTTAGGGATTTGGAAGAAAAAACTAGTCTGATTATACTTTGTATATATATTTAAATCTGCTGTGCTAATTCTATTATCACCATAATAACCACCATCATTTATGTTCTGGACACTGGACTAAGCATTTTACACATTATCTCAGTTAATCTTCACAAAAACAAGAAAACTCTTAAGACGGTATTAGTGTTCCTATTTTAGAGAAAAAGAATTGGGATTTAAATAAGCTAAATGACTTTTCTAGGGTCTCACAATCACTAACTGGCAAAGCCGGGATTCACACCCAAGGACCCCACCCACTCACCAGACTATAAAGCCAGTGTGGGCTGAACAACCACTATAACGTGTGTGTGTGTGTGTGTGTGTGCGCGCGTGCGTGTATGTGCGCACGCACGTGTGCACCATCGCCATCCCCTTTTCAAGGGGATTGGTATAGACAGTATAACAACCTATACTAGCCAATCTGACGCCCAGCGGTCGACCCTACAGACACACCAAAAACCTGTCAAATCCCATTTTAAAGTCCTTAGTATGTCAAAAAGGATGAAAATTAGTACCAGTGTCTTTGTTCACAATTATTTAATGAGACCTAGCATACTGAAAAAGGTGAAATGGGTTTTAAAATCAGATATTCCCTCCCTACTACGTATGGAGGCCAGGATAAACCTCTGACTGCATTAACGATTCAACATCTATGGTTTTCATTCATTCAAATTCACACTCAAGTCATTATTTCTGATGTAGTAACCCTGCCAGGGATATAAGCCGCCAAGCGGTAGATGAAATTTCAGGTTCACCTTTGGATCTCTGCTGAATCCATAAATGCTGTATTATGCATTTGTTAACCCAGGATTTTAATGGAAAAAGAGTGAGCATATTAAAAATGCTCTGTTCAGTACACAAAAGTCAAATTTATGACATTACAAAAGGGCTGCTTTCTCAAACTGGTGGGGTGCGGGAGGGAACAGCAAGCATTGCCCAGAGCAGACTGTATGCAGACGTGAGGAAACGAAAGCTCAAAAGTTAATGAACATGAGCAACAGAAATCCACATTTTAGAGGTAAGGTTTTTGGGAATTATCTCCTAAACGAGACTTCTAAGAATATAGAATTTTTAAGTGAAAGTTGAGGCTGGAATGCAACTCGTCAATTTAAAATAATCCTTTGAATCTTTTCTTTTCTAACCAGGGTAAAGACCTAACATAAGCAGCAAGAAAACTTTCATATTTAGGCCTTCATTTTCTCCTCTTTTTTCTTAAAGCCAATACATGTTGATTCTCCAGGAACTTTTCCAATAGCTGGTTAAAATTTCCTGAAAGAAGCTAAGAAAGAATACAAGTTCTTTATACGCATACGTAAATTTATTTACATACACACACACACACGCACGTATATATATACACACATATTTCAGCAAAATATATCCAGGTTGCACACTGCAGGTTTGTATTCCCTGGAAGCTGCCTCCTCCAGGAGAGGTAGCAAACTGGATGCTAAACAGAAGCTGAGGTCTTAAGACCTTGAGATCCATGGATAGACCAATCTCACCTTTTCTCTCCTGCACTAATACTACCACAAAACAAGACAGCAGCAGTTCAGGTGCATATATGTACTTTTACTGACCTGAGATCTGGTTACTTATTATTATTATTATTAAAATTGGTTCAGAAATTTGAGAAGAAATAAGGAAGGTGAGTGTCTAGTATTATTAGAAAATTACTACTCCATAAAAAAAACAGAGATTAGAAAACCCACAGCTGTAGAGCCAAGTTCTTTGTTAGGCATGTACAGCTTTCTAAATCCCATAAAAATCTCAACATCTGACCCATTTCATTTTTACAAGGGAAGGGGCTATTACTCTGGAAAATACGCGTAAAACTCCGCAGCATTCAGAGGCATTAAACAGTTTTATTTCACATTTGTTTCCTGTGTATCCTGCTTGATAGACACGCTGCAGCACCTGCTGCTATAACTCTGCTCTTCATCAGCTCCCAGCCTTCTCTGCTCAGAAAGACTGGTTTGCACTGCTTTTCCAACAGCTGAGGTCATGCTGCCCTCTCCTGTTCACTGCACAGAATGTACTGAAATGACCCTCAAAAGGAACGCAAAGTGGTGTTGGATAAAACTAACAACTAGAGATTGTTCGCTCTTTATTATAAAGGTTTCTTAAGCCAGGAAATTAAAACCGATTTTAATCAAGATGGCAATCCATAGTAATTTTAATTTGGTTTGTTTTAGATAGAAGCTATTGCAGAGAAGTTTTGAAGTCTTTATTTAAACATTAAACTGGTAGTTGACTTTTCTGAATATTGTTTTCATTATTACCTAAACTGTAATAATCTATTTTGTACAATAAAATATTTTAAAACATTAAAATAAAACATTTTAAATATATAAAAATAAAACATTTTAAAACATTAAAAATAACAATCATATATGTTAAATTTTAATATTAGCTAAAGCATTCTCAGGAAATTGATTTCTCTCCAATGAATCCAATTTTAGAAACACTCAAAAAGAAGCAAGTAGGGGCTTCCCCGGTGGCGCAGTGGTTAAGAATCTGCCTGCAAATGCAGGGGACATGGATTCGAGCCCTGGTCCGGGATGATCCCACATGCCGCGGAGCAACTAGGCCCGTGAGCCACAACTACTGAGCCTGCACTCTAGAGCCCGCGAGCCAGAACTACTGAGCCCATGAGCCACAACTACTAAAGCCCGCGCGCCCTAGAGCCCGTGCTCTGCAACATGAGAAGCCACCACAATGAGAAGCCTGTGCACCACAATGAAGAGTAGCCCCCCCTCACCGCAACTAGAGAAAGCCCGCGCGCACCAACGAAGACCCAACACAGCCAAAAATAAATATAATTAGTAATTAATTAAAAAAAAAAAAAGCAAGTAAGTGGAAGACAAAAGTTAACAACAGAAATTAGTCTTCCTTTGGAATTTTACCGAAGCACAGATAAAAGAAAATAAAGGAACTTTTCAAAAGGTTCATCTCTAAATTTCAGAATCTGAAAACATATCCACCAGAATTCCGTATCTCCAAAAAGTATTTTTCTTCTGCTCTTGGAATCAACTATAAATCAATAACACTGGTGTGTTAACGCAATTGTCTTCCCCAGATTTTTGTGGATAGGAACTGCATTGTAGTCTAGGATGAGAATCCGCATCTCATGCTCATTCATCTTAAAGAGATCTTTAAGAAGCAGGTTCTTCTCTGCCAACACTATTTTTAAGAAGCCCAATTCCCCTACCAACCAACTAAAGATAACTCCTTCTTTAAAGTTATTTATAACTGCTTCTGAAAATTAACGTTAATTTATTAACTTTAATGGCAAGGCAAAGAACTAGCTGCAATCTTTTGTAAAATACACCCATTATTCACTTTGAGACAGGTTTTCTTCAAATCACGCTCTTATGGACAAATGGCTCCCCTCGTCTTCCCTTCTCTTTAAAGACACATCCCGGGATCTGCTAGTTCACCTGTGTATTAGGGGCCCAACAAGGGTTCTGTGGCAGATCCCTAGTTCTGGAGACTTCATCGTTCTACATCACTGTTGGTGGCCTAAATTAATGGAACAAGTACAGATCAGGAAAACACTGCACAAACTCAAAGTGCACAGTGCAAATGACGGCCTGTGGGAGATGATGCTTGTGTATTTTGGCTTTGTGTAAACATTCTTCCACATCTGTACACGCCTCCTGTGGAAGCCAATAAACTGTCCTTGTTAGCTTATTTTTCATGCACTAAGAAGTGTTTCTGGACTCATAGTATCTTTAAGTCCTCATCCCTGATATTCTTTACCAATACACCCATATCAATTTACAAAGTATATTCCTTCCACATATATTAAATATAGAATATTTTAATCTTCAACAAAATGACAAATCCTATAATCAGTTTACCCCCATGTCCAAGTCTGCTTGGAGCATATCCTGGGGTGTGGAGGCTCTGTCTTCTCAGCTGGAAAATGAGGGAACCAAATGAGATCATTTTTCAGGTCCTTCCAACTGAAAAATTCAGATTCTAACTGCAAGTAGAGTCTGCAATGGGAGACTCGTCACTTCAGGCCTAAACTCCCGGCCCAATTCTCTCTGGGCAAAAGAGAACATCGTCTCCAGAAGTACAGCAAGAAAGTAGCAAGGCCACATTTTGGTCAGGCCACACAGTTACTTCTAGAAAATAACACAACCAGTAATGATACTACTAACTCTAGAAAGTAATTTACCACAATCACCATTAATGATTACTTTAGATGACAGTATTAAAGAATATCACTGTGTCATTAAGTAGAAGACTGTAATCATTTGTTTTTATTCCCTAAATTTTGTATCATCTAGCAATAAACTAACTTTGAGAGGTAATCATGTACACATTATAGAAATATATTTTTTTGTTTTTTTTTAAACTAAATGATTAGTCTTAAATAGAGCCCAGAATTACATAAGAGCCCCTTCCTGGTAGAGCCTCTTCAAAGGACTAAAATCAAACAAGCAGCAGGTTGGGCTTCCCTGGCAGCACAGTGATTAAGAATCCACCTGCCAATGCAGGCGACACAGGTTCAAGCCCTGGTCCGGGAAGATCCCACGTGCCACGGAGCAACTAAGCCCGTGTGCCACAACTACTGAGCCTGCGCGCCTAGAGCCCATGCTCCACAACAGAATCCACCGCAATGAGAAGCCCGCGCTCACTGCAACGAGAAAGCCCGTGTACAGCAACAAAGACCCAACACAGCCAAAAATAAAATTAATTATTTAAAAAAAACAAAAACATGAAGCAGGTTGAGGGACGGGGGTGTGGGTTCGATCCCTGGTCAGGGAAGTTCTCCATGCCCCGCGGTGCGGCCAAAAAAAAAAAAAAAAAAAAATGAAGCAGTTTGGGAATCGCATAGGAATGCAAAATGTTAAAATAGCTGTATTTCCTTTGCACAACTGCTTACCTTTCATTATCAAAGTATCAAAGCAGAAATCAAGGAATCATAGAATTACAGGGTTAAAGCAAGTTTACATGCTCTTCCACTCAACTCTACATAGGGGATTTGTTTTTGTTACATATTGTTTATGTTGGGGAGATTTTGCTTCTGTTGTTTATTTTCTAGTTTACATAAAGCAATATAAATCTTATTAAATGTATCTTCTCCCTTAAATAAGAGTTTGCATCTCTTATCCAAACTGGCTGTTAATTTCTAAATGTGAATGCCTTACTAGGAGGACAGAGTTAAACTATATAGGTAGGGTAAAATATTTTACTTTGCTGCTGAGAAAAAATTTCAACACACAAGTACAAGTCTGGGGACTGGCAATGATTACGAGCACTTTCACTTGATGAATATACCATTTCAGTTGAGACTCACCAAAGAAAGTAACTACTGGGGTTCTACCCAATGCAATAAAAGATAACTGGTCAGCTAACATTCAACTCAACTATACTTATTTTTGACTGATTTATAATGTTAAGTGAATGCTGACCTTCCAAAATCAAAGGTGAATGTTCACATTTTCTTTTTTAACTGAAAAACTGTGTAGAATAATCCTTTATACTAGTTTATGAGAAACCGAACGCGTCCTCTCTCCCTCCCCTCCCCACATCTCCCTCTTTCCATCTCTCTCCCTGTCTCGTCCCCCTCCTTCCCCCACTCCTCTCCCATCTTTCTCTCTTCTTCTCTCCCCAACCCCTCAGAAATACAGCTTGCTTTTAAAATGTTGCCTTCACTTGCCACAAATAATCTGTACTCTTACTTGCAAATGGTTATTTCGCCCTGGACGGTCCTGGGATGTATCAGGCAGGCAAGGTTTCCGCTTCATTGAAGAAACTGTTGCTGCCCACTGTTACACGGCTCTGACAGGAGAATCACCCTCAGCAGTTTTACCAAAACACAGAAGTTTCTTTGAAGAGCAGCTCATTTCTTACCTGTTTTATTTTTACTACCACCCAAAAGGAAAGTTTCAAACTGTAACTGAATGTTAGCTAAACCTCCATCTGCCCTGCAGTCTATTACCCAAGACTCCACATGGCAGCAATGCAACCTGCAACACTTTGAATGAGCCTCACTTCACAGGACAACACTAGGCAACAATAAAGGTAACAAGTGTAATTTTTATGCCTTGATAAGCTATTTTAAAATCTAAAAAATTTCACATAAACTGTTTCCTCTCCACGTAGGGCTCTGAACTTTGCTTCTGCATGTTAATATCATCCACATTATCATTTTCATGTTTATTTGAAAATAAAATTTCTACTCTTTACATGACAGAAAATTGGAATATAAAATTTTGAACTGGATAATTTTATTTCAAAACGCTAGCTTGTGGGTGGGGATAGAAAAGGTTTCATTTCTGCTTAAAAATTATACATGTACTCCCTCTTGAAATACTGGTGTAACTGCAACACTTTATGATGTGTGGGTAAATACCTCCCAGCAAGACACAACATGCACCCATTTAGCAAAACATCTGCTGACCCCTGGAACTCACCAAATATATGCAAGCATCAAATCTTAAAAAAAAACAGGATTTTTAATTTACAGCATTTTGTATGTTAATACTTTATTTTCCCCTTACGGATCTCGTATTTATTTATGTGCACTTTGCTCCTTTTAACCTGGTGGCAGCACTGTGAAATATCACAGGTCTTTTACCCCATATTTCTCTAACAAGCCAACCAGGTACAAACAGGATTTTTATATCTGTTTGTAAATTTTAGTTGGGAGCAGTTGAGTTGAAAGAAGGAAAAAATAAAAAGCCAAATACATTTGTGTAAGGTTTAGTTCACATCACTCATACAATACTGTGCCGTTGGCATGTGTCTGGATAAACAAGCTTCAAAAAGAAATTACTGCAGTGTAAAAAGAGTTTCCCTGAATTCATGTGCTTTTTACTGTTCCCAAGTCTCGTAATGGCTTTTAAAATTTTTTCAGACTCTTAGAGCTGTGGGCCCCATATTGTGATAGGATATGTTTCTCTACCCTGCTCCCTAGAGTAGAGCTGGAGGACGGGAAGTTGAGACAACGTGGCACCATTCTAGTCTAGAAGAGGCCAAGCTTGAGAGATTCACTTTTGTTGCCAGAAAAAAAGGAACATGAGAAATTAAAGTGTCAAAGAGGCTGGGGAGTTTAAGCCTGAGAAGGAAACCCACAAATTAAATGACTAAACAAACAGGCAGGTCAAATCTATTCATCCAACAGATTATAAGAGTGCCTATTACACCAAGCACTACCCTAGGCACCAGAGATGCAGCACAGAACAGTCAGCGCTTCCACGGAGTTATACTGTGGATTATAATCTCCAGAGTATGGCTGTTGCCTTGATGCTCTCCAAATGATGCCCATTTTTCCAGAATAGGCCTGCTCTGAAACCTTTCAGTCTTCAGGTAGCTTCAGACAAATTCTCATTTAGTGGAAGAGAAAGGGGCCTAACAAGAACATACAATCCACTGTCACAGAGCAAAACCTTTTCTTCTAGGAATATGTTGTAGTCTCTATTTCTTAATTGTATATAAAATAACTAGTCACCTCTACTGACAACCTCCCAAAGCACACGTTGAATTGACCTCACCAGCTGGGGAGTGTGGATTCTACAGTATCAAGACACAGAGCAAGAGCAACCAGAAATAGTAAACTAAAGCCCAACAATTTTCAAGGAGTGGGAGAAGAAATCTCTTCCTAAGGGGAGACTGCTGTAGTCCATGCTTATCTCCACGTCTTTTACTGATAGGTCCCTCTGACACTAGCTTCTTACTGCCCTCTGCTGGTTAGGTCTGAACTCAAGTCTTTTAAAGCTGACCTGTTGTATCCAAGTGCTATTTTACTAGACAAGTAAATAAATTCACATGTTCACAAAACATTCAAAAATTTTTATATTAACGCTACTTAAAATTATCCCTAAGACTATCTTGTACCATTCTTTCATTTCTTTAATTAAGAATGTTTTCTTACTACAAAAGCAATACATATTAAAGAAAAACAAAGCAAAAGGAAAACCAAAATACCCACCTTTCCAGAAGTAACCATTAAAACCTTAATGTATATCCTTCCAACCTTTCTTCTCTGAAGGCATGTGCCCTTATGTAATTTTTTTTTTTTTTTTTACAAAATGTGGTCTTACTGTACATGCTTTAACTATTGCTTTAAAAATACATTGACAAATACCCTTCCATTCTGTCCATTTTTATGGCACCGTAATACCCCATTATGTAAATGTATCACATTTTACCTAATTGTTCCCCTCCTTCAACCAACAAGTCCTGTTAAGAGTTCTGCAGTAAGCATACTTATAGCTATAACCATTCTTTCATTTGTAATTATTGGTCAATGAATGGGTTAACTAAATTGATGCTTTACAATTTTTCTCACCCTTTATCATCAGAAAATGCAAGGTTAACAGAACCTCCCAGGTTGTTAGGGCCACAGAATAACCACCAGTCTCCACCTTCATGTTTCACAACTCAGTTTAGTTCCTAAAGAGGAAACCCGAGACTCAGCTTCTACCTATAAAACCACTTCTGTCTCTACTCTTGTTCATCCCCTTCCCAAAGCCAATTTGCCACTGAAAACAAATTAGAAATGTGGTGATGAAAGTGGTCAGTGAACAAGGAGCAAAAGAAATGCCAAGAAACGACACTCTTAAGGCATGTTTCATACAAACTAAGAGAGCTTAAAAGATTGCCCCTTTAGTGCAGGTCTTAATAATTCCTAGGGTCACCCACCTCCCTCATTTCTAAGCCTTTTCTAGCAAAAGCCAGGTTGTAATGCAACTTTCATCAGCAGACTGCGACTTGGCCCTGTATGTTTTGGGTAAAAAAACTGGCTGATACATCTCACTTGTGATATGATAAAGTTTTAATTTAGGTGTGCTTATGCCATTTGAAGGGTTAGCCACTGTTTTTTAAAAAGGACTGATTTTTGCCTGGGGAGCACCAGTACCACCAAGCCTTCTGAACACTGGTGTGTTAATATTTATGTAGCCCAAGCCCTAAATACCTCATCACCCTCTGTACAATTAATCTTCAATTTTGACTGTGACCACCCCTCTGCCCCCAGCACCTGGCCACCGGCAATGAGTCAGACTTCATCCAACAGTTTCTCTCTGGGAGGCTGGGGAAGCCTGGTGGCATCTCTTGGGCACCTGCCTAGCCCAGCCATGATGCCTCCATTGCTCCTGCTAGAAATTACTCGTGCAAATTCCATACTGCCTTGTGGATTGAGCGTTACGAAGACCCTAGCTGGGAGGACAATGCCCTACCCCACTGCGCCATCACCCTGCCCCACCCTCAGCCTGGAATGAAGGCTGTGATCTTACTTCCCCTCCTTGGTTAAATATCCTCTCCTTCCTCCTCTATCTATGAAGAGGGCAGGAAGACACAAAGCTTGCTCGTGCTTAACGTATTCCTTGAGCCCAACTTTTTGTACTCTCATCTATAAAGAAAAAAAAATTTCAAGCTCCATTTTAAGGGCTAGATTAATCTTCAGTAAGACAGATGTTTCCACATTTCTAGGGTTTATAACACCTCTGCCTATGTTTTCATTGCCTCAACAATCCAGTTTAAGATGGAAAAATTCTTGTTTTTAATGGACACCAACCTAATACAGCCTTTTTACATACAATTTTTCTATGGATGCCCCGATTATTTTAAAAAGAATTTAAAGTGGTTTACCAAAACTACATATAATAGAAATTTTAATAAAATCAGGACCAGACAAAAATTTTAACGTGTAAGAGTTAAGAACAAAGAAAATGGATTTGGCTTGGAGGTTTTCTTGCAACCCAGTGAAAGGGGAGTCTCATGAGGGATGCCCTCAAACTATTATTTTCCCCAGTAAGAGAATGAAGAAGACATCTGCTTCTTCCCTGGCACCTCTGCATGGATGGGCTCCCTCATGAATCCCATAGAAGCTATAGACAAGTCACAACTTCAAGGCTAAAGCTACGTTCCTTTGAGCTGGGTTTTGAAGACTGCCAGGTAGACAAAAAAGAAAGGTACTTCAGGCAAAGGCAGAAAGAGCTAATAGATTCAGTCATGAAGAAAAGGATAATCACTTCACTGCAACTGAGCAGTGCGGATGAAAAACTGGGGCCATTGCCACCTGGAGTCTACAGGCTATAAAGGGCAGAGGTAGGAGCAAAGGACATCCGAGGGCTCTGGCTTGGGAAATCGACAGAAGTAACACAAAAAAACGTTAACACTTGGTGCAGAGCTTGGCATACATTAGCAGGTCAATAGCTCTTCCCCTTCCTCTCACAAAAAGCACTGACCTTAAGGGGAAGATAAAATTCACTTTGAGGCACACAAAACTTGAAGGTTTTCACGGGGTGCTGTCTAGTGCACACCATTAGTGTAGCCCTGATCAAAGACAAAGTGGAAACTGTCCCAGGCTGGCCTTAGAGAAGTAAATAGGACCAGCCTGAACTCTGAAACTGACAATAGAAGGGGTGGGCAGAAGGAGAAACAAGGGACTGAGGGACAGCGTGGCAAAGGCCAAAGTAGACCACAAATAAATTTTTCTAAAAAGTCAGGAAGAGGTCAAAAGAAAAAGGTCATTAAGAAGCTAGTTTGACCATAAGTGTCTTGGTGACCATAACATTCTAGCAGACAGAAGCCAGAAAACACACTAAAAGTGAATTTTCAACAATGGACTCAGCCAGGTAGTACTTACAGTAAGATAGGGTCAAGAGTAGAATATTCCTTTAAGTGTGTTTTGTAGCTCAGCTGACAGCAGATATGGAAATCGCGAAAAACCAATGCTGATGTAATCCCAAATCAGGTAACATTCAGCAAACAGATTAGCTTCACAAAGTCTTCCCAGCACTAATTTCAAAAAGGGGTGACTATGAAAATGCACTTTGCTGTATGTAATCCAACAGTTTTCCCTAGCTTGAATTACACAATTTCCCATAAAGGATCAAACAAAAATATGGTTTTTCCACTGCATCAACAGACTCAAACAGCACCAAATACAGCACAGGGACTCAAAATGTTAAGTAGACAGTGATATAAAGAAATCACAATTAAAAGCAAACTAAATTCATTTTCCCTTCACATGTGCCCTGTAACTGTATTGTAAGACAGGCAAACCAGGGCAGAGAAACTACCCCAGTTGGCAATTTACGAGGGATTCCAATTTTAAGACTTCCATTAGTCCTAACTGGCTCAACATTTCATACTCATACAAACAAACCCAACTTGATCCAGGCTTGAAGAACATGGGTCACCATTACTTCTCCCTACTGAGTTTCTAGAGGGACTAGAAATACACAGAAGCACATCTTGTTTCTGTGCCTAATATTTAGGTAAATAAGACACTCTGACCTTCCCTAATGGGCATGTGTGTAAGCACACCTGGACTTCATGTACCTTCTAGTGTCCCACAGCCTAAATCCAATCCAGCTTTAGGATTTTAAATTATTGACACCCACACTTGACTAGCCTCAACCCATTTCTCTAGGTTCTAGGATGGCCTCGTCATAGTCGTGATAAATGTCCACACCCAAGAAACCCGGTCACCAATACCTCACTGTAAGCCTATCTTTACTTGGGCTCTTCTACTTGCCAACACTGAAGTTACTTACTGGTTGGGAGAATAGGCTTTCACTTAGAACCAGGTGACAGATAGCATGCTTCCAGTTATTTTTCAATGAATATCTTTTGTTCTTCATTAACAGGGACCTTACTTTACTGCCCCAAATAAAAAACCAGAGATGAGGAACGAGAGCCCAGTTTTTTTATTTGATCATTTCTTGCATTTGAAGTACTCCTCGATGACATCCTTGGCCTGAGACTCTTTGCCATAGTCCTAAAAAAAACATATGCGATTTTACTAAAATTGAGAAACTCCACTAAGTTGTTAGCACTAGTTATAATATAGCTTTTAAAAAAATCAGCACAGCTCGTGAAAATGCGTCCCACCATTAAAATGTCTTATAGCCATTTTCAGGGACCTTAAAGACTTCAATGTCTGTAAGGCTCGTAATATGGCTTTCCTCTTGCCAGCATTTTCTAAATTTCTGCAGAAACACATCCAGGTAAGCAGATTCATTGTCTGGCTTAATTATGGCTTATTTCCCTTTCCTGCAAGGCAGAAGGCTTTTTCTAAGTCTGTTGAAGATTACGCATTTTTTGCTTCGAAGAGATTCTTGACGTAACTCACAGCGAAGCGCGTCTACCCAGCGCAGCCTTCACCCCGCACACAGGTACCGACTTACCTTGACCACCACACAGCTGCAGCCAACCACTTTACGGGGTTTTCCCTCTCTGTCAATTTTACAGAGGCCTACCCATTCCCCTAGTTTCTTGTTGTCATCAACCTATCAGGGGGAATAAAAACAAAGATGACCACACTCCAAGGCTTTCATGCTATTGATAACACAGTACATTATACGAAAGGCAGCTGTAGTCAGAGAGGGTGACATGGCAGTTTCCTCATATCAGTTCAGTAGAGGGAGCCAGTTATCATCATACACAGCACCAAGACCCCCTATGACACCCTACCTACGTTTTGTTCTGTATCAACATAAAATTAGCATTTAATTCTGCAGGAATAAAAAGGTTTCTAGAACTAGCTTTAGCATAGCCAAGAATGCCAAGTTTGTGACGCTTTTCACACCTGCAGAAAACAAAGAGCTCGTTACAAAATTTGCTCTGGTATGACAAAAATCATTACGGATAGCATTTATGTGGACACATGTCCCTAACTGGCCCAATTTCCATTAAGCTAATTTGCCTTTCAAAAAACCAAATTCAGCGAGAAACTTACCTTAATCAGGTTGATCTGGTGCTCAGCACAAAGGGCCTCCACCAGCTTGACATACATTGGCTCGTCACAGTTGGATGCAAGCACACAGAGATGGGCTTGGCGCCTGAAATGCAAATCGAACAGTAGACGCTAAAATTCACATCTAAATCCACTACTGTGCTTTAGAAGAGTTATCTTTGCACTGGCTACACTGGCAAAACATAAGCAGCCACTGAAGAACACACCTTTAGTGTGATGTAGCTACCCCCAAGCATATATTCCTTAACTTCATCTATAGAATCACCCCGTCTTCAGTTAACTCTTAAAACTTCAAATTTTATATATAGGAACTAGTTTACTAAGTTGTTACCTGTTACTAGCCCAGACCCTTAATATTGCAGAATATTTTCAAGGTACAAATAGTAGACTCGTACCAGGAACTTTCCAACAAGTGCTGTTTTCACTGGATTCAACTGGCCAACCTACAAATTGAATACACTTAAATTTACCTAACTTAGTAACCCTTTCATGACATTTAAGTTCAGCTCTAATAGTTAACAGTTGTTTTGCCAATGTTACCCACCCAGAGACCTGAGTAAATTTACAATTATCCCACATCCACACTGATCTCCAAAACTACTGTACAAAGTTCATACCAAAACCAGATGTTTCTACCACATTAATATAATGCTTTTAATTTGCAAAGTGCTAAATAAAGGTTCCCACCTATCCCCTAAATAACAGTGAAATTAGGCCCAAAAGCTACAGGTTTGTCAGACTGTTAGTTTTCACTCATAAAAGGAGTGAAGGGGTATCCGACAATTGAAGTCATCATTCAAACACTGTAGTTTTACTTTAGGAATCAAGTGCTCATCCCCATTCCAAACCCACACTCTTTAAGTGGGCCATTAGAGATCTGAGTTCTGATACCTTTTCCTAGGTTTCCTGTAGAACGGATGCCATTCAGAACCTTTGTGCTAACACCATAAACTTCACGCTTTCTTCCCTCGGCTGCAGTTTTGTTCCGGTTCCAATACCCCACCGTACTGAGACTGATACACGTACTTGTCTAAGGCTTTGGCAGCTTCGCGAATTCCACGTGCTAGGCCATCGTGGATGAGGGCGGTCTTCAGCACCTCTTGCAGAGCAGTATTAACGTCCATTACACCTCCAGCAGCAATGCTGAAACACAAAAAATTAAGCTATTATTAAGTTCCCGCACACCATCTAACGCCTTGCACTTGGCAGTCATCACCGAGGTAGGTCAGACGCGCTGAAGGCGCCACGGCCGACCCAGAGCCCGCACTGCCGGCTCGAAGCCCACGCCTGGGCCGCACTACCACCCCGGGCCCTGGGCTCACCCTTCCTCGGCCATGGCGGTGGGTTACGGGTGGAGCCGAATCTTGAGTGCACTACAAAATAAAAAGCAAAAAACTGGTGAATAAAAAGATTCAATTTAGGCACAGATATTCATCGCCAATCCCAGGCAAAAAACAGCGAGGCACGTTCCGTAACCACCACCCTGCCTCTCCTCCACTCACCCCGCGCCTCCGCCTCCGCGCGGCTCCGCGGCGGCAGGGAAAGAGGCCGAACGTACTGCCAAGACGGTATTTAAGGGTTTCCCAGGACCCCTAGGCGCATGTGCACTCCCTTCTGTGCAAGAGCTGTCTCTGGCAGTGCCGGGCCTCGAGAATTTCTGTTTCCGGATTGAGGCGGTTCTGAGACAGGGGTCCTGCTAGCCTTCTAGCAGGACCGGGCATGACTCTGTTCGGCGGTCATTGGACCGCACAACAGGCACTAACGCGGGCAGCCTACCAACGTCGTTCCCCGCCGGGGGCGTGGCCCGCGGAGGCCCAGACAACTCGTCCTACGGAGCGCGAGAAGGGCCAAGCATTTCTGTCTGCGCGATCTTGTAAGGCCCGCGGAGCCAAGGTTCTGTCTGAACACCAGTTTTAACCCTTTCTGACACTATAATTGTAATTTCCTGTCGACCCCCCTAACTGGGCCTCCCTGAGCTGCACACTCTCTCCCTTCACTTTTAAGTCATTCTGAATGTTCATGAATTTTTCATTCTGTGGGTGATCTTCGCCCGCGCGCGCGTCTCTCTGTGTTCATGAACGAAAGCTCGCTACTTCTGAGCGCATTGCAAATTCCACTTTCCCGGCGACTGTTAGTTAAGTGTAACCTCTGGCTCGCCCGGTGGTTGGTTATGGTTTCCTAATATAGTTAGTTCTAAAAAAAGGTTTGTTTGTTTGTTTTCTTTTTCTTTTTTAACACTAAATTGTCCCCTGGATTCGTAACCCCGTCCAAATCGGGATTTAACAGGTGCATTGAAACACCTGCAATGTACCATACGTAGGGACAGGGTCTGGAAATATAGAGATGAAAACGTAGTCTTTGAGAAATCCGGCATTAATTTCGCCTTCCAGGACTGACGGAGTTAGGAGTGCAACCTGAGAAGTCAGTTTTAACTCTGATTTTCCCGGGAAGCAACATTCTGAATTTTGCATTGATTGGCCATTCCCCTACCAGCACTTCCAACGCAAACACATGAAATACAGCCGAATGTAATCAGTACCGTCCTTTTTCTAGTGTTTTGACTTCCTCTTCTGACAAGTCACCAAGACAGCAATTAAGCAGTTCATAGGTGCCAGCACTGTGCATACAGTGAACAGCCAAAAGCAAACAGATAACGTTAGATTCTTGAGTGCTGTGAAGAAAGCAAAGATGAGTAACGAGGTAAGAGTGTGAGATAGAGTTAGCCAGAATAGTGATATATTGGAATTTTAATTAATATCGTTCATTTTTAACTTTTAAGTTTTCATTTTAAAAGTGTTGAAACTGCTTCTTTCCATCCATGACTCATCCTAAAAAGTTGTTCACTTTACTTTTTCATTTAACTATTGAACTTTTGCTTTAAAAAAAAAAAAAATACTGCAGGTGGCGCAGTGGTTAAGAGTCCGCCTGCCAATGCAGGGAACACGGGTTCGAGCCCTGGTCCGGGAAGATGCCGCAGAGCGACTAAGCCCGTGCGCCACAACTACTGAGCCTGTGCTCTAGAGCCCACATGACTACTGAAGCCCACGCACCACAACTAATGAAGCCCAGGCACCTAGACCCCATGCTCCACAGCAAGAGAAGCCGCCACAGTGAGAAGCCCGCGCACCGCAACAAAGAGTAGTCCCCGCTTGCCGCAACTAGAGAAAGCCCATGCGCAGCAACAAAGACCCAACGCGGCCGAAGATAATAAATAGATAAATTTTTTTTAAAAATAGTGCAGAGTTTATAAAGATGAGAATGTTTATTCTGCTGCTCTCGTGTTTGTGGTGGGATTAAGATTTGAGCCAAAGATGAGAATACCTAAAGGCCTCAGGGGACGTACAAAGTGGGAAGGTAAGAGAAGGCCTTTAGGCTGTGGCAGCGTTTGAAACTGTCTAAAAAAAAAGAAAGAAACACAAAAAAGAGAAAGAAAGGATTTCAAACAGGAAGGGTAGAAGGAAAATTATTCTAAGTGAAGGAAAGAGTACGGCCAAAGGCATGGATGCCTCCTTGTCTTTTTTACCGTAACACGTTTGTATTTTTGCAAGGAAATGTGATAGTGTTTCAGCAGATTTTTCATCTGAAGTTAATCAAAGTTAATATGCTAAGCATATTAGTAGATTTCTAACCCACCCACCCCCCAAAAAAAATCTTAGGGAGGAGGCATGGAATTTGGTAAAGACATGGGAAAATAATCATTGCCAAACAACGTATTTATATAGGGGAAAAATGATTAAATACCTTTTAGACTCAGGTATCATGGGCTTTAATATTTCACCTTAATAAATGCTTTTTCTATCAGTTTGAAACCTCCCTTCTTAGAACTGGAGCTGCATTTTTGTTTTGATGTCCTAGTTATATAAATGGTTCTAATCTCAGGGATAAAGTTAAAGGGCACACTAGTGATTCAAGGATTCTCTAATATAGATTCTCCTAGTTCACTATTTTAAGGTCACGCCCTCTCAATTTTAGATATTGCCAAAGGTGAAAGACAAACCAAATAGAACATAATAGGTAGAGTCACTCTCATACCAGCAGATCATAATACTTAACATAATGTACACAAATGTGTGTCTGAAATACACATGAAAAATAAATTCTAAAGTTTGTTTTAGAAACAATAATGATAATAATAAGTAATTTTGTTTAGTACTTTCTACATGCCAGTTTATGTGCTAAACTATTATCATATATTTTCTCCCTTAATCATTGAAATTCCATGTGGTAGTGGTGGTGTTAGCCCCCTTTAACAGGGAAAGAAACTCAGAGAGTTGCCCAAGATCACACAGATAGTAAATGTGGAAACTGATATTTGAGCCCAATTGACTTCAAAGCTCATGCTTCTAACCCTTCAGCCATTTGGTTGATTGCCCAAATGTGGGAGGGAGATGGTAGATTTCAAAGATAACTCTGCACCTCACATTTGGCAACGGTATGACTGGTTCTACCTTATTGTGCTAAAAAGTCAAGTAATTGGAGAAAGGGGATATGGGAGTGTTAGAAAAAGAACAGTAGAAATTTGGGTTTCTGAATCATCTAAGTGTAGATGTATTAGTTAGCTAGGGCTGCCCTAACAAAGTATCACAAACTGGTAGCATAAACAACAAAGTTATCCTCTCACAGTTTTGAAGGCAGGAAGTTTGAAATAAAGGTATGTGCAGCGTTGGTTACTTCTAAGGCTGTGAGGGGGCATCTGTTCCATGCCTTCCTCTTTATTTTCTGAGGTTTGCTGGCAAACTTGGTGTTCCTTGGCTTGTGGCAGTATAACTCCAATCTTCACATGATGTTCTCCCTGTGTACGTATCTGTCTCTGTGTCCAAATTTTTTCCTTTTTATAAGGATACCATTATACTAGATTAGGGGCTCACCCTATGCCAGTATGACCTCATCTTAATTAATTACATCTAGAACAGTTCTATTTCCAAATAAGGTCTTGATATGGAGTGCTGAGGTTGGGACTTTAAGCTTTGTATTTTGGGGGGACACAATTCAACCCACGACAGATGTCAAAAAAGAAGGGGATGTAGAACAGATTAAATGATAGGAAAGATCTTTGAGTTGAACTGCAAAAAGCTTACTTGAAAGAGCAGAGCTGGCACTATGGAAAACAGTATGGAGGTTCCTTAAAAAACTAAAAACAGAACTACCATATGAGCCAGCAATCCCACTACTTGGCATATACCCTGAGAAAACCATAATTCAAAAAGACACACGCACCCCAATGTTCACTGCAGCACTATTCACAATAGCCAGGACATGGAAGCAACCTAAGTGTCCATCGACAGATGAATGGATAAAGAAGATGTGGTACATATATACAATGGAATATTACTCAGCCATGAAAAGGGATGAGATTGGGTCATTTGTAGAGATGTGGATGGACTCAGTGTCAAACAGAGTGGAGTAAGTCAGGAAGAGAAAAAGAAATACCGTATATTAATGCATATATGTGGAATCTAGAAAAATGTTATAGATGAACTTATTTGTAAAGCAGAAATAGAGACATAGATGTAGAGGACAAATGTATGGATACCAAGGGGGAAGAGGAGGGTGGGAGGAATTGGGAGATTGGGATTGACATACATACACTATTGATATTATGTATAAAATAGATAACTAACGAGAACATACTGTATAACACAGGGAACTCTACTTAATGCACTGTGGTGACCTAAATGGGAAGGAAATCCAAAAAAGAGGGGATAGATGTATATGTACAGCTGATTCATTTTGCTGTACAGTAGAAACTAACACAACATTGTAAAGCAACTATACTCCAATAAAAACTAACTTAAAAAAAAAGAAAGAAAGAAAGACCAACACTGGGAACAGAAGCTAAACCAGTACACATGAAAGATTTTATATCATGGAGTGGTGGGGTCCAGCTGAGCTGAGTTCCAATTCCAGCTCTCTCTGTGGCCTTTGGCAAATGACTTATTTTTCCGAGTCAGTAAAGTGATAATACTAGACTATCGTGAGGAGTAAAAAGAGAGTTGTTGAAAGTGTTTGCCACTGTGCCTGTTAAGTAGTTGCTTACCTTATAAAAAACTTCACATGAGAATATATGGAAATGTTCTTAATATTACCTTCCTCCTGTCCTAAAGCATCTAGCATTTAGTACAGTGACTTATACATATTGGAGTCATTAAACCAACATGTACTGAATGAATTCATGGAATGAAATAAGATTAAGCATCTGGGTAGTCGGCACACCAACAATAAAGCCATGTTGGCAACTATTGTCATAAATGAATGCCTTTTTTGAGTTAGTTGGAGGCTTTGGGCATCCCAGGAAACCACTTTTAATTTGAAAACTTTTAAAATGTTCCTACCTTTGGGGGTAGAAATAAATATAATGGATGGAAATGGAAGTTAAGAAACATGAGAAAACTCAAAAATATTATCCTGCTGCAGCTCCAGAACACATAGGTCTAGCCTTGGCTTATGTAGCATATGGTTTTAAACATAGTGAAGAAAAATAGTTGTAGCTGAAAAAAGGTTTGGGCCAAAGAAAATAGAATCCTATTATATCAAGGAATGAATCAAAGGAGAAGGAGAAAGTTGGTGAGAGGGAAGAGAATAAAAAATAAATAAAGTAGACGAATAAGAGTGGAATAGATTAATAAAGGCTGTAAGTAGTAGTTTGGAAAATTAATATTTAAAGCCTTCCATTGAAAACCCAGTTTATTAAAGGAAAAAAAAAAGGCTGTGTGGGACAGTGGGGCTAATTTATTGTATTGCCAAGTATGAAGCCTATATATTTTGAGGTTTTTGTGTAATTCTCACCTAAGTGTTCTTAAGTATTACTAAGATTGTTTCCTCAGCCCTTGTTTTTCTTGCTACCAGATGCTACACAGAGCTCTCTGGGCACCACAGCTGCTCCCTACAGGGCTGATTCAGGATGTGTAGGAATGAAACGTACCGAGGAAGATAATTAGAGGCAATACTTAAAGCTTATGAATAAACTAATTATAAACCAACAACACAGGCAATTTATAAATGAAGTAAATAGTGGCTAATAGAGCAAACCCTAAATTAACATTAAATTTATTCCCTTGGGGCACAAGGAGGACCTGGGTGTGCAGGATTCCAGGTCCCAGCGCTACTTCCTGTAGACCAGCTCTGCTGTTATCTGTGTAACTTTTTTTGAAAAATGGGTCCTTATGCTCTAACATGTGTTTGACAATTGCAGTTCTTATTGCAGAATCATTGGAATGAAGCCAGGACCACTGCTGTGCTTAAAACTAGAGCTATATTAAAGAAAAAAAAAAAAAAAGTCCTAGTTCCATAATCACTTCTCTACCGTTTTCTGACTCTGTAGTTCTGGTCAAAACACTTCTAGTCTCTGCCTCTCAAGTGCTTCATCTGTAAAATGAAGTAGAGAATTGAATGAGATGCTTTTAAACACTCTTTTGGTTTGGACATTCTGTGTCATCACTTTGAAACAATAATTTTAACTTTTAGTAAATGTTGAACATCTGTGTGGTCTGCCATAGTCATTTTCCGATATCATATGACTTCAGCCACAAGACACTGAGCTGTAGCTGATACCAGCTTGCCTCCTGTGTCTCCAGATTATAGGTGATTTCTTTATTTGTAAATTTGTAAGTACGGCTGTTCCTTTTTTTTTTTTTTTTTTTGGCCATGAGCGCGTCATGGGGATCTTAGTTCCCTGACCAGGGATTGAACCCGCGCCGCCTGCATTGGAAGCGCAGAGTCTTAACCACTGGACACCAGGGAAGTCCCAGCTGTTGCTTTTTTATATTAGGACAAGTAAGCATGTTCATTATAGAAAACTTGGATAATATTGTATCAATTATAGTCCTTATGTATGGAACAGAATAACCTATGGTCAACATTAAACAAAAAAAAAAAAGTGGCTCAGGAAATAAGTGTTTGCTGAGCAATCAGGCTCACGGAATGGTAGAAACAGGATAGTTCCAGGGATCTTGGTTACAGGAACTTTTACAAAGTCTCTTAAGTTAGTGCTTCTCAAACTATCTGACTGTTTGACTAAATGAAGATTTTTCACCCAGTCTGTCACAGATAATTAGTTTAATAAAATACAATAAATATTAATTACTAGTGGTTCTGCAAGACTAACCCTCTTGCAGAGAATACATGTAAGCCTAAACATTTTAGAAACAACTACCTGAAGATACTGGAGAATGACCAAAAGCAGACAGAACTGGAGGGCGGGGGTGGAGATTGACCCTTGGGAAAAGGAATGGCACTGGCTGAATTCCCATTTTTATGGCTTTTAGTATGAGGGGAGCCCCCAGTCAGTGTCACATGGAACAACTAATAGTCAGAGGTCCTCAGTTTTACTGCCCTGAAAACCAGAGGACAGAGTTTAGAGCAACCGCAGCTGCTGAAAATGGAGGGCAGGGGGGAAATCCCAGAAAGGAGAGAGCCAGAGAGGGGCAGACGGATATTCTGTGTATAGACCCAGCTAAATCTCTAACTGGCCCCGAGCTAGACATGCATGGGGTAGACTCAAAGCAACACAATTAAGGCTAAAGAAAATGCACGGAGATTTCAGCTGCTTCCCATCACTGGAGAAACAGATTATAAAGTTTGAGTCAAGGTTGATTAACTCTTCTGAAATTAAAAAAGAAAAAAAAATCAATATTCTTTGAAAGAATACAAGAGAATCCAAAGTCTCTGCCATGTATCATTCATGATACATTATTTTTTCTTATTAATTAAAAATATACATGTAACTATTTAAAGCAAAAATTATAACATTTTATTATGGACATATCATTTGTAGATATAATGCTTATGAAAACTAGAACATAAATGATTAGAAGCTGGCGCTGCATAAGTGGACCTATATGAGGGTAAGGTTCTTATGTTTTGCATGAAGTGCTACAATATTAACTCAAAATAGATCAGAAACGTTAGGAATGTGTTTTGTAAACCCTAAGCAACCACTAAAATATAATTCAAAGAGACATACCTAAAAACACAACAGATAAATTAAAATGTAATTCCAAAACTTGTTTTCAATTAAATAAAAAGAAGATAAGAAAGAAGAAATTAATTAAAAAAAACAGATGGGAAGATATAAAACAATAAAACAGACTTAAATCCAACCATGTCAATACTCACCTTAAATGTAAATAGACTATCTGGTCAAATTAAAAGACAGAGATCATTAGAATGGATTTTTAAAACATCAACTATATTCTGTCTGTAAGAGATGCATATTTATTTATTTGGCCCCAAGGCTTCTGAGATCTTAGTTCCCCGACTAGGGATTGAAGATTGAACCCATGCCCTTGACAGTGAAAGCAGATGGCCAGGAATTTCCCTTTTTTTTTTTTTGGAAGAGATGCAATTTTTTTAAATTTAATTTTATTTATTTTTTTATACAGCAAGTTCTTATTAGTTATCTATTTTATACATATTAGTGTATATATGTCAATCCCAATCTCCCAATTCATCCCACCACTTTCCCCCCTTGGTGTCCATATGTTTGTTCTCTACATCTCTGTCTCGATTTCTGCCCTGCAAACCAGTTCATCTTTACCATTTTTCTAGATTCCACATATACGTGTTAATATACGATATTTGTTTTTCTCTTTCTGACTTACTTCATTCTATATGACAGTCTCTAGATCCATCCACGTCTTTACAAATGACACAATTTCGTTCCTTTTTATGGCTGAGTAATATTCTATTGTTCATATGTACCACATCTTCTTTATCCATTCGTCTGTCGATGGGCATTTAAGTTGCTTCCATGACCTGGCTATTGTAAATAGTGCTGCAATGAACATTGGGGTGCATGTGTCTTTTTGAATTATGGTTTTCTCTGGGTATATGCCCAGTAGTGGGATTGCTGGGTCATATGGTAATTCTGTTTTTAGTTTTCTAAGGAAGCTCCCTACTGTTCTCCATAGTGGCTGTATCAATTTACATTCCCACCAACAGTGCAAGAGGGTTCCCTTTTCTCCACACCCTCTCTAGCATTTGTTGTTTGTAGATTTTCTGATGATGCCCATTCTAACTGGTGTGAGGTGATATCTCATTGCAGTTTTGATTTGCATTTCTCTAATAATTAGTGATGTTGAGCAGCTTTTCATGTGCTTCTTGGCCATCTGTATGTCTTCTTTGGAGAAATGTCTATTTAGGTCTTCTGCCCATTTTTTGATTGGGTTGTTGGTTTTTTAAATATTGAGCTGCATGAGCTGCTTATATATTTTGGAGATTAATCCTTTGTCCATCGATTCGTTTGCAAATATTTTCTCCCATTCTGAGGGTTCTCTTTTCATCTTGTTTGTAATTTCCTTTGCTTTGCAAAAGCTTTTAAGTTTCGTTAGGTCCCATTTGTTTACTTTCGTTTTTATTTCCATTACTCTAGGAGGTGGATCAAAGAAGATTTTGCTGTGATTTATGTCAAAGAGTGTTCTTCCTATGTTTTCCTCTAAGAGTTTTATAGTGTCCGGTCTTACATTTAGGTCTCTAATCCACTTTGAGTTTATTTTTGTGTATGGTGTTAGGGAATGTTCTAATTTTATTCTTTTACATGTAGCTGTCCAGTTTTCCCAGCACCACTTATTGAAGAGACTGTCTTTTCTCCATTGTATATCCTTGCCTCCTTTGTCATAGATTACTTGAACATAGGTGCGTGGGTTCATCTCTGGGCTTTCTATCCTGTTCCATTGATCTATATTTCTGTTTTTGTGCCAGTACCATATTGTCGTGATTACTGTAGCTTGGTAGTGTAGTCTGAAGTCAGGGAGTCTGATTCCTCCAGCTCCATTTTTTTCCCTGAAGACTGCTTTGGCTATTCAGGGTCTTTTGTGTCTCTATACAAATTTTAAGATTTTTTGTTCTAGTTCTGTAAAAAATGCCATTGGTAATTTGATAGGGACTGCATTGAATCTGTAGATTGCTTTGGGTAGTATAGTCATTTTCACAATATTGATCCTTCCAATCCAAGAACATGGTATATCTCTCCATCTGTTTGTATCCTCTTTAATTTCTTTCATCAGTGTCTTATAGTTTTCTGCATACAGGTCTTTTGTCTCCCTAGGTAGGTTTATTCCTAGGTATTTTATTCTTTTTGTTGCAATGGTAAATTGGAGTGTTTCCATAATTTCTCTTTGAGATTTTTCATTATTAGTGTATAGGAATGCAAGAGATATCTGTGCATTAATTTTGTATCCTGCAACTTTACCAAATTCATTGATTAGCTCTAGTAGTTTTCTGGCTTCTTTAGGATTCTCTGTGTATAGTATCATGTTATCTGCAAACAGTGAGAGCTTTACTTCTTCTTTTCCAATTTGGATTACTTTTATTTCTTTTTCGTCTCTGCTTGCTGTGGCTAAAACTTCCAAAACTATGTTGAATAATAGTGGTGAGAGTGGGCAACCTTATCTTGTTCCTGATCTTAGTGGAAATGGTTTCAGTTTTTCACCATTGAGAACGATGTTGGCTATGGGTTTGTCATATATAGCCTTTATTATGTTGAGGTAGGTTCCCTCTATGCCTACTTTCCAGAGAGCTTTTATCATAAATGGGTGTTGAATTTTGTCGAAAGCTTTTTCTGCATCTGTTGAGATTATCATATAGTTTTTATCCTTCAGTTTGTTAATATGGTGTATCACATTGATTGATTTGCATATATTGAAGAATCCTTGCATCCCTGGGATAAATCCCACTTGATCATGGTGTATGATCCTTTTAATGTGTTGTTGGATTCTGTTTGCTAGTATTTAATTGAGGATTTTTACATCTATACTGCTCAGTGACATTGGTTTGTAATTTTCTTTTTTTGTAGTATCTTTGTCATGTTTTGGTATTAGGGTGATGTTGGCCTCATAGAATGAGTTTGGGAGTCTTCCTTCCCCTGCAATTTTTTTGGAAGAGTTTGAGAAGGATGGGTGTTAGCTCTTCTCTAAATGTTTGATAGAATTCACCTGTGACGCCATCTGGTCCTGGACTTTTGTTTGTTGGAAGATTTTTAATCACAGTTTCAATTTCATTACTTGTGATTGGCCTGTTCATATTTTCTGTTTCTTCCTGGTTCAGTCTTGGAAGGTTATACCTTTCTAAGAATTTGTCCATTTCTTCCAGGTTGTCCATTTTATTGGCATAGAGTTGCTTGTAGTAGTCTCTTTGGATGCTTTGTATTTCTGTGGTGTCCGTTGTAACTTCTCCTTTTTCACTTCTAATTTTACTGATTTGAGTCCTCTCCCTCTTTTTCTTGATGAGTCTGGCTAAAAGTTTATCAATTTTGTTTATCTTCTCAAAGAACCAGCTTTTAGTTTTATTGATCTTTGCTATTGTTTTCTTTGTTTCTATTTCATTTATTTCTGCTCTGATCTTTATGATTTCTTTCCTTCTACTAACTTTGGGTTTCGTTTGTTCTTCTTTCTCTAGTTCCTTTAGGTGTAAGGTTAGATTGTTTATTTGAGATTTTCTTGTTTCTTGAGGTAGGCTTGTATTGCTATAAACTTCCCTCTTAGAACTGCTTTTGCTGCATCTCATAGGTTTGGATCGTCATGTTTTCTTTGTCATTTGTCTCTAAGTATTTTTTTATTTCCTTTTGATTTCTTCAGTGATCTCTTGGTTATTTAGTAACATATTGTTTAGCCTCCATGTGTTTGTGTTTTTTACACTTTTTTCCCTGTAATTGATTTCTAATCTCATAGCGTTATGGTCAGAACAGATGCTTGATATGATTTCAATTTTCTTAAATTTACTGAGGCTTGATTTGTGACCCAAGATGTGTTCTATCATGGAGAATGTTCCGTGTGCACTTGAGAAGAAAGTGTAATCTGCTGTTTTTGGATAGAATGTCCTATAAATATCAATTAAATCTATCTGGTCTATTGTGTCATTTAAAGCTTGTGTTTCTGTATTAATTTTCTGTCTGGATGATCTGTCCATTGGTGTAAGTGAGGTGTTAAAGTCCCCCACTATTATTGTGTTACTGTTGATTTCCTCTTTTATAGCTGTTAGCAGTTGCCTTATGTATTGAGGTGCTCCTATGTTGGCTGCATATATATTTATAATTGTTATATCTTCTTCTTGGATTGATCCCTTGATCATTATGTAGTGTCCTTCCTTGTCTCTTGTAACCTTCTTGATTTTAAAGTCTATTTTATCTGATATGAGTATTGCTACTCCAGCTTTCTTTTGATTTCCATTTGCATGGAATATCTTTTTCCATCCCCTCACTTTTAGTCTGTATGTGTCCCTAGGTCTGAAGTGGGTCTCTTGTAGACAGCATATATATGGGTCTTGTTCTTGTATCCATTCAGTGAGCCTGTCTTTTGGTTGGAGCATTTAATCCATTTACGTTTAAGGTAATTATCGACATGTATGTTCCTATTACCATTTTCTTAATTGTTTTGGGTTTGTTTCTGTAGGTCCTTTTCTTCTCTTGTGTTTCCCACTTAGAGAAGTTCCTTTAGGATTTGTTGTAGAGCTGGTTTGGTGGTGCTGAATTCTCTTAACTTTTGTTTGTCTGTAAAGCTTTTGATTTCTCCATCGAATCTGAATGAGATCCTTGCTGGGTAGAGTAAACTTGGTTGTAGGTTCTTCCCTTTCATCACTTTACATATATCATGCCGCTCCCTTCTGGCTTGTAGAGTTTCTGCTGAGAAATCAGCTGTTAACCTTATGGGAGTTCCCTTGTATGTTATTTGTCGTTTGTCCCTTGTTGCTTTTAATACTTTTTCTTTGTCTTTAATTTTTGTCAATTTGATTACTATGTGTCTTGGCATGTTTCTCCTTGGGTTTATCCTGCCTGGGACTCTCTGCACTTCCTGGACTTGGGTGGCTATTTCCTTTCCCATGTTAGGGAACTTTTCGACTATAATCTCTTCAAATATTTTCTTGGGTTCTTTCTCTCTCTCTTCTCCTTCTGGGACCCCTATAATGCGAATGTTGTTGCATTTAATGTTGTCCCAGAGGTCTCTTAGGCTGTCTTCGTTTCTTTTCATTCTTTTTTCTTTATTCTGTTCTGTGGCAGTGAATTCCACCTGTCCGTCTTCCAGGTCACTTATCCGTTCTTCTGCCTCAGTTATTCTGCTATTGATTCCTTGTAGTGTATTTTTCATTTCAGTTATTGTATTGTTCATCTCTGTTTGTTTGTTCTTTAATTCTTCTAGGTCTTTTTTAAACATTTCTTCCATCTTCTTGATGTTTGCCTCCATTCTTTTTCTGAGGTCCTGGATCATTTTCACTATCATTATTCTGAATTCTTTTTCTGGAAGGTTGCGTATCTCCACTTCATTTAGTTGTTTTTATGGGGTTTTATCTTGTTCCTTCATCTGATACAAAGTCCTCTGCCTTTTCATCTTGTCTGTCTTCCTGTGAATGTAGTTTTCCTTCCACAGGCTGCAAATTTGTAGTTCTTCTCGCTTTTGCTGTCTGCCCTCTGGTGCATGAGGATATCTAAGAGGCTTGTGCAAGCTTCCTGAGGGGAGGGACTGGTGATGGGTAGAGCTGTGTGTTGATCTGGTGGGCAGAGCTCAGTTAAACTTTAATCCACTTGTCTGCTGATGGGTGGGGCTCCCTGTTGGTTGTTTGGCCTGAGGCGCCCAGCACTGGAGCCTACCCGGCTCTTTGGTGGGGCTAATGGCGGACTCTAGGAGGGCTCACGCCAAGGAGTGCTTCCCAGAGCTTCTGCTGCCAGTGTCCTTGTCCCTATGGTGTGCCACAGCCACCACCTGCCTCTGCAGGAGACCCTCCAACACTAGCAGGTAGGTCTGGTTCAGTCTCCTATGTGGTCACTGCTCCTTCCCCTGGGTCCTGATGCACACACTACTTTGTGTGTGCCCTCCAAGAGTGGAGTCTCTGTTTCTCCCAGTCCTGTCAAAGTCCTGCAATGAAATCCCGCTAGCCTTCAAAGTCTGATTCTCTAGGAATTCCTCCTCCCATTGCCAGACCCCCAGGTTGGGACGCCTGACATGTGGCTCAGAACCTTCACTCCAGTGGGTGGACTTCTGTGGTATAAGTGTTCTCCAGTTTGTAAGTCACTCACACAGCAGTTATGGGATTTTATTTTATTGTGATTGCGCACCTCCTACCTTCTCATTGCAGCTTCTCCTTTGTCTTTGGATGTGGGGTATCTTTTCTGGTGAGTTCCAGTGTCTTCGTGTCATTGATTGTTCAGCAGTTAGTTGTGGTTCCGGTGCTCTCACAAGAGGGAGTGAGCGCATGTCCTTCTATTCCGCCATCTTGAACCAATCTTGAAACTGGAAGAGATACATTTTTAAATAGTTTAAGAGTAAAAGGATGAGAAAAGATATACCATGCAACCAATAAACAAAAAGGCTGTAGTGACTATGTTAACATCAGGTAAAATATACTTCCAGACTATTACCAATGATAGAGGTACTTCACAATCATAAATGACAAATGAGCAAGTTCACTGGGGAAACAAAACAAATATATATATATATATATATATATATATATATATATATATATGTACAGAAATTAAACGGTATGATAAACAAACTCAAAATTACAGTTGGAGATTTGAACATCCCCCTCTTAGTAATTGACAGAACAATTAGACAAAATAAGTAAGATCATAGAAGGTATGAAAAAATCTATCACTCTCACCTAATTAACTGTTATAAAATACTACATCCAACAACAGTAGAATATTATTATTTTCAAGTGCACATGATACTGTTTACAAAGATGGAATGCATGCCATGCTGCAAAACAACTTTCAATAAATTTTAAGAGATCGAAATTTCCAGGATAGAAATATTCCACAATAAAATTAAATCAGAAATCAATAATATAAAGACATCTAGAAAATCCCCCAGTAATTGAAAATTAGAAACACACTTCTTATTAATCCATGGGAAAAATAAATAAATAAGGAAAATTAGAAAATATTTCAAATTATATGATAATTTGCAGCATGTAGTTAAAGCAGTGCATAGAGAGAAATTTAAAACCTTTTGTGCTAATATTAGAAAAGAAGAAAGGGCTAACATCAATGATATGTTTCTAAAGTATAAAAAATAAGGGCAAAATACGTCAAAAGAAAGTGAAAGAAGTGGTTTCACTGGTGAATTCTATCAGACAGTTAAGGAAAAAATAACACTAATCTCATACAAACTCATCCAGAAAATACTGGGAGTAGGCAAAACTTCCAACTTGTTTTACAAGTCCAGGATTACCATGATACCAAAACCTGACAAAAGAAAAGGAAATTACAGGACAACATTATTCATAAACATAGGTAGAAAAATCCTTGTCCAATTTAGCAAATTGAACCCACCTTATATAAAAAAGATAATACTGTATGTCCTAAATTGGGTTTATCCCAAGAATGCAAGGTTGGATTAACAGTAGAAAATTGATCAGTTTATCATATTAAAAATATAAATAAGAAAAATTATTTACAATAAATTCAAAAGACACTTCTGATAAAAATCCAACACCAATTCATGTTAATGTCCCTCAATACATTAGAAATATGAGAACTTCCTCAATCTGATAAAATGTACATATGAAAAATCGACAGCTAACCTCATACTTACTGGTAGAAGACCTAGTATTTTCTTCCTAAGATTGGGAACAAAGTGAGTATCCCTATTCTCAACATTTCTATTCAACATTTTCCTGGTAATCCTAGTCAGTGCAATAAAGTAAGTGAAAAATGAAGGCATACACTTCAGAAAGGAAGAAGTAAAACTCATTCATAGATGACATGATTATGCAGAAAATCTAAAAGAATCTATAAAACAACTATTTGAACTAATGAGGAAATTTAGCAAGATTGCAGGATACAAAATTAATTTTAAATTAATTTACTTTTATATATAATCAACAAGTGATTGGAAAAGTAAATGTAAAAAAAATCCATTTTAATAACTTCTAAAACCAAAATATTTAGAAATAACTTGACATGAGGCATGTCATAGATACCTCTACAATGACAACTGCAAAGCATTTCTGAAAGAAATTAAAGAAGATTTACGTCAGTGGAGAGATATATCATGTTCATGAATTAAAAGGCAATATTAATTGGATGTCAGTTCTCTCTAAATTGATCTATAGAGTCAACAAAATCCCAATAAGAATCCCCCCAGGTTTTTTTGGAGAAATTGAGAGCTGATTCTAACATTTCTATTGAAATTCAAAGGACCCAGAATATTTAGACCGCTCTTGAAAAAGAGCAAAGCTGGAGAATTTTCACTCCCTGACTTCAAACATACCAGATTTTGACACGTGATGGAAGCAAGTAAGTGGAAGTAGATGGCCCCACCTGAAATCCCCCCGGTGCAGTGGGGGCAGCATTCCAGGGGAGTAGGGATGAGATTCTGACTGTAGTGCCTACCTCCAGCAGTGTTGACACAGTCTGGGTACTGGGCCGCTCCTGTGCTGTGATTTTAGGCACGTAGCTTCTAAGTGGTGTGCATAATCCTCCTGATAACCCTGTGCGTTACCTAATAACCTATGATACATTCAGTGTCTGCTTAAATGAGCAAAAGTTGTTTCTTTTAATAGCAACAGGGAACCCTGATTGATACAAATGCTAGGAAGAAAAATAAAGAAGGATGAAGGGACAAAGGGTTACGGGTGTATCAATTTGCATTCGCATAACCCTTTGTCCCTTCATCATATCAATTTACATTTCCATAACCCTTTGTCCCTTCATCATATCAATTTACATTTCCATACCCTTTGTCCCTTAATCCTTCTTTATTTTTCTTCGTAGCATTTGTAGCAATCAGGGTTCCCTGTTGCTATTAAAAGAAACAACTTTTGCTCATTTAAGCAGAAAATGAAGGGTGGGATAGGGAGGGTGGGAGGGAGATGCAAGAGGGAGGGGATATGGGGATATATGTATGTATACGAATAGCTGATTCACTTTGTTATACAGCAGAAACTAACACACCATTGTAAAGCAATTATACTCCAATAAAGATGTTAAAAAAAAAAAGGGTTATTGGTCTGTGTTTTGATATAGGGGTAAGAATGAACTCTGAGGAGGTGACATTTAAACAGAGACCATATTATTCCATTTTAGTTTGTAAAGAAAAAATGTTTCACATGTGTATATATGTCTACATGAACATATAAAAATATGAATAGATAATTGTGGTAGGTTGATAATTGATCCCAAAGATACGTCCACATCCTAATCCCTGCCAGTTATAATATTACCTTATTTGAAAAAAAGGGTCCCTGCAGTTTTGATTAAGTTAAAGATCTTGAGATGAAGAGATCATTTTGGATTTTGGCTCAGTGAAATTGATGTTGAACTGCTGGCCTGCAGAACTGCAGCTTATTTTAAGCTCCAAATTTGTGGTTATTTGTTATAGCAGCCACAGAAGACGAATGAGATAATATTTTCGACCGTAACACTAAGGATCTGGAAGGAGGATGGGAAAGAGTGGTTAGATGTGAGAGGAAGATAGGAGTATGAATATGTGTACCACAAAATCTTATTGTAAATTAAAAGTAGATGGACGCAAAACAAGAACATGCCTTTTATTAAAATATATACAAACAAAAAATTTATATTAAACAGGCAAGAAGGATTGCTGATGGGGAGGGAATGGGAATGGGGATAGAGGGAAATACATGACAACAGAAATGAAAAATTCAGTTGAAGGATTGGAACATAAAGTTAAGGAAACTTCAAATAAGATGGAGCAAAAAGAGAAAGAGATGAAAAGTAGAAGAGAAAAAGAGTAATAAGTAAGAGGATCCAATAGTCTAGTGACCCAATAGCTACATAAAGAGCAATCCAGAAAGAGAGAACAAAAAAAGGGGATGTAGTCATCAAATAAATAATTCAAAAAAATTCTCCTCTATGACTTGATGTTAGACTGGAGCGAGAATGCAGAATAAAATAAGATTAGAGAAACAGGCAGGGATTAGATCATAAAGATTCTGGAGGCCGCTTTAAGGAACCTTTGCTAGAGCTAATCCTGTTTAGAATGGCTCTAAAAGCTCTCCTAACCTACCTGCTCACCCAGGAATTTTTACATAATCTTCAAGACTCACTGTAACATCACTTCCTCAGGAAGCCACCCTGGACTCATTTAGCCAAAGTAAACAGTTCTTCCAATATGTTTGTCTTATAGAACTCATTGCATTATAATAAATTATTAATCAGTGTCTGTTTTATCTGCTAGAAGGAGGTATGTATGCTACTTAAGGGCAGAGGCTGGACGGAGCTCACTTATCTTTGAATTTGCAATGCCTGGCACTAGGCAGTAACTCAATGGTCTCGATTACTTTATTTTACCTTGGCCCCAAATTAAGAATTTCCCAGTCTTCAAACATTAACCCTTCCCAAATAGTAAATAAGTTGAAGATAAGTGAAGACTCTATTTTTTTGTGCCAGAAAATTGTGAGAGTGAGCGTAACATAGCAGCCGTCATGTTCGAGTGCCAAGCCCTTCACATAGTTTGTCACCAGTGCTCACAGCCATCTTACAAGATAAGCATTATAATCCCAGTCACACAGATGGAGAAGTTGACCTGTGCTCCAAAGTCACATACAGCTAGTACAGTCATCCCTTGGTATCAGAGGGTATTGGTTCCCCAGTGCATGTGCTCAAGTCCCTTATACAAAATGGCATAGTATTTGCATAACTTACAGCACACCCTTCCATTTGCTTTAAATCATTTCTAGATTACTTATAATACCCAATACAATGTAAACGATATATAAATAGTTGTAAACAGAATTTAAATGATATGTAAATCGTTGCTACTGCTTGGCAAATTCAAGTTTTGGTGTTTGGAAATTTCCAAAAAATTTTTAAAAAATATTTTCAGTCCCCTCCCTCCTTGGTTGAGTTCGAGGAATGCAGAAGGAGGATACAGAGGGCCGGCAAGTGCCTTGAATTGAACCTCAAGCCTCTGCCTCCAGGGGGATACTCCCAGCCATTCCGCCATGCGTCCTCAGCATTCACTATAATTCCTGCAAATATTTTTCTAATCCGAGTACTTCACATCAGTTAATTCATTGCCAGGTTACTAAGGTCTGGCTTCAGTGATTACAAACACCACATCATTTACCCACTGTGAAAAATAACGCACTTTAAATAAAAAATCTGGGCTGCTCTAGCCTTCTGAGACGGACTGCATTCTGCCTATGGAATGTGTATCTCTCTAAATAAACTTGCTTTCACTTAAAAAAAAAAAAGAGTCGTTATGAACCTAATTTTCTAATTCACATTTGTGTTTTTAAGTTTAGGTGTTCCCTATCTTTTCTGTGTCTACCTAGCTTCCTTTCTTACTCTTAGTATTCCTAAATTTTACTCATTTTAAGGTAGGGGGTTCAACTATATGAAATATAGACTAATCTTTTTTTTTTTTTTCTCTCATACAGAGAGAAAAAGTACAGCACATCTTAAGTGGTGGACGTAAACAGCCTATGCCTTAAAAAAAAAAAAAAAAAAAAAAGTCCTTGCTCCGCCCTCCGCCCGCCCTCGCCCCGCCCTCGCCCCGCCCTCGCCCCGCCTCCCGGAGCTCCTCCCTATCCTCTAGGGCTGCGTGGAACTCCCGGCCGCGCTTCCCGTAGGGAATCCGGGATGCCTGGGCCCGGCTGAGCAATCGCCGACTGCGTTTCCGCTCGTTCAAGGTCGAGTCCGAGGGCGCGGGCTTGGACCCGGGAGCCGCGGCGCAGGAGTCCGCGCACTGCCCATGGACTCGCCGGGGGACCCCGAAGGCCCACGCCCCCCAGGAGGTTACAGAGAGCAGCGAGGCCGGATGTACCTCTGGGGCTTGGGTCGTGTCTCTTTAACAGCGATTGAATTAGCTTTAGCGGGGTTTGTTTGCGAGAGATTCGAAAAGGAGGGGCCCGGCAGTGGGGTTCGGGTCAGCGTGTTTTTTCTCTCTTTAAAGGGGTTAAAGTTTGCGCACTGGGGTGGTGCGGATGTGGTCTCTAAGGACTTTCTCTCTGTAGCTCTACTTTTAAGTACTATGTGTTTAAGAATGCATTCAAATAAGTGTGCCCGTTAGACAAACGAAAATCGTTACATTTCGAGCCCCGCTGTTGTCCCCCTCGCCCCTTTAACTTTCTCTCAGTTCCCTTCCTCATCCACTACCAAAATTTTTACACAGATTCTTAAGACTTCCTCCTGTTGCACAGATTTCTTTTTCTAGACAGCAATGGCAACCTCTGAAAAAATAGAACAACTCAAATATACTTTTCTTACTTAAATTTCGTTTTTCTCAAAACCATTTAATTTAAAAATAGCAAATAGATTTACTGGATGTTTGGAACTGAGTAATTGACCTCGTGTCTTTAAATGGAAATTTAGCCCTGGGAATATTTATTAAATTAATTGATGCAGAAGACCGGTAATTATTGTAAAACACTGAGTTACAGATTTATGACACTTGTCTTTCCAGGAGCTGCCATTGTAAGTATTAATTCTCCAGTTGAATGATTTAGCTTATTTTCTCCTACTTACACTTCACTTGACTTCAATAGTACCCGCTTGATAAACCGCTAACATGACATGCTTAAAATGTGATTGAGTCCATGTAGCATATGAAGCTAGTAACTTGAGAAAGCACACTATACTTCAGAGAACAGTACTCTGGAGAGTACCCTGTGGCCTCATCTTTCTTGAAGGAATCTATTAAAGGTGAAAGAAATAGACCTTATGGTGAAGGCAAAACAAAGCAGATGGTTTGATAACTTGTGCACTGAAATCCTAATAGGGAATAGTATGTAAATGAAAAGTGATATATTTTGAAAATTGCCGTGATATACAGGGATTGTGTTACATTTGATCAAATGTGCTGTATTCAAAATAGCCCTTAGCTCAGTAAATGTTATCCTGAGTGCATTTCTGTGCACAGAAGTGACATTTCTGTACTTTGATCAGTAGCCCCAATTACATGTCTGTAATTGCAGCATGTTTGCCTTCAAGGTGATGGCCCTCCAGGAGGTGCAAGGGAGACATCCAGGCGGCTTTCAAGAGAACAGATTTTTGTACTGATATCAGCAGCTTCCATTAACTTAGGTTCCATGATGTGCTATTCTATCCTTGGACCTTTTTTCCCCAAGGAGGTAAGACATTTTTATATCCTTATGAACTATTAGTGTTTTTAAAAAGCCTTTGAAATACTTCATTTGGGGGATGTAAAAATCTGCATATGGCAAAGATGATGTATAGAACTTCAGCCAACAGAAGACTTCTTAGAGGATATTTGATACCAGAAAAAAAAAATTCAGTAAAAATAACATCATCTTAGGAAGTAATTCACCTAAGTATAATTGACCTTCTGAGGATTACTTTGCTTACCATGTAGTTTGATTCATCTGTTTGGTTTCTGCAACTGATAAAAAAAAAAAAAAGGAAGTGCACTGAATAACTGAGATTTTAACATTATTGCAAAAGATCTACGTTAAGACAGTGTTTCCTGGAGTTTGGGTTTATTAATATTTTGGAATTAGAAAGGCATGGTCCACTAAATGCCCTTTTCTGACTTGAATTTCATATGGAATCTAGTGGCAATGTTTGTGCCAAGGAGGAATTCTGATTAATATTGTTTAGGTCCTTCTAATCATAGTGTTTTATATGGTGTTAGGGTCTATGGATAATGGCACAGACTTGAAGGAATAACCCTTAGAGAATCCACCTGGAATCTGGAGGTTGGTGAGGTATAGTATGGAAGGAATGATACTGTCTTGGCTGAGTGGAGATAATATGCCCATGTGTTTTGTTTCATGCTCTTTGCCAAAGCCTCATGATGCACGGGCCCCTCCCAGTCCTCTAACTTCTTTGATAACATGTGGTCCTTCCTTCTGTGTGCTACAAAAGACGAGAAACATGGCTTCTCTGCTACAGGAGCAGTACAGCTCTGTAGCCATAAGTGCTTTTTAGTTTTCAGTGTACTTTCCCACACATTATCCCATTTGGTTTCCGTAGCAACTCCATAAGATAGGCAGAATAGTCAGAATCTCATCATGTTGAAAATGAAGAAACAGATTCCGAAGTTAAGTGACTGGCCCAGTTCAATTCTGTTTACTGAACAGGAATGGGAGGTTTAACGACTTCCCACCCTAGAGTGTGCTAGGCGTTGGATGTGTTAGGGCTGGAAAAAAGATGAGGAAAATGTCCCTCTCTCGTCTGTCCATTGGGAGTGAAAAAATATGACAACAAAAAGTTGCAGAGTATTTGGATCTCCTTGAAGAGGATGTCCAAAATGTTAGGAGACTCCAGGGAAGGGAATGGTTAATTTTGCCACGGGAGAGGCTGGCTGGTGTGGAAGGGAAGGAGAGAAGGAGTAATACTGAAAGGGGCTTGGCCGAATAACCCTAAGGTGAGTCAAAGAGGTGTTCTAGGTTAGAAACCCGCCGGGGATAGTCACGAGATTAGCAAAGTAAATAGCATGTTCTTAGGGAACCACGGACGATGGTGGGGCTTGGGCCTGGGGTTCAGTGAGGTCCGATGGGAGCAGAGGATCTGAGGAGGCAGGTTGGTGCTCGAATGCAAGGGTCCTTCCACGCAGGCCAAAGATGTAGTCAGTAAGAAGTCATCAGAGGTGCTTGGGCAAGACAGAGTAAGCAGACTGAGTAGATACCGGTTTTGGAAAAAAATAATGATGGATGGAGCCTGTGGAATTACGATGGAGAAGAGCGGGAGTAAGTGGGCCATCAAGTTAGAAGGGTATTTCCCGGTTCAGCTGGAACTCAGCAAGGGCAACTAGTGTTAGATTCCTCTTAGTGGAACACAGACGAAGGAAAAGAAGGCTGTTGGTGTGTGCCTTTTTTGTTTTTTCTTCTTCTTAAAGTTTTTGATTTAGTTTTTTGCGTCCAAGAGGCAGGGGAGAGAGTGTTCTAACTTTAATAGGTGTAGATTTGAAGAGTGGGCTCTTCTTTTTCATTTTTTAAAAAAATTTATTTAATTTATTTATTTATTTTTGGTTGTGTTGGGTCTTCGTTTCTGTGCGAGGGCTTTCTCCAGTTGCGGCGAGCGGGGGCCACTCTTCATCGCGGTGCGTGGGCCTCTCACTATCGTGGCCTCTCTTGTTGTGGAGCACAAGCTCCAGACGCGCAGCCTCAGTAGTTGTGGCTCACGGGCCTAGTTGCTCCGCGGCATGTGGGATCCTCCCAGACCAGGGCTCGAACCCGTGTCCCCTGCATTGGCAGGCAGATTCTCAACCACTGCGCCACCAGTTTTTCATTTTTAATAACAGCCTTAGGGTTGACAAATGCACTGGCAAAACTTGTTCTTTCTCCTTCGTATTCTGTTAACCTTCCTATTAGCTAGAGCTAATTAGGTCAAGGGAAAACAAGGCCCTTCTTCTTAACTTCTGGCACAGGATTCTTATTTCTACTCATCCTTTTTCTGGCCTCCTCCTCCTTTGGCAGAGGATTATAAGTGAACTAGAAATTGCTTTTAATAGCTCTTCTTGCTGTCCTAATGTGAAGCAGGATCCACATGCCAAAAGTGGTGTTCAGTTACTGCTGTGGTATGTGATTGTAGGACATCCTAAGTCACCATCCTGCTTCCACAGAGAATGTGGGAACCTGTGCAAGATGGAAACTGACATGACTGCTGGGACCATGACACAAGTAACTTTTGCAAGTCTGTGTTCTCATCTGTAAAATGGGGCCAGCTAAAAATACATCCCGTATTTAATTGTTCTTAGAAACCATATAGAATAGCATGGCTCATAGTGAGGGTTCAATAAATGTTAGTTGCTGTGACTAGTATATATTTTCTGCCAGACTCTAGAATTAAATACCTTTCAGAGCTATTAAGCAAAGAACATGGATGTGACTTGACCAATGAATGTTCTTTCTACATCTTAATTCACCCCTTTGATGATACCTTCCCTTCAAGGTACCTGTTTTATGTTATTAGGGCTGCTGTAACAAAGTACCACAGACTGGGGACAACAGAAATTTATTGTCTCACAGCTCTGGTGGCTAGAAGTCCAAAATCAAGGTGTCATTGGCAAGGCTGGTTCCTTCTGAGGGCCGTGAGGGGAGGATCTGTCCCAGGCCTCTCTCTCTGGCTTATAGATGGCCAACTTCTCCGTGTGTCCTTTCACACCATCTTCCCTCTACGCGTGTCTCTGTGAAGAAATTTCCCCTTTTTACAAAAATACAAGTAATACTGGATTAGACTCTACCCTTAACGACCTCATTTCAACTGATTACCCCTGCAAAAACTATATCTCCAAATAAGGTCACGTTCTGAGGTACTGGGAGTTAGGATATCAACATAAGGAGTTTGAGGGACACAGTGAACCCCGTAACACCACCTGACCTTTGTGTAGTAGAGATGTGGACTCTGTGTTCCTGTCTACACACAGTGTAACCTTTTGCTAGGATGCCAATGAAGGCATCGTTCATAGTGAGATCTCTCTTTTCTCCACACCATTATCTCATGTGATGATTAGTAATGGAAGGGGAATGGCTAATCCTGAGTCTCATAGAATTATGCGCTGAAATCCTGCCCAAGCAGTTTCTACAATGCTCTGGGTTCAACTTCTCCACTATCTCCCACCACCAGGCACTTAGGGACCACACTTCAGGGGTAGGGGGTGCTTCCTAGAGTGAGGGGACCTTTCCTGCCTATAGTTTACCCATGAAAAGTAGAGTTCACCTATCTGATTTCCTGTGGTATGCTGCTTTGAGAACTGTAGGGTTTATTTAGAGACATAATAACATAAGAAGAACATTTTTTAAAAAGACAAGGTTTGAATGATGATCATAACTTCGTATGGGAAGCAATAAAGTAAATTTTTATCTTAAAATTGTAGTTAGGGAGAAAAGGTAAAGAAATAGAATTATGGCTGTTGTGGAGGACGGATTTTAAAGGGAGTGTGTGTATGCACATGCATTTCTGTATTCAGAGTAAAGTGATTTGTGGAAGAGCTGAAGCTCTGACAGAAGGATGAATCTAAGTCGGATCTTCTGAGCATAGCTATTCACTGCTGGCTCCTGGGTACCATGCGTGATGCATAGAAGGTGCTCGATAAATGATTCCTGACTGCATGAGAGGACAGATGTGTGTTTCAGGCTTAGTGCTTCATGGTATGCCAAGTTGCCAATCTTATCTTAAAGAAATTAAACTCATATTTTAACCCCTTACATGGTTATAGCTAGAACCTGATCTAAGGATCTACCATAGTTCCAGGGTTTTAAAAAGGTTTTCAAACCTTTTGTCTATTCATTTGTACATCACAACTAATGGTAGCATTTGAAGTTCAAAAGAAGTAGATTTAGAATAAATACTATATCATCTGTAGCAAATTTAGGAGCTCACTGATAGAATAGGCTATAAATATTAATAGGGATCATTGATGGGCGATAAACTACTCCAAATGTTTCAGGAGAATGGAGAGAATGCTGGGAGCTGGGGGAGCTTCTTTCATCTGTGTTATTGATGTCAGGAAAGGAAACTTCATCTTCTCTGAACTGTCAGGTAGTTGAGAGTGGGTGTCAGAAACAGAGAACCAGACTGAACAGTCCTTGGGATGACTCATGTGCCAGCTTAAGGAGCTTCCTGTTCTTGAGTTTTTTTGACCAGCAAAGTGATTTTTTTATTTATTTGCATTCGAACCTTCCTCCTGTGTGTTTCTCCTTTTTTTTAAAATTTAATTTTATTTATTTTTTATACAGCAGGTTCTTATTAGTTATCTATTTTATACCTATTAGTGTATATATGTCAATCCCAATCTCACAGTTCATGCCCCCATCCACTTTCCCCCCTTGGTGTCCATACGTTTGTCCTCTACATCTGTGTCTCTATTTCTGCCTTGCAAACTGGTTCATCTGTTCCATTTTTCTAGATTCCACATATATGCGTTAATATACGATATTTGTTTTTCTCTTTCTGACTTACTTCGCTCTGTATGACAGTCTCTAGGTCCATCCACATCTCTACAAATGAGCCAATTTCGTTCCATTTTATGGCTTTATATATTTGTCTGTCAGTGGGCATTTAGGTTGCTTTCATGACCTGGCTATTGTAAATAGTGCTGCAATGAACATTGGGGTGCGTGTGTGTTTTTGAACTATCGTTTTCTCTGGGTATATGCCCAGTAGTGGGATTGCTGGGTCATATGGTAATTCTATTTTTGGTTTTTAAGGAACCTCCATACTGTTCTCCATAGTGGCTGAATCAATTTACATTCCCACCAACAGTGCAAGAGGGTTCCCTTTTCTCCGCAACCTCTTCAGCATTTGTTGTTTGTAGATTTTCTGATGATGCCCATTCTAACTGGTGTGAGGTGATACCTCATTGTAGTTTTGATTTGTATTTCTCTAATAATTAGTGATGTTGAGCAGCTTTTCATGTGCCTCTTGGCCATCTGTGTGTCTTCTTTGGAGAAATGTCTATTTAGGTCTTCTGCCCATTTTTTGATTGGGTTGTTTGTGTTTTTAATATTGAGCTGCATGAGCTGTTTATATAATTTGGAGATTAATCCTTTGTCCATTGATTCATTTGCAAATATTTTCTCCCATCCTGAGGGTTGTCTTTTTGTTTTGTTTACAGTTTCCTTTGCTGTGCAAAAGCTTTTAAGTTTCATTAGGTCCCATTTGTTTATTTTTGTTTTTATTTCCATTACTCTAGGATGTGGGTCAAAAAAGATCTTGCTGTGATTTATGTCAAAGAGTGTTCTTCCTATGTTTTCCTCTAAGAGTTTTATAGTGTCCAGTCTTACATTTAGGTCTCTAATCCATTTTGAGTTTATTTTTGTATATGGTGTTAGGGAGTGTTCTAATTTCATTCTTTTACATGTAGCTGTCCAGTTTTGTGTGTTTCTCCTTTATTCTTATACTACTACCACACTCACAACACTTTTGACACCAGATATGTGGGGGTTTTTTTCCTACACCAAGCAGTTCCCTTCGACACCAGGTGGGTGTCCTACCATTCAATTCAATTCTGACAGTAACCTGAATTAGCCCAGATGCCACAAGTTAAAAGCTCAGTCCCACGAGACTGCCCCCCCACTTCAGATGCCAATCGCGAGTAGTAGGTGTCTAGGTTACCCCCAGCTTCTGTCCAACTTGGCTACAAATCAGAGGTTCCCATGACCACCCCCCTGCCCCACCTTGGATTCAGTTATTTGCTAGAATGGCTTACAGAACTCAGGGAAACACTTGCTTAATGCTTACCACTTCATTATAAAAGGATGTGATGAAGTGTACAGATGGGCATGCGATGGAAGTGATACAGAGGGCGAGGTATGTGGGAAGGGGCACGGAGCTTCCATTTCCCCTCCGGGTGAGCCACTTTTCCAGCACCTCCATGTGTTCACCAACCCAAAAGCTCCCCAAGCCCCATACCTTAGGGATTTTTATGGAGGCTTAATCATGTAGGCATGATCAATCATTAACTCAATTTCCAGCCCTTCTCTGGAGGATGGGGTGTGGGACTGAAAGTTCTAAGCTTCTAATCATGGCTTGTCTTTTCTGGTGACCAGCCCCCATGTAGGAGTCCACCAAGAGTTATCTTATTAGAACTCCTGTCACCCAGGAGATGCCAAGGGATTTAGGAGCTCGGTGTCAGGAACCAGGGTCAGAGAATGAATATTAGAACAATATTGCTCCTAGAGCTCTTATCACTTAGGAAATTACAAGGGTATTAGGAGCTTTGTACCAAGAACCGGAGGGCAGAGACCAATATACATATTTTCTATTATCTCATGGATACCAAAAAGAAAGTGTGTCAAGATCAGCTGTTGTTTGCATTGATCCACGGCTGAAGCAAAGCCCAAATTTCCTTAACCAAGGTTTTTTGTTTTGTTTATACTCTAATTCTGATTTTTGCCAGCTAAAGCTAACAATTCTTTTTTTTTTTTTTTTAGGACTTTTAAAAAAATTTTTATTTATTATTTATTTATTATTTATTTTTGGCTGTGTTGGGTCTTTGTTTCTGTGCGAGGGCTTTCTCTAGTTGCAACGAGCGGGGGCTACTCTTCATCGCGGTGCACTGGCCTCTCACTATCGCGGCCTCTCTTGTTGCGGAGCACAGGCTCCAGACGCGCAGGCTCAGTAATTGTGGCTCGTGGGCCTAGTTGCTCTGCGGCATGTGGGATCTTCCCAGACCAGGGCTCGAACCCATGTCCCCTGCATTGGCAGGCAGACTCCCAACCACTGCGCCACCAGGGAAGCCCAACAATTCTTTTTTTCTTTCTTCTTTTTTTTTTTTTGGTGGGGGACTTTATTGAGGTATAATTGATATACAAAAAATTGCACACATTTAATATATCCGTCTTGATGAGTTTGGACATATGCACACACCTGTGATGTCATCACTGTTATCAAAATATTAAACATATTCAGCACTTCCAAAAATTCCCTTGTGTTCTTTTGTGGGGTTTTTTTTTTCTTTTTCTTTTTTTGTGGTGAGAACATAACAAGCTCATCTTACAAAACAGAAACTTTATACCCAAAGAGCAATAATTCCCCACTTCCCCCTTACCAAAGCCCCTGACAACCACCATTCTAGACTCTGCTTCTATGAGTTTGACTATTTTAGATACTTCATATAAATGGAATCATGCAGCGATTATTCTTCTATGACTGGCTTACTTTGCTTAGCGTAATTTCCTCAAGGTTCATCCATGTTGTTGCAAATGCCAAAATTTCCTTCTTTTTGAGGCTCAATAATATTCCATTTTATGTGTATACCACATTTTCTTTATCCATTCATCGATCAATGGACATTTGTGTTGTTTCTATATCATCTTGGCTATTTCGAATAATACTGCAGTGAACATGGGGGGTGCAAATATATCTGAGACCCTGCTTTCAATTCTTCTGGATATATACTCAGAAGAGGGATTGCTGAATTATGTGGTAGTTCTATTTTTAATGTTTTCAGGATCCTCCATATTGTTTTTCATAGTGGCTGCACTATTCTGCATCCCCACCAACAGTGTATAAGGTTCCAATTTCTCCACATCCTCATCAACACTTGTTATCTTTTGTTTTTTTCAATAATTGCCATCCTAACTGGTGTGAGATGATATCTCATGATTTTAATCGGCATTTCCCTGACGATTAGTGATCTTGAGCAGCTTTTCATATATCTGGTGGCCATTTGTGTGTCTCTTTTATAGAAATGTCTGTTCAAGTTCTTTGCTCATTTTTAAATCAGGTTCTTTGTGGTGGTGTTTTGGACTATTGAGTTGTAGGAGATTCTTACATATTTTGGATATTAACCCCTTATATAGAGGTGGTTTACAAATACTTTCTTCCATTCTGTAGGTTGCCTTTTCAGTCTGTTGATTGTTTCCTTTGCTGCGAAGATTTTTAGTTTGATGTAGTTCCATTTGTCTGATTTGTTTTTTTGCCTAAGATTTTGGTGTCAAATCCAAGAAATCATTGCCAAGATCAATGTCAAGAAGCCCTCACCCCCTGTTTTCTTCCAGAAGTGTAACAGTTTCAGATTATATGTTTAAGTCTAATTTGCTTTGAGATTATTTTGTGAGTGGTGTAAGATAGGGGTCCAATTTCATTCTTTTGCATGTGGATATCCAGTTTTCCCAACACCATTTGTCGAAGAGAATATCTCTTCCCCATTGTGTGTCCTTGGCACCCTTGTGGAAGATCAATTAACCATATTTATGTGGGTTTATTTCTGAGCTTTCTATTTTGTTTCATTGGTCTATATGTCTGTCTTTATGCCAGTACCATACTGTTTTAATTACTGTACCTTTGTAACTTATTTTTGAAATCAAGAAGTGTGATTCCTCCAGCTTTGTTCTTTTTTTTCTCAAGATCGTAAAGCTAACAATTTGTTATAGGCTTGGTGAGTGAATTACTTTCATGTCAGAGACTAGGTCTTATAGTTTCCTTTCCTTCCTCACCCTGTTTATTTTAAAATAATAATCTTTGAAATTACAGATAAAGGTTACAAGAAGATGATGCTCTGATCTAATAGCTCCATTTTTCTATATTGGTGCTAATTTGCCTTTCAAACTTCGTTTTCTTTTCTGTTTCTTTAAAGGCTGAAAAGAAAGGAGCCAGCAATACAGTTATTGGTATGATCTTTGGATGTTATGCTTTGTTTGACTTGCTGGCATCTTTGGTATTTGGAAAATATGTAAGTATTAATTTTTTAAAATTGTGTAATGAGTTATTCTAATTTACTAGTCTAGAATTTCCACTGATACAGAAATAACCACCATTATATTTTATGAATTGTGCTTCAGTTGACAGTTCCATTCTTAAAGTTGATTGATTTTTAACTTCTTCCATGTTTGTAAGCAACGCATGTTGTCATTCCATTAAAGACTTATAATGTTTTGTTAACTGTACATATCTTCCCCAAATCTTTTGTTTCCTGATACAGTGGATTTGTTTATGTCACTATAGACTTGTAGCAGTCATCAATTTATACTTTTCTTTGACATTTATTATAGCTTGTACATATTGGAGCAAAATTTATGTTTGTAGCAGGAATGTTTGTCTCAGGAGGAGTTACAGTTCTCTTTGGGTAAGTCATGTTCTGATATGTTTGGGAGCTTGAACAGGTTTCATAATTTATCTTCAGTTTAAAATGTTAATGGTTTATGTAAATCAGTCAATACCATGTGACTAATGTTGAAGGGAGTTGAATGATACAGTGAATGGAATGAATGACATTGATCTTAAGAAAAGAGTCCTCTAGGGGATCACCATTAAGCTGGCTGCTGAATCTGTTCTTTAGGACTCCTGTGATCGTGAGAGACAGAAACTTAACTCCCTTTTCTGAGTCACAAAAACCTTTTGGCTTAAGCAGAAAGGTGAATTTCTTACCTAAAGAATCAGCTGAAGAATATAAGGATACAAATGTTAAGATAATGTCATCAGAAATGTTTCTCAGGTTCCTGGTTTTGCTTTCCTCTTCTTGTGCTGTTTTTTTGTTTGGGGGAAGACCTAAAACTAAGAAGGCTTTCTACACATGTTCTTTTTTTTTTTTTTAATTTATTTATTATTAATTTATTTTTATGTCTGTGTTGGTCTTCGTTTCTGTGTGAGGGCTTTCTCTAGTTGCGGCAAGTGGGGGCCACTCTTCATCGTGGTGCACAGGCCTCTCATTATCGCGGCCTCTCTTGTTGCGGAGCACAGGCTCCAGATGCGCACAGGCTCCAGATGCGCAGGCTCAACAATTGTGGCTCATGGGCCCAGTTGCTCTGCGGTATGTGGGATCTTCCCAGACCAGCGCTCGAACCCGTGTCTCCTGCATTGGCAGGCAGATTCTCAACCACTGCGCCACCAGGGAAGCCCTCTACACATGTTCTTATCAGAGTGACTCTACATTTTTCAAAAGTCCTATTTAGTATTATTATTTAGGGCATCAAATATATCAGTAAAAGAGCACAATGAGGCTGTCATTATGACTCAAATTCCTCCTACTAAAAATATAACAAAGAAACTCTTAAAAAATTTGTATTCTAAAGAGATTTATTTTAATAACTGTGGTTGAGGTACTACTGTTTTCAGTGAGTACCGTTAAAAAAAAATCAAAATCAATTTGGCATTTGAGAGTCATCTTATTCTTTTTTTAGTGTATTGGACCAAGTTCCAGAAGGACCCGTGTTTATTGCTATGTGTTTTCTAGTGAGAATAACTGATGCAATCAGTTTTGCTGCAGCAATAACCGCATCTTCTTCTATCCTTGCAAAGGCTTTTCCAAATAACGTGGCTACAGTAATGGTAGGTATTTTATACACTTTTCCTATTTTCCTTTTAGTGTAGGCTAAAATATTTATTTGACCTTTCAAGTTAAACCTGGGGCCCATTCTTCTAGACCTGCCTTTTTTCTACTTTCTGTTTTTGTTACCTTTTACCCCAATTTCTGCCTGTAGCAGCAGGCTGTCAATAAATATACCCTTAGGCTACCTAGGTGCTCTTCCTGGGCTTAGAAGCCCCTGAATGGGCAAAACCAAATGTTCTTTTTACCCCTTAAAAAATAAAAAACCCTCTCTAATAGTATTTTGCTGTCTCTCTATAGCCTAGATTGTAGCTAGGCCGCCTGAAGCAGATTTATACTAGAGTCCTTCCTCCACTTTTCCCAGATTCACGGAAAGGACCTTAGAGATCATTCTGAAGTCCATAAGTGCTTCTGTGCAGTCAGTCTGAGGAGCGCCCTCTTATTTTACCAAAAAAATCCAGAGCCTGGTAGCATCGTATTGGCGTACATTCTCATATATTGCCTACGCGCCTCGACACCAGGTATGAGTGACATACCAGATTCCTGTCCTAGCTCTTGGCTGCTGTCTCCCTGATCCCAACTAGCCTTTCCCATAGCTCACTCCTCTGGACCCAGACATCCCCGAAGGACTCCTGGTTTGCAACGCAGAACAGGCACCATCCTCAGAGACCTCAGGGTCTAATCAGCTCAGTACCAAGGATTCTCTCATTTACCCATATTAATACTACAGTTTGAAAGTTTTGACCCTCAGGTAAACTACTTGCTGTATAAATATAAATCTTCACACTTGTATTAAATATATGTACACATATATTTATACACCCATGTAAGTGTATATATATATATATATATATATATATATATATATATATATATATATATATATATGTATGTATGTATGTATATATATCTGTATAGATTCACTTTAGGTTCTATAGTCATTTGCCATGCAGTGGTGGCCACTGTAACAGGTGTGCTGTTTACATTTCTCAAGAAGGGTTCAGAAGGATGCTAGTCCATTGACATGCTCTGTAAGACAAGGTTTTGTGGCTAAACATGTTTGGAGTGTGGCTTTGCTGTCCTGAAACTTAGAGGTGGCCAGTTCACATTCGAGCTAGTTGTATTTCATTTTATGTGTCAACAGTCTATTTACAACATTTGCCCATTTTCCCATAGGATTGTGTTTTTTCTTTTTGCTAAATTTTTTTTTATATGTTTATTTATTTATTTATTTATTTATTTGGCTGCATTGGGTCTTTGTAGCTGCACACAGGCTTTCTCTAGTTGCGGTGAGCAAGGGCTACTGCTTGTTGCGGTACACGGGCTTCTCATTACGGTGGCTTCTCTTGTTGTGGAGCATGAGCTCTAGGTGCGTGGGCTTCAGTAGTTGTGGCATATGGGCTCGTGGGCTCAGTAGTTGTGGCATATGGGCTTAGTTGCTCCACGGCATGTGGGATCTTCCCGGACCAGGGATCACATCCGTGTTCCCAGCATTGGCAGGCAGATTCTTAACCACCGCACCACCAGGGAAGTTCCTCCCATAGGATTGTTGATTTTTCTCATTGATTGGTAGTTGTTCTTGTGATGCATTTGGGAAATTAATCCTTTGCCATATTTTTTCCCCATTCTTCATTTGTCTTTTGATTTTTTTTTTGCCATTCATAGTTTTTCATATTTTCATGTAATCAGATTTATCAGTCTTTTCTTTTGTGTCCTCTAAGTTTTTATGTCATAATTAGAAAATTTACCTCACCATAAGGATTAGAAAACAAAAAACTCTCATTTTTGATTTTTCTAGTACTTATATGATTTTAATATGTATGTTTAAATTTTTGGTCCATCTTGGGTGTGTGTGTGGTGTGTGTATAAATTGTAAAGTGGATAGAATTTTTTTCAGATCCTGCCCGTTAAATCTTTGTTCATTTTTCAAACAAAATGTATTAACTCAATTTTCTTTTGTTTTCCCATTTGTAGGGAAGTCTTGAGAGTTTTTCTGGACTGGGCCTGGTACTAGGGCCTCCTTTGGGTGGCTTCTTGTATCAGTCCTTTGGCTACGAGGTGCCTTTCATTCTTCTGGGATGCATAGTTCTGCTGATGGTTCCCCTCAACATGTGTATTTTACCTAATTATGGTAAGACCTCATATATTACTCACTTTAAGAACCTTAAATTCAAGTATTTTTATGCCTTTGTAGGAGACCAATTTAACATATACACAGTTCTATCTTACATAATCAATAATAGCTTTGTAGAGCGTGGTGAAAGAATCGATCCTCTTTTCAGAAATGTTGCTGTAAGCAATCAGTTTATGTGAATTTCTGTCTGTCATAAATTCTTTCTGACCTATAGAACTAGCAAACATTAAATTTCTTATCATAAAACACACGCAGTGCCCATCAGATGTCTTTTTGATTTAAAATGAAAGATTCACCATCTGCTTACAAGGCTCTGTGACAGGAGGACAAAGTCAGACCTTCCTTCCCTGTGGTGCTTGCAGTTGTGTACAGCACAGCTCAAGTGCAAGGACACAGGGCCGCATCAGGCAGTAACGGGAGTCATCTTGGCTCCAAAGCTTCATGCCCCATAGGAGTCATCCTATCCTTAACAGCACTATGGGCACAGCTGCCAGGGTCTCCATGAGGCATGCGCCGGGTACGGTAGTCACCATAGTCAGGGAGGCACAAAGCATCCCATATTGATGGTTTGTTTATAGTTCCTTCTGTACAGATGAAATTTACCAGTCGGGGGTTATTTTCATTATACGTAAGATTGCCTAGCAGTGGAGTAGGCATTTTACCGTTGTCAGATTACTAGTGGAACAGAGCTGGAGGGGAGCCTGTCCTCTTTCTGTGCGTAGTGATGGTTATTTCTGTAGTAGGGCATCCTGGACTGTGCTCAGACTGGGTTCACAGGTGAACACTTGGCTGTTGACTAAGAAACTGATACCAGGTCGGATTCTCATGCAGCAGGAGAAGGAGTTGTGTTAACTCTTTATCAGTAACACCGTATAAGGAAAAAAGACTTTACTAGTTAATCGTGGGACGTGTATTTAGAGCTTCTGTGGTCGGGTGCCGGACTGGCCTCAACATCAGTAATTCCCTGCGTCCTGGCCTGCTCTCCTCATCGCTGCCCATCACCCCCACTACTTGGTATCTTTTGAAGCCCTTTTAATCCCTGCCAGCCTGGTTACTTCTTCCTCTTCATTTCTTTTATTCCTCAATTAAAATTTCCCTGCATCTTCAGTGAACTTAAAGTTCCAGTTAGCTATGGTTTTTTTTGTTTCTTTGATTTCTTTTTTTTTTTTTTTTACTGTTTATTCTTTTCCTTTTTATACATATATATCTTTATTGGAGTATAATTGCTTTACAGTGGTGTGTTAGTTTCTGCTGTATAACAAAGTGAATCAGCTATATGTATACATATATCCCCACATCCCCTCCCTCTTGCCTCTCCCTCCCACCCTCCCTATCCCACTCCTCTAGGTGGTCACAAAGCACCGAGCTGATGTCCCTGTGCTATGCAGCTGCTTCCCACTAGCTATCTGTTTTACATTTCGTAGTGTATATATGTCCATGCCACTCTCTCACTTCGTCCCAGCTTCCCCTTCCCCCCGCCCTGTGTCCTCAAGTCCATTCTCTACGTCTGCGTCTTTATTCCTGTCCTGCCCCTAGGTTCATCAGAACCATTTTTTTTTTAGATTCCATATATATGTGTTAGCATACAGTATTTGTTTTTCTCTTTCTGACTTACTTCACTCCGTATGACAGACTCTAGGTCCATCCACCTCACTACAAATGACCCAATTTTGTTCCTTTTTATGGCTGAGTAATATTCCATTGTATATATGTGCCACATCTTCTTTATCCATTCATCTGTCGATGGGCATTTAGGTTGCTTCCATGACCTGAATATTGTAAATAGTGCTGCCATGAACATTGCGGTACATGACTCTTTTTGAATTATGGTTTTCTCAGGGTATATGCCCAGGAGTGGGATTGCTGGGTCATATGGTAATTCTATTTTTAGTTTTTTAAGGAACCTCCATACTGTTCTCCATAGTGACTGTATCAATTTACATTCCCACCAACAGTGCAAGAGGGTTCCCTTTTCTCCACACCCTCTCCAGCATTTGTTGTTTGTAGATTTTCTGATGATGCCCATTCTGACCGGTGTGAGGTAATACCTCATTGTGGTTTTGATTTGCATTTCTCTAATGATTAGTGATGTTGAGCATTCTTTCATGTGTTTGTTGGCAATCTGTATGTCTTCTTTGGAGAAATGTCTATTTAGATCTTTTGCCCATTTAAAATGGTTTGGCAAACTTTCTGTTTATCTAAAGAAGGATCTTATATTTAGATTGAATGGAAAAACCTGGTATTTTTTTTTTAAATCTCAAAAATTGATAATGTTGAGGGTATAAATATTGATTTAGGGGTTCCCATTGAGTACCTTTAAAAATTAATGTTTTAGGAAAGCTTATAGATAGAAGCTAGAAAATTAAATTTTCTTTTATTTGGATGATATTGGCAGAATTTTGTTCTATAAGTTCCACCCCACTCATTTAACTGCTTCTAGACCCATGAACAATGTAGCTTTAGGCTTGGGTATCTAAGAGTCAACTTCGGTCCCTCCCTCTCTCTCATCCTTTATATTTGCTCACCAAGTCACCTCTTCCATACTGCGCTAAAGAAATATTTTTAAAACACAGTCAAGTACATGACAATCCTCTTAATAAGAATCCCTAAATCCATGAAATGAGAGCTTTATCCTGAAAGCCACTAGGAGCTGTTGTTAGATGTCAGCAGGGGAGTCACATGAGCTGGACTATCTCCCACTTCTACTCTCCCTAACTCCTACTCATCCTTCAAAACTTAATTTGTATGACCTCTTCTGGGAAGTTTTTCTGAGCCTTCTCAATCAATGATCTAAATGCTAAGTCACTAGTGCCACAGTGCTCTGCATTTTTCCTGCCCCTTCACACCTGAGGGCCACACCACTTCCTCATCTCTAAGAGCAGTTTCCTGTGGCAGGCATTGTCAACCATGGAGTCCTGTCCCTCCAAGAAGAATGTATCAGAATTGGAGGAAGCAGAGAGAATACCTGAGTAGCTTGGAAAAGCTCCCCAGGTGATTTTGTCACGTGCCTCTGGAAGTAGGTATCACCGTAAGTTTTCATTGCTTGGGCTTCATCAACAGCTTAGTTAAACTCATTATGTGTTCATTTTCATGTACATTCCTGTATGTTCTTTTTTTTTTTTTTTTTAATTTTATTTATTTAGTTATTTATTTATTTATGGCTGTGTTGGGTCTTTGTTGCTGGGTGTGGGCTTTCTCTAGTTGCAGTGGGCGGGGGCTACTCTTCGTTGCGGTGCGCAGGCTTCTCACTATGGTGGCTTCTCTTGTTGTGGAGCACAGGCTCTAGGCATGCGGGCTTCAGTAGTTGTGGCACTTGGGCTCAGTAGTTGTGGCTCGCGGGCTCTAGAGCACTGTCTCAGTAGTTGTGGTGTATGGGCTCAGTAGCTGTGGTGCATGGGCTTAGCTGCTCCGCAGCATGTGGGATCTTCCCGGACCAGGGCTCGAACCCATGTCCCCTGCGTTGGCAGGCGGATTCTTAACCACTGCGCCACGAGGGAAGCCCATCCTGTATGTTCTTATTGCGATAATCCCCTTTCCCACTTTGGATTTAGAGAAAGGGACCATTTATGCCATAATAATTTTGTCTTATACCATACATCCATAATACCTTCTATATGCACAATAAATGTAGTTGATTACAGTTGATCTTTTATCATTTATATTTTAAAGGTGACTAATAAACATCTGTAATATACAATCCAAAATCCACACCCAGTGAAGTCTCCCTGCTGGCACTGCCACACTGAGCCGCAAGGGGGTGCCTATCCCCGTTCTAAGTCCAATCTGTAGTTAAACGTCCTAGGCTGGGCTCACAATTGGTTCATCATTGAATATTTGGCTAATAATTAAGAAACTAACACCACAGTTTAACTTTATCCCTCATATTCTGACAAAGTCCAAGTGTAGTACTTAAAATAGTTGAACCACACTTTATGCTTTTTTGGTACTTTGCTCCCTACTGGATCATTATTCACCAAGAATTTATTGAATAATGAACTGTGGTGGGTGCTTTTGGAGAAACGAGGATATGTCAGTGCTGATTTGGCCCTCAGAGAGCTTCCTGACCTGGCTCAGTGCACAGTCTCCTAACCCGTCCCCCTGTCTCCATTTCCCAGGAGACCACAGAGGGGTCTCTTTAAACCACAGATCTGGTTCTCAGTCTTTGTTTGAAGTGTCTAGTGATTTCCCGGGCTTCTTAGCCTATTTTACAAGTGCTGCATAATCTTATCACTACATTCTTCTACAATGTGATCTCTCCTCCCTACCCTCCAATCTCCGTCCTCCACCTTTGCTTCTGTTCTTTCATTTCCTCAAACAGAATCGTTTTCCCTCACTTCTGAGTCTTGGAATGAGCCATTCCTGGATAATATGCCTGGATTATTCTTTCCTCCTTCTTTGCTTGTTCATCTCAAGCTCCTCTTTTAGGCAGCAACTTAGATATTACTACTTTTGGAAATTCTTTCCTAAACAGCTTTCCCTGTTTTTTTAAGGCAACCCTCTCATATGCTCCAATCCATACCCTCCTAGCTCCATCCTAGCTCTCTCCACGCCTTACTGTATCTTCTCTGTGAGGTCAGGGTCTGGGTTTGTCTCCTTTGCCTTTGTCTGCCCAGCATTTTACATGGTATCTGACTCAGCATAGATTTTGTTCAGTAAATTAGTTGGAAGATAGGAAAGTCATCAAACAGTAGAAGACCACATAAAATGAAATACAGTTTAAGTGCTAAATTACATGGTATAGATTAGAAGTGCAGTAGGAAGCAGAGGTAAAATTTGTGGCGTAATTAGGGTCACAGCCAGACGTTACAGAGTGAACAGAACTTGAAAAATTAGCAGGGGAAAAAGAAGGGAGTTGTAGGATATGATTGGCGGCTTGGAAACAATCATTCCTGGTGCTTGGGACGGTGCAGAAGTTGTGTTGCTGTTGGAATGGCGGGACATGAGGTTGCTGTTCAACTGACCTTTACTGCCAAATGGAATGTACACATGATTCAGTAGCATCTCATTCTTTTTTTTTTTGGCCGTACCACACGGCATGCAGGATCTTAGTTCCCTGACCAGGGATCGAACCCATGCCCCCGGCAGTGGAAGCAGGGAGTCCTAACCACTGGGCTGCCAGGGAAGTCCCGAGCATCCCTTTCAATCCAGTGTTTTTTCTTACAAGCAGAAAAAAATTGTTTTGTATTCTTTGATTAACTCAGATTCCTCCTCAGCACACACACATTGTTCCCTGATAAAGCGTCTGGCTTTTCCTATGCACCAAATCAAACTTTACATATTCTCTATCCCATCTGGGAAGGCCTCACTGACTTCTAGGTTATGACCCGTAACCAAGACTGCTTCTTCTCCTCACACTCTGATTCCAGTTGATTCTTTTTGAATTAGAGAAATTATTTTTAAGAACACTGAAATGGCCTCTAGGTTTGAATAACCTATATGCAAATTTTAGGCAAACTCAAAAGTGTGGTTATTTTGATTACTGGATAAAGGTGACCTTACCAATTTTACTTTTCAAAATAGATTGAAAGATAAAGTTAAGCAATTTTCATTACTCTCATTTCTTTTTTTATTTTTACCCCACAGAGTCTGATCCAGGGAAACACTCATTCTGGAAACTCATCATTTTACCCAAGGTTGCCTTTATATCCTTCGTCATTACCTCACTCAGCTCAGGTTTTGGCTTCCTTGATCCTACGCTGTCCCTCTTTGTTTTGGAGAAGGTGAGTAGCCTGGTGATGCAGACCTCCGCATTGTAGCGGGTGGACATAATTGCTTGCTCTCGGGCCCTGCTTGATGGAAAGTCCTGGGAGTGGCTTCAAGAAGGAGGCAGAATGAGAGCTACTCACCAAGACAGCCTGTACCTTCCCTCTGTGACATCCCTATAACTAGGGGTCTGATTTGGTGTAAATGAAAGAAGCCTTTCATCTGGTCTCCTTTTTCCAAGGCCTTGCTCGAATCATTGTAGCTCTGGCTTGGGCAACATCCTGGCTGCTTAATAAGATACTTTCCTCTGTTTTGATTCCAGTGAGGCATTTGGGGTACTTAGTGGCTCATTTAATGTGAGGTGTCCCTTCTTTTCTAACAGATCCCCTCTGGGTCCATTTACTTTTTAGTCTATTGCGTACATATTCAAAAGACTGTGGGCTATATTAATCTGAGATGGGAGAAAGGAACCAAGAATCTCTCTCCATCTGTTTAATGCTGAAAATTATATACTGAATTTTAAAGTTTGATGTTATAGCAATTTGTTCTTAGATATTTTTGAAAAAAGATTATTAATAAATAATGCAATAAATTACTAAGTCTGATAGTTAATTATACTGGAGAATTAATCTGTGTTTATAAAGACAGAAATCTACTAGCTGCAGTCCATACTCACTTTATTTGAGGCCCTAGAATGAAAAAAACACTGTTACCAGAAACACAGCCCCTTCAAGTCAGTAAAGACAGTTTTGGGTATTTCACAGGTAAACTTGGGGACTGTTATTTTAGTGCCAGACCCAAGTTTTGGAAAATAATATAATATCACACTTAAGAAGTGAGCATCTATGAGGTAATGCATAAGAAAAATACTTTGTGTTTATGGTGACACATTCCATTCACATTATCAACAACGTGTCTCTTTTTTTAAAAAATAAATTTATTTATTTATTATTTATTTTTGGCTGCATTGGGTCTTCATTGCTGCACGCGGCTTTCTCTAGTTGCGGTGAGCAGGGGCTACTCTTCGTTGTGGTGCGCGGGCTTCTCATTGCAGTGGCTTCTCTTGTTGCGGAACTCAGGCTCTAGCTGTGTGGGCTTCAGTAGTTGTGGCACATGGGCTCAGTAGTTGTGGCCCATGGGCTCTAGAGCACAGGCTCAGTAGTTCTGGCGCACAGGCTTAGTTGCTCTGCGATACATGGGATCTTCCTGGACCAGGGCTCGAACCCGTGTCCCCTGCACTGGCAGGCGGATTCTTAACCACTGAACAACCAGGGAAGCCCAACAACATGTCTCTTTAAGTCATTTTTCTGTCCTTTTAAGAAGTGTGTCCAAACAATGAAAAAAAAAATTTGTAACCAGTCTCTCATAAACCCAAGTTGCTCGTGTCTAACTTATAAAAAACTCTTTAGAAATGTACTTTCTGGTTTTTCTATCACATTTTTGTTCCTGTTGCCCTTCTTCTGCCTTCTTAACAGTTTTTTGTATTGGCTGTTTGCTGTCCAGTTGCTCAGCCTTTTAGGGAAGAAGGGTTCCACCCTGTCTCCCCCCTGTTGTAAAATCAGAAGAGGACATTTCTGACTTTTGTATCTTGCTACTGTCTTTAAAGGGCTGATTTTTAGCTTGAGTTATGTCATTAAAATTATTCAAGCATATACTGATGTATAAATAGATCTCATGGGCTTAATTAAGGATTAGTTAAGGAAATTAAGGAAAATGAGAACAACTCAGATAACCAAGAAAGGCATTTATATCATGTTGGTAACAGTAACAGTAGCAGAGTTATGAGGTGGCTTACTACTTTAGAAGCCTTTTAAAATGTGTCATACCATCTAATTCTTTAATTAGAAATTAATATCTCTTTGAGATGGATAGAACAGATATTATTGTCAGTGTTTTTCACACCAGTGCACTTCAGTCTGCGAGCAATGAGCATCACCTGGGATTTTTGTAGAAATGCACATTCTCAGGCCTCATCCCAGACTCTTTTGAATCAGAAATTCTAGGGCTGGCGTCCAAGAACCTCTTATAACAAGTTCTCCGGACTTCTCTGGTGGCGCAGTGGTTAAGAATCCGCCTGCCAATGCAGGGGACACGGGTTTGAGCCCTGGTCCGGGAAGATCCCACATGCCGCGGAGCAACTAAGCCCGTGTGCCACAACTACTGAGCCTGCGCTCTAGAGCCTACGAGCCACAACTACTGAGCCCATGTGCCACAACTACTGAAGCCCACACAGCTAGAGCCTGAGTTCCGCAACAAGAGAAGCCACTGCAATGAGAAGCCCACGCACCGCAAGGAAGAGTAGCCCCCGCTCGCAGCAACTAGAGAAAGCTCATACGCAGCAACGAAGACCCAGTGCGGCCAAAAATAAATAAATAAATTTATTTTTAAAAAACCCACAAGTACTCTAGGTAATTTTTTGTGCATACTAACGTCTGCAAAGCACTGATTGACATGTAAAAGTGCTATAATTCATAGAAGGATAATTATACTATATTTAATGTCAAATGCTACAAATCAAAAACATCCAGGACTTCTGACCTGTGGTTAGGTTTTTTCCCCTATAGAGAAAAAGTAATCCGTTTATAAGAGTAAGGCAAAAATTAGGAAGGATGCTGTTAGTAGTAGCCTCATGGCAGATAGTAAGAGCTGAAGAAATGGTAGAAGGAAAAGATAGATATTTATTGAAAAAATGACTTAACCATGTAACTTTAACACAGGATTTCTTCTACAGTTTAATTTACCAGCTGGATATGTGGGACTGGTATTCCTGGGTTTGGCGCTATCCTATGCCATTTCTTCACCACTGGTGGGCCTACTCAGTGATAAAATGCCAGTATGTATACTTCATCGATAGTTAAGAGTTACTTTTGTATGTCTAGACTGGTGGTTGTCCAACTGTACTTCCTGAACTCTAGAGGTCCATTGATTAGAATTAACATATTCAGTTTTTAAGAAATTTCATCTTTATTGAGGTATGGTTGACAAATAAAATTGTAAGATATTTAAAGTATACATCATGGTGATATGGTATACATACACCCTGAGAAAGGATTCCCTCCACCTGGTTAATTAATGTATCCATCACCACAGTTACCTTTTTGGGGAGGTGGAGAGCAGTGAGAACATTTAAATTTTAATATATTCAATTTTTTTAGCTGATGGAGAGGTTCCAGTGTGAGGCTCAGTATGTGCCAACCTGCCATCACCCTGAACAGATTCACTTTTTTTTTTTTTTTTTAAAGATCTTATGTGGCCAATTTACTAGTTTTTATTTATTTATTTATTTATTTATTTATTTACGGCTGTGTTGGGTCTTCGTTTCTGTGCGAGGGCTTTCTCTAGTTGCGGCAAGTGGGGGCCACTCTTCATCGCAGTGCACGGGCCTCTCATTATCGTGGCCTCTCTTGTTGCGGAGCACAGGCTCCAGACGCGCAGGCTCAGTAATTGTGGTTCACGGGCTCAGTTGCTCCACAGCATGTGGGATCTTCCCAGACCAGGGCTCGAACCCGTGTCCCCTGCATTGGCAGGCAGATTCTCAACCACTGCACCACCAGGGAAGCCCCAGATTCACTTTTTAATTGCTTCATCTGGGAGAAGAGGAGTCTTAACGCTAAAACTGTTGAAAAACTCTTGATTTAGACTTTCTAAAGGAAAAAGTTCCCTTGATGCAAAAAAGTGGTTTGACCTTAATAATTAGGGCAGAGCCCCAAAAGTAGTTAGGACTTGACCAAGTTGAGAGGATAGAATTTAGTTTTTCTGTGGGAGTGAAAGGATTGGTCGTGTAAATATGCATCAGTTATCCCATCGCCATCCTGACAGAAAATCCTTTCCATTCTCCTTTAACTAGGTCTAAGCCGTTCAGTCCAGATGACTAGTACACAGAGCTAGTACTGTTAGCCAGGTCTCAAGCTTCTATGACTTGAGTGCTTATTTTTGTGTTTCCCCTCTTAATTAGATGTGGGTATATATTTATGAAGACCTATTACATGGAGATTACTTGGTAGTCCAGGTGGAAAAAAGCAAGTGTCTTAAACAGCGTTTGTAACTTAGTTTTAAGGCATAGCCTTATATAACTGAACAGATATCGTACCCCTATAATTTTTAGCCTGCGTTTGAGTAGTTTATAAGGAAACATTTTATTTGGTACTTTTTAATAATGTGAATTTTCTAGATAGTGCATCTACTTGGTCATTCCTTGTGGTGACTGCTTTTTAAATTGTTATATTTGGAACAGTTTATCATGTGCAAAATCTACCATACACTCCCTTTCCATGGAATACTTGTCCTTTGCTCAACCCCTGTCTTGGGGGATATTGCACTTGCTTTTGTGTTTACCATCTACCTGTTTTCTCTTACATGTAAAATTTTGTTTTCTCCAATGTATTTGGATTTTTTAATATCACGACTTGTGTTCTTCAGTGATTTCTTTATTTTCCTAAATTATGGAAGATCTTTACCTCTAAGAGTTTCTGTGGACTTTCTTTACCAGCACCTAAGGAAATGGCTTCTCGTTTTTGGAAACTTAATCACAGCAGGGTGCTACATGTTCTTAGGACCTGCCCCATTCTTGCACATTAAGAGGTAATTTTTTTTCTTCTTTTGAATTTGTGGCAAAATAACATTAGGAATTATTTTAAAAATTTTTGGTGTAACACTGATATGCTTAGTATCTTTGAATCTTATTTAAATAATTACCAGATTTAGGACTATATTGAATTGTTTGTTTTACTGACAGTATTACTGGATGCTAGCAGTAGTCTAGGCAAACAGGAATGCATAAAATCTGAATCAAATTATAAAAATGCTTATATTCCCTTTGTATTTCAATTGCACATTTGTACTTTGTTTAATTTTTTAAAAATTTATTATTTATTTTTGGCTACGTTGGGTCTTCGTTGCTGCGCGCGGGCTTTCTCTAGTTGTGGCGAGCATGGGCTACTCTCTGTTGCAGTGTGTGGGCATCTCCTTGCGGTGGCTTCTCTGTTGCGGAGCACGGGCTCTAGGCGCGCGGGCTTCAGTAGTTGTGGCACACGGGCTCAGTAGTTGTGGCTCGTGGGCTCTAGAGCTTAGGCTCAGTAGTTGTGGCGCACGGGCTTAGTTGCTCTGCGTCATGTGGGATCTTCCCGGACCAGGCCTCGAACCCGTGTCCCCTGCATTGGCAGGCGGATTCTTACCCACTGCTCCACCAGGGACGTCCTGTACTTTATTTTAAAAGTAGCATTTGTTAATCTACCTTTAGCTGATAGTTCTTAGAATATACTTTTGTTTTTTCTATTCCTTCTTGCCCCTTGAGGAGGGAACTAAATCTTTTTTGTTTCTGTATCATCCTTAGCATATGGTAGCTGCTTAATAAAGCTTGTTTATTATAATTTATTTGCTAAAATAAAGTGAGCTACTTAGAGCTTTTTAGGTACCTCTGGGACAAAACATGATATGGAAAAAGGAATGATTTCAGAGTCTTTCAGATTTGGGTTTGTATTTGGGCTTTGCCCCTCCCTTGGTATGTGAACTTGAGCAAATCATTTAACTTCCAAGAGCCTCAGTTTTCTTATCCACCAAAAATGCCGATAAGAGTACTGTTGAAATAATTTTCTAGGCTCAAGATAGAGTGACTCCAGCCCAGGGTGCCATGTCAGCAAACCAAAACTTAGAAAACTTTCATGTCCCTGTAAATGCTCCTCTTGACCAGAAAAGCAGTCTATCCAGTCACCCAGTCACCCCCAAACGCCAAGCCACCAACTGTGGGCCGCTCACCCCAAACAAGATGGACTGTGTAGCCCCAGACAATCAGATATTATCTGTTTTTCTCTTCCTTGCTTTTTTTTTTCCTTATCCTGTAAAAGCTTCCTGCCTTCCATCCCATTTTTCAGTTCTCCAAAATGAGACCATCCACTTCATGAAGTGTTAAATAAAGTTTGTTTGTATTACCTAGATTGTCTTCCTTAATCATTTTTAACAGACTTACATGGCAGGGTTGCTGCAAGGATTCAGTAGAATAATGGATATGAAGTAACTGACGTAGGGCCCGACATGGAACACATAGCAGGTTCCTGTCACTTCCTTTACCATTTTCCTTCTGTGCCATTTTTCAGTCAGTGGAATTTCAAAGCCAAGTGCTTGAAGGAGCAACATTAACATTGACATTTTAACCAACTTTGAAAGGCTTTTACATGGTGATAAGAAGGCAGGTTGACTCTAGGCATGTGACATGTGTGACCAAAGATATTGGGATAGCAGGATAAATTGATCGTTTTCCCCCCTCAAAAATGTAAGGAGTTAAAAGATGCTTTCACTGAACAAAATGGGATCAGATGGGGATAAGAACCAGACTAGTCATGTCATCTGTGAAACGAACTTCTCTGAGATCCTGCCTGCCCTCCTTGGTGTGAAGCTTTGTTGTCTCTTTAAATGTTAATTTTTCTCCAAAACTCTCTTGCAGTCAGCTCTGGTTGTTGGTGCTGATACTAGTCATAAATGGTATCTCTGCTGGAATGAGTTTAATTCCAGCTTTCCCGGAGATTCTCAGTTGTGCACAGTAAGTTACTTCCATGGCTTGAAGAACTGTATTGTGATTAGCAATAAACATCACAAGCTTTCTTGAATTTCTCAATTTTGTAGGATGTTGGATATTTTTTTTACAATACTAAACCTTCATGATTTCATGTCATGCAATATTGTGATATAAATAGTATAAGCAAAAATACAATAATATAAATGATAACATATAGTAATATTAATACAATGATAGGTAAAATGGGTTGTGGATAGAGGCTCGTCTTAGTTTACGCCTCGGTATAGGTATACTTCTAAAAAGCCAAAGCATATATATGTATAAGTGAAGCACTTTGCCGTACAGTAGAAATTAGCACAACATTGTAAATCAACTATACTTCAATAAATTAAAAAAAAAAAAAGCCAAAGCACAGTGGGAAGCCCTCAGCATCATTTCCCTCTCATAGAGGAGGTCCACACAAGGGCACAGAGTGACCAGGTAAATGGATTCTAGTATCAATTCCAATGTGTGGGTTTTTCCTCCCTCACACCACCAAGCTGGGTGTCCTGCAGTTCAACTAATTCTGACACTATTTACCGGGAGATAACATCAGATCCCACAGGTTAAGGGCTCAGTCCCACAAGAGTGCCCTCTGCTTCAGATGCCAATTTCAAGTGCAGGTTGTTACCTATGTTTCTGACCGACTGGCTGTAAATCAGAGGTTCCAACGACCCCCTCCGTGGGTTCTCTTCATTTGCTAGAGCAACTCATAGATCTTAGGAAACCAGTTCACTCACTAGCTACTGGCTTACTGCAAAGGATATTAAAGGATACAGATCAGCAGTCAGATGACAAGATATATAGGGCGATAAGGTCCCAAGCAACAGAGCCCTGTCCTTGTGGAGTTTGGGGCCCAGCTCGGTGGCACGTGGAAGCATTCTGGCTTCCCAAGCTGGAAGCTTTCTGAACTCAGTCCTTTTGGGTTTTTATGGAAGCATCACTACATATGCATGGCTGATTAAATCATTGGCCATTGACAGTTGATTCAACCTCCACCCCCTCTCTCTATGGGGGGAGGGATGTGTGGGGCTGAAAGTTCCAAGCCTGTAATCACGTGTTGGTTCTCCAGGCAACGTGGGTGCTAGTCCCAAAGTCATCTCATTAACATAACAAAAGACACTTTTTTTTTTTATGGCTTTCATCACTTAAGAAATTCCACGGATTTTAGGAGCTCTGTGCCAGAAATGGGGAAGAAGACCAAGTGTATCTTTGTCACTTGGCCATCAGTCTTTTGTTTAGTAGGCATAATGATGAAGAACACAAAGTGATCTTGAGCAGGGAGAATACTGATGGCTCTGCTGTTGTCAGTTCAACAAGTCTCAAAGGAATAAGGAGCTGCCTCTGTATTTTCTAAAGGTTGCCCATCGTTCTCTCTACATGTTCATCTCATTTGAAGAATTTCTTAGTTAATTATATACTTTAATAAACATTTAATGCAAGTGGGTCGTGATTCTTAATATTGTATCCTATATATGCAGTAGAAGTATTTTTAGAAAACCCTGGAGGAAATATTACTATAGTGATATCTTCAAATGAGATTAGCTTTTTATTTTAGAAATGGAGTGTTCTTGCTGTTGGGTTTATCCAGATTATCCCTGGTTTATTTTTATACCATACACTATTCTTTTGTTTCACGCAGGTTTCCCTTTTAACCACAGACACACTCTTGTTTCTCTTTGCAGTGAAAATGGATTTGAAGAAGGATTAAGTACCTTGGGACTGGTGTCAGGTCTCTTTGGTGCATTGTGGTCAGTTGGGTGAGTAGCTATTGAATTTCATTCACACCTGTAAGTTGGAAAATGCTATCTCCAGTTTACAGATGAAGAAATTCAGACACTGAGAGGTCAGATGAGTTGCCAGAAGGCACATAATTCACTTAGGGGAGAGCTGCAGTTCTAATCCAGCTGTCTGACTTCAAGATCAATGGTTATACCAGCAGTTTTAATACATAATCAAAATGGTCTCATATACTTTGTCTTATTTAAGTGATATTTTAAAGTTCCTTTAACAGGAGCCTGTCTCAGTTTTGAAAATGTATTCATTTATTCATTCATTTGTGTATTTATTTTTAACTCTCTACTATATACCAGAGGGATAACTGTATGCTGCCCATGTAGCTATCATCAATAAGTATGTACTGAGTTGTTTTAAATACAAATACCTAGAAGAGTAGAGAGAATAATATAAAGGTTCTTTTGAATGCATATCATCTTTTAAAATTTTTCATATAAGGCATCAACTTTTCAGAAGCAGTTATAATTTTAGGATTGTTTAAAAATTTTAAGCAATCATCATTATCAGGTAGAATTATTTTCTTAAACCTAATGCTCTGTCCAGGAATTGGCTTTTTTCGTTAGCGTTTATAGTTTCAATATAATGAATTGAAGCGGTCATGCAGCCTATAAGGAGTAATGTTTTTTTTTGCACTGTAATCCTCTTTCTTCTTTTCATTGTTAGTGCTTTTCTAGGACCAACGCTGGGGGGATTTCTGTATGAGAAAATTGGTTTTGAATGGGCAGCTGCTCTACAGGGTCTCTGGGCTCTGACAAGTGTAAGTAATTAGTCTTTTACTTTCATTTTCCTTATGTTTATGGAGAAATGTGACTTGGATAATTGACAGTAACCAGTACCTTTCATTGTGTTAAAGGGACTAGTGATGGGCTTGTTTTATCTATTGGAGCATTCAAGGAGAAGAAGGAGGTATGGTCAACGCTTGAGTTTTTTTTCTCCTTTAAAAGTTGGCTTGTGGGAGTGGGAAAAAAACACCATTTTACATCCGTTCTTCCACCCTGGAGATTTCTGGGCACTCTGAGCCTCATCACTTGATAGACACGTTTACGGAAAAAGTTGGATAGAGATGTAGGTACTGAGGTTTTTTTTTAAGGTGAGAAATACTGAGGTTGGCCTCTTCTTTCCTTCCACGTAGATCTAAACTTCAAAATATCCTCGGCACAGAGGAGGAACGGACTGCTCTCTTGCCTGATGAAACGTAGCCCTACGTTAGGAATCCCTACTGGTACGGGGCTGGGAGATGGATGCTCCTGGCCTTGAACTTCATTGCTGGAAGGATTTTCCTAATTTTTACACACAAAACTCCATGAACTCCACACCAGCATCCTGAAATTGTTAACATAGTTTTGGATGATCCTGTGTTGGGCTGCACATACTGTTGTCCTGAAGAGCTGGCCTGCTGAACCAGCCATATTTGAAACCTTAAGTATGCGAAGAGTTGTTGAAAATCAACAAAAGTTTTTGGTTTTGAGTGACCAGACTTGGCCCTGAGGCTGTTACTGACTCTAGGTGTCCTGTTTCCTCTGTTTACTTTTTATTCTGAGGGCACTGATTCTGTGACTGTACCCCTTTTATTAACAGGGAAAGAAATGAATTGATTTGATATGCTTAAAAATAATATAAAGATAACTCAAAATATACAGAATAATTACTGTGAAATCAGTTTTTAAAATATTTGCTTTCTCTGTGTCCTAAGATTTTTTTGTTTTTGTTCAAAAGGCAAAATTCCAGCCTACCATGGAAAAACTCTATTGCATACCCTGGCCATCAGCTCTTCTAAAACTTTTGTTTGTGTGAAAGATACAAGAATAATATTACTTAACACTTCCAATTTTGTAATATGCTGTGAATTAGGATCTGGATTTATACATAATGCTTGGTATAATATTATTCATTTCCCTTAATGTCTCTGTTTTAGTTCTATCATTTTTAAAAAAAAAAACATACTCCCAATAGATGTATCCCATTCCCAGAGCAAGTGAGCCCACAGGAATGCTTGTTCTATGTTAGGGAAGGGGTTCCTCTCACTTCATGTAAAATCCATGCTGTTGTTTGAAGTGAGTGAATCTCTGCTGTGCAACTCTCATACCTCCTGATCCATTTTCATGGTGTAGTAGCCCCATTTACCCACCCACCCCCCTTTTTAGTAGAAGAAATGTTTTTTATCTATTTATTAATTCAAAAATATTTATTGAATGCCTTCTCTGAATTGACATTGTGCTTGATCTTACAGATTTAGCTGTGATCAAGATAAACAGAGTCTAGTCTTTATGGAACTAATATTCCAGTGGAAGGGACAAGCAAGAAATAAATACCAGAATCTCTAGTTATCTTGCAGAGATGCTCCGATGAAAAACAAAAACAAAAACACAAACCTGGTGATATGAAAGAGTAATCGGCTGGAGCTGATTAGGTGTGAGGAGCCTCGTTTAGATAAGGCCTTGAACTGAGCTCTGAAGGGTGAGAACGAGGCAGCCATTCTGAGGGGAGAGCCCTCCCTAGCATGTGCAAAACGGCTTGACATGGTCAAAGAGAAGGCCGTGGCCCACATGGCTGGAGTCTAGTAAACAGAGGAATTTGGGCAGGGGAGAGGAGCCGGCTTTTGAATGGAGGATTCTAGAATTTGATTCATATTTCAGGAAGGTCATTGTGTTTACATGGCCAAGGTGAGTGGGGATGTGGATTACCAGGGGTGGAGGGAGATCTTTGGAAGCTTTGAGAGAGACATTAATGGTTTGGATCAGGAAGGTGGTGCTAAAGTAGAGAAAAGGATGTGTTTGGAAGTAGAACCAACAGGGTTTGCTGATGATGGACAGAGAAGGGGAGGGAAATTCAGGAAGACTCCTAGGATTTGGCTTGAGGGCATGGGTGGCCAGCTGGTGCCTCTCAGTGCAATGGGGAAGAATGGGAGAGAAACAGATCTGGAAGAGGCACATTAAACCATGCCCTTTCACACCACCGTAAGGAAAAAAATAAAATTTAGAGGATCACAATACCCAGGTTGGAGAAGATGGACAGCAGCTGGACCACGGACTGTTTCGGAAGACTGTTTGGCATTAATTCCCAAAACTGAATACTCACAGTTCCCATGAACTCTTCACTCTCCTCCTGCCCCAAGTCCCTTCGCCCTGAGAGCTCTAGAGGCTGGTCCCTTGCCTGCCAAGCACAAGTGGCCTGTCACCCGCTTACTGGAGCGGCACCAGGACGAGTGTGACCCCAGCCCCCTGCACTCGTGTGCACTGCGGAAAGGGCCAGGCCTCGATTTCCCGGGTTAAATCGTCCTGGCTCCTCTCCAGGGCTTTCCTTCCTTGGGCGCAGGATGCAGGCTAATGCGGGGCCGCCCCTCCTCCGCCCAGTGGCCGAGGATGCCGCCGAATGCCTGTAGTTCCCATTTGTACCACGTGGGGCCGCTATTAAAGCACCGCGGGGATCCAGCAGCTCAAAGCCGGGCCGTGGCGCCCGAGCTCGCACCGCTCGCACCCGGCGTCCCGGCGTCCCGGCGTCCCGGCGTCACTCAGGACTGTCAGCCTATTACCGTTACCAGGGCTGTTGACTGTTGAGACTAGTTCAAGGTCAACGCAAAGATTCCAGGCTTACTGGCTAGAGAACTTTTTGTTCCCCCTCCCAACACGCCGCTGTCAGTACCTACTGTGGATACCAGTGTATTTAAAGCCGCTTTGTACAAAAACAACTTTGCCCCTTCCTCATTTTATGATTTTGAAGTATTAAGATAAATGACAAAAAAAAAGTTAAAAATATGAGAAACAATAGCAGAACTTTGAACCTTTTGAAACCAAAAGGTAGGTCAAAATTATCAGAGGAAATCTGTGTGTTTATATTTATATATATTTATATTCATCTGAATGTAACAAAGTGCCCAGTTTAAAAGCACTTTTTAAAAATGAGACTGAATGTAGAATACAATAAATTAAAAAGTATCTTTTATGTTAAGGTCACATTGCAACCTATACATATATGACATACAGACTAATCCCAAGGAAAAATAAAAAGGACATATTTTTTTAAATCACAAATCGTTGTTTCAATTAAACTTTTAAAAAATTTTTGAGGTAATTGTTGATTCACATGCAGTTGTAAGAAATAATACCCAGAGATCATCTGTACTCTTTACCCAGGTTCCCCCAGTGGTAACATCTTGCAACACTTAACAGTACAATATTCTAACTAGGATATATTGGTAGAGTCGAGATAAAGAAAGATTCCCAGTCTTCAGTTGCCCATGCTGCTACTTTTCTGTCACCCTCACTCCCTCCTTAATCTCTGGCAATCACTAATCTGTTCTCCATTTCTGTAATTTTGTCATTTCAAGAATCCTGCGTAAATGGAATCCTATTGTATGTTATTTTTGGGGATTGCCTTTTTCATTCAGCATAATGCTCTTGAAATCCATCCACATTGTTGCATGTGTCCATAGTTCATTTCTTACTGAGAAGTATTCCATGGTGTGGACATACATACAGCTTGGTTATTCATCCACTGAAGTACATCTGGATTGTTTTCAGTTTGTGGGTAAAACAAATAAAGGTGCTATGAACATTCATGTACAGTTTTTTGTGTGAAGATGTCTTCATTTCTCTGGGATAAATGCCCAAGAATTCAACTGCTGAGTTGTATGGTAATTGCATGATTAGTTTTTTTCCCCAAATAACCCATATATTTTACATAGGAAATTTGATTTGGACAATAAATATTAAATATCATACATCAATGCAATATTCTATTGTTTATTAAGTTATCAAGATTTAAATATGTTAAACATACCTTCTCACATCTAGCTGGCAAAAGAGGTGGGTAATAAATACTGACATAGCCAACTAATTTTCAGTAAGTACAATTAATAAGTGAGAAGTAAAACAGATATCTTTTATTTATATACGATCATAGCAAAAGGGAATGATCCAAAGACTATGATAGTTAGCTTTCCTTTGGTCTCACTGTCATATGTCCTCAATTTGTGAAATAAACACACAGGAGAGTAAGAAACAACATACTTAAGACAGAAAAAGTAAAATGTTATCCAAAGTATTAACAAATGAAACAAAAGCCTACTTATTCAGTTTTTCATTAGGAACAACTTGCAACTCTTAAAATATTTGCACTAGTTTCTTTCAGAAAATCCACAGCTCCACTTCGAATCCCAGTTTATTTATAGGTGACAATCTGAGAAAGCATGATGTTCAGTAATAACTTCTGGTTTATAGTTTAGTGCAATTGCATCAGCAGTACTAAAATAAGCCAAATGCATTTCTGGTCGATCATGGTCAACAGTAGCACAAGTACAAAAAGCAGTACATTATTATCATTTTTAAGTTTTTGTCATTTAAGATAAATTTGAATACCAAATCAGTTAAGTCACATTATTATATGTTTCAGAAATGACAGCCATGAGGGACTTTACTGGCTGTCCAGTGGTTAAGACTCTGCGCTTCCACTGCAGGGGCACCAGTTCGATCCCTGGTTGGGGAACTAAGATCCCACATGCCGCCCATTGAGGCCAAAAAAAAAAAAAAAATGACAGCCATGAAATCAGTTGTTGGATGAATATGAATAGGGTTTTTTTTTTCTTTTGAGAATTAAAACCAGTGTAGGTATATATTTCATTTGAACATATTGACCTGAAACAAATAGACAGCCAGATATTTCTTCAACAAAGATGGGTTTATTTAGAATCAATAGAGAATTGCAATTCAGGGTTTGTACAAGTGCCCACACAGCAAGGGAAGGAGGACACTTTTATAGATGGAAAAAGGAAGTTGGGAGGGCTCTGGTAAACAAACAGCCCATGGTGTTTCGTTGGTTGAGTTCTTGCCAGGAAAGAAGATGAATTTTTCTTTTCCCTGGTGGGCTCTGCTATCCTCGCAGGGTGTGAGAGCTTCCTCTCTGGTCTCCCAACTTTATTGAGATTTCTGTTTATTAATTTTTTGCAAACATCACACTAATACTTTTCACTTTCAGAACTTAAGTGAAATGAATGGTTATATTCATTTCCTCTGTTGTTTTCTCTTGCTATTACTAGTTTGCTTTTGCCTCTTTTATTTATTTATCTGATAAAGATCAGAGTTACCTGATTGTCGAGGTGTCCATTCCGAAGAGCTGGGTCCAACCTCTAGATCTGGAACACGAATGGTGTGAGGACAGGGCTGTGCATTAAGTGGCACTGCCATCTGGTAGTAAGGAAGCTGCAGGATTTAATTTCACGCGTGTCACTGAAAACTCTCTGAAAGAAAAAATATTCTTGAGGTAAAACAGCATTATTAATTGGAAAAAAAAAAAACTGCCTAAGAAAGGAAGATCTGCCCACACTTTTCCATCCCTGTACCTGGTGAATGTGTCTTAATGCAGCTCTCAGGACTTTGGTTAGTTGATTCAGAAGAGCAAGAACTCCCAAACAGATGTTGCATATTAATTGATCTTCCATATGAACAAATTCCATTTAGCAAAGCATAAGGTTTGGATTCTGGGTGGTCAAAGCAGACAAACGCAGACTTCGGCTTTTCTTCTCTATCTTTGAATATAGTCACTTTGGTTAATGGCCCAGCTTATAAGAAACTGAAGAAGCAGCTCATATAGAAATTCCCAAGCTGATTTCCAGAGTGGCTGTATCATTTCACAATCTTCCCAACAGCAACGCAGAAGTAACCCAGTTTCTTGGTAAGTTTTGTGTGTGTGTGTGTGTGTGTGAGGTTTAAAAAAATAGAATGATGTGTGAAATAGGGAGAGCTATTGATCAGAGGGCGAATCTGTGGGACTGCTGCAGGAAAAGCCGTCCAGATGAGCTCATAGAAATGGACTTTAAGTGAATAATCCCTGGCGAAACGATTCAGGTCAGATTGACATAGGAGACAGGAAACATGAACGACTTTGCGGAAAGCGACAGAACAATGAGAAAATAGAGAATGTGAACTAATTGACATTCTTTTAGTGAGTTAGTGGCCGAGAACAGGTGAGCATCTGACCAGAGAGATTTAAAGACGTGGGTCAACACTGCACTGGGCATTGCCCTCACAGTAGGGCCTCCATCTTGTGGGCATGAGATAATAATAATAGCCAAAACTATTCAGCACATTTTATCACCATCTTGCAGGTGAAGGAAACTGCAGCCCTGAGAGGGCATATAACTTGCTCATGGCCACACAGATAGGAAGTGTTTCAAACCCAGGCATTCTGGCTACAGGGTTCATACCCCTAAGCATCCCCCAATATCATCTTAGTTCAGGCTGCTACAACCGAATACCATCAACTGGGTGGCTTAAAAACCACAGAAATTTCTTTCTCACAGTTGTGGAGGTTGAGAAGTCCAAGAACAAGGTGTTGGCAGATTCAGGTCTGGTAGGACCCAGTTCCTGGTTCATAGATGGTGGTCCTGTGTCCTCACATGGTGGAAGGGGCAGGTGGCTCACTGGGGTCTCCTTTATAAGGGCAGGAATCGCATTCAGGAGGGCTTCGCCCTGAGGATCTAATCACCTCTCGAGGGCTTCACCTGCTAACACCATCACACTGGGGATGTGATTTCAATATATGAATTTGTTGGTGGGGTGGACGCAAACGTTCAGTTTATGACACCAACTAACAGACGTTTCAGAAGTTCCTGTTGGTGAAGTCAATAAACTTTGGCAGAGTTGGATCAGAACAAAATAAAGGATTTGCAAGTGAAATCATCAAGAAGAGAGCTTGTTACTATTTTTCTTTTGAGGAAGTGGGGACCTTCAGACAATGTGGGAGCATACTGCCAGTTCAAAGGGGCTTCTGCAGCCCGGCCTACCACGATCCTAAACTTCTAAGAGCAGAAAGCAGAAGGGTAGTTTGAACCACATGAAATCACTGTTGCCGCAGGTCAGAAACAGGTGGCGATTAGCAACTTCCTATGACACAACCCTTTCCACCCATTTTGGGAGCGGCAGGCTGTGATGAATCATTACTCTCTCAGATTCTCTCTTGGCTTGAGTTGCATGAACTGTCTGAAGAGCTGAACACCAATCCAAGTCCAGAGCTGGAGGAGCACCTCACCTGGGCTGGGATATGACCCCAAAAGATGGTTAAAGTTCAGGCTGGGGCTTCCCTGGTGGTGCAGTGGTTGAGAATCTGCCTGCCAATGCAGGGGACACGGGTTCGAGCCCTGGTCTGGGAAGCTCCCACATGCCGCGGAGCAACTAGGCCCGTGAGCCACAACTACTGAGCTTGCGCTCTGGAGCCTGTGCTCCGCAACAAGAGAGGCCGCGATAGTGAGAGGCCTGCGCACCGCGATGAAGAGTGGCCCCCGCTTGCCGCAACTAGAGAAAGCCCTCGCACAGAAACGAAGACCCAACACAGCTAAAAATAAATAAATAATTAAAAAAAAAAAAAAAGTTCAGGCTGGTTCTGCTCAAGCAGCCATTTCCTTTCTCAAACGCTGACTCAGACAGGCTTGCTAAAGACCAATGCAAGTCTCCGACGGGGACAGGGACAGAAACATTGTTCTTTACCACCGAGTACTTTTTTGGGGGGGAGGGGTACAGTATCATCCTTTTTTTGGTATACAGCATCAAGAGAAAATAGTTTTAAAAGTAGGGCCTGGTTTTTCTCTTTTGCTTACTTATTTTTTGATGTCATCCTTGCTGCTTACGAGGAAACGCCATCAGTGACTGTACATGCTATTTCCAACTCTTTGTTAATGTCATTTCACACCTGGGAGAGGGGCCAGACCAGGAAGTCCTGAGGCCTGAATCAGAGCCAGGAGCCACCCCTTGCCTTTCTGGGGCCTTGGTGCTCTTACGATGCCTTCGCCACGCCGTACGTCTGCCAGGCCCAGCTGGGCATGATCCAGGAGTAAGTGGCCAGGTGCTGTGTTCCCCATCCCATCCTCAGCACAGTGCCCCAGATAGACCAGATTTGTCCAGCCGAACAATAGTAGCTCTGTGGACCTAACGATGAATTATGGAGTCAGGATCATTACATTACTAAATTGTCTCCCCTTTTTGTTAATTATTGTCATCCCATCATAATCTTGCAGAGGACTTTCATGTGTCTTTGACTCTCAGAATAACTTTGTGAAGGTGATAGAGCAGGTATGATTACCTGAACTTTTAAGGTGAGAAATAGAGTTTCAGAGAAGTGGAGTGCAAAGCAGAAACTACACTTCTACTCTTCCTACTTATTACAGCCAGAAAACTAAGTCCAGTTGAATACTATTTTAAGAGATGACCAGATTCCCAGTTAGAAACAAATATTTGAACTATGTCTATTTTTTTTATAGTGGCCCTTTGACCATATAATTTTGAATTGATCGGAACTTTTCACCCTTGAAATCAATTCCATTAATCACAAATTGGTAAATTAGTAAATAGGTCCTATTAGCAGTGACTAATACTTAATCAATGTACCCTGTGGCCAGGTAACATTATTTTATAACAGAGTTAAAGAAGTTAATTAAGCCTTACTTAATCAACCACCTTTATGAGCATGAAAATGTAAACTCTTCAAGTTCTATGTCTTGAATTTAGTCTTTTACCTCTGAAGATTTAAAACAATATCAGCTGCTTCTATGACAAATGTATGTAAAAATTATTCACTTTTTTCTTTATGTCTCATGGATTTTTCCATATTTAAATTGTTGTTTCATTTACTAGCTTCTGACTCTTCCATGCCATTGTCTTTGTTACTCAGATTCTCAGTTTTTATGAGACAATTTTGAAATGCTGCAGAGAAAAAAAGGAGCTTAATCACCCTGACTTCGCATCAGAAACCACTTCCCCTTTCGCCCTCCAGCCAAAAAACCCGAATAAACAAGACACTATTTCTCTTGTTTATAGCCACAAAGAGAGAAAAATGTCCAGGAAATTTGGGGACACTGAGATGTGAAAGACATATATGACTGTTTCTGTTCTTACCCTCCAAAAGTAAAGATGTTAGCTTATTTTCACCAGCTTACCTAACTACTTACAAGCAAAAGCGATAATGAAGTATTACTAATTGGTGAGATTAAATCACAAAGAAGTAGATCATGATCCAAATTATACTGATACTTGTAGAAATGAAAGAGCTTACAGTTCTCAATTACATCAAGTACTCACTCAGTATTTAGATTTATCTGTGGTCTTCCTAAGGTGGTCATTTTGAATGGGGTTCCTTAAAAGATGCAAGTGAGGGACTTCCTTGGTGGCGCAGTGGTTAAGAATCCTCCTGCCAGTGCAGGGAACGCAGGTTCGAGCCCTGGTCCAGGAAGATCCCACATGCCGCAGAGCAACTAAGCCCGTGCGCCACAACTACTGAGCCCGCGCCCGAGAGCCCGCGAGCCACAACAAGAGAAGCCACCGCAATGAGAAGCCAGCACACCGCAACCAAGAGTAGCTCCCCCTCTCCACAACTAGAGAAAGCCAGTGTGCAGCAACGAAGACCCAATGCAGCAAAAAAAAAAAAAAAAAGATGCAAGTGAGTGTCCAGACACTTGGATGCAGACATTAAACCAGAGTACAGACTCATGCATGATGTCTTGGGTATCGGGGAAGATTCTGGAATCAGGAGTGAAAAGTCCTACGCCCTGCTCTAAGTCACTCTGCCTCTCTATGCCTCAGATTCCTGTTCTGTAAAGTGTGGGCATTTGCATTACATGCTCTGTAGACTCTAAAGGCACTCATAATCTACCATATAAAAATAGATTATAAAAATCTCATTCCCTTCACATTATCCACTAAAAGCCTTGACCATTTTTCTAGAAATTATTTTCAGTTTTCTATTCTATAGAGGTAAGAAGTTATTTCTTTACTAAAAATTTCTATTCAAAGCAGAAAATATGAGCAGACCTCATATTTTAGACCTCATATTTTAGACCTCAAATATAGACCTCATCTATATCAAGACTTTTATCTCAGTATGAGGGGAAACATAAAAGAATTTTATTCATTTGTTTCTACTCTTCTATGCCATCTAAAAGTATTTGAATGAAGAGACTCAGATTAAAAAACAAAATCAAAAACCGAAAAACCCCACTAAACTCTTGTGTGATAGGATTGGGACTGGGGAAGGGAGAATATGGATGTCCTAGGAGGTTATCAGAGGTCACATAACATATGCGTTTTTCTTAAAAGCTCATTTATGTGGTTATTTGCCTCTAACAAAAATGAAAATTACATCTTATCTGGGTTATAATAGAGATGATCTTTATAATCACCAGCCCGAGTGAGATGCTTCCCTTCCCTTCCATCTATCTCCAAAGAAAGGAAGGAAGGGGGGAAGGAGGGAAGAAAGGAAAGAAGGAAGGAAGGAAGGAGAGAGGGATGGGGAGAAAAGGAGTGGGGGAGGAAGGAGGCTTAGTCCCCGGAGGGCCAGGGCCCCCTTAACAGAAGTTCTTGATTTCTCCTCTGGCTAAACACCAGGGACCAGCCCCTGGAGGATCAGTGCTTTGGGTACTAAGGATGCAGCAGTGAGCAAACCTGACACAAAATCTTGTTTTTATGGAGTGCAAGTTCAGAGTCTTTAATAGGTAAGTCAGAGTGTTGACTTGGGTGAATTTTGTTCCCAATATTGCCCTGTATTGCATTTTCCTAGTAGTAAATATTTTAGTTTTTTTTCTTCTCTTCTAAAAATAAACATGACGTAGATCTGTCAACAGAACAGAAAAAAATTATTATCTAGTTTTTGTAATTTAATAAATGAGATTTGTTGTATTATGGTTTTTCACATGAGAGTTAATTTAGTTACTATTTTCTTTCTATTAATAAAAGGGTACAATTGTACTATATTTGAATTTTGTCTTTTTGAAATTTGACATTAAATCTTATCAATAGTACATGTACAATCCTTGCAATACTTTTTGATTGTATTCATGGAACTGGAATTTTTTTCCTCCAAAATGATCAGGCATAATATTCATAAGATTGTAAAATAAGAGCTGGCAGTCATGTTACCTAAATGTTCCTTTCTTTATAAATACTACATGAATGTTACTTTCACTTGCAGAACTCACTAGACTTTGATCATGATCACTTCCTCTTTTCAAACTTCCGTGGCAGTTTTGGCCCTAATTATTCTGCATGTCAGTGCTTTGGATACTTTCAAAGCTGCAGTATATGAACATGCGGTCATATTGCCGAATCACACAGAAACACGTGTTTCTCAGGATGATGCCTTGCTCCTCATGAACAAGAATATAGATATTCTGGAGATAGCAATTAAGCAGGCCGCTGAACAGGTATTCTTTTATTTCTGCTAATCATAATTTATGAGGAGCATGAGAGCTGGTGAAGGTTCGAGTGTTGAATTGTCTACATACATAGAGAAATAATTGTGATTTAACTTGTTTTAAACAGGGTGCTCAGATCATTGTGACTCCAGAAGATGCAATTTATGGGTGGAAATTTACCAGGGAAGCCATTTTCCCTTATCTGGAGAATATTCCAGATCCTCTGGTGAATTGGATTCCATGTCAAGACCCACACAGGTATTTGAGTTATCCTAGTTGTTTGTACAAAAGTGCTGTGGTTCTCTAAAATGTACACGTTCACTGCAGCAAAATGATAAATCCTGAATGATCATGTATGTGGTGTATGTTATTGTTTTATATATATATATATCTTGGCATTCATTAGATATTTAAAAATTGTACCTAGATGCCATTTAACAATTATTTATAATCTAGTATCTTTATTAAATTTGGAGAAATATAAAAATATTTATTACTGGGATTAGAAACTAAGGGGAACACGATCTCATGAATATTAATTTCTCATGAAAGTTAATTTCTGAAGTGGACACGGTTGTGTTTGGAAAATATTCCAAGGTCTCTATTGAAGGTACTATATTTCAATTCATAGCCTCTCTGCTCTAGAATCTGTTTCCCAGGCAGAAAGACCTCACTATCTACTTTCTAGTGAGACTTTATGATTTGAAACCTTGCATTTTCCTAGGCTCATAAAGCTAATTTTCCTGGGAAAAAGTAATCTAGAAACTTTCTAATATAAAATATTTAATATATGTGTGTATATTTAATATATAACTCCTACTATCTACTAAGGCTTGAATTATTGAAGCATGGATTGCACACTTCTATACTGGCAGTAAAAAGTCCCTCACTCTTTCACACTCGTTCTTTCTCAACTCTCAAATCCTCTCACCATCTCTTACCCTCTTGCACTTTCTCTCACTCTTGTACCTCAAATTAAGTTTATTAAACATCCCTTTGCCATGTTCTTGCTGGAGGATTATAGATACCACGCTTTTTGAGGCACTCCTGGTTAGTGTAAATTTTATATAAGTGTTATCAGAAAGCGGCTTTTCTCAGCTCTAAAGAGACTAACCGCACAACGAGGAGAATATCGGGTTACATGACAGTCAACCGCTCCACTTGCCAATCATTCCTGTTCTGAGCTAATGCTTCCTATGATGTTTGTAAGAAACACTTTTGTGGAAGAAGAGAGGCAATAGCTGGACAGTCTTTCTTTTTTTTTTTTTTTAATAAATTTATTTATTTATTTTTGGGTGTGTTGGGTCTTCCTTTCTGTGCGAGGGCTTCCTCTAGCTGCGGCGAGCGGGGACCACTCTTCATCGTGGTGCGCGGGCCTCTCACTGTTGCGGCCCCTCTTGTTGTGGAGCACAGGCTCCAGACGCGCAGGCTCTGTAGTTGTGGCTCACGGGCCCAGTTGCTCCGCGGCATGTGGGATCTTCCCAGACCAGGGCTCGAACCCGTGTCCCCTGCATTGGCAGGCAGATTCTCAACCACTGCGCCACCAGGGAAGCCCTGAACAGTCTTTCTGCCTAGAAGTTTTGAGCAGGGGGACAACCCATTTGTTTTCATCTCACAGTAGGATTGTAAGATGGACTTCCTGTTAAAAACAACATATGTTGCAAATTTATGGACTAGTCAAATATCACAGTAGCTATGGAAACTGGTGAAGGTTGGGGGAGAGGTCTACTCCATATGGTTAGTAAATACCTCTTTCATAGCTCTACACTAGAAAAAAGAAATTTTGACAGAAAATGGGCTTGCATTGTCACCCAATACAGTTACATTTAATTCATTTAACTATTACTTATTGAGCATCTACTGTGTGCCAGATACTATTTTAAGAATAGGAGATATAGCATTTATTCAAACAAAGTCTTTGCCCTCCCTGTGGCTTATGAATATTCTAGTGGGAGAAGATAGATGTAAACAAACTCATTTATTATATAGAATGTCATTTGGAGATAAGAATAGGGATGCTGACTGAAAAAGAAAAAGCACAACCTAATAGTTGACAATTATGTTTTCTTTGGGGCTTTACCAAGGACTTTAGCCTGGGATACAGCCCCTCAGACACCTCTTCGGACAGTTACAAAGAGGTAAGGGAGGAGCCAAGATATATGAGTTTTTGCAACGCCCCCAAAGGAAAAAACAAACAAGGTAGCCCAACATCAAAAGATTACTGCTAATGGGACTTCCCTGGCGGTCCAGTGGTTAGGACTCCGTGCTTCCACTGAAGGGGCCGCAGGTTCAATCCCTGGTCGGGGAACCAAGATCCCATAGGCCACTTGGCACGACCAGAAAACAAAAGAAAACAAACAAACAAAGAGTGACTCCCAAGTGTTTGGCCTGAGCAGTTGTAGGCGTGGAATTGCCATTTACAGACACAGGGAGTGATACTGAACCAAACTTGGGTCCACTTGCCCAGGCACAGTAAAGCCTATCTACTGACACGGGGCTGTGGTGAAGGAAAGTGCAGGGCCAAGCAAGGCATACAGGCAGCTAATGCTCAAAAGACTGAAACTCCCCGCTGGATTTTAGGGAAGGGTTTTTAAAGGCAAGGTGAGGGAGAGAGTGGCAGGGTGTGTGATCAGCTCTTGCACAATTCTCTGATTGGTTGATGGTGAGGTAACAGGGTGATGTCACAGGGGTTAACATCATGTCTCCTCAGGCTCCAGCCAGTCTGGGGGTTATGTGCTCATGGTCGTCATGCAGTTAGCTTCTTCCATCTGGTGGGGATTTTAGTATCTGCAAAACAATTGAGGAATGTGTGTCAGACTCTGTTATTTATGTTCGTTAGGGAGGAACTAAAGATTCTGTGACTCTGCTGTATGGCTAATCTATTATTTAAGTTGTTACCAGTTCTCCCGGCCCAACTGCTATTTTTTTGTTACTATGTGTTTACATTCTTCCAGTCATTAATTCTTGAGCCAGTTTTTTGTGACTCAGGGGAGGCCTGGGAGACTAAAGCTTTTCCACAAAGAAAGAGGCAGGTAGAGGACATGGAGGATGGGGGAAGTCTGTCCTGGGAAGGTCCCATAGGGTCCTCTCGGTTACAGGAGCACTGAAGGAATAGAAAGTCTGGGATGGAACTCAGGAAATCAGTTTTGTGCATCTGAAGTTTGAGCTGTGATTTAATAGATATCCAAGTGGAGATACAAGCTTGGCAGTTGCATATTCGAGTCTGGCATGAAAGACAAGGTCTGGGTTGGAGGGAGAAAGGGAGAAAAAATTTTTAAATCAGATTTACTAACCTGGAGAAGAGTAACTATCAATCCATCCCTTTTCATTCATTCATTCACTCATTCACCCATGTAACCAGCAAATGTATAAAGAGCTACAGTAAGGAAGCAGGAGGTGCAGTCATGATAAAGAAGCGTTTGAGGTTTGAATTCAGACTGCCTGTTAAACGTAAGCTCCAAAACACATAATTGTGCTGTAAAAATCAAAGGTGAATCTTACTAGATTCTCATTGGTGAGGTCGGGGATGTGCCTTAGCAGTGGCAGCTCAAATGAGGAACCATCTATAAATATCTCCTAAGTAAATCTAGGTCCACAGTAATCTTCTCACATACAGGCCTTTTTTTTTAATATAAATTTATCGATTTAATTTATTTATTTTTGGCTGCGTTGGGTCTTTGTTGCTGCACGTGGGCTTTCTCTGGTTGCAGCGAGCGGGGGCTACTCTTCATTGCGGTGCGCGGGCTTCTCACTGCGGTGGTTTCTCTTGCTGTGGAGCACGGGCTCTAGGTGCACAGGCTTCAGTAGTTGTGGCACCCGGGCTCAGTAGTTGTGGCACACGGGCTTAGTTGCTCCGCGGCATGTGGGATCTTCCCGGACCACAGCTCAAACCTGTGCCCCTGCATTGGCAGGCGGATTCTTAACCACTGTGCCACCAGGGAAGCCCAATACAGACCTTTTTTTCAAATCACATTGCTCTTAATGAAACTAATGTAATAATGTAGTTTATAGGATGGATAAGTTTATCATTATTCTATTCAGACACTCACTTTTATAAATTTCCTCTTATTTGCCTTCTATAAATAAACTCCATGTTCAAACCTATTAAGCTTTACGAAATAAAACACAATATCTATCATCTATACAAGAATAGTAAAGTTGCATTTTTAAATATTGATAATCACATTTAGTTTAAAAAAGATACCCTGACATGGCTCTCACTCTGTCCCTTTCACATTTAGTGTGACTATTCTCAAGTAAGGTTAATAACTTATCAATAAGTATATTGCCAACTCCACATTGGTCAGTAATGTCAAAGAGCAAAGAATCTTGGTCCTCAGTGGAAGCAGAAATGTCTCAAAGAGTTACCTATTCACAGATGAAACCACAAAAATTAAAAAGCACTCTACATATTCTTTATTCGGGGTAAAAATAGAGACCTTTCAAGCAGATTTTTTTTTTTAAGATTGATTGATTGATTGATTGATTGCTATGTTGGGTCTTCGTTTCTGTGCGAGGGCTTTCTCTAGTTGTGGCAAGCGGGGGCCACTCTTCATCGTGGTGCGCAGGCCTCTCACTATCGCGGCCTCTCTTGTTGTGGACCACAGGCTCCAGACGTGCAGGCTCAGTAATTGTGGCTCACGGGCCCAGCTGCTCCGCGGCATGTGGGATCTTCCCAGACCAGGGCGCGAACCCGTGTCCCCTGCATTAGCAGGCAGACTCTCAACCACTGCGCCACCAGGGAAGCCCCTTTCAAGCACATTTTAATTTTTGTACTTTTGTTTTTATTTAGAGAATACTTTGTTAGTTTCTGTAATCAAACCCATGTAGATAAGACCTTACATATTTAATACAGTGTGTTACCCCTGTACAAATGGAAAAAATTATGTTTTAACGTTTCTAGACCACTGTAGCTGTTAATTTCTGTACAGTGCCAACCCAACACAGTACAACTGGGATACTTTTTCCAAAGTTGACAGCACAGCTAAAGTTTCCAAAAATTCCAATTTTATGTATATACATATATATGTATATATATATAGATTTATTATTTATATAAAAAGACCAAGAGCAGTATTTTATGCATCAATAGCAGCAACAGCTTTTCCAGGTTCTGCAGTCATCTGCACAAAATTATAGAGACATATAGCACACTCTATTTAAAAAAAAAAGGTAAAAAACAAAACCTCAGAAAACAGCAAAGTTTTGTTACCTGTTGTGGTACCTGGCACCATTTTCTTTATTAGCTTCTCAATCATCATCTGGAAAGAAAACATTCTAGAATAACATCATTATAAATAGATCTGATAAAGCATGGTCACTACTATGTATCATAAAGCAGGTACAAGATATCTTACATTCACAGAGGTATGATACAGTACTGTTCTACATCTGTAATACTATAGGATATAATTAAAAAGACATTATTTGAGACTTGATTCTACTTTTCCAGCAGAGGGCCCAAGGGATGGTTACAACACAACTCTGGTACAGAAATGGACCTTCTTAGATAAGATTTCCCTTCTTTAGTGGCACAGTTCTAGGCACTCACTGTCAAGCACATTTTTATGTCCTTAAACATAAACTTTTTAAAAGTATTTCTATAGTAGGAAAGTTAGCTTCGTCATATAAAGTTATTCAATTCACTGTAAAGACACAGTAGTCAAATTTTCTATAAGCCCTGCAAACATTTCTGTTCATACTCCTTTCATCTCCAAAGATAAGAATTATAGACCACTTTGCATAACATAAGGCCACAGAGTTACAGCTAAAAAGAAAGTCACAATGGTAAGAATAAGGTCCCTTCTGTTGTAGTCTGCTATTTATTTGTCAGTTATCTTGGTATCTTGAGAGTATGGGCTTCCAAACGTCAGGGCACTCAGAGCTGGCCTTGGTCTAATGGTTCACAGCACTACCATTTCCAGGGGAGTTCCAGCGGTGTTCCATTCCTGCACTACCCAGATAATACGTCTGCGTTTCGGATTACCACCACTAACAAACTGAGACCCCTACCTCCGCCTTAACACCAGGAGGAAACGTCATTTGGCTATTCCCCAACTACCAAGAAACAAATTCCCAAATACATCTTAAACTTCAAGACTTTAGGAGCTGGATTATTTTTGGAAATAATAAAAGAATAAACTTCCTTTATAAAAAGAAAAGAAACTTACCGCTAAGAGGGAGAAAAAAAATTTTAACACCGTGATGAGTTCATCTATGGAGTGAGTTAGAGAAGAGATCTAATGCTTGAGCTATAGGAAACTACAGTGTTTAGACTCAGTGCAGATGAGGAGGAACCAGAAAAGGAGATGGAGAAAAGCACCCAGTGAGTAGGAGAATGAGAGCGTGGGGTCCAATAGGCAAGGTGAAGTGTTTCCGGGAGGAGGGTGTAAGTAACTGTGTCAACTGCTGCAGGTAAGTAGCACAAGATCACAAGATGCCACATGATGATGACATCATGTGGATGTCATCATCAGCATTAGTGAGAGTTGTCGGGTGGGATGATAGCGATGAAAGCTGATCTGAGCGCTTCTAAAGAGAACGGGAGAAGATGGGCTGAGGATAGCAAAATGGCCAGCTCTTCCAGGGAGTTTTGTTGTAAGATGGACCTAAGGAATGGAGCATAAAGTAGAGGGGCATGGGGGTCAAGAGAGGTTTTTATTTTATTTTGTTTAAAGATGAGAGGTACTACAGCATATTTGCATGCTGATGGAATGATCTAGTAGAGAGATGACAACGAGAGTGAATAATAAATTGCTGGAGCAATAGATACAATGTGGAAAAAAATTCATCAAGGTTAGGCATAATTTGTGACTTCTGCATATAATCTCTATCATGTCACATAATTATCATTTCTTTTTTGGTGGATAACAATTAAGATCTAGTTTCATAGCAACTTTGAAGTTTATCATACAGGATTGTTGACTATAAATGCTATGTTATGCATTCAGTCTCCAGGACTTATTTATCTATTAGTTGCAAGTTTGTACCCTTAAACTGCATCTCCCCAGTTCCCCACAATCCAGCCCCTAGTAACCACCATTCTATCTTCTGTTTCTACAAGTTTGACTTTTTAAAATTCCACATATAAGTTATATCGTACGGTATTTGTCTTTCTCTGTCTGACTTACTGAAATGTCTTAATTAAAATTGGATTTAGATTTGGTCGTACACCAGTACAAGCAAGACTCAGCTGCCTGGCCAAGAACAACTCTATCTATGTCTTGGCAAATATTGGGGACAAAAAGCCATGTAATTCCTGTGACTCCGCGTGTCCTCCTAATGGCCATTATCAATACAACACCAACGTGGTGTATGATGCAAAGGGAAAGCTGGTGGCACGTTACCATAAGGTAAGAGGGGGTCGGTGTGTAATATGCAGCCTGCTATGAGGGGGGTGGATGCTGTGTATAAGAGTTAGAGCTTCGTTCTCTTATAACACAATGTTACCAAGAGTTTTTTTAAAGCGAGCAATAAAGAAAACGACACTTTAGAAATGTGGAAAAAATTGTAGGCAGAGACCTGTAAGAAACGTTTGGTAATACTCCAGGATTGAGATAAAACATATATAAAACAAGTAATTTTAATATTGATATAAAAGATACTGAGATGACTGTACTCTGGATCCCATTTAATTTTGAAGTGATAAAAGATGTTTTCACATTGTATGAATCAGTTGCACGGAAGTTAATTTCCCTGCTTTCTATCAAGTCACAAAAATGATCTTTCTCTTTTCAGTTTCTATACCAGTTAATTGAATTATCCTCTTATTGATTTAAGGTCAAATCATAAAATTTTTTACTTTAAAATCTGAATTGAAAGAGTAAAATAACCTGAAGTGATAATTTTATACTAAATTAGACCGGGAGAGAGACTGACCTTTTAAATGGTTATGGGATGTGCAGGTCAGTGTGAATGTCCCTTTTCCTCTCCCATATTTTTTCTAAGCATCTTAATTGTGGCTTCAAAATCTTCTGACTGGAGAAATTATCACCTGGAAGTCCTAGGGAAAAATAAATATTACTCAAGAGGAGTGATATTGAGCCAATGACTTTCAAATGTTTTTGATCATATACCTCTATATGGAAAAAAATTTTAACATGAGCCCTCAAAATAAAATATATTTATATTTAATTGTGTGTTTGTGTATTTATAAATAAAACACAAAACTTTCAAAAAGTTTTCTTCATAAACTTGTGGGTTTCACAACTTGTTTTTATATGTAATTAAACTTCCGTGTTCTCCTCAAAAATATGTCTCAGACTGGAAATAGAAATGTCAGTACTTCCTTTTTCCTTATTTCCGAGACTGTGTGTGCATTGTGAGTATCATTTTTAAAGGCTCTTTCTTTGCAGCTACTCTTCCATTCTGTAAGTGTTGACCTAGTTAAACTGGTAGCATAGTTGGTCAATCCATTTACCCAGGCCCAGTAAACGGCAGGATGGCACAGTGCACCGGATGTGGACAGCTAATGAGGACCTGGGTTATCCTAAAGTGAGAAGCTCTCGTTCTTCCATCAGGGTACCTCGGAACAGTTCGTGACCCATGCTCTCTGACATATGGATCTGATAAGAGTACTTTTGTCAATCAATTCTTAAAATGCTAGTAAATTTCAATTAAAGATTTTTTTTTAGTTAGAAAATAAATTTAGAGAGAAGTTTTAATAGTCTGGCTCCCAACCCTCAGTCTTTCCTACTTTGCAAATCATTTTATTAAGCTGTTGACCCTGATTATTAAATTAGACTAGGTTCATTTCTCAAGTTTACTTGGACGGAATCAGAGAGAATGAAATAAAACATTTATTTTTAACAACAATTTTGAAAGCTGGGTAAGAGTCCCTGAAATTACTTTGGATAGGACACTGTAAAGAGGGAGAGGGCCTCCCTCATCTGATTAATAGATATTTATTGTGCATCTATTATGTTTCGAGGGATCAGGGACTCAAAGAAAAATGATGTATGTCTTCAGCTTTCAAGAAGCACGTAGTGTTTAGGATTTATGGGGAGGTATTTGGCTCCTGATTGAGAGAGAGAGGGAGTTAAGGAGAGAGAGGGAGGGAGAGAGAGAGAAAGAGAGGGAAAGATAGAGAGAGAGAGAGGGAGAGAGGGAGTGAGAGAGACTGTATTTCTCCATATTTTTCATTGGAAATTAATTTCCAGTCACCAGAGTTATTCACCTTCTATAGATTTCCTGCTATTGAGCATTGTCAAATCTCAAAATTACTAACTTGGATAGTTTTCATGTGTCACCTCTTCAATAAACAAGCCTTTCCTGGTTTTATCCTGTGTGTTTGTTATAGTACAACCTCTACTCTGAGCTTCAGTTTGATGTCCCCAAAAAGCCGGAGTTGGTGACTTTCAACACCTCCTTTGGAAAGTTTGGCATTTTCACATGCTTTGATATTCTCTTCCATGATCCTGCTGTGACCCTGGTGAAAGATTTCCACGTGGACACCATATTGTTTCCCACAGCTTGGATGAATGTTTTGCCCTTTTTGACAGCTATTGAATTTCATTCAGCTTGGGCAATGGGAATGAGAGTTAATCTTCTTGTGGCCAACACACATAATGTCAGCCTAAAGATGACAGGTAATTCAAGACCAGATGTGGTTTGCAGATTATATTTCTAAATGCAGAGAAACGTGTGCCTCAGATATGACCTGTTGTAATTTTTTGGTTCTTTGTTGGGACTTCTTACTATGTTTGTATCCTTTCATTAAAAAAAAAAAAAAAAAAGAGGAAGAAGAAAAGAAAAGCTACTGCTTGATTATAACAGCTATGGCTGTGTTAAGACTTCTATGTGTATTATTTCATCTATCCTCACAACAACTCTACGTATGCGCTGAGTACTATCATTCCAACTTTGCAGATTAGAAAACTGAGACACACAAAAATGCAAGTAACTTGCCAAAGGCCACGAGATAGTAGGGGACAAAGCAGGGAACTAAACAAGATATGCTCTATAACTGGCAAGGCAGAGTAGTGTATTATTGACATGTTGCTGTATAATAAATTGCTTTAAAAGTAAAAAGTGAAAGTGGCTTAAAAACAATAAACATTTATTATCTTACAATTTGTGTTGGTCAGGAATTTGGGAGTAGCTTAACTGGGTGGTCCTGGCTCAGGCCATCTCTTCAGGTTACATTAAACTGTTGGCTGGGCTGAAAGTCATCTGAAGGCTTGACTGGGGCTGGCAGGTCTGCTTCCAGGATGGCTCACTCATATGCCTATCGGTAGGGTTCCTCTCTTTCTCAGTGGGTGTTGAGAGGAGACCTTCATTTCTTGCACATGGGCCTCTCCATAGGGCTGTGTGATGTATCCTTATGACATGGCAGCTGGCTTCCTCCAGAGCAAGTAATGAGAGAAAGGGGGAGAGAGAGAGAGGGAGATAGAGAGAGAGAGAGAGAGAAAGAGAGAGAAAGAGAAAAGCTGCATTGCCATTAATGACTAGTCACAAACCATTATTTCTACCATGTTCTATTGATTAGGAGTATGTCACTAAGTCAAGCCCACACTCAAAGTGAAGGGAATTAGATCCACCCATTGGAGAAAGGAGTTTTGAAGAATTTTGGAACATATTTGAAAACCACCACAGTGGAGAACAGGAGGGAATTTTGTATTAACTTCCCTACCTCTCAGGAATGCCTGAGTACAATGATTTTAATATTTGGCTTAATTTTCTATAATGCTAGTAAATTATATTCAAGGTTTATTTGAAATGAGACCACTGATCACGTAGTTTAATCTCCTCCAGTAGAGAATAGGAGAAGTATTATACTTAGATGTTCAGTGCCTTGTGCTTTCTCATTGTGACTAATCTTGTGACATGACCACATGCTGAATTCTGATGGGGAAACTGGTGGTGTTGGGTTTGCTTTTTGTTTTTAAAAGACTTGTCTTCCATTCACAGGCAGTGGTATCTATGCACCACACTCGCCCAAAGTATATCATTATGATATGGAAACAGAGTTGGGAAAGATCCTCTTTGCAGAGGTGGATTCGCATCCCCGAAACTCTCTGACCTACCCACCAGCTGTGAATTGGAGTGCCTACGCCACCACCATCAAACCATTCCCAGGACAGAAAAACTCCTTTAGGGGCTTTATTTCCCGGGATGAGTTCAACTTCACAGAACTCTTTGAAAATGCAGGAAACCTTACAGTCTGTCAAAAAGAGCTGTGCTGTCATTTAAGCTACAGAATGTTAGGAAAAGAGGAGAACGAAGTGTATGTTCTAGGAGCTTTTGCTGGACTTCATGGCCGAAGGAGAAGAGAGTATTGGCAGGTAATCTAAGCTCGAGAGAAAGGGAGTGTTTGGATGTCAGTAAATTCCAGGGTTAAGTTTTCATATTTGCCCCAGGGAACCAAATGCTTTTCCTTGGCATGACTGCATGCATTGCCAGTGTCTCACACACACACACACACACACACACACACACACACACACACACAAACACACACACACTTTGGGATTAATCATGTGATATTTGCAAGGGGGCTAAGTATCATTGATTGCTTGCTTTGAGCACCTTAAAAGAATACATTAGCCTGACGATGCTGATTTTCTATTTGACTAATGAAACTAGTTTACATATTGAAGTGAACTTCAAGAAGGCTTCTTTAAGCAGCTTTGCTGACACATCTGAATATAAAGTCTTGTTTTAACTTTTAAAACCAACAATAAGTAGGGATATCACTTTTATTTTAACTTCTCTTGTAACCAAATATCCTGATCATTTCATGCCCTTCCAGTGACAAATTTTTTAAACTTTTTGTATTATGTTGGCTATGCATTTGTTTTTTCTTATTTCACTCTGTGCCTCATTGCCTTCTCCTAAGGAAACGGATATGAAAAAAAAAAAAAGAGATGGTCAAAATTTTAATCATCCTTTTGGCTTTTGTATTCCTGTTGCCCAAATACCTCTACTTTCTTGGGCCAAATGCCATCATCTGACATGCCAGACTAATGGTTTATATCTGTTACCAAGTCCAAGCTTGTACTGCTTGCTGTATGACAGACCAATACCTTGAGAGATGAGTTGTTGGGACAAGGAATAGTGACTTTATTTGGAAAGCCAGCAGACTGAGAAGATGGTGGACTAGTGTCCCAAAGAACCGTCTTCCCTGAGGTAGAATTCAGGCTTCTTTTACACTAAATGGGGAGGGGGTAAAGTCCTAGTTCCAGTAAGACTCTGGTGGGGATGTGTTTATTTTTTCCTTCCTGCAGCCATTCATAGGTGTGCCTGGTCTGGAAGTTTCCTGTGAGCTAAACAAAGGTATTTTAGCTCATTACATGAAAGGCAGGATTCTTAGAGATGGTTCATTATGTATAATTTAAAGCTTATAGGCAGCATGCCTTTAGTGAGTAACTTGTAGCAAAAGCAGTGGACTACAAAGGTTTAAATAAAAAGAAACGGATCCAATATGGAGTGGATTTGTTCTTTCCTATTACAAATCCAGTTTTAAACTGGCTTCTTTCTTTCAATCCCACTAGCTACCCAGGAAGTGAGGGTTGGTTCTTAATCATTTGCCATTTTCAACAAAGCAGGTAATTATATGATCCAAATCCCTTTATCAAATGGTGAAAATATTTACTTTGCTACGTTTATAAACTGAGTCAACAGTTCTAGTACAAGTAACTTAGATGCAAGACATTGCATTTTATCTGCATCTCTTCTACACAGGTATGCACAATGGTGAGATGTAAATCTACTAGTCTGACAACTTGTGGACAGCCAGTAGACACTGCTCTGACAAGATTTGAAATGTTCTCCCTAAGTGGCACATTTAGAACGGAGTATGTTTTCCCTGAAGTGCTACTTACTAAAATCAACCTGGCACCTGGAAAATTTGAGGTAGGATAACTTTAAGAGTGTCTTCATTTTATCTGTTTTCTGAAGTCAAATAAAACAGGCTATGACAACTGTATCTGTTAACTTTTGCTGTGTAACAGACTCCTCAAAATTTCATGGCTTGACACAATAACCATTTCTTTAGCCCTGATTCTGTGGTTGGTGATGTGAACTGGGTGTAGCTAGGCTGTTCTGCACTAGAAGAGGCTCGGTTGATCTTGGCTGGGCTCATTCATGCATCTGCCACTAGCAGGTGGGTTAGCTGGGATGGGCTGCTTTGTGATGGCATAGTCTTGGAGAGGTGGGATGATTGGGGCCACTCTCCCTCTGTGGTCCCTCATCTTCCAGAAAGCCTGGTCTTGTTCACATGTTAGATTAAGGAGTCCAAGAGCATAAATAGGGAAAGACACAATAGGCCAGTTCTTTTCAAGTCTCTGCTTGCAACTGGGGGTTGGGGACCCCTGCCATAGATGACAAGTTTTTACATGAGTCACACTGACCATGTCTTCCTGAGTATTTTCCCAGTTTCCTTGACTGATGGACTCTCCATCAACACATATTTACACGTTATCTTTGAGGATCACTTCTGCAGAGATTCCAACATATTCATTGCCTGTCTTTTCCCCATCCTTAGTTCTACGCTAAGAGCATGAAGTGTTACTGACCATCACAACGTGGGAAACACCTTGCTTTAACATTTTAGGTTAACTCTGGTATATTATCAGAAGTGTGGCCTCTGCAACTAACTAGTTATGTAAGTTTGTGCAAGTCAGTTAACCTCTGAATTTCCTACCTGTAAAATGGGGAGGATATCTTCCTCACTGATTTGGTAATGCATGTGAAAGCACTTTGTGAACAGTGAAGCATTATACAAGTATCAGGATGTATTTTTAGGTACTTACCTCAAAGAGTTTACCTAGTTAACCAAGTTCATCAACAACTGGAGGAAAAGCTTGCCAGAATTAGGCCACATGTACTGAACATCATGTAAGTATACATCAATGTGCAGACAGACTGGAGGAGTAGGAGGCCAGGTCCCACTGTAGATACAGTAAATCAGAATCTCTGAGGATGAGACCTATATTTTTCATAGTCCTACAGGTGATTTTGGTGGGTAAAAACTACCAGTTTAAGGGAATAGTCAAAAAGGTCAAATTATCTTGAGTGTGTAACATAGAAGGCCAGTTAATTATATAGTATATTTTAGGAAAATTTGTAACAGGAAAGCAGTAAAAATGCTAAGTTCTAACTAGAACCCAAGGGACAATCACTGATGTGGAACAATTAATTCCAAGGAGGTCAAAATAGACACAATTTTACTATATTGATGAAAAGTCACAAGAAAACTAAATATTTGTGTTTAACTTGTTTCAAACTTTCACCCAAATGTAATTTGAAATATACCTCTTTTATTTCATTTTTGTTCTTTAAGGAACAATTTAATAAACAAGGGACTATTTAGAAACAATGAACACTTAATAAACAATGAACATTTAACATTTTATATTTGTTCGTTTAATTACCAACAGGTTGTGTGTTTGACGACTTGTCAGTGAGCTATGTTTTTGTGTGTATGTGTCACCACAATTATCGTCTTCGGGGATATTTAGTTATTTTCTACTTCTAGTTATTAAGTATCTAATTTCTCACCTTCTAAGTTCTTCCCCATCCAAACTGTCCTTCTCACAACTGATGATGAACTCATTTTCTTTAATTCTTGTTCTATCTGTTGTCTATTTGTGTTTTTTTCTATTCTTGTTCCATTACTTTGCATACATTACTCCCTTACAGAGAAACCTCTTGCCTTCAGGATAGATCTGATCATTCACGACTTTCACAAATCCGATCCCTACCGTTCTCTTTGACCATATGGCTTAGTCTCCTCTTCAATAATCTTCAACTCCAGCTAGTGATGTGCTGCACATTGTAACAAGCCACTCTCTGAGGAAGAAAAAGAAAAGCTCCGATTTGTGGCATTTGCCAGTTATCATGATGTAAATATTCTCACCACCATCAATTTCAAGAACAGCCATGCAACAACCAGCTGTCAAAGTTCCTGGAGATTTAACAGTCTGTTGTTGTGAACTTACACACCACTGCCTCCAGCACACAACTGGTTCTAACCAAATTGGAGTGAGAAAGCACATTGCCTAGATCTGTCACATACATTCCTGTCTCAGAATGAGCCTTTGCTGCTTGATTTCCACTTGGCACAAAGTCTCCCATCATACAGCCCCAGGGAGAAATTCCTAACTACTCCTTGTAGCAGACTGTATCCCACCTTGGGAAGCAGAGCAGTTCAGCTATTCCTTCTCAGACCTCCTAAGCACACACCTGTTTCTCTCTGCAATATACTAATATACTGATTTCTCTCTTTATATGTGGGATCTTCTCAGTTTCACCATTAACTTTTAAGCTTCTTGAGGGAAGGGTGTTATTTGTGTTCCTCTGGCTCCTGGTTATCTTGCATATAATTGGACTCAATAGATTTTTGCTACTGATGATTTCTGACTTTTCATTAAGGGTTACATCTGATTGTTTAAACTCAATTATTGAACCCTCTAGGATGGCTCTAGTCTTCCTTACATATAAAATAGCTGTTTCCTATCTTTCCCACCTGTTCCCCAACCCCCAACCCCAGCCCTAGCCCCCTTACCTACCATGATATCTAGGATGGTTTCAAAATCATGAGTCGGCTTGTAATGTATATTCTAATCAAGTTGACTATACTTTTCCCACTTTTTCTTTAGGTACTAAAAGATGGGCGTTTGGTAAACAAGAATGGATCATCTGAGCCTATCCTAACAGTGTCACTGTTTGGGAGATGGTACACTGAAGACGTACGTTCCATCTCAGGCAGGACCAGCAACTCAGCGACAACTTACCTGATAATATCCACATTATTAATGATCATAGCTTTGCAAAATATTGTGATGGTGTAGGACATCATCACTTTATCATATTCATTGTTGCATCCCAAGTTTACTAAGAAACTTTGAATGGCTCGCTCCCTAGTATAGACCAATGATTTCCAGATATATATTTTTTTCTCATCAAGGATTATATTTAAGTGTTATGGTAATTTTGCCTCTTTTCTTGGTTACGCTGAAATAATACAGTATGGTATAATTGTATAATTGAGGTTTGGGTCGTGTAAATGAGGACTAATCCTGACTCCAGCCTTACTTGCTGTGTGTGCTTGTGTGTGCTTGTGTGTGTGAGCATGAGCAGCGTGAAGAGCTTCAGGGACGTTGTAAATATAGTGGTAGCCTTGGGAGAGAACAGTAATGATGGGAATTGAGATGTTTATGACTGAATTCCATTTGACATTAAAGACAGTTTGAACTCATCTAGTTTTCTGTGCTAATGATTGGGGAGGATTTGCTTTCTAATCAGATGGAAACATAAACTCATTGGAGTTTCATTGGAAACATAAACTCCAACGTTGAAGTTTATCTTAACAATGAAAGTCGTTTTGAGATGTTCTAGAAGAAATAACAGTTAGTCCAGGTTAATGGGTATTCATAGCTCCAAACAGTCCTACCTAAAGGCCGTGGTGTAATCTAACAGGCACAAATCCCATAACACAAAGACCATGACTGTTTTTAGTTTTTTGTTTTTAATTTATTTTATTTATTTATTTTTGGCTGTGTTGAGTCTTTGTTGCTGTGCACGGCCTTTCTCTAGCTGTGGCGAGCGGGGGCTACTCTTTGCTGCGGTGCGCAGGCTTCTCATTGCGGTGGCTTCTCTTGTTGTGGAGCACGGACTGTAGGCACGTGGACTTCAGTAGTTGTGGCATGCAGGCTCAGTAGTTGTGGTTCGCGGGCTCTAGAGCGCAGGCTCAGTAGTTGTGGCATGTGGGTTTAGTTGATCCGCAGCATGTGGGATCTTCACGGATCTGGGCTCGAACCCGTGTCCCCTGCATTGGCAGGTGGATTCTTAACCACTGCGCCACCAGGGAAGCCCCACCATGACTGTTAATGGTAACACTATTTTCAACATTGAGTACCTGCTTTTTTAGTGGTGGTGAATGTACATGTATGTAAATAGTCCAAAATCGCATAATCGTCAAAATTGTGTGTTCTTTTATCTCTTCATAAAATATAGAACATTTCAGATTTGCCAGGTTTCGCTTGAGGATGTTAGACATTATGCAATGGGTTTGCTATGTGTTCTGTGACTCTTGGGCAACGATATTTCACTTCCAGTCGACCGCTGAAACTAAACCCACTGGTTTGAGAAAGATACAAGCAAGGATATCCTCACAGATTCTAAGGGACAGTTCTTCCCTTCATTCACACTTAGAGCTGTCAGCTGTACTTCAACTCATTAAAAATAAAAACAAAAATGAAAAACAAAGAGCACCAGTCGCAAGGAAAATAAAGAGTACTTAACTGCAAAATTGCATCACAATGTTTTAACCCATATCTTGTCAGTGGTTTTCACACACCCACTGTGTTTTATCAAACAACTCAAGTAGTTTCATTTGGCATTGATTTAGGGAACTACGCTTGAGGGAGTAGCTCTTTAGTTTCTAACGAATCTGATGTCAGAGTCCAGTTTCTTTGATAAGCGTCTTTCTGTCTCACCTTAAAATTTCATGTTAGTTCTTGAATCTCCTGTGGTTCTGGAGGTAATAAACAAGGTGCTGGTTTCCACCTATCCTGGATTTCACCAGGCTTCTTCCTAAAATGCGCTGTCACAGCTTCCCAGTTGCGGGCACCTGTACTGCAAAGCTGCTCCTTCAGCTTCAGGTTTCTGTCAGCGCTCACTCTCTGTCTTTTGTTCTTTCATTCAGATAGCACTTGTTGATTTCATACTATGTTCCAGGCACTAGGTACTGGGACATGGTCTATGCATTCTCTTTGATCTTTTTACCATTCATTCTGTGACACTGCCCCTGTCATATAATCTAGTCCAGTAATTTCTGTGATATATTCACAGCCTACTCTGCAAGGATCACTACCTCTACTTTCTACTTTTTTATTCCTTCTTTGCATTTTGACCCATCCTCATGGTGTTAGCATATTCATCTACATAAGTGATTTCCAGTGGCATTTTTTTCTCTGTTTTGACCTCTCTTAAATTCCATTCACATTCTTTAACTCCATTCTGACCATCTCTCTTAGGTATCTCATAGATGATAATGTTCTAAAAAAATCTTAGGGCTGATGCCTGCTTAAGTAAATATGGTCATGACACACACACACACACTCAAACACTTAGCCACACACAGATACCTCTAACAAAGGCATTCTTGAAAAGATATTTGGATGTATTGAATAAAAACAGTAACAACTGGCAAGAGGATTTCTTGAGTTACTGGACCTGGAGACATGAAGTAGTACTTGGAGGAGGAAAGAAGATATTTTAACAATCTCCTAGAGAATTTCCAGGCCACTTGATGATAAGTCGAAGGAGAAAAATAATAGGGATGAACTGCATGATATTAATTTACCTGTCCTCAAATATCTTGTGACACCTCATGTAAATATGGATCGAACAACCCTGATGATAGCTTTGATCAGTTATAAGAGTTGTGAGCCCTTGTTTCCCTGCTCCTCTTATGCACTTTTCATTGTTTTTTATCCCAGATGTTAATTTCTAGAAAGATACGCTAACCTTCACTTGTTCCTGTTGAACTCTCAAAATTCAGTCCATTAGCTGGAGACTGAGGAATTCTTATGCTAAGTTCACTTTACACTATAATTTCAATCTTTTTAATAAAATAAATAATGAAGTATGAAAACATTTTAGGAGATTGCTGGTATTGAGTTTTTCATTATACTGTTTGAAGATGAGTTTCCTAAGAGAGTCTGATTTTTTTTTTTATGAACAAAGAGAAAAGAGGCAAAAAAGGTCAATACTCATTTTTTATGATAAAGAAAAATGGCAGTTTATATATCTTCTAGAATGAGAAGTGCAAATTTAAATGCAGTTACCCAGGATGACTAATGAGCCAGAAGGGCTTTATAAATGAAGAGCGGGTATAACAGACGTATAAAATATTTGAATTCCAGAAGGCTAAAATGGGGGTTTTCATAGACAACTTTACAAGGACACTCATGTGGTTACCAGTGATAGGACAGGAATTTAATGTTTTGGGCATCAGACCTTACATAAATTACACTTCAGGTGGCTTTTCTGTTTGACTTTCATTCCCCACCCACCTGCATTTAGCCTGCCCTTCTCTTATCTGTAATTAGGAGGTCCACCATAGCAACTTCAAGATTACAGGTAAGGTTCCATGTGCTAGAATTGAAAAGCCAGAGCTAAAGAAATCTAAGACTTAATTAAAAATATAAGAAATGGTAGATTTTAAAGCAAAGAATGTGAGGCCTAAAATAAATTATTCCTACAAGACTTTACATCCATTATAAATTCTTACAACCCTCATGGCATTGGTAAGTACTAGTAACACTTCATGTTATAAAAAGCATCACATTTGATATATTTACCACTGAAATGAACTTCTCAGGGACAGAAATCATGCTTACTCACCATGATGTATTTCTAATGTATGGCACAGTGCCTGAAACAAAGCTGCTGAATGAACTAAAAAAAATTACTAAGAACAGAGAGAATGGGTGCCCAGAATGGGTGTCTGTTTGTATTTGGGACATGATAGTTCTGTAGATTCTACTGTACAAGATATAAATCCTTCACTGACCAGATCACGCTTCCAATATGACCATATATGAATTTAGATTTAAGTATCTTAGCAATTCATAGAACATATCAGTGAATTGTGAGAGCATTGTTATTTGGACATGACGGAAAAGCAATTGCTTATAATTTACTCCTGCTGGGAGACATCTAGTATAAACATGCTCTTGACTACATGAAAATAGAAGTAGGAAGTATGTAGTTGGAGGGCAGATATGTGCCTTACTATTAAGTCCTAACTCATGCCTCATGGCTAGGAACCTATTCATCAATTAAACATCTCACTAATTTGAAAGGAATCCAAATATACTAGAAAAGATGGTAAAGTGATAGTACAAGAAATTAAGTGAAAGAATATGTACCCTCTGCCCCGTTTATGGAATAAGATGTTATGAATAGAATGGACTCCTTTTGTATTTCCTCCCAATTGCATTCTTCTCCTTTCCCTGTTTGCTTTTATTAGAGGAAGTCATTATCCTAAGGTTATTTTAGATCATTCCCATGACTTCTTGGTAGTTTATTACATATGTACATAAATACCTTAGTACTATTTTGCATTTTTAAAAATTTTGTATATGTGGCATCAAATTATACATATCATGCTGCATATTTCTTATTTTTACATAAGAAACTTTGAGTTTTATCTACGCAAACGAGCATCAATCTACCTCATGCATTTTCACAGTGTACGCTGTACAGTTGCCTTAGTGTGCCAGTTATTCAGCTATTGTCTCTCAGCTCCAAACCCACCTTTCTGTATTCTTCTTTGTGATGATGAGGCTGGGACTAGGCAAACATATTTCTCCTTTGTCACCTGGCTCCCTGTTAGGTTCTGCCAATAGAGGACGCTAGAGGGAAACAGAAGATTGGACGAGGAGTGGAGGGACTTCCGTTTGCTCACCTGTCAGTGTCGTCCCATCAGCAGTACTGTACCTGACAGCAGTAGTTTGTTCCAGTAGCACTTGGTTCTAGCTTTCAGTTTTTTCCATACTTTCAGAATCAGTGTCATTACTCTCCTTCAAAAATACCAGCACCAACCAGTGTCTCCTCAAGGGATGAGTCCCAGCTCTGTGGAGGTCCCCCTCTGAGGTGCTGGCTTATCAGCACCAGCTGGAGAGAACCCTCTCCCTAGGGGTCTGAGCCTCAGCTCCACGGGGTTCCCTGGAAAGCTTCTAGCTCCTGACATTCTCCTCTTCCCTTTTCTCACGAATATAAGGAGTGGTAGCTGCTTTCCTCAGTTATCCTGTGTGTGTTACCTCAGTGTTCCTCTTTTGTCCTTCATTCATCAAATACCTGTTTAACCAAATCCCTATGTTAAATTCTCTTAAAATAACTGGTGTGGATTCTGTTTTCCTGGTTGCATATCGTCTGATACAATGGATAAGACAATATTCATTTGTCTTCTCTCCTACTGACGAATATGGTGGGCATGGCCAAACCCGCTGCTCTGAAATCTTGGGTAAGCTTGATAATATAGTAAAGGACAAAATGTGGAAGCAGTCAGCTGTGATGCAGTGGTGGTCCCAGGCATGTTGTCATGGCCTCTCACACAGACATCAGTAAAAAAGCAGCAGGCCCATCCTCTGGCTTCCTCTGAGCTGCTATGTTCTTCACTACAGGAGGGCTGCTGAAACCATAAACTTTGGGTGCACCTCTGGGAGAACAGGTTTTGTGGACACTTATATCGTTGATCTCAAATATATACTTTGTGGAACTTATGTGAATTCTCAGTGACAAACTGAATCAAAAGGTAACATCAGCTGACTCTGAATCACCAGTTTCAACAGCCTTTGTCCCTGTATTTGTTTCTGTGGTTTAGTCCAGCTCAATGGATGCTTAGGTTTTTTACTTTGGGGTTTTTTACCTATTATACTTATTATTAATATTATTTCCTATTATAAATAAAGCTTCTCTGAGCATTCTTGTACATATCTCCCTGTGCATCTTAAGAAGTCCAACAACTTATTTTGGATTCCTACAACTGGTCAGGAAGGTCTTGTGCTGGATGGTGATGACGAATAAAACAAAAGTTTCTTTTCTAAGAATCTCAGTCTAGGAGACAGAGCATCACCATCACCATTGTCACTCATTAACATAATAATCAAATATTGAGCGAGTAGAATATGCCTCACACTGTGTTCTGCATTTCCAAGTATCTCATTTAATACATGTAATGAACATCACAGAATATTATAATGGGTCAATTTTGCCTTGGAAGACAAGAGAGTTGTCAGAGACCAGTTGGGTAAGTCAATCAGAACATCCTAGGTAGAGACAGTCATGCATACAAAGACATGGAAGAATGGCATGCTGCAAGTAGAGAACAATATATTGAGGCTGGGGGAGGGTAAAAGGAGGAAGGGTAAGGAGAGACAATGAAAAAATTTGAGGCCAGAAAGATAGGCAAGGGCCAGATCATTGAAGCACAAATGAAGTCTGGACTTTATCCTGAAGCTAAAAGACCCATTGAGGGATTTTAGAGTCAAGTATCATGATGAAGTAAATAGTTTTAAAAATTACTTTGCACTTTTATATACAGAATGAATAAACAACAAGGTCCTACTGTATAGCACAGAGAACTATGTTCAGTATCCTATGATAAACCATAATGAAATAGAATACAAAAAAAGATTGTATATATATGTATAACTGAATCACTTTGCTGTACAGCAGAAATTAACACAACTTTGTAAATCCACTAAATTTCCATAAAAAATTACTTTGCTAGTAGTTTGGAGGATAGATAAGAAGGGAAAATTCTAAATGTAGGGTAGCCATATAAGAGACAATTTTAATAGTTCCCTCAGGGTAGTGGTGGCACAATAGCACATTGAGGAACATCAAGGTGGCCAAGGCCAATACAACTGGAGCCAAATGAACATGGAGGAAATCACTAGGAGTTGATGTAAGAAGTAATAGAAGGCTGGATCTTGCAGGCATTGCAAGAACTTGGCTTTTTACTCTGAAAAGTGAAGTAGGAGGCCTTTGGAAGTTTTTGAGCAGATTGACACAATTAGTTTTACATTTTAATAGGATCACTCTAACTGCTGTTGTGCAAAAGTAGAAGTGGTACCAGAAACAGGTAGCAGGGTATTGGAATAACCCAGGACAGAGATGATGGTGGGCTTGGACCAGAGTTGCAGTAGTGAAAGACCTCCTGATTGAAAGTGTATAGAGTGAGAGACAAAGATAGAAGGAAGGATAACTCCAAGGGCTTTGGCCTCAACAACTGGTAGTTTACAGAAGCCATTAACTGAGATCTGAAAGACTGACTTCAGGAGTGTCGGAAATGGAAGGTCAAAAGCTCAGTTTTGTTTATGTTGATTTGATACGCCTTTATATATCCAACTGGAGATTCTGAGCAGACAAAAGTTTTAGGACACAAAAGTCTGGAGTTCAAGGAGAGGTCTGAGATAGAGATAGAGATCTTTGAATCACTAACATATAAATGGTATTTAAAGCCACAAAATGGATGAAATCACCTAAGCAGTGAGTGTAGATAGGAACAGAAGATTTCTAAGAATTAGGCTCCAAAGCAAACATCGTTGAGAGGTTAGGGATGATGAGAAGGAAGCAGGAAGAAAAAAGGCCACAAAAAAACTCTGAAGTAAATAAGTACAAAAACCAAGAAGAAAGAATGAGGAAAAGCAGGAAATTGTGGGCAAAGAAAGTGCTTCAAAAATGAGGTAGTGGCAGCTGTGTCAAATGCTGCCAGCATGTCAACTAGCTTAGTAACGCAGAGATCAGTGGTGACCTGGACAAGGTGGTGAAGTCATGGGGACAAAATCCTGATGGGAAGGAAGGAATTAAGACAGAGAGTATACACAACCATGTAGAAGAGTTCTGTTGTACAATAGAACAGAGAAATGAGACGGGAACTGGAAGGGGTTGTCAGATCAAGAGAGGGTTTTGTTTTGTTTTTATTTAAGGTAAGAAATACAACAAGATATTTGTATGCTGATGGAATTAACCCAATAGACAAAGAAAAATTGATGAGAAGGAGGAAGAGAGAGAATTTCTAAAGCAATGTCTTTGGGATCCGGTGAACAAGGATAGGGAAAGGACGTAGAGAGGGGCATGAGCAGTCATTGATAGTGAGAGGAGGGGAGGTGGACTTGATAGGCATGGATGCCGGCAAGTGGACTGATGCTTTGTAGGAGCTTGTGGAAGTCTATTTAGTTGGATAAACAATCCTGGAGTTCAGGAGAGAAGTTTGAGCTAAAGATAGAGACAGTAGTTTTCAGTTCATAGAGGGTAGTTAAAGGTATGAAGTAGAAAAGGATCTGCTATGGGGGCAAGACGGTAGAATACAGAACGAAAACTAATTAATAATGTGGCTACTGACCATAAGTGCATTCAGGGTTCAGAGAAGTGAACAGCAACAGAGGTGAGAGGTGAGAAACCTGAGTTGGAAGGTCAGGATTTAGCGAGGAATCAACCCAGGATCAGAGCGGTAGTAAGTGTATTAAAATATAATAAGAAGGGTGGTCTTAGCTAAGAACAGGAAAGATAAAATGGGACTGAGTGGGAGAAGGCTCTGATTGTCTGCCTTGATTTGATATACACATGGGAAGCATTTCACTTAATGAGAGCAAGGGTTAAGGGAACTCAGTAGTTTGCAGTATTGATTGAAGATTAAGTTGGGAGGAGTGAGATCAGAAGGGCTGATGGAGGGCTTGTAAGAGTAACTCTTGGCCACAGAGTCAGGACTCTGATGATAAAAATAGAAAGCAAGTTTTATAATGGATATTGGAACTAACGACCTGGGGAGAGCCAACAAACTTAGAGATTTTATTCTACCGGCCCTTCTCCCCTTTAAAATTTGTACCTTACATATTTAAAGGCAGAATTATATTTATTTTAATACAAAACTTTAGACTCTAAACTTCCTAATCCCACAATAACTTTGAAGTGTCATTCAAATTAGGTACTTGAATGTTTACGTTCAAACCTCGTTTAAATAATTTGCATCCACAATCCCTATTCCTTATGTACAAATGAGGCAAAGGCATTACTAACGACACTTGGTAACGAAATATTTAATGTAAGTTTCTATTGATTTCAACATAATAAAAAGTTGGTACACTTCCTGATATTAGGGAGAGTGAAGGGAAATTCCTTTGTTTCTTTTTGCTTCTATTCAGAAAGTCAGGTCGACTGAAGCAACAGGTAGAATTTCAACTTGACATATGAAAATAAGTTCCTTCTCATTATAAAGCAATTTATCTGTCTTACACAGGTCTCGTCTTGTCCTTGAATATTTTTTTCTGAAATGAATTTGTGTCTGATGGATATTATTTCATAAGGACACATGGAAACTCACCAGGGAGTCTGGGAGAATAAAGGCATATTCAGATAATGAAAAAAAGTTATTAGAATTAAAGGGCTTAAAATTATAGAACTGAAGCAACTAAAGAAAAAAAAGGCACAAATATCCCAAACCTACCAGTTTCCCTACATCAGACGAGGCATAAGGAAACAACCTCTTCAAAATTAGATTTTGAGCGATGTGCTAGTATAAGTATTTAGGGAAAAGGGGTTCACTTGAAAAATGAGCATATTCTATAAAGATGAAGAAATTGTATGACCCCAAAGCCTAGCTCCCTGGTTTTCTGCACATAAACTCCACAGCATTAGCTGGGTTCCCGAGAGGTCTGGAGTTTTAACCTGGTGGGCACTTGCCATCATTGATCACGTTATCATCTATCTATGTTTTGCACAGTGTTCAGGTAACGTTCTAATATCTCAGATTATTAGGCGGTCTTTCCCGTGTTTTCTGCTGATAGCCTCTTATAAATGCGAACACTAATGGTCACTGGTCATGAACATTGAGTTCAGTCATTAGCATGTATACTTTGTGAGCCATTTTGTGAGCTCTGTTAAAACCAGGGCTTGCCTAACACTCTGTTCTGTCTCTTACAGCGAAATATGTAAATTTTCACAAATTGTTGCTACGACAGCTCTTACTACAGTGATCCCATATTGGTCCTATTAATGGAAATATTGAACTACCAGGAAAATATATTTTATTAAAAGAAAAGAGTTTAACAGCCAGTGTGTTTTGGAATGGGGTGGACTAATCTGGTTGGCTCATTAACTCCACTTTTAGAGTTGGGTCGACCTCTGAACAATGCCAGCAACAGCATCGGACACTTGAGTCAATCTGATTATGTACTTCTTTCACAATATTCTTTCTCAACCCCGTGCTGCGTAATCTATTCATGAGCAAGTGAAGATAGGTGGTAGCGGACAGGAAGGTCTTTAAAATAAAAGTTTTTCCAGTGATACAAAGTACAAGAACCTGAGTTTATCAAAGCACACTAAGTTTCAGCTATGATTATATCATATTTTCCAAAATGTGGTGCCGTTTTAGCCTTCTTTGTCCTGAGTGTTGGTGCACTGGACACTTTTATCGCTGCAGTGTATGAGCATGCTGTTATGTTACCAAACAGAACAGAAACTCCTGTGCCAAAAGAAGAAGCTTTGCTCCTGAGGAGCAGGAATATAGATGTCTTAGAGAAAGCAGTTAAACTGGCAGCCAGGCAGGTATTGCCCTTTCTACACTGGCTGGGATATTGGAAAGGAAATTTGGAACTTGATAAGAATGTGAGTGTTTAGAATTTGGGAGAAACTTTTTTGCTCCTACTTGTTTTGAGCAGGGTGCACATACCATTGTGACCCCAGAAGATGGAATTTATGGCTGAGTCTTCACAAGGGAGACCATTTATCCCTATCTGCAGGATATCCCAGATCCTGAAGTGAACTGGATTCCATGTAGAGACCCCCAGAGATAATATCATTACCCTTTGATTTTTTTTTAACATCTTTATTGGAGTATAATTGATTTACAGTGATGTGTTAGTTGCTGCTGTATAACAAAGTGAATCAGCTATATGCATACACAGATCCCCGTATGCCTCCCTCTTGCGTCTCCCTTCCACAACATTTGTCTAAAACCAAAGGGTAGCAAGAGGAAGCAGCTGCCCTTTGATTTTAAACAAATGTAGTGATATTGTAACAGCAAGTTCAGTAAGCTTGACTAGTATTCCTGCTGACAAACAATCAGTCTGTGGCACTGGATTTAGACTTCTCTAATTCTTCATAATGTGTACCATCTGGCTTGTCTCCTGTTTGGTAAATGACTTGAGAGGATGATGTTTGGTTGGTTATTTATTGTAGTTTTCTTTCATGAATAGTATGTGTACACACAGTTTTTATAACAGATGTGCTTAATTGGGTTTCAACAAAGTGAGAAAGTCGTGATATCTAGGACTTACGTTCTCAAATGTAAGTAAGCAGGTCCACCCATGAACACCTGCCTCCTCTGCAGGAATGGTAAAAAGATGAATGGGTTTATGTTCCCAAAGGGCTTTGATATCGGCATGCAATGTAATCAGTACTGTGAGCGGAAATTGCCTAGGACTTGAAAAAGGAGGTGCTTTTTCTGAGACCACATTCTTCCACCTCCTGACTGAGTGACGTGGGCCAGACAAACTATTGACATCTCGGTTTCTTTATCTGTAAACCAGGGATAATAAAATTTCCTTTCCCACTTCACTTTACAGAGTAGACACACAGTATAGGGAATTCCTTGCTTGTCCAGTGGTTCGGACTCCATGCTTTCACTGCTAAGGGCCTGGGTTCAATCCCTGGTTGGGGAACTAAGATTCTGCAAGTCGAGCAGCGCGGCCAAAAAAAAAAAAAAAAAAAAAAACACCCCCAAAATGAGAGCAAAGTGAAGTAATACATAGAATCTATATACTATGGTGCCCTCTTCAGTGTTAGCTCTCACTATTACTTTTTTTTAACAGAAGGAGCGGGATCTGAACTTTTGCTTTCTTGTCCTTCAAGAAATTTAATAATTGTTTATAGCTGTAGTTTAGGCATAAGTTTCTTAAAGAAAATCTGTATAAAATATAAGAAAGATTTTTGAAAATAAATTATTTTACGTGTATTTACTTTTTAAAATAGTTCATATGTAATCCCTTTAACTGGCAAAATCAATGCATTAAAAAGTAATTTAATTTGCTAATTTTAAATTTACATGCCTCTGTTCAGAACTATTATCTAGCACACGAAAAAAGAAACTTCTTAAATAATTTTGACCACTTGAAATCAGTTGGAAAGTCAAGTCCAATGTTGCAACATAAGAGCTCTATTACGTGAGTCAGGTCTCACCCCGGGATTTTCACCTTTGGAAAATTTTTCTCTGAATGTTGCACAGTCTGTGTTTATAGTAATCACGTAATTATGACTCAGTTTCTACTTGATTATGGGGCTTTTCCCAGAGCAGGAAGGACTCATTATTTGCAGTAATTCGAGAGGCTTATACTGAAATACACTCTATTTGCCTTGGCTGATAAAACTGACTTTCTTAGGGGAAAGATGTCCTGAAGCCTGATAATTAGTCTCTGATGAATTATTGTAAGTAGGGAAGGTAGGTGACTGATGAAACTTTAATATTACTGAGGCTTGCAGAAACTTACTCAAATGGCAAGCTTTTAACTCTGTGTTGTAGAAAAGAAAAATCCAGTATTTAATATAATGCTAATATTGGTAAAGAGAGCCACCGTTTCTTTCCTAGTGTCATTTATCCCTAAAAGGGGTAATAAAATTCCACAGTCATCCTTGTGTATTTAAGTACTATCATTTAGAATACTGACACATGTCATTCTTCCTGGGCTTGCCCCATGAGGAACTAATAGGAAACATTAAAGTACCCTAATTATTTAGCCAAAAAAAAAAAAAAAAAAGAAAACCAAAATAAAATATATAATAGTTTTATTAAGGCCTTAATGAATATGAATGTTGACAATATTACCCTGCTTTTCCAGAAGGCAAAATGAAAGAAATGGTCACAATCTCTTCTTTCTATTCAAAGATTAGTTCAACATCAATTGCAAAGGGACTGAGAAACCACGGAGAGTCTGAATGGTCTCTACAAGCAATCAAGTCATCAGTGTTCTGGGCTGTCTTCTTGTAGTTACAAAATCCATAATGGCCATTATTTATTTATTGAGCACCTGCTTGGTTCCAGAATCTGTACCTGGTACACTATGCACATTATCTCATTCAATTTATGTAGCAGGTATAACTATTCCCATTTTATTTTATGATTTTTTTTTGTTTGTTTCTTTTTATTTATTTATTTATTTATTTTTGGCTGTGTTGGGTCTTCGTTGCTGCGTGTGGCCTTTCTCTAGTTGCAGCAAGTGGGGGCTACTCTTTGTTGCAGTGCACGGGCTTCTCACTGCAGTGGCTTCTCTTATTGCGGAGCATGGGCTCTAGGCACATGGGCTTCAGTAGTTGTAGCACACGGGCTCAGTAGTTGTGGCATGCAGGCTGTAGAGTGCAGGCTCAGTAGTTGTGACTCGCGGGCTCTAGAGCACAGTCTCAGTAGTTGTGGAGCACGGGCTTAGTTGTTCTGCGGCATGTGGGATCTTCCCGGACCAGGGCTCGAACCCATGTGCCCTGCATTGGCAGGCGGATTCTTAACCACTGCGCCACCAGGGAAGTCCCTATTCCATTTTAAATGTGAAGAAAAGAAGGGAGCTTAAGGTTTCACAATTGGTAATTAGCCTGGCTGGAATTCAAACACAGCCATTTCCACTGAGCCATGCTAACGGAATGGACTCTTGAGTGCCTGGAAGCACCATCTTATACTTGAAATTTCCAGTGACTAGTGAATCCACTTCTTAGTGTGTTCTGGTTGCTAGAAATTTTAATCTTATTTTCCACTGAAATCATCTATCTATAACTTCCTTTGGGGTTCATACTGCACCTATCGTATATTAAGATACGTGACTCATCTTCTTCAAATTAGAGACTTTCAATTATTTGAAGCCAGCTATAATCCCACCTATTTCCTCACCTCAATCCCCTCTTATTTCTAGGGTAAATATCCCCAAGGTGGGTGGTTTGGGCATTACTCTGAAAAACAATTTCATAGTCTGTATTTATCCCAGGGTTTCACACAAGGGCCCTCTAAGATAGAAGGGAAGCTATTGTGTTGCACTGACAAATGGGGACACTGAGACTGCATAGTGAAATCCTTTTTTCCTTTTCTTTTCTTTCCTTTTTAAAAATATTTCTGGTACCTAATGCTGCATTTGTTCTCTGTAGAAGATGATCTGCCTGGGACCAACTCTATACTGCCTTCTAGTAGGACTGTGGCTTGGATTATGGAAAAGGTCCTCCCCATTAGAAAAGTGTTAAATTTCAAGCCCTTCATTTGTGTTCCTGGGAGAACGTCATAAGAAAATATGTTGCTTCTCTTCTTTCTCCTCTTCCCCCTCAATTTGCTCTGTGCTTCAGTCTTGCACTGCCATCTTGAATCTGCCAATTAAAAAATAGGTTAGTTTTCATAAAGAAGATTGTATTACATGTGAGTTTTTAAATCTTTACTGTTGATTCTTAACCTAGAGCTGTTGTGTGTTATAGGTAACGGGCAAATAAAGTATCACTTTGGAAGTTCCAAAATCACTAACACACAGTGAGTTTAAGGCAATATCTATTGAATTAGGTTTGGCCGCAGCCCAGTGCAAGAAAGGCTCAGCTGTCTGGCCAAGGACAATTCTATCTACATTGTGGCAAATATTGGGGACAAGAAGCCATGCAATGCCAGTGACCCTCAGTGTCCCCCTGATGGTCGTTACCAATACAACACTGATGTGGTGTTTGATTCTGAGGGTAGGCTGGTGGCCCACTACCACAAGGTGAGAATTACTTGTGTCTTAGCTAAGCTCGATTTACTTCTTTTGTTTGTGATAGCTAGGTATACTTGTCTGTGAATGCCGGTGAGGGAACTGTTGTGAATGCGTTTCTGAATTATTACACTTAGTTGAAAAACGGATTTAACTTACTTTGATTTCGTATAAGGGTTCTGAATTTGAATTAGTCATAAAATAGAATCTAGCAGACCATTAAAGCAGATGTGCTAATAGCTGCACGAGGATTTTAGTATTCGCTGAGAAAGGAGAAATGCTCAGTTTCATCACAAGATTTAGTACTAGAGTTAGGTTTTTGACCCAATTTGTTGACATTTGGTATTAAGCTGTAGTCATTCATTTCATTAGGACTTTTTTGATTGCAATGATAGAAAAACCCCCCAACTGAAATTGGCTTAAAAAAAACAACACAATTTCCTTGCTTAGGTACCTGAGAAAATATAAATCATAGAAAGGGTAGGTCTAGTTTCCGATGCAGTCTGTCCCTCAGAGGCCCAGAAGATGTCAGCCATCCCTCTAGCTCTCTTATTCCTTTGTAACAACTTTTTCCCAGGATGACTGTCCTTTCAGAAGCCACACGGCTGCTCATCACAAAGCACGTATCCTAATAGCAACAAAATCCGGAGGAAGACTGCATTTGTCTTTCCTAGAAACCCTGCAAAAACCTTAGCCTTCCTTGACTCCAAATCAGCCACATGCCGCCCTCGAGTCGGTCACCTGGGGATGAAGGATGGGCTACCCCCTGAGCCGAGGGCCGAGGAGCTTGGGATGCTCACTGGTCGGGTGGGGGTGGGGTGTTGCCTGAGCACATATGCACACATCAGGCCAAATGAAAACGTGAGCAGAACATAAGGCTGTTCTCCTGAGCCCAGGGTAGTTGGAGTTTGGGATCAATAATCAGGCTGGAAAAAAAATTCTAATGGCTTACTAATTAACAAGGTTTAGCTATTACATTGTCTAAATTAAGTTCCAATTATATAAACCAAGCAGTACCATGGGGAGACATGACAAAGTTTATTTTATTACCGTTTATTTTATTACCGTTTATTTTATTACCGTGTTAGACTTCACACGGACAGTGCTGTTGGTATTTAAAGAATAGAGTGGAAAACCATCAGAAATTTGTGAGGTTCAAAATTTCAAGTGATTTTAAGACAAATATTCACCTTTTAAATATCATTTGTCGGGGCTTCCCTGGTGCCACAGTGGTTAAGAATCCGCCTGCCAATGTAGGGGACACAGGTTCAATCCCTGGTCCGGGAAGATCCCACATGCCACGGAGCAGCTAAACCCATGTGCCACAACTACAGAGCCTGTGCTCTAGAGCCCGCGAGCCACAACTACTGAGCCCACGTGCCACAACTACTGAAACCCGTGCACCTAGAGCCCGTGCTCCGCACCAAGAGAAGCCACCGCAATGAGAAGCCCGTGCACCACAATGAAGAGTAGCCCCCGCTCACCACAACTAGAGAAAGCCCGTGCGCAGCAACGAAGACCCAACGCAGCCAAAAATAAATTAATTAATTAAAAATAAATAAATATCATTTGTAGATATGAACTCATTGGTTGATTCATAGGTTGTGGGAAAATGAAGTGTTTTGATGAATGTCACAGTGAGAAAACTCACAGACAGTGGTATACTGGGTATAATTTACACTAATTTATGTGTAACAGTTTTAAGTATGCACACCAACATGCGCTCAAGAAAAGATTTTGAAGATATTGATCACTTCTACTTGACAGTTTTCTTACTAATCTTCCCCTTCTTTGCGTTTCGCTTAACAGTACAATCTTTTTGCACCTGAAATTCAATTTGATTTCCCCAAGGATTCAGAACTTGTGACTTTTGACTCTCCCTTTGGGAAGTTTGGCATTTTCACTTGCTTTGACATTTTTTCTTATGACCCAGCTGTGATGGTGGTGGAAGAGTTTCAGGTTGACAGCATTCTCTACCCCACGGCCTGGTACAACACGCTGCCCCTCCTCTCGGCGGTCCCCTTCCACTCGGCATGGGCCCGAGCCCTGGGAGTCAACCTGCTTGCTGCCAATACCCACAACACGAGCATGCACATGACACGTACCTCACCCTGGTTCTGCCCCAACAGGTAGCCACAGTCTTGGGAAGCCTTCCTTCATTTTCAAGCCATGCTTTTCTTTAAAGGTTCTTCAATTAACTCCAACGTCACAAAATTAATAAGAGCATGGGCTTCTATACCAACATTATTTAAGGAACATTACTCCTGGGAGTAAAGAAGGAGGCAAACATTATATTCTCAATTTCACGCGAGGGGAAATCGGAGTTAGAGAGAATTCAAGTTACATAAAAAAAGCAAAGCCAGAGCTAAAGAATGCTGCAGCTAACATCCATGAGTAATATTGAAATAGATCTTGCTGTTGAGGTGATAAAATCACTTTAGACTTAATCAGGTTTTTAGAGTTTATCCTTTATGGTATCCACTTTCAAGGTAAAGCAGCCTCCCCTCTTGACTGGTTTGTTGTTCACTGATCCAGGTGAAGAATCTCAAACACAAATAAATTAGATAGGTTAGTGGAGAGCTAAAATTGTTCTTCATGTTTGAGAAATTTTCTGGTTTACTGTTAAGTTGGCTAAAGAAAGGGGAGTTTAAGTTAAAAAAAAAAAAGCTATCAAGTCATATAGTTTCAGTGTAAGCAGTCCCATACGGAAGACTCAGAGTCAAATTGGAATTTAGGTCAATGTAAAGCTCTCTCCCTCCTTATCTTGAAAATGGTTATGCTTTCATAACTTTATATTTCAGTTCTTACGGAAGTGATTCTATTAGTTTGTCACCATGCAAAATTTGAAACCAATGTTTGTGTTTCTTTATGTCACCCGTAGGCAGTGGAATCTACTCACCGGAGGCTGTCAAGGTGTATTACTATGACATGGAAACAGAGAGTGGCCAGCTGATGCTCTCAGAATTGAAGTCCCGGCCTCGAATAGAAGCCATTTACTCTGCAGCTGTTCACTGGAGTACTTATGCCAGAGGTGTCAAGCCATTCTCATCTGAACGGTTGAGTTTTCCAGGGATGACTTATTTTGATGCATTCACTTTCACCAAGCTTAAGAGAAACACAGGAAATTACACAGTTTGTCAGAAAGACCTGTGTTGTCACTTAACTTACAAGATGTCTGAGAAACGAACCAATGAGGTGTATGCACTAGGTGTCTTTGACAGACTTCACATGGTAGAAGGCCAGTATTACTTACAGGTAGAAACACCCGAATATGTTAGAATGGCTCTTTTACTGATTTGTCTTCTAGGTCATCATTGCATTTCTTTAAGGTTTGTGCTGGATTCAGTTAACTGGAATGGTGTTACATTTGTCACTGAACTTTTCTCCCTAGAACACATTATTTGTTCAGTCTTAGTGAGAACAGAATTAGAGCTGCAAGGTAAAAACATGAAGCAGATTGATTAGTTCTCAGCAGACTGGGTTCAAGTTTAAAAAGCTACAACCCCCATATACTCTCTTTTTCTGTCAGGTAACTTTAGAGCTGTGTTTTGCAAACTGTCTTCAACTAGAGTCCAGAGCAAGAAGTCCATTTCACATCATAAACAAGCGCAGTCAAGATGTATGAGTGAGTTAAAAGAGATACTTAATTGAAACAAACATTTTATAAAATAATTCAAATCAGAATTAGAAATAGCTATAATTATATCCAACATACTCTAATTTTGAAAATTCTAGTCTTCTCCATTTTGCTTCATTGAAAAAAGGGCTAATCTTGACTCACTAAATTAATTTTAGGATTCACTAATAGATTATGAGCTGCAATTGAAAAAAAAACTACTTAAGAGGCAACCTAACAAATATTCTTCTATTCTGTGAAATTGTATTTTTAGCTGAGAAAATATTTCCAAGATTTCCAACCACTTTTCTTTTCCTACACAGGTATGCACATTACTGAAGTGTCAAACCACTGACCTGAGAACTTGTGGAGAGCCTGCGGGGTCAGCTTTTACCAGGTTTGAAGAATTCTCCCTCAGTGGCACATTTGGAACGAGTTATGTTTTCCCACAGATCGTTCTTAGTGGGAGTCAGCTTGCCCCTGAAAGACATTATGAGGTAGGAGATTTTCAGGAGGATAAATTCCTTTGAACAGATGCAGTAGACTGGCATAATGAAAATCGTTGAAATAATGAGACAACATGGCAACATTGTCGTTCACATTATTCAAGCAAATTATACAAAGAAACTATGATATGGAAGACAAGTTGTGGTTCTAGACTGTCCTTAGGCTGTGGTGGAGAATTTGGGGTTTATTTTTCTACATAAATGTGATTTTGAGATACAAGGGAACAAGGAGATTATGAAAGAATTAAAATAAAAATATTGATTGCCAATGATAGCCGGCAACTAATGTTTTCTCTTTTTGCATAGTGGAGAAGGTCCAAGTTGAATACATTAAATAATGCATCTATAACTTATTTCATGGGTGCATTATTCTGCGTAGTTATAATAATGATAGTAATAATTGATACTTTGTATAGTGTTTCATGAATTAAACAAAAAAACCCTCATTTTTATACATTATCTTACTTAATCCCCAGGGCAATAGATTTATTTGCTACACATTCATCCAAAGTCCCTCTGATACTATTAGACATGTAGAGCTGAAACAGGGGTCTTCTGACTCCAAATTTTGTGTGCTTTTGACTATTTCATGTTGCTTTTAGAGATGTTGTCAGAGAAGCCTTCTGGGCTGGAACCAACTCTGCATGGAAGTTAATCCTTTGCTTTCTTTGATCGGGTTTCAGGAGATGGACGTCTGCAGAGCCGAGGCAGAGCCCCTTTGCCTTTCTTGGTTCTGGCCCTGTATGGAAGAGTGTTTGAGAGGGACCCTCCGCGCTTAAGTCAGGGAACTGGGCAACTACCATGATCCCCTTCACCGCCATCCTTTCAGGATTAGCCTGGCAAAGAGAGAGGGAAAAGAGAGAGTCTTTAGTGTCTGTTTAGAAGAGATGTCATCACTTTTCTGAAACAACAAACTTAAGAAGATTTAAAAAGCAACGGATGTGTGTGCACATTTTCCATATTCATTTCTGGGAGCTGCATGCGTCTTCTGCGTGGGTGCACTTAAGTATGTGTTAGTATGTCTATGTATAGTGCAACATGTATTTATGGGAGGGAAGCCTAAAAGAGTCCTTTTGTGGTAACTTCTCTGACGTATGCAAATATTGTGTCTCTCATTTGTAAATGCACAGGGTAAGCGTTGAAAATGCGGAGGGTATTTGGTCCTAGTCTTTAGGATACAGGAAGTTAAAAAACAAGGGTATCTTTTAAAGTAATTATGAATGACTTTTGTAACAAATTAAAATTGTTCCATTATCTCTTTATTCTACCTTTATGGAATATTTGTATGGAAATTAGATACTTGTGAATGGAAATTTAAAAAGAGATAAATGAATAAATGATCTCCTTCAGACCACACGCTGTTTCCTTCTGAAATTATTCTTTCCTAAAATTTACCCAATCCTGGTTAAACCCCCTCATACTCACGGATTTGTTGCCAGACAGGAGCTTCCTCAGAAAAGACTACCCTGTTACCTTTCTCCCGGTTACCTTTGGTCCCTTGACCCTGGCGCCCTGAGTCCTTTCCCTGGTTTGTCACTTATTAACTCTGGGAAGAGACACACATGAGAGCAGGAGGGCTCTCTAGGATGTGTGGGAGAGGTTGGGGATCACTCTGAGTTTGGGGACACCTTTCCCTTCCCTTAAAACATATGACAACTGCTTTCCTAATCTTTTCCCAGGTGTTTATTTCTACTCGGTTTAATTCAATCCAGTTCCAGGAAGCCAGAGACATTCTGGGCAGCAGAAAATGCCCTTTGTCTCTCTGTTTCCATTTTACTCGGAATCTCTCTCCAGGGGCTACAACACTCGATGTCTAGGATGCTACCTATGCCCTAGACTCCTCCACTTGTGCAGGACGTGACCTTCTTCCCCACAATGGCCTCCTGTTGGTTCTTTCTAGGCTTCCCTCTCTCTTCTAGACAGTTGTTGGAGCTTGCATTAGTACCTGGTGCCTCTAGCTTCCTCACCACCCCTCACCCCAGCCATCTTATATAAGCTGACCTCTGCCCTTCTCTAGTACTGGGGTGTTCTCAGCTCTTACTCACTGGGACTAAACAACCCAGTGCCCCTCTGAAAGTCGTTTTGCCCCTTATCTTTTAATATCCCACGTCTTTTATTTCTTTGACCGCTTTTTTTGTCTCTCACCCTTCTCCCCCTAATTCTCATTTTATTTACTATGACATAAATGAGGACCTTGCTAGACTCAGCCCTCACAGCTGTGTCTTCCTCATTGAAATTCTTTCTTCGGAGAGTGAAGCCACTCTTCTGGCTTCAACTAGTGTTTCTGAGGCAGCAGAGTATAATTCACTGGTAGGCAAAAAAAAAATTTTTTTTTTCATGAGAGACAGTTCAAGCCACATAATAATGATTTGAGGCTATATTAAAAAAATAAAAGTTTTATTAAGTCTTATGGCAAACATACATTCTTACAATGTAAACAACTTTATCAATCAGATTAATGTCAATAGGAAATTAACACAGTGTTCTAGCCATTAAATATATATATATATATATTTTGTAATTGAAAAATGCTTTATTTTTAGAGATGTCACCTTTGGAATTTAAATTAAGCCGTATATGCACTAAAGAAATTGCTTTACAATACAGGTACTTAAAATTTTTTTTGTCTGTGATGTGTTTTTCACTAAAAAATATTTTAATAATTCTAAAAGTAATTTTGGAAGGCATGGGAGAAGGATGGAGGAGCTAAATTATTATTTCAGGGTCTCTGATTAGTGCTTTTTGTCCAGTCCACTCAGGTAATTTAAGATTTATAAGAATATATGTATAAATGAATCACTTTGCTGTACACCTGAAACTAACACAATATTGTACATCAACTATACTTCAATAAAAATTTTTTTTTAATTAAAAAAAAACCCAAAAGATTTATAAGAGAAATTGTTTTAGAAATCAAGGTGATAGAAATAACATTCAGCCTGGGATCATACCATTCAAGAAAAAGAGCAAGAAAACCACTTGTAAAAACCAAGATAGTATAATCAAAGTATATTCATAAGATCCTACTCTTAGTAACAGAAATACTCAGTATAAACATTACAAAAATAATTCTTACCATTTATTCAACACTATCATTTGCCAGGCACTGTGCTAGGTGCTTTACGATCATGATTCCTAATTCTAAAAACTATTCTTAGGAAGACGGCTAAGCTGTTTTTTGAACCAGAAGAAGGAAATGAAGCTTATTAAAGTGTAATGACTCATCTAAGGTTATACAGCTGGTAGATGTGAGAACTGGTGTTTGAATCCAAGTTTTTTTTCCACACTACACAGCACCTACCATATAGAAAATCGGCAGAATAAACTGCTCTTACTATTTTATCCAAATTTCATTTGTAAAATCCCAGACACGACCTACTATTCTGATGACAATATCTATCTTTCATAGTATTAATAAATAATTAAGAGAATTCATTACGTTCTTATCACGTGTTTGGAAAACAGTGTTATCACAGATAACAATAATACGCTATTCTTGTCCTCAGTTCCAACAATTTAGAACCTGTTACTCAAAACAAGAAGCCCTCTGATTCAAATATAAAACACAGTATTCTAGTTAGTCATAATCACAGAGATCCGAAACCCCGTTTTTGAACCATTTCTGCATAATAAGAATCCAGCCTGCATTTGTCCATAATAGAATATTAAACTAAGAAGTCCCTGAAGAGGTCACAGTGTTGACAAAACTCAACATGATGGTGGAGGTTACAAAGACACAGGAAACAAAGCTAGGCCCTTTCACACAGCCACAAGTCCTAGCCATGATTTCGTTTTAAGTCAATGTCTCTTCATGCCACACGTATTCCCCAACGTCTGCTTGATGAAATACCACAATCGCCATGGGGTCTACTTTCCTGCAGTCTTGTATAGACTCTGCTGCCATCCCAAAACCTAAAGGGATGTCTGCCATGGAGTACACCACGACTCCCTGGTACTGAGCAGTATTTTCAGCAATTCGACCAAGTCCAGATTTCAGCACATGGTTCCCATACAGGAAGGATTGCTCTGCTCCAGGTTTTATCCACACTTTATACTTGACATAGGGTGCTAGGTAATCCAGAGCTGTGATGTGCAACCGAAACTTGTGGGTCTTGGTGAATTTTCCAAAGCACGTCCCCAGAGACACCAGCTTGTCACCGGAGATATTGGTGGCCAACTTCAAAATCTTCTCACTCACGTAGTACCCCCGGTCGTTGTGCATCCTGAAACAGTAGGTGCCGTCGGGCCTGTCGACCAGCAGCTGAAGATTCTCCCAGATGTATTTTGCTATCTTCTCAAACATTACACTCGTCTCCTCTTCAGTCAGAGGCCTCATTTTCCAACTGGGTTGGAACGCCGGATCCTCATGCCTCAGTAGCCATTAAATATTAATATCTAGGTGCATATATTTAGAAGCAATAAAGAGATAGATTTCTAATCTTTTATCACACACACTAGAATTCTGACTCTGATCCTACTTCTGATTACCAGCTACGATTTTGCAGTGTGGATTTTTTCCCAACACCACCTAGCAAATTTCTGACACTAGCTGGGTGTCCAAGAGTTCAATTCAATTCTGACACCATCTACCTGCAGATAGCGTTAGATCCCACAAGACTGCCCTCTCCCCATGTCAGACTCTGGTTGCAAGCCCAGATTGTCCCCTGTCCTTCTGACCAACTGGCTGTAGATTAGAAGTTTCATGGACCTTCTCCTTAGGTTTGATGAATTTCCCAGGATGCTCAGAGAACTCAAACAGTTTACTTACTTGATTACCGGTTTATGACAAAAGGATATAACTCAGGAACAGTCAGATGGAAGAGATGCATAGGGTGAGGTATGGGGAAGGGGCTCTGAGATTCCATGCCCTCTGGAGCACGCTACTCTCTCTACGTGTCTTCCTGTTCACAAACCAGAAAGCTCTCTGAACCCCATCATGACATAGGTATGACTGATTAAACCATTGACCGTTGATGATTAAAGCCAGTCCCTAGCTCCTCTCCCCTCTCTGGAGGTCAGGGGGATGCAACTGAAAGTTCCAAGCTTCTAATCACTTGGTTGATTCTCCTGGCAACCAGCTCCCAGCCTTAGGTGCTTTCCAAGAGTCACTTCATTAACAAAACAAAAGACATGTTTATTGCTCTCATCACAGAAAATTCCAAGGATTTTAAAAGCTCTGTTGAGGATAAAGACCAAATATATATTTCGTATTATGAGTCACAATACTGCACATAAAACACGTGTGTGTGCACAGATATACACACGTGTTCAAATGGCTCCTCAGAGTCCACCAGAAGTCCACAATTCTCATCTCATCTCATCCTCAAAACCACCCTGTGAGATCAGCATTTTGTTGACCTCCCTTAAATCAGCTGGATCAGCTGGGAAGATAACTGATAAGGGAAATAAACTATCCTGTGTCCCACAGCAAACTAGTGGCAGTGCTGGGACAAGAATTAGTCTAATCCCTTAAACGCCACATTTATTGTTTCTTTTGTGTACCTGTAGGCAGATAGGATAGGGGGTCCCCGGAGGAAAAGAACCAGACCTAGCTTTCTTAACATGAGAGAAGCCATTTTAGACCTAAGCCATTTTGTAATCTAAGCCTGGCCACAATGCTTGTCTTTGCAGAAGAATAGGTCTCGGTAGATAATGGTTTTAAGGGAACAAAGGAATTAAAGAAAAAACAGCTCTTACCAGGCCAGAAGATAACCATATCGGAGACAATATATCAGTTGTAAAGACTACCAGTTCAGTTTCAAAAGTAAAGATCAGCCTTAAGCACATTCTTGAGCTGTTTTGCAGGATCCAAACCCCCGATGAGCACTCAACCACCAGGCTGACTAGAACCTAAGTAAGGATGATGCTGACCTTTCCTAACCCTCCTGACTTCAGTCAACTAGAGCCTGGACTCTACCAACCTTGGCCCCTAGTCTGTGCTGAATTCTTCTTTGCTCAGGGCCCTTCAGGAATATGAATGTGCCCTTAGCTTAAAACTTCCCCAGTTTTGCGGTTTGGGAGACACTGCATTGGGAAATATCCCCGGTGTTCTTCTTACTTGTTGGAAATAAAAGAATCCTTCCTTCTGCTCTTTGGCTTGATTGCATCTTTTGGCTCAACACCCACCAAGAGGCAAACCCAGTTTGGAGGTAACATTAGGGGTCAGGAGATTCAGCTCAGGCATCATAGCGGAGGCTATTGGTGTCCCACCAGTTCTAATTTAAGCTGATGGATGGCATTCTACTGCAAGAAGCACAATTGTCCACCTAAAGGCTTCTCCCAGCTGGTATGTGCCAAGGTAGGCCAGAAATGCCAACTTGATGTGGTAGTAAATGTCAGGGGAAGGGAAGGGTTCTATAGCCCAGTGATTAAATCTCTGTCTTGTAGTGGGCTTGTGTTCCTGAGCTGTGACCTTCACAAGTGTTTCTTAGCTGTTTCCTTTCCCCTTAGTGGAGACAGGCAAGCTAGAGGGGGTTAGAGATGGGATTTTCCCGTCCCCCAGGAAGGTTAGGCTCTAGTAAATTGTTTCCATGGAAGGCAGGCTTTGGTTAAGAGGACAGAATGCTCCGGACTTATTTCAAAGTAGGTGTATTTTTCCTCCTCCTAGAAGAAGCACAAGGTGTTTTATTTCCTCATTATTCGCCCAGAGAACCTGGTTGGGCTTCTGGAGTGAAAGTCACAAAAGTGTGAGGGTCCCCCTACCACTGAAACCTCCTCCACCTCCAGCCCCCATTTGTATCTCTCGAGCTTGCCCACGCTGAACCTCTGGCCATTCGTCAAAGACAGTTGGAGTGACCATACCAGGACTGGCTCCAGCAGTGGACTTCTGCTACGGGCAAGCCTGTCTCTCTAACTCTGGGGGCAGTGATTTGTCCTGTGAGTCCAGTTCTCTGATGTACCTAAAAAAGTTGCTGCTTTTCAGTTGTTCAGCTTTTTTCTTATTGAGAAAATGGTAGAGATGACTTGCAAGCTCTTTCTATATCAGACTAGAAACACAATAGGAGATTCTTATTTAATATTTTTATTCTAATAAGATCAAAGAAGTAATTTTTTTAATCTCCTGGTGACTTATTCCAGTTTTAACTTTTCTTTCAGAGCTTCCTTTATAAATTCTTATGGAATGACTGCATCTCCTTGTAAAAAATTAATCAACAGAAACCTCAATTAAATAGAGCTGGAAGACCAGAAGGGGGAGTTCTCGTGCCCCGTGACAATAGCAGAGCCAAACAGGAAGAAGACCACTTCTCTTCTTCCTGGCAAGGACTCAGCCAAGGAAACGCCACGTACTTGTTGTTTACTCCAGCCCTCTCAGCTTCCTTTTTCTCTCTATGTAAGCATTCTCCTTCCCTTGCCGTGCGGGGGCTCACCATGGTGGCAGATCCTGAATTGTAGTTCTCTGCAGATCCCGGATAAACCCGTCTTTGCTGGAGAAAGATCTGGTAGTCTGTTTTGGGTCAACATCCTTGTGAAGTATGCGTATCCCAGCCACCTGGGCAGGGAAAGCCCAAAGGAGGTCAGCAAGCAGAGAGAGCTGGTATTTGCTATAGACTTAGGAAGACCAGGCAGACACAGCCTCCTGGCTACTTTGGCAGCCACAGAATAAATTTACTGTAGTCCTGAAGTAAAAAAAAAAAAAAACATACATACCCATCTGCAAATTGAACTATAAAAACACCATCCAAAGTGAAATCTAAAAACAAAACAAATAATCATAAACACTAATTCTGTAAATATAAAATATGTTACACTTAATTCACAAGTAAAATAAAATTTGCCTACTTATTCCATACCAAAATCTATAAGCTCTCTTTCTATTTTCTATTATTTTCCTCTCTTCTCTCTCCCTCTATCTCCCTCTTATTCGCCCTCTCATTCTTTATACTCCCCTCTCTATGACTCGTATGGTATGCAGCCTCTAAGATGGTCCCCAATGATCCCTGCCTCATTCATGCCCTTGTGTAGTCCCCTCCCAGCAAGTGTACTGACTTGCTTTTCATGAATACAATACAACAAAAATGATGGGCTGTCACTTCCCAGACGACAATACTAAAGACGATGACTTCTGTCTTGGGTGGTGGGGTCTCTTGCTCTCTGGCTTTGAGGGAACCTACATGCCATAACGTGAGTGTTCTTTTAGTGTGGCCTGAGGCCTTTGTGGCAAAGAACTTATTGGGCCATAACCAGTGAGGACCCAATGCCTGCCATCAGCTGTGTGAGCCTGGAGCTGAGAAGTGAATCTTTCCCCAGTCAAGTTTTGAGGTAACTGCAGCCTTTGCAGACTTGTGAAAGAGACCCTGGGCCAGAGGAACCCAGCCAAGCTGCCCCAGGATTCCTGACCCACAGAAAATGTGAGATCATACACGTCTGCTGTTAGAAGCCACTGCTTTTGGGGGGCGATCTGTTACATAGGAATGGACAATGAGTAGCCCTTTTCTATTCCCCTTTGTTCTGACTCTTTGCCATTTTGTGCAAACCAAAGTGAACAAAGTATGAAGCTCAAATATTCGCATGATGATATTAATAATAATTTCAAAATTGAAAAGTTATTTATTTTTCAAATTATTTACATAGACTACTAGGTGCTGAAGTTCTCAAATGTATGAATTCCAAAAATCCATGTGTTTAAGTCCTAACCCCCTGTACCCCAGAAAGTGACCTTATTTGGAAATAATATCATTTCAGATGTAATTCGTTAAGATGACGTCTTACTGGAGTAGGGTGGGCACTAAATCCATTAACACGTGTCCTTGTAAAGAGAGGAAATTGGGACTCAGGTATGCACACAGGGAGAATACCGGGTGAAGACACACAGGGAGAAGACAGCAAAACACCGGGAAAGAGGCGTGAACAGATCTTTCCCTCACAGCCCTCAGGAGGAACCAATTCTGCTGACCCCCTTCCTCTGAAACTTCTAGCCTCCAGAAATGACAGAGAATACATTTCTGTTGTTTAAGCCGCCCAGTGTGTGGCACTTTGTTATGACAACCCCAGCAAAGGAAAACACACATGCATTTTCTTATTTGATCCTCAAAAACTCTTGCAAAAAGAAGGTCATTTGTTACATAAAATCTGATTACATCTACATCTATGATGTAAAACCACAAGGCTTTCTTAAACTTAGCTTTTGTAATTTATTTTTAAAGTACTAAGTTCTGGGAACCACGTGATTGCTTGTGTTTTCTCCCTGTAAATATCAGAGCTTGCTCTGCTTTTCAGCAATCGTTGGACTTCAGCATGACTATGTCTCAGTTGCTGGATCATGTGGCAATTTTGTTTTTCTGTGTCTTAAAAGCCAGCTCTCTGCATACGTTTACTGCAGCTGTTTATGAGCATGCAGTGATATTGCCTAATGCCACCCTGATACCGGTGTCCCATGAAGAGGCCTTGCTATTAATAAACCAAAATCTGGATCTTTTGGAGGGAGCAATCACATCAGCATCAAAGCAGGTACCGTTTCTCAAGTGTGCTGGCTTCTACGTAGAGAAAAGGGTGGGGTCTTAGGAGACAGAATCCCTGTCAGGGTCAATTACACTTTTGAATGACATATGTGTCAGGGTAGCCAAGACCTTCTTTTACAGAGTCCCCCCTGCTCCTAGTTATTAGAGCAAAGGCACTATTACATGCTTCCCTTGTAGTGAGAGCAACATTTTGAAAAGAACGGCTGGTTATTAAGTGGCGACAAAACTTTGAGGAACTTGCTGTAAATTCAACAATTTTGTTGCTCTTTTCTGCTACAGATGGAGGGTGAAGGACGGATGGGTGAGGGATCAGTTGCTATTCTTAGAGTGTTTGTGGCCTTGGTGTACTTCTGTGCTCTTAAGAGTTTGCAGGTTTTTAGGTTACTTCATAACACCAAGACGATTAAACGTAAATTGCATTGTGTATTATATACAGTGTGTATTATATACTTCATACTTCATTCTAATTACAAGACAAAAGTACATATGTTAATGCATAGTAAGTCCTTGAGTTGAATGAAGGGTTAAGTTTAAGTGTGTGGTTTGGACGAATATAGTTGAAATAAGCTATTCGTAGATCAGGTAAACAAGGGATATATAAAGTCTGATGAAAGTCATGGATATATACATATGACATATATCTATCAACATACATTCTTCTACATGCAAAGATTTAAAAAGGTTATTAAGGGGACTTCCCTGGTAGTGCAGTGGTTAAGACTCCGAGCTCCCAATGCAGGGGGCCTGGGTTTGATCCCTGGTCAGGGAACTAGATCCCACATGCATGCCGCAACTAAGAGTTCGCATGCCACAACTAAGGAGCCGGCAAGCTGCAACTAAGGAGCCTGCCTGCCGCAACTAAGACCCAGAGCAACCTAATTAATTAATTAATTAATTAGAAGGTTATTAAGAATTCTGAGGTTCTTTTTCACCTTAGTCCAACTATTTCCTTAAAGGCCACACAGCAGCTTCCAGGATGGTCTTCCTACTGAAGGCGCCCAGGTGAGCTCACGTTGTACCTCTAGGCCTGGCACCCTTCAGGTAACTGTGTCAGAGCTCCTTTCTGAGAAGCAGGAATCACATTTGCAGGGTATGAGGCAGGAAAGATTGGGCGGAGGAGAGAGTGATAAATCAATCCTGACACATTCAGGCAAAATAATTGGCCAAAGGTCAGGGAGAGGGTTTATCCAGGGAAGAGTTAGGTTTATAGTTAACAACCACAGTGAGTGGCAAGCCTGAGAATAGCCTGGAAAAATATTAACAGCTATGAAAGGATGAAAAAGTTACATAGAAATGATTACTGTGGGATTAGAAAATGAAAGTGGTTGGGCAAAGAAAATAAATTATAAAAATATAGAAAGCAAAAGAATAAGGTGGAAAAAAAACCCCGAATGTTTGTTCTTCAGCCACTCAGGTCCTCTTGCAGGCCCCGTTTTTGACTGTTTGCTTATTTGAGAAATATTTTGATTCAGCTCCATTTTTAACAGGGTGCACATATTATTGTGACTCCAGAAGATGGTATTTATGGCTTTAACTTCAGCAGGGAATCTATCTACCCATACTTGGAGGATATCCCAGACCCTCAAGTGAACTGGATCCCTTGTAATAATCCCAACAGGTAAAGAAACATATTGTGGAAAATTTAACCATGAACATGAACTTACTTTACCTGGGAAAACTTTGTAAAAGATCACTGTATAAGATTTACTATTGACTCTAAGTTTCAAGATAGTTTTATAATTTTTCATCTCCTACAGATATGTGTATTAGGAAAGTGAATATGAATTATGATATCACAAAAGTCAGTGCTGTAACGTAACATAGAAATGATCAAATTCAATGTGAATTTCCACTGGGGGAATGATCTGGAGAGGATAGCATAACTTAGGGCCACACGGTGGTTGGCTAGAGGAAGAACCATATCCAAACTCACCTCTTCTGACTCCTTGCCAGTGAACAGAAAATTGTTTCCCTATGTAGGTCTGTACTTTTAAAACTATGTGAGAAAATAGTGAAACAGAGTCACATGTCAGTTTAAGATTAAAATTTTTCCTTTCACATGAATAAGATAGCTGGATGAGGTTAATATATACGAAATTCTTAAAGCTTAAGGTGATAACCTAAGAGGTGATATAGCAGAACTGTGTAAGTGGTTTACATCAAGTCTAGAATAAGAAATATGAAGTCTGATAAAAGTAGCACTATTATTTTTAATATAAGCAAAACAATACAAACTGTGTACAAACGTTTTAGAGAATCACGTCAGTTAGCTCACTTCTTTCCAAGTGTATTATTGCTAAAATTGTAGGAGTTCTTCTTTTGGAACTGCTCTCAAAACCACACAAACAACTGTATCTGCTTATAGAGACACCTTGATTTTGACAAAGTTCAATATTATTTATCTTAATCATCTACCTTATATTTCATTACATCATAATTTTTTCTTATTTAACCATGTCTTATACCAGAGCTTCAGATTCTAAAGGGCAAGCACTGTTATGACTTCCATTTTGAATTGACTTCATTTGTTTCTGAATGACCTTTCCCTAGAGCCAAATTTCCTAAGGCCTTCTGAAAATCCCCACCAGCGTGTTCCATTTGTTCCATTTCAAGAAGTCTGGTAGGAGAGGGAGGAACCAACATGGCAGAGTAGAAGGACATGCTCTCACTCCCTCTTGTGAGAACACCAGAATCACAACTAGCTGCTGGACAATTATCGACAGGAAGACACTGGAACTCACCAAAAAAGATACCCCACATCCAAAGACAGGAGAAGCCACAATGAGATGGTAGGAGGGGCGCAATCACAGAAAAATCAAATCCCATAACTGCTGGGTGGGTGACTCACAGACTGGAGAACACTTATATCACAGAAGTCCACCCACTGGAGTGAAGGTTCTGAGCCCCACGTTAGGCTTCCCAACGTGGAGGTCCAGCAACGGGAGGAGGAATTCCTAGAGGATCAGTCTTTGAAGGCTAGTGGGATTTGATTGCAGGACTTTGACAGGACTGTGGGAAACAGAGACTCCATTCGTGGAGGGCACACACAAAGTAGTGTGAGCATCAGGACCCAGGGGAAGGAGCAGTGATCCCATAGGAGACTGAACCAGACCTACCTCCTAGTGTTGGAGGATTTCCTGCAGAGGCAGGGGGTGGCTGTGGCTCACTGTGAGGACAAGGACACTGGCAGCAGAAGTTCTCGGAAGTACTCCTTGGCGTGAGCCCTCCCAGAGTCCATCATTAGCCCCATGAAAGGGCCCAGGTAGGCTCCAGTGTTGGGTCGCCTCAGGCCAAACAACCAACAGGGAGGGAACCCAGCCCAACCCATCAACAGTCAAGAGGATTAAAGTTTTACTGAGCTCTGCCCCCCAAAGCAACAGTCAGCTCTACCCACCACCAGTCCCTCCCATCAGGAAACTTGCACGAGCCTCTTAGATAGCCTCACCCACCAGAGGGAAGACAGCAGAAGCAAGAACTACAATCCTGCAGCCTGTGGAACAAAAACCACATTCACAGAAAGATAGACAAAATGAAAAGGCAGAGGGCTATGTACCGGATGAAGGAACAAGATAAAACACCAGAAAAAAACTAAATGAAGTGGAGATACGCAACCTTCCAGAAAAAGAATTCAGAATAATGATAGTGAAGATGATCCAGGACCGAGGAAAAAGAATGGAGGCAAAGATCGAGAAGATGTAAGAAATGTTTAACAAAGACCTAGAAGAATTAAAGAACAAACAAACAGAGATGAACAATACATTAACTGAAATGAAAACTACACTAGAAGGAATCAATAGCAGAATAACTGAGGCAGAAGAATGGATAAGTGACCTGGAAGACAGGATGGTGGAATTCACTGCTGAGGAACAGAATAAAGAAAAAAGAATGGAAAGAAATGAAGACAGCCTAAGAGATCTCTGGGACAACATTAAATGCAACAACATTCGCATTATAGGGGTCCCAGAAGGAGAAGAGAGAGAGAAAGGACCAGAGAAAATATTTGAAGAGATTATAGTCGAAAACTTCCCTAACATGGGAAAGGAAATAGCCACCCAAGTCCAGGAAGCACAGTGAGTCCCATACAGTATAAACCCAAGGAGAAACATGCCGAGACACATAGTAATCAAACTGGCAAAAATTAAAGACAAAGAAATATTATTGAAAGCAGCAAGGGAAAAACAACAAATAATATACAAGGGAACTCCCATAAGGTTAACTGCTGATTTCTCAGGAGAAACTCTACAAGCCAGAAGGGAGCAGCATGATATACTTAAAGTGATGAAAGGGAAGAACCTACAACCAAGATTACTCTACCCAGCAAGGATCTCATTCAGATTCGATGGAGAAATCAAAAGTTTTACAGACAAGCAAACGCTAAGAGAATTCAGCACCACCAAACCAGCTCTACAACAAATGCTAAAGGAACTTCTCTAAGTGGGGAAAAGGACCTACAAAAACAAACCCAAAACAATTAAGAAAATGGTCATAGGAACATACATATCGATAATTACCTTAAACGTGAATGGATTAAATGCTCCAATCAAAAGACACAGGCTTGCTGAATGGATACAAAAACAAGACCCATATATATGCTGTCTACAAGAGACCCAGTTCAGACCTAGGGACACATACAGACTAAAAGTGAAGGGATGGAAAAAGATATTCCATGCAAATGGAAATCAAAAGAAAGCTGGAGTAACAATACTCATATCAGATAAAATAGACTTTAAAATCAAGAATGTTACAAGAGACAAGGAAGGACACTACATAATGATCAAGGGATCAATCCAAGAAGAAGATATAACAATTATAAATATATATACACCCAACATAGGAGCACCTCAATACATAAGGCAACTGCTAACAGCTATAAAAGAGGAAATCGACAGTAACACAATAATAGTGGGGGACTTTAACACTTCACTTACACCAATGGACAGATCATCCAAAATGAAAATAAATAAGGAAACAGAAGCTTTAAATGACACAATAGACCAGATAGATTTAATTGATATATATAGGACATTCCATCCAAAAACAGCAGATTACACGTTCTTCTCAAGTGCGCACGGAACATTCTCCAGGATAGATCACATCTTGGGTCACAAATCAAGCCTCAGTAAATTTAAGAAAATTGAAATCATACCAAGCATCTTTTCTGACCACAATGCTATGAGATTAGAAATGAATTACAGGGAAAAAAACGTAAAAAAGACAAACACATGGAGGCTAAACAATACATTACTAAATAACCAAAAGATCACTGAAGAAATCAAAGAGGAAATAAAAAAATACCTAGAGACAAATGACAATGAAAACACGACGACCCAAAACCTATGGGATGCAGCAAAAGCGGTTCTAAGAGGGAAGTTTATAGCTATACAAGCCTACCTAAAGAAACAAGAAAAATCTCAAGTAAACAATCTAACCTTACACCTAAAGAAACTAGAGAAAGAAGAGCAAACAAAACCCAAAGTTAGCAGAAGGAAAGAAATCATAAAGATCAGAGCAGAAATAAATGAGATAGAAACAAAGAAAACAATAGCAAAGATCAATAAAACTAAAAGTTGGTTCTTTTAGAAGATAAACAAAATTGATAAGCCATTAGCCAGACTCATCAAGAAAAAGAGGGAGAGGACTCAAATCAATAAAATCAGAAATGAAAAAGGAGAAGTTACAACAGACACTGCAGAAATACAAAACATCCTAAGAGACTACTATAAGCAACTTTATGCCAATAAAATGGACAACGTGGAAGAAATGGACAAATTCTTAGAAAGGTATAACCTTCCAAGACTGAATCAGGAAGAAACAGAAAATATGAACAGACCAATCACAAGTAATGAAATTGAAACTGTGATTAAAAATCTTCCAACAAACAAAAGTCCAGGACCAGATGGCTTCACAGGTGAATTCTATCAAACATTTAGAGAAGAGCTAACACCCATCCTTCTCAAACTCTTCCAAAAAATTGCAGAGGAAGGAACACTCCCAAACTCATTCTATGAGGCCACCATCACCCTGATACCAAAACCAGACAAAGACACTACAAAAAAAGAAAATTACAGACCAATATCACTGATGAATATAGATGCAAAAATCCTCAACAAAATACTAGCAAACAGAATCCAACAACACATTAAAAGGATCATACACCACGATCAAGTGGGATTTATCCCAGGGATGCAAGGATTCTTCAATATACGCAAATCAATCAATGTGATACACCATATTAACAAATTGAAGAATAAAAACCATATGATCATCTCAATAGATGCAGAAAAAGCTTTTGACAAAATTCAACACCCATTTATGATAAAAACTCTCCAGAAAGTGGGCATAGAGGGAACCTACCTCAACATAATAAAGGCCATATATGACAAACCCACAGCAAACATCATTCTCAATGGTGAAAAACTGAAAGCATTTCCTCTAAGATCAGGAACGAGACAAGGTTGCCCACTCTCACCACTATTATTCAACATAGTTCTGGAAGTCCTAGCCACGGCAATCAGAGAAGAAAAAGAAATAAAAGGAATACAAATTGGAAAAGAGGAAGTAAAACTGTCACTGTTTGCGGATGACATGATACTATACATAGAGAATCCTAAAACTGCCACCAGAAAACTGCTAGAGCTAATTAATGAATATGGTAAAGTTGCAGGATACAAAATTAATGCACAGAAATCTCTTGCATTCCTATACACTAATGATGAAAAATCTGAAAGAGAAATTATGGAAACACTCCCATTTACCATTGCAACAAAAAGAATAAAACACCTAGGAATAAACCTACCTAGGGAGACAAAAGACCTGTATGCAGAAAACTATAAGACACTGATGAAAGAAATTAAAGATGGTACCAACAGATGGAGAGATATACCATGTTCTTGGATTGGAAGAATCAATATTGTGAAAATGACTATACTACCAAAAACAATCTACAGATTCAATGCAATCCCTATCAAATTACCAATGACATTTTTTACAGAACTAGAACAAAAAATCTTAAAATTTGTATGGAGACACAAAAGACCCCGAATAGCCAAAGCAGTCTTGAGGGAAAGCAACGGAGCTGGAGGAATCAGACTCCCTGACTTCAGACTATACTACAAAGCTACAGTAATCAAGACAATATGGTACTGAAACAAAAACAGAAACATAGGGCTTCCCTGGTGGCACAGTGGTTGAGAATCTGCCTGCCAATGCAGGGGACACGGGTTCAAACCCTGGTCTGGGAAGATCCCACCTGCCGTGGAGTGGCTGGGCCAGTGAGCCACAATTACTGAGCCTGCGCGTCTGGAGCTTGTGCTCCGCAACAAGAGAGGCCAAGACAGTGAGAGGCCTGTGCACCGCAATGAAGAGTGGCCCCCGACTGCCGCAACTAGAGAAAGCCCTCCCACAGAAACGAAGACCCAACACAGCCTAAATAAATAAATAAATAAATAGTGTTCCCTTTTAAAAAAAAAAAAACAGAAACATAGATCAATGGAACAAGATAGAAAGCCCAGAGATAAACCCACACACCTATGGTCAACTAATCTATGACAAAGGAGGCAAGGATATACAATGGAGAAAAGACAGTCTCTTCAATAAGTGGTGCTGGGAAAACTGGACAGCTACATGTAAAAGAATGAAATTAGAACACTCCCTAACACCATACACAAAAATAAACTCAAAATGGATTCGAGACCTAAATGTAAGACCGGACACTGTAAAACTCTTAGAGGAAAACATAGGAAGAACACTCTTTGACATAAATCACAGCAAGATCTTTTTTGAGCCACCTCCTAGAGTAATGGAAATAAAAACAAAAATAAACAAATGGGACCTAATGAAACTTAGAATCTTTTGCACAGCAAAGGAAACCATAAACAAGACCAAAAGACAACCCTCAGAATGGGAGAAAATATTTGCAAACGAATCAACGGACAAAGGATTAATCTCCAAAATATATAAACAGCTCGTGCAGCTCAATATTAAAAAAACAAACAACCCAATCAAAAAATGGGCAGAAGACCTAAATAGACATTTCTCCAAAGAAGACATACAGATGGCCAAGAAGCACATGAAAAGCTGCTCAACATCACTAATTATTAGAGAAATGCAAATCAAAACTGCAATGAGATATCACCTCACACCAGTTAGAATGGGCATCATCAGAAAATCTACAAACAACAAATGCTGGAGAGGGTGTGGAGAAAAGGGAACCCTCTTGCACCGTTGGTAGGAATATAAATTGATACAGCCACCCTGGAGAACAGTATGGAGATCCCTTAAAAAAGTAAAAATAGAACTACCATAAGAACGAGCAATCCCACTACTGGGCATACACCCTGAGAAAACCATAATTCAAAAAGTGTCATGTACCGCAACGTTCATTGCAGCTCTATTTCCAATAGCCAGGACATGGAAGCAACCTAAGTGTCCATCGACCGATGAATGGATAAAGAAGATGTGGCACATATATACAATGGAATATTACTCAGCCATAAAAAGGAACGAAATTGGGTCATTTGTTGAGACATGTAAGGCACGTGTAAGTGTAAGTGTAAGACGTGTAAGTGCCCATTCTACCACTTCAGGTGATTTGAAAAGACATGGGATAAATATGCTTCAAGTGGTCCAGTGTATTGTATTTATATCTGCATTTCAGATATGACTTGAAGCACACAAGGGGGGAAAACTATCAAATGGTCATTTTTTATATAATTGCACTGAGATAATAATTTTTTAACATGCAGTTTCCTATCCTTGTTGGTCTTTTTCAATGATATGTTTTGTGGATGATTGCTATGGTTTTGCTTATATTGCCAGCAGATGACACCAAATTTTCTTATAGTAAGTTCTCAGACCTAATGTACAGCATGGTGACTATAGTTAACAATACTGTATTGTATATTTGAAAGTTGCTTTGGGAGTAGATTTTAAATGTTCTCACCATAACAACAATAAAATTGTAATTCTGTGAGGTGAAGGATAATCACATTGTGGTAAGCACTTCTCAATATATACATGTATCAAATCATCACATTTTACATCTTAAACTTATACAGTGTTATATACCACTTCTATCTCAATGCAACTGGGGAAAAAACACAATAACTCCCGACTTCCCCCTCCCCTCAGCCCTTGGCAACCATCATTCGACTTTCTTTCTCTATGATTAACCACTCTAGCTACTTCATATAAGTGGAATTGTACCTTATTTATCTTTTTGTGATTGGCTTATTTCAGTTAGCATAATGCTCTTAAGGTTCATCTACAATGTAGCATGTTCAGAACTTCCTTTCCTTTTAAGTATGAATAATACTCTATTTTATGTATACAGTACAACATTTTGCTTGTCCATTTATCCATCGATGGATATTTGGGTTTCTTCTACCTTTTAACTATTGTGAATAATGCTGCTATAAATGTGGGTGTACAAACATGTCTTTGAGACCCTGCTTTCAATTTTTTGGATATATACACAAACGTGTAATTGCTGGATCATATGGTAGTTCTATTTTTAATTTTTTGAGGAATTGCTAGACTGGTTTCCACAGTGGCTGCACCATTTACATTCTCATCAACAGTGCTCAAGTGTTCCAGTTTCTTCAAATCCTCACCAGCAGTTGTTCTTCTACTTTTTTTTAATAGCTGCTATCTTAATGGGTTTGAGGTATCTTGTCATGGTTTTGATTAGCATTTCCCTATAATCAATGAAGTTGAGCATATTTTCATGTGCTTATTGGCCATTTGTGTATCTTCTTTGGAGAAAATTTTGTTCAAGACTTTTGCCTATTTATTTATTTAATTTTTTTGGCTGCGTTGGGTCTTAGTTGTGGTAACCAGGGATTGATCTTGCATCCCCTGCATTGAAAGGCAGATTCTTTACCACTGGACCACCAGAGAATTCCCTTTGTTTTTTTTTTTTAATTAATTAATTAATTAATTAATTAATTTTATTTTTTTGGCTTTGTCTTTTGCCCATTTTTGAATCAGGTTTTTGTAGCTGTCGTTGATTTTTAAGAGTTCCCTTTGTATTCTGGACATTAATATTAACATACAATGTCCTTTGTTTCTCATAACCTTTTTTGATTTAAAGTCTATCTGGTCTAATATTAACATAGAATATCTTAATTTCTCCCTCACTTTTGAAGGACGGTTTTGCCAGAGACAGGGTTTTTATTTGACAGTATTTTTCTTTCAACACTTTAAATATATCAGCCCATTGTTTCCTGGCCTCCAAATTGTCTGATTAAAAACTGCTGATAATCTTATTGGAGATCCTTTGTATATTATAAATCATTTCTCTCTTGCTGCTTTCAAAATTATGATTTTGTCTTTGTCTTTTGAAAGTTTGATTATGTGTCTTAATATGGGTCTCTTTGAGTTCATCCTTTTTAGAGATCATTGCCTGTCTGAGTCTGTCTTTGAATCTCTTTTGTAAATTTTCTGTTTCAGTTACTGTAATTTTCAGCCCCAGAATTTGGTTGGGGGGGGTGGGGTTTCTACCTCTTTATTGATATTTCCATTTTGTTCATACATCATTACCTTGACTTTCTCCATGTCTTTCTTTAGTTCTTTGAACATCTTTAAGACAGTTGTCTTAAAGTCTTTGTCCAGTAGGTATGCCATATGGTCTTTCTCCAGGATAGTTTTTATTGGTTTATTTTTTTCCCATTGAATGGGTCATATTTTCTTGTTTGTTTGTATTCCTTATGATTTTTTATTGATAAGTGGGCATCTGAATCTTATAATGTGATAACTCTGGAAATCAAATTCTCCCCCTTCTCCAGGGTTTTATGTCTTTTGTTTGTTTGTTTTGATTGTTGTAGGCTGTCTCCATGCTGGGAGTAAGCTTAAAGTCTTCTCAGGTCTTTTCTTAGTCTATGACTTTCCCCGGGCATATGCAGTGATCTTCTAAATTCTGTATAGTTGTTGCTTTTCCATGTCCTAGTCCTTTAATGTCTGGCTCCAAAAAGGGGTAAAAAAGAAGGTACTGGTGCTTTAAATCCCCTAGAAGTCATTTCAGCCAGTGGGGGAAGTACTTGCAACAGTATATGTAATAATGGCCTGTCTCTGTGTGTACCTCCATGAACAGAGCAGTTATCAGTGATCAGAACCAGACCCCTGATATTTGGAAGACAGGGTCCTTAGGGCCCACCTTGCTCCTACAAACTTGGAGCAAGTTGCTCCAAGAACACCTGCATGGCTGCCTGCAGTGGGGTGGATTTTGGAGGCTGGGGCATGGATAGCCCCTGCTGAGCTAAGAGCTTAAATTGACTCAACCTGACTGCAATTTACCTTCCAAGCATTTCCCTCGAAGTTTCATGTCTTTGAATAGACTCCAGATTTCCAAAATAATTATGTCAGCTAGATTCTTGTAGGGCAAGTTTTATCTACGTAGAGAGGTGGATTCCTGGCGCTTCCTACTCTGCCATCTTTCCACAATCATCCTACTTCCAAAATGTTGTTCTTTCATTCAAAATATTTTTTAATACCTTTTTTCTTTCAAGCATGTGTTCGGTGAACAGGAGATGTGTGTCTTTGCCCCCAGATATCTATAAGATGTGACATACAAGATGAGCACATAAATGAATATATGATTATAGATGATGATAAATGCCATAAGAATATACATGGCCTGGAGTCTTATCCTAGAATAGTTTCCTAGAACCAAATTCCCACAAGCATGGACTTCCTCTGAAGTCTCTTCTTGTTTTAATCCTTCCCTTCTATCTATGCTATTTAGAATTTATTTTTGTGTATATCACATAAGTTCAGGCAATTATCATTCTGAATTTAATTAAACGCTAAGTTTGATTTTTTTTCCTCTTCCAATGAACACATACCAGATTTGGCCGCACCCCAGTGCAAGAAAGGCTCAGCTGTCTGGCCAAGGACAACTCCATCTACATCGTGGCAAATATTGGGGACAAGAAGCCATGCAATACCAGTGACCCTCACTGTCCCCCTGATGGTCGTTACCAATACAACACTGATGTGGTGTTTGATTCTGAGGGGAAACTGGTGGCCCGCTACCATAAGGTAGAATTCATCTGCAAATAATTCAACTACTGAATTGCTTACCAAAATAAAGTGGACAAGAAGGGAAAAAAATCACCATTGTTGATAATAACAAGCTTACTTTAAAAGCAGAGGAGAGACAAAGCATAGAAAGTAATGATTATTTGTGGTAAGGTCCTAGAAAAGGGAGGTTTCCTGTACATTTAGGAACACAGGAACGTGTCATTAGGAGTATGTGATAATCAGTAGAAGCTACCTGTTTTGAAATAAAATGTTGCCTTTTGGACTTTGTCCTTTTAATGACATGCCCTGGCAAAGGGTCAAGGCTAGAATGAAAAACTCCTTACCAGATAGACTTGGTTTTAAAGAGAAAGGAGGAAAGAAAGTTCTTTGTCCACAGAAAATTGTTATGTGTTCTTGGCAAATAGAAGTTATCTGTTTCACTCCTATGTCTCTAATAATTGAGAAGGTCTTAATAGATAAGGATTCCCTTCTACAGATCTATCAAATGTGGAAATTAAACCAAAGGCATAGTAATCCTATCAGCATAGTGATCTTTGATTTTCTAATGCTCTTTCCCTGCAGAGACAGTGGTGGTAGATGAGATTGGCACTGTTTAATAGATGTGAGCTTGCACTTTTTTAGATGCAGTGATATCTGGGCCAACTTCTTAAAAGAGATTTCCCCCGACCATCATCTTCTGTTTATTGCAGCAAAATCTTTTCTTGGGTGAAGATGAGTTCAATGCTCCCAAGGAACCTGAGGTCGTGACTTTCAACACCACCTTTGGAAAATTTGGCATTTTCACGTGCTTTGATATTCTCTTCCATGATCCTGCTGTGACTCTGGTGAAAGATTTCCACGTGGACACCATACTCTTCCCGACAGCTTGGATGAATGTTTTGCCACATTTGTCAGCTATTGAATTCCACTCAGCTTGGGCTATGGGTATGGGAGTCAACTTCCTTGCATCCAATCTACATTACCCCTCAAAGAAAATGACAGGTAACATGTCATCTTTAAGATTTTGATGTAATCAAAAAAGGAAAAAAAAATCATGTTCTTTCTAGGTAACATGTACTCCTTAATACAATGTTTTCCAACTCTTAATGGTTGCACATCTAGCTGGTGACACGCTGTAGAATCAATCTCAACCTAAATTGTTTCATAAATTGATTTATCCAACTTGAATGTATACTTTTTTTGTTTTTTTCAAAATTCACTACTTCTTACGTGAAACTCTCTCTTCTTGGCTTCTTGGTGACATACTCTAATGGATTTCATCTCACCTCTCTGTCCTTATCAACATATTTTACTGAAATTAATGAAATATATAACTTAGAGAAAGTAAAATGTTAATATGAGTTTAGAATAACAATAACAACTATGCAACCTCTTTTTGCTTTACTGTTTTAAATGTCATTTCCAATTTCCAGGAAGTGGCATCTACGCACCTGATTCTCCAAGAGCATTTCATTATGATATGAAGACAGAGGAGGGAAAACTCCTCCTCTCACAACTGGCCTCCCACCCACACCCCACAGCAGTAGTGAATTGGACTTCCTATGCCAGTGGTATAGAAGCCCCCTCAATGGGAAACCAGGAATTTAAGGGCACCATCTTTTTTGACGAGTTCACCTTCTTGGAACTCAAAGGAGTCGCAGGAAATTACACAGTTTGTCAGAAAGATCTCTGCTGTCATCTAAGTTACAGGATGTCTGAGAAGAGATCAGATGAAGTTTATGTACTAGGGGCATTTGATGGACTACATACTGTGGAAGGGAGCTATTATTTACAGGTAATGATTGTTTTGGTGGCAGGGGAATTACTGGATAAAACACAGGACACCCAGTTAAATTTGAATTTCAGATAAACAATGAATTACTTTTATTATAAGTATGTCCCACTTTGGGGGACATGTGTATACTGAAAATTGGTTGTTTATTTGAAATTCCAATTTATTGGGTATCCTGAATTTTTACTTGCTAAAACTTGCAATCTTAGATGTCAGCCCAATTTTAAACTGGTTGGGAAAAGGCAGAACATTTACTTGCAGTCCCAGTGTTTAAAATGATATATTAATCAAATTACAGATAATTTTAATGAATAATTAACCTCTAATATTTCCTGCCTGAACTTATTAAGGCATTTCCCATTTACGGTCACTAATGCCTATCTTGTTTTATAAGAAGCTTCAGACTGAGTATGTCCCGGAGACATATAGAGCTGACCTCTGTGATGTACGGTAGAATAGCTGCAAAGATTCAGACGTCTCACAGCCCTCAACATAAAGGGGGAGCTATTATAGCCAGTTGAGATGGAACCCTCAAGAACAAGCTGCTTCCATGTTTCTCTCATTCTGCTCTTCTTTTCCTTGATGTGGCCCCCATCCTATCTCACCCAGATTATTGCAGCATCCTCCTAAGAGGGCTTTCCATTGATAGTTTCAGTTCCATCCAGTGCATTCTGTACACTGTAATTACAAAAATCATGCAACACCATTTCTGATTATTTCCCACACTTGCTTAAAATTCCTCACTGTTTTCTAATTGGCAAATCAAATTCCTTAACATAAAGGACTCAGGAAGTCTTAACATGTGCTTTTTGCTACTCTCTGTCCTCATCTCTCATTTCTACCCCCATGTACACTGGGCTTCTATCATATTGAGACATTTCCCATCTACAGTGTGTCAGCATCTGTAGAACCTCTGGATGTTTGAACAGGTTTTTTTTTGTTTTTTGTTTTAATCTTTGATGGTCCCCAACTACTCAACACTCATAGTGCTTTGCAGGTGTTATCTTCACCAAGGTGTCTTCTCTGACACTCCCACTCCCCAGCTGGGCTAGGTAACTCCTTTATATACTCCCAAATATCCTATGTTTAACTTTTTCAAAGACATATCATGTCAAATTATGTACATACTTGTTTGAGACTGAAAGGCTTTTGAGTGCTGGAACCTATGCCCACTGTGTAGCATTTTGTTTGCTGTATGATAAGCACCTCTACCAAAGCTTGTTCATTTTGGCAAACATTTATCGAGTGCCAAATACATATCAGGCATATATTTGGTGCTAATGTGATGAAGATGAATAAGTATGGACCCTCCTCTTGAGGAATTTAATAGGGGAGAAAGACAGATGAACAAAATTTCAGTACAGGTTGGCATGTGATAGAACAAAGGCATATTTTGCTGTAGAAATACTAAGGAGCTGCACTTAGCCTAATTTGGGGATCCAGGGAAGTTTCTGAAGACATGCTGCTTGAACTTATGCTATTTTATCCAGGTGAAAAAAAGTGGGAGGGAATTCTAGGTGGAGTTAAGAGCCTGAGCAAGGGGGTGGATATGTCAAAAAGCAGGGTATGCAGGGACAAGCAAGCAGCTGACTGTCACTAAAATGTAGCATAAGAAGCAAGGATGGGTGGAAGATGAGCGTAGAGGCAGGATCACATCCTGCAGGATCTTACCTCTCATTCCTAAGCTGTGGACTTCATTCCATCAGTGATGGGTTTCTGTTGGAAGGTGTTCAGCAGGGGAATGATGTGATCACATCTGTTTTTGAGTAGATTGTTTTGGTTGCACTACGGATCATGGAACATAGGACAAAATGACTAGTTAGATTATTAAAATAGTCCTATTAGGACCTGAACCAAGATTATGTTTGTAGGAATAAAAGCAGGGTATGGAGTCAAGAAATATTTAGAAAACTAAACTTAGTAGCTAATTTTTTTATTTTATTTTATTTTTTTGGCTGTGTTGGGTCTTCGTTTCTGTGCGAGGGCTTTCTCTAGCTGTGGCAAGCGGGGACCACTCTTCATCGCGGTGCGCGGGCCTTTCACTGCCGCGGCCTCTCTTGTTGCGGGGCACAGGCTCCAGACGCGCAGGCTCAGTAGTTGTGGCTCACGGGCCTAGTTGCTCCGCGGCATGTGGGATCTTCCCAGACCAGGGCTCGAACCCGTGTCCCCTGCCTTGGCAGGCAGATTCTCAACCACTGGGCCACCAGGGAAGCCCCATTAGTAGCTAATTTGACATGGAACAGGAAAGCAGAATGAAGGGTCTAGAATGTACCAGGTTTCTGGCAAGAGTGGCTGGATGAAATGTGATGCTTTGACAGATCAGGATTCAAGAGGAGGAGCAAATTGGATGGGAGTGGGGAAGACGTTCAATTCAGCTTTGGATGTGCTGGTTTTTAATTACTTTGGGGACATTCAGTTGGAGCCATCCAGTAGGCTGTTGAATATATGGGTCTGATACTTTAGGGAGATACGAGATTTAGAAATATTGTTTTGAGAACCAGCAGGAAAAAGGTGGTGGTAAACCCACAAGAGTGAATTGCAAAAGCAGACTAAAACAGTGAAGAACAGTGAGCTAAAAGTGGAAGCTTTTGAAACTCCTGTGTTTGGGCAGGAAATAAACAGAAGAATAGGAACATGCAAATATGTTTGAGAAATAAAGGAGAACTTAAAGAGAACTCTCATGGAAGGAAAGGAAGCAGAGACTCTCAGAAGGAGGAAATTGTGAAGTGTATTTGTGCAATACGTTTACCATTATTGAATGAATGAGTATAATTTTGGTGAAATCTCCTGGGCTCATAATGATAGAGTGAAAGACAGATTACAGTGGGTTGAAAAGTCAAAGGGAAGTGAGATATTGAAAGAGCGAGTGAATATTTCTTCTGCAAAAATCTTGTCTGATACAGGAAGAAAGGAAACAAGGTAGAAGCTAGACAGAGAGGCCCATGCTTTTTTTGTTTTTTGTTCTCCCAATAGATGAGAGAAGCATGATTATCTTTATAGGCCTAAGGGAAAGAGCAACAAGAAAGGAAAGGATGAAAATATCAGCGGAATCAATATTCCTTACCAGTGCTCTGAGGTGCTAGAAGAAAGGGGAAAAAAATGGTATAAAAAACACAGGTAGAAAATGTCCAATGATTGGAAATTAGTTTAAAAAATTATGTTGTAGAAGAATATTTATTGCCATATAAATATTATCATATATTATGCAGCATACTGACATATATTGCATTATATACGTGGTGTATATATATGGTATTATATTGCCATATTTTTAAAATTAAAAAATTGTGATTTTTTTTATTATTTTGTGATCTATTTTTAAGTTTAAAAAGCTGGTTGTAAGACAAGATAGCAATCTCTCAGCTCTTCCTCTCTCTTTTCCATCCTTCCCTCTCAGTCTTGTCTGCTTCTCTGCCTGCCCCAAAGTCTTGGCTCCACTTGAGGGGATCGGCGGTAGGTCTCTTCTTGGTGTTGGGAGGTTGGTTAGTGCTGTCAAGTGAAACGAAGTCCTCTGTTATTATTGCTGGCCAGTGATCCCCTAGCTAAGCCACTGGTGCCAGACAGGTTTTCGAATTTAAAATTCTAAATTTAGAAGCTTTCTTCATGGATCTGGTGACTTCGTAGGGTTACCGAAACTGACTAAAAGTTCTGAGCATGTGGGTGATACTTGCCAGTTTTAAGCTTCACCGAGGGACGGTCTAGCTGGGCTTTTGATTAGGGGAATCCCTGAGGCAAGTGTCTTTAGAGACTTTCCTTTGGGATGATTAGGTTTTCCAGGTTTCAAAATTCTTCTATTTCCCTTCCTGAATCATTTAACAAATAAAAACACAGGATGCCCAGGTAAATTCAAAGTTCAGATAAATAGCAAATTAAAAAAAAAATAAGTATGTCCATGCAATAGTTGGGACATATTTATACTAAAAACTGGTTTTAGTTTTTTTAGTTTATCTGAACTTCAGATTTAACGGGGACGCCTGTCCTGTAATTTATCTGGCAACCCTATCCCTGAAGGGTAAATGCCTTTTTGACAGCATTTAGAGAGTCAAGTGAGGGAAATGACCTTGCAGGGTGGAGGGAGATGGTTTTACCATTCAGTTTGATTCATTCAAGGAATCCCCTTCAAATATGTCTTTCAAAACCTCCATCTAAGCGTCGTCTGCTTTACCCTCTCTGGAAATAAATATTCCATATTTTACTGGAACAGGGAAAGGGTAGTTGCCCATCCATGGGTGGGGACTCAGTATTTGAGGCATTCTTAACAACTTCCCACAAATTTTCCTTTCTTCAAGCACCCCAATTTACTCCCAGCTCCTGAGGTACCTAGTGCTTCCAGGGATGGAAACTTTTGAGTATTCTGCAGGGTAGATAGGTTGATTCTTAGCTTTCCCCACAGCTAGTTCAGAACTTGGTTTTCTTAGGTCTGTTAAATCAGTTACCATTTTTTACATTGAAATTTAGTTGATTTATAATATAGTGTTAGTTTCAGGTGTACGATGTAGTGATTCAGTATTTTTGCAGATTATATTCCATTATAGGTTGTTACAAGATAATAGGTATAATTCCCTGTGCTCTACAGTATACCTTTGTTGCTTATCTATTTTATGTATAGTAATGTGTATCTGTTAATCCCATACCCTTAATTTGTCCCTCGCACCTTCCTTCTTCCCTTTGGTAACCACAAGTTTGTTTTCTATATCTATGAGTCTGTTTCTTTTTTTTTTTATACACATTCATTTGTATCATTTTTTAGATTCCACATTCTCTGTCTGACTTATTTCACTAAATATAGTATTTTCTAGGTCCATCCACATTGCTGCAAATGGTAGTATTTCATTCTTTTTTATGGCTTAGTAATATTCCATTGTATATATGTACCTCATCTTCTTAATCCAATAGTCTGTTGACGGACACTTGGGTTGCTTCCTCAGTTACCATTTTTGCATCAACACCCCAACTTCTAAACTTGTGCCATAATCTATCCTCCTGTTCTCCTAACCTTGTGGGTTTAGATCTTCCAAAAATAATAATAATAATAATAATAAAGTTGTTTTTAGTAGGATTGCAAGGGAACAAAATTGAAGCATGTGTTCATTCTACCTTTATCTGAAAGTTATTTGTATCCCATCTTGACACACTTGCCCTAAAACGCTTGCTCTCCAACTTCAAAAGTGGAAGCAGGGAGACCAGTTAGGGGCTATTGGTTTAGTCAGGCAAGAAATAAAGGTGGCTTGGAGTAAAGCTTTGAAGACGCAGTACAGATGGAGTTAAATGAAGATGGATCTTCCTTTTGGGGACTTTGCATCTGCAAGGTGAGGTGATTCATACACTTAAATTTACATGCAAATAGCTATGTAGTGTAGTGTAGTATAGTATAACTACGTAGGATAACGAGAGCTGTTATCATTATCCTGCTCAGGTATAAAATATGTGACTTTTCCAGATCACAAGAGTTGTCTCTAGATCAACTCTAGGACTCAATACAAATTTAAAGTTCCTTCATTGTTAGAAATAGGCACTAAGGTAGAAATTAAACTAGTGTCTAAACTTTTTAAAAATAATCAAACACTTTTGATTATTAAAAGCATGGCTAACTTGAAAACAATTAGGGTATAATTGTTCATGACTGTAGACCAAGGATCTGATTATTTCTTTACGTGGTTTAATCTGTTTACAGTGAACTGCAGAAAGCACTAGGGTCTGAAGTCCTTTATTTTTATCACTAGTTGCAATAGTATTCAACAACAAACCAGATTAATCTAATGAGGAAGTAATACTATAAAAAACATTATAAACAAAGGGGCATAGGCACTTTTTTCTAGGTCAAGAGAATGTTCCAACTGGCTTTCCTAAGACTTATTGTTTTGTTTTTACGTTCCTAGATTTGTACTCTGTTGAAGTGTAAAACAACGGACTTACACACTTGTGGTGATTCAGTTGAAACTGCTTCCACCAGGTTTGAAATGTTCTCCCTCAGTGGCACTTTTGAAACCCAGTATGTCTTCCCTGAGGTGCTGCTGAGTGAAATTCAGCTTGCACCTGGAGAATTTCAGGTACGATTTTTTGCTTAATATTGCCAACTCATTTTATGTAAGAGGAAGCATCTTTTGAGTAGAAGAGCTGCCCAAGTACTTACAGATATCATGAAAATCTTCATTTGGAAAGGGTAAAATTGTCCTTAGGGCTCACCAAGGACACTGAGGACATGGGATCTCTTGTCTAAAATTCCCTTAGAGAAAAATGAGCGTGTCCTTGAGAATAAAGAAATATATCTTATTGTGGGGACTTCAGGGAGTGGGCTGGGGTGTTTAAGGTCTGTCAGGTAGAAAGAAGACTCAAGAAGAGTTTCAGGACCAGTCCCACCAGAGGAAGCCTCTTTGTATCACTGGGGAGGGATGGCCTAGGGCACCGTGTGACCATCAGAGAAAAGGGAAGAAGGAAAAGCTGAGAGAGAATTAGACAGTCGCTGAATTGGCAAGAAAGCAAAACCTTTTTTTTTTGTTAATATGGAAGAAATAATTTATTACTGCGCAAGTGCTCTGTCCAGCCACATTCTCCTACTGACTTTTCCTGCAGGTTCCACTCTCACTCCCCTTTCCTCGTCCAAACAGTTGCTATGGGGAGTTGGGGACAATGGGCAGGTAGGAAGGCTGTGGTGAGTGAGTGTCAGGGATGATAGAGGCTCAGCCCAAAACCCCCTTAGTCAAGCCCGCCTGACCCTTTGGAGGAGTCTTTTTCTTGTCGGAGAGAACAAGATTTCTCTCTTATTTATTCTCATATCCATTGTTTTATGTTTATTAACTCATCAGATGCTCACTCAGAGTAAATTATAAGATATAGATTATGGGCATTTCAATAATAAATGAATCAGTGCCAATTCCATAGCTCCAATTTTTCTTATACTCTGTACCATTTCACATATTTCAGATGGAATAGAATCTGGCCATTATTTTTACTGTTCTTCATCCAGTTGTACTGAATTTTAAGAGTATGTTGTGGGGTTGTATAACTGAAAGTTATTCTCAGTCAACTTCCCTGTGTTTTAAATAGGTGTCAAGTGACGGACGCTTGTGCAGCCAGAAGCCACTATCTGGACCTATCTTGACAGTAACTCTGTTTGGAAGGTTATATGAGAAGGATAGTTCACCAAATGCTTTCTCAGACCCCATGGCACAGGTACTGAGAGTAATGCTCATAGTTGTAATACCTATTGTGTACTCATTAGGTTGGTAGAATATTTACATTTTCTCTCTTTTACTTCAGATCATTTAAGTGGATGTGAAAAGAAGAATGGGTCTGGGATGTTGATAATAGTGGCCATGGTCTATCATATCAGTGAATTACTAATACACTTTTCCTTCTGTTTAGACAAATACACACACGCACACACACACACACACACACACACACACACACACACACACACATGACAATATAAACCAGATAAATAGTGAAAGAATTTTGAAAGGTAAAATCTGTAAAATGAGAACAACAATTATACCCACCTGTTAGGTTTCTTTGGTGAGAATTAAATAAGTTACTGCAGTTAAAGTGCTTAGACAAATTCCCAGCTCATGGAAAGCACTCTATATATGTTAGCTATTTCAATGATATAGGACTATCACAGAAAAACCAACAGTGATGTATTTATTGCTAAAATTATATCACCTCTGATTGTACAAAGTGCATATATTTTCCAACAGTTCAGCCACTCTGCATATTTCAGTTAGAAAATCAATGAACTCAACATCAGCCAGTTGGATGTGGCTTGATATCTAGCACTAAGGTATCCCAGAAGGCAGCTGGGCTTACATCTAGGAATCTGCTCAAGAGCCTTAATGTTTTTTATGTGCTTTTCAGTGGTGATTTCCTGCCTATTTAGTGCTTTGCCTATCTTGTCAACCTGTAAGCAAGCTAATAGGGTGGCTCAAAAATAGACATTTATCAAACGTGGCCTGTTATTCTGTTTTTGTATGAGCTAAGAAAGGTTTTTATGTTTATAAAGGTTTGAAAAAGAAAATAAAAAGAAGACATTTTGTGACACATGAAAATTATTTGAAATTCAAAATTTAGTCTCCATACCTAAAGTTTTATTGAACACAGTCATGTTTATTTGTTTAGTATTTTTGATGGTTGTTTTCATGCTACAATTGTGGAATGGAGTAGATGTGATAGAGACCACATGGCTAAAAAGGGTGAAAGTATTTACTACATTTACAGAAAAACATTGCTGTCTCCTGCTCTAAAGTATTAAATAACAATGGATTATAGTATTGAAAACCTTTAATACAAATCAATAGGCAAATAGTCCTTAAGTGTCTTTCTTGTAATTCTTCCACCCAAGGAGAAATAAAATATTCCAATTTGCTTTCTGTTATATTAACACCACAAAAGGATTACCTTTAATAATTTTTGACCAAATATGCCTATTAGACTAATACCCCAAACAAGTGAATATAATTTTTATAAACATGATTAATATCTAATCATTATAAGATACCACATCATAGTCTTTTGTTGCATTGGTATGTTCTAAAATTTTTGAAAAAAATTGTTAGTTTTTATTTTCAAATTTTTCCTGGAGATCAACTAAGAACTACTTATATTAATATACTATCTGATATTTTTCTCTGTGACAACTTTGCTTGTTTGTCTTAGAATGATTTTTCTTAAAATTTAACATTGCAGCAGTGAATTCACTTTAAAAAATGTTATTTACTACATCCATACCCAGCTCTGATTACTTTTTCACTCTGGATTTCTTTAATGCATATATGTTTTTAATGATAGTTTTGATGTGCTTTTTAACTGTAATTTTTCTTTCTTCTGCATAAAATATTTGTGATGCTCATTTGATACAAACAACCCAATTCTAAGAAAGACCAATGCTCAAATACACTTTAAAAAAATAAGCTATCTATTTATACCTTGACAAATGTAAATGGTCCAGAGAGAAACTTTTGACCCTTCCTCATTTAATGATATAATTTACGTTATCAACTTCATGATGATGTAACACACACACACACACACACACACACACACACACACACACACTCTCTCTCACTGTGGCAACCCATTCCAAGATGCCCTCAATGATCCTCACCTCCAGTCTCCATGGAGAGATTCTCCATGATTAACTCTTCTGCTCTTATTTCTTATACAATTTCTGAGCCTTATCACCTACAATAAGTCTGAATTCATTACCACTTTTATTATAACACGTATCTTTTACTCTGTTCTGCTTAAGACTCCCAACGATTTTATTTATGTAATATGTTAGTTATTTTCCTAAACAATACATTTCAGTTCTCTTATGAGCTGACTTATGTGTCCCTGAAATTCATACACTGAAGTCCTAACTCCATACCTGAGAATGTGACTGTATTTGGAGATAGGGTTTTAAAGAAGTAAAATGAGGTCATTAGGTTGGACCCTAATCCAATATGACTGGTGTTCTTATAAGAAAAGCAGATTAGGACACAGACATGCACAGAGGGGAGACCATGTGAAGACACAGAAGAAGATGGCTATCTACAAGGCAAGGAGAGAGGCCCTCAGAAGAAATCAATCATGCTGACACTTCTAGCCTCCAGAATGAGAAAATAAATTTCTGTTGTTTAAGCCTGTCTGTGGTACTTTATTATGGCAGCCCTAGCAAACTTATACATATTCCAACACCCTCCCTCCACCTTGATTTTCCACCATTAATTGAACCTTGAACAAAATGTTTACCTAGTAAGAATATCCAGCTAGCCTGGCTCCCCAAGACTCCACTAGATATTCTTAGAGAAGCATTGCTGATGAAATGATAGTGAAGCCACCATATTATTGGAGATCTATTGGAGTTAGGAAACCAGAAAGTCATATTGATGAAACTATGCAGTCAATCTGGCATTAAATGTTCTCTTTTAGTAACAGCAGAATCTCCTGACATTATACAACTTAGTGAAACAAAGAACATCTTTGAAGTCAAATCATCTCTCAACTGATAGAATATCCACATAGCCCTGATACAAACCTCACAATGTACAAAACATGACCTTCTACGAGGGAAAGCAGGGCACTGGCAGCAGTGATTCATGCCAGCAATACACCCTTTTGAAACAGACATTTTTGTGGCAGATGCTTTTCCTAAAAAAATACTATATAATCCAATAAATATATAAGTAAAATTCATCTTGTGCTTTTGGATGACATTAACTGACTTAAAAAAAAAAACCTATTTGAAAATAAGGAAGCTCCTTATGTATTTAGGAATAGGAATCAGCATGATAAGCCTCAATACCGTCCTACAATTTTAGTTTAAAACAGAAAACATGCTGATGCATATCAGTAATAGGTTTAAAATACTGAAGGCTTCAAAAAACCCTAAATGCTTCTTTTTCTGTTCAGTCTTAACAAATGTATTAGTTATCCATTGTGACATAAGTTATCCATTGTGACATAACAAGTTACACCAAGCCTAACACCTTAAAACAATAAACACTATCTTATACAATTTCTTAGAGTGAGGATAACTTCAGGAATTGACACTACGAGGAAAAAGGGTCTTTAAAAAGCTACATGTTTACTTAATGAGCCAATGTTTTTTTAATCATCAAGGTCTTTTTCTCCTAATAATTTATAAAAATATGTATTAAAAATGGAAAAATCCACTTAAATAATTGAAGTGTTTTGAATATCAAGAGGAACATGGAAAAGGTCAAATAGGAAATCATATCAATATCAAAAGCTGTTCTGAAATATAGCATTTGACTCCTACACAGAAAATAACTGTTCATTCCTCACATTTCCTTTGATCCTCTGTCTTGTGGATGTTCTGGGCATGTTCCAAATGCATCACTTTAATTTTTGTTTCTGAAAAGAACATAAAATTTTTAGATGGGGAAAACACCTCACATCCACTAGTAATAATACTTAGGCAGCATGCTTTTGTGTACAATGGGATTAGTGATTTAGGTACAGATAGTGCAAAACCAAATCTGTGTTCTAATAATTCTGTTCTTACCTGGCCGTGGTTGGCATTATTAAAGTGAAACATAGTAGATAAAATAGAAGTAAATATGGGACTTAATAAATCTAAATAGCACTTTAATTATGAAGACAATTATCACCGAAACTTAAAATGTGAGGAAAACAACCTATACGTTAATAGTGCTGCAGTGTCGTGCTATTATTTTGTATAGCATTTTATCATGGTAATTTAAAGATTAAACAAATAAGAGCTTGTACTTTTGAAAACTGAGATCTGCTATTTCACCAAAGTTGTTCTTAGTGAATCCAAAGACAGCAACATGGAAAAGTAAATAAGTTCTAATGTGAAAAAACAACACTGAATGGGAAGGAGGAAAGAGAATAGCAGGGGAGGAAAACCATCAGAGTTCTCCATAATCTAATAAAAATATGGTCCTTTTTTTTTTTGAACTAAAGATGGAGGTTTTTAAAATGGAGAGTAATGCAAAAGAACACGTGTTCACTCATACATATGTGGGCGCACACACACACACACAGACACACCTTGGTGACCACACACACAGGCCATAGCACGTGTGGGAGCACATAGTTGGACACAGGTGTAGATTAAAATGTGAGTCAGTGTGTTTGTACTACTAGAAAAGTGTTTATGACAGAAAGGTTTGTTCAGGTATGGTGCCCTCAGACAGGAGACAAACGAGTCTCTTCCAAAGCGAACAATCAAAAATGCACCCTACAGGGAAGTGTGCTTGGCTTGCACTTGGAGGGCTGAGGTCTCCTGTGCCACAATCTCATTTTCTTTCAGCCTCCAGGCATGGCAGGAGCACTTGGCTGCCGTACTGTTCTTTCTACTCATAGCTCAGGACTTGGTAAATTTCAACGGCCAAGGATAAAGACTTGGTGAGCTTCCCTAGTTTTGTACTGTGGTTTCAGTACAATCTTAGAGAACCCGGGTTTCCTACAGTCAAACACTTCCTGGACGTGGATGCTGGAGAAACCAAGATCTCAACGACCTTGTTCATACCCCACAGGGACATGAATGGTGTCAGGCTCAATGGGACTCCACGTCTGGTGGTTTTTTGACAACAGCTGACCTGGACTGATGGCATTCTTCATGCAGTTTTGAGACAGGATGATGGGTGAAGAGAGCCCAGATGCCAGGACCAGGCTAGAAGGGCCAGCTGAGCAGCCGGCCACAGCTCCAGAATGTGGAGGCTATGGCCATGATGACAAGTTCTCACATTCTGAGTGCTGTAGAACACCGACTGGGGAACCAATGGGCTGTGACTCTTTATCCAGCTCTTTGTCTTTTTCTTTATTCCTCACTCAATGCATCTTTGTGATGATAGGAGAGCTGCTTCAATGGCTTCTTTAATATAAACTTAGGAAGACAGTAGAGGTGGGAGAGAGGGATTCATGTGGGCTTAAGGTGGGGACATTTTCTCCATCTCAATTCATTGCTTTTTTTTTTTTTTCCATAAAAAATCCCAAACCTCTCAAAATGTTGCCATAGTATTTTCCTCCTTCCTTTGCTAAAAGTATTCACTTTCAAGTTGGTGGAGAAGACAGGGAAAGGAAAAAGTTCCTTAGATCTCTGAATATATCTGTATAAAAATTAAAAGAAATAAAAACATAAACAAAACAGAACTTCCAGATTCCAAGAATCGTCCATCCTTGGAAAGGGTTCAAAGTACCTGTGGTCTGCTCACTGTGGTAAGGATGTATCCACTTGTCTTGAGACCCGGGTCTCACAAAAAATTCAAAATTACAAAAAAGAGGGAAAAAATTAAACAACTACAAAATGCAAAAAATGTCCCAGCAGGAACGCATGGCCCCCTCACCCTTATTTCCTGGAACAAGGGAATATCCCACCCCTCACACCCTCCAAGGATGGTTCCTATTTTCCAGCCCTGATAGCTCTTTAGTACCCATTGCATTGGGACATCCATGTGTAGTGGCACCAACAAGAGTTGTGTTTAAGATATTTCAACTGTATTTTATTATTGCTGAGGTATAATAATAATGAGCATTTCAAGGATTAACTATTAAAAGATAAAATGAGGCATATTAAATGTTCTAAGAGTTTATTTGAGCAAAAATCAATTTGAATGGGGCAGCACCAAACCAGAAGTGGTTAGGAGAGCTCCACTGACAAGAGTTAGGGGCAAGACTTTTATAGAGAAGATGAAAAAGCAAAGCAAGAAATAATTTTATTGGCGATAGTTCAAGTGGCCGTCTTATTTGGGAAAGCCTAGTTGGCTGTTTGTGATTAGTTGTCTTTAGGTTTTGATTTCTTAACTTCTACGCATTTACAGGCTTAGGTTTTGGTTTGCTTACATAAGTTGCTAAGGTATTAGAACCGCCTAGTCTAATGGCTTCCTTGTTTAATTAACTTACTATTAAAAATAGACACTTTCTCACATGAAACAATTCTTTAAGCAAGCATTATTATCATTTTACAAGGATAACATTGAGGCTCAGAGGGACTAAGTAATATATTCAAAGTCAACCAATAATAAATAGTTAAGATGAGGTAAAACATCCAGCTCCTTTTGCCTCAGATGTATGTACAATCAGCCCTCCATATCTGTGGTTAGTGTCTCTACAGATTCAACCAACTGCAGATTGAAAATATTTGAAAAAAATTCCAGAAATTTCCAAAAAGCAAAATTTGAATTTTCTGTGTGTTGGCAACTATTTACATAGCATTTACATTTTATTAGGTATTATAAGTAATCTAGAGATGATTTAAAGTGTACCAGAGGATGTGCATAGGTTATATACAAATACTATACCATTTTGTATAAGGGACTTGAACATCTGAGAATTTTGATATCCACAGGAGGTCCTGAAATCAATCCCCTTTGGATACTGAAGAATGAGTGTACTCTTTCACCATGCTATACTTTCTCTGTAGAATGTGTTTTAGTCAGGATAGGCTAGATAATGGTGCAGTAATAAATGATATAAAAAAATCTCATGGCTTATTAAAATAAAAGTTTATTTCTTGTTCATTCAGAATCTATTCTAGGGCAGCTAGCCTATATGTTGTCAAAGCTCACTCCAGGCTTTTTCATCTTGTGTCATCTCCTTATCAACACTGCTCCCATAATTTCTAGAGCATGAGAAAAGAATATGGAGAAATTGCACACTGCCTCTTAAATGCTTTCACCCAGAGTGATACCTGCCATTTCCACTCATATTTTATTGGCCAAAGAAAGTCACATGGCCATGCCAAATTTAAATAAGTAGGAAGTGTAATTCTCCTGCATGTCCAGGAAAGGGAAATGGTTCATGAATATTGGCTAGCACAGTAATGTCTATCACTGAATGTAAGGTCCTCAAAAACGTGTATCTTACATTCTTCTTTAGCTTTAGCATATAGAAATCACTCAGTAAATGACTAATGTCTGCCATGAGTCACCAAGGTTGCCAGTTATCCTTCCTTTATTCTCTAACCAATAGTTACATTATACTCCTTGCCTCTTGCCCTATTACTTTGTTGTCAGTACCATGTACCTGCTAATTGCAAGCCAATACCAACATTTGCTCAAACTTTCCCTGCCCTTTTCATTGATCTGAGGGCAATTTTACCTGTATCTTCTTGCCAGGAGTATGTAAAGTTATCACTGATGTTTTATATATAGCATTTTATAGTTTACAAAATATTTTAACATGTATTTTATTTTATTTCACAAAGTAGGTATATTTTTCTCTATTTTATCTTAGAGAGCAAAGTGTTGTACTCAAATCTCTTAATTTAGGTGTATCAGATCCTCAAACCAGAATCTTTGAACTTCATGTCCAATGTGTTCTTTAGCAGTCTAGGTTACTAGTGTTTTCTTACATGGCCATGCTAGACTGTGGCTTCCTGAGGGACTCAGTGTTAATCCTGTTTGACTGAAGGGCTGGACACTGACATTTTGCTTAGTGATTATTAAAGTTAGGTTTTAATTGCATCCTTACCTTAAATACACCACATTCCTCATAGTCAATCTTGTAGCTTTAATAGCCACAGACTTTGATAGAATGCAGGGTGAGGGCTTAGGTGAGAGAACAAAATTAATATTAAATATATATACACACCCTGAAGAAAGATTGAACTTAATCATATCTGTAGACGTGGCATGGAGAATATAAATTTTCCTTGAGACACTGAGAGAAGACTGTCAACAGAAAGAGTAGGAATTTTTCAGACCTGGGAGTTAAGTTTAGAAGGATCAATGACAATGTGCTCATTGGGTTTCCTTATATGTGGTAAGAGTGAGCTCTTCTAATCTTTCTGTTTTGAAATCAGCTCCATATGGTGGCCCAGTCACAGAAATACAGCAAGAGCTCTTATCAGTGTTAATAGCTATTTAGCCATCAATACATTCTAGAAACTTTGAACTGCTGCCAAAGAACATAAAGGTCACCTGTCAGCACAGTGGTAGATTATCTGATAAATAGTTAATATTTGGGCAATATGCTTTGTAGACAGGATGAATGGATAAATTTTGAATTGAGTTATGAAAATATTAGTATCACAAAATACTGTTTTAACAGATTATGATGTTGATTTAACTGAAATTGTGAACTTGCTGATTTCTTTTCTTCCTGTCTATGATAAAATTTCATCTTGCTTTATCAAAGACAACTGAGGGTTTACTTGCTATAGCAATATGAGTGAAAATTAATTGACATTGTGTGTACTTAGTACAAAAAAACTAGTTGTTGTAAAGATCGATTATAAAAGCATTATAGCAAGAAAATAAAATCTGTTAGCCTGAAAATATTTATAATTGAATTTTAACTGAAATAAATATGTGAAAGTTAGTGTTAGAGACTGCTGATAAAAATATACTATAATAATTTTAGAGACAAAAACAATACAAATACTATTTTGAAAATGTTTTGAAATTACTGTTAGTATGTTATTATCTCACCTGCCTAACTTGTAATTAATAAGATTCCCCTGCCCACCTATCCATACATGGATGTTAAGCAAAGTTCACAATAGTGTAGTTACCTCAGTTTTCACTATCTAGCTGTTTGGAGGGTCTGTGGGAAAAATCTCCTCTAGAGAAGAAAACCCTTCACTCAAACTTTTTTTCTTTCAAATTCTTGGTAGTGGTTAGGAGTTGGAACTCCGGAGTCAGACAAATCTGGAATCAAACTCCACTGCTACCCCTCAGTATTAACTTAACTTAAAATATCTAATTCTCAGTCCCTTCCTTTGTAAAACAATGATAATGATGGTATCTATTACTTTAGAGTTGTTATGGAAATAAACTAGAGATTTCACATAATGCCCTTAGTCCAGTGACTGATACAGGTTCAGTAAAAGTTGTTTCTCGTCCCTTTTCTTCCTTCTCTCCCTCCTACTCCTCCTTTTCCCCCCTCTTCCTCCCAGGTTTCCTCCTCCTCCTCCTCTTTCTTCTTCACCTCTCCTCTTGCCCCTCCTCTTCTTCCTTCTTATTTCCCCTTTTTTAAATTATTATTATTGAGAGTAACCAAGCTTAGGCTGTGCCCACATGAGCAGTATGTTTCGGGATTGTCTTCAAGAATTCCTAAGATGCAAGGGAAGGTCCAGAGCTGCACACTGTGGGAAATCCACTATCATAAATCATTGTCCTAGTTTATTCCTCCTCCCCTCTCCCCTGGGGGAAAAAAAAAAGTGAGAAGGATGAATTTACTTCACACTGGGTCACTCCATTCTAGGGTCCTTGGGAGGTAGGAGGAAGGATCCAGTATAAAAACCTACATCCTACAAAAATTTGCAGAAGGCTGTCCTCTATAGGTCCATGTGAGTATAATATCTGGGTCAGAGATTCAAGTTCAATAAGAAATTAAGATTCAAGTTGTAGTGTCTTATGGTCAGTTAAGAAAGAGAAGATACCCTTCCTAAAGTGTGTAAGCCGAATGCCTCATTACATTTCCATTCTTCTATTTGTTGTAGCCAAAGAATAGATATACAAACAATCCTCCAAATATCCTCCCTATAACGTTCATGAAAATATTCAGAGTTAGTGACATCAGGATGATTTTATTTATGAGTCAGTCTATTGTCTGAATGGAGTTTTAAGAGATTTATGAGACCTGCTAACATTTGGTCTATCCTCAGGGCTCTGAACTGATCACAATTTTTGAAGTACCACTTTGCTTTTCAGGCTCCACACTATTTGTGTGTGTGTGTGTGTGTGTGTGTGTGTGTGTGTGTGTGATGAACTGACTTTATTTTTAACTCCAGTTTTATTGAGATATAATTGACATGGAGAACTGTACAAATTTAAGGTGTACAACATAATGATTTGACTTACATACATTATGAAGTGATTTCCACAAGTTTAGTGCATATCCATCACCTCATATAGATACAAAATTAAAGAAACAGAAAATTTTTTTCTTGTGATAAGAATTCAGGATTTTCTCTCTTAATTTTCGTATATAACATACAGCAATGTTAATTATATTTATCATGTTGTACATTATATCCCAAGTACTTATTTATCCTATAACTGGAAGTTTGTACCTTTTGACTACCTTCATCCAATTCCCCCTCACCCCACTCCGGTAAACACAAATCTGTCCAGGGACTGAACAGAACCAAAAAGCTGACCTTTGACAAGTAAAAGAGAATTCCTTCTGCCTGATTGCTTTTGAACGAGGACATTGGCTTTTTTCTGCCTTTGGATTCAAACTGCAGCATTGACTCTTCTTGGGTCCCGAGCTTGTCGGCCTTTGGACTGGAACTACACCATTGGTTCTCCTCCATCTCCAAACTGCCAGCTCCCCCTGCAGAACCTGAGACTTGTCAGTGCCCATAATCACACGAGCCAATTCCCTATAATAAATCTCTCCTTATATGCATATACAAACTACTGGTTCCATTTTCCTGGAGAACCCTGACTAATACATACATGTTCCCAAGATAAACAATAACTAGTCCTCAAGAAAAAGGACTGACAGCACCATTTGTCACACATACTTTATCCTAAATTCACTTGGTAGTTGGGCTGACCATCTGTGCTAACTAATGGGCTTTATCCAAAGGACATATAAACTCCTCTTTATGACAAAAGATAGTTTTGCATCTTGGGAGTGAAGTGTCTGCTGAGGTTAAGCTCCTACCAACCCACAGAAACTGGGAGCTAGGGGAATCATCTTGCTTAATAATTATATTTCAGAGATAGTTCCCAGGTCCTTGAGCAAGACACTCCTGGGTCGTAAAGCTGGCAAGAGCCAGCTTAGTTAGCTTTTAAAAAAGACTTACCTATATTTCAAAGAGAGAAAGAACTTACACTTTTTTTCTTTTAAATAAATGCTCTAAGAAAAGGGACAGAAGGAGTCTCTTCCCTTATTTTCAAAAAGGAGAATTAAGCCTTTTATTTTGAATTTGTATTTGCCCTTATACTTCCCTGAACTTTTCATCTCTTCACTGATATTCCATTTTCACCTTCCTTTCACTGTCACATGTCTCAAAAAATTAATTTAACCCAGGTACTTCTATTTTTTCACTGTGCACTATCTTTCTAGTGTCGTGAATGTAGCTTTCCTCTGACCTCCTCCCCCTAGTCCACAATAATCTATTGACATTGCTTCAAAATCACTAATGATGCTTTCTTTAACTTATGACCTTATTTTCAATCCATTTCCTCACTCTTTCTTTCTCTCTCCCTCTCTCTCTTTTAATCCTCCACCACAGACAGCTTCAACTATTACCACCGAGTTGATGCCTTCCGAATCTATACCACATGCTCTGACTGCTCTTGTGCTATAGGCGTGAATATTCATCTAATCTGCTAGAAATCTCAGACAGTCAACTGATCAGTAGTTTTTGAGCACCTACTATGTTCGAGGTCTAAGGATATAGCAGTGAATAGAGCTCCCTGTCTTCCAGGAGCTCACAAATTCTACAGGAGTGCCCCACTCGAAGAGATCAGCAGAGAGTCTGCACATCCAGAGACATGGATCGTGTCTTCACTAACAGCCATTGGATGGTGGAACTGAAAACAATCAATCTTTCATTTTATAATTAGGAAGATGATGTTCACAGAAGTTTGGCCATGTGCCCACATATAAGGTTATCAATAGAACTGGGAAGTGAGTATTTATCCTTTTATTTCTATTATCTTTTTTTAAAATTTAATTTTATTTATTTTTTTATACAGCAGGTTCTTATTAGTTACCCATTTTACACATATTAGTGTATATATGTCAATCCCAATTTCCCAGTTTGTCATATCACCACTGCCCCCCTGCCACTGTCCCCCCTTGTTGTCCATATGTTTGTTCTCTGCATCTGTGTCTCTATTTCTGCCCTGAAAACCGGTTCATCTGTACCATTTTTCTACGTTCCACAGATATGCGTTAATATACAATATTCCTTTTTCTCTTTATGACTTACTTCACTCTGTATGACACTCTCTAGATCCATCCACATCTCTAGAAATGACCAAATTTCGTTCCTTTTTATGGCTGAGTAATATTCCATTGTATATATGTACCACATCTTCTTTATCCATTCATCTGTTGATGGGCATTTAGGTTGCTTCCATGTCCTGGCTATTGTAAATAGTGCTGCAATGAACATTGGGGTGCATGTGTCTTTTTGAATTATGGTTTTCTCTGGGTATATACCCAGTAGTGGGATTCCTGGGTCATATGGTAATTCTATTTTTAGTTTTTTAAGGGACCTCCATACTGTTCTCCATAGTGACTGTATCAATTTACATTCCCACCAATAGTGCAAGAGGGTTCCCTTTTCTCCACACCCTCTCCAGCATTTGTTGTTTGTAGATTTTCTGATGATGCCCATTCTAACCGGTGTGAGGTGATAACTCATTGTAGTTTTGATTTGCATTTCTCTAATAATTAGTGATGTTGAGCAGCTTTTCATGTGCTTCTTGGCCATCTGTATGTCTTCTTTGGAGAAATGTCTATTTAGGTCTTCTGCCCATTTTTGGATTGGGTTGTTTGTTTTTTTAATATTGAGCTGCATGAGCTGTTTATATATTTTGGAGTTTAATCCTTTGTCCGTTGAATCATTTGCAAATATTTTCTCCCATTCTGAGGGTTGCCTTTTTGTCTTGTTTGTAGTTTCCTTTGCTGTGCAAAACTTTTAAATTTCATTAGGTCCCAATTGTTTGTTTTTGTTTATTATTTCCATTACTCTAAGAGGTGGATCAAAAAAGATCTTGCTGCGATTTATGTGAAAGGGTGTTCTTCCTATGTTTTCCTCTAAGAGTTTTATAGTGTCTGTTCTTACATTTAGGTCTCTAATCCATTTTGAGGTTATTTTTGGGTATGGTGTTAGGGAGTGTTCTAATTTCATTCTTTTACATATAGCTGTCCAGTTCTCCCAGCACCACTTATTGAAGAGACTGTCTTCTCTCCATTGTATATCCTTGACTCCTTTGTCACAGATTAGTTGACCATAGGTGCATGGGTTTATCTCTGGGCTTTCTATCCTGTTCCATTGATCTATATTTCTGGTTTTGTGCCAGTACCATATTGTCTTGATTACTGTAGCTTTGTAGTATAGTCTGAAGTCCAGGAGCCTGATTCCTCCAGCTCCGTTTTTTTCCCTCAAGACCACTTTGGCTATTTGGGGTCTTTTGTGTCTCCATACAAATTTTAAGATTTTTTGCTCTAGTTCTGTAAAAAGTGCCATTGGTAATTTGATAGGGATTGCATTGAATCTGTAGATTGCTTTGGGTAGTATAGTCATTTTCACAATATTGATGCTTGCAATCCAAGAACATGGTATATCTCTCCATCTGTTTGTTTTATCTTTAATTTCTTTCATCAGTGTCTTATAGTTTTCTGCATACAGGTCTTTTGTCTCCCTAGGTAGGTTTATTCCTAGGTATTTTATTCTTTTTCTTGCAATGATAAATAGGAGTGTTTCCTTAATTTCTCTTTCAGATTTCTCATCATTAGTGTATAGGAATGCAATAGATTTCTGTGCATTAATTTTGTATCCTGCAACTTTACCAAATTCATTGATTAGCTCCAGTAGTTTTCTGATGGCATCTTTAGGATTCTGTATGTATAGTATCATGTCATCTGCAAACATGACAGTTTTACTTCTTTTCCAATTTGTATTCCTTTTATTTCTTTTTCTTCTCTGATTGCCATGGCTAGGGCTTCCAAAACTATGTTTAATAATAGTGGTGAGAGTGGACATCCTTGTCTTGTTCCTGATCTTAGAGGAAATGCTTTCAATTTTTCACCATTGAGAATGATGTTTGCTGTGGGTTTGTCATATATGGCCTTTATTATGTTGAGATAGTTTCCCTCTACGCCTACTTTCTGGAGAGTTGTTATCATAGATCGTTGTGGAATTTTGTCAAAAGGTTTTTCTGCATCGATGGAGATGATCATATGGTTTTTATTCTTCAATTTGTTAATATGGTGTATCACATTGATTGATTTGCATATATTGAAGAATCCTTGCATCCCTGGGATAAATCCCACTTGATCATGTTGTATGATCCTTTTAATGTGTTGTTGGATTCTGTTTGCTAGTATTTTGTTGAGGATTTTTGCATCTATATTCATCAGTGATATTGGTCTATAATTTTTTTTTTTTTTGGTAGTATCTTTGTCTGGTTTTGGTATCAGGGTGTTGGTGGCCTCACAGAATGAGTTTGAGAGTGTTCCTTCCTCTGCAATTTTTTTTGGAAGAGTTTGAGAAGGATGGGTGTTAGCTCTTCTCTAAATGTTCAATAGAATTCGCCTGTGAAGCCATCGGGTCCTGGACTTTTGTTTGTTGGAAGATTTTTAATCATAGTTTCAATTTCATTACTTGTGATTGGTCTGTTCATATTTTCTATTTCTTCCTGGTTCAGTCTTGGAAGGTTATACCTTTCTAAGAATTTGTCCATTTCTTCCAGGTTGTCCATTTTATTGGCATAGAGTTGCTTGTAGGAGTCTCTTACGACGCTTTGTATTTCTGTGGTGTCTGTTGTAACTTCTCCTTTTTCATTTCTAATTTTATTGATTTGAGTCCTCTCCCTCATTTTCTTGATGAGTCTGGCTAATGATTTATCAATTTTGTTTATCTTCTCAAAGAACCAGCTTTTAGTTTTATTGATCTTTGCTATTGTTTTCTTTGTTTCTATTTCATTTATTTCTGCTCTGATCTTTATGATTTCCTTCCTTTTACTAACTTTGGGTTTTGTTTGTTCTTCTTTCTCTAGTTACTATATGTGTAAGGGTAGATTGTTTATTTGAGATGTTTGTTGTTTCTTGAGGTAGGATTGTATTGCTATAAACTTCCCTCTTAGAACTGCTTTTGTTGCATCCCATGGGTTTTGGATCATCGTCTTTTCATTGTCATTTGTCTCTAGGTATTTTTTAATTTCCTCTTTGATTTCTTCAGTGATCTCTTGGTTATTTAGTAACATATTGTTTAGCCTCCATGTGTTTGTGTTTTTTACACTTTTTTCCCTGTACTTTATTTCTTACTCATAGCATTGTGGTCAGAAAAGATGCTTGATATGATTTCAATTTTCTTAAATTTACTGAGGCTTGATTTGTGACCCAAGATGTGATCTCTCCTGGAGAATGTTCCATGCACACTTGAGAAGAAAGTGTAATCTGCTGTTTTTGGATGGAATGTCCTATAAATATCAATTAAATCTATCTGGTCTATTGTGTCATTTAAAGCTTCTGTTTCCTTATTAATTTTCTGTTTGGATGATCTGTCCATTGGTGTAAGTGAGGTGTTAAAGTCCCCCACTATTATTGTGTTATTGTCGATTTACTCTTTTAGAGCTGTTAGCAGTTGCCTTATGTATTGAGGTGCTCCTATGTGGGGTGCATATATATTTATAATTGTTATACCTTCTTCTTGGATTGATCTCTTGATCATTATGTAGTGTCCTTCCTTGTCTCTTGTAACATTCTTGATTTTAACGTCTATTTTATCTGATATGAGTATTGCTACTCCAGCTTTCTTTTGATTTCCATTTGCATGGAATATCTTTTTCCATCCCCTCACTTTTAGTCTGTATGTGTCCCTAGGTCTGAAGTGGGTCTCTTGTAGACAGCATATATATGGGTCTTGTTTTTGTATCCATTCAGGAAGCCTGTGTCTTTTGGCTGGAGCATTTAATCCACTCACGTTTAAGGTAATTATCGATATGTATGTTCCTATGACCATTTTCTTAATTGTTTTGGGTTTGTTTTTGTAGGTCCTTTTCTTCTCTTGTGTTTCCCACTTAGAGAAGCTCCTTTAGCATTTGTTGTAGAGCTGGTTTGGTGGTGCTGAATTCTCTTAGCTTTTGCTTGTCTGTAAAGTTTTTGATTTCTCCATCGAATCTGAATGAGATCCTTGCTGGGTAGAGTAATCTTGGTTGTAGGTTCTTCCCTTTCATCACTTTAAGTATGTCATGCCACTCCCTTCTGGCTCGTAGAGTTTTTGCTGAGATATCAGCTGTTAACCGTATGGGAGTTCCCTTGAATGTTATTTGTCATTTTTCCCTTGTTGCTTTCAATAATTTTTCTTTGTCTTTAATTTTTGCCAATTTGATTATTATGTGTCTCAGCATGTTTCTCCTTGGGTTTATCCTGTATGGGACTCTCTGTGCTTCCTGGACTTGGGTGGCTATTTCCTTTCCGATGTTAGGGAAGTTTTCAACTATAATCTCTTCAAATATTTTCTCTGGTCCTTTCTCTCTCTCTTCTCCTTCTGGGACCCCTATAATGCGAATGACGTTGCTTTTAATGTTGTCTCAGAGGTCTCTTAGGCTGTCTTCATTTCTTTTCATTCTTTTTTCTTTATTCTGTTCTGCAGCAGTGAATTCCACCATTCTGTCTTCCAGGTCACTTATCCATTCTTCTGACTCAGTTGTTCTGCTATTCATTCCTTCTAGTGTAGTTTTCATTTCAGTTATTGTATTGTTCATCTCTGTTTGTTTGTTCTTTAATTCTTCTGGTCTTTGTTAAACATTTCTTGCATCTTCTCGATCTTTGCCTCCATTCTTTTTCCTCAGTCCTGGATCATCTTCACTATCATTATTTTGAATTCTTTTTCTGGAAGGTTGCCTATCTCCACTTCATTTAGTTGTTTTTCTGGGGTTTTATCTTGTTCCTTCATCTGGTGCATAGCTCTCTGCCTTTTCATCTTGTCTATCTCTCTGTGAATGCGGTTTTTGTTCCACAGGCTGCAGGATTGTAGTTCTTCTTGCTTCTGCTGTCTGCCCTCTGGTAGATGAGGCTATCTAAGAGGCTTGTGCAAGTTTCCTGATGGGAGGGACTGGTGGTGGGTAGAGCTGACGGTTGCTCTGGTGGGCAGAGCTCAGTAAAACTTTAATCCACTTGTCTGCTGATGGGTGGGGCTGGGTTCCCTCCCTGTTGGTTGTATGGCCTGAGGTGACCCAACACTGGAGCTTACCCGGGCTCTTTTTTGGGGCTAATGGTGGACTCTGGGAGGACTCACGCCAAGTATTACTTCCCAGAACTTCTGTTGCCAGTGTCCTTGTCCTCACAGTGAGATACAGCCACCCCCTGCCTCTGCAGGAGACCCTCCAACACTAGCAGGTAGGTCTGGTTCAGTCTCCTATGGGGTCACTGCTCCCTTCCCTGGGTCCTGATGCACACACTACTTTGTGTGTGCCCTCCAAGAGTGGAGTCTCTGTTTCCCCCAGTCTTGTCAAAGTCCTGCAATGAAATCCCGCTAGCCTTCAAAGTCTGATTCTCTAGGAATTCCTCCTCCCATTGCTGGACCCCCAGGTTGGGAAACCGGATGTGAGACTCTAAACTTTCACTCCAGTGGGTGGACTTTTGTGGTATAAGTGTTCTCAGTTTGTGAGTCACCCACCCAGCGGTTATGGGATTTTATTTTATTGTGATTGCGCCCCTCCTACCATCTCACTGTGGCTTCTCCTTTGTCTTTGGATGTGGGTTATCTTTTTTGGTGAGTTCCAGTGTCTTCCTGTCTATGATTGTTCAACAGTTAGTTGTGATTCTGGTGCTCTCGCCAGAAGGAGTGAGAGCACGTCCTACTCTGCCATCTTGAACCAATCTCAGGCCTTCTATTATCTTTTATTTCTAGTCCTATCCCATGCCCATTATTTCAGGCAGTCTCTCTTTTCCTTGAAGTATCACTTTTTCTGGAAGAAGGCAATTTGAAGTTATTTTTTCCACAAATATTAGTTAAGACAGTCTTAAAACTCATGAAGACTGAGTGTATCAGTTTAACCCAGAATTTCTTAACCTTGGTACCATTGCCATTTTTGGTTAGATAACTGTTGTGGGGACTGTCTTGTGTGCACAGTAGGATGTTTAGCAACATCCCTGGCCTCCACCCACAAGATGCTCATGGCACTCTTCCTGCCCCCCTCCCCCAGTTGTAATAAATAATAATGTCTCCAGATATTGCCTAATGTCCCCTGGGGGCAGATCTTCCCCTCCACCATCATCAGGACCCACTGCTCAAGCCTATCTCAGTGGAGACACTCTCTTCTCTCTTAAAGATCTTTTTTTTCATATCTAAGAAAATGTGGATAGAGAGAAAGCAGTCATGTGACTGAGAATAATTCTCTCTACTTACTCCTTTTTCCCTTTACTCAGTTCATTTCATTACATTTTTCTTCTCTTCTTTAAGTGGTTATGTGAGATTGTGATATCTTCAGTAATGAACTGCTACTGATATCATAAAGCTTGTCTCTGGAGGCAGTGTAGAATCCTCTTTAAGAGCATGGCTTTGGTTTGATTTCTGGTTTTACCATTCTTGGTAATATGATATTGGAAAAGCCACTTGATCTCTCTCAAATTCATCATAACCTGTAAAGTGGGAATAATGATACCTACTTCATTTGGTTATTGTGAGGATTAAGTAAAAATATTACTTAAGCATTTAGCATAACTCTATTCATAATAAGTGCTCAATTAGTACTATTCACATATAATATAAATAATTTTAAAGACATATTTTGAAAATCTCAACATACCCATATAAACATGCCAGTCATAAAAATGATATTAAGCTATTCCAAATACAAATTGAGATGCTCAGTTTTGTTCCTTGCAAAGGCAACAAAAGGGATAAAGGAAAAATTAGCTTTCTGTTTGGACTGTGGGAATTAAGACAATTATTGCTATAATGGCGATCATATCACAGTATATGAGTATCAAATCAACACGTTCTACACCTTAAATTTACACAATGTTATATATCAGATATATTTCAATAAAAAATTAAAAATAAATGCATTACAGAATGGCAAAAAAGTCATTTGCTAGCTTAAATATTTTTTAAGTGTGTGTGTGTTTGACAAAATGGAGAAACTTTACTTTGAATGCTTGAAGTACACACTCAATACAATTCTGTTGATAAAAAGGATGCTGGAATAAGATAATAAAAATGTAAAACAGGATCGTTACTGATTAAAGGACTTTAATTTTCCACTATGAAATTAGTTTATTAAGACTAAATAAAAAGATTTTGTGCGTATTTGCCATTTTAAATTTAGTCTTTTTGCGAAATTTTCTGAGACCTTCTTTCTAGATTCAGCTTCTATGTGAAGCCTTTCCTGGGTACCACATGTGCTTTCAAGATTTCTCTTATGTGCTCCCATAACACGGCCTTTATATTTCCGTTTAGCAGTCTCTCTATTGTAACGTGACCATCAGTTTGCATGTCTGTCTCACCATTAGCTATCTATTCATGGCAGAAAGAATCATAATTATCTTTCATCTCACAAGCCTAGCACCCATTCATTGTTGGTTAAAGAAATTTTCAGGTGAAAAAAATAACTAGACCTAAAATGAAAAGAAGATTGACTGGCGGTGAAGTTTAGTAATTAACACAAGTGGAGCTATGAGAGTTCCATATCAATGTAATACTTTGATTTTAAAAAATAATAAGTTTAATCAGTAAATCAATATCATTCAGTGAGCAAATGTGTATTGGGTGTTTATGGTTTGCAGGCACTATTTTAGGTGGTGGAGAGACAGTAGTGAACAAAGCAGGTAAGATCTTTGATTTCCTGGAGCTTAACAAACTCCAATATGTGAGGCATTATGCTTTCTCAGTCATTCACAAAATGACAGGTATATACATGAGTCAGGCACACATTGAACTAATTTTTGGAAAGATGAATGATACTTTCTAGGTACTGTTAATAAGAAGTGAACTTGGATGTTATTTCTGGAACTGACCTTTAATATTTAGGAATTTCTGAAGATGGAGTTACACTTACTTAGTAAAAGGTCAACTTCACCTAGTATGGGGTAATTTTTATTTTATGCTTTCTTTGTTTGTGCTGTTGCAGCTTTTGTCGATGGCTGTTTAGATCACAGGTGGCCCATCGTGTGGTGTCAGTACTTCTCTGGTGTCAGTATTTCTCCATGGCAAGAGAATGGGTAATAGATTTCAGTGGCTTCTTTCAGAAATACAATTAACTCAGTTATTCCCATGAAAATGCTGTGTAACAAACCAGCCCAAAACTCAGTAGCTTAAAATAATAGCCACTTAAGTTCATGAATCTGTAGGGTCAGCTAAGGTGGCTCTGCCATATTCTGCATATCTCCATGCCCTAGTCTGCTCTGCACACCTCTCAGCCTCCCTGGACAAGTGGGCTTCTCCGGGGCATGTCCTCCTCATGCGGATGGCACAGAGGACATTCACAAACACTTGAGCCCTCCTGACGACTAGGCTGGAACTGGCACACTTTTATTTCTGTCTACATTCTTTTGGCCCAAACAAGCCAAATGGCAAAGCTCGAGCTCAAAGGACAGGGGAGTACCTTCCACTCCCAGTGAAGCAAAGACAAAGGTGTAGATGCTAGGAGAGTAAGAATTGGAACCGATAATCAATCTGTCATAATGATCCTATGATTTCCTTTGGCAGAATAACAGAGGGATAGAAATAGATGAGAAACTACACTTGTTCAGCTATTTATTTTGCTATACTGAAGGCACTGGCTCCTTGTCTAAAAAGAGGGTCATTTTGGAAGTTTTATATATAGGAATTTTAAAATTGGTGGGCTAAATATGTGTGATCATATAATCTCTAAAGTCATGTTTTTCTAATTGTGATTAGTAACATTATTGAGGTGGGAACACTACTCATTTGAAAAAATGAAATAGAATAAAGCAGAGAGTATTAGAGTGAATTGAATGAGGTAAGGATATTTTTAATGAAAACATTTGCTTCTGTTACAAATGTGTACTTACATGTGTACTGAGTCATTATCTAAAATGCATTTTTTTCCTATCGTGGTTAAAAAATTTTGAAAGCCACTGCCTTAAATTATCTTCTAACTATAAGATGTTATTGGGTTTAAATACAGTCTGATTTTTAAAAATATTCCTTTGTCAGGTACAAGTCATCTATTTTGGAAGTGAGGTGTTTTGTTTTGTTTTTTTAGTGCTATTATCTGCATTGTACAGATGTCTAATACAGGAGTACTGTTTTTTCAAATCAATCAACAATTAAGGCAGTTTTAATGGACATGTGGTTTCATTTATATGCTGTTAACACCCATGAGTGTGGTTCCTGGTGGCTCACGCTTGAGACTATTTTTAAAGTAATGGTAATATTTACCTTCTCTAGTTTGCTCACTGCTAGCTTCCTGATGCTGGTTTAGAATAAAAGCACCTTCCACTTATCTTTCTCAATAGTATACTGTTACCTTGTTTCAGAAAGATTTATTATCAGCTTATCTTTTTCAGATTTTAATTTCTGCGTCATTCTGTCTGCGTTAACTGCGGTCTATCATAGAGCCGCAGTGGCTCCAGCTGCAGCAGGTGTACGGGAGACACGTGCAGACGGCTTCCTCCCAAAGGTGTTTCTGCTCATCCACTCGCTCTGTAACCCTTTCCTGAAAAGGTAGGTCTGAAGGCGATGAATGGCCTCGCCAAATCACACAGACTAGCCTGGAGGCCCAGGTAATCTTTTACAGGGAGAGTGCTCCAGAGAAGAAGACCTATCAAGGGTTTCATACTTATTCATACATTAAAATTTAGGATTATTTATTGGGAAGATTCACAAGGCTTCTGTCATATTAGTAGGAGAGGATAAAAATAGTTACATATTTTTAAATAGTTTGCTTTACATGTGCTTTTAAAAATATTTCACTTTTATTAAAAATTCACCTGTGTGAAGCTAGAAAGTTTGAAAAGTTGAAACATGATTTTTTAAAATCTCCTTTCCTTGTAAATGAAGAAGAAAATTCCATGTTGTGTTTGTTGGCTGGTTTTAATGTAAAAAAAGGAGTCTTCATGGAGATTTTTCAGGTTTTAAAATTAAACTGTATCTTATTGTTACTATATACTAAACTACAGAACTAAAATCTTATTTGCACAAATATTATTTGGTGGGAAAAATCCTGGCACATTTCTGAATGACTTCCTGCTTTAATGTGTGTGCCTCTGTGTGTGTGTAGGGGTGTGTGTGTGTGTCCCTGTACATGGTATTTTAAAACACTGCAATTTTTTTTCTTTACTTGACAGGATCTCATTGACATGTTTCTATGTCTTATTATAAAAAGAACCAACTCTTCCAATTTGACATCTTGTTGAACATATATCTACTAGGTTTATGTGTCTGATATAAGTTCAGACAATTTTACTTTTTACTTTTGTTGCTGTCATGAAAATCATTGCACCAAACATTTGCTGGATCAAACAATTTGGCATTTTAAACTTCAAAAAATACAGCTGGAGAAATTTTCCAAAATTAAATGATTAGCTATGCATCTTACAATCCGGTCAAGAAGATTAACTTGCCAGCTATTCACCAATGCTGTTAACAGCTAGGGGTTACCGACATAGTTGAAAAAAAATTTTTTTAATTTAATTTAATTATTTTTGTACAGCAGGTTCTTACTAGTTATCTATTTTATACACTGTTGAAAATTTAAATTCCAGGTTAATATTATGTGTTTTCTTGAAATTTGTTTTTTCCATTTCAAAAATCCTTTCTTAACAGCATTGTATTGTGTCATATTATCATAATTCTTTTTGATATAAACTAAATCCCAATTTAGATAATATTACTCAATATTGTTGCTTTTACTCTTAATCTTTTGCTATTTAGAAATTTTTGTTTTGATTCAATTTTTATATTGTTAGGATATGTTCTAGAGACTTTCAGAAGGTGTTCATAGACATATATTTGCTGTCCTTTTTCTGCCTTCATATGATCACTATTTTGGCCGAATATAGGATTGTTGAGTTGCCATCCTATTTCCTTAATAGTTTCTAAGCTCATTCCACTGCCCTCTGGCTTCCAAAGTTACAGATGAGAATCCCTATGTTAGGCTGATCCTCCTTTTTTTATTTTTTAAAAACAGCATTATTGAGTTATAATTGATATTCAAAGAACTGCACATAATTTATGTGTACAATTTGATGAGTTTGAACTTATCAAAACACCTGTGATACCATCACCGCAATCAAGGAATTTCTATCTGAATGCCTATAAGATTTTTCCTTTATCTTTGGAGTCAGATCCATGCTATGTGTATGTGCCTTAATTTTTATTGGCCCCAGGGAGCACAGAATTGAGCTAATGAACCCCTCAGTTTATTTGTTCATTCATTCAATCCTTTATTCATTTTTGTGCTCAGTACACATTTTCCAGGCCCTGGGGCCATAGCAGTGAATAAAGCCGTCTATTCCCTTATGGCACACTATTTCTGTTTGTTCCATTTCATCTTATTTTTTGTTCACCCTTCACCCCCCTCCTCCCTCTGCCCATAGTGACAGTCTAGAGTGTATCTTTTTTATATTGATTTAAATATACATGTAGTCTTCAAAAAGCCTCGTGATGGTTCTTATACCTTCCCTCAACACACCCTTAACGTTCCCCTTGGATGTTTATTTATTTGATAAACACTATGTACAAGATACTATTATAAGCACTTTACAAATATTAACTTATTTCAGCCTCATAAAAGCCCAGGAAATAGATTTTTTTCCCACATTATCAAACTGTGGCCCCAAGAGGTTGGGTAGAATGTCCAAGGCCACAGAACTAGTGAATGGCCCACCCCAGACTTAAACAAAGGCAGCTGGGTACTAAAGGCCATGCTATTCAGCACACAGCCCCAGCCTCCAAGTGCAAAACTGAACTCTTGACTTCCTCCTGCTTCTTACCCTTCTCTAACCACCATCTTCCCATCTCAGTAAATGGGACCTCCACCCTTCAAGCTGCCCAGACCAGAAGACTTGCTATTTCCCTTGATAACTTTCTCCCAACACATATTCAGTCTATCTACAAAGCCTGCCTGCTGTATCTTCAGAACATATCCAAACTTGACCACTGCCCTGGTCCAAACCACCATCTTCTTTCACCAGGTTATTTTAGTGGCTTCCTAATCATCTCACTTTGTCCTTGCCCTCTGCCCCTGTTCTCAACACAGCAGCCAGAGTGAATCTGTTAGAATCTGTCAGAGCATGTTGCTGGATTCAAAACCCTCCAATGTTTTCCTTTCTCACTCAAAGGCAAAGCTGAAATTCTTACTGTGGGCCGTATTCAGTGTAGCCCTGTGCAGCTTCTCTGGCCTCTCCATCGATTTTTCTCTGCTTTGCTTGTTCTGTTCCAACCACATTGACATCTGCTATTTTGCAAACATACTAGGCATGCTCCCACCTCAGGGCCTTTGCACTTGCTGACCCCTCTACCTGGATTGGTCTTCTCCCAGATAAACAGTTGTTTATTCTTAGTTTTCTTTAAGGTATCAAGTGGCCTCTGCCTTGAACTCCCCAGGAAATTAACTGCTCCACATTATCTGCTTGGGGACTACTTTTATATGTCTGTTTAGCTTGTGCATTCGGATAAGGACATACAAGTACCTATACCTGGTGGAAGGTTCTACACTATTGCAACTCCAGGCCATTCTGCTGTCATTTCCTTGAAGGGCTTCCCGTTTCCTCGTGGTAAGGGGCAGGAGATCTTGACCTCTCCCTAAAACCGCTTTGGAACTCAGGTGACATTCTCCTGTTAAGGGTTGGGCATGCTGTGGAATTCCTCATCTAAGCCTGTACAGCTTCTGCCTCTCCCAGGCTCTATTCCCCTGGACACCAGTGATTGCAGCTTGGTTTTTAAAAGGCTATGACTTTCCTCTCCCGACTCCATGATTGCCTTTTTCAAAGGATACTGTGGACCTCCTTTCCTTTTGCTTTATAATGAATTCTCACACCTGGTTGTAAACAGAACAATCTTCTCCTCTGTCAACATCTTCTATTGAACATACTCTCCACACTTTCCACAGAATTCATTCACATTCTTTATGTTTTATGAAAGAGTAGTGAGGAGGGACACCCCTTCTTGGCTTAGAAGTTATATGTTAAGTCAAGACACTAAAAGTAAATCAAAAAGGAAGGGGAAAAAAGGAGGAGAAGCCAGGAAACCAGTTGAGAGGCTACTAATTTGACAGTGGTTAGTGATAAGTTTATGGCTATGGTACAAGTGATGAGAAATGGTCTGATTCTGGACATACTTTCAATGAAGAGTCAAGGTATTTACTGATGGATTGGCTATATTGTTGAGTGTGAGAGAAAGAAGTAAAGAATTACTTCAGTGTTTGGGACTGAAGATTTTCAAGAATGGAGTTGCCATTTCTAGACGTTAGGGAGGAAGAGAAGTTGAACACATATTATGGGGGAGATTAGAGACTTGGCTTTAGTCATGATAAGTGGTGATATTCTCCAGGCAGCAGGAAATTTTAGTTCAGAGTTCAAGGGGGGAAGTCAAGGCTGGAGGTATTCATTTGAGACTTTTTTTTAAAGTCATGAGACTATAAGAAATAACCTAGGGAGAAGCTGTAAATAGAGAAGAGAATCAAGGACTAGCCTTAGGGTCGGTGAGTTGAGGAAGAACCAGTAATGAGACTATAAAGAGGAGCTAGTGAGTTAACAGAGCTCCAAGAGGGAGGTGAGTTGGAGTCTAGGAAGAAATTGTTTCAAGAAGTAACTGAGGGGTCATCAAGATGAAGACTGAGAGTTTACCATTGGGTTTAGTAATATAGAACAATATGGTTAGGATTGTTTTGGTGAAGTGTTAATGACAAAAGTCTCATTAGAGTGGATTCAAAAGGTTAGGAAGAGAATAACTGAAGACAAGGAGTCTACATGACTCTTTCAAAGAGGTTTTCTTTTTTCATAAAGGGGAGAAATAAGGTGATAATTGAAAGATGTGGGTTTAAAATAATTCTTTTTAAGATGGAATATTACTACATTTTTTGAATACTAGAGGTAATTATTTAGAAGAGAACTCCTGAAGATTCAGGGGGTAGAGGAGAATTGGAGGGTATATTCTTGAACAGGCATGAAAGGGTGCCTATAGGACACATATGAAGGGGCGGCTCTGATGGGAGATGGTCAGTTCATTTGTAGTAATAAGAGGGGAGGTTGAGTATATGAACAGATGTAAGCTGGTGTAGGGGTAGAGGTGGGAATATGGACAATCTCTTCTGATTACATCTATTTTCGCAGTGAAACAAGATACAAGGTCATTAACTGAGAATGAGGATGAGGAAAGTATTTGAGATTGAAGGAGGGAGGTGGTATGAAATAGTCATCTCAAAGAGTGGGAGAATGAAAGTAATAGGGAACTGGGTAGGATTCTTGAGCAGTTCAAATGGTTCATACCTGTCATGAATTTAATCTGAGGCCGATTGTGTGTTTTTCTCCATCATATTCAGTTGCACGTGTGCAGGAGTACAGTAAAAGGCAAACTCGATTTACCAAGGGGTCAAGTTTAGCCAGAAAAGTGTATTAATGGGAAAGAGTTTAAAATAATGCTAAAAAATTTTGGAATCTACACTAGGTAAAGAGGTGAGTGTAAGTAAATGAGGAACAGTGAAAAGGTGATAAAATAAATGAATTATGGGCTTCAAGCAGGTTGAACAAGTGTTGGAAGTAGAGCACTAGTGGCATGGGCTGGGAAGACAGAGGGTGGAACTTGAAATTAATCATTTGGAATGGCTTCATTATCGATAATGGCAGATTCTGGGGATGGCTATGAAAGTGTGAGATGAAATGAAGTGGAGGACATGCTTGTTGGAAGACAGAGGGTTAAACACTTGAAAGTCCATTATTGGATCATTTATGTGGACAAGAAGATTATCAAGAACTTTGGCAGGAGTAGCCTTGGAGAAAGTGACGGTAGACTAGGAGTTAACATCTTCAAGACAGAGAGAAATGACTTGGAAGTCTGAGGTCTGCAGCAAGAAGAGGTATAGTTTGAACACAGAACTTCAGAGTTTGCAAGGGGTGGAGGTTAGGAAGGAAAGAGGGAAAATTATCCTCAATGTCAATGAGTACAAGAGGATGCTTAGTTTTCCTCCAGGTCCTGTAATATAAAGGGTAGCTAGGGATACAGGTGAGAAAACAGCTGCCTTTGACAAGTCTGTAGGGGATGAGATATCCTCAGGGGAAAGACACTTTTAGTTAGAACAAAGAGAGGGAAGCATTTAGTAAAGAGCTTGAGGAAGTAGGGTGATGACCATGAGTTCTGGAAGGCACACTTTGAAGGGTTTTGCGGAGGGGCGGGTAATGGGTAGGCAGATTGGGAGATGGGTTCACATTAGGAATTGTATAGAAAAGTTTGGGATTGAGAGTCTGAACCATTAGAGATGGGTGGTTGAAGGAGCCAGGACAAAGGGCATGGTGAAATTAGCGCTGATGGCCCATTATTGGGAAGTTGGGGCCACTCAACCAGTGAGTTCCTGTCGTGCTAGACAGATCTACTTTAAACTATAACACTTAACAATATATTTTTAAATCATATGTCATTTTCAAACATTAGGTGATTAGATCATTTGCACAGAACTGTTTGCTTAGCTAGGTAATTAAAGAGAGATTTATTAACTTTCCTTATTACTATTGTATGTTCAACTTGGTAATTTTTATATACAGAGAGTAATCATTTCTAGCTAGCTAAATTTTTAGAGCTGGAAGAAAAGAAACAAAAACACTATTATGTCATGTTTTTAGATAAGCACTCAACTCAATATCACCATAGGGCATTTATTTAAGCAAGTCAATCTATTTAAAAATAAATTATAACAAAAAATACTTGCACAAAAATTATGTGTAATGTTCTTAAAGTTGGTCAGACAACTTACTCTTCTGAAATGTCATTGGTATTATCAGTAATTTCCCAGATACCATGCTTCAGGCTCTATTTCTCTAAAACCGGCTGTACCATTATGAGGAGGAAGCCATTTGGTTTTTATCTGGGAATGAAGAACACGGCATACAAAGTTGTCAGATGACTTTTTCATCATCTATGAAGGTAGTCTTCTAAAACTGAACAACCAGTTTTTTTCCCCCCGTCTTCCCTTACTTATTTTTGGACCCTAGTTCCCGCTGAGTAAAGCTACTCAATGTGATATCAGGCAGGAATGTTTTCTTGACTGGTAGTAATTATTAGCAAACACTTCTAAACACTGATTACAGGTGTGTTGCTTGGTTCCTTTAATGTCAACAGCAAAAGTAAGAGAAAGAAGAAAAGGGGGGAAATAGTGAGGAAAAAAAGTCCAAGTAGAAGATTTATAACTCTAAATGATAGTTTAGTTGAGTGAACACAAATTTCATAGTAAAAACTCCATCATTCTTTTAGCAAAATTTTAATTATAATTCAAATATTACAGAGTTCAGATAATATAAATAGATTTAGTCTGCAATTTGTTCTGTCATAAAGTGAGCCTGGGTGTTTATTGAAATAAATCTTACAGATGTACTTGATACGAATATGTTTCCTCCTGAGAAGAGAAGGCAGAAAGGGATTAGGGGGAGAGATACTTCAAATTTACTAAAATATGCATTTTAGTTCCTAAATATCTTATTCCTCCAATTCTAGTTTTGGATAAGTTTAATTTCTATGTGGTCTTGATCTAAACTGTCAGCCCAGAGGGAATAAGAGCCAAAGAGGAGGGGAGACTCCTGGAATTCTAAGACTTGTCATTTTCCAGCATTTTCACAATATAGTGACAGGTTGTTCATTGATAGCCAGAATTTACATTCTTCCTCCAAACTCTCTCTCTCCCCCTCTTTTTATATTTATAATACATAATTATATAACATATTATATATTACACATAATATGTATTATACGTGTATTGAAAAATGTATTGCAAATTCGAGAATTTAGCTGAGTATTACAGAATTACAGAATCATATATGTCAAACGAATAATTCAGCTTTGCATTTCCAGCACAGTGACCAGCATCAAGTAGATGTTAAAAATAATTGTAGAGCTGAACAACTGAACTAAACTTGGAAATAAAAGCTCTTTCCAAAATAATCATTTTTCAGCAGGAAGTAATAGGTAAATGTGTTAAAAGTGAGAAGAATCAAATTGCTGATGATTTCCTTTCTTTTTTCCTCCCAGGTTTCTGGGATACATATATGGAAATAAAAGAAGGAACTCCAGCCTGATCATGGATTTCGAAGAAAGACTCCTCAACACACAAAGGAAAAGATAATAACTAGTGCATAGCCCTCAGGAATGATGTCCTTTTGCCACAATATAATTAATATCTCCTGTGTGAAAACCAGCTGGTCGAATGATGTCCGTGCTTCCCTGTACAGTTTAATGGTGCTCATAATTCTGACCACAGTGGTTGGCAATCTAATAGTTATTATTTCTATATCACACTTCAAGCAACTTCATACCCCAACTAATTGGCTCATTCATTCCATGGCCACTGTGGACTTTCTGCTGGGGTGCCTGGTCATGCCTTATAGTATGGTGAGATCCGTTGAGCACTGCTGGTATTTTGGAGAAGTCTTCTGTAAAATTCACACCAGCACTGATATTATGCTGAGCTCAGCATCAATTTTTCATTTGTCCTTCATTTCCATTGACCGCTACTATGCTGTGTGTGACCCACTGAGATACAAAACTAAGATCAACATCTTGGTTATTTTTGTGATGATCTTCATTAGTTGGAGTATTCCTGCTCTTTTTGCATTTGGAATGATCTTTCTGGAGCTAAACTTCAAAGGAGCTGAAGAGATGTATTACAAACACATTCACTGCATAGGGAGTTGCTCTGTCTTCTTCAGCAAAACATCTGGGGTTCTGGCCTTTATGACTTCTTTCTATATACCTGGCTCTATTATGATATGCATCTATTGTAGAATATACTTCATAGCGAAAGGGCAGGCAAGATCAATTAATGATGCAAATCAGAAGTTTCGAATTGGGTTGGAAGAGAAAAATGGAATTTCACGAAGCAAAGAAAGGAAAGCTACGAAGACTTTAGGGATTGTGATGGGAGTTTTCTTAACATGCTGGTGTCCTTTCTTTGTCTGCACGGTCATGGATCCTTTCCTGGACTATACTATTCCACCCATCCTGAATGATGCATTGATTTGGTTTGGCTACTTGAATTCCACTTTAAATCCAATGGTTTATGCATTTTTCTATCCCTGGTTCAGAAGAGCACTGAAGATGATTCTGTTTGGTAAAATTTTCCAAAAAGATTCATCTAGATGTAAATTATTTTTAGAATTAAATCCATAGAATTATTAAACTTTACTGTTTTGCCAAACAGTTGGTGATCATATTTATGAACACAACATAATATCAACCACATGCACCAGCTACAGGGGCTTTTATCAAGTATTAGGGTCAAAGATTGTGTAGTTAGATATGATGCTTATATCTTGCTTCCTATTTGCCATTCTTATTATACATATTGAAGCTTTACAAGCCCAGAATTTAGGGACTTATATTTTAAAGAACTTCTCCTGCCCCTACATGAACTGCCATGAAATTGACAGTGGTACCTTACTCAGTTGTTCAGTGGTGGAAACTAAGAGGCTACATTTGGGGCTGCAAATTAGAAGAGATTTGTCATTCATTTGCTTGAATATATATATGCCTTTTTGTAAAATCAACTAAAAGTATACATTAAATGTTACTATTAAGTAATTGTTTACACATAATTTGCTATTTATCACTAATTCTTATTTATATATTCTAATTCTTAAATCTCTTGATTTTTATATTTTTAAAATATGTTTTTTCTGATTTTCATACTTGTAGGAAATTTAGAAAATAAAGTAAAAAATAAAAATAATATATCACATAGAAACAAAATGAAATTAAAATATCACTCAGAGCTCACTTCCTGAAAGAACCATATCATTCAAAATTCTTAAAAACTTCATTTTTTGGTGACTGTATAATGTTACATTGTATGGATGCACAAAATTTTTTTTTAACCATTTTCCCATCGTTGACCACTCAGTTCATTTTGATTCCTTTTTTTCAAACAATAGAAATTAATTCCTGTTACCTGTTACTGAAGCTCATGAAAATGTCTGGAAGGATTTCACCATATTTCAAGGTCGTGGCTGGTGTGGTAAGACTCAAAACACAAGCCGTATGAAGTAAAACAAATTCACTTGTTGGGCTCCAGGCTACACTGAAAGAGAAGCAGCTATCCATCAGAGCAGCTAAACATGAGGGATAAGAAGAGGTATAATCGGACACAGTGTATGCCATATCTATTAAGGTGTCATATACAAAAGAAAAAGGAGGAAAAATAGTGGTTTCAAGTAAGATCCCCTTATAGAAGTGGGCCAACATTCTTAATCATAAGTACCCATTTGCAGTTGAGCTGTTTCTCATCCAGACTTCATGTTGTTTTTATTACGTTGAGTAACACCAGGGATTTGAATTTATCTATTTGATAACTGTGACTTATGCTCATGGGTAAGTTAGGGCAAGGCAGCTAATTTTAAATGAAACTAAAATGCATGTTCCTGTATATACATTTCTGTTCACAAACCCTTCCACCTTTTATAGTCTATTTCAGGACTGTATATTTAGTTCCATTGATCTGACTAGATTTTTGTTCTAGTAGATTTTTAAAACATTTTTAAAACCTTTTCATTTAGTAGATGGTAAGACAAGTTGCCCCTAATCACTCCTAGTTTCAAAAACTACCTTGGCTTTTTCTACTTGTGAAACCATTTTGTTAAATTTTTAAAAAGAACAAAAGCATTTAGACAGTTTTCTGTACCTTAGAGCAAGTTTCTGTGGTTTTCTTCATTCGCTCCCACACATTCTTAGATGTTCTGTACTTTTGTGTGTGTGTGTGTGCGTGTGCTTTGCCTATTATGAATATATCTTTTTTAGGTCATTATATTTTCTATGTAATTATTATTGCTGGTGTACAATAAAATTTATTTTAGTTTTTCAGTTGACCTGTTTGGGTTTTCATTATATAGTCATATTATCCTCAAATAATGCTACATTTTATCTCCTTTCCAATAGTTATTCTTATTTACATTCTTTGCATACTTCATTAGTCAGAATTTCTGGAGCAATACTGATATTGATAGTGTTGATAAGAGTCATCCTTGTCATATCTATTTTAAATTGCTCTTCAGGTTTTAATATTGAGCCCACGTTTTTCTCGGGACAAGTTCATGACTCAGATAATTCTACCTTTTTTACTTAGTACCAAATCCCCTATAGCCTATTTCTCTTTGTAACCTCTGTTTTTAATACTCATAATAAAAGACAACCCATAACCCATCCTCTCAGCAAAACAAGAAGAAACAACTTTGTCTTTCCCTATTCCCAGCTTTATTCTAGCTACCATTCCCTCATGCAGAAGGTATTTTGGTCTTTTGGTTGCCCAGAATCCATTTCCCAACTGGAATCCAATTAGCTTTTGAGAACTTTCCCATCCCAACTAGGGATAAACTGTTGGAACTGTAATGAAGAGACTGGCTTTCTGCCTTTCCCCTTAACTAAACAGATGGGTGGATAACCTACACTAAAACTTTCAGAAGGTCTTTCTTTGGAAATTGAATCTTAAGTGAAGGGAAAAAGACAGTGATTTTTTAGCAGAAAACAAACAGACGAAAAATGTGGGTTTTCATCCTATCCATGTGGTAAGACTGTGACCTGACTGCTCTTGGTGTTGTTGGAATTCTTGCTTCCCAGACTCCAGAGATACCCAAGCATTCATTTCCAAACTGACTTATCCATTCTCTTATGGATTCCATGAGTCCCAGATGATAGTCTTCTAATGAATTCTCTGTAGGAGTAGTTTTGGGTTGCATGCAAGAAAAGAACTTTAACTTGACATACAATATTACGGTAAACACCAAGAAAGCAATTGCAACAACACGACATGACTGTCCTTTCCTAGTCCAGACAACGTTCATTCAAAACAGTCTCATATTCCACTGTCCTCTCAAAGAGAAGTATTCATATAAGTTTCCACTCAAGAAGAGATAAAAATAAATGTATTAGCAAGGAGTTTGTTGGAACTGATTTTTTTATAATAATAATATTGCCATCTTAAGAGATCAGTGAAATGGAAGTTCCATCCTGATTTTCAGCTTGGTTATTGAAGTCAATAATCCAGTCTTTGGAGAGTCATAAATAATTTTGGCCAAAAAAGTAAAGCAAACCATATAAACTCCTGTAGATTGGTGGATTCTGGTGAATCAGTTTGGTTAATTGTACATTGTCAACCAGAGTGTGAACATTAACTTAAGTGTTTAAAGAATGATTTATATTTTCAAATTTAGCAGACTATAAAGTGTACCAAAGAAAGAATTATTCAGAGAGATACTTTGAATGTTGCACTCAAATAAGCTAGGTGATGTAAGAATCAGACTGAAGATTTTTTTTTAAGATAAAGTATATATGCATTTCCCAATGTGTTTCAGCACAGGTCATTGAGCACATGGTCAACTGTAAACAGGTATTAAGAGAAAGTAAATTTGTCTTTGCCAGGTCCTGACCTTCTGTCCCACATTCCTCCTCCTCCTAAAACCTCTTTCCCAAGTCTCTAAGCTCCCAGTCAATTTATGTTGCACCAACATTCTGATTTGGTTAGAGCGTTCCATTGAGGCTAGTTCTACTGTAAAGTCATATCAACCTCAGCATCTAATTTGTTTTTGCCTTTGATTTTTTTCAGGAGGAAGAAATCACACAAATTAAAAGTTCTCAGCATATTTATCAATTAAAGTGATTTAGAAGCTTAAATTCAGCCACTCACAATGGCTTATCAATGGCAAACTTTCCTCTTCATAAATATACCAGTCAGATAAGCATTAACTACGACGATAAGCTCTAACATTTGTTTATTGGTCAATATTTTCACAATGCAGTGTGTTTAAGTAGTGTTTCTCAACCTTGACTGCTGAGGGGGAGCTGTAATAGAAATAGAAATAACATGGACACGGAGGCCCTATGTCAAGAAAATAAATTCTACAATTAAAATTATACAAAAGAATAGTAGAAGATTTATTCCAAGGTCTATGCAGAAAGAAGTTAACCTGGTGATACATTATCGCATTAGTCTGTGATGTGCAATGTTTGGCATTTAGTATATTTGAAAGAGTGTGGGAATTTTTATTTCTTTAAAAATAATTTCTATAAAAATACATATACATAAAGTAACTACATATTCTATTCTACAATTCTACATATATACTATTGATATCTATCTGCACAGTAACTATTTGTTGTCTACCTAGCTAATGAACTTGGGCGAGCACCTTGTGTAAGCCCTGAGGCATGCTGGTGTAGAGCCAAAGTTCTGAAGCTCCCTGCACAGAGGGACGTCCTCAGGCTTTGGAACCAGACAAGCCTGGGTTCAAGTCCCAGCTTTCCTCGTGGTTCCTGTGCTTTCCCTCTTTGTGTCTTTGCTCCTGCAGCCGCCATGCCTGAAAAACCCCCTTCCCCGCAACCCCACCTCCCTTAACTGGCTGACATTTACTCATTTTAAAAGACTTATCTTGAGGGTTACCTCTCCAGGAAGCTATCTAAATCCCCTAAGACCAGATAGGGGTCTTCTCTGAACTCTCCAAATATGTCTTGCCCTTCCCATCAGTACACTCCTTGGTTGTGTTCACACTGGAGTGTAGATTGCGGAAGTTAAGAGACTGTGTCTTATTCATCATTGTACCCTGTACTCAGGGTACACCTGGCACAGAGAAGTCATTCAATGCACGTTTTTTTAGGGGAATAGAAGAATCAGGGATAATAAGGTACCCAAGGGGATAGAGCTAATGACAGTTAGAGACAGATTTTAGTCCAAGTCTGTTCTGGCTACAAACTCCACTCTCTTTCTTATTTCAGGAAGTGGGGGGGGGGGGGCGGAATATGCAGCAACATGGGGACTCATAATTTTATCCCCAGCCAAGCTGAAGCAGATGTGCCTGTACGGGTTTAATTCTGGCAATAAATATGTATTTTTTATGAACAGAAAAATATTTTAACAGTTAAGTTATTTAAAAATTTGTTCTGAAACTGCTAACTAGACTTAGCTTATGGGCTACTACCCAGGCTGATGTAACTGCCTTCGAATTATTTGGAATTGATTGGACTGAGACTCAGAAATCTGCAATTTCAAACTGCAACCCAGGTTCTTTGGATTACATTTCTTCTAAGAACCATTGCCTTAGATCTTTAAGAAAAAGGAATTTAAAAATTTAAAGTTCATATAGTACAGTGAAAATTTAGGAGAATAATGTATTTGAAACTGAGAAATGAGCTCAGAAGCCCTGGCTGTGAGCTTCTATGGGCAGGGGCTCACTTATCTCCAGCACCTGCCATAGGACCTGGGTCAGAATAGTTGCTCTAGGAACATTTGTTCAAGGAAGGGAGAGAGGAAAGATAACTAACTGATTTGAATGCAACATTTTTAAACCAGCAAGGGAAAAACTATTTCTAAAGTTGTATCTTAAAATTTAAGCATTTTAATGTTATTTTCTCAAACTAATGGTGCCTTGACCATCTAACTCAGGGATTCCCAAATCCTCCCAGTCTGAGGATTAGTGTTGGCTGTGACAAACTTTTTACAGAATCATTATAAAGTGAGAAAATAAACACAATGTAGTGAGTTTTTCATTATGGAATACTTACTCAATTTAATAGACTGTCTTTTGTCTAAGATTATGTCCTTACTAAATTTCCAGAATTAAGATGTTCTTTTCTTTTATGAAAATACGGTAATAATAGGCAGAAGATTTTAACAAGGATCTCATTTGACAAACCTATGTTTGCCCCCATGGTTAAAAAATTTTCTTTTTATGAAATCCCCAAATCCACTATTGTACGCTGTTAGTAACACCTATAGCAAGAAAGGCGTTTTTGGCAGTAAGGTTTTATGGTGAGCCTGCAACATACCAGGGAGGCATCAGGTCAGCTCCAATCATTGAAGAAATTAAGGTCATAAGGACTGTTTATAACGTATGCTCACAATTCAGTGAAAATAGATGACAAAGGCCACGAACAAACACAAGCAAAAGAATTCTTACTGCTAAGAAAAAAGTTGGCTTCATCCAGTATTATACCCTCTGTTGACACAGAATCTTAATTTATTCTATGTATGTAATTTACTCATAACTCTAAAATTTGAAATTAATCATTAAGGGACAAACAAAATGAGTATTTAAGAGTTTTCTTGTATCAGCCAACCAGAGTTGGGGTGTGATGTTTGTTAGTTGAATGGTTTTTCTGAGATTTCTGAAACCTTCCAGATAAATGATTGTTCGGTTTTTACTCATGATGCCAGCTCTGTAAACATATTTACATCAAATAAGAAGATAGAATAAGAGGTCACTCTTTTGCCTCTCTTGCGTCAGCTGAAGTTTTCTTTCTCAGATTTACACTTTGCTTAATAGTCTGAGAATTCCCCAAACATTTGGTTCCTCAAATAAAGTTCTGTGATAAATGTTTTCCTATCTCCACTAAGTACAACTACTTCCCCAATGACTTATAGTGTGATATTATTTCCCGTCACAATCAAGGCAGAACAATCAATGTGTTAATGATGCCCTCTGGTCTCTATTTACTCAAAAGTTTAGCAAATGAGAGCAAAGAGAGAAATGCTGCTTATACTGGTCTCTTTGGACTATGGGCTCGAATTGCAGCTTCAAAGTGTCAAATTGTAAATGAAGGGCCAGGGACATTGGTAAATATCCAATCAACACATTTAACTACTGTTATTTGCAATTCTCACAAGACTTTACTCTGGACAAACAGAAGAGTTTGCGAACAGTGATATCATAGGCTTGAAATGTGTTGATATCTTTATTTTTAAATGGTCTAATGTTTTCATTTTGTCTGTATATTCTCCCAAGCACAGAAAATTATTAAAAGTTGGGAGAATAAGCAGAAACACACAGGTAATGCACTGATTTTTCTTCCATGGTTCACATTACAAGGAACAATAAAATAAAATATAACACAACAAAATACCATACTAACACCTGCTTTACGTGTAGTAGAGTAGAGGTGGGATTACCACAATACTAAATTTGAGAATGTACAGCTAGATTAATGTTAGTTCTAGTAAAGAAGCGAAGTAAAAAATGGTGGTCAATACCTGGGTAATTGAATCATCTAAATTCTCTTCTTCATCATTTCTGTAACCCCCATCAAATAAGACTACAAATAAAAGAAAGCAGAATCACTGCTGGTGACGTACCCTGGAAACGTATTGGCTTGAGTCTATATTCAAACACAGGTTATTATTAGCTGTTTAGTCATGTTCAACAGCAGAAAGCAACTAATTAAACCTTTTTAAATTTCAGTTTTCTCATTTGTAAATGGGTAATATGTAACTTCCAGAGCTGTTGTCAAGACTAACTCATTCATTAAATAATTTATTCATTCACATAACAAGTATTTATTGAGCACCTGTTATATGCCCATCATTGTGTTAGCTAAATGCTAAGGATACAGACCTGAGTAATACCAACATGTTCGCAGTCTCTCCAAAATGTTAATGGAAATGAAATGAGGTTTTTGGAAATAAAATGAGATTATATTTGTCAACTATTCATATAATGTGCTATATTTAGTTTACAGTACATTGTCAATAAGTTCAAATTATTATTATGTTATTATTATCATTTACAATTAACTTTGCCATTGTCGACCTGCTTCATAATTGGAGAGATAAAATTTTAAAATATATCCGACTGTCAACTTTGAGCTCAGATCACAGCATTTCATGTCACTGTTTCTGTTTAGCTGATACAGCAAATCACCATGCTCCTGTTTCTCCCTCCACACCTCCTCCATTTCTTTTCTTCCTCCCTCCTTCCCTCCTTTCTTTCTTTTCTTAATTCCTCTCTTTTTTTGTAGTATAAAAATTATTCATTTAAAATCTACTTTATTCATGTGCGTTTGGGGTATGGGAGGATATGAGTAAAAATAAAGTGGAAACGGTGTAGCATACAGTGTAAACTGAAAATGTCAATGTGAAGAATTTGACTGACAATGAGAGCTGCCAAAGGGAGCACTTTAGTGATTCAGAGGAGTAATCAGACTCATGGAAAACCAACTCTATTTTTTTTTTTTCTTACGGATTAAAATGGCTGATACACATTTAAAAGAAAAATCCTTAATGTGAATTGCATTTTCAAAAACAGTAAGAAACATTTCAAGCAAAGTCTCAGCTATTTGGTTGGGTGATAAACTGTAGTCTTTATTTGCTAGAAATGGACATAAGCTACAATAAAAAAAGATTAATTTTTGTGTCTGAATTAAAAATTGGCAGAAAGGAGCTCCAAAAGGTTTTGATCTGTATCATCTTTAAAAGACTTTTTTTGGTTGTTTTTCTTTTGGCTGCATGACATGTAGGACCTTAGATCCACAACCAGGGATCGAACCCACACCCCCGGTAGTGGAAGCACGAAGTCTTAACCACTGGACCCCCAGGCAAGTCCCTAAAAGACTTTTTAAGTGTCAGAAGAGGCAAACGTTTTGTTTTAAAAGCGGCTTCATTATTTTATAATAATGCCTCAACATTGTTCTAGAGGTCTTAGTACAGTATATTAAGAACAAGAAATTGAAGGCCTCAGGATTGGAAAGGAGGAAATAAAACCATAATTATTAACCACATAGAAAACCCAAAAGAGCCTACAGAGAGATTTTTTAAATAATAGGAGAATTGAGCAAGTTGCCTGAATACAAAATTCAGTTGAATGTTTGCACCACTAATAAGCAACAAAGAAAATGTAATTTTAAAAAGACACAAATGTAAAATTGAGTTACTCAGGAATAAAACTATCAAAAGGTGTGCAAGACCATTTGCAGAGTATTAAGAAAGTTTACTGAAGAGCATTAAAGGAGACCAAATAAATGTGGAGCTAGCCCATGCTCATGAATGAGATTTAGTATTGAAGAGATATTAATGCTATCCACTCAAAACCCTACAAATTTTTTATGGAACTTGGAAAGATAATTAACATCTCTGAAGAAAAGAAGGAGAAGGAAGAGGAAGGGGAGAAGGAGGAGGAGAAAGGGGAAGAGGAGAGGGAAAGGACTTATTCTATTAAATATCAAGAGTCACTATGAGCTATGGTAACTAAGCCAACGTGGTATTTGTGCAGTGTTAAACGAGTTAGTGGATGGAATTTTATGCAGAGCTCAGAGATACATATGGACTTTGATATATGACATCTGCATTGGGGAAAGGATGGTCTACTCAATAAATGGAGCTGAAAAAAGATGGTTTATGTGAAAAAATTAAATTATGTTCTTACTTCACACCATACACAATTACAGATGAATTAAAAACTTAAATATTAAAAGCAAAATTTAAAATTTTTCAGTAGAAAATATAGATGGCGATTTTTCTGACTTTGAAGTAAGGAAGGATTTGTTTTAATAAACTTACAAAACTTAAATGATTGATAAATTTAGCTATATGAAAGAACTTTTGTTTATCAACAAATTACCTGAAAGGAAAAGAAAAGGCAAGCTATCCATGGGGAGAATATATTTCCCACATATATAATAACTGATAAAAGGTTATTATTAAGAATGTAAAAATAACTTGTATAAATCAAGAAGAAAAGGAAAATGTTAATCAAAAAGAAAAGAAATGACAGGATTTCACAGAAGGGAAAAAATTAAGAATAATAAACACACAAACAAGTGTTCTCCCTAACTGGAAATCAGGAAAATGAAAATCAAGACTACAGTAAAATACCACTTTTCATTCATTAAATTGTCAAACATTTAACCGTGTTAATATCATGTGTTGTATGTAAGTCAATGGAATTTCTACATATTGATTGTGTGAATGTAGATCAGTACAGCCATTTTGAAATAAAATTTGTTTAGTGTTGTGAAGTTGAATATTCATGTTCTTTTACTCCTTAATTACTTTTTCATGTATATTTACAAGAAAGTCTCTTGAATATAAGCATCAGGAAACTTGCACAAGGATATTCAAAATAGCACCATTCATAATAGCAAAAGAACTAGAAATAATCCAAATATCTATTGATAGGAGAAAAGATTATTATATAGCAGTGAAAATGAATGAACTACAGTTACATATAGTATAAAATTGAGTGGAAAAATAAGAGCAAAACAAATTCTAAAAGACAACATATTGCATGATACTCATTTTATAAATAATTCAGAAAACAAACCCATCAATATTTTGATTTAATCATACAAACATACACAATAAAGTTATTATAAGAATACAAAAACTGATAAACACAAAATTCAATATAGTAGTTACCTGAGGTGATAGACAGAAAGCAGAATATAGGGGTATGTACACTATTGTCAAGCTAGTTCACAGTCATGGGTATTCATTATGTTACAAACAAATAAAGCAAGTAAGACGTGTGGCATGATTAATTGTGATTAATTCAAATTCTGCATACCTGAGTTTCATTAAAAAATGTGAACAGTTATATTAGTGATATATCCATTTTCTCCAGCTTGAGGTACAAAATAAGATCATATCTCTTTGTTTTCACTAAATTAATTAGCCATCTTTCCCATTTCCCTTCTGGTCTCTTGATATATTCTCTAAGGACTGAATCTGAAGATTCAGTTCTCCCAAGCTGCCACAAGGTGTCACTGTTGAAAGTAGGTGGCCACCCAGTCCGAAGATGCCGTTCCATATGCAATGATGGAGAGATATGGGGCTGTCGGGCGACCAGTTTCCAAGGGCTTAGAAAGAAGAGGACTGAGCTGGCACTCACGACACTTACATTCACCAAAGAGCCCTCACTTTCACATCTTTCCATTGGGATTAAAGAGGCTGGTTCAGAAGAGTTTTCAAGGGTTAGTCGTCCATCTGCCCTCTCCCATGGTCAGTCCTGCTCAGGAAAGCCCTAGTGTTCTCTCTTGCCAGCTGGTATATTAGGCTAGTTCATTAATCTGGTATATATTCAGATGGTATATTTCAGCTTATTAGATATATTCTGATCGCAGTGAACCTCAGAAGGGAAGAGGACAAGACTCATTCCTTTTGTTCCTTAGCTCTTTACAAACAACAATTTATGTTCTAACCGTCCTCTGCTACATGTCTCCCATCTACATAATTAAAAGAGAATGCTTAAGTAATTCTTTGCAGAACCAAGAAGGTTTATCCAAAATGACTTACTGTCTTCCTCAGAAGACAGAGAATTTGCTGGCAACCTTGGAGTAGCCATGCCTTCTGCTATTAAAATAAGTTCTACCTTCCTGGCAAGCAACTGTGCTGATATTTGTAAAGTTTTCTTTAAAAATAATTTCATACACATTTTCTCATCATATCATAATATAAATATGAATATGCTCTGAAATGAAAAGAGATCTTTTTGTTCTTCTTTCTCTTCTTCAAGAAGAGCTCCTGAGAGAGATTGAGCAGGACCAGCTATGTAATTTGGTGGACCCATAACAAAATGAAAATGCATTTTCACTTCTTAAAAAAGTATTAAGCATTTCAATAGGGCAACAGCAGAGCCATTGAACCAAGCGTGGGCCCTTTGAAACTCAGGACCCTGTGTGACCCCATGTGACTGCACAAGTGGCATGCCCGAGCAGCAGCCCTAAGCCAAGGTGACTGAAATCACAGGGTAGCTATAATTTTAATTCAAACAGACACTGATGGTTTTTAGTGACCAGTATTATATTCCATCTACATCTGTGGTATGTTGCCTTCCAAGGCTGTCCCATCAGTGCAAAAGGAACTTTCACATTTTAAAAGAACACAAACAAAAAGGTAGGTCCTTCATCATGTGAGTAGATTTAAGTCGGTAACATCTGAGATTTTGACATCATTACGTGAGTTCCTTAAAGAGATAATAATTATGCCCCATTCCCCTGAGAGAGCTGATGCGACTTGTTCTTTTAGTCACATTTAAACAAAGGAAAAAAGACAAATACGATAGGTGATAAGACCTCTTCTTAGTGACTGGAATGTGAGACAATGTGTGGGCTGTGACAATCAGATTTTCCTAGAGATGGAAGGCATATAACCATTCTTCTACTTGAACTACTGATCTCATCCATGTGTAACTGAATCAGGTTCCTTAGGGTCACCTGTAACGCAACAGTTTAGATTGACTTTTATAGTTGTTCCAGTAAATAGCGGATTTAGAGCCTTCAGCGCTGTAGGTGATGAAAACTTCAGAAAGCAGAGATTCCTGAGAGGATGGAGGAGTGGTTTAGGCGCATTTAGCTGTTAAACTTTAGAAAGGCAAGGTTTTGCTTTGGCTTTCCCCCCCACCCCCCAAACCCAATTCCCTTGAGACTGATTGTTAAGTTGTAAAACAACACAATGCACATAGTTCAGTTTGTCTAGTTCCATAAAAGCATTCACGCTAGTTAGAAAAGAAACAAAGAAATACAGTTTCTTGAGCAAGGAGTTTAATTAACAATGTCATCTTCTGCAGTGCAACAGGTATGTGGAGAAGGGATTAAGGACAGATCTGCACTTTCTCTTCCTTGGGTTTTCTTAAGAAGCAAACTGTCACTCTAATAATGCAGTGGCATTGCTGGTGGATTGAGTCTTCTTTTTTTCATCTTGGTCATGTACAAAGAGTAGTGTAGGAATGCAGAAGATTATAGGTGCAGTACTTAATATAAATTTGTAATAAAAGGCAGAGCTTTTTAAAAATGCAAACAGGATAATGTGTGCCTTTTGGAGGTGCAACATGCTTCCTGGGAAGAAGATTTAGAATCGTGGAAAGGGTTATTTCTTCATAAGCAGCTGAGTAAATCATTTACCACAAGTGTTCACCTATGTAAAGCAGAGGGTTAAGGCAGTTACCTGGGTTTTTACATACAATCCCATTCCTTTACTTACTTTGGGGAAATCTTTTCTGGTCAAATGTATTCTTGATGTTGAATGTGGTGTTCATCCCAACCAGGAAAGAACGAAGGAAGGAAGGAAGGGAGGGAGGGAGGGAGGGAGGGAGGAAGGACAAGAGGAAAGTCACCTTTGATGGTGTTCTTTACATATCAGGCATTGTGCTACAGTTGTTCACATGTATTATTAATATGTTAAAATTCATTAGCATTGAATTTTTTATAGAAATTGAGCAACTGAAAGAAATCAATTGCTTGGGGAAGGGCAAAATAATTCAATGAAAGCAGAAAGAATGATTATCAGGAAGAAGACTTTTTAAAGTCCCTTAAAAGCCTTAAATAGTGGGTACTAAAGCAGTGGAATATTTAATATGGTAGCACTAAACAAATTTAATGACAAGGTAAAAAGGAATGAGATCATATTAGAACAATCAGAAAATTCTTTATTATTATGGTCTGCTCCTGCAGTTTAGTCACTTTCTTAGGGAATGTAGAAATCACTTTTAATTTGACAATTTAGTAGAATACAGTTCAGACATAAGCTGAATGGGTGAGAAATTCATTATGTCCCAAATCTTTAATTTTTGTGCTTGAGCTTCTTGTGGAAACAAAAGACATCCTCCTTGATTCTGTTGTAATCCTTATATCTATATGTGCTTACACTGATAGATTTAAAAAGTATAAAAAATGACACTTGAAGAATATAGCCTTGAAAATATTGGGTTTTGCATTTAGCTTTCTACAGATAATTAATCTGAAAAATGTGAAAGATATGACCATTGAAAAGTTTAAGCTGATGATAGATGTCACATGCCAGAAACATGCCAAAAACACCATGGAGAATGATGATTCTTAAGCGGAATTTATTTAAAAGTTGTTGGTTGTTTGATGAGCTCACCAAATAGTGCCCCTTCCTGCTCTGTGGCTGGTGTATGAGGAATAAAATACAAATACAAACTCAGGCATCCTATTATGTGTCTCAAAGAACTTTATTACAGTTCTTAGAGTTGATTGGCTGATGAAAGTTCCTGAATGCTTAAAGGGAAGCGAGTCAGACTCCACACCCCATGACTTGAAGCTCAGAAGGATTCAGCATGGCTTTTCCAAAAGTGGGACGGTAGAATGATTAATAATATCAAAGCCCCTAAACCACGAACACAAAGAAGTTTGCAATTAAATCTTAAAATGTGTTGTTGTCATGGAGTTGCCTTTAGCATAAGAATATTGTGGGTGTACGTATGCGCTCGTTTCATTTTCATTACAACGAAGTTATTTCTCTTAGCTTTACTTTTTAAAAAGTAAAGTGATTTAAAGTTAAATCAACAAAATTTTCTTCAGCTCTCCTATGCTTTTTCATGTGCATAGTGAAGGTGATTAATCCTTCCTTTCTATTTCCTAGTACTGCATTTTCTCCAGGACTTTCTTAACTGTGCTGATGCTTAACTGGCCAGGAGAAAGCTAACAAGGAATGGTAATTAGCTGAAAAACTTGGTACCAACAGGGGGAAAACTTCCTCGCCTCTCGTTTTTTCTTCCGACCTTCTTCCTGTGAGGATGTTAGGAGGAAAAGAAAGTGAATGCTATATACGTATTAGAAGCCCCATGGTAGCTGCTGAAAATGAATATAGTTTGAGAATCAGCTGTACACATTTTAGAAATTTTTGCATAAAAATGTTTTGGCAAAACTTTCAGGAATAATTCTGTCATTTCTGTAAACAGTGTGTAGGACATCAGTGGGCAGAGACCCCAAAATATACTTTGGTAGTGCACCTATCATGTGCTGTAATCACCCACATCCCCCCTCTCCATTCTCAGTTCCATTGCTACAGTGTGTCCCATCACACAGTTAGGCCATTAGTTCTCCACATGTGGGGACCCGGCCCCAGAGCAGGAAGCATAAGAAGGATAAAATTGCCTTGGACTCGACACTTAGAATCAGTTGGAGAAAGCTTTTAATTTCAAATCTGTACTCATTTTCCTGTAGCTCACTTAATTGCTTTAATTTCTTTTTAAAAATCACTGCTTAAATTTGAGGACAAAGTGGGAAATCTCCTTTGACTGTATACTGGCTAAGAACAGCAGCTTGGGGGAACAGCGAAGCTAGAAACCTGCCCTTCTCGCACTCCATCCTCTCCTCCACCCCCAATTTTCTCTGCTGTGTTCCAGAGACCTTGAGAATGACTTTCAAAGGTCTCCAGACAACCTCATGTCTTTTCTTCACCCTTCCTGCTTGGAATAGAGTTTTTTCTTTTCTGTTCAAATCCTACTCACCTATTGAGAGGCAGGTCAAAAGTCCCAGCCTCACTGGGGCATTCTTGTCTACCCCAGCCTGAATGCCTCTTGTCTACTTTTGATCTTTGAATGCACATTTTGCCTAGACCTCTCTTTGTTCAGTTCACCGCCACAGTTGCTTTTTTGATCTGTGGTGCAGAATCATTTGGGTTTTAAGTGTTGATGTGTTTTGTCTCTTCAGCTGTTTTGTAGACTCTCCGCAGCCAGGGGCTAGTTCATGCTTTCTTGTTCCTTTCATTGTGTCTCAAGGTTTGTGGGCATTCAATAAATAGTTGTGGCTCAGTGTGTGATGGCGCTCACAGAGGCTGAGGAGTTATTGGTTTATCTGTTAGTAACTGGTCAGGTCTGGTATGTGTGAAGTCACTGACGAATAAAGACTTTCTGCAATACCAGTAGTTCTGCTCTGTATTTAGGTAGTGCTTTTTCCCCTAATGTACATTTAAGAAAGAAAGTTATCCTAATTCATGAACATGTTCCATTCCAAGTATACATGTAAATGGTAGCATGAAGATTTTATATGTAAAATGCAGATACTGGGCCAACACATGGAGGTTATGTGCTGCTTAGAACTGGCCTGCTTTCCTAAAGTTCACTAACCCCTCCGCTCCCAGCTCTTCCATGTGACCTACACACTGAAACTTGTCAGGCTGTCATTATTGCCTGTCGTGCTTGCTCAGGGCTTGAGGAGAGGCATTGGTGAGGTGCCCTTGCTCTTCACAAAGAAGCGAGGGTGGTCCAGCTTTGGCCTCTGATTTAGCTGCTCTGGCTGGTGAGATGCTTATCAAGGTTCCATGATTGGCTAAAGAGGACGATTTACCAGATCATTAGACATCTTTAAATGATTCTTCCTCTTTCAAACAACCTTAGCATGAAAAAAATAGAAGCACAGTGAGAATAATAGAACATATGAATGAAACTTCTTTCAAATAGTAACCTCCTGGTCCCATAAGGCAATAGACCCCAATCAAACAAAGTCTGATTATATGTTCTGGACTCATCTGAAGAAGTGAATGCATTGTCTAATAAGTATCTATTCTTCCTATGTACACAGGGAGGAACAATTATATTAAGTTCAATGATGAATTTGTTTCTTCTTCCTCTTCTTTTCCTTCTCCCCCTTCCTCTTTTCTTCCTCTTTCCCTTTTTCTCCCCACCTCCCTCCTCCTCTTCCTCCCCTTCTAATGTCAGACCCTGGCATAAATTAAGCGCTTACTGAATGTTAGTGGTATAATTTGAATCAAGGCAAGAATAAAGTAAATAATGATCACTTAAACTCATTCGGTTAGAATTCTAGAAGCTGCAAATACAGGTTAAGATAAATAAGAAAGATCATAAGTAATAATTCAGCATAAATTATCTTCCTTAAGTCTTCTATGTCTTTTTTGAATTTTTCTATGAAAGTATATATAAAACACAATATTTTGTCTATTAAGTGACAAAATTTCATGTGTTCTTGCTTTTTCTGAAGAAAATGTTGAATTGCTCTGAATATGGAAGTGGATCTTGCCCAGAAAATGAAAGGCCGCTGGGTGTCCGAGCTGCCCTGTATTCACTTATGGCCGGAGCCATATTCATCACGGTGTTTGGCAATCTTGCCATGATCCTTTCCATTTCCTACTTCAAGCAGCTTCACACACCAACCAACTTCCGCATCCTCTCCATGGCAGTGACTGACTTCCTCCTGGGATTCACCATCATGCCATATAGTATGATCAGATCAGTGGAGAATTGTTGGTATTTTGGGCTTATGTTTTGCAAGATTCATTATAGTTTTGACCTGATGCTTAGAATAACGTCCATTTTCCATCTTTGTTCGGTGGCCGTTGATAGATTTTACGCTGTTACCCTTTACGGTATTCCACCAAAATGGCAATTCCAGTCATTAAACAGTTGCTAGTTCTCTGCTGGTCAGTCCCCGGGGCATTTGCCTTCGGGGTGGTCTTCTTGGAGGCCTTTGCTGATGGAATAGAAGGCTATGATATCTTGGTCACTTGCTCTAGTTCCTGCCCAGTGATGTTCAACAAGCTATGGGGCACCACCTTGTTTATGGCAGGTTTCTTTGCTCCTGGATCTGTGATGGTTGGGATTTATGGGAACATTTTTGCAGTATCCAGAAAATATGCTTGAGCAATCAATAACTTGCCAGAAAATCAAAATAATCAAATGAAGAAAGAGAAGAAAGCAGCCCAAACTTCAGGGATAGTGATGGGGTTTTTTTTATTATGTTGGTTTCCCTCTTTCTTCACAATTTTATTGGATCCCGTTCTGAACTTCTCTACTCCTGTAGTTTTGTTTGATGCTTTGACGTGGTTTGGCTCTTTTAACTCCACATGTAATCCCTTAATATATGGTTTCTTCTATCCCTGGTTTCGCAGAGCACTGAAGTACATTTTGCTAGGTAAAATTTTCAGCTCACATTTCCATGATACTAATTTGTTTATTGAAAAAGAAATTGAATAGACTTATTCTGTATGAGTGGAGAGAAGCAAAAGACTGGAATTAAGAAGAATGAAGTCACTTAAAGTGTGTGTGTGTGTGTGTGTGTGTGTGTGTGTGTGTGTGAGTGTGTGTTTGGCTACAATGCAAAGCATTTAGTTTTTAAGACTTGAGGGAAAAAATATTTTTTTCTTTCCACCCCAAATCCCTTTTTTTCAGAATACTTCCTACACCCAATACTTCTAGGTAGAAAAAAAAAAAGAAAGTGACAAAAGTAAAGAGAAGGTGAGGAAAAGCCAGGAATGGGATGAAGGGGACACACAAAAAGTTTTATACTATTTGGAAGGGAACAAAACCCAAGCTGAGCTTGAGGACTGCTCCTCCTCTCACCACCACACGCACTTTGTGGGATATTTCCATTTACTTTTTCTTCCTCAGAGTCTGATCAGATGTGTTCTGAAACATCGACCACTAAAAATTATAGGTGAGTAAATATGGAAATAACAATTTCAAAAAGCTATGTTCTGTCAGGAATTAGTCTTTGGTAGCTGAAAGTTAAGCCTTTACTAGATTTTATAGTTGTGAGATAAAACGTTTTTTAAATAAAAGAAGAAATGGAAACTGTGTAACTAAGGCCCCAGATTCCACCCATGTTTTCATCCGTGTATCATCTTAATCATCCCAGTTGGCAATTTTCTATTTTTTTTAGCAGGAGGATTCCAGTCAGAGCCTTTCTTTCTTTCTCAGGCTCATTCACACCTTGTATTGTTAATTGGTGTTCTGATTTTTTAATAAATGTGAAGTATATACCAAAAAAAGGTTGTGTTTTGAATGTATCACTCCTTTTTGCTTAATGTGTATACATATACTTTGAATACTAGACTACTAGGGGGAGGAAGGAAAGAAGAAAACTTATATTTATGGGGGTGCCTCTGGGCACAAGGAACTTTATATTTGTTATTCAATGACTTTTTAACTGTAAGTTGAGACCCATTAGTAACTTGTGAAATCCACTTAGAGGTCTGCAACCAGTGGTGCGCTAGAAAATGTTCAACACCTGGCTCTGAAAAGAAAGGAAAAAAAGCCCTGATTTGTAGAATTTGATGTTTTTTTTTTCATTGAGCTGATTTCAAGCTATGAATGTAATGTCAACTGGCTCTGAAAATTCTTTAAAAGTTACCCTATTCTTGCAAGTGGACACGAGTGGTTCTATTTTACTGTAAACTGGCTGCAAATAACATTTTTAATGAAAGGAAAACTAGAAGAGAAGAAAATAGATAATCTCAGAATACATGACTTGCATTGAGGGTAAATATTGCCTTATGAAGTTTTATTTTAGTTCTATACATGGTTATGTTTGTATATGTGTTTTTGTACATGTAAGCACACTGTGTTTCATTGAAGTGTTTTTTGTTTAATTTATCCATTACATTATATGAATGAACAAATTTTTTTTTCCTAAGGATTCTGTCAAACTGGAACAAATCACTGAAGCAGAAATTAATACTTTTCTCCCATCCCAATATCTTCTCATTTCATCCAGGAATCAAAGTGTAAACAGAAACCTTTTATGATTCAGACAATTATCCCTCCTTTGGATATCAGCCAACATCTAATTTAGCCACATATGTCTATATATTTTTAAGATACAGAAGTTTTAATACCTTATCTTACCAGAATGAAGCCCCAATGACCATGAAATTGATATGAAATTGTCATCCTTTATTTGGAAAGAAAAGAACCGAAAACTATCTGGGACATTAAAAATAGACAGAATCATTCAATATCCCCCAGGAAAGAGAGTTAAAAGAGCAATTCCACTGCACTGTGCACTTAGTGCCTCTCTTGGAGCTCCTGGATCTGAGTTCTCCACTCCAGTTCTCTTGAGAGCAGAGGTAAGCTCATATGAGTCAGATATCTCAGTCCTTGACACTACACTTTCTACAGTCCTGACCTCATGTCTGCAAAGCCACCAGAAGAGACACAATGATTTACAGCTAACTTTTCAAGAGAGAGAAAGTACTGAGTCAATAAAAAGGACTAGAAATGTACTATCCTTTTTAAAATAAAATCTGATTTATTCTCTTCTCCAAAATAATGGAATAGTGGTAATTAAATTTTATAAAGAACCAGAAATTGTTACAAATAGGATGCAAGAGAGAAGGTAGCATTTTTTTCTAACTGGAAAATGATTCCTATGAAAAAAGGTCTTAAAATTTCCATCAAAATTTGTTTGGCAAGGTTTGTAAATCTCTATGTATTGGCATATTAAAAATGTTTTTGCAGAGTACAGGAACTATGCAAGACATGATTTAGTAAATGTAAGTTACATAAGTATGTCAATAATGCTAAAGCACACTCTCCTCCTTGATAGTATATCTAAATAAAAAACTCTTGGTTTATACTACTTAATTCACTGCCAGACACCACATATTTCACTTTTGATATTTTTTTCTCTTGCAAGCAGCATTTACTGAAGATGCTCTGTTGCTCTTTGCTCCTCAAAATTATTCACTTATTTCAGGTGCAAAGAGTGCCCAAGTTAAAAACGCAGTTTCTTTATTGTCTAGAACTGTTCTCCTGGAATTCAATGGTCATGCAAATAACACAGGTATCTTTCCAAGATGTGCATTTGGGGATGAGTCTGAGATTTTTCACTTCCAAAAATGTTTCCAGGAGATGACGATGTAGCTGGTCTACGGACCATACTTTAATTAGCAAGGACTGTATGGGAGAAACTATGAACAGAGGAAGCCATAGACTTTCTTACTGTTATTATTATTTTTATTTCCCATTATTAGATGGTAAGTGATGGTGGGAGGTTTATTGCAACAGGAACCCAAAGACCTGGATTGTAATGTTAGTTACAATATTTAGTAGCAATGGCTCCCTCAAGACTTTAGTTATTATCTATACATGGAAGAGTTGGGAGAATGCAGTAGAAATATGCCTTTCAAGTAACTTAGAAACTTTAAAACATTCCGAATTTTTGTTGAGTGGGTTTCATTTGGAATACTGTATGTTTAGGGAGTGGGTATTAGCTACTTTCCAAACAGGATTTACTGTTTCCCTAATATTTTAATCTTTCCCAAACTAAATGTCTCTAATACCATGAGACCAGATGGCTATTAAGTATGTTCCTTACTGTGTTGGAATTAATTTCTTTCTACTTAATTCAGCAAGCCATTACTACTTGCCTGCCATGTACACAGCTCTGCATTAAGTGTTGCCAGGCTTAGACGGTTAATGGCATTTTATCTGATTAACTGTAAATTTCTCAAGGGACTGAACTGTAAATTAAGATTAAGTATTTTTTTAAAGTGGTGTGCTAGAAGAAGGAAGCAAAGGCATTGGAAATGAAAGTCACCTGTAAAATGAGGAAGTGGACAACTTATCTCTCAGATCTTCGGCCACCTCAATAGTCTATAATTTTATGAGATTAACTCCAAGGAGAGTGAAAAAAGGTTTCTGGAGGGAAATGATATTTGAGCTGAGCCTTCAGGTTGTCCGAGATAAAGGGTCAGGTGGAGGAAAGGGGGTTGGCCGAGCCAGGACGTTTGTGGGGAGACTGTGTGGCCAAAGGTTGCTGGAGTATTGTAGACTGAAGGGAGGAAAGGTTACAACCATGCCAACAGATGCTGAAAAGATACATTTATCAGGGGCAAGCCGGTGCTCCAATGTTCAAGCCAAGGCATGTTTTCTCAGACCTTTTCCTTGTATCCACCAAAAAAATCATATGTGGTCTTGATAAAAGATTTATTTAGATCAGTTCCCCTTGGGCCTGCTACTTCTCTGATAGCTTTAGTAAAGATTTTTCTCTTCTGTTTGTTTTCAAATAATGCTATAGTTTATAGATTATTATAACAAAGATGCTTTGCTATGGTTATAATTTTCACTCTCCTTTCTGCCCCTGCTCTCTGACATGGAGGTCACTCTGCCTGTTCTGTGTGTGTTTTTATTGTTACTTAAATTGTTTTTCCTGCTCCCAGCTGTTTTCAAAAAGACAATGTTTTCAAGATGTTATTTCTGCCCAATGCCAACTGCCATGTGGTTTAATGAAGCTTACTTATGAACTGTGATTTCATTTATTTGGAACAAATAAGTCATTTGTCATAGAAATCAGTCATAGAAAAAAAATCTTTTTCTTCAATTTATCTTAGTTTTCAGTGCAGCATTTGAATGCAGTCTATTTATTGTCATATCTGGCATGGTTTCCAAGTAGCTTCTGTTATTTTAGTCTTTAAATATTCATTATGGTCTATGATGGACATTAGAGAATTAACTAGAAAAGATCCAACATCATGGGTTTTCATAAATCTCAACCTTTGCTTATCTTTCCTATTATACTACGTACACCATTTACACTTTGGCAATATGATACTAGTTCAAATTTTGAAATTACTCGTAAAATTGTACTGTAATCTTTTTTTAACAAGTTTAATTGAAAATTAACACAAATCTGCTCTTTGAATGGCATCTGCTTTTAGGCTAAGAATGATTTTGGAGCTTTAAAAATAGAATTTATATTTGAGACTTGGAAGTTTAAGATCAGTTTTTTAATAGGTTATGTAAAAATTGACATTACTTTCTGACCTGTGGCAAGAGAAATGATGAAACAGTTATTGTTGGTGTTGGTTCCAGGTCTTTAAGTTGGTGCCGGTTTCAGTGAAAGTCTCTTTCTCCTAACTGAAACACCTTGAACAGAGACATTCAGAAGAGCCTGTGTTCTGAGAGGCTGGTTGGAAAATTTATGAGGTTCTCTTAAGCAGTTTTCTAACAGCTGAAATACTTTAGACTTCAGCCTTAAGTTCCAGGAAGCATGGAGCAATCAAAATTTAAAGGAGAAAAAGAAAGCATATTATTTATCAACATTATTTAAGTTCAAATAAAAAAATTTAAAATTTGCTTTTTATTGCATTTAATTTGAGTCAGTATATTAAAGAACTAACAACACTTATTTATATTTTCCTTTGCTAATCCTTCTGATATGATTTTTTTCCCACAAATAAAGAGGAGAAAAATCACAATTTGGATAAATTTATATATCTGTACACACATACACTTATACACACAGACATACGTGGCAATGGCAATTTTAAGTTCCTTACCTGAGAAGGTAGGTTCTAGAAGAAGGGAACATGTTTATAGCAAGCTGACACTTGCATTAGTTGGTGCCTCATAGATAGCATGGGCAAATATTTGCCTCTTTCTGTTAGAACCATGGATTATAAGTTTCCATTTTCTACCACTATCTTTTATGACATTCATACTTTAAGGCTGTGAATGTTAGATTCTGAACCGAACTTTTTCCTCCTACTGAAATGAATGTGTCCAGCCCATTGGAGATTCTCTTCAATAAGCTTTAGTTCCATGATAGAGTCTAGCACTGATAATCTGACTCCTTGTAAATGTACATGACTGGAGATGTGCCAACCTTATTATCTGTCAGTGCTTGAAAGTAAAACTTGAGGGGAAAAAGGAAAAGATCCCCATGGGAAATTATTCATATTTGGACATTTTTAACATACAAAAATGGCAATTTCATCAAGATTACGGGGTTTAATAAAATAGTTTACATGGAAGACTCAAAAAAAAGTATAAAATTGAAAGAAATGTCATAATCCTTATGAGGAAAAACAGGAAGGAAGGTAGGAATAATGCTAATGGCCTTAAATATCTTCATAGACAACTTTTAAACTTATAAGCAAGTTAGGAAACAAAAGTTTCTTTGAAAATCAGCGATTTAGAAATCAGAATATAGTTTTCCAAAAGGTCATTATTTGTTAAAACTGGTTAACATGGGCTTCATTAAGTGTTTACTAGATAGATGTCATGCTTCTAACGATGTTTAAAACAAAATGTTAAATAGGGTCTATTCTCCCTCTTCTATAAAGGAGGAGACTGCGGTTCAGGAGCCCTGAGAAAGTTGTCCAAAATAATATGGTTAATAAGTGGTGCAACCAAAAATCAACCACAGGGCTGCCTGATTTCAAAGCCATACTGTGGAATGTAAGGGAGAAAGGAGGCTAGAAACTGCATCACATAATAAATCTTTGTAAACATTCCATTTGAGGGCTTCTCCAGTTCTGAAAGTATTTGAATTTTCCCTTTTATAAATAGTAAGTGGGCATAGTGGAAGATTTGGTCTCACATAGAAACACCTTCTAGAATCCTCTCAATCTTTAAAAAATGGAGCAGTTACTTGTATGCAACACCCAGGTGAGGTTGGTTCAATGTCATGGCTGTGATCATTGAAATCATATGGGCAATTGAGGTGTGACACATAGTTTCCTGGGTAATAATGTACGTTAACTGCCTACATATTCATGGACTTAAATAGGTACAAGTTTAATTAAGTATGTGCTCTCCAACACAGTATTTTCTTTAATTATTGAGAGTATGTGAGTTTCAGCGGGAAGAACACTCCCAACTCCGCAAAGTGGTAGGTAAGGCGCCAAGTATCGCATAAGGGACATTAATGAGCCAGTAAAACCCCATCCTAACATAACCATGGACCACTGGGTGGGCTCTTATGGCACTACTGCCACCATCTCCCAAGTGCATTTAGCTGAAACACTCAGCAGCTTTTTTTTTTCTCTCTTTTACTAATACCTTCGTATCTATCTGGACTCAAGATCCTGAGTTCTTGTCTCACTAGCCTAAGGGATCAGTAAAATACGTTCATAGAAAATCTCTCAGCTCTGCCTGTCTAAATGCTACTCTGGGAGGGATTCTTTTATAGCAACAACAGAAGCAATTTAATACAGGAGGATACTGTCATGAATTGAGCTCCTGAATCTAGTCCATTCATTTTCAGCAAAGTTTCAAACATATTGAATCAATTGCTTTTACTGGAACAATGCAGGTATTTAAAAAAACAACTGCAACTTACCATTTATGTATAAACTTATTCATTCAGAAATATGTATCTAGTGCCTGCTACAAACATTAACCTAAGTACTGAGAATCCAGGGGTGAACAAGATAGACTAGTTCTTTGCCTCCTGGTCGTATATCAGAAAGGCATGTCTGTGACCAATAGGAGTCACATGAGATTTGACTGGTCTGAGTCTGTGCGTGGGAAATTTGTGACTGTAATGAGTCAGTCGGCGATGGAGTATGTGACATGGTCCCACTAGTTAGAATCTCAGATAAGGAAGAAGACTCAAGAAATACAGGGAAGGGAAATGAAGAGTAGAAGACAGGAGAGGAGGAAAGGGGAGAGGAGAGGAAGGACATAGACAGTACAGAAGCTATGGTTTAGCCGGTAGGTACATGGCTTTCTGTGTATTTCAATAGCCGCATGCCATTTATAACTCTTAAAACACCCACAGACTTTTTACAAACGAAGATTTCAAATTATTGAAAGAATGCGGAAGGAAAACATTGTGATTTCACTTAGCTTTTGTGGATTAAGTATTTTTATGTTGTAGTTCAAAGGAGTTTCTAGGGAAGTGTCAGTTTAAGGTGAAAATTGACCCTCTTTTTCTAGAAAACAGCTTTATTGAGGTATAATTGATATACTGAGAGCTGCAGAATTTGATGAGTTTGGAAATATGCAAACACCTGTGAAACCATCACCAAAATCAAGGTACTAGGCATATCCAACACCTCCCAAGTTTTCCTTATGTCCCTTTGTTTTGTTTGTTTCTTTGTGGTACAAACACTTAACATGAGGTCTACCATCTTAATGAATTTTGAAGTGCACAATACCATCTTATTAATTATAGGCATTATGTTGTACAGCAGACTTCTAGAACTTATTCATCTAGCATAACTGAAACTTTATACACACTGAACAACTACCCAATTCCCCCAATAACCACTATAGTATTCTCTGCTTCATAAGTTTGACTATTTTAGATGCCTCATGTAAGTGGAGTAAACCACTGAAAAGCTTCCAATACATTACGGGGAATAGAACAGCCAATAGATAAACCCATTTTGAATGAATAGATGGATGAAATACAATAAAATAGACTAAAACAGGAAAGAGTGAGCAGTTGAGATTTTTCATTTTCAAATGCAGCAAATAACTCAGAAAGTAAACACCAATGATATAATTTTAAGTATTTAAATATAATTGAAATGAATTAGTAACAGGGGACTTTATTGTACTCTCGGGGGCTGAAATTTACTAGACTCATTTTAAGAAGAGAAGAAACACCAACTTATCCTCTAGAAAGTAATTTGAAGTGATAAAACACCCTGGATCTAACTTATATTCCTGAAGACTTATCCATTTGTCCAAAATTTGGAAATAAATCCTGTCCTCCCACCAACTGCCATTTTCATGTCCGAGGAATAATGTACTCAATTATGATTGGGGTCATGTTTATCACTATATTTGGAAACTTGGTTATAATCATTTCCATATCGCATTTCAAGCAACTTCACTCTCCTACAAATACTCTGACCCTCTCCATGGCAACCACTGACTTTCTGCTGGATTTGGTCATTATGCCATACAGCATGGTGTGATCAGTGGAGAGCTGCTGGTATTTTGGGGGTGGCTTTGGAAATGCCACACAAGCTTTGACATGATGCTAAGTCTGGCCTCCATTTTCCTCCTCTGTTCCATGGCAATTGATCGATTTTATGCTGTGTGTTACCCTCTACACTACACGACCAGAATGACCACCTCCATGATAAAGCGGCTGTTGACATTTTGTTGGTCAGCCCCTACTCTTTTTTCTTTTGGTTTAGTTCTATCTAAGGCCAATGTTTCTGGTATGCAGAGCTATGAGATTCTCATTGCTTGCTTCAATTTCCGTGCACTTACTTTCAACAAATTTGGGGGGACAATACTGTTCACTACATGTTTTTTTACTCCTGGCTCTATTATGGTTGGTATTTATGGCAAAATCTTTATTGTTTCCAAATGACATGCTCGAGTTATCAGCAACATGCTTGAAAACACAAAGGGGGAAGTGAAAAAAAACTTATCTAAGAAAAAGGATCGGATAGCAGCTAAGACCATGGGCATAGTAATGGGCGTGTTTCTAGCTTGCTGGTTGCCTTGTTTTTTTGCTGTTTTGATCTACCCATATCCAGACTATTCTACTCCCATAATAGTACTTGATTTTTAGTGTGGCTTGGGTACTTCAACTCTACTTGCAATCCTCTCATTCCTGGCTTTTTTTAATCCATGGTTTCTGAAAGCTCTTAAATACATATTGTCAGGAAAAATATTTAGCTCCCATTCAGAAATTGCAAATCTGTTTCCTGAAACACATTCATAAAAAAGCCATTACAAAAGTGAATAAAGTATTGAAAATGACACTTATTATTTTGACCTGAAGCATGTACCTCACATCCCCAGATCACTGCAAATATTATTCTATTAAATTTCAGTAATCCTAGATCCAGCTGTAATTTAATAATATAATTTAAATATATAGGGTCACCTTGTGTCTTGAAGCGTAATATTCAATAAGGACTACTCCCCTCATTACAGTTTTTATTCCCTGTACTTGTTGGTAGAAAAGCAAATGTGCATAATAAACGTATGATTGGTAGCCAATGAGTATTTTTATGTTTACCAAAGAATATTTACTAACCCCATTTGACTGGTAGTCTTGAAGTGAACATTTTAGTCTGTGTCCAGGAAGAGACATTAGGTTGTGAGGAACACTGCTGGGACCCTTCTTCCTGAGAGTCTCACAAGCCCATGAACATAACCCTATCATGCCTCTCCCTTCACAGATGAAGACATTAAACTTGAATTGCCCCCCTTCAGTGGTGACAGATACTTCATGTCCAGTGATTCTTCTGCTATGTTTGGCTTTCTCTCCGTTCATGCTTTTAAAAGTCTTGTCTGTTGCTCTACTTCTGAACTATTCTTTACTCTAAAAACTTCATGGTGGGTGTGTGTGTGTGTGTGTGTGTTAGAGAGAAAAACAAAATTATTCATGATGCATGTTAAAGCCTGTAAGGCAGTCTTTATTCAAGGGGAACTTCTGCTATAGGGTTTTTGTAGTAAGGGAGAGAGATTGCACTCAACTCCAACAAGGTCAAGTGGGGATTTATACCCAATGAACTGGGTTGTGGGTAGTGGATAGAAAATGACTAAGAGTAAATATCAGGGTTAAGGAGGATTCTTGCTAGGCTGACCCATCTGAATTCTTGCTGAAGGCAGGCCAGATAAGATAGTGATAAGATAGTGAGGCTGGTCAGATACCAAGGGTGGGGGATTTTTGCTAAACTGACTTAGCAGGATTCTTGCTCAATCCAGAGTCTACCAGGGCAAAGAGGGAAGGTCAAGTTTGGTCTAGTCAAGCAGAGGAATCATAGGAGCTTGATTAAAGTTTGGTCAAAGGAGAGAGTCTTTGTGTGTCTGAGTGTATGTGTGTTTGTGTCCATAAGCTTCTCATGGAAGCAGCATTAGGGATTTTCAAAGTGGGGAGGGAGTGGTATAAGGATGGCCAGCTCTAGTATGTGGAACATTGGCATGTGATTATTAGACTGTAGATATAACTCTATCTAAATATAAATGGGATAATCTATTAGAATAGACTTAGCTAGTTAGCCGCATGAAATATATAGCTATGAAGCTATAGGAAAACTGTTTATATTCACTGAGATGGATAGTAAGTACTCAATAAAGGATATAAATATTTATTCAGAATTAATCCTTAACGTATGCCTCCCCTCCCACCATGTTAGCTAGCGTTCTTGCCTCCTGTTTCACAGCTTTCCAACCTACTCTGCACAGTTATCCGAAGTTGACACTTTCCTCTTAAATATCTTACATGGTTTCTATGCTAGATCCCTTCTGTTTGCCCTAGGCTTCTCCACGCACTCTGTGTAGGAAGCACAGATTAAGATTAGGATTTAGACGCTCTCTTGCCCTGGGGTGTCCGATGGATGGCATTTTACCAATGGGAAACATCTGCAGGAGATCAGAGGGTGGAAAGGGGGGAAATCAGGGCCACTTAGCCCAGGCCACCTCCCTGCCAAATTGCCCTGGGGCTGGCTGTGTCCTCCAGGAAAGGCCATGCAGAGTCCTGTCTCCATACAGCCATCCTCTGGAACTCCTGTAAGCGCCCTCTTCTCCTGTCAATTTGGGCCCAGCCACGGTGGTGGTTCCCCACTACTGCGGCTCCTGGGTACCAGAATTTTCTCGCTGGTTTCCTTAATCGCTGCCCACATCTTTGTAAATAGTTCTTTTATTAAACTCTCCTCAATCATCAAGGCTGACTGTGCCATCTGTTTCCTGCTGGACACAGGATGAATGTAGCTTTTCATTCCTCTGAGATAAAGTTTTGAAACTCTCCCCAAAGGCATCAAGTCTGTACAAGCCCGACTTGGCCTTTCTTTGTATTTCTACATTTAGTCACTCCTCTGGAGTCTACCTTCCTCTGAAGAAATCATTGGCACCCCCAATAAATCATTCCCCCCGTTTGCCCTACCTGGGGGCTACTCACCCTTCTCCTCCACTCGGCAAACTTCTTTTTCTTTTGAAGATCAGTCGTCAGTTCGAGATTTCTGGCATCCTTTTTGTGTATAAAAAAGATTATTTGAGGTAATTTTGGCTTTTAGAATTAATATTTCATTTAGAAAATAATATTGAAGAAACTACCTCTTCTTTTAAAAATTATTTAACATAACTTTTATTGAACTTTATTTAACTTATAAACAGAATATAAGTTATTCTACACTTAGTAGATTTTAACAACATCTTTTAAGGGGCAGTTAGAGCCTAGGTAATTGAATCCCCTTAATATTTTATTTGCATTTATCAAATTAAAGCTTCAAACTCCCCTTTTGATAATTTAATTGTCAGACATACATAAAACATTCCCCAGTACTTAAATAACTCTTGTAAATTTAATGACTTACTTACAAATATGGTAAATTTTAATTTCTTAACAATTATAATACCATTTACAAACTTAGCAAACTTTACTTGTTCCTCTCAACTTAAAAATCATGGCTAAATCAATAATTTAATAACATTTTAAGTGGGAATCACAAAGCTATTGTGGAAAATGCTAAATTCTCTTAAACATTACAAAATACTGAAAATGACAAATATTCAAAGATTACTTTTAAACTGAACACAAACTATATTAATACTATGTGTTTGATTTGCTTCATCTATCTGGGAAGATGTTTCTAAAGAGAAATTTTGTAAACCCAGATGAGCGTGTAAAGAAAACAATATTTTCCAACCATTCCCATTCATTTTATGAAGAAAATCCTCAGAGTCTGTAAAGGTAATTTATACTAGTTAATTTAAACATAGATAATTTGATTCTATTTTTTATAAATACTTAAGCTTTGATGCTCTCTAAGCTTTGGGTATTTAAATATAACAATTTTGTGGTCTTGATGGATGATAAAACTATCATCCTAAACTACTTGAAGCTTAGTGTTTTAAACTATGGAGCACTAACGGATACACCTCCCCCCAGTGATTATGAAAATACCCACATGGTGATGGAAGTTTTCCCTTTTCACTTGGTTGTTTTGAAACATGGTTCTTATTGCCTTTTGTTTGGGCTCAGAAAATTATAGACTTAAAGCACTGCAGTGTGAATGCATATCACTCACCGGTACATGGCAGCAAAAGGAAAAGATATAAATTAGTCAGATTTTCACAGGAATTAAAGAACTCACTGTTTGAAAACATCTAGCATTTGGTAATAAGTATAGTGAGGCTTTGTTGGATTTTAACGAAATTTCCTCCTTCCCTCCTTCTTTCCTCCCTCCCATCTTTCTCCTCCCCCTTTCATTCTTCTCCACTTTGGCCTTGTGTGAGTTTAGTTCATGTTGTTCCTTTGAAGTCATGGGGACGATTGCACAAAACTGATTCATTCTCCCAGAGCCAATTCTCTGGTGACTTGATGTAACGTTGCTGCTGCCAGCACACTGAAGTTGTTAAAGAACACACCTGTCAAAAGCAGGACGTAGGTAAAGCAGCCCCAGGAGGTGTATTCTGTGTGTAAATACTTATGACAACACAGCCTGTCATGAGCCTACCAATAAGATCTCAGGCCTAAGTGCCTTTCCTGGGGGGAAAATCAGCAGGGAAGAGAGTGGTGAAGCACAATGCTCATTCGCATGGTAAGAAACCTTAGCACAACAAATAAATCACCTTTCAGTGATTTTAGCTCCAAATTACCAAATTAGCCAAACAAATTCTGATAAACTAAAGGAGACTATCTTAAGAGAGGGAAAAAAATCAGATGCATGCATGTATGTATGTATGTATTTATTTATTTATTTCATGTTGAAAGGAACCAAACTTAAAATACTGATCTGTAAAAACAAATCTGGATCATTTTAAAAAATCACTAAAATTCTAAAGAGGCAATGATAGAAAGACCCACATCAGATCTTTCTTACATCTAATTCACAAGTAATCTCTCTTACCTAGGATATTATTGTTTGAGTGAGATCTAGCAAAGCAAGATAAAATCACTGTTTTCAGAGAAATGGTCTCAGAGGTGGAGTGTTTGAGCTATGTAACCAGTAAGAGGAGAAAAATCATTCGTGATAACGCAAGTATAATGAGTTCTCTCCTAATTTTTTCCACTTTGTTTGCAATATATTATTGAGCTTGTTGGATATTTTCCTTCTTATTTGAGTAAAATACATATGCATTCATAGAATTTTAGGTATTTAATACTTGAGGAAAAATTATTATGTAATTTCTTTTTCATTTTTTCCTTGAAATTCTGAGAAACTTTTATACTTCCAAAGTCATTATTTCAGAGTCTTTGTGTCTGTTACCTGTCTGTAATTTTCTTCTCTGAAAGAATGAAATTTGAACTAAAAAATAATGCAATTTTTGCTCCTCTCCAGAATTGCTAGCAAATATTTCTTTTTGCCTCCTGGTAAATAAACAATTTTCTACACTTTCATTAGGTCATTGTTTGCAGTGTTGTCATTAATTTGATCCTTTGTTGAAATGTTATTGATAAAAAGAAAAAAAAAGGCATAACAACAATGTCCCATGATAAAAGAGAGATGTCATAGAGGGTTTAACTTTATATTATTAAAAAATTACTGTGTCTTTTCTGGAGGTGAATCTTCAAAGGAAAGGAATCTCTATTTTGCTAAGTTTTTAAATAACAAACAAAATCCCAAGTGCATTTAATGTCATGACAATTTCTTTTTTTAACAAAGCAGTAAACCAGCAGTCATATTTGCATTTGCTTACTTACTTTGTAATTTTTGGCTAAAAGCTTAAGATAAAGGCTCATTATCTTCCTCATTACCTTAAAAAATCTTCCATGTAATAACTTTTTAAATAAATGTGTGTCTTATTCTATCCTTTTGTCTTTATCTAATACTTAAATTTTAAACATTTCTCTAATATACATAACCATTCATCAGAAACATGAAATAATACTATTAATTTCTAGCAGCTGCTTCATCACGTCTTCCAAAAAAATAAAATAAAATAAATAAAGTTCACTTTACAAACCTAAGAGGTTAAATTATATCCTTTCAGAGATTAAGTTTTCAAAAATGAAACTTAAAACTCCAAAAATTGTACCATGAATTATTGAAGAGTATACTATATTGTATTAGGAATGCTATGTCTACAGATATACAGTGACAAATGCATAAGTTATTTTGTGGTAATTTTTAGCTATCTTTCAAGATAATTTTTAAAAGAATTAAAAAATTTAATTCATGAAAGTAAAGAACATAAAAGACAGAATAAAGTTAATTAATTAAAGAAGGTGATCAGGTGTTTAAGATTTCATTATATTCAATATCTGAGAGCTTAGGAACCAAAGTGATAAGTAATCAAATAATTTGTGTTGTGTGTTCCAAAATGGATACTCTGCAGTTTATAAAGCAGTTAAATAGGACTTTGTCCCTCTTACATTTTACTCCCTATGTTTTGGTTTCTCAAGTTCAACTCAACTGCATAATATTTGATTGGTCCAATTAAAATATATCTTAAGAAAAATACTAATCTAAGAAACTAAATCACTATACCCAGAGCAAATTAAATGTGCCATAATGTTAAGATTTCAAATGATACACATTGGAAAAAATTGCTGAGCTATGGTAGCAAATACTGTAAATATAATTTTCAAAGGTACATGCATTCTCATTAATATCTTTTCCAAGTAAATCTGGCAAGGACGTGCTTGTGGGTTCATTTTCCCAATGGACCAGTGAGATTTAATCTCTTCTCGGGCCAAAGTCCATTCTCCGACCTGGCCTTAGATCTCACTAACGCTTTTCATTGGTCATCAGAGTTACACATCCAGTCCCAACACTGGAAAAACAAACCAAACCTATGTCATACTCTGGGTGAGTCAGTCCCATTATTTTCACATCTTAAGGACAATAGCATACATTATATACGGTGACTGCTTAAACAATGAGCACCCTATACGTCAAATTTGTTGCCAACGTGAGACTTAAAATCTGTGAACAAGATGACCTCAGCCTGAATTTGAGTTCATGAATGAATGCGGCTGCCAAATGAAAGGAGATAACCCACGAGAATTACACAATCTATCATCTGAGACATTTTCCCCTTTTGGGAGGTGATTCCTGTATAATCTTGTAGGCTTTAGCGTATTTCTAGTTTATGTATATTGCTCTAAATTCTAAAATCTATATTGTTCACATTGGAGAGAAAAATGTTTCCTTAATTGAAGAGTATGTATTAAGTGGCAGGATCCAAACATTTCCAAATATCTACATGAAAAATAAAAAAAAAAAAAACACAATCTTTAGGTCACAATTATTGTTTAGGCCCAACATTAAATAATAGTTCCCCAGGAGGGGATATATCCAGCTGATTGAGTCACACAAGTGGAACAGGGAAAATTCTTGATCTGCCTACAGATTCGGAATCCTGAGTAAGGGCTACACATTAGTACAATAAGAACATGCATTTACCTGGACTACTTAGGTGGTTTTAATTGGGTTATTTAGAGGTTGGGTGACAATATTCATTCAGTCGTCTTTAGTCCCTCCTTAGTCAAGGGATGTTCCTTAGACTGAAAGCATTGGCATCTCCCAAGAGCCGCTGAGAAATGCAAATTCTCAACCCCCACCCCAGAATTAGGATCTATGCTTTGAGAAGACATCTAGGTGATTCATATGCACATTAAATTTGGGAAGCAGTGCTCCTGGTCAGTAGGGAGTTCATCCTGAGATGGAAAATGCGCTAGCTGGGCCGCTCTGAAAATTTGCACAGCCAACGATTTTTACTGCTTTTTCCTCTTTCTTTCACAGGAAAGAGAGGAACACAGTATTTCTGCAAAAGACTCATAATACCCACAAGACAAAGTCAATGAATTCATCGGACCTTTGGAACCCCCCAGAAATACAATTTTGCTTTGCTTTGGTGAACAATTTATGCCCTAGAAATGTGAAGTCTGGGCTGAGTGCCTGTGCCATGTACATTGTCATGGTCAGTGCCATAGTGATGACCATGTTGGGCAACCTTCCATTGCCCACTTCAAGCAGCTCCGCTCCCCAACCAACTTCCTGATCCTAAGTTTTTAAAACTTCTTAGAAATTTATTCTTTCTGTGTTTACGTAATTATTTCTGTAACTATGTCTAAATCTCACAGATAGGTAACTCTAAGCAAATCTTCTATGATTTTTCATCAGTCCAGAAATCATATTATCTGAATAATTGAAGAAATTTAAATACCTGGTCATTTACACCTGTGAATTTCTTCCTTGCAAAGGATAATCACATGTAATAATTCCAAATTTAAGAAGTCACCTCTTAATAGACTTCCACCTTCACATTGTCTGAGAAGTTAACACCTAGGATGCTTTAGGAAGCCAGCCAATAAACTTTGCCCATTATAAATTCTTCACAAGCAATCCCTATAGTGTAAGGTGTGATTCATGGAAGGAAACTTACTTTTGATAATTATAATTTAAAAGTTCTATAAAACATATTTCTCTGTGCTCTGTTATTTTATAGAAACACTTATGATTTTCACAACCAAGAGACTTCTTTAAATTCAACTGTTCTGAAATAGTTTCATTCAGTATTTGCCAGTAATATTACCTATTCTCTATTTACAAGACTGGCTGTAAAATTTGCAGGGGCCTGGACAAAATAAAAATGTGGAGATTTTTGTTCAAAAATATGGAAAAAGATGCTCTCAAGTATCAAACTTTTTCTTTTCTCTGCAGTCTCTCTCTACCTGCCATGGTGTTTGATTTTTGCTATGGAATGTCTCACTCCCTCGGGCATGGAGATATTAGCAGGGCAAGTGCAGATCCTCACAGGTGCCTGGAGACCCTGCCCTGCGACTCAGTGGCCCACCCACTGCCAGGCTCCCCCTCCCACCAAGCGCTGAAACAATATTCCATGCTCAGGTCAGGGCGAGAAAGCTGATCCAGGCATCTGCCCTTCTCCTGGGTCTGCCACCTCAACCACAGGCAGGCAGGAACCCCCCTGCGACTGCAGAATCCATATCGGGACCCACTCAGTACCTGAACTGGGGGTGGATGAGGGGCTTGGAGTCGCTGAACCCTAATGGAACATGTTGTAGCCCTACCAGCCTGAGATGGGATGACAGCTGCCATGCCTGCCAAGTGCACACCTGACGGCAACCCTCCTCACATCATATCCAGTCCTCAGACAGGGTGGGGAGGGAATGGCAGTGCTAGTAAGTCACGGTGAGAAAGGGGAGGCTGGAGTGGGCCCAAGGAGCCAGGGGGTGGGCAGCAGGTAGATGAGAACCCATCCCAGGGAGAAGGTGGTTTAATGGGAGACAATCACAGGTAATTTCAGGTTCCAAGCCCCCAAGCATGTGCCATGGTCTCTTCGGAATTCACATACAAAACTCAAATTCAAAGATAAAACTATTAAGAATTCCAAAACTACAACTGCAGGCATCAAAGCGCAAGAACGGTGTTCAGTGTCACTGGACTAGTCGCAAGCCCATGGAAGGGCCCTGCCAAGTTCACTTCGAGACTAAATTATCTCTTTGCAACAGCAACTAAATGATGAAGCAAAGAAAGTCAAATGGAGGCAACTGCCAAACTGCCAGATGGGTGAGCATGGGAGCTGAGGACCAGACCCTTCTGACAGTACCAGCCTTTCTGGACACAGAGTTTTGCCTTTGCAGTATTAACAGGAATTCAGAGAATTAAAGAGTCAGATTAAAGACTGAAAGCCCCATTCAAATATTTCAAATCTGAGGAAAATAGCTGCCTTTGACCCTATAAAGAAAATAGGAAGTGTTCCTACAAAACAAATAAGAAGTGATGAAGAATTTTTTCCTTTAAATATATTCAGTACTTGAAAATAGAAGTATGGTCTGCCATTTAAGATATAGATATTGAAAATACATTGCAATCAAAGAACAGATTTTAAAGGTGTGCCCTGAAAACAATTATTCAGTTAATCATCTACCAAATTCTTCTTGGTAGTGCTATCTTTTCTTCTCTTTCAATTCTCAAACCTAACTTGATTTCACCCCACTCTTCTTCAGTAACCTTGCCTCCTTATTTTCTGAAAATATGACATACATAATTCAAAGACTGAAAGGATGTAGAGGTTTGGGCTTGCATAATGGGAGCAGGAATCAAGGATGATTCCAGGTTTTTAGCTTGCCAACGAGAAAGATACAGTAGTAGGAGAAAGAGTACACTTGGTGGGGGAAAGATGATGGATTAAGTTGGGTTTGGTCAGAGGGACGTAAAACTGGAGTTCTTCAGTGGGTAGTTTAGGTTGTAAATTTTTAGCTCAGGAAAGAAATTGTGCCAGATATAATCATTTGGGATTCCTCAGCATACTGGTGTTTTTGAGGCCATAGGAGTAAATATGACTGTGTGCTATACACCTGCCATAATGCCTAGGATATATCTGATACTCAGCAAGTATTTGTTGACTGGTTGAGAATGTATACAGTGAAAATGGAAGGAACTGGATGTGTACCAACTTCAACGTTATGCCTGCAAAGAAATACAGATGGGAAAACATGAAAAAGTGGTCCCACAGACCCCCGTGGGATGGAAGAGGTTCATGAATGAGGGCATGTCAAGAATGTCAAAGGTTGATGATGGGTCAAGTTAAATAAAAACTGAGAATTGTTTGTTGGCATTAACAACTAGACCACCAATGAACATGATTCCACCTCTTCTGGTGGAATGTTGGAGACAGAATCCAAATTGCAGTGGATTGAGAATGAATGGGAATGAGTAGGGAAGGCAAGGAAACTATGAGCAATGACTGATATTTTAATGTCAGCTGTAAAGAGGAGAAGAGACATCTAGTGGATATCAGGAAACATAGATTCAGGGAATGTCCATGTTGCTATTTTTGTTTTGTTTTGATTTGATTTGTTTATTATCTTGGGGTGCTAAAGAAAGGCTAATGAAGAATACGAGACCAAAGACTGAGCTCTGATTGGAAAACTTTTACTGCCAACCGGGAAGCAAACAAGCACAGATATAGGCTCTGGGAGGTTTGAGTAAAGAGAGTAGAAATAGGGATGGTTTCTTAAAGCCAAAGGGCCATGAACTACCCTATATTAGGAAAGCAAGGTCTCTGAGTGCTGCTGATTGGGTAATGGAACCTGGGTTTGCTTACTAGGTAAGTACCAGGCTGACTAGGGGTGTCTGCAGGCATACAAGGATTGCCTAACTCAGGATTTTGACATAGTATTAGTCAGAATTTCCTACTGCTGCTGTAAAAAATTACAACAAATTTAGTGGCTTAAAGCAACACAAATGTATTATCTTTTAGTTTTGGCTGTTAGAAATTTGATGGGTCTTATTGAACTAAAATCCAGGCATTGACAGTGCTGCCATCCTTCTGGAGGCTCTAGGGGAGAATGTTTCCTGTCTTTTCCACTTCTAGAGGTCACCTGCTTTCCTTACCTTGTAGCCCCTTCCTTCCCTGGTAAAACCAACAGCAGAGCATCCTCAAATCTCTCCCTGACACTGAATCTCCCTCCCTCTTTCACTTTTAATGACACTTGTGATTACATTGGGCTCACATGAATAATCCAGGGTAATTTCCCCATTGAAAAATCCTTAATTTAACCACATCTACAAAGTTCACTTTGCCATATCCATGGGTTCTAGGGATTAGTATGTGGATATCATGGGGGCGGGCATTATTCTACCCACCACAGGCATCTACCTACTTCTGCTGAAGTGTGATCCATGGACGATGGTGTCCCATTACTCCTGCTGCCGCTATGAGGTGCCTGTCTCTGAACATTTGCACCCAGCCAGATCTGTAGAGTCAGAAGGAAGAGTACCCCTCACCAGGACAGAAGTTAGAAAACAAAAACTCAAATTCCTTACCTTTTAAGACCAAAAACCTTGTGTAAGTAAAAAAATTAAAGATTAGAAAATATATTCAGTCAGATAAAACAGGTTTTTTTTTCTCTTCCACCTTTACTTTCCCAAGGAGATAAAGATGTCATAAGGATTTTCAGTCAAGATGGCTCAATTAGTTCATTCATCAACCTCTGTGCTCCAAATACATGGAAAGGGAGGCATATAAAAGGGGGGATAAGATACAGCAAAATTCATAAATGAGATTATCTTCTCTGTGCAAAAAACGAACAAAACAAACAATAAAACACGAACACCAAATGTAAGACTAACAATGAAGATCTAGTGGTTTCCAGGTCCAGAAGCAGTAGTGGAATCCAGGATTTTGACTCCTGTAAAGGGGTCTAAGAGGGCTCCATCCCACACAGGAAAGAGTGCACAGCTCACCGCTTGAAACCAGGGGCTGAGATGAGGCTCCTCACCTTGCAGCACACATGAGAGGATGCTGAACCAAAATGGCTTTGCCCCAATTCCGCCTAGAACTTTGGCTTTTGGAAAACTGCTAGCCTAGGGAGAAATAAAGACTCAGATATAATTCACAACCAGGAACTGAGCTGAGCTGTCTGGTGGCTGATTTCCTGGATCAGTGACATTTCCAGTATGACCACAGAATATGAACCCCAAAGCACTAATGTAGAGCATAATTGTATTTGGGGATCTTCAGGGCTAGATGGAGACAACGTCAAAACTAATAAGACTTAATGTGTGTTTGGGGGTTGGGGGAGGATGAAAGAGAAATAAATAAAAACTAAACAAACCTGTCCATCCAAAATAAGAAAGCAGAACAAAAATCCAAATCCCATGGCAAAATGTAATGCTAAAATACAGCCAATAATGTCAACAACTGAAACATGAAATACTCTGGAAGGAATTAATTTTATAGTACAGTTTGACAAAGACAAGTACAACTTTTGGTGATGTTTCTATTTAAATCTTTTGCTCAAATGCATTCCTTGACAGATGGTGACTGGGAGGTCTTGGGTGGAAGCTTAAATTTTACATTTCTAATAAACACCTGCAGGTGATTCAGATGTTAATAACAGTAGATGCTATTATGAGTAGTATTATGTTACTTCTTTCCTGTTTATTATTAGAATATCCAATTCAATGGAAAATGTATAGTAGTCTATAAATAAACATTTATTGAGCTGGGATCTAGTAGATGATCTTTCTCTTTGCCTTTCTTATATTGTGTACAATCTTCCTTCTAAATCACCATCAATTCTATTTCCTGCTACAAATTATGACCAGAAGTAAGTCAGTACATAAGCGAAGAAGTTTGCTCTAGTGAAAAGTTCAGTGAGAAAACATCGCTGTTGATGGCTGACATATACAGGAACTCTACTTGCAGCCTCATAATATGATGACGAGAGTAAGCCTTTAAATCACTATGAAATGTGTAGACACCTCCATAGAGGCTGTTGTTTCCTTCTGGGAAATAATTTATTTGCACCTAGGTTTGAGTCTCTGCTCCCCAGTCTTTTTCACTTTCATTATTCATGGTAACATATTGCTATAAACTGAATATTTGTGTCCCCTCAAAATTGATATGTTGAAACCTAATCTCCGATGTGATGGTGTTGGAGGTAGGACCTTTAGGTCATAAGGGTGGAGCCCCCATGAATGAGATTGGTGCCCTTATTAAAGTGGACCCAGAGAGATCCCATTTATGAACCAAGAAGTCAGTCCTCACCAGACCTGAAACTGCCAGCATCTTGATCTTGGACTTCCCAGCCTCCAGAACTGTGAGAAATAAATTTCTGTTGTTTATAAGCCACCCAGCCAATTGTAGTTTTTTTATAGTGGCCTGAGCTGACTAAGACACACATATACTTAGCAATAGGGTAAACTGGAGGTGATTTGGGATGTCAACATAGAAGCTCAGTGAAAATGATACCTTTGCTTTATATTACATAATTATTACAACTGACCAAGATGGCCTTAATGGTCTCCTCACCTTGATTAAATTATAGGTAGCCTTCTTCTATTCTTAGAGCATTTACCTCAGAAAGCTTGTAATTGTAAGTTCTTTCTCTGCGCCTTTGAGATATAAATCTTTTAAAAGGCCTCTTGCCAATTTTATAACCCAGGAATGTCTCCCTCAAGTACCTGAGAGCCATCCCTCTGAAATGTTATCATCACTGAAGACAGTACCCCATCTCCCATTTAGTATTTAGGAAAGTCAGACCAGGCCCAGGGTGGGCAACAACATTTAACCAGCAGACTCAGGCCAGTATGTAGGTACAAAAACAAAATGGACAGCAGTTTCATTATAAAACTTGCCCAGCATTGGCCTTGGATGAGAGTGGAGAGGGAACTCTTCTCTATAAGAAGATCTTTAATTTTGACTAATTGAAGGACACCAGGAAGTTGTTCCAACTGAATAAATTTTCCCTTCTTGAAATTTCACTCTTAGCATTTTATTCTTTTTACAAAGTACTTCTCTCTGAATGCCCCTTAAAATTTCTCTTGTGCCTTCATCCACTACCAACTCAAAGGGGAAACCCTCTGAGAATGCTATGTTTTATTGTTAATGTTTCCATTCAGCCAATAGTTATTGTTTAGCATCTCCTATGAAGGGGATGGGGTTCCTAGGAGATGGTAGAAAGTAGAGACAGGGCAGGTGAGAAACCCTAGAGTGACTTTTACCTGCTTCATAAATTTAGCAAAGATGAGTCATAACAGAAACCTTATCTATTCTTATCTTTAATATTGTCTATACTGCTTAGCTTTGTATTGTCCTTAGAAACTGATGAAATACGACCCGTTAGCATTAGACACAATTGAGTATTTATCTTTATAACTGGGGTGTGTGTGTGTGTGTGTGTGTGTGTGTGTGTGTGTGTGATCAGAATAAAATATAAATGTCAGCTTCTATCTAATACCTGGGAATACAGTCTATCCTTTTCATTTCTGAGAAGTGCTGTTGTTTTTCTGAACTAATTATAAAATAATATGTTGTTTACCATCACTGTGTACAAGAGCCAAGTGGCCCTTTTGGTTAAAAAGCTTGATTGTATGACTTCAGAGAATCAATCTTATAAAGAAGTGTTCTGAAAATGTATCAAATAAAACATCCTAATGAAATTCTTTCTACTGAGAAGATTTATAAAATATGAAACAAACAATACTTATGTGATAGTGGTTTGTTTATTGGCTCTTTGATCTCCAAAATCTACAGGCTTGTTTTAAATCATGCTAATTTTTACACAAGACCTCAGTGAGAATACTAGATTATCAATTTCGTTTTACAGGTAAGCAACTAAGATATACAAAGTGTACGTGACTTAACCAAAGTTGAAGATAGAAAATGGTAGAGATGGGATTCAAACCCAGGTAGCCTGTCTTTAAAAGCTCACTCTGGACTCTGATGTTATATGTAGGTTTTACAGATAAAAGAAGGTGCATGTTTCCAAAAACAACTATAGATATTTGTAATTCAGACCATAAATCTCTGAGGTATCACCTTATGTATTCCCACTTCAGGTAAGGAGACTCAGTATTATGGAAGTTTATGTGTTCTAGCACTTATTCTCATTAAATATAAATTTTTTTTAGTGATTGGATTAGACAAGCCCTATCAAGAGCCTAAAGCTGGATATTTCCTAAACATTGATTACTAAAAATTTTCTACTTTAGGAAACCAAATTAAAAAGGAGGAGGCAGATTTTTAATGTAAAAGAATAACAGATAATTATTTGATGGGTGAAAATAAAAAGTTACTCTTTCATTTGCTTAAAAAATATCCTTAGGGGCTTACTAAGTGCAAGGCACTGTACTAGGTATTGGAAAAATGTGGAAAAATAGTTATCAGCAAATAAAAAGTACACAGCAATTTAGTATTCTTAGTAAACATCAAATTATTTGATATGTAAAATATAAGATGATATCTGTCTAAAAGCAGAAAATATCTAAAAATTATTGCTAAAGTACTGTAAGAAACTTAGTTTTAAAATATAGTAATCAAAACAATTTCCTGCGTGTCAAAGGACAGTTACCTTTAATGCTCACTTTTAATTTGACTTTTTAATTCATATGGTAATTTACCAGAGTGTTTCTGCTTTTTTCAAGTGCAAATGTAGTACTGAAGAATCATTCTTCAAGACTGATATTTAAATAGGTTGTAATGTGTCAAAAACGAAGAGTGAAAACATAAGTCAAGAGCATTATAGCTGAAGAAAAATAAACATAGCACCTTCAAAGGTTGTAAACACATGGGGAATCTGTGAAATTCAGGTAAGCATCAATTATGACATCAGTAACAAATGAAGAAATGCTGTACAGCAATGCCCAGTGACACTGGTAGTTCTCCAAGAGGACCTAGGTGTTAATGATGGTCTATTCTGTCTTTGTAGTTTGTTACTGAAGGATTATTCACAGCCTTGTCGCTAATTTATAACTTTGTTCTAATCCCAACCAACACTGAGGCCAGTGACAGCAACTGTTCTGCAATTTTCTATGTCTGAACACTCCATTTCAATATTTTAAGAAAATACACAATATGTTTTTAAAGTAGCAGCTGTACTTTTAGTATCAACCAGTTGAGAAAAATACATGTTGGACAAGAGCAATTATGCATTCAGTAATGTTTTTAAATAAATGTGTATTTTATTAATAAAAATAAACACATATTTTTAATAATAGTACATATATGTGAGAGACATAGTATTTATGAAGTCTACAACCCGGGGCATAACTGGATTAATTATATCTTTGCAGTAATTGCCTACTTCCATCTTCAGTGTGTCTTGTTCCAAATATATTCATGGCTCTGCAGCAATTTGGTATGCAGCTAGCCAAGAAGTTAATATATCTGTATAAATAAATGAGATGTTGGAGAAAGGAGTGGTGCTGTAGTAATCATCTAGATAGTCTGGGGGAAAAATAACCAAGTGTGTTTTATTAATCAAAAGACTTCATTTATGAAGAACTTCTAGGAGAGTAGAAAAATAAACAAGAAGGAGTACCTTTGAAGTGTATTCTTCACTTACGGATGTGAATAAGAGCTCACAAACATCACTGGACAGTATTTATTTCTGCTATCAGTTCATCTAAAGATTATACTCTACATAGTGCAAGTGAACAGAAGAGTGTATATATATTTTAAGTCCCCCAAATGGTTTTCCTTATCTTTGTGTGCCAGTGTCAGTTTACACTTGCAATTACGGAAGGAACACGCATTTCTATGAAGACGACAATCCTGACTCACGGTCAAAGGGACACTTCTTGGGGAGCGAGTGTGGGAGACCTTAACTGTGCTCTTTTGAAAGGTGACCAGTAGACCTGTTCCATGACGTCATGGTCTGAACCACACGGGTATTCTGCTGCAAATACCTTTCATCCTCTTTTACCTTTACCTTTTCTTCTCCTAAATACTGTCAGCTCTATTTGAAAGGTATTAATGCACAAATGTGAAACAGCTTAATCTTGTGTAAAGTATTTCCAAACTGGTTCATTAATAAAACATGTAACACATAATGTTTATGTAACTCTATTTACTTAGTTATCTCTTCTTCTCATTTCATAAAACAAGTTTGTTACAGGGAATTCCCTGGCGGTCCCGTGGTTAGCACTTGGCGCTTTCACTGCCATGGGCTTGGTTTGATCCCTGGTCAGGGAACTAAGCTCCCACAAGCCATGCAGCGTGGCCAAAAAAAAACCAAGTTTGCTACAGAATAGTCTGTGAAAATCAGCTAGCTACATAACAAAGATTTAAGGCTGTGATTCGAAGACTTGAAAAGGCAAATCACCCTATTATTAGTTTTTTTCAAAGTTTTACTCTATCTTAAACACTCAATGTATATGTTTAATTAAAATGAATTAAAATTCATGTGACTAAGAAATTATCAGATGAGAAAACTGAAGCTCTTCCTAGAGTCTACAATACCAGTTTGGGTACTTGCTAATTTGAAATAATTCTTGGTTATATTTGGGTCATTCGGCTTTATATTTCCAATGCCAAATACAGTGTCTAGTACAAAGAACGAACTCAAAAGTGAAAAAAATGTTAATTTGAATTAGCTTTTTTATAAAATTCTTATTTTACTTCAAATTGCTAAAGAAAAGCAGTACAGAAACCATCTCTTTGTCCACATGCTCATTTGACTGTAATTAATTATGTCCTCCAAAAGTAAAATGCAGTGTAATCATATAATCACTGTACATGTTCTTTGAACACAGTGTCTGTAAAATGGAGAGGAGGCATCACCAGGGTTTGGAAAACACAAGAGCTTTAGTGCTTTTCAATCTTTAATTCACTGGGAAGTTTCCATTGCAGCTTTTTCTAAAGTCCTTGTAGATTAACAAAAGTTTCAGGAATTTATAATCTTGTATTTACTTCTCAAACAAAGTATACTTTGGAAGAAGATTTTTGTCCCCCCAAAATCTACCTTCAAGTTAGGCAAGAGTTTTTTTCCCCCTGTATATATTTTGGACAAATAAACATTGGTAACAAGGATAGAAGGATCTACAAAATTCAAATTATTTGAAGAAACAATGAGAAATTTCAGACACAAAGGTAGAGAATCAGAAAAGCATAAAAGAATACGAAACGGAAAATAATCAGCAAATCCTATTCATTTATTTCTAAATGCTAAAAAAATGTCAAAATGTATGAAGAAAACAAATGTTTTAGAACAACTAACCGTTGAATGTTAATATCCTCCTAGTTGGCAAATGATTACACTTGCCTCTCTAGATCCAAGTGTTTAATTTTGCACTTGACCTTAATCCACATTAGTTTTAAAGTCCCTACAGTAATCTTATCAATATACATCTGCTTCCTCAGAGAATAAATTAATTGTTGATGAATCACTTCCTAAGACTTTGACACTTGCAATAAGTTTTATTGCCTTCTGAAACCATGGATAAAAGAAAGCCTATATCAAGGGGTTCATAGCTGAATTACAATAAGCACACCACACTAAAATCTCATAAGCATAAGGAGGAGTTATAAAATTCATATAAGTGTCAATTATAGCATCAGTAATGTATGGAAGCCAAGAGACCAGAAAAGCTGCCATAGCAATACCCAATGTTTTAGCAGCTTTTCTCTCTCTCTTTGTCACTCTTTCCTTATAACTCTCTGAGGAGGACTGAACTTGGCTGGCTGTACCTTCTATCTTCCTGGCCTGATATTTAGCCACCAAAAATACCTTACCGTATATAAACAAACACCATGGCAACAGTGGGTATAAAGAATAGAAGAAAACAAAGTAGATACCCAATTTTGATGCAGTGAAGCCGGACAGCCTCCTACACAGGTGACAGCAACTACTAGGTCCTCAACCCCTTCCTCATTGACCCCTGTGTGAAAGATAGAAAAACTGTATGTGACAGAAAAGAACCAAGAGAGAACAATGCATATTCCTGAAACCGAGTCAGTAAACTTGGTTGGGTAGGTCAGAGGATCAGTAACAGCAATATACCTGTCAATAGAGTTACAGCATAAATGAGATTAAGAAGCAAAACAGAAGGAATTATCGAAACATGTATGAAATTTACGGTAACTCTCCCCAAAGTTCCAGCAGCTCTCCAGAGGCCTCACTGTGCTAAAGGGCGTCACAGTCACTCCCACCAAGAAGTCCGCACACGCCAGGGATGCGATCAGAAACTTTGTAGACGTGTGCAGCTGTCTGAAGTGAAGGATAGCAGTAATGACCAGTAAGTTTCCAAACACAGCCAGCACGGCCCCAAAACTGAGGACTGCATACAGAATTGCCCGAGGACCTGGTGAGTGAGGAGTCTTCAGACAGGACCCGATCACGTTCTTGTAGCAGAGTTCCACAGCTTCAGCTTGGGAGAAATTTTTCACCATTGCCTTCTTGTTTGAATGATTTCAAGGTTCTCAAATTCCCTATTTCAACAATTTAAAGCAAGAAGGAGATGGCAATTTCAAAAGCTTCTGTAAGAGGAAAAAAATTCCTAGTTAAAATGAAAGCTAGTAACTTTTCTCCCATTTGGGGGGGGCATATTAACGATAACCTCTTGGTCTTTCCAAAAAGTATTCCCAAGTTTTTAATATATTTAGAGTGAAAACTTGTTGCAGAAAGTCATTAAAATTATAGTCAACATACTTAGTCCAATGATATGTTTTATAAAATGTAATTAGCTAATCACTAGAAAATCCCTTTTCTGTGTTACTTTATCTTTTGAAATCTTGCCCGTAACCACCTGAGTTGAGAACTAATTAAGCTACCAAAGGCTGTTTTATTTACTAAGCTATCTCCCCTAAGTAGTCATTTCAGCAGTAACGATAAACTGTACTTCATTTTTTTCAAGAAGGAAGAAATAAATTACATCTTCTTCAAATTATAGCCTCAAAAATCCCTATAGTATAGACTGTAAAGACTGAGGAAGCATTTACTCATAATAGCTTGTTAAACTTATTTGGAGAATAGATTTCTTCTATTGCTTGTATTTTCAGAGTTTATGGGGTTTTCTTTTCTTTTTGTATTCCTTCATGGTCTGGATAGCTTGAGATGATTTGGAGAACTATTCTTACCAGATTGATACTAATATATAACCAGTGTGTAAGTATTTTCCCTGCTGCTAGCCAGTTTTAGATGTCTAAAATCAGTAAGATTGATTAAAATAAGTAATAACTCACCTAGCCCCTTACCTTCTCATCCTTAAAAAACAGCATATTTTTAAACCTACCAAAAATCAGTAAGATTGATTAAAATAAGTAATAACTCACCTAGCCCCTTACCTTCTCATCCTTAAAAAACAGCATATTTTTAAACCTACCACAGAGGAGTAGGATGGTGTTGGGGCGGGGTGGGGAGGGAGGTTCTAGATTAGCCGTGTCTCTGGTGGGAATGGATTCATGCTAAGTGCTCCAAAATACAAGTAGAGACCAAGTTGGTTTCTCCCGGTGTTTGTTTTCGTTTGTTTGTTTTTATACTGAGGAATACAGTCTTCAAACACTTTACAGAACTCACCAAACAATAGTGACTAATTATTTTTTTACTTCATTTAACCATGAAAATGTACAACCTTGCATCTATATCTTAACTGAACTAGAGACTAGACTACTTGTATTGCCATTATCGCGTACCAGAGCTCTGTCCTCTGTTGAAAGTGCAGGTTCTTAAAAAAAGGCTATGTGAACACACCTGTGTATCTTTTATCTATATATCTATACTCTCTAGTTAATAGGCTTTGTTAATCTGTGAATTTTAAATGTTTATGTATGTGTGGTATGTGTGTATATACGCCTGTGGTACTTTCAGGATTTACTAGTCCATGAATTTTAAATCAACTCATTTTTACTTTTTTTTTAAAATTAATTAATTAATTTATTTATTTATTTATTTTTGGCTGTGTTGGGTCTTCGTTTCTGTGCGAAGGCTTTCTCTAGTTGCAGCAAGTGGGGGCCATTCTTCATCGCGGTGCGCGGGCCTCTCACTATCGCGGCCTCTCACTATCGCGGCCTCTCTTGTTGCAGAGCACAGGCTCCAGACACGCAGGCTCAGTAGTTGTGGCTCACGGGCCTAGTTGCTCCGCGGCATGTGGGATCTTCCCAGACCAGGGCTCGAACCCGTGTCCCCTGCGTTGGCAGGCAGATTCTCAACCACTGCGCCACCAGGGAAGCCCCTCGTTTTTATTTTTATTCCTCAAGTTTATACTTCTTTAAGCCCTCACTGGTTTAATGGCATAAATCTAAGTCTCCTCCTTAGAGAGCATCTCCCAGTTACTCCTGGGATTCCCAAGGTGGGTGCATCTATGTGCCCACAAGTCAGTTTACCCAATAAAAAGACCATTTGACACCCCATACTTTCTTCTTCTGCCCCAGCTCTCCGGATAAAGTCCACCACATCTCTTGTTTCATTCTAGAGCTGGCTAAAGAAATTTCACCACTGCCACCATAGATGGTGTCCTGCCTTAGAGTCTGAGTGTCTATGTAAAGGCTGCTTATCTCCCCAAGCTTTAGGCTCCCCACTTCACTGGTAATGCTGCTGTTGTGCAAAAGGAGAGAGACCCCTTCCTCAGGTCTTTACACTCGGGCCCTAACACAGCAGCCTTCAGTCTTCTAGAGTGTCTTAAATCTTGCCCTTCCCTAGAAGCAGACACTTGAGGAGTGATGAGCACTCCTAAGACCCACATCTTGGTGCTTTAATATTTTACACCCGTAAAAGGAACTAGAGCTCCTCGAAGAAATGATTCATCCAAGCCATGGGACGGGGAAAGTACAGGAAGAAACTGGAACGTATTTTTATATCAGACACTTTTTTTTTTAATGTTGGAGCACTTTCATAAGGATGCTTTTACAGCGTGAATGGGCTCCCACTGGCCAAATATGGGACAATTTGAGTGCTAAAATAATTAGCGAGAGTACAAACAAATTATAAACCATTAGAAAAAAATGAGAAACTGTGAGGCCATATTAATTAGAGAGAAAAAGGAATAGAGAGAGATGACTGTAGATAGATAGATCAGTAGGTAGATGAAGAAGGGGTCTTTATTACAGTAGAATACCAAATGCAACTGATACATATGGAGAGGGTGCTGGAGTTGGAGCATCATGATTTTGGAACCATCACAATAATATTGACTCAGAGAGAATCATCAACGGATGCTAAATCTGGTGGGAGGGGAGGGGAATTTTGATGAGAGTCTAGGAAAAGCATTTTGAAATAGAGTCTAACCAATGCAACAGAACTATTTTCTACAGATACAAATGATTAATTAGGAAGAGCACAGACACAGTAATACCACCAGTCCTCCTTAGCAAGATGTGATAAATAGCTCCTTTAAACTCTTTTTGTCTTTCCATGATGCTGGAAATTCTTAGCAAAGCATCATCGTTAAGAGCTCTCTGGAAAGTGTATTTTACTGTGAGGAGCAATGTAGTAGAACATTTTTCATATCTAGTATCACATTATATCCATAGACAATCCATTCTTGCCTAGCATAGAGACTGAGAAACTGGACATGTTCATTGTACAACAGAAGGTTCAGAAAAGAAGTGTTTGTTGGGTGGCCCTGAAACATAAAGCAGTCAGAGGACAACACAGGAACACAGTGTGTCCCTAAGAGGAGGGATGCCAAAGAAAATATATGCCAAGTGTCAGGTCCATATTGTTACCCTAGATTTTTAACATTTGCTTAAGAGTCTTAATGATTCCCTAAAATATTCTTGGACAAGTTTTGAAGCTTTAGATCAGAGGAAACAAGGTTTCATGTCCTTGTTGATTCAATGCTCTTGTTAGTTAATTGAGTTGAATCACATAGAGTCTAGCCCAGAGCTAGCTATCCAATAAAACTTTCTGTGATGAAAGAAACATTCTATAATCTGCACTGTCCAATATGACAGCCACTATTCACATGTGGTTATTGAACACTTGAAATGTGGTTTCTCAATTGAGAGACTGATTTTTTAATTCAATTTAATTTTAATAAATTTAAGTTAAAATAGCCACATGTGGCTAGTTGCAACTGTTTTGGGCAGATTAGGTCTATGCTAAAGCGACAAAACAAAAAAGAAAGACCTATCACAGCACTTTAATTTCGAGAGCTGTTTCACCATACAAGCTTTATTTAGGTCATTTTGTCTAGCAAAACTGGACTTCTTGTCCTGAAAATAGTATTGATTATTTTGTTTCGCTTTTCAAAGTTTAGTTTTTAATTTAGTGAGCACCTATGATGAAGGCAGAATAGTGGGGTAATTAAGGACACAGGCCTCAGTGGGGCTGCGGGGGGAGAACACAGACCTCAGGTTTAGAAAAACTCATACTCAAGTAGTAGTACTTAATTATTCAGAACCTCAATTTTTAGAAATTTAGAAATCCTAAATGTGGCATGGGGAGAAATATTTGGCTGTTATTTTTTCACATACTTGTTTCTGCTCCTGTCTGACAGCAATCTTACTCCTGTCTTTCTAGGGCTGCAGTTACACTATGTTAAACCACTGGATATTATCTAACAATTCTCTGAGGCCACATTCTTTTTTCCAATCTTTTTTTCCCTCTCTCTTCTTTTTTTTTTTTTTTATAAATTTATTTAATTAATTTATTTATTTTTGGCTGCATCGGGTCTTCGTTGCTGTGCGTGGGCTTTCTCTAGTTACGGGGAGCAGGGCCTACTCTTCACTGTGGTGCACGGACTTCTCATTGCGGTGGCTTCCCTTGCTGCGGAGCACAGGCTCTAGGTGCGCGGGCTTCAGTAGTTGTGGCACACAGGCTCAGTAGTAGTGGCTTGCGGACTCTAGAGCGCGGGCTCAGCAGTTGTGGCGCACGGGCTTAGTTGCTCCGCAGCATGTGGGATCTTCCCGGACCAGGGCTTGAACCCGTGTCCCCTGCATTGGCAGGCGGATTCTTAACCACTGCGCCACTAGGGAAGCCCCCTCTCTCTTCTTAATATTGGATAATATCTCACGAACTATCTTCAACTTCACTACTATTTTCTCTGTAACTTCCCTTTGGCTAAACCCCCTCTAGCAATCTTTTATTTCAAATACTATATTTTTGTCAGTTCTAGAATTTTCATTTGGTGTTTTATTGCTTTCAGTTCTCTGCTGAGATTTCCCATGTTTCATTCATGGGTAGCATATTTTGTTTTACTTCATTGAGGGTAGTTATAACAACTGCCTTGACCTCCTTATCTCCTAGTTCATGTTTGTCATCTCAGGGTTGGTCTCAACTGATTCTCTTCTTTCTTAAGAGTGTGTCCCATTTTCCTAGTTTTTTGTATGTTGGATAATTTTGGGTTGTATTCCAGACATTGTGAATACTAAATTTTGGAGCCTCTCCTCAAACGTTCAGAAATAGCAGGAGTATCAATAAAAGCAACAACAAATCACGAAAGTAGTGATTAATAAAAGTTTATTGTGCCCACATCAAAAGACAGTTTGTGAGCCAGGAGCACTCAACCCAAAACTTGGAATAAGGCTCAGGAGTATATTGTTTCAAAACAGCTTATCTATCCAGAAGGCAGTGACTTCATTCTTCACAGTGATTGGTTATAGTATTAGAATTTTCTTAAATGATGGGGAATTGGTTAGTGGTTACCTCATATGAATTTTGGAAATAGTTCAAGTTTTGCTTGCTTATGATTTCCTAGAGGCATAAGGAAGAAAGACCCAGGTCAAGTTAGGGCTGCAAATGAAGCTAAATTAAGCTTTGTTTGTATGATTAAACTGGTTTTTTCTGCTCGGGGAATTTTCAAGGCTGGTCTCCATTTATTTTTGGTTTTAACCCTCTGAGTTATTTTCTCTGGTGAGTATTACCTCTTTTGTTTTAGTAGACTCTATTTCCTGGTGGGTAGTTCCTCTTATTTCAGACCCATTGTCTTTATCTAACCTGTTTTAATCTGCTTGGCACATGTGTCATTCAGGCGTCAACCAGAGCTGTAGGTGGACAGAATTTAGGGATCCTCCAGTCTGGCTCTTTTCTTTCTGAGAGTCCCACACCCTTCCCAGTCACCACAGTTACCCTGGATCTCCAGGCCAGAAAGACTGTGTTTTCCCACAAGTTCCCTGCCAACCCATGTCCTTCAAGCATGTCCAAATTATGGTTCTCCTGCCTTTCTGTAGGTTTGGAGATCTACCTTAAATCTTTATAGTGAGTTAAATTTCTGCATAAAACAACCTACAAATGGATTCAATGTTGTGAGTGAGGAACAATGAGGATTCCAGGATGATACCTGGCTTTCAGGCTGAGATACCAGGTGGAGGAGAAAGTGTGGGTAGGGCGTAGAGAGGGGAGAGGATTTCCAGTTGGGACATGATGAAGCTGAGATGTTTAACGACAATTAAGTTGAGAACTGTGCAGTGGACTAATGAATAAATCTGTGTAGAACTCAGAAGACTAGAGGGAGTTATTTGGGGCCATCATCATATATCATAACCAATCACCCAGGGAACGAACAATGTTAAGGGAATGATTCTTCATTACAAATCCACTGTGTGTCAGGCATCTAGTAAGTGCCACTATAACATGATAAAATTGCTTTTCTCAGATCACGTGCGAGTTATTAATGACTTTACAATTCCAGACTATGAATAAAATTGTCCAAGATGCTAGATTTGTTTTATAATGCATGGAACAAGTTAGGTATAATAATGGTTCTGAAATTTCCATTATTCTTTCTTGATCAAAATCTTAGGATACAATATGCTCCATCACATAGTTCAAATGATATAATATGTTTTTTACAACTATTTTAAAAATTTCCACTTCTTATCAGTGTTAGAACATATCTTCATTTGGGATAGTAGTCTCTTTGGTTTTAAGAAAAACTGTGTTTCTAAACACTATTTTCTTGGTTTTGAGGGAATTTTGTCCATAATCGAGTAATCATTTACTTAACAAAATGTAAATTATGATGCTTGAAAATTAAATCCCTAAAATAGTAAGTAAAAGTATGAAGGGGATTGGGGCATCTTAACTCATTATTTCTAGGCAGGTCTTTCTTACTGATCTATTTCAAAGGTCTCCATTCTGTTTTAATGACCCTCTCATTTTTCCCCTGTACTTTGCTGCCCCTTAGCGGTCACTCTGAGCAATATTGGGCTGACCAAACAAAAGATAATTAAGTAAAAGCCCAGAAGGGAAGTGTCTGTTCAAAAATGAGTCACCACTCTACCACCTCCCCAAAATGAGGCCCAGGCCGAACACTTTGAAAGCATGCCAGTTAGGGACTATCCACTTTCTCCCTTCCAAGCTACCCCTCCATACAAACAAGTCAAAGAAAGGTTTTTGAACTTGTCTTCATTAGAATCGCATGAGGTGCTTAAGATTTCCAGGCCCTGCACCCAGAAGTTCCGATCTCTAGGACTGAGGTGAAATGTGCTTTTTTAAATCAAGCACCCCAAATGATTCCGCCATTCCACAGAACACTTTTTGAGAAACACTGCCGCAGGGGAAGTAGCACTGTTAGAAAGGAAAGTGCTCTAAACTCAGTCAGAAAAATCAAGTCCATTCATTCCGGTCATACTTGCTAAGATCCTTCTAGAGCCAGGCATCCATGCCAGGTGCTAAGAGTGCAGATAAAAGCCACAACCCCTAGCCTGTTCATAGTCTAGTTTGGGAGAGGCCAAGTAAACAATTACAGCACTCTGAGATAAGAACTCTGGAAAGAGAGAGGAGGAGTATTCAGCGGGACAAGGAGGGCGTAAGGGAAGGACCCTGGGAGAGCCAGGTTGATGGTATTTATTGTAGAAAGTTCTCCAGTCAAAGAGACTCTGAAGTGAGTTAGTAAGGACAGATTGCATTCAAGTTTCTAACTTCTCTGACCCTGAACACATCTTCAAACTCTCTGGGTTTCAATTTGTTATTTGTACGAGAAAAAGACAGGGTATATATAATGTGGATTTATACCTGTGGTTACATACATGTTTGGCTCTTTCTGGGGCTTTTTTTCACTTTTGACAGTGTGCTTACACTTTACACTCGTGACAGTGTTTGTAACAGGTACAAGGACTGACCACAAGATGTCATTCCCTGACTCCAAATAGCTCCCACCCAGTGTTTTACGGTGCTATTTATATATGTGATCCAGATGTCTTAGGAAGAACAGTTGGCTCTTCTTTCACCCCAAACAGGTAAGGTTCTAACCGCTCATTGTATTTCATTAATAATTCACAATAAACTATCAGACAGAGATCTATAATGCATTTTTGTTTAATCTTATCATTGATCATGGCACTTTAGTGAAACCCAAGAAAGGTCCAAACGGAAAAATAGGATGAGATAACGTGAGATGAGGGGAGATGGGATCAACAGACAGATAGAGTGAAAGGCAAAGGATAGAAAGACAAAGGAAAAGATGGAGGGAGACTGAGAAAGACAAGTGATTCCCTAATCCCACTGCCACATTTCAGTAACTCTTCCTCTTTTACAGCCCAGCATCACAAGAACCACCTCTTTCCAAGATCCTTCCTGAATATCTTGGCCGTGACTCCTACAACAGTGAGAACTAACACTTGCTGAGCACTTGCCCTGTGCTAGGTACTCTCACAAATGTTTCACATTGTTAATTCATTTAATCATCGCAACTGTATGAGGTAATATTATAATTTCTACTTGACATGTGAAAACTGAGGTACACAGACTTTGAGTAATGTACCCAAATTCACAGAAAAATAAGTGGCAGAACTAGGATTCAAACAAACCTGTGTCTTTGTCTTCTACTCTTTCTGTAAGCTATCTGAAGACAGATTTTTAGTCCCTCCTTTTCTCTACCTCCTTAATTCACTGGCTTGAGAAAAGTGAGGCACCAAAATTATACTGATGACTTCAAGAAGGAAAAAAGAACGTGGAGGCGGAGTGGTTTAGCAAGTTTTGAGGAGAATATCAATTGAAGGTCATAACTAGGAATATTTGAAGCCAAGGCTCAGCTGATTATTTCCTAAACTGTACATTAGCCGATTAACTGTTGTAAAAATTTCTTCAATATTTTTAACATTTACACTTTTTCTTTAACAATCTTCAATAATCTTTCATTCTAATTAACACCAGATTTTTAAACTTGAGATATAATTGACATATACTATTTTATTAGTTTTAAGTGCACAACATAATGATTTGATGTATGCATATATTACGAAGTAACTACCAGAATAAGTTTAGTTAACATCCATCACCACACAAAGTTACCATTTTTTTTCCTGTGATGAGAACTTTTAAGATCTACTCTCTTAGGAACTTTCAAATATGCATTACAGTATTGTTAACTATAGTCACCATACTGTACATTACATTTCCAGGACTTTATTTTATAACTGGAAGTTTGTACCTTTTGACACCTTCACCCATTTTGCCCAACTGCCATGCCCCCCACCCCCGTCCCTGCCCGGGCAACCACCAATCTGTTCTCTGTACTGTGGGTTGGGTGGTTGTTGTTGTTTTTGAATTCCACATATAAGTGAGATCACAGTGTATTTGTCTTTCTCTGTCTGACTTATGTTACCTAGCATAATGCTCTCAAGGTCCACGGATGTTGTCGCAAATGGCAGGGTTTCCTTCTTTTTCACGGCTGAATAATATCCCATTGTCTACATATACCACAGTTTCTTTATCTGTTCATCTGTGGATAGAAACTTAGGTTATTGTAAAGAATGCTGCAATGAACATAGGGGTGCAGATATCTTTTTGAGAAACCTCTCTACGGTTTTCCACGGTGCCTGCACCCATTTACATTCCCTCCAACCGTGCACACGAGTTCCCTTTTCTCCACCTCCTCCCCAACACTTATTTTTCTGTCTTTTTGATAATAGCCATTCTGACAGGTATGAGGTGATATCTCATTGTGATTTTAATTTTCATTTCCCTGATGAGTAGTGAACACCTTTTCATGCACCTGCATCATTACCTTTATGTCTTCATCAAAAAAATGTGTATTCAGGTTTTCTGCCCATATTTTAATTGGATTTTTTTTTGCTATTGAGCTGTATGAGTTCTTTATATGTTTTGGTTATTAACCCCTTATGGGATATATGATTTGCAAGTATTTTCTCCCATTCCATAAGTTGCCTTTCGTTTTATTGATTGACAGTTTCCTTTGCTGTATGGAAGCTTTTTTTGTTTGATGTGGTCCCGCTTGTTTGTTTTTGCTCTTGGTGCCCTTGTTTTGTGTGTCAAGACCAAAAAGTCATTGCCAAGGCTAATGTCAAGGAACTTACCTTCCTATGTTTTCTTCTAGATGTTTTATGGTTTCAAGTCTTACATTAAATCTTTTGCATGTTGCTGTGCAGTTTTCCCAGCACTATTTATTAAAGAGACTGTCCTTTCCTCATTGTATATTCTTGATTCCTTCGTTGTAAATTAATTGACCATATATGGATGAGTTTATGTCTGGGCTCTATTCTGTTATGTGTCTGTTTTTATGACAATACCATTGTTTTGATTATTATAACTTTGTAATATAGTTTGCCATTTAAACTTAAAAAGACTGCATTCTAGAGAAATGGACTTTTATAAAAGAAAAAACTGAACAGCTCAGAAATATATGAAGTAAAAAGTTAAAATCTGCACGTATATTCTTCCAGATATTATTGTTTCTTTCTCTCCTTTTCTCTCTATATCTGTATTTCAAAAGTGGTATCATAACACGTATTTCGTTTTGTAGATGGATTTTTATATTTAATAAATGGCAGACACCTTTTGATGTCACTAATATAAACCTAGTAATACTAGCTATACTATTATATTTATATTACAATATGAGCACTACATGCTATCATGTATTAATTAATTTAATCCTCCCAACAATCCTTTGAGGTGGATACATCTTTATTTTCCAGGTGAGAAAATGGAGTCATAGAGAGGGTAAATGAGTTGCCCAAGATTACACATCTACAGGTGCAAGATCTGGGGTTTGAACCCAGGCGGCCTCACTCCAAAGAGCATACTCTTAATCACCACACTACGTTCTGCCTCTCCATTATCTTTATTAAAGCCACAAATGTGTGTGCAAATATCCTTAGTGAATCCCACTGACAGATATTTATGTTGTTCCCAAGTGCTTGATATTTTTTTTAATTAATTAATTAATTTATTTATTTATTTATTTAGGCTGCACCAGGTCTTAGTTGCAGCATGCAGACTTCTTAGTTGCGGCATGCATGCAGGATCTAGTTCCCCGACCAGGGATTGAACCCGGACCCCCTGCATTGGGAACACGGAGTCTCACCCACTGGACCAGCAGGGAAGTCCCCCAAGTGCTTGATATTTAAAATCATATTGTGATATAAGTCATTTCAGCACACTTGTTCAAGCATTTCCTTCGTGTAGATTTCTAAGGGTGAAGTTGATGGGCTGAAGAGTTAATGCATTGCATTTAAAAGTTTGCAGAAAGGCTGTGTCAATTTATAGAGCTGCCACATTGTAAGAGAGTATCCATTTCCCCATATACCTACCCGGTCAGCACTGTGTAGTATCATTCTTTCTCATATTCCCAGTCTCTTATGTTTGACAATGTTGAATTTTACCTGAGCCCTTTTTTACACAGATAAGACTCATAGATGCCCCCCTTGTTTACCTATGACAAGGCCATTCTTAGCCTCATAAATGATTAACTGAGCTTCCAGTCTCTATGAATCAATCAGAACAAAATGCTTGTTTTGTTCGAATGTTGGTTAAGATTCTATCTTTCTCCCAGGTGCCTGAACTTAGGTCCATCTTCAGCCTTAGCCAACAAATGGCCAGCCCCTCTTTAACAGCTTCTCCTGAGAATAGACTGGCCTCAGGATAAAACACTCTGATCTTGTCGCTCCCTTTCATTCCAAGTCCGCACACCCAATTCTTCCTAGTCTAGGTCCCCCCCTCCCCCTCCCCCCGCCCTCTATTAAAGGAAAAGCCTATTGCCTAACTCCTGAGACCTTTGCAGACCTTATGATCCAAGAGCTCTCCTCACTGCAACTGTCCCTTTCCCTCCATTGCAATAACTTCCAAAGAAAGTCTCTTACTAAGTCCACATTTGGTTTTTATTTGACAGGTCAAAACAGCAACAACAAAACAGCTTGTTTGATTTTGCTTTTCCTCCTGTACTTTTGTTCTCTTTTTGAGTACGATTATTGGCAATTTTGTTTTCTTTTCATGCAGTTTAAGAACCTCCCCAGACCTGCTCAGTCCCAGGTGATTTCCGCCATCTGCCCCGGACACCCCGCCGGGACAGTCCAGCACCGCCGCGCCTCTCTGCCTTCCTGCCATGACTCTGGGCTTCTGCAGAGCCTCCACGATGCAACCCAAATGAGCCATGGCAACGTTAGCACACAATTCCAGACCAATCCAATCCACAAAAGCTGAGCTCCTACCCCCACCCTCCCCCTCAAACAATGTGCACTTCTAGGTTTCGGATCTGACTTTCTAGAAAACCTAGGTAACACAACCTGAAAATGTAGGGGAACTTGATGCCCCACGGGGTGATCTTTGATCCCCAAGAATCGAGATAAGGATAGGAAGTAAAAGTAAATACCTCTCCCTTCTCCCCTTTCCAACACACTCCTCCAAACTTTGTTCCAAGGCACAGTGGTTCTACAAGGCCTATCTGGAAGATACCCCAAGTCCCCTGTCCTAAGGGACTAAGCCATGTTTTCTTGGTGATGTGCCACTTTGTATCTGTTCTCCCTCCTTTCCTGCCTCGCTTCCCCTGTCATCTTGTTCTTGCTGCCCTAGGATTACTGTAAAGCTTTAGTATGGGGTGGGGAAGGTGGGGAATAAGGGCAATAGGAGAAATGTTTAAGGGTACAAACTTGCAACTAGTAGATAAATAAGTCCTAGAGATCAAATGCACAGTATATTGATTTTAGACAACAATCTTGTATTATAAACATCAAACTTGCTGCTAAATGATTAAAGACAATTTAGGCCATACAAACAAACTTTACTTAACACTTCACAAGGTTCTCCTTTCAGAAAACTGCAAAATGGGACGGAAGACGGAAAACTTTTATAGGTTAAAGAGTAAAGAATAAGGAAGAGAAAAATATAAAATATCTGATTGGCTGGGGCCACATAGTTAATCTTGTTTGGAGTGAGAAGACCCAGAGTTGGTGGCTTGGCGCTTGGGGATTGGCTGACTGGATATACTGTTTTTCTGGTCAAGAGGAGCATTTACAGGGACGCGAAAGTTATCTAAGTTTTGGTTTGATGACGTGGCCCCCTGGGCTGTAGTGTCTCCATCTGGAGCCTAGAAATTTATCTCAGTACGGCTAAGAGACTAGATCTTAATTATTCCCACCGTAAAAAAGAAAGGGTGATCACATGACATGATGGAGGTCTTAGCTAATGCTACGATGGCAATCATAGTGCCATAATAAACATATCAAATCAACATTTGAATACCTTAAACTTACACAACGTTATATGTCAAACATATTTCAATTAAAAAAAAAAGCTTTAGTATGTGAAATTTTGCCTTAAGCTGTAGTTTTTAGGAAACTTGGACTAAGACCCTTCTGTGAATTGTCTATGTTGAGCTTTTGCTTATTTTTCTAGTGTGATGTCTTAGGTTAGTTTTTCTAGATGCAGAAACTAAAGTGGGGAGCAAGAGAAGGTGAGAATAAAGTTCAGAAGAGAAGGGGAATAGGGAAAGGAGGTTGAGCCACGGGAAAAGCTAAGAATGTGGTCTCAGCTAGAGACCAGCTTCAGTCCATCCCACAGGGAAGTTCTAGAGCACAAGTTGCACCAGAGAATCTGTTCTTCCACAAGTCCAGGAGCTGAGGTCAGTCAGTCATTGACTGAGTCTATGGGGTCAGGGGATCTTGACTCCTGAGTAGGGCTGCTCACCTTGGACCAAGGGTAACTCTCCAAAGAAGGCGGTTGTGATTTGTTCTTAGCAGGTACAGCAACTGTGGTTTGGTTCCAGTGGCAGTTAAAGGGAATTTGATTGGAGAATCAATAGCATCCTCTACATGAGATTTGTCTTTCTTATAAGTGATGAGGATGTGAACCATTTGTGTTAGAGCTTGCACATAGTTTCTGTTCATTTGTCATTCTCTTTCATTTTGTTTATGATTTTAATAAAGAAATTATAAATTTTTGTGTGAAGATGAACAGAATATGTTGCCCCAAAATATACTACTTTGACATAAAGATAGTTTTAAGCTGAAAGCATTTGAGATTCAACAGATGCAAAGACAAAGAAAAAGAAAAAAAAAAGTCTTCTCAGAGCTCCTCTTACCTGACAAAAAGTAGCAACTTCCAGGAAATTAAGCTGCTATAAAATTCCTTTTCAGTGCAGATCTACTCCCAGAAGGGAGAACTCAAATAAAACCTACCTCCAATCCCTTCTCCAAGGGAGTTTTAGTTTTAAGACCATTCATGCCTGTATAGATGAACATTAACCCAAACTTAAACGTTTGTCCTGTTAATCTGTCTTTTGTTAGTTTAATTCACAAGCCCCAGGTACTGAACTTAAGAGGGTAGAGAAAAAATTTTTTTCTCCACTGCTACATGTATCAAAAATACAAATCATCCTATTCTGCTTTCCTTGCCTTTTTCACTCCAAGATGAAAATAGTCATCACGGTATATGGAATATGACATAGACCATAAACTTGGATCTACACAAAGAAATGAAGAGATTCAGAAATGAAATGTAAGAAGGTAAAATAAATTTTTTTCTCATTTTAAATTACTCTAAGATATGGGTAACTATATCAAAAATAGTAAAATATATTTTATAGCATGTAAAAGTGAAATGTATGACAATAGCACAAGGAGACGGAGGACTTAGGAATATACTGTTATAATGTCCTTAGAAATATATTACTTGAAGGTAGACTCAGATTAATTCTAAAAAGAGGTATAAAATATTTCTAAAAGAAGTATCGATATATATAATAAGTCAATAGAAGAGATAAAATAGAATCATTTAAAAATTCTTAATTAAACTCAGGGAAGGAAGAAAAAGGAGAATAAAGAAAGAATAAATGGAATAAATAAACATCAATTATCAGGATGGTAGATTTTAATTCAAACATATCAAACATATCGTAGATTTAATTCAAGCGTATTTTAAATGTGAATGATCTGTACATATCAGTTAAGATCAAGTGGAATTTGAAATAAAAAATACATTTATATAGTACCAAAACAAATGAATAAATTACATATGACTTACAAAATATGTGCAGGATTTGTATACTAAAAATTATAAAACACTGATTAAAAGTAAATAAAAGGGGACTTCCCTGGTGGCACAGTGGTTAAGAATCCGCCTGCCAATGCGGGGAACATGGGTTCGAGCCCTGGTCCGGGAAGATCCCACATGCCAGAGAGCAACTAAGCCCGTGCGCCACAACTACTGAGCCTGCGCTCTAGAGCCCGCGAGCCACTACTACTGAGCTAGTGTGCCACAACTATTGAAGCCCGTGCGCCTAGAGCCCATGCTCCGCAACAAGAGAAGCCACCGCAATGTGAAACCCGCACACCGCAATGAAGAGTAGCCCCTACTCGCTGCAACTAGAGAAAGCCCGCGCACAGCAACAAAGACCCAATGCACGGGCTTCCCTGGTGGCGCAGTGGTTGAGATTCTGCCTGCCAATGCAGGGAACACGGGTTCGAGCCCTGGTCTGGGAAGATCCCACATGCCACGGAGCAACTGGGCTCCGTGAGCCACAATTACTGAGCCTGCGCGTCTGGAGCCTGTGCTCCGCAACAAGAGAGGCCGCGATAGTGAGAGGCCCACGCACCGCGATGAAGAGTGGCCCCCACCTGCCACAACTAGAGAAAGCCCTCTCACAGAAACGAAGACCCAACACAGCCATAAATAAATAAATAAATAAATAAAAGAAAGGCAAGTAACAACAACAAAAAAAAATCTGGAAAGACCCAATGCAGCCAAAAAAAATAAATAAAATAAATAAATTTAAAATAATAATAATAAATAAATAAATAAATAAAAGAAAATCTAAGTAAATGCAGAGATATACTGTGTTCATAAATTGAAAGTCTCAGTTTTGTTAAGTTGTTAATTCTCCTCAACTGATTTTTGACAAGAGTGCGATAGTAACTCAAAGGAGAAAGAATAGTCTTTTCTATAAATGGTGCTGGAATAATTAGACATCCATATGCAAAAACAAGCAAAACTATGATATATACCTCACATAAACATAAAAATTAACTCAGTATGTATTGTAGACCTAAATGTAAAGGGTGAAACTATAAAACTTTAAGAAAAAAATATAGGAGAAAATCTGTGTAACTCTGGGTTTGCTAATAAAAAGATTCAACACCAAAAGCAGGATCCACAAAAAGAAAAATTTGGCAAATTGGACTTTATCAAAATTAAAAATTTTGCTCTGTGAAAGATGCTGTAAGGAAAATAAAAAAGACAAAATGGGAGAAACATTTGCAAATGACATATTTGATCAAGAACATATAAAGAACTCTTAAAACTCTACAACAGGGAGATAATCTAACGAAAAAATGGGCAAAAGATCTGAACAGACACTTCAGTAAAAAAGACATATGAATTTTAAATAGGCCTATAAAAATATGTCCAGCATCATTAAGAAAATGAAGTTAAAACCACAGTGAGATGCTTCTACACACCTATTAGAATAGATAAAATTAAAAGAGAAAAATCTAACACTACCAAATGTTGACAAGGAACTAGAGCTACAGAAATCCTCATGCACTGCTGGTGGGAATGCAAAATGATACAGCCACTTTGGAAAACAACTTGCATTTTCTTATAAAACTAAACATATATGACCCAACACTTCCACTTCTAGATATTTACTTAAGTGAATTGAAAACTTATACTTGTATCAAAACCTGCATGCAAATATTTATAGAAGTTTTAATCGTAATAGCCAAAAATTGGAAACAACCGATAGGTGAAAGGCTAAAGGGCATTACATCCTGACAACGGAATAATACTCAGCCATAGGAAAGACAAACTATTGATTCATAGAACAATGTGGATGTATCTTAAATGCATGCTGCTAAATGAAAGAAGTCAAACCCAAAAGGTTACTCATTGCATGATTCAATTTTTATACCTTTCTGGAAAAGGCAAAAAGCTATAGGGAGAGAAAACATAAGTGGTTGTCAAGGGTTGGGGGACAAATTGACTAAAATTTACTGCAAAAGGGAACTTTTAGGGAGATTAAACTGCTCTGTATGGTATTGGGGTGATGGATACATGACTCCAGGCATTTGTCAAAAATCTATAGAGATATATACCAAAAAGAGTGAAATTTACTTAAATTAAAAAAAAAAAATCAACCCGTATGTTTGGTGAGATCCAGATGGAATACAGGCACATAACAAATGAACCAAAGTGCAATACAAACATATACATTCACTGAAGGGAGTGAGGAAAAAGAGCTGATCTTGGCAATTTTGGAAAACATTGTTTTGACTCGGTACCGTAAGGCTAAAGGCAAAAAGAATTGTCCTTACACACTGTTCTCAAGTTTTTCTCTCACAGGAGTATGAGTTAGCAGCTCTGAAACTACCTTAGATTATACAAATAAGTAATTGATGACAGATACTGGGGCTGTGTTCCTCACTGTCAGAAGAGGAAATTAACAATAAGGAAGCAGGGCTTCCCTGGTGGCACAGTGGTTGAGAATCCACCTGCCAATGCAGGGGACACATGTTCAATCCCTGGTCCGGGAAGATCCCACATGCCACGGAGCAACTAAGCCTGTGCGCCACAACTACTGAACCCGTACGCCTAGAGCCCGTGCACTGCAGCAAGAGAAGCCACCACAATGAGAAGCCCGCATGCAGCAACGAAGACCCAACAACAGCCAAAAATAAATAAATAAAATAAATAAATTTATATATTAAAAAAACAACAATAAGGAAGCAGAGAAGGCTAGAATGAATGCTGTGATGCTGGATGAGAGTTGGAATAACTGTATGAACTCATGTTTATTTATATATTCAATAAAGTCAGATAAACTTATAGATACATGTGTATACTTGAGCTAATACACAGACATTTATTTCCTAGTCCTGTCCACTGAGAGGGCACAGAAGCAATGACACCCCAGTAGCAATAAGAAGGCTAGTGCCCAGATCTTGGTTTCTAAATACTATTTTCTGGTAAAAGGAACAATGACTCCACACCAAAATGACTGATTTTAGAGCTGGAACAAGGAAGATACAAGATAAGCCTGGAGCATCTTGTTATACTAACTAGTAAGGAAGTGCTAGGGAAAAAAAAAATGGTGTCTGCCAAAAGGACACAGGAACCAACCTGAAAAAACCTGAAATGGTGGAGAGGTAACTTAATTATAACCTAAAGAACAAAATAAAAATCCATAAATTCATAGTGATATAAATAAATGATTGAAGAAATAAATAAATTTGGGAGAAGTGACAAATATTCCTCATAGAAGAATTGAAGGAAATAGAAAATCACCTTTAGAACACAATAGTAATAACTGCGGTAGGCAGTATGGCAATACCAGAAGAGAATACACGAAGGCAAAATTGAGGTTCAAAAGTGTAAAGAGCTAGATGAAACATTCACGGTCAGGATCTTTCTTTAGAAAAAGAAGGCAAAATTACAAAAACAAAATTAGTTATGTACATGAAGTTGAGAAAAGCAATCACAGCAGTTTCTTAGTTTCTGCCTAAGAAACTAGGTAGAGTGGAGCCTGAGAATTTTTCTTATTATCAAGCATCTGATGTGGGAGGTACTTTCTATAACTATCCACTTGAAAATTTTTTCTTTCCATAATAATAACTGTGGCCTCTGATGGTTTAGCCTCAAAGGATCTCTGTGCAAATATTTATTAGCTCTTGTGGTAGTTTCAACATATGTTCATAAATTTTTAATATTCCTCCCTTCTGGAGGTAGAACTCAATTCTCCTCCTCTTGATTGTGGACTGGACTTTGTGATTCTCTTCTAATGGGTATATCATAGAATGGAAAAATAGTAACTCAAAGACATCACCTTAACCAAGGTGTGAAGATTAACATCACCAGAAGACAGATCATTCTGATATCCTGTATCCTCTGAAATGATATGTTGAGAACACTTCACCTCCCTGGTATTCTTTTCAAAAATCTGTAACTCAGTCTAATCATGAAAACAGCAGACAAACCTGAATTGAGGGACAGTCTAACAAAATGCCTAACCAGTACTCTTAAAGTGTCAAGTTCATGACAAAAAAGGAACGACAGAAAACTGTCACAGGTTGGAGGAGACAAAGGAAACATGCTATGTAAATACAATGTGGGATTGGATCTTGGAATAGAAAATGGACATCAGTGGAAAACTAGGGAAATCCAAATCAATAGTTTAATTGAAACGACTATGCCAATGTTAATTTTTTAGCTTTGACAAATGCACCATGGTTATGTAAGATGTTAACACTGGGAGAATCTGCGTGAGGTGTATATGGGAACTCTGTACTATTTTTGCAACTCTTCTGTAAGTCTACAATTATTCTAAAGTGGAGTTTACTTTAAAAATGAGGAGGAAGAAAGCGCATTCTAGTTAAAGGCAACTGATAGAGCAAAGCACAGAAATAAGGGAACCCCTGGTGTGGGTTTGGAGAGCTGGTGGGAAGGAAGTGGGAGCAGAAAGAGATGGAGAAGTTCTTTACGCTAGCATATTCCAAAGCATAAATTTTGGTGCAGGGAAAGGCGGAATCCAGATCACATAGGTCCTTTTACATAAGGTGACCATGTAATGTATCATCTGAACTGGGACACTTTTGAGAAGGAAAGGGAGTGCTCAGAGACAGAAGGCTAGAAAAACCAGCCTAAACTGGGGCTGTCCTGGGCAAACTGGATGTATGATCACCCTATTTATATGCCATGATAAACGGCTTGGATTTGATTTTCAGGGCAATGTTTTCCATAATAGATAACACGTAGATCTCTACAGCCATTAAGTATAAAAAAAAAGTTCTATGGTCAAATACATTCAGAAAATACTGGGTTAAAGAACGTTATATTTGTTTCTTTACCGAACCACTTCTCAGAGCATTTAGTTTATAAACATGCACCTCGAATCTTCAGGAAGGCATCATAATAAGATTTCCAGACATTTCTCCATAGATGCCCTTCTATGATTCTTCCCCCCAATCTACACAACTTTTCACCCCTGACCAGCTCCAGCACTTTTATTTTTAAGAAGTACGTTTGGGGGCATGTGGCAATCATGGTGATGGCATGAAGCCTGGAGTGATGTTTTCAGATTTGCACTTCAAATACTCAGTGGTGGCTTTGAAGATAATGACGTTGAGTAGAACTGGAGGTACAGATGCCAATGAGGAAGGTATTGTAGTGGACTGGGACATGGAGAGAGGAGGGCACACACGATAGTATGTAGGAGGTAAAATTAGAGATGAACATACCAATCGTCATGCTATGATGGTCCATGTAAGATTTCTGTGGGATTCCTATTAGCTCTATGTTTAAAAGTGAGAGCAAAATCTGCTCTGTGCTTCGCATATAACTAGGGACAGAGTGGTCTTAGAAAACAAGCAGACTGCAGAGGGAGATGAGAGGTGCTTGAAAACAAAGCACAATGGAACAAACTCTAGTTTATTAGATATTAATTTAAGTTGACTTTTTTTTGAGGCGGGGTGCCACGCTGCTCAATATGTGGAATTTTAGCACGTGGGATCTTAGTTCCCCGACCAGGGATCAAACCTGTGGCCCCCTGCAGTGGAAGCGTGGAGTCTTAACCACTGGACCGCCAGGGAAGTTCCTAAACTGCCTTTTAATCTAGCACAGATTTCTTAAAACAGCTGTGGTTTTCCCCTACATTATAATCAAAAACAAACTTTCACAGGTACACTTGTACCTCTCATTTATCAATAAATTCCTTGCCTTTTTGTATTTTCCTTTTTGTGTCTTTTACTTCTCTGGCTGTCTCACAAGATCACATGGTGGGCCTTTAAAAAAATATTTTAGTTCAGGGGCTATTACATGAACAGGCAATTGTCTCCTATTTGCTAGAATTGCTATTCCAAACACTGGAGATACAGCAGTGAAGAATTCCCTAGCCTACATGGCAGAGGTTATTTAGGTGGTATTTATATTAATAAGGACACAAGTATGCAGATAACAATCCCCACTCAAAGACTTACTTCTGATTGCCCTTCGAATTCTTTCCAAGAAGACCCAAATTCCCAAAATTACTAGCTCTGAAAAATCCAAATCACAAGCCTTCAGACATAGGGGATTCTTGCAAGTATAAAGGATTTGTTTGGGAAGAAGTGAAATGATCACCTGTTAAATTGGCAGAATTTTTGATCCCTGCTGTGTTCAAGGCACCTGGCTAAGTTTCACTAAGAAGCAGGCTGATGCTCAGGTGGGATACCATAAATATCAGGAACTCTTCTGGAATTCATTTATCCTCTGTACCTCTAAATTTTGCAGGGCTACCTAAACTATACCTATTTTTTTTCACTTGAATACAAAGGATACAAAGGAGTGAAATCTTATTCCTAGTTTTCAAAAGACCTGGAAGAAATCCACTCATATTTTGAAACATGAGAAATTGGAAGGAGCCCAGGAGGAGGATTCAGACAGCTGAGCTTTGGTCCTCATTCAGTCAGTAACTAGCAGGGTGACCTGAAGAGACCACCAAGCCTCCAGTTCTTCAACAGTGCTTCGTGATGCCCCTCTAACAGCCCAGGGTTCTATCAAACATGATAGGATGTTTGGAAAGTGCAGCAGACACTATGTAAATGTAAATTCTTTGCATGCTAGTTCCTTGAATGACTGAAATGCCTCTTCCGAAATTTACCAACCACTTCCTAATTTCCAACTCCAATGCACAACTTTCGGTTCTTAATTTACTTGAACTTTCTGTGACATGTGCTATCATAGACCATTCCCTCTTTTTTGAAATGTTTTCCTTCATTCTCTACTACACCTTTTCCTGGTTTACTTCCTATCTCTCTGATTACTCCTTTTCAGGGTTTTTCTTCCTCTGCCCTCCCTTAAACACAGAAAGTCCACAACATCCCATCCTTAGAGTTAGTGAGCTAATCTCTTCCCGTAGCTCCAACCAGAACCCCATCCAGAACTCCAGATCACATTCTCAAGTACCTGTAGGACACTGGACATCTCAAACTGAGTCTCACTTCCCCAGAATCTTCAACACAACACGTCCCAAGCTAAACTTACTGTCACTTTGCTCCCTCATTTCACCGCCTCCATTCTCAAACTGCAATTGCTTTATCAGCAATCTTAGATCTCAGCTACATCATGTTCTGCTCAGTTTTGTGTCTTAAAAAGAGGAGTCATCTCTTTCATTCTCCATATCTAATTGATTTCCAAGTCTTCTTAAATATTTCTCAAAGCAGTCCTCACCTCCTCTTCTCCAATGTATTTGCCTTACTACAGTCCTTCAATATCTCTGATATTGGGGAGATTCTTTTTTTTTTTTTTTTTTTTTTTTTTTTTTTTTTTTTTTTTTTAAATTTTTATTTATTTATTTATTTTTAATTTATGGCTATGTTGGGTCTTCGTTTCTGTGCGAGGGCTTTCACTAGTTGTGGCAAGTGGGGGTCACTCTTCATCGCTGTGCGCGGGCCTCTCACTATCGCGGCCTCTCTTGTTGCGGAGCACAGGCTCCAGACGCGCAGGCTCAGTAATTATGGCTCACGGGCCCAGCCGCTCCGCGGCATGTGGGATCTTCCCAGACCAGGGCTCGAACCCGTGTTCCCTGCATTAGCAGGCAGATTCTCAACCACTGCGCCACCAGGGAAGCCCTGGGGAGATTCTTAATTGGGGGATGCTACCATTGCAACAGCCTCCTAGGTGGTCAAAACTCTCTCTCACTTTTATTTCCCTTTATTTTGCCCCATTCTCCAAAGGTTTCTTCAGAGCATGGAATTATGAGCACATCACACCTTTGCTTTCATAGTTTAACTCCTATTAGATATTCATTTAACATGACATAGAGGCTTTTCATTATATAAACTCCACTTGACTTTCTAGTCTTGTGCCCCTCCATTCCACCCACTCTGCTTTAGTCTAATGAAAATTATAAGAGATCCCGGAGAGTTTGCACTTGCCTGTGATTTTATGAAGTTTTATGTGTTCTTCCTTTCGGCTGGAATGTCCTTTCCCATCTTGTCTTCCCAGTGAAGTCTTACACATTTTTCAGGATTCTATTAACACTTCCCTTTTGGAATGGTCCCTGACCCCACAGTAAGTCGTCCTCATCTCTGGGCTCCCTCTGTGCTGTGTACAAATCTTTATCACAGCATCTCTTGCAGTGTTCTGGAAAGGATCTCACTCCTTGAGCAACCTGAGGGAAAATACTGTATCCAACTCATCTTGATATCTGCAGTGCCTGCCACAGTTCCTGGCACATGGCAGATTCCCAATGAACATGTGCTGAGTGAATTATATGGTAGGAAGAAATCAAGGTTCTGAATTAGGTCATCTGGATCTGTGCGTCTCATAATTATTTGTGTGATTTTCTTTTTTTTTTTAACTTTTGGGTTTATTTATTTATTTATTTATTTATGGCTGTGTTGGGTCTTCGTTTCTGTGCGAGGGCTTTCTCTAGTTGCAGCAAGTGGGGGCCACTCTTCAACACAGTGCGTGGGCCTCTCATTATCACGGCCTCTCTTGTTGCAGAGCACAGGCTCCAGACGCGCAGGCTCAGTAATTGTGGCTCACGGGCCTAGTTGCTCCGCGGCATGTGGGATCTTCCCAGACCAGGGCTCGAACCCGTGTTCCCTGCATTGGCAGGCAGATTCTCAACCACTGCGCCACCAGGGAAGCCCTATTTGTGTGATTTTGATGACATTTCTTTGGGTTTCAGATTTTTTCATCTGTGAAATGAGGAATTAGAGGTAGCTTTTCTGGTAGGCTTTCTCCAGCTTTAATACTCTATGGCTGAAACTATCGCCTATTACAAAGGCTGAAATACGTATTTTATTTGATCACAGAATGTTTTATAAAAACTTATGGATACTGAAAAAAAGATTTTTCACATAAAAATTAGAATTTACACTGTATCTTGACAAAACATAACTTGATTACATTGGGCCAATATTCCTAAAAGTCTACAATCGGCTCTAGCTGAATCATGCTGCCCCTTTCGATGGGGTGTGTGCCTTGTTTGGCCAGCCTGCCCATCTCTCTCTTGCCCCCTCTTCACAGAGGCAGAGTATAAGTTGCTGCTTATTACCACACTTATACCACAGTTTTCTTCTGGAAAAAACGAGAAACAGAAAAATTTTCTTGTTCCCATTTGTCTCTTAAAAATAGAAGAAAAAAAAAAGCAGAAAAATGAAAAATAAACGGAGAGCCTCTTACGTTTCTTATCGTTGGTTGACCTCACTCACTTATGCACATATGTATGTATAATTCCAAACAACCTAGAATTTGCTCACGTGGTACCAATCCAAAATATTCTGGTTTTAGTTTTTTTTCCACCTTAGTCCATCTGGACTTTTGATGTCCTGATGATCCTTTCAGAAAATATTATTGCCTTAATACAAAGGCCTAATTAATTAATTTGTTCTTTCTCTCACCTGAAGCATCTGATGCTTTTTATCTAACAATTACTTTATGTTTGAATATTTATCATGAGAACATTCTCTGCTCTTTTTAAATCCTGTTGAAACTACTTCCTGCGCTTCAAGGATGCTTCGAACGACTTGAATGTGCTACGAAAACTTGGTTACTAAGTGAGCACAGGGAAATGACTCCACTCATTGTTCCTGCTAGAACTGCGTATTTGCGTTCGCATTTTTTAATGGACTTGCGAATATGTTCTACTGCGGTTAAGGGTTAGGAAACAAGACATGCGTGAGTTGATGGGGCGGGCTGAAGACACGAGTCTACGGAGGCCGGCATCACCGGATAAAGAAAACAGCTGCTCTCCATTCCCTCCTCTTGTTTTTTACACACAGGATAAGGCGTTCACCATCTGCACGTCAGGCCTCAAAAACTACCTCCCTTGCAGTTTTGCTGGAACCCCTATTCTTTAGCTTAGAACCAGAGGGGGCGGGAAAGGGCCGCTGTCACTCAACCCCGCTGGCCAATAAGAGGGGGGCTATCCCCGCCTCCTTCCCAGGGAGGGATTGAGAGCATGCGCAGTGGGCGTTCCAGCGCCGCCACCCATCAGCTGAGGCTCGTAGCTGGCGACTCTGGGGCCCTTGGGTGGCCGGGGCCGAAGAAGGAGAAGGAAGCCGCGAAGGTCGGGGTAAGAGGAGTCTCTGGAGGGGGTGTCCCTGGCTGGGCGCCCCGAAAGCGCGTGTCCCCGTGGCTGTCGCGCCACCTTGTTTGAGCGCGTTGTCAGGTGGCCGCCGCCCTGCGCTTAGCTGCAGGCTTTCGGGAGTCGGAGGGCCGGCGCTGCCTCAGCGCCGGGAGCGCCCTCCTCCCCACGCCCTCCGGGCCGGCGCGGGTGCGCGGTGCGGTCTGGCTGGTGCCGCCGGCCCAGTCAGCCCGGCCCGCCCTGCGCCGGCTGCGCCGCAGCCTCGCCGCCTCCCCCGGCCGCCCCGGCCGCGCTCGCTCAGGCGCACCGGCGGGCTGAGCGCTCCGGGGCGGGGCTGGAGCCCGAGCCGCTCCGGCCCAGCTCAGGAAAACAGCTTCTGCCTCAGGCTGGGCACGAATTGACCTCTTCCTCTTTTTAACGCACGGATTTAGAAAACGCGCTTTAAAGTTCTCCTCCCGAATATAGAAGAACTGAAGATATGTATTTCTATAGTAGAGGAACCGTACACGTTTATTCGGAGGCTCATCGTAGTTGGTTTTGTTTGGCCTGGAGACTTTGACACACTACCTTTCTTTGATCTTTTCAGTACCTGTCCTTAGTTGGTTTGCATAAAGCCCTTTATAGATATATAAAATATTCCAAGATGCCTCCCCACCTCACCCCACCCCTCTTGTTTTTTAGGTTGTTACTTTCTTTAAATTCAGACAAAAAGAAAAAAAAATGCCTTTCCCGTCAAATGCTATATATTTTTTTACTCTCAAGTTTCTTACATTTGCTTGGTTCTTAGAGACATACATTAATTTTTGTTTAATTCAGATCAACAGATTCTGACCATAATTATATATAATTTAAAGTTTGCTCGGGTTCTGGAAGAAAAGGAAATGATTATGAAATGCTGTGCTGTTTAGTAATATTGGAGGTGGACGTTTCTTCTGGGGCTGGCCTGGTCATCCTCCCAGGGCAGAGACTGATAGTAGTGTTCAGCTGTGTCTTGTGATGTGGACAGGCCTCTGCTTTGCAGGCCACTTTGAGAAGGTTGTCTCAGACTTGTGACTAGTTAAGAATTATGCTCTAGTTTCAGAGTTAATATTGATACCATGTGAGCTCATTAACATCTACATTTTTCTTCAGATATTTTACTTCTGCTGCTCCCCATCTCAAAGTCAATCTTAATTTTGGTTATGATCTCAAACTTTAGCCAGGTGCTGCTGGGTGAGAAATTGTATAAAACACCTGCAATAAGTCTGAATAAGATTTGCCATAATTCTATTTAATTTGAAAGTTTAGTGTGTGTGAAAGGGTGAAAAATAATTCTCGGTATTGTGGACTAAACCCAAATGGTATTAGTTTAATGGATGGAGGAGCTGAGCTAATGAATGCAGTTAATGTAGTTTATGTAGAGAATGCTCACGTCTGTTAGGAAAGTGATCACCGTTACATTCGTGGAACATCTTCTATGTCCCCGGCACTGTGGATTCTACAAGAAGATAGCCTTAGATTAATCTCCAAAATATATAAACAGCTCATGAAGCTCAATATTAAAAAAACAACCCAATCAAAAAATGGGCAGAAGACCTAAATAGACCTTTCTCCAAAGAAGACATACAGTTGGCCAAGAGGCACATGAAAAGCTGCTCAGCATTACTAATCATTAGAGAGATGCAAATCAAAACTACAATGAGGTATTACCTCACACCGGTTAGAACGGGCATCGTGAGAAAATCTACAAACAGTAAATGCTGGAGAGGGTGTGGAGAAAAGGGAACCCTCTTGCACTGTTGGTGGGAATGTAAATTGATACAGTCACTATGGAGAACAGTATGGAGGTTCCTTAAAAAATTAAAAATAGAATTATCATATGACCCAGCAATCCCACTACTGGGCATATATCCAGAGAAAACCATAATTCAAAAGACACATGCACCCCAATGTTCATTGCAGCACTATTTACAATAGCCAGGTCATGGAAGCAACCTAAATGCCCATTGACAGACGAATGGATAAAGAAGATGTGGTGCAGATATACAATGGAATATTACTCAGCCATAAAAAGGAACGAAATTGGGTTATTTGTAGAGATGTGGATGGACTTAGAGACTGTCCTACAGAGTGAAGTAAGTCAGAGAAAAACAAATATCGTATATTAACACATATATGTGGAGTCTAGAAAAATGGTACAGATGAACTGGTTTGCAAGGCAGAAATAGAGACACAGATATAGAGAACAAATGTATGGACACCAAGGAGGAAAGCAGGGGTGGTGATGGTGGTGGTGGGATGAAGATTGGGATTGACATATATACACTAATATGTATAAAATAGATTAATAAGAACCTGCTGTATAAAAAAAAAGATAACATTCAAAAAAAAAAAGAAGATAGCCTTGTCTCTCACATGTTTATGTTCCAGAGATAGGGATAGATAATAAATGATATACTAACTAGATCATTTTAAATGGTGATTAGTACTATGATGCAGTAGGTTAGATCAGCAGAGTGACAGAGTGGTGACTTCTCACTTCAAATCAAAGTGAATTTGGAATGCGTCTCTAGCACGTAATGAGACTTTGCTGGGGAAGAGGAGCAAGTCACATGGAGATCATGGGAAGAGCCCTTCAGGGAGAGGAAATGGCACCAAGCAATAGTCCAAGGCAGCGATAAGCCTGGGACATCCTGGATCTGAAAGAAGGCCCTGGAGTTCACTGTCTTAGAAATGGTAATATTTACCCTCAGACTGGGTGTGTGTTCTTAAGAAATAGGTACATTTATTCATTCTACAAATATTTATTAAGCACCTATTGTATATCCAGATACTGAGAGTAGAGCAGTCCACAAAATAGACCAAAAAAAAAAAAACAAAACAAAAACTGAAAACAAAAAACCTGCCCTTCAGGGAACTCATCATTTTGGAGCACAGGGTGGAGGGAAGTCCTGTGCTTTATGCCCGTGCTCACCATTAAGAAAGTGAAACTGACTATTTCTGTTGCTTTATCCACACAGGATTTGTAGAGCATGAGATTTATGTTAATGGGAATCTTAAGGATTCTACACTGTGTCCGGTAGTTAACTAGGGGTAATGTTTGACACTCAAGATTTCTTTTTAAAATTCCCTTTGTTCTTTGATCTGTGCTCTTTAGAAACAGTCTTGAGAAGATTCTCAGTATGAGTATTGCACGTTGATCCTCTCTTCCCGTCTTTCTCTTTATAGTGTTTATATATTCTCATAGCAAGCTAATTATTGAGATTTTTGGTGAGCACTGTTCAATAGAACTTTCTGCTGTGATGGAAATGTTCCATACGTGAGCTGTCCAAGCCAGTGGCCACACATGTGATATCTGAACACTTGATAGTGCAGGTATAGATAATGAGTTACTGTTATTCTGAGCAATACAACTAGGAATTCTGAATGGGCTTTCAAAAGTATACAGCAAAAGTACTTTAGTGCATCTTAGCTCTGGGCTAGGTGCTGGAGACTGATGTGGATAGCAGACATCAGAATAACTTGGTTGATGTAGCCTGTGTGCAAAGATCGTACACTGCTAAGTCAGTTTATAGTTAGCTGTCTATTTATCTGTTTATATACATATATTTTAAAGTATAGTCAGTTATTTGGATCCTTTATTTCTCATATCTCATCATCAGGAGAGCCAACCACTGTTGTCTTTTAGATATCACTGTTAGCAGAATAAGAGAGAAGAGGTGTAAGCTATTCGACAGTGTTACCTTGATCCATACATGTAGTTATCCCAAGCCTACTTCCTCATCTTCCTTGTGGGTTTAGCGAAACTTCATACAGGGTCTGCAGAAAGGTGATAAATTTGGTTTTTCTAAATTGAGTGGGCTCACCTGTCCTTAGTTTTGTTATACAGGGAAGCAACAATATGGTTTTGTGTTTTCAAAACATAGACTCTAAGATTTAGTTTCAAATTTTAGCTCTTTTCTTACATTAAACATGTTGCTTATTCTCATTATGCTTCAGTTTCTTCATTTGAAAAATTATAATTATTGTTGTACCTACCTCATAAGCTTGGTGGAAGAATCAACTAAGAAAATACATGTGAAAGTCCTAAACACAATGCTTAGGAAATAATAAGTTAGCTATAGTTAATCTTGTTGAATTTTTCTTTCTCTTCCATCATTCACAATTTCTTTTCATTCTTCGTTCAGCACTAAGCTGAGGGAATCACCATTGCACCCCTTCTCTAAGGAAATGCCAACCAGTCCAACAATGGCAGCTCTTTGGATGAATGAAGCTTAGTTATCTCACCAGCAGGAACTTTCTCAGATTTAGGCGCTTGAGTAAAGATTTAGGCGCTTGAGTAAAGGGATGAGGAAAACTGGTAGTTTGTAGCTGATTGATTGATTCTCTAAAGGGGGGAAAAGGAGACCATAAAAGAAAACAGGAGAAGACTTAGACCAGACTTGTTGAGTTTTGAGGGTTGAGGGAAATGCTACAATACTAAGTGGCAATCAACAGGACTGATTATACTCCCTCTTTGGGGGAGAGAGCAGGCCTCAGCTAATCGTGTGGTTGTGTGGTCCTGATGCAAGTGATCTGATCTGTTGATGCTGGTCCTGTAGATGCAAGAGTGGATCTTTACCTTTCTTCTGTTTAGAGTGGGAAAGTTCTTGGTCCCTGGATGTGCAGTATCTTATTTGGATCCTGGCAGCAGGCCCAAATGCTAAGTGTCTTCCCCAAAGTAGAGATTTCCTGTTGCCAGTTCCACAGGCAGCTAAAAAGGCAGTTGGCGAGTTCCTATCGCTTCAAAGGCATATAGACACTAAAGAGAGTTAAGAGTGTGCCTCGGAGACGTGGATGTGAGACTCATTTGTGTGTAGGTGTATTTGTGTATGTAGATGGAAGAGCACCCCTAAGAGAGTACATAAATAAGAAAGAGGAACACTTCCTCATACAGTGTGTTTGTGTGAGCTAGATTTCAACCCTAGTAGGATCGTCAGATTTGTACTTGCAACCTCCCAGATCGACCATTTGGAAAGTGTAAGCCAGTAACTTTAAAAATGCAATTATGTGACTTTTCTTTTATGTTATTTAGGTGACTGCTTAGAAAACTGCACAGCCCACCAACAGCTGATGAAATTAGGGAACAAGCAAATCAACTATGTCTTACACTCCAGGAATTGGTGGTGACCCCGCCCAGCTGGCCCAGCTTATTTCTTCCAACATCCAGAAGATCACACAATGCTGTGAGTTGAGTTTTTAAATTGACTTCATTGTTTGTTTTCAGTTCTTCTTTGAAACTTGGTGGAGATTCAAAAAAGGACAATTAGTGTTCCTCCAAGAGCAGATTTTAAAAGGCTAGACCTCTTTAGAGTAAAGATAAGGAGTAATTATATTAGAAGAGATAACACTTAACTGCATTTTTTGTAGAGTGTAAGGCACCTGGTAAACATTCATTAATGAAAGAAAGATTTAAAAGGATCGATACTTAGGTTTGCATTAAAACTATCTGGTTCTAGATGAGATAAATGAGATCTGATGAAATCTCATAGGTTTGGCACTGTCAAGCACTATCAGTACTCCTCAGAATATATACATGAAATTTAAAAAAATCCCTGTAGCAGATTTGAACCTATAGAGTTTTTTAGTTTTTCTTTCTGAATCACAGCTAATCATATACCTAGATTATTCCGGTCATTTTGCGATCAGTATTTTGGCCCTCTGGGCATGCCTGAACTCTTTCAGAGTGCGTTAATATGTATAGTTTTATTCTTCAGCCTACTTCATTAAGGCTACTCTCTTTACCAGAATGCTAACACACTGTGGAACATCTGAAATGTTTTCAGATGACCAACTGTGTTTCTTTAATCATTAACTTCCCAACAGTTATTACTCTGCCTGAATGACTGAAATGAGATATCAGTGTGTTTTGGAGGCAGAGGGAGTAAAACTAGATTATAGATAGTTCTAAGAAAGTGCTGCCCTGCACAGCAGTGTAGGATAACCCTTATCCTGATTTGGGGCAGCTCCTGTTTTCTTAGGCTGTCCTTGGAGGAGCAAGGAGGGGGATAGCGTAGAGGTATCACTTTGTCCCCAGTAGGGTCTAAAGGATTGGTACGTCAAGGATTGTTGCAGTTTGTCCTGGAGCACCAGCGTTGGCTGGCTCCACCTTGCTCTTCCGGCTTCAGATCTGTTCCCATGGTATCCAAAAGGGCCTCTCCTTTTTGTGGCTCCCTTGCTGCTGATTAGAAATAGTGCTAGTCTGCCTCAGGCTACTTGTGTGAAAATTGTAATTTTAATTTGCACGTGTGGAAAATCAGGACCTTTATCCAAGAAAGGAGGGCAGGAGGTCTTTTTCTGTAGGATAGGGCAGGTATTCTGTGTTTGGGAAAGCTAAACGGTGTCAGGAATTCTGGGAAGAAGATGAAGAATGACTGTAGTGCATGGAGATTACAGAAGCCGTGTGCAGTTAGTGGTGTGAAAGATACATGGATTGGAGATGGTGTGTGAGCTTGAACTGGAAGGAAGGAAGCGTTAACTTCAGTCAGGTCACGCTCTCTCAGAAAGAGATCAGTTCATGAGACCAGCCAGATGATATGAGGTAGATTGGACCACAGTACAAGTGATGAGGGAGAAGCTGCCTTAGCTTAGGTGGTTCTCTGAAGTGGAAGAGAAGGGGCTGGTAGTGAGAAAATACTGGGAAAGAGCATTTATATGGAGGCCACAGCTGGTATTCTTAAAAAGCAGTCCAGAGCTTAGGGTGTTCAGAAAATAGGAAAAAAAGGAAAAATCCATTGTGGCCGAAGCACAGCACTTGAGGCAAGAGTGGCAGGAGATGAAGTCAGAGAGGAGGCCAATCAGGTCACCTAAAACCTTGGAGGCCATGTGGAGCTTAAATTTCGTTCTCAGAGGCAGGGAAGAGACACAATCAGATCTGCACTTTGAAAAGATTACTTTGGCTGCTGCTTAGAAAATAGACTTTGAAGAAATAGAAGGAGAACACAAAGGCCATGACAGGGCTCTGATGAGAGAGATGTTGGCTTGCACCAGGGTGGTAGCAAGGGAGATGGAGAGAAGTGATGGATGTACTGTGGAGGCACAGACAGCAGGACTTGCTGATGCATGGGGGTGGGGTGAGAGGGAGAGGGGAGACCAGGATGACTTCATGGTTTTTGCTTTGAGCAACCAAGTGGATGGTGGTGAGTATGTACTAAGACGGGAAGAACTACAGTTCAGGAGATGTGGGGAGAGTTTTGTTTTGGCCAAGTATATTTTGAGGCGTCTTTTAAACATCTAAGTGGAGATGTCAGACATCTAGTTTAGATATATGAATTTGGAGATCAGAGTGTCATCAGAATATAAATGGTATTTAAAACCATAGGTCTAAAATAATCACAGAGGAGTGAGTAGAGTTCAGAGAAGAGTGTTGGAGCATTTAAAAAAGTGTAGAAGTCAGGAAAGCAGGGAGAAAACACCATAGTAGGAAGGAGTGACCAGTGAGGTAAGGAGAAAATCAGGCTCTGCTGGGTTTCCAGAAATTCAAAGAGTGTTTCAAGAATGAGTGAGGCATCATGTGTCTAATGCTGCCAACAGACTGAATGAGATGAAAGCAGAGATTGGGATCTGGCAAACTGGTGTCTTTGAAAGAATAAATCCCTGGATATATTCTAGGGATGCAAAGCTGGTTCAATGACCACAAATCAGGCCATGTGATATACATACACCACATTAACAAAATGAAGGATAAAAATCATATGATCATTTCAATAGACACAGAAAAAACATTTGGCAAAATTTAACATTCATTTATGATAAAAATTCTCAACAAAATGGGTATAGAGGGAACATACTTCAACATAATAACAGCCATATGTGACGGGCCTGCAGCTAATATATTCAGTGGTGAACAGCTAAAAGCTTTTCCTCCAAGATCAGGAACAAGATAAGGACGCCCATTATTGCCACTTTCGTTCAGAAATATTGGAAGTCCTAGACAGAGCATTTAGGCAAGAAAAATAAATAAAAGGCATCCAAACTGGAAAGGAAGAAGTAAAACTGTCACAATTTGTAGAGGACATGATATTATATGGAAAACCCTGAAGACTCCATCAGAAAACTGGTAGAACTAATAAACAAATTTAGTAATGTTGCAGGTTACAAAATCAGTACTCAAAATCTGTTGTGTTTCTGTACACTAATAACAAACTATCAGAAAGAGAAATTAAGAAAATCCCATTTATAATTGTATCAGAAAGCAATAAATTTAACCAAGGTTGTATACTGAAAACTATCAGACATTAAGGAAAGAAATTGAAGGAGACACAAATAAATGAAAAGATATTCCATGCTCATGGATCAGAAGAATTAATATTATGTCCATACTACCCACAGCAATTTACAAATTCAGTGCAATCCCTATCAAAATTACAATGGTATTTTCCACAGAATAAACAGTCTTAAAATTTGTATGGAACTGCAAAAGACCCTGAATAACCAAAGCAATCTTGAGGAAAAAGAACAAAGCTGGAGTCATCACCCTCTCTGTTTTTAAAGTCTATTACAAAGCTATAGCAATTAAAATAGTATGGTATTGGCATTAAAGACAGACGCATAGATCAATGAAACAGAATAGAGAGCCCAGAAATAAACCCATGTATATATCATCAGTTAATTTACAGCAAAGCCAAGGATATACAATAGAAAAAGGACAGTCTCTTCAATAAATCGTGTTGGGAAAACTGGACAGCCACATGGAAAAGAATGAAACGGGACCACTGTCTTACACTATACACAAAATTAACTCAAAATGGATTAGACTTGAACATAAGACCTGAAGCCATACAACTCCTAGAAGAAAACATAGGTGGTAAGCTCCTTGACATAGATCTTGGCAATGATTTTTTGTATCTGATAACAAAAGTGAAAGCAACAAAAGCAAAAATAAACAAGTAGGACTACATCAAACTAAAAAGTTTCTGCACAGCAAAGGAAACCAAAAAGACAAGAAATAACAGGTTCAGTGAGGATGTGGAGAAAAGGGAACCCTTGTGCACTGTCGTTGGGAATGTAAATTGGTTCAGCCACTATGGAAAACAGTGTTGGAGATTCCTCAAAAAATTAAAAGTAGAATTACCATACAATTCAGCAGTATTCTTTCTGGGTTTTTATCCAAAGAAAACAAAAATACTAGATTGAAAATGTATCTGCACTCCCATGTTCATTACAGCATTATTTACAATAGCCAAGATATGGAAGCAACCTAAGAGTTCATGGATAGACGAATGGATAAGGAAGATGTGGTGGGTGGGTGGGTGGATGGATGGATGGATGGATGGATAGATAGATAGATATACACAATGGAATATTATTCAGCCATTAAAAGAAAAAGAATGAAATCTTGCCATTTGCGATAACATGATTAGACCTCAAGGGCATTGTGTTACATGAAATAAGTCAGAGAAAGGCAAATACCATATGATCTTTCTTATACGTGGAATCTAAAAAAAACCCCAGACCAGAAAAACTAAGTTCATAGGTATGGAGAACAGATTGGTGGTTGTCAGGGGTAGGGGGTGGGAGAAATGGGTGAAGGGGGGGGGGTCAAAAGGTAAAAATACATATATTTTTAACTAAAAAAAAAAGATGGTTCACAAATTTTGATAATTCAAAAAAAGAAAAAAAAAGAAAGGTGGTTTCCTATCCACGTTCCAAGTGTAGATGGAGAGAAGGAGGCAGAAGGACTGACCTCTTCCATTTAAAGAGACTTCCTAGCATCCTACTCACCTCTGCATATATTATTGACCAGAATTTAGACAGTCACATGGCTACACCCACTGCTAGGAAAGCTGAAAGCATCTTTTAGCTGGATTGCAATGTGCTCACTAAAAATGGGGACTGCTCCACTTGAGAGAGAAAGGAGAAATCAGTATTTAGGAGGCAACTAGTAGATGCTACCATGGAAATAGAAAGAGGGTGAAAGAAAAGGTGCATTTTTTCCACTACAAAAGAGAGATTCTAGTGAGAGTATACTTGCAAAAGAATTGTCTTTGAAGGTGAGAGGCGATGGGAAATAGACCACTAATGAGTGGTTTGCCTTTTATCTACTGTACAGATTTGGTGCAGAGTGTGATAGGTAAAGATGGAAAGTTTCTGTCTGAGTGTTTCTAAATAGGAGGCAAAGGCATCAGATAGAGAATGGAAGGGAAAGTTGTTAGAAATTTATGGAAAGAAGAGAAGGTGCATTACTTGTAGTTTTGACAGTTGAGAGAATGGATGTACAAGGGAAGCAGAGAAGCATTGTGTGGCAGTTTGAGTACTCGTTTGAGGTTTGGGTTCATGAATTTAGTGAAACCAGTCATCATGGTGTATATTTTTAATTCTAAGATTCAATGTTTAAATGATGGGAAGTTTAGATTTCGGTAGAGCAAGTTATTGCTAAAAATCTAACCTACCATCCAGTGTGCATTACTGATAAGGGCTATGCAGAAATCACGTGGAAGTGAAAGGGAGAAGTGTGAAATTTCAGTTCACTTTTTTCTACATCTGGTAATGCTAATAATACTGGATGTGATTGAATAAGATGGTACTTTGCACCACATTAGGTGCTTCTCTTCACACTGCATTTGCATCTTTTGAATTTGTGTCAGTACAACTTATCTAATTTTATAAAAGAAATCTAAAGAGAAGGTGCTGTAAGTAAGGTAATCCCCTTGTACTTAGAATATGTGCATCTGTTCAACTAAAGCTAAAGTCTTCCTGAGTACTGCAGTGGGAAAAGTTTATTTTCATTTTAGCTTTGATTAAGATCAACAAAAACTTGTAAAATATTGAGTTGTATGGTTTAATTTATACCAAAAATAGCAATCAAAAGACTTTTGATTGTTGGAGGAACCCAAGAATAACATTTAGTAAGACTGGAATTTTGTGAGTTTTTAAAATAGTATTCTGGCAGTTCTGTTTTTCAAAGAGTAGGATAGATGAAACAAAATGTTTTTAAACTTAAGTGGGTTGTTTTTCCTGTTAAACTACTTTTTGTTAAAAAAGTAACCTATAGTCTTATTGATTTGCTTTACTTGTGAAGTATTTAAACCACATTACAATAATGTAATTTATATTAAACATAAAATATGTAAATACTATAAATACATAAATGTAAAAAATATTAGACAGAAATAAAATTGTATTAAATAATATCACTTTCTAAGTATAAGTAGTAAACAGATGTTGTAAATTAGAACTTTATTAGAGATTTCTCTGTGGAACATTTAAAATGGTTAAGAAACTATTTTTATCCTAGGGGAGAAAGTGTTCTGTTGACTCTGAGTCAGCAAGGTGTCTGTGCTCCATCCTTTGCCCGGGCATTGACAGTATTCTCTGTCACTGGCCCTAACACAGCATTAAATCTTTCTCAAACCAGTGCTCCAGGCAACCATTCCCAGTAGACTGGAGTCGACATCTAAATAAAACCGATTGTTATCCAAGGTCTAGAAGATCATAGTGCATCAAAGACATGCTTAGATTTAGTTCTCAAACTTCAGATTTAGTTCTCAAGGTTTTTTTTTTAAAAGTACCATTTTCATTAGCAGTATGTGGAAAGGAGATATACACTCATTTACCTTTTTTTTTTTTTAACATATTTACTGGAGTATAATTGCTTTAGAATGTTGTGTTGGTTTCTGCTGTATAACAAGAGTGAATCAGCTATATGTATACATATATCCCCATATCCCCTTCATTTACCCTTTAACATCTGTCTGTATTTTCTTTGAGACAGGCTCCTACCTGTGACATATAGGACAAGGATAAGCAAGCCTCTGTGGGTTGAAAATGCTGAGTCTATTATATGAGGTGAACCAACGTAGGGTATTTCACAGGGGCCCTTCATCCTGGAACAAACACACACAATACAGAAGAATGGATTCGGGACACACGGAACACACAGAAAGAACTCATGTTTTTGAAAGAAACAGTTAAATATATTGAAATCCATCACATAATTAAACATTGGGTTTTTTTAACTTTAAAAATATAGAAGTATATTATATATATTGAGTTGTATACCAATTATTAGTATATAGCTCCATGAGTTATGTTACAACACCACACATGTCAGGAAATGGAATATTACCAGCCCTCTGAAGCCCTTCTCATGCTTAGAGCCCCCTCCATACTCTCCAGAGGTAGCCAGTGTCCCGACTTCTAATGTCATTGATTAATGTTCCTAGTTTTTAACTTTATCTAATGGAATCAAGAAATATGTTTTATATTGAAGTTCTTTCTCCCATTAGGTTTGTGCAGTTTATCTGTGTTGTTGCAGGTAGCTGTCAGTCATTTGTTTTCATTACTGTATTCAAGTATACCACATCTAGTTATTCTTTCTACTGTTGGTGGACATTTGGAGTGTTTTTGTATTTTTGCTTTGTTTGGTTTTGTTTTTTCCTTTTATGGACAATGCTGAACATTCTTGTATGTTCTTTTATTTCATATGTGTATCTAGGAATTGGGTTGCTGGGTCATAGGATATGTGTATGTTCAGTTGTAGTAGATAGAGGTAAACAGTTACCTAAAGTAGTGGTTCCAGATTGTACTCCCACCAGCCAGGGGATCAGAGTTTGTGTTGCTCCAAATCCTTGCCAACATTTGGCATTTATAGTCTTAAATTTTACTCATTTTAGCCACAGTTGTGTCCCACTGTGATGTATATTGTAATTCCCTGATTAGAATCAGACTTTCAGAATGTAGCTGAGCTAAGAAAATCAGTGGGACAATAGGAAAAGTCTCTTAATTAGGCAAGCTGTATGTGCGTGCTTGCACGTTTCCTGAAATCACATCCAACAGCAGTGTGGCCTGAGTAAGCTGTTTTACCTTCCAAGACATGATATTCTTACGTATTTTTTCTGTGGGCCGGATTATGGTCTGCTCCAACTTTAACAGGCTATAATTTTAACCAAGTTAAAGTTGTAAAAAATCCTGAAAGCTCTTCTAACATATGCAGGATTATTCTCTTTGTTATTAAGAAACCAGTTGCCATATCTGGACCCATCACGCATGCTTTTAAACTCCCGTAATGAAAACAGTCATTCACAAGTTAGCCACAAGTGGAGTTCCACTAAGAGTTACATATCTAAGTATTAGGAGGTGGGAGAGTTGCAGTCACAAGGGATTCTGGAGTGAATCATGTCAGAAGTAACTAAGTTATGAATTGCAGGAAATTGATAGAAATAACCACAGCTGACCATGAAACACAGTCATTGAGATAAAATTTTCCCATACGTACATATTACAGTAAATCTTACCAGTGCTAATGAGAACTCTGGCATTTGAGTATTGGTTTAAAGAATAATGTAAAAGAGGGCTTCCTTGGTGGCGCAGTGGTTAAGAATCTGCCTGCCAATGCAGGGGACATGGGTTCGAGCCCTGATCCGGGAAGATCCCACGTGCCGCGGAGCAGCTAAGCCCGTGTGCCACAACTACTGAGCCTGTGCTCTAGAGCCCACGAGCCACATCTACTGAGCCCGCATGCCATAACTACTGAGGCCCACGCGTCTAGAGCCCGTGCTCCGCAGCAAGAGAAGTCACTGCAATGAGAAGCCCGCGCACTGCAACGAAGAGTAGCCTCTCCCCGCAGCAACTAGAGAAAGCCCGTGTGCAGCAGTGAAGACCCAATGCAGCCAAAATAAATAAATAAAACTTATTTAAAAAAAAAGAATAATCTAAAAAAGGAAGATAGAGAGTGGCTAAAAGCTAACCTTTGGAAAATGAACCCAATAGATCCATTGGTAACTTTATAAAGTATACTCAGCGGAATGTGTAAGTGCAGAAGTTTTCTGCTTTTTAGCAGAAATATGCATGATATGTCATATGTGCTTATGTGTGTGTTCCGGAAGATTTGAGAAGTCAGAACTTTTTAGGCGGGCATAAAATGTGTGAACTTAAGCCCATGTTATAAAGGTTAAGAGAAGGTGACTGAAAAAGGTCTGTGTTGAATCTTCATTGTTTTATTTTTTATCATTTATCTCCTATAGATTAAAGCTGTTGGTCCAACACAGACTTGTTTAGATTTGAAGTAAATATTATTGGTTTCTCTGTGTTGCAATTAGCTTCTCATTCTGTGTGCGTCCTTTTCTTGTTTATTAGGCAGGATCAGTGCTTGGCTCTTGTCCCTGTAAGGTCCTTAGGACTTTGAGATGAAACATAAAATCTCTACAAAAGCTTGAGCCCTTTTGTTGTTACACTTTTGAGAATGAATGCAGTTCTTTTAACTACAGTCTGGTGAAAGGGACACTAGTTTTGCACCTTAACACATGACTGCAGAAAAGGGAAGCTAATATCATTGAGTTCTCCTTTTTGGTTGCCGGGGCAAATTTTCTTTAAAAAAAGAACTCCAGTCCTGAAAAGTTAATGAATTGACTGGAACTGTGTATTTACCCAGGAATTGGAGGTGTTACCTTTTGTTTCCTGGGGTGGTCTGGTGGGTAGGCAGGCAGTTTACAGAGAGAAAGGAGTTGAAAACGTGTTCTTCTCTCTCTCTCTCCCTCCTCTCCTCCCTCCCCTAAAATGCCCTTTGTTATATCTACTTCTAACGTCACACATCTGAAAATACGTGGTCGAATTTTTTCCCCTTGAGGAGAAAAGCTTCAATAGCTTTGATTTCATTGTTGTGATTTTCTTCATGCGTAAGGTGTTGACATAGAACAGAGCTAGGAGTGGAAATTAATGTCTTATCCAAGGGAATATGAACAGAGAACAACCATCCTTTCTTCTCTCTGGTGATTTTTCCTACATGACTGAACACGAGTGCTGTTTATGACTGAATATGAGTGAACATTATCTGTTTGTTTCATGAAGTAAAACTTTAAGATATGCTCCAGGGAGCTTTGTCCCTCACTGCTCCTATATGTGAACCATCTACATGCCTCTGTCCTGAACATGAATTTTCTTACTGTTGGTTCCAACCCCAATCCCTAGTACTGTGTGTCTTTGCTCCCCATTTGCAACCTAAGTGTACATCCTATTGGTTCTCCCTGCAAAATTTGTCCATTTCTCTCCATCTCTGCTGTCACCACCCAGGTCCCAGCTGCTGCTCTTTCTTCTCTGCATGACTGCAGCCTCCGAAATGTTCTCCCTGCTTCCATTCCTGCCTGTCTACAGTCTATTCTCCATACTATAGCCCAGGTGAACAATCAGTCAGACCATGCCATCTCACAGCTGGAAACTCTCCAGTGATTCCCGTGGCACTCACGATCTGATGTAAATCCCCACCATGCCTCACAACACCCTCCAGATCTGATCCTGCCCCCATTTGCCAACTCCTACCACTCTCCCCTTTGCAGCTGCAAGATTTCAGATTTCAGCCACATTGGCTGCCTTTCTGCTGCTTGAACAGTTGAGCTCCTTCTTACCTCAGGGCCTTTGTGCTTACTTTTCCTCTGCTTCAGACATCTTCCCGAATCTTCACACAGTTGGCTTCTCCTTGGATTTTAGGTCTTAGCCCAGAGGTCACATCCTTAGAGATGTTTTCCCTGACCTATCATTTTTGTTCCTCCACTCATTCTTTTTCTCATTAACCGGTTTGTTTTTGTAATGCTTTTGGTCAGTAAATTAAACTACCACACTTGTCTACTTATTTTCTGCATTCCCTACTAGAATGGCAGCTCCTGAAGAGAAAGGGCTTAATATGCCTTGTTCACAGCTCTGTTTGTATTGTAAGAACAGTGCCTGGCCATGAGTCAGCCCTCAATAAAATTGGAATGAATGACCTCAAGTAGGTTACCCAGTGTATCTAAACTACATTTATCTATTTTCAACAAGTAGGGATAAGTGTGCCTCACATGTAGTAGCCATTATAAATGTTTATTTCTTTTCTTTCCTTTGACCTTATGGCAGCAATCTCCCCTCACTCATTTGGTAATGAGATTGCTGGCTTGTGAATTCTTTTGTATTTCATCTTTATAATTTTTTGTAAGTGCCAGCATTTTTTTTCCTTAACTACCAGGGTCTGTAATCTCTTCTGTGATTGGGGATCGTACCTTATCGTACCTTTATGCAGAATTAAATCCCTCAAGAGTTTTGCATACAGAGGCTAGTAAGGGTTTATTGGATGATGAAGGATAGAACAGAAAGGATAGAATAGAAAATTTCAAAAAAAAGAATGTTGTGATTCCAAGATGTGACACTGGAGGGAAGGAACATGGTTTGATAAGATGGGAAGCTCTCAGAAATCCTGACTGCAATGTAAAATCACCTGAATGAGGAAGAAACAAGTTATATAAAGAAATCTTAGTGCTCGCTTCAGCAGCACATATACTAAAAATGGAACAATACACAGACGATTAGCATAGCCCCTGCACAAGGATGACATGGGAAAAAAAAAAAAGAAGAAAAATCTTAAAGGAAAGGCATGTTACCTTTCTACCTTTCTGTGAGCCCAGTTCTGAAAAAGAAGCAGTTGTTGAATGTGAATAATGGAAAGAGAGAGGGGAATGAGAAGGGTACAGAAATCACACTATGATACATTGATACACGCAGCATTTGGAAGTACTAGGAACACTTCTAGGGGGGCTGGGATTGCTGCTTCAAATAATTGAAGGGGTGTCAGGTGGAAGAGGGTCACCCTTCCTTCTGTATGATATTAAGGAGGGCAGTTAAGAGATAAGTAGAAAGAAGTTGCAGCAAATATGAGTGGTCCTTCCATCAGGGCTTTCTAAGGATGCTGTGGGCTGGTACAAGTTACTCATTCATACAGGTGTTTGCGCTTAGGTCAAACATACTTAACAGGTATCTTTTTACTCATTAGTACTGTTTTTTAACCTTCCTCTCACATAAGCACTGTCAGGGTCCTTGTTATGGACTAAATTTTGTCCCCCCAAAATTCGTATGTTGAAGTCCCAATGCCCAATGTGACTGAATTTGGAGATAGGGCCTTTATAGAGGAAATTAAGGTTAAGTGAGGTCATAAGGGTGGGGCCCTAATCCAGTATGACTGGTGTCCTTATAAGAAGAGGAGACACACCAGGGATGCCCAGGCACAGAGAAAAGGCCACATGAGGACACAGTGGGAAGGAGGCCATCTGTAAGCCAAGGAGAAGCCTCAGGAGAAGCCAGCCCCACTGGCACCTTGACCTTAGACTTCCAGCCTCCACCCAGAACTGTGAGAAGATAGAATTCTGTTGTTTAAGCTATCAGTCTGTGGTATTTTGTTATGGCAGACCTCACAAACTAAACACAGCCCTGCATTCCTTGGCATGGTGCACTGGGATTTAAAGTTATGGGAAACCCAGATAATGGTGAAGTTTGCTTTTGAATCCTGAGATTCTACAGTTTGTTGTAACTAATTGTATTTCAAAAGTAATGTCCACTACTGTGCTTAGGAAGATATTATTGATCACATGATACAGAATGGGAGAAGAAGTATTTACTTTAACTTCTTTTGACTTTTATGAAAAACTCAAGATTCCGAAAGATGTTTTCATTTACTAAATAGCATGTTAAGAAGAATAGTTAATGGATAATAATATAGAAATACCTTTATTAAACATGCATTAACTATAAGATTTGCTTCCATTTGAAGCTTCCACTGATAATGATCATAAAGATAAGTCAAGACTGACAGTGTGACATCAGTTGTTTTTTCAGCACTTACCTACCAAAATCACTTACCTGTCAGAGTGCTTCTTCTCAGTGGCAACCTGAGGAAAACAGCATTAAAGTCAACTTGCATACTCTTTTATTTAGTAATAAATCTAAATGATTCCAGAAATATTTATACATAATTACATTCTTTCTTTTTTTAATGAAAATAAGATAATACTATACCTTTTTTTTTTTTTGCTGCTTGCTTTTTCTCTCTTCTATGTTGCTTGCATAATTTGTTATTATATGAATTTGCCATACATCTCAAACCTCTGTGTTTTTTTTGTTTTTGTTTGGTTTTTTTTGTTTGTTTTTTAGTTGTGAGTTAAGTTTTATTTGGGGCAAAATGAGGACTGTAGCCCGGGAGACAGCATTTCAGATAGCTCTGAGAAACTGCTCAGAAGTCAAACCTCTGTTAATGGACATTTTATCCTAAAATTATATGTTTAAAAGTTGAGGAGCTTACCGTTTATGCTGCCTCCCTAATGAATCCTTCCTTCTGAGTTCTGTATAGATAAAATGTGGTGCTTATCATACAGTAAAATTTTTCATATATGTTTCCACTCTCTTATTTAAAAATTAATTTAACTATTATTGGATTTTTCCACTATAAATATATTCAGTATGCTCAGTAATTGTATTACAGAGTGGGTTCTCTTATTAAATAAAGTTCGTGGTCAGTTGTGTAACTGCTGCCCAGCTGCCCTGTGATGCTGCCTGTGTGTACAGTTTAGTTGGCTCAATGCTGGTGTGAGAACGGGACAACAAAACTCAGGCTGGGCTGTTTAGTTTTGGTTTCCTGGAATGGTTTTGACAATTCTTGTCCTCATCTCTTTGACACTTTTTGTTGTTTTTCACCAATTAGTAAGCAATATTTTTCATTAAAGAGTATATTGCCTTTTATACTTACTCCAGTCTGGGTTTTTTCTTAAAGCAGTTATTAATTGGTTTGCATATTAATTGATTTGGAAGAACCCAACGGTGATACAAAATGGTGTTCTGTAAGTCTTGGGACATTTCCTTTTCGAGTCATCTTTCTTGTTATACTGTCATTATCATGATCATTATTTGAAGAAACCATTGTTGCAGTAGCATATTACTCATATTGAGTATGGCCACCGACTTCTCTGGAATAGTTTGTTCTTCATCCCATTTAACGTCCCAAGAGAATGCCTGCAGACATCCCCAAGATCCCCTCATAGCCTGTGGATTATTATTTTTCTACTGGGGAATGTGGAAGCCTTTAGCTAAAAATCCAGCTAAGGCCTGTTTACTTGGGAGTGCTCAGAGCACTGCCTTTCTGCTGGGGTGGGGGAGGAGAGCTGGGCAGGGTGGCCCAGATACATCCAGTGACTTTAGTTGTATAGTATTGCCTGTACACCTTGCTTTACTCAAAAATCTCGTTCTGGAAAAAAAAAAAAAATCTCATTCTGGAAGATATGTAAGTTAGTATCTTTTAGCTCTCTTTACTAACTGTTTACTCTGTGCCTCATATTTGGTATTTTGAATCTGTTTTTTTGTACATTGTTATTTGATCTTCTAGCCAACTCTGTCAGATGAGAAAATTTAGGTTTGAAGTGGTTAAGTCACTTGCTCAAGTTCATATAACTATTATGTAGAGGCTGGCACTTGAACCCAGGACAGTCTGATTCACATAACACTATGCATTTGGATCATGTTTTATATTGTACCAGGTCATTGTGCATTTATGTGCATTCATTCATACCATGAGTATTAAGCATCTGTGATGTGCTAGGCACTGTCTGGATGCCAGAGATACTTCAGTGAATAAAACAAGGAAAATACCTGCCTTTATGGAGCTAACCTTTAGTGAGAGAAGACAGACAGAAAATAAATAAATAGTGTATTGGAAGGAGGTGTTAAGTGTTATGAGAAGCAACCTGACAAAAACATAACAGTGGGATCTGGTATCCTGGAGAGGGGACTGCATTTCTAAATGGGATACACAGGGAGCCAGGGTAGGCCTTACTGAGGAGATGATAGTTGTACAAGTATTTAAAGGAAGTAAGGGAATGCACCCTTCAGTGTCTGGGGAGAGAATGTTCTAGATGGGGGGGTGGCAGGTACAGGGCCCTGAGGTGGGAGCCTGCCTGGGCGTTGGAGGCGTGGGGGAGGGGTGGGCGTGTGCAGAGCACAGAGAGGGGAGAGTAGGGGCTGGTGGGGGGGCTCGGGGGGGCCTTACCGGCTACCGTAAGAACTCAGGCTTCTACTCTGGGTAGAACCAGCCTTTTGAGCATGTAAATAAATGGAAAGTGGATACATAGATAGAATGTGCTCATCTAGTCAAAATTACACTTTATTTTCTCTCTGTATAATAGAACTCAGAAGGATTCATTTGTAGAGACAGCATAAACGCTTAAGTTCCCCAACTTTTAGACCTTAAGCTTAGGATAAAAATCTCCATTAACAGAGGTTTGGTTAAATGACGTATGGCACAGTCATATAATAGAGGAAGCACAGTGTTGGGCTTAACTAGAGTTTTGGATTTGTCAAGTGGTTAAGATAAGTGGAGAGAGGGGCTTGAGGATACAAGCAAGAGAGTGAAGATGATGACATTTAAGCTGACTGTGGCGTTTAAATTGGGTCAGGAGGCAAGCGAAGACATGGGGGGAAGGGGAGGTCATGCGAGGGAAAGTGGCCAAGTGGCAGGACCAAAGGATGCTAGGTCCTGGGGGGGTCAGAGGCTCGTTGGGGTCAGGGTGCCAGTGGGAGAGAGCTAGACATACAGGAGGTGGTGATTTGTAGGTGGTGTGTGTGAAACCAAGGTTATGGAGGAGTTACGGTTGCTGGTAATGAGAAGGCATTTGGTAAGATCTTGGAGTGTGTGATTACGGGAGGGTGGAGGACAAGATCATTTGGAAAAAAGCGTGCAAAGAAATGAGGCGAGTATGGTGGCAGGATTATCAGCATGGGTATTGAAATCACCAGGAGTTGAGAGAGGATTTGACAGTGACAGTGAGCTAGGAGCTAGCTAAAGCCATCAGCAATTCAAGGGCTGTGGCCTGAGCAACCCAAAATGGCAACAACTGTTAACGGGGCTCATGCTTTCTGTGTGTCTAATCTTTCCTGTCATTTAGTCTTCATTTCTGAATTTGTCTTTCTCTTTTTTCCCTGAGTTCCTCTAGTTTCTGCTTTGCTGCTGCCTATTATCTGGCCATCTTGTCTATGAGCTGTTTTGTGATTTTCCTTTAAAATTGCAATTGCCTCACTGAGTTAAAAAAAAAAAATGTGCTATTTTGGGTTATAATTTTCACCTTATCCACTTCTGTGGCAACATTTTTTCCTGCTGCGTTTTCTTTGTAGCGAGTTTTGCTGTTCTTTTCTGCTGTTTTGTATAATCTTTTGCATGGCTGCTCTGTCTGTTCTCTTGGTTGTTGTTCAGTGGAATGAGCTTGCTTTTCCTGGCAGGAGACAGCTGGGAAGGGAGAGGGTGCCCAGGCTGTGCTCTCGGGCTCCTTCCTCTCTGCACTGCCCTGAGGCACTGTTTCTTTCCCCCTCTGCCTCTCAGAACCTAGCCTGGCGTAGGGGAGTTCCCCCTCCAGTCCAGACGTTCCCCCCCCCCGTCACTCCATTGATTCCCCAGTGCATAGCCACTTCTTTCTAAGGCATCCCCCTCCTCTTAGAGAAAGGTGACGCTTTCAGAGATGAGCAGCCTGGGGCCCTGAGCATGGTCCAAGCCTCCGCTCTCTGCCTCGCTCAGCAGAGTGCCTGCTTCCTGTCTGCCCTGCCCCGGTCCCCCTTGGGGGCCACCATCATCTCCTGGTGGTGCACACTTGCTGGTGACATTTTGGCGCTCTGCCTCCCCAATTCTCCTCTGCAACACCCCTGTTTCCTATCCCATCCCCATGGCTTCCCACTCACGATCTGTTCTTTTCTGTTGCTTCTGGCCACATGTACGTATTTTTGAGAATTCTTTTGTGGTCTTAATTTCTCTGAAAATGTAACTTACGTGGGTTTTCTTTTTTCCCGCCTCTCTGTTCTATATGGCTTGAGGAGGGAAGAAGAGGGAAGATTCAGGAAAAAACTTGTACCATGTTCCTATAGGAAGCAGAAATCCGTTTGCAGTGTTTTAGCAAAAACATGTGAGCAGCAGGGTCTTGCAAATAAAACTGATCAGAAATTGGGACTGAGATAAACAGTTGAGGAATCACTGCCATATGAGCTGGAGGTGAACTTCCTCACACGGCTAATACTCAGGCTGCTTTTGGAGCAGCAGGAGGACTGTCGGGCCATCCGGTGGATGACAGCAAGGAAGCTCATCCAGGGGGTGAGGAGGGCCGAGGAGGGCTCGGGAAGGCTGGAGAACCGCGAGGAGGAAGGCTGCCCCGCTGGCAAGTCCCCCTGTGTTAGCTGAGTACACCGATCACCTACTCAAGGGGCCACGTCCTCCTCTTGGCCTCTGTTACTCCCGATTCTAGACTCTCTCTGAGCAGGTCAGCTGAGCAGGGCCACATGATAAGATGTTAGGACTGAACATCTTTGCTAAGACAGAGCTTGCAGTGTTCTGGCCATCTTAGAAATCCAAAGTACTGTTTACATACAGTTTTCAAATGGCTTGTTTTTGCACTTTGTTCATTTTTAAGAATCATGACTTTAGATTTAACTCTTTATTAGTCTACAGTAGCTTTAAAATGCCCTAAATTTCTACTTTGTTAGCCTGTGTGCCTTTCTCCCTCTAAATATTCGGAAAGAAAACCAATGAGAAATTTAAAATTAAATGTGTTCTAAATGGGAGATGGCTTCATGGAAGCAGGACTTGCCTGCAAGTGTTGGAGTGCCAGGAAGGAGAGTACAGTAAACCAGCAGGCTTGGCCCCGAGGCGCAGGCTTCACCTTGAGCTTCTCAGCTCAAGACTCGTCCTTTAGAAGATCCTTCAGTTTCCTCCCCACCCTTCTCCTCCCCACCGTTCACATCAGTTCTTTTACCCATAGAGAAGATAAGCTCCCTATTCAGGTCATAAGACAGAGCATGAGATAGAGAGCCTATTGGAAAAAAGCCCATAATTATTTTGGTAGCTTTATTTCAGATTCTCTAAGGAGTTTTTCTACTTACCATGTGCTTTTTAGAATTATAATATCCTTTTCTTGTACCTAGTTCACTTGATTTTTTTTCTCAGAACCTTTTTGTGTTGAAACTTATTTTCAATTAGCTGATATATTTTCTCATGATACATTATCCTATGCACCTTGTACTGTGTAATGAGCCCAACCTAATGATTCTAACTCTGATTGTAGTAAACTTACCAGTAATAGCATCTCGTGTTCTTACAGAAATCTATGCCATTTTGAAAATGTTTTTATATATATCATCTTCTATAATATTTCAAACCACCCTTTAAAATAGGTAGAGTGTTTGATAGATGACGAAAGAGTTGTCTAAAACAGAATTTGTTTTTATTAATATTTAGTTGGGTTTTTTTTCTAGTTCAGTTTCTTGTGTGTATACGTGTCACTGTCAGGTGGTAGCTGACTTCCCTCCTAATTAGGGGTTATAACTGTCTTGTGTCAATTGATATTTATCATTATCTCTACAATTCTCATAACTGTATCAGAGTTTATTAAGTTTCAACACCCTTCTACAGCATGGTTCACATTAATATATATTAATAAGAATATTCTTACTGTCCATTTCTGACTTTCAGGAGAAAAACATTAAGCCACTTCATACTGTTTGCTCTCATTTATTGAACTCTTTCTGTTTCCAGTACAAGGTGCTTACATACATTGTCCTCAGTTGAAGTTCATCATAACTGAGGAAGAGGTGATTCTCCCTCTGCTTGACTGGTGAGGCAGTTATAGCTTAGAAAGATGAGGTCAATTGCCCAAGGTCAGCAGCCAGCAAGAAGTGAGGTCAGGTTTCCAAATCAGACTGTCTGGCTCCCAGGCTGCTTGCTGGTCAGTGTTACACTCCACTTCTTCTTCCTCAATGTGATGTGGGTGAGACTGAGTCAGAATCTCAAAACCACTTGTCCAAGGGTGTTAGTAACCATTGTTTTTTTTCTACGATTGACAGTTTCAACTGTGAATTATTTGGGGTTGAGCAACAGAGATATTATGTGCTAAAAGAGCAGGTAGTTGTATTCTGTTCTCCGTTGTTTGGAGACATTTCTTTGAAGGCACACATGCCTGTTAGGGCTGGCCCAGGCAGCCCAGCCACTCTCAGTGGTCAGACAGCATTCTCCCTGGTCCCCAGGGCACTCTGACAGGTGGTGACATTACACAGCCCCTGATGCCAACTGTTGCCTACAGTTTGTACAGCAGAAAAAAATACCCTTTGCTGTGAAGCGTTTTCTTCCTTAGGTCATCCACTAGATGGAAGCAGACTCACATGGAACAGAATGGGTGTTTGGTACTGAAAATAATGAAGAGCCAGAAAGGGGATGGTTTGGGTTTTGTGGAAATAATAATGCGCCTTTTCTGGATGTGTAGGAAATAGTGTTATCTTTACGTCATGAAAAATGTAATATATACTGTAAAGTCTAGAAGTAATGGTAACTCTCTAGAAGTAATGGTGCAAGTAGTTGCAGATTGTGGATAACGCAAAAATAATTTGTTCATTGTATTGTTGTAGAGGTGCATCTTGGTTTAATCCTATCTCAGTGTATCAGTATCAGGTGAATTTTTCTTCAAGTAACTGTTTATGATTATGTAAAAAATTTGTTTCTTAATTTTTATGTTTCACAGGTTTTTTTCTTTCAAATTAGACATATGTCAATAAAAATGAATATGACTGCTTCATAAATTCACAGTATCCCAGGCGAGGTAATGAAATGAAACCCAGTAGACATGACCTGGAAGAAGCTAGGAATGATTATCAGTTTTTCCACATCACCATCCTGTTTGTCATCTACCTAGAAACCTCTTTTTTGTCTCTCTCTCTCTTTCTCTAAACTAATTTTTCTTAAACATTTTTGAACATGGTCAACTTGAGTAAGGCAAGAGATCCTATGAACCACTATCCTAAAACTAGGAGATAGTCAAAAACTGGAGAGTAATAAAATAATAGATTGGTAACGATATAGTTACTTTACAAAAATGTTCATCCAATACAATGAAAAGGTAACCATGATTGTTTCTAAATTAATGTGAGAAGAGCAGCAATTGAAAATAATAACCCATACAAGCCAGCACCTATGATGTACTGGTAACATATTCTTTCTGAAAATTGCAGAAATCTAACCTAGTGTACGTGCATGTTCAGTGGAAGATTTGCAGCGTTGTTCAGTTTTGTGTGAAACAGACAACATAGTGAGTACTTAGTACACTCAAGTACCATACTGAATTGAGTTTGTGAATACAAAGTTTTAGTAATTTTTACTAATTTAGGACAAGGATCAGCCAATTTTTACTATAAAGAGCCAAATAGTAAACATTTCAGGCTTTGCTACCCACATATGGTCTCTTGTGTATTCATTGTTGTTGTTTTGTTTTTTGTTAACCCTTTCAAAATGTAACAACCATTCTTAGCTGGAGGGCTGTATAAAACTAGGCTGGAAGCCCCGACAGGCCATGAATGGCTGACCCTGGTGTAAGAGGGTAATACTGCTCATATGTAAATTGATGTCTCTGGAATCTTGCCAGTTCATAAGACCTGAAGAAAGGACAGGTGTTTATTTCCTGATCATCTTCAGTAGGGCGGAAGAATCCTTGTGGTCCACTGGTAGGCCTTGAAATGTACTTTGAACACTACTTGAAACACCTAAGCATCTCAGCTCAACTCCTATTAAGTTACTCCAAGTTAGCACAGACTTATTTTTCCTTTGTTTGCTTTGGCAACTATCATACACCTGGATTATGAAATAATCTTTTTAAAAGCCTTTTACTTTTAGCACACTGAAAAATACTGTTTTAGAAACTAAGAAATCTATATTCTAATCCCAGCTCTTCTACTTAAATAGCCATAGTTTCTTGGACAAATCAGTTATTTTGTTTGGTTCTCAACTTCATGTATGTAATAGAATTGAACTAATGCCATGTAATATTTCTCCTAAATTTGATTCAGTAATTTCAAATTTATGTTTCCATAGGCCCTTTATCACCTGATCAGATGATACCTTTACTTGATCCTCAAGTTTAGAGCTATACAAAGTAAAGACATACAAGTAAATGAGTGTTGATGTCCAGAAACCCTTCACTGTGCCCGGTGGATAGTGGATGGCCAGACCATGTCGAATGAATGAGTAATAAAGGAGCATACCTACCTTTCTTAGCTTTCTTCTTATATATGCCTTATGTTTTAGAAATACATATGACTTCTTATATAGGATTCAGTCTTTCTAATGCTCTTTTGTTGTTCAGTTTAAAAAATACTCGTTGAGTGTGAACAATATGGTGGGTTCTAGAGATACGGTAATGAACAATGGATACCTAGTTCTTGCCTTTAAGGAGTTTACCCTTGTGGTTGGGGGAACCAGTCGGTAATCTGATCATTTCAAGTCATGTCTAAGTACGGTATTAGAGGTTTGAATCTCCAAAACAAAGTGTCTAGTGTCTTACTTCAAAAACAATACAAATGCCACCTCTGTTAAGGCTTTTTGGATTGTCCTTCAATTGAATGCCTATATTATAGGTCCTTGTTTGAAACATTATTATTAACATTTATATAATGTACTTTTTTTTCTCCTTTTCTAGATTACATGCTGCCTGAGTGTAAGGGGCCTTGTCTTACATTTGTATTCATGAAAAACATCTAGCACTCATTAATTTAATGCACTCTGTTAGGCAAAACGTAATGGTTGCATTTCTAAGAAACTTCAATTTATGAGATACTGTGTTATTAAAATTATTGTTTCAGAGTGAGAAGAAGGTTGTCAGCTAAAGCATTTGACTTGTAAAGAGCTTCAATATTTATGAAACCTAAATAGCACTAAGTAAATCTAGCTTTTGATTACAAGTAGCTTGTTTTATGAGTCTGGCCTCTCTTTTTGTGATTGTTGCTAGGACTCTGACTGTTAATCACCTGCATCACTCGTAGTGGAGGTGAGCAAAGCTCAAAGACTCTTAGACTAGTTTAACAACCAGTTTTTTCCCTTAAGACTGGTTCTGTAATGATACTTCCCAGCGGTCATGGTATTATAAACCAAAAAGAGCCAGTGTAATAACGATTTGGGGTATCAGATGACCAAAAATAAATGTCCATTATAGTTCATACTTTTTGTTTCCGATAATGAACGTATTTCCCTTTTTGCATACTTAAGCTTGAAAAAATTAAAAAGCCCCTGTCTAACATGGTGCCGCTTTGACTCATACAACCTGAATTTCTCTCCCATCTCTATGGATGGGTAGGACCAAGGCCTGTTTATTTCCTGCATCCAGTGCCAGGTCTAGTGGGTGATTTCCAGTCCATTCCTCCTCTGCTTCTACCAGATGGAGATGGGATTATATTCCTTATTTGGATATTGTCTGTAAATCACCTCAAGGGATGGAAGAAAATTTGCAAGTGAGTAATTAGGTGTAAATGTGATCTATTTCTCTTCGCTTTTGCCCCTTAGTTCCTAAATCTGAGTGTTCTTTCTGGCTGTGGGTGAAGCAGCACCATGGAGTGGTGGTTCTTTGAGAGCGTAAAGATCCCATGGGGCTGCAGTTCACCTTCCCGAGATACTGTCTTTCAGATGACACCGTAATTGGGTCTTCAAAAGGCCATTAAAAATTCTAGAAGTCCAGCAGCTTCCAGATAATGGAGTACTGGGAGACCAAGGAATCCCATTGTCCTTGGAAGTTCTGTTAATTTTTTTTTCTCTGTAAATTGAATATCTTGATCAAAAGCACTGGTGTGTAGAATACCATGATTGTGACTAACCTATGGATTAGGAAGCTGGTAGACTCATGGGGGCAGGGCAGTAGAAGAAGCATAACAAAATCCATAGTACTGCTGTTTCAGTGAGTATAAAATTCTGCCTCCACCACGATGGAAGGAGTATCATCATCTTGCCACTGGGTGACTGGCTCATACCCCCATAGATGGCGCCACATCACATATTTACTTTTGATTGCTATTGCTGCAGATTGGTACATGGCATTTCCAGTAATCACGTTAACCTGAGAAAGGGGAAGTCCAGTTGGTGAGCCTACATGTGGTTTTTATTCTTAAACCATTGCTGGTTTATTAGTCCAGTGAACAAGTGCTGTAGAAGTTGGGGTGAGGGGCAGGCTGGTTAACATACATAGAACAAAATCTAGAAAGAGATAAACCAACAAGAGAACATAACACCTAGTACATAGCAGGCGGCTCAGGTCACTGGGTCACCTAGTATACCACTGTTTACTTTTTATCCAGGGCTTAGTAGCAAGACTAGAACTGTTCCTCAAAAGGTAACATTGGTTTGCCAAAGAGAGCATGATTTTACTCCAAGATTCTAAGGGACTCCTGTGGTCTTTCTTTCTTCCTAGGGGGACTTGCCACTAGTTTTATACAGAACTCTGAAATTGCATAGGCGCTTGAGTTACCATTGGATCAACCAGGTCATTAAAGCCAAGTTGTAGAGCTGCTTGTACCAACACTTGAACTAGCTGGATAGCCTTTTCTTTTGCAGAGTTGAAGCCAGAGCTGGCAGCCTTTGGGGGCATTCAGTAAAATGGGTTGGAGCCGCATAAAAAGTCTCACTAAGCACTGTTTCCCCATTTGTATTTGAGACTGCAAAGAAAAGCAATTTGTCATTTACTTTGCAGGAGTATGTCAATGATCCATACGGATTAATGGACCAAGATTCTTCACCAAAGAAACAGGGTCCTGTATTTTCATGGAATTTATCTTCCATCTACTGGCATACTTCTTCCATCCTTCCAAGGCATCTAAGAGTGCATGTTGCTTCTTGCCTTTCAGATCCTAAAAGCACATGTAAGCAGTGTGTTGGACTAGTGTAGTGTCCCATTGGAGGAGAGGATCAACAACCTTGACAACTAACTTGTAGTACAGAGATAAAGAGTATATACAACCCTAAGATAAGACTGTGAAGGCTCTACGCCATCCCATCCAGTTGAAAACAAACTCCTTCTCGTGTTTTCTATTTTTTAGATTAGAGCAAAAAGTATTTACCGTATCAACAGGTTTATACAGGGTGCCAGAGATTGTGATGATCTGTTCTAGTAAACAGATCACATTTTGAGGAGCACTGCAGTTGGAGTCACCATTTGAATAAGCTTCTGCTAGCCATCATAATTGCCTTCTGCATCCTCCAGACAGGCCAGTTAAATGGGAATAGGGGAGGCTTCACCCCGCTCAGCTTGTCAGGTCTTGGGAGGCATTTCTGAGCAGTACACAAGAATAGGTGTTGCTCCAGGTTTTCTGTTTTGTTGGAGTATTGCACCCTCAGGGGCTCCCGGTTATCTCTTCCTTCGCATATAAGCCCTTACTCAGGGAGAAAGGGTGAAAACGGGCTTCTGAGTGTGTCTGTTTACAAAAACTAGGGAAATAACTACTTGGTAGATTTAGGCTCCTTCCCACTGGGCCATTCAGAAGCATGTCTACTTAAATTTTTTTAAGGGCGGAACAGTTTTATATAGTGTTCATACATTAAAGTTATTTATCCTTTCCAGGATTGATATTCTTTTCAGTCTTTCTTTTGCTATTCATGTTTTCAGTGAATATTATCAATTTTTAAAGTTCCTGTTCCTGGCCCATTTTTGTACTGGCTTGTCTGACCTTTTCTCAGTTACTTCTGATTCTTTCTGCATGATGGACATTGCTCCTTCCTATGTCTTTACCTTTTTTCAAGGCTTTTGATTGTAATTATATTATCATCTGCTTATTTTTCTTGATTTTTACCAATCTGCTATGTGTTGATTATCAGTGAAGTTTAATTTCTCATATTTTTTTTGCTTGTTATAATTTTAAGATGATACCTTTTACCCATTTTTCATTGAGCTATTTTTATATTTCCAGTTTATAGGATTTTTTTCTATATTAGGGATATTAACCCCTTTACTCATTATGTGCTGCAGGTATTTTCTCCCATGTACACACACACACACACACACACACACGCACGTTACTTATATATATTTGTAATGTAGATACATATTTTTCATATAGTATTTTAAAATTTTGTGTATGTTTTGCCAGTTTGATATATTTTCCTTCATGGTTTTTAGTTTTGTATCATACTTGGATAATATTTTATACTTCATGCCAAGATCATAAATAAGATTGTGTAATAAATACATTTTTATAGTTTTATGTAACAGTTTAATAGTTTCTTATATTAATAATTTATTACAGATTTATTTTACTTCATGAGGTAAGCTAGAGTTCTCTGTTTTAACCCCCAAGTGGTTAGTCAGTTTTCCTGGTGTCATTTATTGAGCAATCTATTTTTTTTTTCACTTATTGTGACCTTTTTTAAAAGACAGGAGCCCTCTAGATATGTGATAAATGCCTACATCAGTTTGTCTTATCAGCGTACTTTTTTTGAAACTAAAAGCTTTAAACCCCTATAAGGTAGCCCAAGAAAATCTGTTGAGGTTAAGAAGGAAATAATGTAATTGGAAGCCGCCATAAGTTATAAAACAGCGAACAAAATTCCTCCACCTCACAAAAGAAAAATCTGTTACCAAAAAGAATGGCAAAAAAGAAATTCCTTTGTAAGTAGCTGAATGGTTAACAGTTGCTATATGATTCCTCTCCAGTATTTATATTTTTCATCTTTGACTTGAAACCAATATTTATTACATCATCCTCAGTGAACAAAAGTTGTCCTGTGTTTCGGAATACAATCATTCCTTTGATCCCATAAATATCAATAAATAGTGACTATTTAAAAGCATTTAAGCTATATAAATAAACGATTATTTTAAATGAAAAGAATGGGTGGGTTGAATCATTTTTCTCTAGTTCTTGGAAGTGTGAAAGTTCCTTACTTTGAGATGGATTTTCAACTTGTTTCTACTTGACATTTTATTTGTGTATATGAATGCATAAAGCTAGGACCTCCCCTTTTGTAAAGAGCCCGTTTTTTTTATTACAGTGGTCATAGACTTCTGAGTGGTGAACTTAGCATAAAATATTTAAAACCTACAGAAGAGTAAAACTATATAGTACAGTGAACATTTTATATACCCTTTACCTGGGTTCACCAGTTGGTGACATTTTTCAACTTTTGTTTGGTCTCTCTCTCTCTCTCCAGATTCAAATTCAAGTTTCTCCAGTTGTCTCCACAACTTTTTTGTAGTTTTTGTGGGTTTGTTTTTTTTTTTTTTTCCTGATTCATAATCCAGTCAAAAATCATACACTGGGTGTATTAGCATTTTGTGTTTTTTAGTTCTTTAATTTAGAAAGCTTTCCTGCTTTCATACTTTTTTTCTTTTGTTGACATTGACATTTTAAAAAGTACAGGCTAGTTGTTTTGTAGATTATCCCGTAATTTAGATTGATCTGATTTCTTTCTCAGGATTAGATTCGGGTTAAATATTTTGGCAAGAAAAATACATAGGTCATATTGTGACTTTCCTGTTGCATTATGTCAGGAGGCTCATAATGCTAGTTTGTACCATTGGTGGTCCTAAATTTGATCATTTGTTTTATAAGCAACAGATTTATCTTTGATAAAGTTAACTCAAAGTAGTGACATCTGTGTGATGATAATTTGAGGTCATGTGAGTATCCCCATGGTTTTAGCATCCTTTGATCTTTGCTTGAATCACTTACTACATAGAGAGTTGAAAAATAATTTTTCTAATTTTGTTATTCCCCCTTCATTTATTAACTATAATTCATTCACTTTATACCCCAGTGAATTATGTAATTGTAACAATTATTTTTCTTACAATTTTTATGCCAGTATAGTTACGTGAAAGTCCATGTGCCATTGTACTAAATGTTCTGATGGAATAGGGAAGACGATAATATTTTTGGCTCATAATTGCCGTTTCACATGGTAAGGGCCCCACACAATACTCTTGAAAATAAATCCATTGTCTCTAATCTTGAGTTTTAATTTAATTAATTTAATTAATCTTGAAAATTAGTCCATTGTCACTAATTAGATGTGAATAAACCATTTCTTTTTTTTTCTCAACTAATACTTCCTATATTTATCTCTTTGTTTTTCTTTTTCTAACTGTCCTATTGTTTGTATTAATTTCTATTGCCCTAACATTTGTAACAATTACACATTTATTTTCTATCATAATAGCTGCGGAAATACAGAGGACTCTGAATCAACTTGGAACACCTCAAGATTCACCTGAATTGAGGCAGCAGCTGTAAGTATTAATTAAACAACAAAAAGGAAATAGAGGGGAAAAACCACCTATTGTTATGTTCCTTTGATAGTGTGTAGTGTTATGTTTATTGGAGAAAACAATGGAAAATTAATAAGGTTTTTCTGCTGCCTCATTTGTACTAAGCTTTTGTGTAGGTTTTTTCCTGTCCAGAGTGGGCAGATGTTTTTCTTTATTTTAAAGATCTGGCTTACTCTATCAAAGCAGAACTTCTTTGGTTAGCTTTTTTATACCTTTTAATAGGTTGTTTTTGATGGCTTTGAAAAACGGTACTCTGAGCTTCTCTATTTGTGTGATTCATTTCCCATAGCTAACGCTCCATATGATGATTTTTATTTCACTTAGATTCAATGCATATCCAATATGAACTATGCCCTAAAAGTTTATATTTATATCTTTGAATTTCAGAAAGCATTAGCCTCTGTTTAAAAAAAAAAAGTTGTAATGAAGTTATTTAGTACATATTTGAATAAATTAACATGCTATTAGAAAAACAGCAATAATACCTCGTGGTGTTACAGATTTTACAGAGTGTTTTTACGCATTTTGTCATCTGAACCTTACAAAATTGGAGTGAGCTAGATAGAGTAAAAGAACTATTTCCATTTTGCTTATAAGGAAAACATGTCTGTTTCGAATTTGATGATTTACGCAACATTATTCTGAACCTGAATCTTAAATCTTAGTTCAGCACTGTTAACAGCTACAAATTTCAAGTAATATATATGTAATAAGTGATATGCCAAACGTTAGCTACAGAAGGAAAAATTGCAAAGAAGAAATTAAGAGATAGGTAATAGTAATTCACATTTTTATGAAGTACAATTTGAGGAATTTGCAGTTGTCTCTAATTTGTATTGCATTTTTCTGCAGTGGATAGATATCAAGGTGCTAAACATGCCCCAAATCTAAATAATAAACCATCATTTATTAAAATAAAATGGAATAGAAACCGTAATTCTTAATAGTTAATAATATTTTGCTAAGGTTAATAGTGGAGATTCTGAATATGTAGACATCATTAAAGTCTTCTTTTAGAATTTTAATTATATTACTTTTTCTAAAGATTTTTAAAAGGCATATTAAAGATAGGGCACTTGGTAAATATATATAAGTAGGGTATAATTCTTCCTTATCAGTCAAATACAGATATCTATACTAAAACATATTTTTACATAGTATCTCATTATTTTAAAGGATCATAAGTGTGACCAATACATGTTTAAAATGAGGGATAATATATATGAGAAGTACTGATGTTGTGACTTGTAAAGCATCACATTAATACAGGCTTTTTTTTTAGTGTTAATTTCTTTAGTTGGAGATCTTAGTTTTTACTTTATAAGCTAGCTAGCAAGATAGACATAAATAGCTATATAATTTACCTCTTTTACTGTGTCCTGTTCTTTTTACAGAGAAGTGCTATTGTTTTTTCCACAGCAAACTTAAATGATAGTAAATTCGTATTATCCATGTCTCTGCTTTTTTTTTTTTTTTTTTTTTAAGTATCTATAGGATATAAATGTTCAGGTAGAGAAATATGAGAGGCTGGCTGTACCCTGAGACCTGGGAACTGGGCAGAGTTTAAGACAACAAATCCTCTTTACTTATTCAACTGACCTCCCAATTGTGGGATGCACATAAAAGGCTCCCACAGCCACCAAATCTCAAACGTCAGACACTTTACAATCTCGTGTTGGCTTTTGTCATCTTCCTTTCTAAATGGCTGCTGATTTATTTCTCAGAGCTTGGTTACTCCATGTATGAGTAAAGAACCTTCCACATAGTATTTGTTCAATATTTATCAAAGAATAGAACCTGAAAATTTTGTTTTCATAGAGAAAATTTGGAGCCAGTCTATAAAAAAGTGATTTTTCTAAAACTATTCATCAGGGTTGAATCAGGTGGCAGAGTTGCAGCTTAAAGAAATGTTTTAGTTCTTTCGCTATAATGCGTGTTTTCTCATTTTAGGCAACAGAAGCAGCAATATACGAACCAACTTGCCAAAGAAACAGATAAGTACATTAAAGAGTTTGGATCTCTGCCCACCACCCCCAGTGACCAGGTATGAAGCTTTAAGACACACTGTGGATGTATTGAATGTGAAAGAAATCAAATGTATTGTGGGATCTTTGAACTGTTGTGCTAGAAAGGAAATTAGGGGGAAAAAATCAATTTGAGATTAGTTCACAGAACACAAAACTATATTTAATTGCCCAGGTAGTATCCTTTGGTTCAATAAAGCAAAAATTATTTCCATGCACTTGCCCTGACCCATAATTAAGTAAGTGCTCAGAAAATGCTTCCTGAGTAATTGTTTCCTGGCCTTCCAGGACTGACTTCATATAACATGCACGCTCATTCAAGATGTGAGGTTTCCTAGGGGCACACTTATTTATTACCCTGCTTATTACTTAGTGGAAGTTATTACTTAGGTGAGTCAAAGGTTTTATTTTCATTTTAAAAAAAAATACACTAACATAAAATCATGGCCCAGTTTTTAGGATGAGAACTTGAGGTGAGAAATCCAACATTATGGGCCTTTTGCCTCAAGGTAAAATAAGCACAGTATTTGAACATATTGTCAAATTGTTCAAAATGTTATTGAGTTAAGCAGTAAGGCCCTGTAATAGGAGAGTGAGTGAAATTTTCAGAATTAAATAAAGAGCCAGCTACTGGCAAAACAACTTTTGCAAATTCTGTAGAGCTTCACAGCTTGATTCTGGTAGGTTTCTTTCCCCCCCGCTTTCCTCTAGCGTCAAAGGAAAATACAGAAGGATCGCTTAGTGGCGGAATTCACCACATCACTGACAAACTTTCAGAAGGCGCAGAGACAGGCTGCTGAGAGAGAGAAAGAGTTTGTCGCTCGAGTAAGAGCCAGTTCCAGAGTGTCTGTAAGTATTTAAAGCAGCACTGTAAAAAGAATGTGGTACCCTCCAAGGGCCCCGTGAAGAGCTATGCGGCATGTTTCTTGAGTCCTAAAGACCTGTGAATATCTTGGAAATCGGTATTTGAATACTTATTTTCAGGTGTTTCTAATCAATTTTTAAGAAGGATGATCATTATGTATTATTGTGGTTATTCTGTCGATGTTGTGGAACAAAAGATTATGTAAAAATATAGAAACGTTTTGTCAGAAAAGATTAGGGGTCAAATCCTAATTTGAGCCTGAGGCTGTTACTTTGTATTTGTGCTGGTGTAGAGAGCACTTTAATCCTGCATTGTATGAAGATGATGTAAATGAATAGTGAATATATTGTGTGAATATTTAAAACGAACGTACACCTGGAGAAAATAAAGGATAAATTAGAGTGGAATCTTGACTTAATCTAATTTTAAATCTCCCTAGAAACTGTACAGGTTGTTTCGTTGTTCCTTAATATAGAGGTTTCAAGACTACATTATGTTTTGATCAAATAATATTTGTTATTTGGCCCTTGAGAATATTTAATGAATTGCTTCTTTGTCAGCTTAGGATATAATTTGTTTTATTACTTGAAGTAATTGACCTAAAATACTAGAACAAGAACTTTTCTCTCTTTTTTTCTTACACCTACACTCCAGTGTGTACATAAATCAGTTTAGATTATTATAAAGTAAAATGTGAGTGTTGTGTGTTTTTCCTTTGCATCTTCTCAATCCATTCTGTTACTAAATTATTCAGGGTGGTTTTCCTGAGGAGAGCTCAAAAGAAAGGAATCTTGTGTCCTGGGAAAGGTAAGAAGTATAAAACATTATGCAGATCAAAAGATAATTTTTCAAATACGTTTTTTACATCACAGTCCCTGGGCAGAATTAAAGCTTTCAGTATATTATATCATGACTATCCTAAGTTATTTATAAATAGAAAACAATAAGTTTGAAAATTTTTCAAAGTAATTATTTATTATAAAATATATAAAAATATTCCAGTATAGCAATAATACTCTTTAATTATTTGTCCAAATAAATATTATTGACTTAATTATTATTTGATATAGATTATTCCCATATGTGAAGTTTAAATCAACCAAGAAGAAGTACTCACTTGCCAAATATAATAGTTTCCAATAATTAAATAATAACTCTAAACATAACATCATTGAAATGAAACATGAATAAAATTTGGTTAACATTTCTGTTATATTTTTAGAATTTAAGTGAGCAATTCTATGACTTTGAAGAAAAAATATTCTATTCAATAAGTATTTCTTAAATAAAAAGGAAGCCTCATTGTTTTCATACCAGTTTTTCTTTTTTACATATTCTTTTCTTTTTAATAGCCAAACTCAGCCTCAGGTGCAGGTGCAGGATGAAGAAATTACAGAGGATGACCTCCGCCTTATTCAGGAGAGAGAGTCTTCTATTAGGCAACTTGAAGTAAGCTTTACATTGTAGAATTGGACTGCTGCTCTGTTCTTAGTGAGTTTGTCCTCGAGATGCTTAGATGATGCTGGGAGAGAGGTCAAGAAAGAATACTAAATAAATATATCAATTGATGGCATATTTCATATAAATTAGAGTCATTCTGTTAAAAAAAAAGTAATTTCTTTAGAATTTGTGCAAGGATGAGAAAATATACTTCCCTCTACTCCAACTTTTTTTTTTTTTTTTTTTAATTCTGTTAAGTCATCTCAAGCCACCTGAGCATTGAGAAAATTATCAGTCTAGAGATAAAGGTCTGTTCAGAGAGTCTAGATAGCTTCCATGGCACATGATACACATCACACCTGCATGAATAAGACTTTTTCCAAGGGCTTTAAAAGTGTTTTATTTTTCTTTAGTGTGTGTAGGATATCAAAGAGGTATAAAAGGTTTAGTAGCCTTAGTTCTTAGGGAACCTACCTGTTCCCTAGAAAGCGGGCTAATACTAGCTAACAATAGCTACCATTTATTGAGGGCTTCATGCACCAAGCACTATGTGATAAATTCTTTATGTTAATTGTCTTATTTAGTTCTCATAAAGCTCTGTGAAGTAATTAACTGTGTCATTATCATTGCCCTTCTACAGATGGGGAAACTAAGGCACAGGATGAATATGTAAATTGCCCCACCTTTCCTGAATAAAGTATTTAAACTTTACTTTTTAATCAAGCAAAATAATAGTTATATATTGAAGAAAATAAAATTTATAACTTATTTATCCATCACTATTCCATTGCATATTCAGATTTATTAATGTGAGGCTTTGAATTCATACCTAATGTTTTATTCTTTTAAAGTGTCAAATTGACATATACATTTTTGCTAGAAATACAATAAGAATATTTTTTACTTTTTTGAGGAAATACTATTCATGATAACAAAACTAATCAGATTGCATGACATAAATTCAGTAACCCACAACCCTTCTCTATTATAGTATAGTTCCTTCATTTCCACTCTGAATCACTTGATATTTTTAACATCACAGACTTATTGTAGAGAACTGAGATTCAGAGTCTACTTACTTGGGATTGCCTATAGTAAAATAGTTTTCTGATATTCCCCAAATATATGTTATTAGGTCCAGATGCATGCTCACCTAGGTATGAGCAGTGGTTTGTGTTTTTTAAAATTTTCTCCTTTTGTGGATTGGGGACTGAATTTCTGATTACAATAATATGCGCTTTTTTTCTCTTAGGCTGATATTATGGATATTAATGAAATATTTAAAGATTTGGGAATGATGATTCATGAGCAAGGAGATGTAATAGGTAAGCCCTACTCATTAGATTTCATGAGGCAGAAGCAAGCTACATGCAGTTTACCTGTGGTAACTTCTCAAGCCAGGGGAGCTCCTTCCTCTCTCTCTTTCAGTCCTCCTGAAATCAAAAGTACAGTGTCTGTAATAGACAAAGCATCACCCTTGGCATTATCTAAAACAGATCTCGTTTTTGGCTCCTACTGGTGGAAATGACCAGCTTTATTTATTTAAGAAGTCCCAAATTTAATCAGGGTCTACTGCTGCTGAGATCATGGAAGGTAACATTTAACATCATTCTAGCTTATTTCCAGGACCTCTGGTTTCTGTCTTATCCCAATTTAATTCTTACCACACCAAGGACTTTGGGGAAAACATCTGTTCATACTTGTGCACACTATCTTGTCTTTTAAAGTAGAGGGACTAAGTAGCCATTTGCCTGAACATTAATTCTTATAGCTTTTTTACTACGTTAATTTAGTTGTATTACTTAGATACAGAGAATTCTTTTTTAAAAATTCTTTAAAAAAAAAAATCAGTGACTAAGACTTCCTTTAAGTTTTAAATGTAATTGTAATTCATTTAAGGTGTAGTTGTCAGCATTGATCAGGATTCTGATCATCTTTATCGTTTTGATACATGAAGATATCTGTGGGTATGCTAAAGACATATCTAATACGTTTTCTGAATTTGGTTCAGTTGAAATGCTTGGACCTATGGTTTAATATAATTATTATTTGTCCATTCTTACCCTCCTCTGTAGCCCCAGTAGATCACAGGGTAAAATTTCAAAAGCCATTCATTCATCCAATAAATATTTATTGAATGCCTACTATATCCAGGCATAAATCTAGGCCTTGAGGATTCAGCTGAAATTAAACAACAGATAAAAAGATCTTATAATCTAATTGGAGGAGAGAGACAATTAAAACAGAAAGAAAAGTAAGTAGATGGTGATAAGTGTTACGGGGAAAATAAGGCCGGGTCGGGGGTAGGACTGCAGGAGGTGGGGAATGTGCTGCTTTTCTGGGGGAGTCAGGTAAGGCCTCACTGATAGGTGACATTTTAGTGAAGACTTCACGGAAGTAAGGGAGCAGGCAAGAGAACGTGTTCCAGGCAGAGGGAACAGCAGGTGCAAAGGCCTTCAGGCAGAAGCACGCCTGTCATCTTGGGCCAATGGAGTGAGCAAGAGGAGGATGGAGACGATGTCACAGGAGAGCAGATCACATAGGCCCCTGAGCCACTGTGAGGACTGTTTTTGTATTAATGGAGGGGAAGCCACAGGAGGATTTGAGCAGAGGAGCGTTATCATTTGACTTAGGTGAACAGACTGCAAAGGGACAAGACCAAAAACAAAGAAAACACTTAGAAGCCTATTGCAGGAATCCACATGAGCAGCTATGTTGTCTTGGATCAGTATGGAAGCAGTGAAGTGATGAGAAGCAGTGAAGTGGTGAGAAGCAGTGGGATTCTGGATATTTTTTAAATGTGGAGCCAAAAAGATCTACTGACTATCTGGATATGGATGTGAGAGAGTAAATTCTAGGATGACTGTAAGGTTTTGGCCTGGCTCACAAAAATCATGGTGGTGCCATTTTCTGAGATGCGGAAATCTGTATCTCCATATGTTATTTCCAAAAACATCCATATGTTTGGATGGATATAAATCAATGATTTTTGGATATATTAAGATTCAGGGGCCAGTTGTCACCCAGGTAAAGGTTTGATAGGCATTGGTAAAGAGAAGATGGGGTAAAGGGGAGACGTCTGGCCTGGGGGTATAAATCTGGGCGTTATCTGTACATAGATGGTATTTAAAGCCATGAGATTAGGTGAGATCACCTAGGAGATAAGTATAGATAGAGAAGAGGGGTGTCTGAGGACTTGTAAATATTTAGAGCACGGTCGGCAAACTACATCCATTCGTTTATGCGTTATCTACAACAGGTTTTGTACAACAGAGGCATAGTTGAGTATTTATGACAGAAACCATATGAATGAACTGCAAAGCTTAAAGTATTTATTATCTGAGACAAAGAAAAAGTTTGTTGATCCCTGATTTAGAGCCTAGAGAGCCGAGGAGGAACGAACAAAAATGACCAAGAAAGAATAGCTAGTGATACAGAAGAAAACCACATGAATGTATAGTTTTAGAATGGAGGGGAGAAAGCATTTCAAGAGCGAAGGCAGGTCAGCTCTCTCAAATGCTGCTATTCGGTTAGGTAAACTGAGGCTTTAGAATTGATTGCTGAATTTAACAATGTGTAGGGCATGGGGGACCTCAGATGAGAGCTGTGCTTGTGAAATAGTGCAGGTGAAAGTATGATAAAGTAGGCTCAAAAGACGCTGGGAGGAGAGTGACTGGAGATAGCAAGTGGAGATAACTCTAGGAGTCAAGTGAGGTCATAGCTGCCAGTGGATGTGGCATAAATGAGAGGTTTGGGGGTTTGTTTGTGTGTTTTTAAGATGGCAGCAATAGGATTGATGGGAAAGAAGTATTGTTAGTGAGAGGGAGGAAATTGCTGGCCTGAGGTCTTTGAGCTAGGCAACAAAGAATGGGATAAAGTACACGCATGGGGAGGTTGGCTCTCGCGGAGCCTGGACAGGTCCTCCCTAACCATGGGAGAGAAGTCCGAGCACAGAGACTGTTGCATGTGGTAGTGGGTAGGATCAAAGGAGACTGTGGAAGTGTCTTCTGATTGTTCTTGTTGTCTCAGCGATCTAGAAATAAGGTCACTGGTGGAGAATGACAATGCATGACGAGGCATGAGAAGTTAGGGGAGAGAGGAGGAAGTATGACTTAGCGTTCCAGGAATTGGGGAGATGAGGCAGGCGTGCTGTGCAGTCGAGAATTTAAAGTGAAATGTCATCACGGTGATTCTTTTTTGCACCCATGTTCAGCTGCATGGGACAGGTTGGGGTTTTGTCACCTAACTGTGACCACAGTAGGAGGGAAGAAGGCTGAGGATAAATGCAGGAAACCAGTGACAGATGATTGTGTCTGGAGTCTAGGCTAGGGAAGAGGAAAGTGAGGACATGAAGTATGTGAGGGGCAGTGAGAAAGTGGTAGGATCACTAAAGCTGGGGTCTTAGAAGGCGAGAACTCTAAAGGTAGCAGATGGTAATCAGAGAGTGAGACCTGGAACGGAGATTATAGAGAAGCTGCAGTTATTGGTAATGACGGGTTTGGGGTGTGACCATGGATGTGGGTGGCTCAGAAAGCGCCACAGGCAAAGTCTTTGAAGAACATGTGTTCAGAGAATTGAGAGGCCTGGCTATTAGAGGGTCAGCAACTGGATATTGAAATCACCGATATGTAGGGTAGTAGAAGCATTGAAAAGAACATCAGTGACTCAGGGGCTAAAATATTCAAGGAATGAGGAGAGAAGACACCTGTGGATGTCTGCAGCAAGGAGGGCTGAATGAGTTGGACAGCATGAGCTCTAAAACTGAAAGTTGGCAAGGAGGAGGAGGAAACAGTGGTCCCCCATCCTACAGACGGACACCTGTTCCACCCCCATGTCAGAGGAGGGGGGAAGGAAAATGTCACCGCTTGACAAGGCTGTGGGGACCCTCAGGGAGCCTAGGTTTCAGCACAGAAGGAGGTTGATGAGGGCTGCGCAGCAGATGACGGTTTTCAGTTCTCTGTATTTACCCTAAACCAAAGTTCAGATGCTTGCTTGCTGCTGAGTTGGCTATCACAGAATGCAGGTACTGGTGACCGTACTTTTGGGGGTTACCAGGTAGAACTGGAGTGCACTATAATGAAAATAATAAAGTTTCTTTCCTTCAGATTCTTCTGTATTGTTTGGATCACCTGAGAAGTAGTATCACTAAAAAAAAAAAACTCAGCCTTACCCATATACTATTAATATTAACCTTTGAATAGTGAACATGTTTAATCTTACCTTGAATAAAATCTGGTGATTGGTACAGCTCTGTTACTAGAGCATCAGCACCTGTTTTGTGTGTATGTTTTGTTTTAAAGATAGCATAGAAGCCAATGTGGAAAATGCTGAGGTGCACGTCCAGCAAGCAAACCAGCAGCTGTCAAGGGCGGCAGACTATCAGGTAATATTAACTGCTAAATTGTCGTATAACTCAGACTTTTAAACATTTGTGTGTGTGTGTAAAATCAGGTTTACAGTGGCTGGAGATGTTAAAATTCAAAATGCCATGGAAGACAGGCTAGAAATATGCCAGTCAGTTCAAACTGCGTGTAGCCTGTCTGTTCTCAGGGTTGAACCGGTGTTGTGCCCACAGGGATGGGAAGTTTAGAGTCTTGAGGGGAGCAGTACACAACTCCAGTCTTCTCTTACAACTTTTGGTCTCCGATGTCATTTTGACATTTCAACCCAGAAACCTCTTTGATAGCGATTTCCCTCTGTTTCTTGCTGTTCCCTTCTACCTTTCTTTTTTGTCAATGATACTATGGACTAAAGAGGCAGAGATCCTTGTCCCAGAAAGATCTCTTCAGGTCCTGTGGAAATTATATTAGCTTAGAGTGTCCTTGACCAGTGGGTATTCTGTCAGCATTCAGCAGACTCTTCACCAGGAATGAACTGATTTCTTAAGTGAATCAGGTTAGTATAGGGAATCCATAGGTATGAGTCAAATATAAATATATATAAAGGACTACAAATATTAGCACCATGAACTATTAATATATCACTTAATATGTAAATCTTTGACATTTAACAAAGATAAGCCCAGGCTCTTTGAGAACCCCTAAATACCACCCTAGCATTTGATTTCCCTGTTAAAACTTCATTTTTTTTTGTTGATGTAGTTGTTCATAATTATTTTCTCAGAAACTTATTACCTTCTTATAAAATTTCTAAGATATTATCACCATCCTAGGTATTTTTTAATTGCTTTTCACTTTTCTCACTGATCTTAGAAGCTCCCTTTGGTTTCAATGCCATTTTTTTTCACTGGACAAATCAGTGCATATAGAGGATGCTGAGTTATGCAAGCAATTGTGCTCACCGACAGAGTAACTCATGTTTACTGTCTTTGTGCATGAGATTCAGATATGCAGCTCAGGATAGCTAATGTCACCATGTCCTAGAATGTAGGTGTCATTCATGAATACTTGAACACACACACACACACAGAGTAATCTGTAAATACCAACAGTTAAAGCTGCTCAGAGAGTTTAGCAGGATTCATCAGTGACTGGGATTCCATGTAATTTCATTTTCCTTTTGGACTTCAGGGGGGATATAGATATATCCCCAAGTTTTACTTTTACTCTTCCTTGTGGAAGAGAAGGCCTATAGCCACCCTGGGGAAAAGGAACACATCTTCCCAAGTTGTACCTCCAGAGCAAGAGCTGCCCCCATCCTTAATCCCACAGGCTCTGGAGGGATGAGGAAAGAGCCATGCAACACAAGGGCTGGAAGGAGAGCAGCTTCCCAGTAGTCCCACTTGGCAGCCCTGATATTAAACTCATGCCTCTGCAAAATACGGTGCAGTGCTTCTAAATAGTTTGGATGAACCATGAACATAAAGGAAGGTGGAAAATGCTTTCATCACCACGGCACCCCAGGACTCACCACCGCACGCTGGAGAGGTTGCCCCAGGAAAAAAGATACTCTAGTGGAACAGCTGTCATTGTTGATGAAGGCATGTTACATATGGGTCTGCGGTAACCAGGTGGAATCTGGGGAAAATACGTAGGCATGATTAGTTTGAAACTTGAACTGTGTTTAATATATGAAGAGTATATTCTGTTGAAAAATTAGATGGCCATTTGGAATACTGAAAAGTATAAATAGTTTTCAGGATAATTTCAGAGTCAGGAACATATTCTTTTTGTAAATTTTATGCTACTTCTAGTTGACACAAAGTAAATTTACAAATTTTTCTACTTTGTAAGAAAAAGGATTCCTGCATGTAGCTGTGAGATATACAAGCCATTGGAGAAATATAGAAAGCTACAGCTGGGCCAGGAATGAATAATGGAGCAAAACTCTTAACCTTTATATTTTATTTATTTATTTTTTTAAATAAATTTATTTATTTTATTTTATTTATTTTTTATTTTTGGCTGCATTGGGTCTTCGTTGCTGCGTGGGGGGTTTCTCTAGTTGCGGCGAGCAGGGGCTACTCTTCATTGCGGTGCATGGGCCTCTCACTGCGGTGGCTTCTCTTGTTGCAGAGCACAGGCCCTAGGTGCACGGGCTTCAGTAGTTGTGGCACATGGGCTCAGTAGTTGTGGCTCATGGGCTCTAGAGCGCAGGCTCAGTAGCTGTGGCACATGGGCCTAGTTGCTCCGTGGCATGTGGGATCCTCCTGGACCAGGGCTCGAACTCGTGTCCCCTGCATTGGCAGGCGGATTTTTAACCACTGCGCCACCAGGGAAGCCCCTTTATATTTTAAATGACAGTATTAGAATTTTTTTTAGCTCTTTGTGTTTTATATTTTATTTGAATGTTGAGAGATTTTGAATGCAGTTTCCATTCATATTCAAGGATGGGAATGATTTGGGAAATTAATAAGTCTACTTTAAGAAACATTGCCAAACATTTGCATTTGCTGATATTGTCAGAGAACTCATTTTGAAGAGCAATTTTTTGATAAAAGTTTAAAAATGGATGGTTTTAAGATGTTTTTTGTTTTCACACATAGGTAAACTCTATTGCTCAAGTTATTAATTTTTATTTGTCTGTATCTTTTTTTAATTAAGCCCAACCACACATCTAGAAAAAGTACCAACAGAAGTTGAATAATTACCCCCTGAATTATACCATTAATTCAAGAAGAATATTTCTTGAAAGCATAGTGCTATATGTATTGAAAAGCAAAAAAATATAGCCCAAATGAGGGCAATAAATTACTATTGGTTTTACTCTAGAAGTGAACCAAATGATCTTCACTTGCTATAGAGGTGCTCCACTACGTCTGTAAATGTGCTTTTTGTTTTTCACATCTGCAGCGCAAATCCAGGAAAACCCTGTGCATCATCATTTTTATCCTTGTTATCGGAGTTGTAATTATCGGTCTCATCATATGGGGAGTGAAAGGCTAAGATTGTAAAGGAGCACACTATTGCACTACAGTATGTAAACTATGTAGGAAGATTCCTTAAATCACGGTAGGTTTTTTTATTGTTATTATTTTAAAGCTGTTGCTTAAAGGATGGTTCCCATACGTTGTTATTTTTATTTGGGGGGAAGTTTTCTTTGGATTAAATCTGATATTTTCTAATACTGGAAGTTTTTCTAAATATCACTGCTGGCATAGCTTCATGCTTTTCGACCTAGTAACTGTTAGGTTTTTGCCCACATTGTATATGCCTTTCATTTATAATTTATTTATCCTGTTGACTTAGTTTTTGGAATTAGTAAATTCAGAGGTGTGTGTGTGTTCTGTGTGCACCTCTCTGTCACAGTGTAACATGCACCCATATTTGTGTTACTTCAATTACAAATCTTAAATTTAATTTTGATTTGGGCCAGCAGAGGAAGTATTGTCAATAACTTTAAAAATTAACATATATGTTTGTGTTTGGAGTTTTGTTTTTATCTAGTTCACAGCAACACAAATTGTCTATTTAACTTTTACTGTTATTTTTCTCTTAAGACCCTTGTTTATTCTGAATGAAATCAGTGAATAACTTCCTAGTATATCTCTTACTCCTGGTGTGTATATAGTAAACATTTGCTGTAGATTGGCTAGTAAAATACTAAGGATAGATTGTTTTTATATAGGTTCTGTTTAAGTCTGACGTTCGTTTGCAGGGGATTGTGTGGTCACTATAAATGTTTAATGTGATTTGGAGGAAGAGTATGACAGATCATTACCTATTGTGTTAGAATACTAAAGATCCCAACTTGTATTCGGCTGTGTATTTCCACAGCTGTTATGATGGAAAATTACCTTCTCTTATGTCCTACAGAATAATAAAGATTACTTTTGGGAAGTAACTTTCCCACAGTTACTGTTTTTGAGCACCTAACACTTAAAATTCTGTTTCCCTTCATACCATTTTGTACCATCCTTCATTAGAAAGGGAATTGGATGTTCGCCACTTAACTCACTTGCCTTTTTAAATCAATGTTGTTTTAATGCACTAATCTGAATACTGTAAAGAAGATTATCTTAGTTTATAGTTTGTATTTTATAATGTTCTTATATAGCAGTTTGATAGTGAAGGCAATGTTTTACATGGCAAGCTATGAGACTTCAAATGGGAACAAATAAAATATTAAGTAACTAAGTAAATTGTATCTTTGCAACCAAAATAAAGATGATTTTAAAAAGTGTCGGGATAGTTTTATTTCAGGAGAACTCTGCTTCCATGGGACTTGATACTTACCTCACACTTTTGCCACTGCAATCTCAACAGAGGAGATGTAACCACATGGCCACCATTCTGCATCTTGCTGGAGTACCGGCGTACTCAAAGTTTTTATTTTGGCAATCTTAAAAGGTTTTGCCGCTAATAGGTAGAAGCTGCTTTGCTTGTCATCAGAACTCAATTTTTTCCACAAAAGAGTAGTCTTGATTAGAAAAAATAAAATGAAAAACAATACCGTAGCCAAATTTTTTAAGTTCTTAACAAAGTTTTTCTTTAGGTGAGTTTTAGAACCTCTTTGAAAGGGTGATGCTTACTTTCATGACTGTCAACATATCTGGATCTGTTTGAGTTGAACTGAGTCTCAAACTGAAGAACTTTCCTTATGAAGGGACACATATTGTTCATTTTAGTGTGTTCTGAAGACATACTTGAATGACGCAGACGGAGATTAACCAGCCTCTTTGCTTAAACTGAATGACAGTGTGGCATGAAGGGTTTGGCTGTTGTACTGGTCATTAAATATTATGAAAATGTTTTGGTTTTGCACAATGATTAGTGGTAGAAAAATAACTGGTGCCGTTTCAACATAATGCAGCTTGTTTTACTAGGCATGGGATCAACCCTAAAAAAATACAGATATGGACACAGATGGAGCTTGATCTGAGACAGCAAACCATGGAGGCAGCCTCTGGAGTCAGGCCCACTGAGTACACTGGGTGCCCGGCAGCTGTATCTGTGTCGCTCACTGAGAACACTGCACCTGGAAGAGGTTGCCACTGGATCCTTCTTCAGGGTCTTCACTGCTTTTGTTAAAAAATAGTAAAATCTTGCATACAAAAAATCGTGTTTTGAATACCGATCTAGACAAATTTATAATGAGAAAAGAAATGACTTTTGAAAGTTTGTTCCACAAAAATTAGTCTGTGGTTTAAGCAAGGAAAATGCAGAGTAGTTTCTCTAGTTGGTGTGATTTTCATTTGTTTCTTCGTGTAGAAAAAGGAATGTCACAATAAAAGAGAAAAGCTATATAAAGGAAAAAAAGGTCATTGTCCGCCTTTATAGTGAAGAGCAATTCACAGGGGTAACTTATTCAGCATTTATTTTTTGAAAAGCAAAACTGACTATTTTTTACACATGATCAGTTACTACAATAAAAAATTAAATTTCAGAAGGAGATGAGAGTTGTTTGGGTAAGTTATGAGTTAAATGACATTTTTAGTTCATTTAAATATGGTGAAAATTTCTCATTAGTGGGAAAGAACATCATTAGGCATCCTTCTTTCCTGGAAAAAAAAATTGCGTATTTTCATAATTCACTTAGGAAAACAAAAAACTGACCTCTGGCTCCCAGACCTCTTCAGTACACCATAAGATTTGAGCAACTTGACCTTGTATTTCTCAGCAAGAAAATACGGTTAGCAAGATTGGCACACACAGGAGCCTGAAAGTGTTACAATGGACCACTTCCTTGACAGAATGCATCACATTTCTGCTTAACAACTGTCCAGACATAGTTCATCAATCAGTGAAGATAAAAGCATTTCCCCCACTTTTTTAGGAATCTGTGTCCTCAAAATACTGTCACACAGGAAATAAAGAAATTGCCTGATGTAAACCTGCAGGTTCATCTTTCTTCACTTCAGCTGGGTTTAACAAAGTCAGTAGACTCAGTGAAGCATTATCTCTTTCACTAAGTTAAGACATGTAGGAAACCTGTTTTTGTCTTAATGCTAAATTCAAGTATTTTAACCTTTCTATCTGGGTTCAGTCAGGAAAACAACAACCTTATGATGTAAGCGTAAAGGGTTTCAATGTGGGGAGTCAGAAGCTTCCACCAAGCGTCAGAAGGGCAGGCGAGGGAAGGTGCATCTGCAGTACCGCCCTGGGCGGATCTCGGGAGCTGGCCCAGGAGCCCGTGAGAATCTGGAAGCATCCAGGAAGCTCCTGTCACCTCAGCCTGCAGCACTGACGCAGTGAGTCTCAAGGAACTGTCACCAGCTATCTAGGCTGTTGACAGCACCAAAGCAGGTGACCTGTGAGAGATCTTGAAGCTGCTGCGACGCCCGTGCCCGCGGACCTGTGCACACTTCTGCCTGGATGGCCTCCAAGGGAGGGTGGCCTCTCCCTTCTCTGCTTCCTCAATCCTCTGGAAATACTTCTCATTGGGCCACGCTGACTTAGAACCAGAAAGCAAAGGAGGTTCTGGAAAATGTAGTTTCTGGCTTCCCTGCAGTGCAAAGAACACTACAGAAGGATGGGACAGTGATGCGGAGGTGACAGCAGACAGCCCATCACGATGGTGAAACGCTGATAGATGGAAAGAGCACAAACAATGTGAAGCAGAAAGCCTCACAGAATTCTCTTCCATTAGGGGTTCTTTGGTGGGGAAAAAAAATAACACTGATTTTAAATGGTAAATAAGTCCATTTTCCCGACCAGAACAAAGTCTCTTTATTATATATACTTTGGGACCCCAGCAGCTAGCTGTTTCCTCCCTCTCTCCCTCCCTAGTTGCCCAATAAATATTTGTGTACTTAATTTGGCATTTATTTTGTGCCAGGCTGCCACGTGCCCAGGCACAGAGGGTATTAGAGTGAACCAAAAGGATGTGGTCCCTGCCCTCAAGCAGCTTACATTTTGGTATTAAGCACATAAAAAACACTTGATGTTAGGAAGAAAATGGTGGGTGGGAGAGGAAGGAGGTGAGGGAAAAACAATGAATGAGGGTGGATTCATCATTCTTTGGACCACCTACACCTGGGGACTGCTCATTCTTAAGGACTGGCTTCCTGTTTATCCTGTTACCTCATTACCAAGTAACTGAATTTCATTCTCTCTTCTCAGTTAACAGACTACTAGAAAAGTGATAGTTTTCTAAAAAGTAGCTACTAATTTGAAAGTTGATCTGTATGTATTGTCTCCAGGAAAGAACCTTCCATCTTTTGGTGGCAGCATCTGGATTCAGAGCTAGGGGCGTCCTGATAGTCAGGACTGACATTTATAGGACTTTTGCAAAATTATTACTCCCAATAGAGGGAGGAGCACCGGAAAGAGAGGAAAGAGCTAAGGGAATTTTGGAATCCATGTTTCTTCAGAATGCACTCAAAGCCAATGCATTATGCATGCTCCTAGTAAAATGTCCCTTAAAACATTTTTAATTTAACCCTGCCCTATCCCTTGGCAATTTTTATTATTTTTTTCTTTGGTATCAAAAAGGAATAAAGAACACCCTCAATGGCTCACATTAACCCATTTTCTCATAATTTAAATACTGTTTCAATTTGTCAATTTTAATCCTTTGTTTTCGCAATCCTTTGGTTAACATGAAAATCATGAATATTAGGAAACCTTATTTTTCTCCAAATAATTCTAATTTTAAAAGCAGAAGTAGAACTAAATAACTGACACACTAAATAGATTTTTATAGACCCTGTTGCTTCTGGCAGGTTTTTAAGAGGTTGGTCATTTAATTACTCAGAGTGGGATTCTTGTAGGTTTTGTGTAGTGATGGCATTCCTGCTTAAAATGTAAGTGGTGGAAGGCAAAACCAGATTTCCTGTGCAGTCGTTACATGCATAACACCCTTACTTGTTTTAGAGGGAGTCTGCTAGAACTGAACTGAGTCTTTAAATAAACTTGAAAGGGCATTAATTCCCACTTTGGCAAACCCAAGGTACAAATTTTTAAGTGTTTACTGTAAGTACCGTTAGACAGTAGTTACTAACTCCAAAATCTCTTAGCATTGGTGGAAACTTAGAAATGCAGTTATTTACCCTCAACAAAGATTTACTGATACTAGTTTCAGTTTCTAGTGAGTGCCTTTTGGAAGTTTCATATCAACTGTTAAATGGTACATCTGAAATGCTAAAGTCAGACCAGGATCAAAGAAACCAAGTTTACATCTCTAGAAACTAGCGATTTAGCCCAGGAGTAAGATACAAGCTTTTAGTAACTTGCATAGCTGAAGACCTAATCATGAAAAGCTTTCATGAGTAGTTAGTTAACTGAGAAAATAAGACATACTGTAGTAAGGACAGATAAGGAGATAGAAAATATGAATGACAGGTGATGAGACCTGAAGGACCGAATGAGAAGATCTAATATGTGTCTAATCAGAGTCCCAAAGATGGAGAATAGAAAAAAATGGAAGAGATAGATGATTGCTGAGAAATTTCCAGAACTAATCAGAAACATGAATCCACATATACAAGAAATAAAATGTATATCAAGCAAGATAAGTAAAAGGAAACTGAAGAACAACAAAGACAAAGAGATCTTAAAAGCAGCCAGAATAACTAAATATCCACATGCAAAGGAATGACAAACTGACAGTCGAATTTTCAGTGCCAAAAATTGAAGCCAAAAGACAGTAGAAGAACATCTTCAAGGTGCTAAGTGACAATAACTGTCAATCTAGAATGAGTGCCCAGTGAAATTATCTTTCAAGAACAAGGGCAAAATAAAGACATATTTAGGTGGTTTTTTTTTTTAAAGGAGAATTTGTGACCAATAAACTTTCATTTAAAGAATAAGGATGAATTTAGAGAAAAATGACTAGAAGGAAGGTCTGAGATGCAAGAAGGAATGACGTGCTAAGAAGGAAAATGTTAATGTTTTTATAACCTCTAATTAGGGAAAATTTTCTTAGAAACAACTTTTTTATTTAAAACCTCTTTGGAAATAGCACTGTTAACTGTTTAAGAAACCCTGAAGGCCAGTCACCTAATCAATGTCTAGTTAAAGTCTAAAACTCCACTATACAATAGATGGTGTCCTATCTTAGGGTCCCTTCCTAAAAACAAGAGCATGGCATCAAATGTAACTAATTTTTTTTTCCAAACCAATTTAAAGGAGCTTTTTTTTAAATCTTAAGAGAGAAGGAATGATTTCTAACATATATTCATCAGTTTTTCATTGAGTCATATTGAAAATAGAAATTACATTGTCAGTACGTGTTAGTTGCCTACCCAGAAGCCATGCAACTCTTGCCAATTCTTAATGGTCTCAGACTTTCCTTTGGAATATTTTTTCTCCTCTCTTGGGTAACAGCCACATGCTTTGGGTGGAATTGACTCCAACCTAACTCCAGAGATGGTGGGCACTACTTTAGATAAATCAGCCCATCCCATTCCTTTTGCCTTAGTGATTGGTTCAGGGATGGGCAGAAACCCAGTCTAAACAATCAGCTCAAAGATTGCTCTTCTCCAAACTGTAATCCAATCTGGACAGCATGTGGGTTGTGGTGCACTGGATATGAAGCTGGACACTAGTGCAATATTTTAATACTATGAGGGATGATACAGCTTCAAGACAAGGATGTGAAGTTGGGTAGAGTCATTCATTTATTCAATAAGAATTTGCTGAGTGCTTAATAAGTACTGGGCCCTAGGAAAAGCAAAATCTTATTTAGCAAATTCTGACATTGGGGGCAATGAAATTGTTTATAGCTTCCACAATAATTAGAAACATCTCTTAAAACTTCATCCTTGTATCTAGGAAGACTTTTGCTTTTCCAATCAGGAATTTTAGTTCCAGAAAAAGAACAAGACAATGAAAACATTGTATGAAAGGTTTCTTTCAAACTTTTCTCAATCAGCAGTTTCTACCCCAATCATCATGATGCTGAGAGGCTTCAGAAACACAAGTGACTCTGTGTTCAGACCAAGTACTTGGCCTCAGGAAGATGAATGATCAGACCTACTCACCATATGATTATAAGGGTCAGGTAGTTTAAAAAGAAATTACAATCTGAATTGAACCATGGATGAACAGTGTTGCTATTGAGCTTCAAATCCTAGCTAATAAGCATAACCTTGTAAAGAGAGGTTAGTGTTTGGGAAACTGCATGTTCTTGCAAAAGAGCAAAGCTTTTGCAATATAAATAGTTGTGAGTGTACTGGCTTTCATCTTTGATGCCTTAACCCTCTGTGTTTAGAGTTTTTGTGTCCAGGGCTGGATTGAGAATTTTAGAAGCTCCAAATACTAAAAAGATTGTGATGACAACCCCATATGTAATTCAAAAGAAAATTTATTTTTTCAGAAGATCATAAAACACCTAAATACTGAAATTAAAATGACTTTTTCTAGATTTTCTTATTTTGAAATGCTGCATAAATTCATCACAGTTAAAATTTCTTAGTAATTTCTGGTTCATCTGCTTTGCTGGTATCTTAAGCACTTAACTTAGTCTGTTGGGTAATAATTCAGCATCGATTGCATTTTACATTATTAATTTTTCTGTAATTTTCAAAATGCAGACGGAGGGGAAGAGTATTATTTCAGAGACGGATTTGATCACTCACAGCAAACAGTATCCTTTGATTTGGGGGTAGTCTAGACTTTTTTCCTGAATAGTTCTAATAAGGAACAACCTTTAATCCCAAATATATTACACACTGACAAAGTAATATGGGTTTTAGAAAAACAAAGTAGGTCTTATTTTGGTACCGTGCAATGTTTGGTTTAGATTAAACATGGTTGGAGGGGACACTTAGGTATGTAAGGATCACTGAGATTCATGGGTCAGGCCTTTTGCTGATTTGCTTTTCTAAGACTTGGTAGTAATGTGCCTCAGAGAACTAGGGTGAGGTTAGCCAGTCATTTTTGACTAAACAAAGAAGACTGCTTAAAGGTCTACTTTTTCCTAATCCTCAAAGCTATTTATGATTTGTAAAGTAGTATGATTTAACCTTTTAAAAAAAAATCATTGTATTAAGAGAAAACGAAAGACCAAAATCTCCCACCTAATGATTTCAATATGACATTTGTATTCTTTTTTTTTTTTTTTTTCATCTAAAAACCCCCTCAAGCTCTATGGAACAGAGCAAAGAGAAATTGACTGCTTTTTGTTGGGTGAATAATTAACTGGAAAACATTTGTCATATCAAGATCTTAGAGCAAGAATAAATATTGCCCTCACTGAGGAAACCAAAAAAACCTCAGTTACATTATCCTTCAATACTTTTAATTTAACTTTTATTTCTCTGCTTATGACTGTTTCCAACTATTTCCATAATTCCAAATTATCTAAATTTAATGATGTGATTGTTTTTTATATAATGACAGTACTATTTGGAAGACAGTATTCTTTTTTATTGAAGCATAATTATTGAGGAGAAACAGGGATACACACAGGCAAGCACATACTACAGTGGCACAATTTTATCGGTTGAATAGCATTTAAATCACTGATATGTGGTGTTTTCCTTTGGGTCATCAATTATACCAAGTTATCTCAGACTCTTAGCTTCTTTGCCCTTGTAATTCCTTTAAAACTATGGGGGTACTGTTGGGAAAGTCGTTAACAGGGAGAGGGGGAAATGGCCTTTCTATCAATAGCAATATTTTAAGGGGATAAAGCTAGGTAGTTGTTTTCATTTAAATTATAATATGCAACTAGAGACTCTCAAAAAGAATGAGAACACTATAATTGAATCACAGTACTTCTTAGTTTACATCAACCTTCTATCACCCATTCTGTAGGTCTCTACCTTTTAACCAGCAAAGAGATAGTTTCCTTTTATTAAGACTCTCTTCAGTGGATAGTGACTTCAGTTCCCCAGCTAAAACCACCAAAGGGAGAACCCATGCTCCTTTCTCCTTATGAAAGCCATCATAATGTAAGAAAACTGCACTGAGCAGATTAAACAGGCAAGGGAGACTTTATTAAAGACTATTGTAATTAAGGAGAGAGAGATTGAACTTACCTCCACTGAAACAAAAGGTAAGAGAATTTTTAAGCACTGAAGTGAGGTGGTGAAAAGTACTGTTGGGCATTATTGGGGAGGTTGGTCAATGCCATTAGGCCATCTCTGTTTGCTAATTGGTGCTTATTGAGGTTAGTTCCCTACCTTTTCACAGAGACTAGGAGATAAAGGTGCAGTCTTTCTAGATGATTATGTTTTAATGGGATGGCTCCCAGGTCCTTGAGAAAGACATTCTTGGTATTAAAAATATAACATTGGGGGCTTCCTTGGTGGCGCAGTGGTTGAGAATCTGCCTGCCAGTGCAGGGGACACGGGTTCGAGCCCTGGTCTGGGAAGATCCCACATGCCACGGAGCAACTGGGCCCGTGAGCCACAATTACTGAGCCTGCGCATCTGGAGCCTGTGCTCCGCAACAAGAGAGGCCGCGACAGTGAGAGGCCCGCGCACCGCGATGAAGAGTGGCCCCCGCTTGCCACAACTGGAGAAAGCCCTCGCACAGAAATGAAGACCCAACACAGCCAAAAATAAAAAAATATAAATAAATAAATAAATAAAAGATTACTATTAAAAAATATATATATATAACATTGGAAGGCAAGGTTGGTTTACATCTAAAAACAATTAATATTACATACCATATTAATTGAATAAAGCAAAAAACCAACATGATCATCTTAGTAGATTCAGAAAATTCATTTGACAAAATTCAATACTCATTCATGGTAAAATTCTCAACAAACTAGGAAGAGAAAGAAACTTCTTCAACCTGCTAAAGACATCTTCGAAAAAAGCTAACACCATCTAAAATGGTAAAAGATTAAATGCTTTGCCCCTGAGATTGAGAATAAGACAAAGATGCCTATACTTATCACTTCTATTTAATATTGTACTGGTGTTAATAGCCATTGCAATCAGGAAAAAAATTATTTTAAAAGGCATCTGGATGGGAAATGAAGCAGTGAAATTGTCATTACTTTCAGATGATGTGACCGTTTATGTAGCAAGTTAAATGGAATCTTAAAAAAAAGCTACTAGAACTACTAAGTGAGCTTTGCAAAGTTGGAGGATAAGGTCAATGTACAAAATCAATTGTATTTCTATATACTACCAGTGAACATTCTACAAATTAAGAAAATAATTTCATTCACATTAGCATCAAAAAGAGTAAAATGCTTAGGAATTAATTTAACAAACAATATAAAAGACTTGTACACTGAAAACTATAAAATATTGCTGAGAGAAATTAAAGATATCTAAATAAATGGACATATAGTTTGTGTTGATTGGTTGAAAGCTCAATATTGCAAGATGGCAGTTATCTCCAAATATATCTATAAACTCAATGCAATCTCAGTCAAAATACCAATTGGAATTTTTGTAGAAATTGACAAGCTGATCCTAAAATTTATATGAAAATGCAGAAGTCATGGAGTAGCCAAAACATTTTGAAAAAGAAAAATAACATTGGTGGACTTCTACCTGATTTCAAAGCTTACTACAAAGGCACAGTAATCAAGACAATGGGATATTGGCTCAAGAATGGACATATAGATCAGTGGAAGAGACTTGAGAGTCCCAATATAAATTATTACATTTGTGGTCAATTGACTTACTTAATTAATTTAGACTTCATCAAAATTAAAAACATTTCTGTCTTCTGCATCTGTCCCTGCAGGGTCAGCTCTTGCTAAGTCACAGCCTGAATGGGAACCAGATAACAGCTTGTGTTGAACAGACTAGTGCCAGGTGGATAGGCCTTCTTTAAGAACAAGAACACAAAATTATGAATACAAAAATAAGCTGTGAATGTGAGTATTTAGAATGAGAAAATAAATCACAACAAATTACTATTTTTTAAAAAACAAATAGCACAACAAAATAAGTGATGATGATTATGATGACAATAATCTGCCTAACACTTTTATAACTATTTTTTTCCTGCATTTTCAGGCTGCATACACTTTGATTATCTCTTCACATGAAAATTTTTTGTAATACTTTTTCTAGAAAGACTAGAAATATAATTCATTCTTCCCTCTATCATGATTGTTGGAAATTGAGTGATCAGAAAGCTTTCTTGCAATTTCTTCATTCATTACCGGTAATACCACATCTGAGTTTCTTTCTCAGGCATTGGTCAAGAAAATTGTAAGAAAACTCCAATATCACTGGATATGGACCCTGATAACCCCTGCCACAGAAGATGGTTCACTTTTATTAGGTCTTTGCTGCTCCCTCTTCCCAGTGGGCAGTATCTGAAATGATGGACAGAAAATATTCCTGAATTCTCAGTCATAGTTGCCCATAAGCAGGGAGACATCTCCTTGGGATCAAAGATAGGGTCCGGAGGCCTGAGGTTATATCTGGAGTCCCAGGATGATACAGTAGTATTCCTGGTAGCCGCTAGTACCACTGCAGACCCAATACCACCATCAGGTTGTAGAGGGTGACCACCAGGCTGACCAGTACTTCCTGCTTCCTGCCAATGGCTAGGGCCACTCCTTCTTCTCTAGTCATCCAGAGAACACAGCAAGCCTTAGAACGGGTACAGTGAGAGGCCCTAAAGATTAAGATTCATTAACAACATGGTAAATCTATAAATCTACCTCTGACCACAGCTGACATCTTTCTGGAGGGTGTGTTTGTACATCGCCAAACAGATCCTCAAAGCTTCTCTGTCGCGGAACGTTAGAAGGCAATTAGCCACATGCTTTCATTTACATAACACCCCCCCTACCAAAGACCTTAAAATTAGTTCAGAATTTGGGTTTAGTCAAGTGGAGATATGCCAATGGACAGACGGAGTACGGTAAGGGGGATGGTGAGTGTAGAAGTGGAGACAGATGGCAGGAAAGCACAAGAGGAGCCTTTGGGGGAAAATATCCAATAGTAAACTGTGTGGCAGTGAGACTCAGTAACAGTGCTTGACTGGTTTATTTTACAACGTGGGGCTGCCATAGGGACAAAAGAGAAGAACAGTATGAATTGCCACCGGGGTTATTTCTCGACTGTGAGAACTTCTCTTTGAAAGAGCTGGACACAGGGAGAGGACAGTGCTTTCCAAATGGCAGAGAAAGCGGTCAACACTGGGTATCAGGAGGCATATTGCAGGGAGTGAAGATCTCAGACAGGAGATGGCAGAAATGGGAGCAAGAAATCTGTCCCAGGTTAGCAGAAGCCAGGTTCTGATTCACACAGCTGTGGGCATCTCTTAGCTGAGGCAGCCAGCACCACTGAAACTCCATGGACCAAGAGGCAGGAAAGAAGAGCTCTGGCATCTGCAGGGGAGAGTGGGCCCCAAGAAGATCACACTGGAGTCAGTATCACCCCGTGTGTCTCCTAGCATGGCTGTGGGCAGATGCCTTTCCTGAAGGCAAAGCATTTGCTGGTATTAAGTGACCAATGAGCTGGCTCTGACTACACATAACACACTCTTTCTGTTTCCTGGAAAATTCCAGACAGACACAAGGGAAGACCTGAGACTTTGTCACTTGGTAAATTGAGGCTCTTAATCCATTTATCAAATTTAAGATTCAATAAGTGTCCATCATCGGATGAATGGATAAAGAAGATGTGGCACATATATACAATGGAATATTACTCAGCCATAAAAAGAAATGAAATGGAGGTATTTGTAATGAGGTGGATGGAGTTAGAGTCTGTCATACAGAGTGAAGTAAGTCAGAAAGAGAAAAACAAATACAGTATGCTAACACATATATATGGAATCTAAGGAGAAAAAAAAAAAAAGACCATGAAGAACCTAGTGGCAAGACGGGAATAAAGACACAGACCTACTAGAGAATGGACTTGAGGATATGGGGAGGGGGAGGGGTGAGATGTGACAGGGTGAGAGAGTGTCGTGCACATATATACACTACCAAATGTAAAATAGATAGCTAGTGGGAAGCAGCCGCATAGCACAGGGAGATCAGCTCGGTGCTTTGTGACCACCTAGAGGGGTGGGATGGGGAGGGTGGGAGGGAGGGAGATGCAAGAGGGAAGAGATATGGGAACATATGTATATGTATAACTGATTCACTTTGTTATAAAGCAGAAACTAACAAACACACCATTGTAAAGCAATTATACTTCAATAAAGATGTTTAAAAAAAAAAAAATTTAAGGTTCAAAACAACCATACATGAGATACCATTGATGGGCCTCAGGAGAACATTGGGTGACATATTCTGAGTGCCTTCACACTAAGAATTCTCCAGGAAGAACCATCTTTACCAAGAGTCACCTGATTCCCTCCAGACCAAGAAATGACCAGCAATATGGTCCTTCCTCTGCAATTGACAGTCTCTAATGAAGAGATGCTCTTGTTCTGCTCCCCACCAGAGTCTCCTAGAATATGTGGCAGGGATGAAGGTTGCTTCATTGGTCCTGTTGGCCAGCCAGCAGAGGGAGTGAGAATGGCAAAGTTTATACCTTCTAAACAACACCATCAGCTAAGTTTTCACTATGTTATGATTTTAAACCAATACATAAAAATAATGATCATGAAAATATCTTTACTGATTTTCATGTTTATAAAGATGATTCATGCTTATTTTTAAATGATGTAACAATATAGACAGTAAAAAACAGTATCCCCCTTCCCAATAAAAAGTGTTTAACAGTTTGGTTTACACCCTTCCAGAATGTTTTCTAAATAAAATAGTTTGAGTCACTATCCTAGGTCGTTTGGGGAATCTAGCGTTTTCTTCAGTTGTTTCAATGATTCCTGAGGAAGATGTTAATACAGTGGTTGCGTATTCCTCTTGCTCTGGATCCTATTCTGAATTCAATTGCTTATTGCTTTGTGTTGCCTCCTCTTTACAACTGCTGACTGCTCCAGCTTTTCTCTGGTTCTCTTGGCTCCAAAACTTCAAAACAGGAATTTCTTCTGTGGACCATGCTTTCCCCAGTGTGTTCAGCAGAGAAAGGGATTGCTTTCTCTTAAATTCAGTAAAGGATCTTTCAGGAAAACAGGTGATTGTTTCAGTGGAAAGCTTCAGCGAGTAGAATGACTTATCATTCAGTCCTAAGACCTGCCTGATGACATCAGTTCAACAGCCTATGTGCCATGATGCCCGCCTTCATTTTAAATCCCTTTGAGCTATGCTTTTTGGCCCCTGTAGAAGTATGTGCCTATGGGTACATTTGGCCGTGCTTACAGAGATTCATTTAAATCTTAGCATTGGTAGATTAGAAAACTTGTTTTAAGTGGTTTATAATTTTGAGGATATTTGTTGGTATTATTGTTCTTAAATATATTTATGTTTAAAAATCAAGCTTATATAGGATAAATGGAATAAGCTTGGCACAGAATTAATACATATTTTAGTTCCAAATGTAATAACATGCTTTTTCTCCAAAGCAGAACCCCAAACATTAAATGATGTGCTTATTTATTCCTAGTAAAAAAAACCCTCAGAATTATATCTTTTTTTAATTTTGTAGGCCACATTATTTGATATCTAATTTGATTCAGTTGATGATGTGTAAAGAAGAGATTTCACAGGAAAAAATATCAGTTAACTAGTCCAAGAAATAATATATCTAAATATTGAAACGCATACTTTAAACCAATAAATGACAGAGTTAAGAGACGTTTAACCTTTAAAGAAGAACAGAAATAATAAGATATTTTCTGTTTGCGGCCTTAGATTTTGTTTAAAATAATATTGCACAGTGTTGATTACTACACCATTTGGCTCCATTTGAAGAAAGAACATGATTGTAAGAGCAACTTTTGACATTTGAAAATCAACATTGTTTACATTTGAGAAAATCACTATAGGTTGTTTTTAATAAATTTAAAGAGATTTACAAACACTCATATAAACTTTATTCTATGTTCATACTATTTTCCTTCAATTATATTTTTCCTAAAGTTTAATAACTGTAAACACTCTAAATGAAGCCATATGTCCAGAGCAGGCACTGATTATAATTCTTTTATATTATACTTGAGTTCAAGACATTTCCCCAGTTACAAATGATTTAAAAGCTAACAAAAGGTGAAAGAGTTGGTAGGTTCATAATTGGAAAACAAGTTATGAATAGAGCAACTAATGATTGTGAATTTGTATCCAGAACATACAAAAAGAAAGAAAGAAAAAAAGAAACAAAAGAAACACAAAAAAAATTTTATCCAGTTATCTGTTGGCTTTCTGATACAGAATATGGTATTAAATCCTGTACACAACAGCACACATTATGGATATAGATGTTTTACCAGTCAAAAACATTTGGAATTTAAAAAATTCCAAACAGAATAAGTTTGTTCAGTTAGGGATTGAGTTTCATGTTTGTATTTTTATCCTTCACCCTTTACTCTTCATCCCCAAAACATTTATTGAGTGACCAGTATGTAATCAGTTGATACATATTTATCATTTTCAGGTTGAAGATAGCAGCTGAGTGAGTATAATTAGTGAAGAAGTGTTTTCAACGGGCACTCATGTTCCAGGACTCCCAGTTTAAAAGGGGAGACAGAGCTACGAGAAAGATTTGTTGGACACAAATATGAGTAGGAGTAAGGGACTATACCCCTTGGATCAGGAAATTAACCCCTTTCTCTTGTGTGTCAAAAGATACCCTAAGAAAAAAACATCTTGCGATGCCCTCAGGCTTATGCTTGGTGGAGGCAGGAGCCCAGGGACCTAAGTGTTCGGATATCTCAGTAAAAGTGTTTACGGTCCTATTGTGTCCCTGGCCTTGTCTTATGACCTTTTTCCCTTTTCAGCTGCAATAATCCATTCCTTCAATAACCTTGCTATCTCTCATTATATACTATACATACCTATGTATAGTATATATAAAATGAATAAGTAAAGAAAACCAACCCGAGTTCATCTTCCTCCTTCAAGTTTAGGGATTCTCTAAAGATCAACACAGACTTTCCTTCCTCAACTTCCACTGAGACCTGGAAGTCTCTGTCTTCTCAGTGGCTGTTGACCCTACTGGCCCCCAAAACATTGCTGATTGCTCTAGTTTCTGTATAAGTCTTACATTAGCTCATCCAAAATTAATTTAGTTCATAGTTCCTGGAGGTCAGTAGCCTGAAAACCTACTGGAATGGCATCTGCAGGCACAGGTACGCTGGGGAACTTTCCTCCAGGAAAATTACATACACTTAGGTTTTGTACCAACTCAGTGAAAGCTCTTCCATGTGCTGAAAAGATACATGCGTGACAGCTTGATCTCCGGGCTGCAGGTAGATGGAGGAATGAAAGGTGCGCTGATCTACTCTCCCTTCCTCCCCCTTCCCTCCATGTATGTTTACGTACATGTTTCCATTTGCCCCTGTGTGCACCTGAAAAACCTCTCTAGTGAACTGAAAACAGTTTAAACTCATTTCAGAAGGGGTGAATTGGTTTTAATAAAACAACATATGACTATCTCAAGGAAAGGAGAATTTTGGATATTTTATATGTAATTATGAATTATATTAACTGTTCCACTGAAAGTGACAATAACAATAATAGTATCCTCATCATTAGAATATACTGTGGGCAACGAGTTCATATTTTCTTTTTATATTTTCTGTATTATCATAAAAAAAACCCTGGAGAACTAAAAATTTATTCTATTTTGGTAGGCATACTGTTGATTCTAAGTAATTTTTGATTCTCTGTTGTATCTCTCCACCACCCTGACAGCTGAATTAATCTAAAACCAGCAAACATTTTCTAGTGCAATTGGCTTGGTGCATTTGCCATGTGGAGATCTGACTTTAGTTAGCCAAATAACAGTCTCATGACATATTTAAAACATCCATATGCTCCAGGGATAGAAATAACCTTCTTCTCCATACTCTGTTCAAGTAAATATTTCCTGGTAGCGTTTCTCAGGGCAATATTGCTTAAGTGAAAAACCAACTGTTCCTTGTATTCTTTTTAACACAATAAATGGACATGCTTTAATTGGTGTTCTCTGGCACAAGAAAAATCTGTAAGACGAAAGCAAGGAATAAGTCTAATTAGGCCACATTCTTGCTTTTTGGAAATGAGCATTCTTCTCCACTTTAATACTTATAATAACAAACACAACTTTTTTTTAATGAAGAATAGCCAAATAAACAATCTTTTTGTGGAACTTTAACATTAAAAGACCATTTTGGCTAAATATGTAAGGAGGAATAAAAACTTTTAAAGCCTTGTATTTAGTCTTCTTTTTGGAGTTTTCTAATGTTACTAGGTGTAGGAGTCTGTATTTTCAAATTTAACTTTATAAGGAACAGGATTTACAATGCCTAAGTTTAAAAATTAGGTGAGGTGATGGAGGAAATGCTGAGCCCAAATAAATGGGTGAGGTTGTGAAATTTATACCCCTTTTCTGGTTTCAGAGACCTGAAAAGTGTTAGTTCCAATATGGAGGATTTTTTCTATCAAAATGAGATTTAAGAAGTAAATAAGAGATAAAACTTGGGCCAAAACAAACTATTTCTAGAAAAATGGGAAACTCAGGGAACTTCACTAGCCAAAAAATTTAATGATAAAGAGCTAGAATAGTGCTATAGACGTTAAGAGGAATAGAAATGAATTGGAGGGAGAGCATGGCACACTTCACCTCCAAATATGGAGAACTGGGACTTCATACTACTGGGAATTATGAAAGCTTGGGGAGATAGAGTATAATAGAGGAAGATCTTATCAAGATAATGTGACTGAAGCTCAGGCTAAAATTTCATCTATTCCGTTACTAATTCTACAAATATTTCTTGGACATTAACTGCTTGCCAGGACATTAACTGCTGTCCTTGGGTCACAGCAGTGAGCTAGTCAGAACAAAATCCTGGCTCTTAGTAGAATATATGTTCTAGTTGGAATATAGACAGTTTTTTAAACTGAAGTATAATTGACCTACAACACTATGTTAGTTCCAGGTGTACGACATAGTGATTCAATATTTATATACATTAGAAAATGATCACCCCAATAGGTCTAGTTACTATCTGTCACCATACAAATTTACTACAATATTATTGACTGTATTCCCCATGCTGTACATTTCATCCCTGTGATTCATTTATTTTGTAACTGGAAGTTTGTACCTCTTAATCTCTCTCACCTATTTCACTCATTTCCCCCAACCACCTCCCCTCTGGCAACCGCCTGTTTGTTCTCTGTATCTATGAGTCTGTTTCTATTTTGTTATGTTTGTTCATTTGTTTTATTTTTTAGATTCCATATATAAGTGAAATTATACACTATGTCTGACTTATTTTACTTAGCATTATACCCTCTATGTCCATCCATGTTGTTGCAAATGGCAAGGTTCCACTCTTTTTTACAGCCAAGTAATATTCCGCTGTATATATATACCATTTCTTCTTTATCCATTCATCTATCAATAGGCACTTAGATTGCTTCCATATCTTGGCTATTCTAAACAATGATGCAATGAACGTAGAGGAGCATACTTCTTTTTGAATTAGTGTTTTTGTTTTCTTTGGAAAAATATCCAGAAGTGGAATTGCTGGATTGTATGGTAGTTCTATTTTTAATTTCTTTGAGGAACCTCCATATTGTTTTCCATAGTGGCTATATCAAACTACATTCCTGCCAACAGTGCACGAGGATTCCCTTTTCTCCACATCCTTGCCAACATGTTATTTTTTGTTCTTTTGGTAATAGCCATTCTGACAGGTGTGAGATGATATCTCATTGTGGTTTTGATTTGCATTTTGCTGATGATTAGTGATATTAAGCATCTTTTCATGTGTCTGTTGGCCATCTATATGTCTTCTTTGGAAAAACGTTTGTTCAGATTCTCTGCCCATTTTGTAATCGGGTTGTTTCGTTTTTTGATACCGAGTTGTATAAGTTTTTTGTATATTTTGGATATTAACTTCTTATTGGATATATCATTTGCACATATCTTCTCCCATTCAGTAGGTGGCCTTTTTGTTCTGTTGATAGTTTTCTTCACTGTGCAAAATCTTTTTATTTTGATGTAGTCCCATTTTATTTTTTATTTTGTTTCCTTTGCCTGAGGAGACATATCCAAAAAAATACTGCTAAGACCAATGTAAAAAGCATACTGCCCATGTTTTCTTCTGGGAGGTTTATGATTTCAGGTCTTACATTTAAGTCTTTAATCCATTTTTAGTTTAGTTTTGTATAGGGTATGAAAAAGTAGTCCAGTTTGATTCTTTTGTATGTAGCTACTCAGTTTTCCCAACACCATTTATTGAAGAGGCTGTCTTTCCCCCCATTGTATATTCTTGCCTCCCTTGTCATAGATTAATGGATCATATAAGCATGGATTTATTTCTGGACTCTGTTCTGATCTATGTTTCTGTTTTTGTGCCAGTATCATGCTGTTTTAATTATGGTAGCTTTGTAGTATAGTTTGAAATCAGGGCGTATAAGACCTGCAGCTTTATTCTTCTTTCTCAAAATGGTGTTAGCTCTTTGAGATCTTTTGTGTTTCCATACAAATTTTAGAATTATTCGTTCTAATTCTGTGAAAAGTGCCATTGGTATTTTGATAGAAATTGCATTGAATCTATAGATTTCCTTGGGCAGTATGGTCATTTTAACAATATTAATTCTTCCTATCCATGACACAGTATGTCTTTCCATTTGTCTGTGTCATCTTCAGTTTCTTTCAACAATGTCATATCGTTTTACAAGTCTTATCTCCTTGGTTAAGTTTATTCTTAGACTTTTTATTCTTTTTGATATAGTTGTAAATGGGATTGTTTTCTTAATTTCCCTTTCTGATAGTTCATTGTTAGAATATAGAAAAGCAACAGATTTCTGTATATTAATTTTGTCCTGTCACTTTACTGAATTCATTGATGAGTTCTAATAGTTTTTTGGTGGTATCTTTAGTATATTCTATATATAGTATCTTGTCATCTACCAACAGTGACAGTTGTACTTCATCCTTTCCAACCTGGATTTATTTCATTTTCTTGTCTGATGGATGTGGGTAGAATTTCCAATACTATGTAGAACAGAAGTGGCAAGAGTGGGCATCCTTGTTCTTGGGCATCCTTGTCTTGTTCCTGATATTAAAAAAATACTTTCAACTTTTCACTGTTGAGTATGATGTTAGCTGTGGGCTTGTCATATACCACCTTTATTATGTTGAAGTAAGTTCCCTCTATACCCACTTTGTGGCTAGTTTTAAAAGGATGTTGAATTTTGTCAAAAGCCTTTTCTGCATTTATTGAGATGATCATACGATTTTTATTCTTCAATTTGTTCATGAGGTATATCACATTAATTGAATTGTAGATATTGAACCACCCCTGCATCCATGGGATAAATCCCACTTAACTATGGTGTATGATCCTTTTAATGTATTGTTGAATTTGGTTTGCTAATTTTTTGTTGAGGATTTTTATGTCTATGTTCTTCAGTGATATTAGCCTGTAATTTTCTTTTTCTGTGGTGTCTTTCTGGTTTTGGTATCAGGGTGATGCTAGCCTTATAGAATGAGTTCAAAAGCATTCCTTCCTCTTCAATTATTTGGAATAGTTTGAGAAGAGCTGTTAACTCTTTTAAAAATGTTTGGTATAATTCACCTGTGAAGCTGTCTGGTCCTGGACTTTTGTTTGGGGGAAGTTTTTTTAAAATTACTGATTAAATTTCATTAGTGGTAATCAGTCTGTTCATATTTTCTTTTACTTTATGATTTAGTCTCAGGAAATTGTATGTTTCTTGGAATTTATCCATTTCATCTAGGTTTTCCATTTTATTGGCATATAATTGTTCACAGTAATCTCCATCATTTTGGCTACTTGGAATATAGATAATTTTTTAAAAATAAATAAAATTAGTAGTATGTTCAATAGTGATAAGTGCTAAGGAGAGGCGAAAAAAGCAGGGAAAGAACATAGAAAGTATGCAGGGGTGAAATTTTAGATCAGATGACCAGGGAAGGATTGAGCAAGTGAAGAAGCCTTGAGACAAGAGTGTATCTTTGGGTTTATTTCATGGCCAATACTCTGTTTCTGGGAATATGATGGACTAAAAAATGTGAACACTCCCTTTAGAAAGTATCTTTAAATGCTGGATATGGTATAATATTAGATTTCTATAGTTGTATAACAAATTACTTACTGGCTTAACACAACAGTAAACATTCAGTATCTCTCACAGTTTTTTTTAGATCAAGAATTCGGGAGCAGCCTAGCCGGGATCTGCTTCCAAGATAGCTCCCTCACATAGTTGGAAAGTGGATGCTGATTGTTGGTGGGAAGCCTCAGTTCATCCCCATGGGGCCCTCTCTACAGTGTGCTTGAGTGTACCTAAAATATGATGCCGGTTTCCCCTAGAGCAAGCAATCCATGAGAGAGGCCAAGATGGAAGCTGCAATGTTTTTATGACTTATACTTAAGACACACATTGTCATTTCCACATTATCCTAAATGGGCACGTGGGTCAACCATGATTCAGTGTGGGAGGGAACTATACAAGGATGTGAATACCAGGAAGTAAAGCTCATTGAAGGCCATCTTGGAAACTAGATACAACACCACTGCATGTACACAGGTATACACTCAAGAAATAAGGAAAAGCAGGTAGAAGCTAAAAACCTTCGTGCTAAGCAGCACTGAATTAATAGTTATCCTCAAGGGATTTGCCAGTCTCCATCTTCTTGGATCTGAGGCATAATCTTCTAAGCACAGCAGTTTTTAATAACTAAGGCTTAGACCCAGGAAGAGAAGAATTTGGAATGAAAACCTAACAGTATAACTGGATCCCTGTAAGTGTTACACCCTTAGCAAAAGGGGGACTAGAAAAATCTGCCCACCAAGAAAGGAAAATGACAAGAGCCATCTGAATTGGCCTGAGTTCTGGTGGAAAAAAAAACTGTTTACTAAGAATTTGTAACCACCATTGGACCCTCACATGGCTTCAGGTTTGGATTTATACTTCTTGGAACCAAGAATCCCAAACTAAGAAAATTTACAGAAAGTGGTCCTGAGTTGGTAGCCTTGAGGTGTCTGGCGGAATTATAAATCCTCTCTGGAGAAAAACATCTTCAAACCATGATTCCCATGTAATATATGCTTAATGAATATGAGCATACATTACAAAATTATAAAGCACACAAGGGAACAGAGCATTACAAGTGAGATTCAAAAGAAACAATAAGCTACAGAATTGAACACCCAGAAGTTTGGATTTAAGGATTATGAAAATAAAAGTCTAATATATTAAAAAATATATTTTAAATACATTGAAATCTATTAAAAACATATTTTTAAAATAGTAAAATTAATAAAAAATAAAATAAACACATAAAAACAGATTTGAAAATAAATAAGAACAATAACAACTATTAACTACAAATAAATAATATAATAATCAAAATTAGAATCTCATTGGGATCTCCTACTTGTAGCATGTCAGAATGAGTAGATAAATAAATCCTCTCCCTAGGGACTTCCCTGGTAGTCCAGTGGTAAAGAATCTGCCTTGCAATGCAGGGGATGCTGGTTCGATCCCTGGTCAGGGAACTAAGATCCCACATGCCCTGGGTCAACTAAGCCTGCGTGCCACAACTACTGAACTTGCGTGCCTCAACTAGAGCCCAAGTGCTGCAAACTACAGAGCCCATGCACTCTGGAGCTGCGCGCCACAACTACAGAGCCCACGTGCCCTGGAGCCTGCACGCCACAACTAGAGAGAGAAAACCTGCACGCCACAACTAGAGAGAAGCCCTCATGCCACAATGAAAGATCCTGTGTGCCGCAACTAAGACCCGACGCAGCCAAAAAGTAAATAAATAAATCTTAAAAAAAAAAAAATCCTCTCCCTAAAAGCAACCATAAAGCTGGACAAAACACCATATGGTCTTTTCAATAGTTACAGAAAAGATATTTGGCAAAATTAATACCATTTATGATAAAAATATCTCAACAAATTAGAAATAGAAGGAAACTTCCTCAACTTGATAAAGGGCATCTATGAAAAACCTGTAGCTAACATCGTACTTAATGATGAAAGACTGAATGTTCCTTCCCTGTGATCAGGAACTAGGCAAGGATATCCACTCTTATTACTTCTATTCAACATTGCATTGGAGGTTCTAGCAAGAAATGAAAGGCATCCAGTTTGAAAAGAAAGAAGTAAAATTTTATTTATTCAGGTGACATGACTCTGTATTCAGAAAACCCAAGGATTCCATTAGAACTAATAAGCATGTTCAGCAATGTTGGATACAACATCAATATATAAAAATCGATTTTATTTTTATATACTACCAACAATTTGCAAATAAAATTAAGAACACAATTTCATTCATAATTTCATTAAAAAGAATTAAATAGGAATAAACTTAATGAAAGGAGCAAGATAGGTAGAAGAAAAAATATAAAAGTTGGCTGAGAAAATTTACAAAAGATCTAAATAAATGGAAAGACATTTCATGTTTATGGATTGAAAGACTTAATATTAAGATGGCAATTCTCTCCCAATTCTCCCTAGCAGAAGATTTGCAAAAATTGATGAACCAATCCTAAAATATATATGGAAATGCAAAAGACCAGGATAGCTAGAACAATTTTGAAAAAGAAAAGAAAGTTGGAGAATTTAGAATTCTTGATTTCAAAAGGTAGTATCAGCCTGCAGTAATCAAGATAATGTAGTATCCTTTACACTTATGGTGAATTGATTTTCAACAAAGGTGCCAAGGCAATTCCTTGGGGAGAAAGGCTAGGCCTTTCAATAAACAATACTGGGACAATTGAATATCTGCATGCAAGAAGAGGAATTTTAGGACTTCCCTGGTGGTCCAGTGGTAAAGGATCTGCCTTCCAGTGCAGGGGACACAGTTTCGATCCCTGGTCGGGGAAATAAGATCCCACATGCCTCAGGGCAACTAAGCCCACGCGCCACAACTACTAAGCCCGGGCGCCTCAACTAGAGAGCCTGCGTGCCGCAAACTACAGAGCCCACTCTCTCTGGAGCCCATGCGCCACAACAACATAAAAAAAAAGCTCCCACATGCCTCACAGACGATCCTGCATGCCGCAACTAAGACCCAACACAGCCAAAAAACTAAAAATAAATAATTTTAAAAAAGAATTTAGATCCTTATCTCACACCATACACAAAAATTAATTCAGATCGATCACAGACCTAACTGTAAAAGCTAAAATTCTTAACTTTTGCTTTATGTGTGTTATTCGTTTAGTTTTCTATGTATATGGCACGTATCTATCTTTAAACTCTCAGAAGTCCAAATTTTCTCTCAAAACCTCCAACACAACAGGTGCCCCATCAGTTTCAGAGTTTTGGAAGTTCTCCTGGAGTCTTCTGTTCCACGCCCATGTGGACTGATTCCTTTCTATGACAGAATCATCATCTCTGGATCTCTCCCCATCCAACTCTTGGAGGGCTCTCCCTTTGTCTCTCCCATATCTGAGACCCTGATTGAAAATAAAGCTCTTGCTTTATTTCCTCCAGAATATTTCTGAGAAAAGATGCATAGGAGATAAGTTTTTGAGATTTTGCAAATCTGGAAATTCTTTATTGGTCACCTTATCCTTAATTGGTCATTTGGCTGGGTGTAAATATTTTGGTTGGAAATAATTTTCCTTAAGAAATTTGATGGCTTTGCTCTAATGACTTCATGCCAGTGAGCTACTGGGAAATTTGACTCAATCCAATTCTCACTTTTTTACACAATTTTTTTCCCTTCTCAGGCAGTTTTCAGATTGTTTTCATCCCATGTTTTAGTGATTTCATGATGATGTTCTTTGGTATAATTTTATTTTCATCCTGGACCCAGTGGACCCATTTCTACAGTTCTGGGAGAGTTTCTTGGATTATTTGATAACTCTCCCCCTCCTTTCCAGTCAAGTTACTCTGCTTTCTTTTTCTGGAACTTCTGTTATTTGGATAGAAGCTTCTTTACTAATTTGGTGTTATTAAAAATAGCTATTTTGCATCTTATTTTCATCTCTCTTTTTTTTTGCTTTGCTTTCTTGTGTGTTCTTTGTTGTTGTTTGTTTTGGGGTTTTTTTGACATTATTCTCTATGCCTTTTTTTGAGCTTTTCGTTTACTGTATTTTATTCTTAATCTCTCAGATTCCTTTTATTATCTGATTGTTTCTTTCTTATGGCATCTTGCCAGTTTTCACAGATGCTATATTATTTCTTAGCTCTCTGAGGATATTAAAGACAAATTTTTATTTTATTTTGTTTTCTGAGGATAGTTTCCATTTCCTCAAGTTGCATATTTTTGATGATTTGTTTTCTTTTTTTTTTTTTCTTTCCTCTCTGACTTTCATTTTAGAACAGTAGAGAATTGCCTCAAATACCTTGTGATCTTTTGCAGTTCATTCATACTGAAAGTTGGGGAGTGAATGGGAAGTTCTAGGGTCTAGTAGGACATGTATACTGTGGGGTGACCTGACTCGGCAGTTTTATTGGGACACGCCCAACATCAACATCCTTAGGCTGAGTAGATTCTCCAGTGAATGACCTTCTGTCTGGTGAGTATAAGTCAGCTCTCAGGGTTCTAGAAGCTAGTGGAGACAAAACTGTAATCTGACCGTCTGTACTTTATGTATTTCCCCTCTTCCTTTCCAGGGCTCTTGCCCTCAGTGCTGCCTGGTGCCCTCACCTCCTTCCCCAATTTGAGTTGCTCTGTTACCCTTTCTGGAGAATAAACCTTCAGTTTGGGGCTGAAACAGATGAGGGTCATTGACCCAGGTGAGTGGAAGAGAGGGGATTTTTTTATCCAACTACTTCCTAAATTTTCAAAATCTTGCTATTCTCACTGTACTCCCCAGCCCATCACCTTCACTTACAGAGGTATATGGAATTCACTGTGCTTGGCCATTTGGAGATGCTGGGATTTAAGTCACTTTTCTCCTGGACTTTATTGCCAGGTTAGGATTTAGTTTTCTCAGATTTGCTAAGTTGGTTACCATCGATCCATATGCTTTATGGTTTCCAAAAGTATGCTGTTCTTTTCTCCCCTAACATTCTCTTTTTCTTTGTGGGTTTAGGGCTTTGAAAAACCATGTTAGTGCATTTCAGGAGAGAGAGAGGCCAGGCAAATCAAGTGTTCAGTTAACCATCTTTACTTAAATGTGTGTTATATTATTCTTTATGTCTTTTTGTGCCAGAAAGTTTTCATAATTTAAATTAATTAGAAGGATTTTGTGCTCTGAAATAGGTACATTCAGAACAAAGCTGGTGATTGATTATAGGTAAGGGGATTGATCCCAAGAATGACAGGCACTGTATTGTCAGCAGAACCCTATGGAACCAGCTTTCTCTACTACACAGAGAAATTACATTTCTCCTGACCTCAAAGGAAATTGCTATCCCTTTCTTGGTAAATGTAAATAAAAAAATACTTCGGGGCTTGTTTCTTGCTACATATTGTACTCTTTTTTTTTTTTTTTTAAGCATAGATTTGAATAGTGATTTAGTAAATTGGGAATTAAGGAACAATAAAAAAAATAACCCCCAAAACTCACATTTTAAATTTCCAGAATTAATGACTGGTTCAAAACGATTTCCTAGGCCCACAGATTTGTATTTTAACTTTCCTACAAATGAATAGCTATCTCAGAACACTTTCAGGCACTAGATCTTTCCATCAGGTCAGAGGGCAACATGACGCAGCTCATAGAAAGCGAGTGCTTGTGGGGTGATGTCAAAAGCCTCAGGGGGAGTCTGCAAGTCTGAGAGGGGCTTTATTCATCCCAGTCAAGCTCAAGGGTCCCAAGCAGTCACCACTCAAGAGACAAGGGAATGCAAAGTCTAATTTCAGTGTGCTCCTTGACCTTCAACAGTAGCCGCCGGTAACTCCACTTAGAGGCTCATCTGCCAGAGTTGGTGAAAATTTGCACTTACGGTCAAAGCTGCTGGTTTGGTTAGTCTGCTGGACGACGTTAAACCCAGCCCATCCTGGGAGGTTGGGTGGGGCCCCTTCGCACCAACTCATTCCCTTTGCCTTTGATGTGATTTGCCCTGGAGCGCTTCATCTCTGTATTTATGGTTAAGAGCAGACCACTTCTCTTGGAACCGTGTTTTTGGAGTCAGCCAAGGGCAACAGGACTCTCTGCATGCTTTTAATTATAGGCTGTCTTTAATGTTTTCTTCTGCACTCCTATATTTCACTTTTAGTCACTTCTGCTATACTTTTCTCTCTTTCCCCTCTGCTGCTCTAACGTCATTTAATTTCAGAAGGAATCCTGCCTTATATGAATGACCAATGGAGTGAAAACAATAACTTCTGGAATTTTTATTTACAAATGTGAATTAAATGGACAAGAAGGAATCAATTTCAGTTTCTTGAAATAGAATATATTTGTTGGGCAAGGTTGGTGCAATGGAGGAGGTAAACAAAAACTGGGTGGCTTGACTAACTTTCCATAGTTTTCTTCTAGAGAAATTATTTCTAAGTGAAGAGCAGTTTTGTCTTTAGGCTTATTTATTTATTTTATTTAACATGTACTTAAATAAGACCTCCTAGTGCCAGGCTTTAAGGAATTTATAAGTATGAGCTCATTTAATCCTAACAATCCTATGAGATAACTAATTTTATCCACATTTTATAAGGGATAAAAAATGAGGCACAGAGAAGTTAACTAACTTCCTTAAGGTTGCACAGCTGGCAAGTGGCAGGGCTGAGATTCAGCTCCAGGTGGTCCTCTGCTCCAAAGTCCATGCTCTTCTTTTTCTAAAATACTGAAACCATACCTTGTTACCTACAGGTGTGTTCTGCTTGTAGAAATTAAACAAGGAAGGAAGAAAGGAAGGGAGAGAGAGAGGGGGAGACAAAAGGTGTGGAGAAGGAGGAAGGACAGAGTGAGAAAGAATCATAAATGACAATGATTAGTCACTTTCATCACTACATCACAAGCTGGGTTTATTTAATTCAGTACCATACATTTAAAGTACATGCCATTTGAAAATGCTTCCAAGGTAATCTATATGCTGCGAAGCCAAGTGTACCTGTACTTGAAAACACTGAAATAGTGCATTCAAATCTGAATCTGCTTTAAATCAAACGTTTCAGTTTTCTAAGTAGACAAGGATTGTAGGGGAATAAGGAGATTATTTCATCATACTTTTCAGAGTATTCAGAAGATTCACAATAACTGGCTAGGGAGAATATGGGTATCAAAAGAAAGATTTCTATTTCTACTGTGTTCTAAAAATTGTATTCTGTTTTCAAATGTTGACTCAATAACTGAGTTTTAACTTTTGCATAAATTGATTAGATAGATATTAGAAAGATGTATGTTTTCTGGGCAAATACAGCTCTCCCACAACACACAGATATTCTTAAACATGTGGTTATGAAATATATGACGAAATTGGAGATGCATTTTAATCACGCGCGCGTGTGTGTGTGTGCGTGTGTGTTGCAGGGGCAGTAGTCTAGAGGGTGATGTCAGGACATAGAGGAAATAAGACTTCAGAAGTGAGGTGAAAGAGTGGGATCCAAAGAGTGATTGTGTGTCAAGCAATTTGAGGAAATATAAGACAGGAGGAGATAAAAATATTTACATTACACAGTTAATGATTCAAAATGTCATACCTAAACATTTGTTTGGTTGACTGAATTTGCTTCCTAATAAATTAATTTGATAAGTTGAAACAGCTCTGCTTTGGAGAATCACGTAATGAAATGCATTGGCATTTCATCCTCTCCCTACTCTAGTCCTGCTCAGAATGGCACATCTCCATTTGTTTCTTTAGAGCCTGGATGCATTATTTCTTTATGGTGGTTTAAACTTTGTGTCTTGGCTCCACTAAGAGTATCTTGATGCAGTTCTCTCTTATATAAATACTCTTCCCCCAAATTTTTGCTTTGTTTTAGTTACTCTCCATGTTCCGATAATTCTTACCACATGGAGCAAAACATTTCAACACTATTTATTCAGAATGGAGGCCCTCATTTTGTTCTTTCTTTTGATGGAGCTCAAAATAAGAAAGTGACAATATTTCAAAAATGGTTTTATATTAAAGAAAAATGTGTGCTGTATCCACCTCAAAAGAGGAAATCTTGTCAGGTTTTTGACTAATTGTAATTTGATTCTTCTTCTAATGCTCCCTGAGTTACTTAAATCACTAAAATGCAAGCTCCATGAGGGAATGGATTTTTTTTTTTATGGGGCTTCTCCAGCATCTAGAAGTATAGGCACACAATAGGTTATCAAAAGTATAATGAATAAATGAATAAAATAACATCCTGGAATGCAATCTAAATAAAAAATTCACAAATTTCAAATAAAAAAATATTTAAAGGGATTAATCCCAACAAACTAAGGAAATATTCTTTCATAAGGTTGTGTAACCATGATGATTTCTTAAAAAGGTTTTGTTTCACAATACATGTGAAAACTTTATGTTTGCTTGTTTAGAAGTTCGCATGAACACCAGCTGCTCTGATAATTTTTAATCATTGGTAAAAATCCAGAAACTTGTAATTTCTAGTGGCTATTGACAAAAGGCTGAGTAAAAAAAACCAAACTTCTCCATTAGAGAATGTATGCTGTGAACATTTCTTTCTATTAAATATTTGAGTAGCATTTCTTAATTTTAAAATGTTCCTTCCGTAAAAATCACAATATTCTTAAACTTTCTGATTTTTCTGGTGCTCCCCAACCTAAAATTTCTCCTATAGATGGAAATCTTTCTTCTAACCAAAACTTCATAGAAGACTCCTCACAAGTCTGATGTCATATATCATATATACCTCAAATTTTGTTTTTAATCTTTAACTTTCCTTTTCAGGCTGGGTCTTTAAATAAACTCTACTCCTGCAATCATCTCTTTGCCCCAGCTCATCTTCCCTCTCATCAATATTTATGTTAGCTAGGCAGAGCTGTCTTGGATCATCTAGTTAAGTTTCTGTTTTCTGTTGGAACATTCCAAGCTTCGGCTCTCCTGGTTTAGAAGCTCTGCTGTGAAATACCACCAACTAGCCAAGTCGGGGAAATGGCTCTAATTGATGGAGAGTTACCTTAAAATGGGTGATCCAACAGAGATGGTGATCATGTGGGCTGAAGCCATGAGACTGATGTTGGCAGGACTCTGGTATGCCCCTTGTCACCCTTGTCCTTTTTATTTTTACACATTTCTCACTCTTCTGACTCTTTCAGTGGGATTCAGTCTGTTGCTTTTTCTAATCTCTCTTTTTGCATTCTTGGCCACCAAAGAAACATACAGCATTCACACCACCTTAGACAAACACTTTTCAGGTAATTCCTTCATATAAAAGGTAATTCAGAATTGTCAATAAATATGCTTTAAGAAGTGGCTACCGTATAGTTTAACAGTTTGCCTAACTTTGCACCCTCAGATAACATGCATTTTATCACATGGTGTTTGCTGTTGTTCACAGTGAATCAAAGAATTAAAATTAATGTTCTTTACTTGGGAGTACTTATTATTTCCTTGGGGGAATGTATTGTTACAGGAATATCTGCAAGACTGAATTAAAACATCATTTTTAAAGGGGGATGGGGACTTCCCTGGTGGTCCAGTGGTTAAGACTTTGCCTTCCAATGCAGGGGGTGCGGGTTCGATCCCTGGTTGGGAAGTTAAGATCCCACATGCCTCATGGCCAAAAAACCAAAACATAAAACAGAAGCAGTATTGTGACAAATTCAATAAAAACTTTAAAAATGGTCCACATCAAAAAAAAAAAAAAATCTTAAAAAAAATAAAGAGGAAGGAAGAATAGAGCAGGAGATGGTCTGTTCTGGCTGATATTTGGCCTCTTCTCTGTAGGAGGCGGATCAAATTGATACCACAGGTCAGGTCAAACCCCTTTTCCGGAATATTTAGGCCTCCTAAATAGTCTTCACACAAATAAACCTACCTAACAAAGGTATATTTTAAAAAATATTTTCAAATCAAAACATTGGTTATGCTAGTCAAAAAAGATTTTTTTTTTTTTTTTTTTAAAAAGTCCTTGGTGCCCAGCATGGCGTTCAAGGCCTTTTTTTTTTTTTTAATTATTATTTTTTAATGCTATTCTTGTCTGCTTACATTCTTTTTATTTATGTATGTATATATGTATGTATGGCTGTGTTGGGTCTTCGTTTCTGTGCGTGGGCTTTCTCTAGTTGTGGCGAGCAGGGGCCACTCTTCATCACGGTGCACGGGCCTCTCACTATCGCGGCCTCTCTCGTTGCCGAGCACAGGCTCCAGCCGCGCAGGCTCAGTAGTTGTGGCTCACGGGCCCAGTCGCTCCGCGGCATGTGGGATCTTCCCAGACCAGGGCTCGAACCCGCGTCCCCTGCATTGGCAGGCAGATTCTCAACCACTGCGCCACCAGGGAAGCCCCAAAAAAGATTTTTAACAATATTGGAGATACAGAAATGATACTTTGATTTCTCTGGTTTATATCCCAAATCATGATTTTTTAAAAACTCCCTTAGGTTTTTTTCCCCTGACTTAACAGTCCTGCAGTATAAGTAGCAATAATAAAACATTATTTGTCAGTTCTTCTTTAAAAAGAAAATAAATTTTCTTTTTCTTTCTTTCTTTATTTTTTTTAATGTATTTATTTTTGACTGCTTTGGGTCTTTGTTGCTGTGTGCGGGCTTTCTCTAGTTGCGGTGAGCAGGGGCTGCTCTTTGTTGCGGTGCGCAGGCTTCTCATTGCGGTGGCTTCTCGTGTTGCCAAGCACGGGCTCTAGGCGCGTGGGCTTCAGTAGTTGTGGCACGCAGGCTCAGTAGTTGTGGCTCACGGGCTCAGCTGCTCCGCGGCATGTGGGATCCTCCTGGGCCAGGGATCGAACCCATATCTGCTGCACTGGCAGGCGGACTCCCAACCACTGCGCCACCAGGAAAGCCCAAATTTTCTTTTTAAAATTAGATTTTCAAACTATTTTACACCCACTAACTGGTTAATGTTTGTATCATGGTCTAAATTACCTAAAAGCCTTCACTCCCTAATGTCACTAGGGGTCATAGAATTAACCTACAATTTGAAAAACAAAATGTGACCATGGCAATTTTCTCTATAAATTTTTGCTGCTGTGAATTCTAAACACTGATTATATACTTGAGGAAGAGAGCAGATTACTCATTTTTTTCTAAGTTATTCCTTACAAGACACCAACTCTCATTTTATATCACATGAAGTTTAAATTTTCAACATGTTTAGTTTTCCTCTCCTAACATCTGAAAAGTGGAGGAAAAAATGGATTGACAATTACCATTCTGCCTAACAAGATTAACTGAGTGACTTTAAGTTGTGTCTGAGTGTACGTGTGGAGAGAGAGAGAGGAGAGAGTATAAAAGTGAAATACTATTTTAAAAAGATGACTTACTTTCTTCAATTTCTTTCAAAATTTCACTTCCCCTCTTCACCCTCACCATGACTTTTTAACATTAAATTTTTATATGTTCCATTGCCATTGAACCAATTTTAGTATATAGACACTCCTCAAGGAACTCAGTAACCACATACAGTTTTAGAAACTTGTGTCAAGAAAAGCTCCAAATATTTGTAGCAAATTGATTTCCTGTGGGTTTTTGTTTATTTTATTTATATTCAATAAAAATACTACCAATAGAGTTGTTTGATAAGAGATGTAAAAAAAAAATACATACCTGGCAGGGGAGGTACCATGATCTCGAAGGTAGTTTTCCCAGGGGGAGGTTTATCCATTGCCCTCTAGATGTGCTGACCCATGCGATTTCCCCAAGTGTGGGAAACTCAACTGCATAATTTGTAGCAGTTGGGGGACTGTGTTTATGGTTTCCCCAGAAAAACAAAGAGGTGTAAAGAAGTTTCTAAGACATGTAAGTTTATGGTTATTAATAAATATTTAATATTATAAGAAATTTCTTCCTTTACAGTTGAGAGAAGATCCTGTTGTCTTTGCTTTCATAGAAGTTGAAAAACGTTTTTTCCCTCAGTTTCCTTCAAATAGGGAGAAAAAAAACACTGACTTCATAAAGTTACTCTAAAGATTAAATGTGACAATTAATGTAACAGCCTGCATCACTTAATAAACGTATTGGTATTATTGTGATGATCGTTATCATTATTATGATTCTACTTCTAAGGCTATCAATACTTGGCTCTCCCCATATCCTCATTTTAACAGTTATTCTTTATTCTTTTGGTGTCTCAAGCTCACTGTTGGAATTAGTTTTACCAAATATTAACTTCCATAAACACATTGGAAGGTAAAGAGTAGAGATGAAGAGGTCATGAATACAGGGAAATTCTCCTCAAGTGTAGGGCTCCCTAGAAATTACCCTCTGGTCATGCTCCTGTGTTCTCATTATTATTAATGGTTTTACTCCTAAGGCTGATTTTGTAATGGCCTGGGGTTTTGATAGGCTCTTTTTGGGCAAACTCTGCTGTAAGTGAGGTGATTGGCCATCAATTATCTGGTCAATTAACAGTGACAGTCAACCTGATTATTTGTTTTATTTGTTTAATTACCTAAAGAAAAAAAGATGCCTTTTGAAGACCCAGTTGTGTTTATGTAAGGCTAAGTCGATTAATCTTTAATTTCTTAGTTAATTAATCTTTAGTTTCTTTAACTTCTAATTTGGATATTTAAACGTGGAAATTTCCAAAGAACTGAGACTAGAGCTTAGATTTAAAAATGAAAAGAAATAAAATCTTGCAGCGTAGGAAATAAACACACACATTTTTCCTTTTTTATTCAAGAATTGATTAGAGAGCTTCAAAACCTAGTTTAACGCTCATTCCCATTGTTCATTGTATTTGCCAGTTTCCACATGGAAAAATAATTGCTAATTATTCCAGTTTTGCATTTAAGGGAACCTCTTTTCATTATTTATTATGCTTAGTAATGATTGTAATGACTTTCATTATTTTTTATTTTTTATGTTTTAGGCTGCTTTGGGTCTTATTTGCAGCACGCGGGGTCTTCGTTGAGGCATGCAGGATCTTTCGTTGCGGTGGCACCCAGGCTTCTCTTTAGCTGTGGCTCGCGGGCTCCAGGGCGCGGGAGCTCAGTAGTTGTGGCGTGCGGGCTTGGGATCTTAGTTCCCCTACCAGGGATGGAACCCGAGTCCCCTGCACTGGAAGGTGGATTCTTTACCACTGGACCACCGGGGAAGTCCCCCATTGTGTTGTTTAATAATTACATTTTTATATTTCTAGTCTTTATGTTCTTTCATTAGAGTATAGATTTCTTTAAATTTTTCCAAAACCTCATATGGAATTTTGGAATCAAGTAGTACTGAATCATCTCATTCATATTCAGTTTTTGAATTGATGCTGGTTGCTCATTTTGACTAAGTATGTAGACTTTTCTTGAAATTGATGGTTATAGAAGCATAAGCCCATAGCAGCACAAGCATTTAAAATACCAAATCTACTGTATAACCAGAAGGGTAATATCTAGGGAGAATATTACTGTACTCACAATGACTTCTTTCTCCCAACATGTTTACAGAAGTTAAAATTTGGTAAACCAATACCAGTGGTGAACATGAGACATCCAAAAGAATAACTGTTAAGAGGAGGATGTGGGAAGAGCCAAACATTGTTAATTTTGTCAGGCAGCCGCCCTTCCTGCTTGTATCTATTAAAAAATTGTAACTTTGTATAACAATTCACTTCTCTCTAGGACTTGCTAGCTTCAGCTGCAAGATGAGAGTATGGACTGCAGGGTCCTTGAGGTTCCTTTCAAGGCAAGTTCTAGGATATTCCTAGGACTAACTCGGCACATTTTATCACCCCTCATTTCTCCTCCCATAATCACTGACAGCTTCAGTTGCTTCATTGCCATAGAGACTAAATTTAGAGAACATGGTTATTTTTCTTCATCTAAAGATCACTCTGATAAAGAGCACCATTCCGGGGTCTATTGCTCTCATCAACGCCCAAACAACTTTTTAAAAAGGCTGAGTGCTGGTATAAATCAATTTCTTCCCTACCACGGTATTGATACACATCATAGTTACTTGTAAATGGAAATTCTAACAGATAGTCACTAGTGATTAAAAAAAAAAATTATTTTTTTTTTTCTTCTAAGAAAATTTTATTACTTTTTCTAGTTGAAACAGTTTGATTTCAGAGCATGGTTTATAGATAATACCAAAGTGCAGGTTTTGCACAGAGAAAGTGGTTTGCTTGTTGTTCTCTTCGTATGGAGGGATTTTCAATGCCAACTGGCACTTATTTTCAAAGTAACCTCAAGAACTCAGTTAAGCCCATTTCAGTTTTTTAATAATAAAAATAAATGCACTTCTTCATCCGTGCCACCATCATCATTGGTATCATCCATTATTAAAATAAGGAGTATAATATTGGGCTAATAGCGGATCACGGCATCTTGCTCATGTGAAAAATATCAGCCCAGCTGAAAGTTTCATGATGATGACCTGGTAGCTTTAAAAATTACTTTTTTTTAGTGGATATGAGGTGAGAGCTAAGGAAAGTATGTAGTCAAAAAAAAAAAAAAAAAAAAGAAAGAAACCAAAGTTCTATTTTTGGCTTTTCTGCCACTGACTCACAGTATTAACTTGAACCAGGCCAACTTTCGTCTGCTAACTAAGCCTATCCACACAAGAGGCTTAGTTAACAGATGAAAATGAGAAATGCTTCAGCTTCCCTATTTGAATGCTGGAGAACTGCTGAGATCACTTATATAAATATTTTTCTTTGAGCTTCCTAGAAGACAGGAACTTTATAAATATTTAGTTTTATTGTTGCACCTTAGGTACAAGGAGACAGGAAATTATACTCCCATATTTAAGTAAGAAATACCTATTTCAGATAAACCTGGTTCATACCAAAGACTTTGCATTGGCTTGTTAGGGTCTCTTGAGCTTTCTTTTTTCCATCCTCCCCAGCCCTTGCAGTTGACCAACGTGGAAATATAAATAAACCTTCCACAGCAGCGAGGGTTGCAAGGTAAGGAAGCCCAGCATGGATGCAGACATGCTGGCTGATGGCAAGCTGTGTATCAGAATGGATGAGGATTCAAAATACACATCACGTTTAAAATTCCTGATTGAAAAGTGTGAAAAAATGACTCATTTTTTAAGAATGAGTAATTTGTTTGAATGTTCTGAACTCAGGAAGGACCTCACTGAATCTCTAGTTTTGTCTTTTGTTTCTTTTTTAGATACATGAGTAGAGAAGAAACCTAAAAAATGTGATTGTAACCAGCAGGTTTAGAGTCACTCTGTTTATTTCAAGAGGAGTTTTACAAAAGTAATTCACCTGTTTCTTTGCAAATTCTTATTCAACAGGCTCTTCCTTCAAGGTTTTAATGGCACTAGGTTCTGGAATGATGTTTCTTGGAATTCATACAAGTGTTATTTTTGGATGGTGGAATTTCAGGTGTTTTTTTAGTTTACTTTCTTATTCATATTTTTTGCATTTCCTGATCTTTTGCTTTAAATAAGGAGCAAGTATCATTTTTGCAAAAACAATAGTTACAAAAGTAAATTTGAAATCTCTTGCCACTGATTTCATTCTCTTCTCGGCTTTATACCCTGAGTTTTTAATGAACCTGTGCTTTCTTCCTGCTTTCCTTACAGACTTAAGACAAGCAGTTGTACAGTAATTAATTTCCCAGTTGGGAAACTGTGACTTTATACAACTGAGCGGGGAGATGATTTTGATCTGGGGAACTCAGGCAGCTTATAAAGCACACTTAGATAAAATTGTCTCTTTTGTCTTCATTTACTAAGGTAATTCAAGCCAAGGCAGAATGGGTCTCTTGAAGATGAATTATGCTAATGATGTTCTGTTTGTTGACCTAATCTCAACATGATTATATTAGTTTTAATAGTTCTTAAGCACGCAGGGTGTTTTGGATGCAATGCCAGTTACAGACAAGCAAAGGGCAGTAACTTCACATTCAACATTCTGACTTTATGAAAGAATAAAGACCATTTAAGACTTTCTCTTTTGTGTATTCATGTATGGTCTTCTTTTCTATTTTTGCCTCAATACCAGGGCAGAGCAGAACATTCAATCACATCTGGGGGCCAAGCTTTCCCTCCACAGCCCATCTTTGTTAAGAGGATGCTTGCAGGGGGATCTGAAAATGCATCTATTTATTCTTCCTACAAGTATTTATTAAGCACTATTGCATGTTCATCCATATTCTAGGCAATGTGCTAGAACAAGGAACCAGAATCTGTTCCTGACTTAAAAGGCTCCTGGAGGAAAACAAGCATATGGACAGACACTGAAATGTTAGGGGTGCCATCATGAGGTCTGGACAGAACATTCCATGGGCATGGGTACCACTGTGCAGGGGCCAATGCAATCTGACGGACATGTGGGAAGAAGGATCAGAAAATACTTCGAAGAATGGAGGGAAGAAAAGGCAAGTGTGACAGAGTGTGAGCAATCTGAAAAGGCACAGTGATGGGAAAGAGCAGAGCTCTCTTTTGAGGATTCTAGAGGCAGCTTTTATGTGTCCGGTCGGAAATGGGTGAGTGACATGGCAGTGATGGAAGGTAAAGCTGGAACAGTAAACAGGGGGCAGGTTCCAGATGTGAATTTGGGATTTATATAACAAACCCCAGGAAGCAGATGTAACCAGGTATTCCAGGCTCCTCTATGCTAGGGATAAAAGTGGGGTCACAAAACAGGAAGTTTGCCTTTGATCACTCTGGAGTAATATAACTCCCCTGAAATGCCTGTGCCTCACATGGTACCAAGACCCACTCTTCTTGGCCTCCATGTCCACCATTTTGTTCCTCTCTCTCCACATTCCCTTCCTCTTCCTGGCCACAGCAACAGCAGTAGCCATGCCCCTGTGCTTGTAAAAATGCAGTTCTAAGGATGCGATTTTTTTTTTTTTTAAAGGGAACTCTATTTATTTATTTATTTTTGGCTGTGTTGGGTCTTCGTTTCCCTGCGAGGGCTTTCTCTAGTTGCGGCAAGCGGGGGCCACTCTTCATCGCGGTGCGCGGGCCTCTCACTATCGCGGCCTCTCTTGTTGCGGAGCACAGGCTCCAGACGCGCAGGCTCAGTAGTTGTGGCTCAGGGGCCCAGCTGCTCCGCGGCATGTGGGATCTTCCCAGACCAGGGCTCGAACCCGTGTCCCCTGCATTGGCAGGCAGATTCTCAACCACTGCGCCACCAGGGAAGCCCCAGGATGCGATTCTTAGTTTGCAGAAGTTGATGCTTCTGCTCCTGATGTCCGCCCAGGGAGCCCTGTGGCTGCTGGCAGTTCATACTCCCAATGCCTCAGTTCTTTAAAGGCTTCACAGGCTCTTTTATTTCTTGCCTTATCCCAAGGTTTCAACATTGCTCTACTCTGATGGTGGTCTGTTGTCACTGACTAAACCTGTAGACTTCAGTCCCCTCTCTCCTTGGGATGAGTCCCTTCTCAAGCAACTCCCTGAACTCCCTGGTAAACAGATCCGCTGGAAGGTTGCTTTCCAGAATTAGTCAAATATGCCCGAATCTCTGGGAGAGCACAGTTTTGATGCATGGTGGCAACTCTGGAAAAGTTATGGGAAAAGGAATGGGAAGAAAAAATAGGAGCAAGAAAAAACAGGCTGAAACACGACTCGAAAAGAGAGAATTAATATAAGCAGCTTGTGTGGGGCCTCCAAATCCAAAGTAAATAGTACATATTTGCAGTATTCTTCTTACCCATATTATTTTTATCTGATATCCTCTCTTATTTTTATATTTTGTATTATTTGTATTTTATAAGCCACCTTAGAACTTTTTTGAAACATGGCAGAATATAAATAAGTGAATAAATAAAGAAGGTAATTTGCAGTTGCCACCCGGAGTAATTAGCATTCTGAAGACAGGAGTGATGTGGTCAAAGGTAGAGACAAAAACACTTTTTGATAAACATGACTATGGCCCAACTTGAAATAGCAGGAAACGAGGATATCAAATTAAAATCTAACTCCCAAGTGATGCTTCAACCCTGACCTATTTGCTGATGGCAGAGTGGTTTGGCAGAAGGTGTCCCCTCAAGACCAAACCAAATCAAAAGAAAACCAGGCCGAAGGAGGCAAGCCTTAAGGTGCTGACTCCTGCCGTCAGGAACCAGATCTCCCCAGACCCGATGAAAGGGTGAGAGAGATGCGCTGGACGAGGTGAACCGTGTTCCCGGCGGGGTAGAGGCATCTCTGTGTACAGTGGTTTCGGAAAATCGACGGCAGCGAATACCGAAATATTAAGCGGTTAACCCTGGACGGGACTTTCTCTTACTTGCCCTCCAGCAAACGCAGGATTATCCCTTTGATTACTCAGGTCCTCCCCTCCTCGGCTAAGCTAAACTTACCCTCTCTCGGCAATTTCTTATTCTTTCCCCTGGGATTCCCCACCCCCTGGTCCCCAAGACGTGCCCACTCTCCCCGCTCCTTTTCCCTCTGCCCCCGACTCCCTTTCCTCGGCTTCCGCCTCCTCCTCTCTCCTTCCAGGACATCCGTCGCTCCGCTCCCCACTGAATCCCACCTCGGGGACCAAATCAGGGGCGCGGGGTGGCAGGTGGATGGGCGGCAAGGGCGGGACGCAGCTGGAGGCGGCGGAACCCGGGCCGACGGGCTGGCGGGCGGCCCGGGCCTGGGAGGGAGAGCGGGACGGTCCGGCCCCTCCCGGCGGGCGGGACGGGGGGCGGTGCCCAGCCGCCGGCTCTCGGCCGCCGCTCGGCGTGCGCCCTCCGCGTTCCAGGCGGCGGGAGCCCAGGTGCCGCCAGGCGGGACGCGCCCGAGGATGTGCCGCTGGCCGCTGCTCCTGCTGTGCGGCCTGCTCCCCGGCGCGGCGGCGGGGGGCTCGGGCCGGCCCTTCCCGCACCGCACCCTCCTCGACTCGGAGGGCAAGTACTGGCTGAGCTGGGGCCCGCGGGGCGGCCGGCTAGCCTTCCGCCTCGAGGTGCGCACCGCCGGCTACGTGGGCTTCGGCTTCTCGCCCACCGGGACCATGGCTGCGGCCGACATCGTCGTGGGCGGGGTGGTCCGCGGGCGGCCCTACCTGCAGGTAAGCGCGTCCCCTCCCGGGGCCGCCCCGCCGCTTCCCGGCCGGTCCCGACGCCGGGCCACCCGGCTTTCCCTCCGGCCGAGACTGGACGCCGTCGCGCTCCGCAGCCCCGCCGCCCCTGGCCGGCACCCGTTTCCCTTCGCCGTCCGCTCCTGTACGCCCCGGAGCCGAAGGCGCCCGCGGCTGGGCTCCCCAGCTCCGCCCTCCGGCCCCCAGGTTTCACCGCGGAGCACGGTGACCCCAGGCAGCTTTTCGTCTCTGAACACTTTCCTGTCCCCAGCGCCCCACTTAATACATCCCCCAGGTACACACCTGCCACGCACCCCCCACCATCCCTCACAGGAAACAAGAGGGACCCCGGCTTTGGGAGCCTAACGGGACAGCTCTCAGGGTTGAAGGGACCAGAGAGCTGTAGCATTTGCTGTCTTGCTGTCGAGGGTCGGGGATCGCAGAACTTCCCACATCTCGGCTATTCTGAAGCCTCCGGGCTCGCGGGCCGGGTCAGCTACCTTACCCGAGAAATGAATGAAAGGCCCCCAAGAATCGTTAGGAGCTTGCTATTCTGAGAGCCGTTTAGGAAGCCGCAAAACCTACAAAACCTGGAGTCCCCAGGCAAAACCCCCTATTAAGTGGCAAAACTTTTCACTTACTTAATAGCTAACAAAATTAATTTGACAGCTACCGTTTTGCTTTGAAAGAGCCCGAGTAGAGTCGTTGCCTGTTCACAGATGTTTTTATGAATAGGAAAAAATTTTTTTAAATTATGAGATGACCAGAACGATTAGGTAGGTAGGTTGGTTTTCTGGACATCTTTGTTCGATCTTGACCGACATTTGGACACTTCTCCACGACGACATAACATCGTGGTAGATGTAGTGTTGCTTATCAAAGTTCATCCAAAAATGCTGACCATTGCCAAAAGTCTCTTGATCCAGATGAAAACTAGTTGGTTCTGGCATTGTGTTAAGGCTTTGATGATGTTAAAATCGATGTGCACGATGGATTTCAAAGAACGTTTCTCAGTAATTTTATTTCTGACTTCTAAGTTTGATTTCCACAACATTCTGCAATTAATTTTTAACGCTAATTTTGGCTTTGGGCTTTTAACTCCGGCTAGAAATTTTAAAAAATGACAGCAATAAAAACTTTAAAACCATTCTGTTGTCTATATTTTCATAAATTAGTCCTTTCCTCCCCAAGATAAGGACAACTCCAAGAAAGTAAAGTTATATGAGGATTACACTCTGTTGAAGTCATTGATGTATAAATTTTCTCCTCCTGGAGCACCTCAGACATTAAATTTGTAAACCAAGAATTTGACCCCAAGCACAGGCCTCACTAGCTGAATAACTTAGCTCTCTTCTGATATGAAGTAGACAATACCTTATTTAAACACCTGTTGAGCCACATCTTTTTGTTTGCTTGTCTGTTTGGTTTTTTAGGGTGGGGAGAGTCAAATGCCCCTTAACTCTCCTTGCATGTTTTGTTGAAGGGGGCAAGTCTTACTATAGTGATATCATAAAACAGAGCATGTGTACTTTAAAAGAAAACTTGATATTGTTTTCCCCAGAAGAGTAGCATTTCTAGAAAGCCCATCCAATTTGATATCAAATGAAAGACTAAGAGTAGAATTCTGTTTCAACATGCCATAATGGGCACACCACAAACATAGGGTTTGTTAAACTACAGTATTTTCACATTGCTGGTGGTTCTTCATAAAGATCACATAAGAATTAAGTGCTCTTTAGATGGGTTTTGAAACATAGAACTTTTCTTAAAGTAATTACTGAACACACATATCACTATGAAATAAGCCTTGGAAATGGATCCTTTCCCAATATATTTAATGAGCACGAAGTAGGACTTTCCCCTCTGTTTTTATTCCTAAGGAGATGAAATCTTTATTTTCATGTGTAAAGGATCACCATTTTCTTAGTTGACTGACATCCTTTACTATTCCATTTTTTTAAGCATCCCATTCATTTTAGGACATATAATATACAATAAAAATTATGCTTATAAGTTAAGGAGAAAGAAAATTTATTGAAAACCTCTTTAATAAAATGAAAGACCCCAGACACTAAAAATAAAAAGAAATGTATCAGTTCCGGCTGGATCATCCAGGCTGGCTGATCCCATTTTCCAACTCTTGAAATTGTATCTTCCCCCTAGAAACTATTGATTTGAGATTCTTCATGCAATGGTATGATAAGGGTATCCTCAGCAACTATACCAAAAGGTAAATAGGGTTGTTAAACATTGTGTATGTGATTCCACTAGTAGACTGAATTTTGTGTAATTTTACTCCCAATAAGAACAAATTTTGCATGAAGCAATACAACAAAAAGCATTGGCTTCTGGGGCACAATGTAGGATGGCATCAGAGTGTATGATAACAACCTAAGTTGACATCCTAGTCACCGCCCCTTGTGGCTATTTTCCATATATTTTATTTCATCCTTTCTTATTTAATTAAAAAAAACTTGACCTTTACATATTTTTTATTCTTTTATTATTATGACTTTTAATAATGATTATTAAACTCAGTTTATTATTAAACTGATGATCTTAAACTCTTCTTTTCAATAGAATGTTAACTCCTGGATAACTATATAAGAATAAATCCTAACCAGCCAGGCAGAGAATCGTCGTTGAAACAGATGTCATAAACCCAAATTCATGTAGAGGTCAAGCAGCAAATGTAAAAGAGTGAGGAGTCTTGAGTGGAACAGGCAGGATTGTAATGCAGCAGAGTAGAGGGGAGAGAAGAAGCGTGAGTTTTTGCATGTGAATTACTGTTATGTAGGAATGCAAATCGAGTATTGCCAGATCTTCCATTTGTTTTAGTTTTTTTGAGAGAAGAAAGTTTTTTAAAAAATTATTTATTTAATTTATTTACTCTTGGCTGCGTTGGGTCTTCATTGCTGTGTGTGGGCTTTCTCGAGTTGCGACAAGCGGGGGCTACTCTTCCTTGAGGTGCACAGACTTCTTATTGCGGTGGCTTCTCTTGTTGCGGAGCGTGGGCTCTAGGTACGCGGGCTTCAGTAGTTGTAGCATGCAGGCTCAGTAGTTGTGGCTCACGGGCTCTAGAGCGCAGGCTCAGTAGTTGTGGCACATGGAGCCGTGGCATGTGGGATCTTCCCGGACCACGGCTCGAACCTGTGTCCCCTGCATTGGCAAGCGGATTCTTAACCACTGCACCACCAGGGAAGTCCCAAGAAAAGAAAGATTTTTAGTTTGTGTGTGTGTGTAAGTAAAACCTTCTGATTAGTAAATAGCAGCCACAATTCAAATTTGTACAAAGCACCCTGTAGTGCCCATATACATACATAATTTCAGTTGAGATGCATCCCATGAACAGCTTCATCTGGGACCAAGAGGAAGAAAAGCTAAAGTTAAGAAAGAATCAACCCAAATTATGAAAATCCAGAAAAGACAGAGAGGAAGGTCCCATTTCTCTTCAGGCCAGATTTATTCTGTGTCAAGAAATGTCCAGTGTCAGAGGGGACCTTGCCCCTTCTTTTGCTTATCTATCATTGTGTAACAAACCACCCCAAAGCACAGCGGCTTATTTTGCTCACAAAGCTGCAATTTGAGCAGGGCTTAGTGGTGACAGGGCTTCTTTGCTCCACGTGGTGTCAGCTCCAAGGCGAGTGCTGGAGTCATCTGGAGGCTCTCTCACTGGTTTGTCTGACTGGCAGTTGATGCTGGCTGTTGGCTGGACCTCCGCTGGTACTGTGGCGGGAACGTGGCCTCTCCATGTAGCTGCCTGGCTTCCTCCCGGCAGAGTGGCTGGGTCCCAAGAGTGAACATCTTGAGAGGCCCAGGTGGAAACTGGATGGCCCTTTATAATTTAGCCATGGAATCACGGACTGTGTCTTCTGCTGTAGTCACAGCCCCACTGGGTTGAAGAGAGAATGTAGACGCCACCTCAACATCATGCTGTGAGGAGGTCACGTGGGAGGGGAAGATATTAGTGTGGCCATCTTGGGAAAATCCATGCCACCACACCCATCGTCACCAACCTGCCAGTTCCCTTCCGCCACCGCTTCTGAGTACCTGTCTCCACGTAGTCGCTCTCTCTTGACGCTGCTCGGATTGGGAGGCAAGTGCTTACTTATTCACCTCTTTCCTCCCCCCGCCCCTTCACACACACACACACACACACACGCACACGCGCGCGCACACACACGCACGCGCGCACACGCGCGCGCGCGCATTACTCACAAGAAGTTAGTGAATGGTTAGTCGTCCTAGTCCACATTCCTTCCACCCCTTCCCCTCAGAAAAAGAGTTCTAAACCTCCACAAACCCACATTTTTCAGTGGCTGCCGATCACTAATTCAGGGCTGGACCCAATGAGACTGTCTCCGGAGGGCAGCGCAACATTTGCTTGGAGAGCTGTGGAGTGAAAAATCAGATTTTGATTTCCTTGCCTCAAGGCAGTATACTGGCTTGGACACCCTTAAAACCACACCCAGAGATGAGGTATTGCGGAAATTTGCCCTGCCCGTTTTGTAACCCTCCGACCCTGTCTGGAGATGTTTCTTCAAATGGTGTATAACCAGGTACCGTCAAAATGGGAAAGAAAAGAGAGAAACGCGGTTGTGAAGTAAAGCCCGTCCCAGTGTACCCGGTCGGGTAAATTGTTCTGGATCGGGTTACACTTGGGGACACGTTACCCCTGGGATGCTGCTGAGGTTAGTTTCGAGACAGTGTGTTTCACAGAACGGCCAGGGGTGGGGGTGGGAAGCGGTCTTTCCTTTTGCCTCGGCTTTGGAAAGCCTCACTATTTTGTCTCAATGAAGTAACTCAACCCTCACTTCCCTGATGCACTCGGATTCGTGTCCTTTCCTTGTACTTTGCCCCTTTTTGACACAGAGCGATCCCACCCCGACCCAAGCCACTTAGCAACTGTGAGTCCCCATTTGGGGGAAGTAATCCGGGTTGATGAATGCCTAGTTTGTGTGAGTTGGAGAAGAGGGCAGCATTGTCAGATGTGCCTGTTGAATTTGCACAAAAATGGATTCACTCTTCCTTTGGGGATGTAAATCGCTGGGGAATGGAGGCTGAAACCTATGTCATCATTTGTTACTGCGTTGCTGGTTGGCCGTCCCTACGACTGAAACTTTTCTGTGATGAGAAGGAAGTCTTCAGCAGCGGGGTAATTGCTGCAGGGCTGCTCCCTGAGGAAGTGCTTGGAAATTATGCTGTGATTTGAAATCACAGAAAACAGTGAGCATTCTTTGTGGTTAATGATGGGCTTCTTTTAAGTGCACCGGGGCCAATGGCAACAAAGAAATGTTTGGAAAGCAAATTGAAAAGCTGTAAGGGAAAGGCGAAGAAAGTGTGCAACCCTGACACAGCTCAGCTGGGGCTTTGTTAAGAGATATTTATAAATCTTCAAATTATGTCCTCTCCACCCCCCCCCATCAATTTCCAGATGAGGAAGGGACCTCTCCAAGCTTCATGCTTTGTGCATTAGTAATAAGTACATATGCACCAATGTAAGCTGGAACGGGAACACACCAGGACACTCTTCAGCTGTGCGGTTCTCCCTGGAAGAGCAGATGATTTCATAGCGCCAGCCTGAGGAGACGGCAGAGTAAGAGCCAAGAGAACAGTGCGCCTGAATTGACCGTCAAGGTTTAAGACTTCAGGCAACCAACAGCCTGTTTCTGGATTCTTGGAAGGAGAGGGAAGAGTCCACTTCAAAGAAAGTGAATGGTGGTTTATTGATTCATCATTTGTAATAGAGCCCTGTTAAAATAAAGTTGCTGGCAAAAGGAGTGAATTCATTATATATCATGTTTCTGGAAATGTTTGATCCATATGTAAAAACAGAAGACATAAAACAAACAAAAAACACCTCTGCCTATGGATGCCTCACAGTGCTGTTTATTGTAACTTTTAAAAAATAATTAGTACAGAACTTTTAAGCAGAGAATATTTCTCCAGGAAACCTCTTCCCAATCTATGTCTTTTTAACTTGTTAAGTTTTAAAATAGACTGGGAAAAAAAAGCTTCACATTAGGACAACATACAGCACACACATAAGCAGAGAATTCTACAAAAATAAAAATAACTTCAAATATATCACTTTTTGTTAACTGTAAAAATGGGTGATTATATATGAGTGCTGTGCAAATAATGTATAGACCAAATTTAATTTACTACTGAGGTCTTTTGTTGTCATCTAATGTAGCCAAAAATTATGAGAAAATCTTTAAACAATGTTTGCTTTTACAAGTTAAATGTTGATGTTTTGGGCATTTACTTGCTGCTCGTAAGAGCTCAGAGTTCAGTTGATTCCCCTTAAATTTCCTAAACCACCCCCGCCCCAATTTTACAGTTAAGAAACTAGGCCTTAGGTACCTATTAAACGACTGGTTGGAGGCCATACAGATCAATAGCCTGGATTCACTTCCTCTCAGTCCTGGTTTGGTGGTCCTTCTTCTCCTACAAGCAACTGGTAGCTTACATAAAAACATATTAACAGTTTTCTTCCTCAATAGTGAAAAAACATGTTAATAAAATGCATTTTTAAAAAGTGATAAAATCATAGTATCTCTCTTACTACTTTTGTTGTACTATGAATGTCATAGATATACATTTCTATGATGTGATTTTTCATTCATGGAGTTCTTGTTTTTTTTTCTGGTTGTGTAGGGTCTTAGTTGCGGCATGTGGGGTCTTCGTTGAGGCATGCGGCCTCTTTGTTGTGGTGCGCAGGCGTCTCTCTAGTTGTGACATGCGGGTTTTCTCTTCTCTAGTTGTGGTGCGTGGGCTCTAGGGCGCGTGGGCTCTGTAGTTGGCGGCACGAGGGCTCTAGTTGAGGCGCATAAGCTCAGTAGTTGTGGTGCACGGGCTTAGTTGGCCCGCAGCGTGTGGGATATTAGTTCCCTGACCAGGGATCGAACCCTTGTCCCCTGCACTGGAAGGCAGATTCTTTACCACTGGACGACCAGGGAAGTCCCTCATGGAGTACTTAATATATGTCATACATTATGATAAGTCCTTAAAGTGTGATATCTCATGTAATTCTCACAATAGCCCTATAAGGTCAATATCTTATTTCTCCCATTTTGTAGATGTATAAACCTGAGGCTCCAGGCCACACAGCATGAGAATCACTTGGGACTTTCATATGACTGTTTTAGTAAAGTACTCACCGAGAGGCAGAGAATGTTAGAATGTTCATTCATTCACTTGACCAATATTTACTGAAGGTTTATTGAACAGTTCTAGATGCTGGGGATATAGCATTTAGTGAGAGGAAATCAGTGGTATCAGGGGGCTCACATTTTGATGGGGGATAAACAAGTAAACAAGCAACAAAAATATCAGAAAGTGGTAAGTGCTGTGCAGAGAATTAAAATAGGGTGATGTGATAAGGAGCAACCGTGTGGCTGTTTGAGATTGGGATGCTTATAATCAAAACACGAAGGAAAACAAATATCCCAAGTTCTAAAGGTTGTCTTTCAAGGTTAACCATAGTGTTTACAATTCAAAATATCATATACTATGAAGAAGATTATCTGGCATGGGCATCAAAGGACTCAGTAGACCTTGAATATAGGAGACTGCCTACCTGGAGGAAATATAATTAATGTGTCTGAACCGCATGAGCTCTCTTTTCCATTTCTGTGGCATTGTTACACAGATGTTTAGTAAGCTCAACTAGAGTCTTTCAAGCTTTGATCTAGAGACTCGGTGATTTTATAGGAGTTTCTTTCTTAATACTAAGTATGAATGTTTTTCTCTTATACTCTGTGTTCTTTCTCATCTTCAATAATATGAGAGAGCTAAAGGACTTTGAGAAGCTAGAGCAACAAAACCACATGCGTCTGGGGAAGATTTCCGTCTTTCAGGCAAGTTTTAGACTAAAACTTGGAAGTCTCAGTTTCTTAGATACAACTAAATTGCTACCATTTTTCCCCCTGCAAACTTCATGCACAGAAACCCACTCATACTAGGAAGCTCTTCGTAGATGAAACCATGTAGAAGCAAGGCCTCTGGTACTTTGGACATCCCGATCCCTTTGGGCAGGGCCAAGATGGATCTGTGCTACGGTGGATTGGAATCCAGTGGTGAGCAGGCAGAGCTAATAGAAGACTGAGAACTGGGAAAGATACTTCCTACGTCAGAAATTCCCAGATTTGCGCGTTAGAATCTCCTGGGTGTCTTTTAAAAATTTCACCGTCCAGGCAACCCCCATCCCTCCTTAATACCCATTAAATCACAATCTTTGGGGGGGGTGGACACAGGCATTAATATATTTTAAAGTTTCTTAATTGACTCTGTGAAGACAATTCTGAAATGTGCAGACAAGTTCAGGAACTACTGACCTTATGTGGTTAGGCTCTTTGATCATAATCAGGTGGCTCCTGTGTGGTCCACCTATAGAAGCTTGGAAGATTCCAGGTGCTGGGCATGGGGACGCATAACAGGATTCTGGACAAAGCAATTCAGAGTGACCACTTGATGTTTGAAGCAAGGGCAAACATATGCTTAGATATTTAAGATTATATTGTAAAGTAGAAAAATAAAGTGGGTTTTTCTAGAATTGAAACACTTCTGAAATGTTCAACAAATTTGGTGATAATTCTAAGTATTTTCTCAAAAGTACATGCTGAAACGAGAGCAGCGATGGAAGAACTGTGGGTAGTGGTGTATTTTAAAACATGCTGAGCCAGAAATCTCCCTCCTCCTCATAGCCCTCTACCATTCCTACACACCTTTTGTCAGTTGGTACTAGCTGCTGTATTTCTAAGCAACAGGAATATCTGCCCACACAGAATCTAAAATTCATAAGTTATATATGGCCACAGGGCATTAAAGGAATATTAATAAATGAAAGTCTTAGATAATTTCTCAGCCTGTTCAAGAGGCGTGTTCTGCTCTAAAATCTTTTTTTAGAATTACCAGTGACAAAATGGACTCCCTTTGTATTTGGAAAAATTCTGAAGTGTCTTTCTAGTTACGCAAATAGATATTCTTTTCCTTCCCTCATTCATTTTCCAAGGTTACTAATAAGAAGTGAAATGCCCTAAAGCTGTAGTTGCAGTAGGGAGAAGGAGGAAAAGGAGTAGGAGTGGTGGAGAATTAGTGTTTTATTAGGGTGTGGATGGAACGTTTACAGGTCTATGAGTACGTCAGTGCTGCCACAATCTTCCTGAGGGACCAGGAGAGAGTCCACATGCCTGGCGGGTCCTCAAGAAATACCTGCTGAGCAGCTAAAAGCAGGCAGTCCTGCTCTGAATCCCAGCACTGCTTGCTACTTACTCCTTGTGTGGCCCTTGGCAAACTCTTTAACGTCTCTAAAGTGACAGTTCCCTTTATGAAGAAGGGAATTATATCTAATGCATGGGGTTTTTGTGAGGATTAAATGAAATAGGCATGTAAAGCTCTTAGCAGAGTATGTGGCACATTAAAAGTACTCAATAAATACAAGGTGTTATTATAATGAGTCACTTAGTGAAATATCAGAATTGTCAGATGATTACATGGAGAGAAACGTCCCGGATTTTCAACTTGGGGAAAAATATCTGTTGAAGGAATAGATGGGGGAGATTCATAGTAATTTTTGAGGAAATTCAAGGACAAACTTTAAGCAACTGGTTTGTGAATGCTTGGCCCTAAGAAAGTGGTTTGTGACTAGAGGTCAGCATGGTTTCAATAAACACAAGTTATACTCACAAGACTGCATTTGCTTTTGCATTTGATTTGCTGAACCTGTAGTTGTGGTAATAAATCAATGGTGTGTCTGAATGATTCTAAAGTAATTGGCAGGTCTCTTAGGATGTCACAGCATGTTGATAACAGACTGCCTACATTAGTCCACAGAATAAGGACTCAAAAGATAGTGATATATTAAAATAATGGAAGGAAACTAAAAGTTAAAAATTCACTGAGAATACAAATAAAGTTAAACACTTGGTTTAAAGATTAGTTGTGTATGTACAAAATGTGTAAAATTGGACTTAATTGGAATTCATATGAAAAAGGTCTAAATATTAGTTCTTCTTAAGCTCAAAAGATGTGCTTGTTGAACACAAATATGCAATATTAGCCTATAAACTCTACGTTTACATCAAGGGAAGTAATACTGACATTGTAATCTGTACTAGGCTAACCATAACAGAAGATACCTTCTTGAATAACTTCTTTAAAGGATGTGTGGGTGAACTGGATCATTCTAAAGGAGAATTACAAGGATGATTGAAATCTCTGGAAATTGGGGTACTTGAGTAATGGGAGACCACTGGCAATGTTTGCTTGGAAAAAGAACAATTAGAAAAGACATGATCATTGCCTTTGAAATAGTGGACAGTCTTCCTCAAGAAATATGGATTAGATGCTACCTATTAGGTTCCAGAAGGAAGAAAAAAGACCCAATTAGTATGCTCTATTTTAGGTTAGTATAAGAAATACATTTCTGACCATCAGAGGTATTAAAATTGAATGAGTTGCCTTGTGAGATTGTAAACTCATGAGCTTTGTCACTGGAGGTATTGAATACCGTGTGATCCTCTCTTAAAAACATTTTTGAGAGAAATCCTCTTGATGGGAGCTAGGATTAGGTATCCTTCAGGCTGTCTTCCAACTTGAGTGTGATGCTGAAAAGAAATTTACTCCACAACCTTGCTTTTAGGTTATTCTAGAAATTAACAGAAAGGAAGACATTAGCAACTATGAAACTGTCTATGTTGTTTTTTAACCTGCCTCAAGAAGTTCTGCTGTCTCTGTGGATAGGTGTGCATTGAATCTTTACATTAGTTTTGAGAGTATTTCATTTCTTTCCCTACTATATATTTCAGTATACTTGAATTATATTAGTGAGTATATGTTTATCATATATAGTGAATATGTATTCATTTTGAAACCGAAAAAATGAAAAAAGGAATGTCTTATGACTTGTATATACTCAAAAGAATTGGAGGGCTTCAGGAGCCTTTATATTCAAGGCTGAATATAAAGTCAGTAAGTTTCAGAAACTTGGTTGATGCATTTTTTTGATCTAAGAATAGTCTACATATTCTCTGCCTCCTGACCTTCTCATCTGGATGTCTAGGTAGCATCTTAAATCTGCTTCCTCCCCAGCCTTCCCCATCTCAGTAAATGGCGCCTCCAGGTACCTCCAGTCAAAAATTAGGAGTCATCCTTGTTTCTTCTCCTTCCTTCTTCCCACATATAAAACCCACCTCTTCAGATTCTATTGACTCTTCCTCCAAACTAAATCTAAAACCTGCCCACGTCCCTTCAGTTTTACTACTACCACTCAAGCTTGAACCCCTGGGACCACTGTGTGACTCCTGTCTTCTGACCATGGCTGTTCTTTTTTCTTCTCTTCATTCTCCACATGGTAGCCACAGTAATACACACACACACACACACACACACACACACACACACACACACACACGTATATATATATTTTCATGTCAATCAGAATATGTCACTTTCTGCTTCAAGCTCAAATAACTTCTATATAAGTTTAGTATAAATCTGAACTCCCTATACTGACCCATAAGGCGTCACAACATCTGGGGCCTCATTTGATCCCTGTTGACCTCATTTTTCTGTTCCGGGCACTACAGTTCAGTCACCCTGGCTTTTATTTGCTTCACCAAACTGGATAAACCTCGCCTTGCCCCCTTCTAGGTCCTTTCCAGTAGCTGCTCTCTCTTCCTGGACCTACTTCCTCCTCACTTTCCATGGCTGGCTCCTAACTGTAGTTTATTTCTCAAAGTAAGTCTCAGTGTCTCAGTGGTGACTTTTCTGATCCCTCAACCCAAAGACCTTCCAATCTGTGTCTAGAATCTCTGTTTTATTTTCCTATAAGCACTTATCAAGATATTTTTGGTTATATTGTTATTTAAATTTAAAAAATTGTCTGCTTATCCTGCAACTCCACTATCAGTTTGATTATAATAAGGACTTTGTCTTATACTGTCTATACAGTACAGTCGTGTGCTCTCAGCCCTACAACAGGGATAAGGAATAGTAGCCATGCAATAAAATATGTGTTGGAAAAAAGGAGAGGAAGAAGGAAGGGAGGAAGGGACGGAGGAGGGAAGGCAGGAAGGAAGGGGTCTTCTCTTCAAAATTTATTCCTTTCATAAACTGGTCATGGAAAATTAGAAGTCATCCAAATTTTTTTAAAAATTAAAATGATGGAATACGGTGAAAGTAAAATAACATCTTATGTCAATGGTAAGATTTGAAATTGTTTTTTCCATTGAAGCCTATCGTTAGAGATCGGGTCAAAGTTTTCATTTTACACTTTATCTGATAATTCTATAATTATAGCAAAGTCTTAAATGACCTATATGAAAACTAAAATGAGATGATTGGCTGTGGGAGAAAATTCAGGATGTGTATTTCCAGAAGGTGGCACTTAAAGGACAAACAGATTGCTCAGGTGGGCCCCTCACTGGAACGCAAGCTAATAGGGCTCACATTCTGGCGTTCTGGCAGCCATTTAACAGATCCCTTCTTAGAGCTAGAGAGTTTCAGTTTTATCTGAAGTGGTTTCTGGAAGGCAAGCCCCTTCTGTTTTGACATTCCTCTCAAATTTCCAAGATTAGCGAAGAAATAACTTATTAAAATCAGCTTATACTGAAATCTGAAGATTATGTTTATATAGTTTGTTTATACGGTTTTATGGTTTTCTAGGATCAAAGGTTCTCTTGAACACAAAAATATCTATTATTATACTATCAATATTATTAAACTACCATAACACTTATTATAGAAATGGATATTACAAACAGAAATGTTTGAAGTAACAAGGCTTTTGTGATTTAGAAAAAGAAGAAAAACTACAAGCACCTGTTGAAGAAAATGATGACAGATGGTAACATTTTTCTCAAGGTTCCCTCTGCAGCTGTGCTTACATTCAGTTCCCCAGGCTGAACCAGGGTTTATTCATATCTTTTATTACACCCATAAGAGTTTTCACTTCATCCTGTTTAACACAGCCCCGGTCAAAGCTCTTTTCTGTTAACAGAGATTTTATTCAAGAGAGAAAAAAAAGACTGACAATGAGTGAGAACCAATTTCACATCTGTGTAATCATGTTTTTTAACGAGAGGTCGTAGCAATCTTGTGGATTATCAAAGCTAGTGTTTTTGGTTTGTTATCTTAGTTTGAAGGTGGCAGTCAGTACTCTGGCTACCATGCGAAATGCTAATGCCAGCTTCTGCGGATGCTGTCTTTACTATCGCCACACAGAATTTTGAAACCTCAGTAATACACTTTATCATTTATTTCAAAGCATAACATGTTCAAAAGGAAAAATATCCTGTGAGAATATGCTTCAGAAGTAATATTTTATTTATTTATTTTGAATTTTATTTATTTATTTATTTATTTATACAGCAGGTTCTTATTAGTTATCCATTTTATACACATCAGTGTATACATGTCAATCCCAATCTCCCAATTCATCCCACCCCCCCACCACCCCACCTTTCCCCCCTGGTGTCCATACGTTTGTCCTCTACATCTGTGCCTCTATTTCTGCCTTGCAAACCGGTTCATCTAGAAGTAATAGTTTTATGACACAACTGCAGGTTAATTTTATTGCCAGAGTCTAATTATCAACTCAATTTTCAAAGGTAACAGCTAATATTTTATCTTTAAAAAGTATAAACAAGGTTAATACATGATTAATATAATAATCCGCAATAAAAACAAAAAATAATACCTCAATGACAATTCATATTGAAGCTGATATGTATGCAGATATTTGAGTTAGAATATGATTGAAATCCACATAAAACCATTTATCTAGGGAAATATTACTTCACATTTCACTTTATAGAACATTAAAAATGAATAAGTACAAAGAAGAATGACTTCTGCATACCAGCTTTTATATTTACACTATTTAAACCTCTACATATTTTTATTCTTAAATGCTTACGAAATCTCTATAGCATCATGATCTCTGAATCCTCCTCAACCTTCTTGCCCTCATAAAGTCAATTTTTAATGATACTTAATCGGAACCTACTTTTATTTATCAGCATTTTATGTTACATTTATAGTTTATAAATATATTTAATATATATATCATACGATGAGATTTTTATAATGGCTGTTATTTTTATAATCAGACCATGACAATGAGAGTACACTGTGATCAATATTTCTATTTTTATTTTATAAGTCCTGGAATATCAAACACTACAGCAAGGTGGCTGAGGAATGGCCTTCGCCATGGATGTACAGTGAAGCTGCATCTGGCCCCATTTGCTAAATGGGATGGGGAGTGGGAGAGAGGGGGACCATTTTGTTCGAATTCTAAAGGTGAAAATCTGATAGTAAAACTGACCTGGAAAATTTCCTTAAATAGCCCATAAGTACTATACTGTATGGTTTTGTGAATGTAAATTTCTAGCTGATGTTATCAGTATTCAAATTCTTAGTTGGTCAATGTTTTGCTGTTAATTTCATTCTCCATTTTTTTCCCCTAGAAGATGATAGTAACAAAATAAGTATTCCATTTAATTATCCCCTTGTATAACATTTATCTCTTTGTCAAACTGTCAGGAAACCCTTAAACTCACTAAATATACTTTTTTTTGGTTTGGCCAATCCGCAGGATAAATTCTCAAGATTGTTCTCTGACTGACTCGCTTTCTTTTCCTCCTTCCTTCTTCCATTTTTCCTCCCTCCCAGGGAGAATAATTGAATGATAAGAAATTTGAGACCCGGATTTTTTTTGCCTTTTTCTCTCCTCTTGCCTCATTTAATTGTGCTTTTAAGGTTTGCCAATATGCCATTTCTTACGGTATAATATTGACACCATCAGTCCTGTTTGATTATAGTTCATGTATCTTCTTAATACAGGCTGAAGGAAGAAAGTAGGTGCTACTGCCGGATATTTTGCTCCCACCAAGTTAAACTGTTCCTTTACCACAAAGATGTGAATATCGGAGGATAGGTTATGGGTCCTTATCTTTTAGTTTCAGGATTATCCCCTCATTTAGATTTAGCAAAAGGAAAGGCAGGATTCTTCTTTCAAAACTGCACGTATTTAATGAGGCTCTGCAATATGCAAGTCCCTCCATTAGGCACTGAGGATATAAATTAACATCAGAAAACATTCTAAAATAGCGTTTCTCTTTCTCAGATATGTCTTTTTAAAAAATTTCTTTAAAATAGGTAGGGAATACCATCCTAGTGTAAAAGGATTTCAAAGAGCTGTTGCATGTGTAAACTCTTTTTCTAAATGTTGATGTCAGTTGCATAAGATTCATGTCCATTTAGGGGCTAAAAGGTCATAACAGCGTTCCCAAATTTCAGTGCCAGATGTGTCTGCATCACAGGTCATGCAGACCCAAAGTCATTCTAGCATCTGGTTAAACACCTTCCACACCAGGTCTTAACCATATGTAAATATAATTGAGAGCAAATGGGAAAATAATCTATGTTCCCTTTTTTTGTTCCATTTACAATGTAAACAACTTTTCTAAAGGTATAAATTTATAACTGGATTAACAGGACTAGCTGTCTATTTCTAGGCAATTACCACTGGTTGAGAAGATAATGCTGTGTCTAGAATATATTGCATGCTACGCGGGAATGGAAATAGAGGAATAAAAATTCAGAGAGGGAATGATCACTTCCAGTTGGAATGCTCAAAGAAAACTTCGTAGAGGAGATAGAATCATGAGTCTTGGAGAGAAGGAAGCATTTCAGTGGAGTTGTTTCTGTGGGTGGAGGTAGTGGAGTGGATATCTCAGCGGGGTGAAGAGAGTGGGGAGATAAAGAGGAAGAATGAACAAAAGCAAAGGGCTTGAAAAAGGTAGATTATTTGAGGGGAATAATAAATAAATAATAGAGATCATGTGGTGAGTTTTTTTTTTTTAAGTCTTTATTGAATTTGTTACAATATATCTTCTGTTTTTATGTTTTTGGTTTTTTGGCCACGAGGCATATGGGATCTTAGCTCCCCAACCAGGGATCGAACCTGCATCCCCTGCATTGGAAGGTGAGGTCTTAACCACTGGACAGCCAGGGAAGTCCCATGTGGTGAGATTAATGATAGACACTCTGGAAAACCAGGTTAGGCTAAATTCTAGAGAAACTTGAATCTAAATTATAGAACTTTGCACTCTATACTGTTGAATAAAATGTAATGACACATTGAGAGTGATTTTCAAGGAAGACCTTGACAAAAGTATGAGGTGATAGAATCTGAACTGAGATAGGAGAAGCTGAACGGAGCAGAAGTAAAAGCTGGGTTATTTTTTTAAAGGAGGAACTGATAGGAGCAGAGATTATCTGTGGAGGTGTGAGTAGTAAAGGAAGAAGTTAATAAAACTGTGGTTTTGAATTTGGATGGTTGGGAGGATGGCAGTACCAGGAAATAAAAATCCTTATAGATAAAGGGTGAATACAATTTTGGATACATTGCACGTGAAAAGACGGTAAGCCTTCCAAGTGAAGGTATCCAATGGACTTTTGGGTATGTAATCCTGAATAAAGGTGATGATTGGAAACTCCTGGAGCAGATGAGATTCCCAAAGGATAAAAGATGAAGACAGTGTAGTATAATGTCAAGGACAGAAGTTCCATGACCGTGGTTAGGGAATGGGAATAACAGAGACAAACTGTCAGAGGCAGACAACCAACAATGGAACCTTCTGGAAGTGGGGAGTATGGACATCCTTGCCTTATTCCCAGGACTTACTTGTTCCCAAACTTAGTGGGGAAGAATTCAGCCTTTCATCGTTAAGTGTGATATTAGCTATAGGTTTTTATAGATTCCTTTTATAAGGTTAAGGAAGTACCTTCTGTTGGTGGTTTACTGACAGATTTTACCATGAATAAATGTTTTAAATGGATTTTCTACGTTATTGAGATGACTGTATGATTTTTTTCTTTCTTAGAGTTTGGTATAATGAATTACATTGATTGATTTTCTAACGTTAAATCAACTCTGCATGGTCGTAATATCTTTTTTTCTTTTTTTTTTTTTTAACATCATTGGGTTCTATTTGCTAATACGTATTTTTAAGAAAATTTGCAGCTAGGCCCATGAGAGATATTGATCTTTTTTTGTAGTGTCTTTGATTTTGGTATCAGATTAATGCTGGTGTCAAAAAATGAGTTAGGAAGTATTCACTCCCTTTTATCTTGTGGAAGAGTTTGTGAAGAATTGATATTACCTCTTCCTTAAATATTTGGTGAAATTCCAAGTGAAAACACTTTGGCTTAGAATTTTCTTTGTAGGAAGATTTTTACCCATAGGTAGACTATAGGACTATTCAAAGTATCTGTTTCACTAAGTTTTGCTGGTTTGTGTCCTTCAAGTATTTTGCCTGTTTCTCATCTAATTTATTCAAGCTTTTTACATCAAGGTGTGCATAAAATTATTAACCTCTTAATGTTTGTAGGATCTACTGTAATATTTCTTGTTCATTTCAATTACATCTATTTGTTTTCTGCTAGTCCCATTTACTCTTTGTTTTATATTTCTCTTTTCCTGCCTTATTTTAGATTGATTTTTTTATGATTCCATTAAGTAATATTATTTAGACTAGAAAGAAGGCAAGATGTGAGCTCTCATGTATCATAACTGAAATTCTCTCAATGAAGGGAGAAGTATGATCATAAGCTGAGGTTGGGGAAATGTTGGCATCTTATATAGAGAAGGTTTAGAATATTTGTCTTGGGAGGTCTCCCAGGAAAAGCAAGAGATTAACATGTGGATTTCCAAGCATTAGTAAGGGCACAGCTAATTAAACAGGTAACTGATAACACTATTTGGATAGCTAAGGTGTACAATGGTCAAATCTGAAGATGTCTCCAAATAGACCCTAAAAATTGGAGAATGCAAAGAAACACTTATGGAATTACAGTGGTGATTAGGCTATTTCACATTTCAATTTTAGTTTTATTCAAATCCATTCATATTTTCCCTCAATGAGGTTGAAGATATCAGCTTGTTTTAGACAACCACATTTTTCCAGGAGTCCAGAACTTTGACATAATTGGCATCTGTCTTTTCTGAATATTGAACACTCAGTGGTTTACACGAGGCAGATGAGCTCAAGGGATTTTCAGTAAGTCCTGAATGAAGTTTCTCCTGCTTTCTCATAGCTAAGTTATCTGAAAAGCCAGAAAAAGGTGGAATAGCTGAAAGGAATTGGTTTTGGTGAGTGGAAATAAAACAAATGGAAAATTGGCAAGCCAGCTGGATATTTTGTGGGACTAAGGTTTTGGAAACATATTTGCAAGACTAGGATAATTATTCTACTCTTTGAACTGATTACATTTTGTACTGTATTCCTTTTGTTTGCAAAAACTGTGACTACTTGAATCACGTAATGAGATGTGAGCTTGGTGTAAAGGCACAGTTAGTTTATCTAAATCCCTTGTTGTCCACAGGCATTGTTATTTCATTTACATACTGAAATCTATATGATCAAAAGTGGGAAAACCATAGTATCATAGGAATATTTCATTTGAATTGCTTTCACAATTACAGCTGGTTCTCAGAAAAAAATTTTGGACAAACCCTGACTTCAGCAGTAGAAAAAGTAACATTTTATGTGAAAAAAACTTGATAAGATGATTTTGTAGCCAGAAAGATATAAACTAACCCGTCCTTTTCCAGCAGTGGCCACTATGATGTAGAACAGTAAAGAAGGACACAGGCTTGGATCTGACTGCCTAGGTTTCAATACTGGCTTTACCACTTACCAGCTGTGTGACCCTGGGCGAGACGCTAACCTCTTTGTGCTTCATTTTATCTCATACACTTGATCTGAAGATTAAATGAGTTAATACGTGTAACATGATTAAACTATAGAATGTACACAGTAAGTTGTAGTTGTTACCAGAGTGAAAGAGGTTAGTTAGGCTCTGTGCATTACCGATAATGTGGGGTCTGAACAGTATCTAGATCTGGTACCCTGGATATCAAATTTACACACACTTGATAACTAATTTAAAAAGGTGCTAGGAGGGAATTCTCTGGTGGTCCAGCGGTTAGGACTCTGCGCTTCCACTGCAAGGGGCACGGGTATGATCCCTGGTTGGGGAACTAAGATCCCACATACCACATGGCCAAAAAAAAGAAAATAGATACTAGGAATAGAAATGCCAAATACCATCCATTTGAGTATGACGGTTATAGACAATTTAAAGTTCTTCTCTTGTACACTGTATTTTCTCTGTCAAGCATGCAATCATTTCTTCAAATGTAATTTTAATGTTAGAAAAACTAATTATAATTATGTTTCAACATGTATATTCTAAATCAGGTCTTTGTGATTATCAAAAATAAAATACCCTTATGTACTGAAAAACCAGTATAATTACGGCAAATTTTGTGTCTTCTGTAAGTGATAAAAATTAACAATGCGATTTTTATAACTCTCAACATAGAAAGCTAATGGTAAAAAGCATGGAGAATATTTTCGGGAAAAACCAAACTCTAATTGCAGAAGAGGGAAGGAGATTGGCATTGAATGAGCTCTAACCATGGTTGGCAGTTTTTTCCCTCATATACTATTTCACTTATTTATCTTTCAAAATCCACAAAATAAGTATGTATCATCTCAGTTTTATTAATGTTAGAACAGAAGTTCAGAGTTTGACTTCAACAATTCGTCAAGACATTTCAGAGTAGAGCTGTGGGTCAGATCCTAGTCATTTGATCTCAAAGCCCATGCCCTCTCCATTGCATCTGTCTGCCTCCCAGAAGTGATCTTACACCATTGAACAAGCTTAGTATGAAAATTATAGCTGAACCACCAAAACAAAACGTCCCTAGCTTTTCAATATCTTATAATTCAACTAGTGTCATTTCTTTCCATATTTTCCCATTGCATTTCATTTTAATAAACATATGCCATTAAAGCTCCTACTAAAACAACCTATAATCTCAGGATGGGTCTCCTTGCTTTTAGGAGTGCAGAAGGGAAGCACCATAAGGTATAACAGTGGAAAAGTGCTGACCCTGGCCCTGGTCCTTGTGTTGCCATGAACTAGTTATTTGATTTGGAGCAAGCCATTTCCCAGTGTTGAAGTTCTTTTCATTTGCAGAATGAGGAAAAAGTACTCAGCGATTGCGAATATTCATTCATTCCATCTCTTTCAATGCTCTGTGGTATTATAAATCCATTACTGCCTTTTCCTGAAGGGCCAGAAGTTCAAATATGGACCAGTTTCCTAGGGAACTGACCCTAGTCCCAACTATGGAGTATCCCATACTCCAGACCCTTGGAAATTCGCAGGACTTAAAAAATGACTATAAATACAGGGTTTTGTAATAAGCAAACTGAGAATTAATTTTTTAAGGTGATATATGTACACTCAATCTAAATTATTTTCACCCTGAATTTAGGACATCCTAATTTTTCTTTTTCATATTTTCCACAGGATTATTTTACAAACGCAAATAGAGAATTGAAAAAAGATGTTCAGCAAGATTACCACCTAGAATATGCCATGGAAAATAGTACACACACAATAATTGAATTTACCAGAGAACTGCATACATGTGACATAAATGACAAGAGTATAACGGTAAGGCGTCTATCAGTGAATGCATGCATGAATAGATTGTACATTTACAATTGGGAAACACTTTACAGAATAAAAAGAAACAAATATTTTAAAATAACCTTTAACAACAAAGTCACATAGTCTTCTTTGGAATATTTTTTAATTCTTTTTAGAAGCCACAAAAAAATCTAAGGCTATGAATTTCAATGAAGGCAATTTTTGTGTGAGTCTAAAATTTTGAAGAGCTGTTTAAAGTGTGTGAGGTTTTACCTGTAAAAGGTTTTAGCTTCTTTATAAAGTTTGAAAATAGGTAATAGATAAAGGTTGGAAAAAATGGTATTACACAGGAGAGAATTATGATAATATTAGGCTGTAATTCATCTGAATTGTAACTGATTCATTTTTGTAAACTTCTAAAGTCAAGATGAATAGTAGACTAATGAAAATTGCCTGTCAACATATTAAACAAGCTTTCTTATTGTCAGACATCATGCAAAAATTAATATCTTTGTGCATATGCAAATTAGGTATTTAGAGGATCTAAAATTCATGTGGTACTTTGAAGGTTTCCATGAATTTCTTGAATCAATTTCATTTTGTATAGACCAACAAAATTATCATTTTTATTTGGTAAGTCAAAGCTTTAAAAATGGGAATGTAAAAATCTGAAGCAAATTTGATTAACATTCAGCATAAAGCGTAAAAGAGGAAGAAAAAAAAACACATGCAAAGACATGGACCACTGTTTTATGTAATATACAGTGCAATTATACTTTAATTGGAGTAATAATTATAGTTGTTTGACTTAAGAAAGAATATAGCTTTTAAAATAAATAGCTTTTGTTTTATTATTTATTTTCAAAGTTCTTATTACAAAGATCTGGCAAAATCATCTTTATCTGTGGGGGGACTGAACTGTTTATACCCCAGCAAACCCTCCCCACTGCCCCACTGCCCTTTGGGCAATCTCTCATTTACTAAATGGAAACCGATTTCACTAGACAGTGCTTTCCCTAGTTGGGATACCCCAGTCCCTAGGAAATTCCCAGGATTCATAAAATGACCATAGATAGATTCTAGGATAATAAACAAACCTAGAATCAGAAGTTCCTGCTGTATTTCCACTTTCTGTAAATTCATACATGTGAGTGGGCTAGCGTCTGGGAAAAATCTATTGTGAAAATAAAAATCCTGACCTGGGAAGTCATTTTAATTTTCATTGTATTTATTTGTTTTCCCTAAAATGTTCCATGGCATAAAAATAGGTTTTAATTTTCCCAAACCCTTGCTGCTTAACAAGAGTATTTGCTTGGTAACTACTAGTTTGCTAGTTTGGAGGTTTAGCATGACAATGATTTACTGTTGCCGTAAGCATGAAAGCATAACTACTAAATCAGTTGTCCTTCATTCTCTTTTGGAACACATAATCTTGCATGGGAGAGATGATTTCTTCCAAAAAGGAACTCATCTATTTGGATTTTTAATGACTTAATCAGATTTACACAGTTCATGTGAGAGACCATATTGATAACTCCAAATGTCATTATTCTCTTTTTTGAGCTTCTATATCCTGCTTTGAATAGAGTTCTTTAAACTCAATTCAATGGTAAGGAAAGTGCTCTCATGAGACATAATCATGCCCCTGTCTGATCACCAGGAGAGCACGGTGAGGGTGATCTGGGCCTACCACCACGAAGATGTGGGAGAAGCGGGTCCCAAGTACCACGAATCCAGTCGTGGTACCAAGAGTCTGCGGTTATTGAATCCTGAGAAAACCAATGTGTTGTCTACAGCCGTACCATACTTTGACCTGGTAAATCAGAACGTAAGTTTTTTTTCAGGTTTTTATGGTTCTAGGGGTGGGTTTATTGAAAGTGCATAATAGTTTTTAAATTATTGTTTTTAATAGAATGTCAAGAGAATGTGACTTTTGTCCCCCTCTCCTTTTTTTTAAGACAGGTCCCCATCCCAAACAAAGGTACAACATATTGGTGCCAAATGTTTAAGATTCCTATGCTCCAGGAAAAGCATCATGTAGTAAAGGTATGTGACTCACTCACAGGCTAAACCTAATTTGTATGAACAGAGGAGAAATTGTTGTTCTTAAAATGAAAATAATATAAAATTTATAGAAATGATTTTCAGTTATTTAAAAGTTACCTAGAGACCAAGGAACTGGCTTATCTGACCCACACACTGTCCTAAAAGTCACTGAATTTAGTGAGAAGCTCGGATTGTAGCTAGTATTTTGTGTTTTGTCTCCTAATTTTATATGTTTAAAGGTTAAAGTTTTGGGATGCATTTGTATACCTCTGTTATTTCGTAGGCAACAATTCAACATTTGGAATGGTTGGAATTGCAATTTAAAATAATATATTTATGTATCAATAAATTCTATCTGGGAAGTTCACATTCCCCTATATTGTTTGAGAATATCTGCTTCATTGAAAATACTTGATATTGTCATAAAAATAACTGTTACAGTATATTTTTGAAAACAGGAAAACAAGAAAATTGTAGTGAATTTCTACAGAGTTGAAAAACACAGAATGGGGTAATAAACAAAGCCTAATTTGCCTGTGGCATCTAATTCCCTCCCACCTCCTCTAGGGATAGGTCTCCCAAAACTTTTGCATCTAGTTAGTGACTGAACAAGTATTTTAAAAAATTTACAGGCCCTTGGCTCTGTGCTAGGAATTGTTAGGCAGTTCCACGTAGGCTGAATATATGTTTCATGCTCTCAAAGAACCTACAGTGAGATTGTAGGAGACATGACCAAGACACAAGAAAGAATAAGATAGAATTAAATAGTGCACACAAAATACTGCAGACATTCAGAAGGCCAGACATTGCTGACTTTTTGTCCTCCCCCAGACTACGTAATGAAGTAGTGTGGATGTGAGAAAGGGGGAAACTTCTAGATTCTGAAATCTAGAGGGAAATATGCAGGTTCAAATAGCAAGTTGGCTCTTTAACTATGTGGTCTCAGATAAGTCACTCTGGGGTAACGCTGCAGGCCCCGTTTCCTCATCTGTAAAAGAAGGTTATTCGTCCCACTTTTCCTACCAACCTCAAAGCATTCTGGTAAAGATGGAAACACTGAGCACATTCTATAAAGTGATTTAAATTAGTTAATTTCTAATATATTTCTCCAGTGACATAGATCTGCCTTTTGTTTACAGAATGATTCATAACTACATAGAGAAGCAAGAGGAGTAGGTTGAGGGAATGTTTATTGAATTAATAAGTAGTCCTAAATATTTGTAGGATATTTTTACAATCAGAAGATTTACCAACAGTGTGACTGTGGATGAGTCAATTCCTCTCCATGCAATGTTAGTTTCTATTTCTTGCATGTGAAAGGGGAATGCAAATTCTATTCTTACATACTTAATACAGTGCCTGAGTCCTTCCCTTAAATCAATGAAAAGTCTTTCTCAGAAAAAAGAATGTTATATTTATACATACTGTGTGTCGTACATTACTATGTGTCATTTGCAGTAAATTTAACTGGAACCTGGCTTAAGGGTCAAATGTAAAACTATAGGTTAAGCAAATGTTTCACAAACCAGGTCCTTGATTCATTTTTCAGCAAATGTTAATTGATAGGATGTAAAGTCCTTAACCACTTACCTGAATGCATTTTTATTCCTGTTTTTATTAATGCTAGTAATTAAGTTGAATGAAATAAAAACAGTTGTCTACACTTAAGGGATGGCAGTATATGTTCTGACCCTCTATGTAGGGTATTTGCTTAGGACCTCATCTAAGAAGTCTTAGCTAGCTTTCCCGTCACAAGCATATCATAGTAAAACTCAGATATGTGTGCATCTATTATCTAAGGGTGTGTTTGGAATTAAGTACTTTCGGGTTCACATTGCTGTCTTCGTAGGTATCAAGAGGGATCTCAGTGACTGGAAAGGCTTTGGAGCAGTTTTTTTTGTTTTGTTTTGCTTTGGTTTTTTTTGCAGTGGTTGGAGATCTGTAAGATGACAAAAGGTCTTTACCCTGAACAAGAGGGGATTTGAGGGAGGGGCTGCAGGTCGGAGAGCAAGGTTTATACAGACTTTCGTTGTTGCAGGGCGGAGGGTTGGTGGCTAAAATTTTAGACTCTGTTATTACTCATGAATACCACTTATAGACTAGATTCCTGAGCTTGTTGGTAATCCCTAAAATATTTTAAGTCATTAAGTATTATGAAACATTTAACTCGCAAATGAACTCAAATAGGATAATATACAAAAAACAACAAACACAGAAATAAGAGAAAGCTCTATTGGAAAATAAATTGAAAATATTTAGGTTGTATAAATTTTGAGATAGTCTTTCAAAAACAGTTTTAATCTGCAGCCTCTGCCAGTTTACAATAAAATTTTAATAAATGTTTAAAGTAGAATTCATAGATTTCTAATTTACCTTAAGAAATTATCTAATTTCCATTCTCTTTTCCTTAGCAGAGATGATTTCTAATAATTTAAGAAAAGTGTATCTTCTTTTCATAGAACCAAAGACTACTATATTTCAAAAATCCATTGGCTAAGTGCTTCTGATTATTCCTTATTTTATATCCCACACATTGGCTGCATGAAAAAGCCTCGGTTCTTCTCTGATACAAACAAAAAGTGCTTTCTCAGAAAAAAGAACATTGCTTGTATATTGTATTATGTTGTGTGTCATTTGCAATGAGTTTTAAGAACATATTGATTACACTAGTATTATGAGAAATCAGTTGTATTCTCTGGACTCTATTTCAAAGCAAATGTTTGTAATTGAAGTTTAAACGTTGATAGTATTGCCTAGTATACATTTAGTAGTTGTAATAACTATAAAACTAAGCAGGTAAATAAAATATATCGGTGGTTTGATCAATGAATACATTTAATAGAAATGACTAAAATTCAAAATACTAATTACAGCTTAAATTTTAATCATATAATGATAAAAATGATTTACTACTAAAGTACAAAATAATAAGGTAAATAATTTCTAAAATTATAACAAAGATAAATAATTTTATCTGTAGGAAAGATGGGATTATGATATAAATTATTGGTCATTCCAATTTACTTGTGATTCCAGTTTATTGATTTGTATTTTGATGCTTGCAAAAAATGTCTAAAATTATGACTTGAAAATGTTGATGTTGTCAGATGACAGATATGGAGATTGTGGAAAAGAAAATTCTTGGTAAATTATATTAAAACCATACTTCTCATATGAGATCATCTCTGTGAGTCCCTCTTGAGACCCACCCTCCAGCCTATCTCTTCATATTTAAGCATGACCCTATTTGAGCTTTGCCAAATATGTGATATTACCCCAAATTTAAAATTTTTAGAGAAAGTGATTCTTTCCACTCTCTTTAGTCAATATAATATCATTATCCCAACTTATAGTAATGCTTGGATATACTCTGCTAGAAGCTGGGGCTGTCAGTTGGTTTAACACACTTTTTTATTTTTCTTGAGGAGCTTTTAGTGTCAGGGGATTTTCCCCATAGATGAACTAAACTTCTGATTCATCTGTTTAAATCTGATGTGTCTTAATAAATTCAATTACTCTTATCAGTCCATTTATTTTCAGTTTTGCTCTCTGAATGACTTTTCATTGAAAACTACTCTTTTGTGTGAAGGCCCAGAAAAGGACAAACATCATGCTAGAAGGTTGACTATTGCTAAGTTTTAAGAGAGGATTACTTTTACTAGTTGTGTGATCATGGGCAAAGTAATTACTGTCCTGTACTTCAGTTTCCTCATCTGGAAAAATGGGTATAATAGTGCTCACCTAATAGGGTTGTTATGACCCTTAAATGAATCAAAGGCGTTTAATATTTGTAATTTAGAACAGGGCCTGGCACATAGTGTTTGTTAAATAAAGTAACTAAATAAAATTATGTTGATCACTAGTGATACACAGTTGCTAATCTGTTAAACATCTTGTTAGGTTTCTGGGTTTCTGAGGGATTCCACACCAGCCAACCCTTTCTAGACAGTCAGAGTTCCAAATAAAACAGAGATTGTTGCTCATTTCATCTAGGGAGGCCACCTTGAGAACTCTCTGCTCAGGAGAAACGTGAAGTTGAGTGAAAAAAACACTCATCATTCTCCTCTTCAGCAATCTACACAAGAAGTGAAATGCTGTGCTTTATACTTGTTACTGGACAGAACATCTTTCTTGCTATGAAGTTAGATGCCGCTCTTCTTTTTCATTGCTGGCATTCATAAATCTGAGTGATTTAATTTGGGGAATGTTTCCTAGGATAAGAAAATCTAAGCACAATTGACACTGAATAACCATGAAATGTCCTTGAAGCCAGAGTACTGTATAGCCATGAAATAGTCACTCAAAAATTGATTTTCCTGTGCTAGACACACAGCATGAACCTTTGACTTTATATACGAAATTAAATGAACACTGCTGTCCGGTTTCCCTATTATGTTCATTCCTTCTTCTTTTTGAAATAAAAGGACGCCATCAAATGGAGAAATTTAGCATTAACACATTCTGAAACGTCAAGTGTGATAGCGGGTTTCTATTTCTGAAAATGTGTAAGACTTAAGGATTAAATTTAGTAAAACTTGGAAATTCTCAGTGTCAAACTACATGATTTGACAACAATTAGAATGATCTCTTCTCAGTCAGTGTATCTTCTTCCTTTTTTCCCTGAAATGATATTTCAAAATATATTTTAGTTGATGTGATTTTTTGCCCCCTGATGGAAATAGCATTTTGGTTTGTCATCAGGATGCATTTTCACAGACTCCATGCTTTAGTTCTCATTCTTTCATTGTGTGTTTCACTTTACTCTGTGGCAGACTAGTAGGTGTTTGTTATTGACTGTTGACTGAACAGTTGTTTGTATTTTCACCCATTTTCATTCCAACTCTATAGTACTTTTTTGGGTTTCTTGATGTTTCCCTTTTATCTTTTACTAATTCAACCATATTTCCTAAAGGCAAACTTTAGCTCTTCAGATAGATCTATTTAGTATGTTGAAAGAAATTAGCTTTCCAAGTATGCTTCATGTAAAAATACTTTCCATTCCCTTTAAATACTTTGCAACACTATATGTGGTTCTTAAATTCTTAATACCAATGCATGACCACTGGCACCTGTGGATTTGATCACTGATTGACAAAATGGATGATTTTTGACCTTCTAGAAAAAAATCATGCTGTAAAAACATAAGGATCTTCTTCTTTGGGAATTTGTCATCCAAAATTTATAAATACCAAAATACCAAAATAATTTTACCCTTATGTCCAAGTATATCTAAGAATATCTGAAATGTTGTACAGATTTATCTACCAAAGAAGAGATGAAATTACTTGGGCATTTACTGTGGCTAAAACTATAACTTTGAACAGAAGAGAAGTTGGCAGGAGCACCGCCCCTAACAGTAATGAGTTGACTCAAATTAGCACATTTTAAAAATTACTGACTTAGATTGTTCAGTGCTGCCAAGTTCTTTCTAGATCCTCTTGGGTCATACTGACTTCACTGAAACATTGGAGACTGTCTAGCTACATGGGTGTTCTTAGTAGCCGCTTGAGAGTGGAGGTAATTGAATTCACTTTGAAAGCATGTCTTTTCATGGAAGTGATTTATTGCTAACTCTGTCACTAATTAGCTTTCTGACCCTAGAGAAAGCACTTAACCTCACCCTGATCCTCAAATTCCTTGTCTGTAAGATAAAGGGATTGGACCAGATGATTTCAGTTGGCTCTTTTTTACTTCTGAATATCTATGACTTGCTGAAAACTAAAAGTGAAATCTGTGCTGGGGTTTGGATGCCCTGTGGTGTGACTTCCTGATACGCTTCATTCTCACTATCCCTGGGCATGCCAGGGTGACAATGCTTAGGACCCCACTGCCTCCCTTAAAGTTAAAAGTCCTCCTTCTTGAAGTTAAAAGTCTCCTTCTTTAGTCCCTCGGTCATAGGCTCTCTTAGCATACATTCTGAGGCTTAGGTTTCCATCTGTAAATGGGGATAATAATAGTACTCGTCTCAGATGGTAACTGTCATTATCAAATGAGATAATATCTGTAGAGTTCTTATATATTTGGCATATATTAGATAGCTCAATAAGTACTAGCTATATTCCCAATTTACATTGGTGTTCAGGTACCTCTAAATCTTGGATATAATCCAAATAAAATAAATCTAAATAAACAGACAAACAACTAAATAACTCTAAATCTTGGGAATAATGTCCTTTTAAAATAAGGATAGAATTAAGAGTGCCAGGGTGAGGAAAGCTTGTAGGTTGGCACAGCACACAGGATGGACTCTAGAGACAGGTAGGGGTTGTGTTCTAACTCTGCTTTTCATTAGCTCAATGACCCTGGGCAAACTAAACTCTCAGTGTGCATCTTCCCTTGTGAGGTAGGAAAAACAATTTCCAGCGAAGATGAAATGGTTACAAGTGAAGACACCTGTTGCATAATCGGCTCATAATTGCTTGTTTTCTTCTCTTGATGGGGATTATAGAGATGGATGACTATAAATTCATCTAGTATTTTCTCATACTTAAAGTCAGGACCGCACTGAAACCACGGTAGGCAGTAAGTCTCTATTTTATTTTGACGAAAAGATTCCCTGGGAATTAGATTTCATAGCTTGTTTCCATTATTCTAAACCAAAGGAAATTTAAGCTAATTTCCTCCTGTTCTGGCTAAGTAAGGATAAAAACCAGCTGGTGACTAACCTCTGGGAAATATTCTTTCACATTCTTAGATCACCCATTAGCCTTCCACTCTATGGCCTTAAATAATTTTCAGCAGACATAAAAAGATAGTTATTCTTCTTTGTTGCTCTTCTACCACCCAACTCTACCCCCAATCTGGTACATCTTTTTTTTTTTAAGTAGTTCAAAAGGTTGGATGACAAAATTGAGAAGCATTAGCCTATCTATTGATAATTATTGGCTATAAAAATTGGTAAATAATAGCACTTCTATTGAAAGAGTACTAAGATGTTTAGGTTGGATTCTAGATGTTGATGGCACTATAGGATTAAGAAGTATGGTAATATTAAGATATGAATGACTTTTACTTACATACAGGTAAGTATGTAAGCAAAATACTTACCTATTTTTTTGCTACTTTAAATACATTATCTTGTTGGATTTTTCACAGCCTCCCTTGAGGTAAGTTGAATTACCACCACTTTCCAGATGAACGCAGTGAGGCATGGCAGGCATAAGTAACTTCCTTAACATTGCACAAATTCTGTGAAGCAGAGCCAAGATTGAACACAGATCTTCATAGCAAAACTAGTGGATCTTTCTCTCTACAATACTACTAGCCCAGGACTTATGATTTTTCTAGGTGATATATATCAAGGAAACATAATTTGAATAAGTTCCTCAGTACCCAGGCTACTTTTATGTCCTATAGAATCAGTGCATAGACAGAGGGCTACATGAGCAGATCCCACTGGAACCTTCCAGAAATGTCAGTATAAAGATCCTGGGAACTGACTTAGACCTGGTTGGATGGCATTTGAGTACACAAAGGCCTACTGTTTTCACTCTTGGGGATTGGAAATGCTCACGAACAAGAGATGACACCTATAAAGTTTCATTTGTGATTTAGGAAGTCATTTAAATAAGATTCGAGTTAGGCTGATTAGGTGAACGATTATGCATATGGATACAAAAGGGCACGGAACGTTAGATCTCAGAGATGATGTTAGGGAGACAGGAACTTCAGTGGAAAGAAGGTAGCTTGCTAATCTTATTGGACATGTCTTGTAGCATAAGGATCATTGGAAACAAGCCCATAGCCTTCTCTATAAGCTGAGTTACAATCCTCTTTGGAGTTAAGTGAAAATAACGGCAATGACCTACTTTATTGCCCTTCACTGGCAATGTGAGAAAAAATACTAACATTTCCATTTGGAAGTTAAATGTATGGCAAAGTGCCTAGAGAAAAGTACCCTAAAAACAAGAAGAGCCATGTTGTTGGAGAGAGGTCTTAAAGTGTTGATATCTCCGAGTGGCTTAAGAACCAGACTGAGTGTGGGTTCTAATCCTGCAGTAACCATTGGTCAGCTGATCATTCACGGGCTGCACCACAGTGCTTCTCAAGAGATTGAATTCATGTTAATAGCACAAGTCAAAGACTATAAATCTATGTAACCAAGAGGTTGTTCTAAGTGATCTTTAACCCTTAAAATTCTATGACTTTAGTGAAATATTGAAATTGATAAAACTGGAAATGTATAAAATAAATCGACACATTCATACAATTTATAAAATAAACTGTAATAAAAAGTTATACTAAAAATTATAAAAGGAATGAAGATAATTTGTGTGTGTGTGTATATGTGTGTGTTCTCATGGGATATAACATGCCAATTTTATTTTGATGTCTATTTTCAATGTAAAAAATTCTATACTTTTCAAAACAGGATGACACCCATTATTTCCTTTTTAATGCAACACTGAAATTTCTTATAGTTTTTGTGAATGGAGCTTTTAGTAATTAGTAGAGAAAAGTATATATGTGGTAGAAACTTAGTTTACATAAATCAGTTATTTACTATTCAAGTTTATAAGGCTGCACAGTTGTGTTCTTTAAAATATCAAGCCTCTCAGTGCATTTAAAATGAATGCATTTCTACATCAAAAATTCAGATTATACCTAAGAGTTTAATAATATATCTATTTTATGAAGAAGAATATTACACTCACATATCAAAAAAGTTATGGTTGAGTCTTGCTTCATTGAATAATTATATTTTTCTTGATTCCTAACCTAGGGTACACATTAGAACCATGTGGATAGAATCTTCCACATGGAATGCAGTCCAGGCCCTTACATTAGTGGCAGTTGTTGCTGTCATTTGGAAAAGTTCCTTAAATGATCTTGATATGAACTCTGTGGTTGAGAATCACTCTTTTATATGTATTAAAATTTCCCAGGAGACCATACTTAAATTAGATTTTATAGCACCTAGTAAAAATGCTCTTCATATTACATAGCATCGGTGCATATTTTTATAGTAATACACTGTTTTATTCAACAAATGTTGTAAAAATTGAACACACATCAAACATCTACTATTGAAATGCACTGTTAGTTGTCTGCACATGAAGATTTAAGCAATTTATGGTTTTGAGATAGTTTATTCCTGATGCATTGCACATTTTTTGTGGAAGTGGAGAGGCGAAAACACCAGCTGTTTCCTGGAGCCACAGCTGACATTCATTATAAAATTTCAACATGAACTAATTCAGATATAAGGGATACTTTCTTCTACGAAGGAAAAAAGACTTATGTTCTAGGGAAATATACACCTCGAAGTTAACTCTATACATTAATGCTTATAATGTAATGGATCCATTTTGGAAACTGTATACAGAAGACCACCTTCCTGACTTTTGAATGCATTCCATTACCAACAAAGAGACATCTTTTCATCACTGAAACCCCACTGAATTGCTCTATGTGGAATCTTAAATATTGACTAACAGCCAGACCATGTAAATAACTGTTATTGAGTACATAAATGCTAGAGCCTTTCAGCCTTTTAGCTTGGCGTGAGAAGTCCTGAGAATATAGGAGAGGCACTTTGTTTGTGATATGTTTCAGAAATCAGATGTGTACTTAACACACAATATGCTTAATCAGCTAGAAATATACCTTCCTACTATCCTCTAAATCGCAAAGAAGAATCAATGAGTGTCCACTTCAGAAAATTCTATGTCTTTTGTCAGATACAAGACAATATAAGACATAACCTTTCACCCCAATGACCTTCCAATCTAGATGGGGAGAAGAGATGCACACATGCATAACAGAGAAACCCCAGAGCCGGCAAGCGAACGTGGTGTCAAACTACAAAGTACAGGCAGTTGAGGCAAAAAGAAGGGAGAGAGCAGTAGAGTTTTGGGCACAGTCCTGTGCTGTGTGGAAAGAATCATTTGGGGAAAGTACAACCAGTTGGATCTTAGGTAAGGATCCAGGTGTGGTGAGGATGACTCGGAGGCAGCCTCCCTGTTCACGTGCTTAAGCGCCAACATAAAACTAGATGAAAGACAACATTTACTGAGAGCACTGTACATTCTGTGAGTCATCAATCCTCATAAAAAAAACCCTAGGAAGTAGGTAGTAGTATTATCCTCATTTTAGGAAACTGAAGCCCAGAGAAGTTACATAACTTACTCATTGCTGATAATTCTCCTGTTTGTATACTTTTCCCCGAGGAAGAAATGTCTCAAAGAATCCTTGATGCTCCAGCCAACATCTGCCTATGCTAGAGCTAACCAGCAGCGGCTGGCTGAACTTTAAATTCATAGTCATGTCAGATTAGAATGCAGAATCCCTGCAGTTACTTGTTGTCAGGGTAACTGCATTTTTTGATCAGAGAATGCCTTAGGCATACTACACCAAAGCCCCTAGTGTCAAATATTGAAAGGGACTGTAGACTGTGGCCTTCACTACCTAAATGGGGTCACTGATTTTATCTTGAATGATACCATTGTGTAGCTTTATCCCCAGTCATGAACTTATAGTTTTACTTAATGTTAGAACTCTGGCAAGTTGCATCATACACTCCAAAATAGAAACCAAGGCTACCTCTTAATTGCACACATATGCATGTAACCATTTAGCTCTTTAAAGAAAAGCTGCAGACACTTCCTCAGAAGAGAGTGATGGCCTTTCAGTTCTCATGGAAGTGAGAGGTCTTCCCTAGAGCTCTATTCACTGTAGGGTGACTTGACTATTGAGTTTGTTGGACATCCATTCGCATTGTCAACATCAGTCGAGTTTTCCCAGTAGTTTACAAGTATGTAATGTGTGTGGGCTTCTTTATACAAGAGGTTTGTATCACTTAGCTGTTCATTTTGTTGAATCATGGACCTAGAAAAGATCTCAAGAGATAGTTTATTTATTGCCTGAGCTTTGAAAAAATATTTCTTTAAAACCACCCTCCAAAGATGAATGTTTCTCATAATTATTAAAATATTCCATAGACTTTCCAAATTTATCTTTATTAATGAAATTGGATATTTTCTCCACAATAGCTGATTTTAACTTCATGGCTTCAAGGCAAATTAGTCCTTTTGAATGGAAACAACACAGTTTCATCACAGCAGTAAATACCGTGGCCTGTTATTGAATATGCCCCTCTTACCTTTTATGATCTTGGTATCAGTATATGCCCATATGCAAAATGGAAGTAATAATTCCTGTCTTCTCAAGATTACTCTGAAAGTGCTTTAAGAATATTGAATTTTCAAAAACAAATATTTGTTGCTTGTTCTTTAGGTACCAGGCACTGTGCTTTACTTACTACTTATGTCATTTTGCAGATGAGGAAACTGAGGCTCAGAAAAATTAGATGACTTTCCTAATGTCCCAGAGGATTTAATATTGTAAAACATATTCCTGTAGTCTAGCAGTGGGAGCTTACACAATTTATTTAACTTATATGAACCTAAGTATCGAGGACCTTGTTTTCATGGTCACTTAGAGCTGGTTTCAAATCCTGGCTCTCCCATTTGCCACTTGTGTGACCTTGGGTGACTTAAACATAACTTCTCTGGATGTCACTTTCCTCATTGGCAAAATGGAGACACTACCTATTCACAGATTAATTATTTGAAAATGCTTGTAGAGCATCTGCTCTAATGGCATATGATATGTTTTACTCTGACACTCTAAACCTTCTGTTTGCTTTTGTCATCATTTATTTCATGGTTGCAGAAAATGAAGTCTCGTGAAAAAAAACCTGCCTTCCTCATCCAGTTAATTAATTGAAACTATGATTCAAATTTAGGTCATGAATCCCAAATTGCTGTTATTTATCTGCATCTTTCAGTATATGAAATACAAAACAATTTTAAGGTAAAAAATATACCCAAGAGTTATATCCCTTTCTACTCGGTCATCTTTTAATAATCTCTAATGAAAGAACTTTTAGAGCTTTTGGAAAAGCTCTAAATTACTTAAATATAATTGTCCAGTAATTTAGAGCAGTTGTGAAACTCACTTTGATCTCATTGAGTTTTCTGAGACATTAAAAAGAGGTAAACATTGAAATATATTTATATCCAACTGGATTTCGTATGGTATATTAGCTCTTTATAATTTGCCGTTCACTCTTTCTACTATCTTTACTTTTTGTTTCTATATTCACTTTTAAGATAAAGCTTGGTTCCTCTAAGAACCAGCCTGCCAAACGTATCTTATTTGTTATGTAAGGCAAGCTCTCATTGCAAGAAGTTGTAGGATTCACAACTGAATTAAATTTACAAGGTTAGATAACTAAGTTCTTTTTTTAAATGATAAACAGGAAATGTCAGTACTCTTGAGTAATATTTTCCACTCATATAGCAAATAATTCCAACGGATTTTTGGGTTGGTCACTTTATTTCAAAGTGTATTTGTTCCAAGTGCTAAAAGATATTTTAAAGACTATTTCTTCTTCAGCTTGAATTAATAATCATATGAAATTTGTATGTGATATGATGTCCTCCTGGACTGACCTTTAACAATCTTGAAAAGAGATCACAACTGTTAAAATTTTATCCCTCATTAGTTGAAAGATTAAGGAGTTTGTTCTGTGCACTGTTTCTCAAGAGAATGCTTTAGCTTTTTCTTCTTTTTGGGGGTCTATTTTGTATAATGTTTGTGTCTATCTGTGCTGATTGGATATAAAATTTGAAAACTGCATTTAATGAAGTGAATAGATGTTCTTATTTTTAATTTAAATGCTGGGAGTTTTTTAAAAAAGTATTTTCTAACGTGTGTACATATTTCATTTTCGATGTAATGAAAACTTGTTACAACAAGAAAAAAGTGAACTGTGAACTGTGTAAAAGAAACAATAGCGGTGTCCCCCTTCTTCCAAATTCCACTTCTCTGGGGTAACCAATGTTAACAGACTTATTTGTTAATTTCTATAACTTTATGCTCAAGGAAAAAATTACAGAATTATATAGGATTTTATTGAGTTAATATCCCTTCTTTTTTGAAACAAAAGTAGGATCACTATATATATATATTACTTTGAAATTTGCTTTTTCAAATTACCACCCTTATCATTGCAGGTCAAACTATAATAATACATACACTTTAATATTTATATAATTAAGTTCCCTATTACGTATAAACCACAATTCTTGCAGCGATCCACAATTGATGTGCATTCAAGGCGATTTAAATTTTTTTTGCTGCTATGAACAGTGCTTCAATAAATAGTCTTGTAAGTATATGCTTATGTATTAGTGGTTTCATTTCTGTAGGATAGATTCATAAATGAATGAGTTTGTATATTAAATAGTTTATAGATAGATTAAATAGTTACAGATTTTATAGATTTTAACTACTTTATAGATTAAATAGTTTATAGATTAAATAAGTGAGTTTATAGATTCATAAACTTTAACCTTGAGTAAAGGTTATCTGCATTACAAATTTTAATTTATTCATTAGATTACTTTCTAAAGTTTACACCCTAGCAATGTGCCGATATTTCCTCATTCCCTCTCAAGTACTGAATATTTCAGTCTTTTAAGTTCATTGCCTACTAATGGATGAAAACTAGTATTTATGAGTGCTTTAACTTGCTTTTTTCAGTGAGAGACTGATGCTCTTTTTATTTATATTACCTCTTTGGTGAATTTGCTGTTCCATTCCTTACCGATTCCTTTTTAAAAAATCCTTTTACTGAATTACATATATAAAAGTGTACAAACACTAGTATATGACTCACTGGATTTTCAGAAGGTGAACTGACTCATGGAATCAGAGTCAAGATCAAGAAATGAGAACATGACCTCTCCCCTGGAAGTGGCCCTTGAGATCCCTTCCAGGTACTGTTTCTCTCCAGACATAACCACTATTCTGACTTCAATCATTGTTTATTAACTTTGCCTGTTTTGAACTTCATGCAGAGAGAATCAGATATTCAGACTCTTTTGTGTCTGCCTTCTTTTCCTCAACATGCTGTGTGAGTAGCCATGCTTTTGCATGTAGAAAATCATGTGTTCATTTTCATCTTTGTGTGATATAGTGTTTGTCTGTATATTCCAGATTTTTTATTTGTTTGTCTCAGTTAGCTATTGCTGTGTCCCAAACCACCCCGAAATTCAAAGGCTTTAAATAAATACACATTTATTATAGTTTACAGATCAGCTGGCAGGTGTTCTTCTGTTTATTGCTTTGCTTATTCATAGGTCTGTAACCAGCTTGGGTTGTGTAGGTGGTTCTTTAATGGTGGCTGGGCTGTCGCATGTGGTTGAGAGTCAGCTCTTTGTAGGCTGGCCTAGGAGTCCTCAGCTGGGAAGTGGGCTCTCCTTTATAGTAGCATGTTCTCCAGAAGTCCAGATTGAGCTTGTTCAAAGATGGTGGCAATGTTCCAAGCAAGAAAGTAGAAACTATAAGGCCATTTGATGTCTGCCCTTGGGATTGGCATACCATTACTCTTGCCCCAAGAATACAGTTTCAACCTAGATACAGGACAGTTTTTCAAAGTGTGTAATGGTTCTAGTTGCTCTGTATCCTTGTAAATACTTGATATCACCAGTGCTTTCCATTTTTAGCCATTCTAGAGGGAGTATAGTGGTGTTGCATGGTGTGATTTTTAACAGGTTTGCTGAGGTATAATTGATGTCCAATGTCTTGAGACACTGCTCAACATCGTTACTCATTAAGGAAGTGCAAATTAAAACCACACTGGGATTAGCTATCACATACAAAGCTACTACGAACGCTCTTTTACAAGTCTTCGTATGGACATATGTTTTTATTACTCTTGGATACATATCTAGTAGTGGAATAGCTGGACTGCATGGTGTGTATGTTTAATTATTTAGGAAGCTGCCAAATAGTTTTTCAAGGTAGTGGTACCATTTTATGTTCCCATCAGCAGTGTATTAGAATTCCAGTTACTTCACATCTTGCCAACCCTTTAATTTTAAGCTATTCATATAGATGTGTGATAGAAAACTGGTAAACAACAGAAATTTATTTCTCACAGTTCTGGAGGCTAGGAAATCCAAGATTAAGGTGCCAGTAATGTGGGTTTCATTCCCAGACCTCTTCTTTTCGCTTGTAGACAGCTGCCATCTCACTGTGTGCCCATATGACCTCTTCTTTGTGCAAGCACAGGAAGAAAGAAAGAGAGAAAGCAAACTCTCTGATGTTTCTTCTTATAAGCCTTTAATTCCAACATGAGGGTCCTACCCCTGTGACTTTATTTAACCCTAATTACCTCCCCAAAGCCCCATCTTCAAATACCATCACATTGGAGGTTAGGACTTCAACATATGAATTTGGGGAGGACATATTAACCCAGATTTGTGGCAGAAGCAGGTTTTTTCATTGGCTGCCTTTGGTAGCATTTAGATTTTTCTAGCCTACATTTCACTGGAGTTGTATCAAATTGAGGGGTCCAGATTCTATGTCTAAATGGGGGAGGGGGAAGAGATATGTGTCAAGTTCAGGCTCCCCTCTCCTATCATTCAATCAGCCTATCCTCTCACCGTTATTCCCGGAGACTCTAGGATCATAGTATAGACATACATTCTCATAGGAGCCTCAGTTTCTGTTTTTGTTTATCACTTTGATTTCAAACATATATACATATAAATTTACCTTTGAGAAATTTCCCTTAATTTCTTACCGAGCTTATCAGTACATTTGAAGGTATGTTTAAGTTTTGAGAATCCAGATGTTTTCCAACTGAGGGGTGTTTAAAACAGCTAGCTATCCTACTGAAAGCTCAAGCTCTGATGGATACATTTCAGTTTTTCCAGATTCAGGATTGAGGAGGCTGGAATGCCATGACCACAGGCGCAGAGAACAGATCTTCCTAGTAATGTTTGAGGATCTTGTGACAGAATCCTATGGAGCATGGGTAGGAGGTTGAAAAGTGAGTTTCTCTTGAGGCAGAGCGGAACTGTTGCATTCTGACTAGAGGAATGGCATGATTTGTTGAGATTTTAGAATACAGAAGATTAGAGATAGGAGTTTAGCCTCTAATCTAGGACAAGTATACGTGAGAGGAAAAGACAGCCGCCACTGGGAGAGTGGCTTGGGAAATAAGGAGAGAATACACACAAGTGTTGTTGTAGAAGTGGAAGTTGAAACACTTGGCAGCTCATTTGATGTTAGGGGTTAAGATTAATAAAAATCCAAAGGAAGAGATGGTTCATGGGGGAGAGAAGATGACGAGTTCTTTCTTGGAACCATTATCATAACTCGATTTATCAGATCATTTTTAGGTTTCTTCTTTCAACTGCCAAGAAAGGAGATTGGCCACATTTCTGAAACTGCACATTTCTCTCATATGAATACCTATGAAGGTAGTGAATAATGAAGTTTAGATTGAGTGTGGCTTTTATCTGATTGAGAAGAATATGGAATAAATCACCCATGCTTTTTATGTTTCTCTCATAAATAGATCCATTTTGTGTGTAATTACTATAACAGCAGACCTAAGAATATTTAAGCTCTGATAAAAAGTACTGATTGCAAAAGTTATTTGAGATTTAATTTAAAGAAGATGGAGACCATGTTTAGGAAAAAGAAGATCAGACCTGTTAAGACTAATGACCCGTGAGCTATTCCTTGAGACTCTGAATGCCTGAGTTTGTCATTCAGGTCACCATTGAGTGCCTAGTGAGAAGAGAGAAATACGCTGGATTTAGTGGGGGCAAAGAGGAACAACAAAGTAAAAATGACAATATGCTAATTAATTCTGGGTGGTTATTATAAATGATGTTATTTTCTATAGGTATAAACTTTTTAAAATCAGAAGCAAGCAAATAACTTAAAAGATTAATGAGATACTTGCTTTGCTTTCCAGAAACCTACATCTAGAGGAGAAGACTTATTTATTCAAATAGCTAGAAGGCAGCAGGAGACTGAAGGGCTTTGAAAAGGTGAATTCAGTGTGATCCTGTTTACTAAGCCAAGCGAAGGCTTCGTGGAGGAGGGGTTATCCATCTAGAGTAGAGGTTCACCCACAGAAGAGCAGTGTTAACTCAGCCATAGCCTGAGTGAGACACTCTTCGTTTTGTTGTTTTCCCCTTTTCATGGAATTGCCCTATAAATGAGGACTTCTTTTTATGGAGGCCTCATGTTTAAACATGTAGAGAATAAGAAAGAAACAAAGAGGGGAGCCAGAATTATAAAAGCCATCCGCTGGTATTTGTTTAATTTTCCTGAAATGTAAAGACTATACATACGTATTTCTTTTAATCTTTAAAATTTTTTTTTAATTTAAAATTAAAAAAAAATTTTTTTGACCGCATGGCATGCGGGATCTTAGTTCCCCGACCAGGGATGGAACCTGTGCCCCCTGCAGTGGAAGCACGGAGTCTCAACCACTGGACCGCCAGGGAAGTCCCCATATGTATTTCTTAATTGTAGTAATGGCTAATAACAAATTCTGTGAGATCACCTTCTTTTTTTTTTCTCATATTTATATTGACTTAAGGTTAAATTTTTTTTTTAATTTATTTTTATTGATTGATTGATTGATTGATTGCTATGTTGGGTCTTCGTTTCTGTGCTAGGGCTTTCTCTAGTTGCAGCAAGCGGGGGCCACTCTTCATCGCAGTGCGCGGGCCTCTCACTATCGCGGCCTCTTGTTGCGGAGCACAGGCTCCAGACGCGCAGGCTCAGCAGCTGTGGCTCACGGGCCCAGTTGCTCTGCGGCATGTGGGATCCTCCCAGACCAGGGCTCAAACCCGTGTCCCCTGCATTAGCAGGCAGATTCTCAACCACTGTGCCACCAGGGAAGCCCTCACCTTCTTTTTTATTATTTTTATCATCCTTTTTCCAACCAGAGGGCAAAGTTCCATAAATAAAATCAAATGACTCTTTGAAACAGTACTGTAGTGTTAAAGTACAAAATTATTTTTGAGCCTTATTCCAATTCTTTTTTTAACCATAGCTCCCCCTTCAGATCCCCACTGCAGTCTGTGTGGATAAGAAAGGGAGACAAGAACTGTCCCCCAGAGAATGGGACTTAAGCTAGTCAGCCCTGGGTGCAAATTCAAGCCTGCTACTCAGCAGCTGTGTGAGTTTGTTCCATTGACTTAACTGTGCCTCAATTTCCTTGTCTATAAAATGAGACAATAATACCTGTCTCTGGATGGTATGAAGATGAAATGAAATTAAATGTGATAGTATGTGTAATGTGCTTGGTACACATAAATACAAATGATAGCTATTACTGATGCTATAGCACCTATATATTTCCTATGGGACGCATCTTTTTACCTGACCTTAGAAGTTAAGCCCCAGGACAGTTGTGCCATGCTCATCCTTAGACCTTCAGTTCTGGGTACAGGTCCTGACAATGGTGCTTAATGAATGCTTGTTGGATGAATGACTCAAATCTAAATTCAAGTCAGTGATGGTGAATTATAAACAGTGTTCAGTAAAGTATCTCGTATCCCTGAAACAAATGAACTTTGAATGTGTGGCACTGTGGATTATGTATCTAATTTATGGGCTGAACTGAACAGTTCTGCTGTGCTACTTGTAGACACTTCATAGAAAGGGCCAAAATTCAATGAAGTGAATTATGATTTGGAAACCTACATTTACTACCAGCTCTAAAGCGACATTGTTTTGTATCTTAGAGAAAAATACTTAACATCAGTTTCTCCTACTTTCATTACAAGATAAAAAAATAGACTATGCCTTAAACTTAAATTTAATTTAAATTTAAAGAGCAGTGAATTCTACACCTCTGGATAAAAGCCAACATAGAATTCTGCATGAGGCAGTGTTATTCATTTGTATTGCTTACAATTACATCTAATCTTTAAGCTATGCCTGAAGGAATAAAAAATGCCATGTAATGATTATTTCCGTACTCCTAGAGGAAAAAAAAAGTTGGCCCATCTATTAAATTTCTCCAGGAAAAACAATCCTTAAATTATGATGAATCAATGCTAAAATAATACACTTTACTTAAATCTGCCAAAATTATTATGATAAATTATATATAAACACAGGTACTAGAAGTTTCAGGATGTGGAAACAAGTCTTGAAGAGTTAGTTTTAAAATATGCAGAATTAAATCAGTTATTTTTACATGTCAGTTGTATTGGGCTAAATGAAAAACTAAATTTTTTCTTTCCCCTATTTTGGGGCTATGGCATTTTATCATGTGGATCATCTGTTAGTAATTGAGTTCTGTCCTTTCATGGATGGAATTATTAGGCCTTTAAACCATTAAAAAAAAAAAAACGCACACACAACAACAACAAAAACAAAAAGCAGACCAGCAACTGTAGCTTCAAAGGAGACCAAAAAGCAAAAACAATCCAGGGAGACAGAAAATGTTTGATGCAGAACCAAGGAAAGGTCTCGGTGTCTTTGCTGGGACCCTCCCAGCAGGAGCTGTGTCTGTTCAGAGGTGAAGCCAACTCAGTGACATCTGCCAGTGGGCTGGAAAGTCTTAACAGCAGGTTTGGGGAAGAAAACTCTCTTATTCTAAGGGCTTAAAAATTTGGACGCTATAATTGGGTTTTCAGAGGAACAGTATGTTGTTCCATCCTGGTCAATTATTACTGTAAATAACTAATTTTAAATTAAAAAATCATGAGAGGAAACAGACTATTGTTGCACTGACTCAAGATTAGGGAAATAAACATTTTTTACATTTTTGGGGACTCTGTATTATATATTCAAGTATAATAGCATAACACAAATGCAATATATATGTAACATTCAAGGAAGTATCCTAGATAGATTATGGATAGGAAATATGAGAACTAATATTTGACGATGTTTGTATATACCATGCACTGTGTAGGAGTTTCTAATATCTCATGTGATTCTCACAATCACCTTATGAGGTAGGAAAAAAAGACTCAATTAATTACCTTGTCAGGGGCCATTCAGCTAATAAGTGATGAACCCAGAATTTTAAAAATATATTATAAAATTAATATTTCTTCAGTGTAAACAACTCAAATACAGAAGGCCATAAAGTGAAAAGCAAAGAGTTCTAATTTCTACCATGCAAGTTCTGCTTCTCATAAGCCATCATTAATGTTTTCTTGTATTTTTCTGTAATTTCCTATACATATGCAGTCATACACCTTTGTGTCTATTTCTGTTTACATTTTAAGTCCTCTCTCTTTACATACATATTTTTTCTTGTTTTTATTTTTAGACTTCAAAGGAATTAAACTATATATTTTGACACTTGCTTTTTACATTTAACTATCTCTTGGAAAATGTTTCACTTCAGTATGTACAGATCTATTTAATTCTTTTATGACTGTGTAGTAGTCCATTGTCTGAATTTAATATAATTTAATTAATAACGTTAAATATTTTCAGTTTTCTGCGATTACATACTTCCTGTCTGCCTTAGTTTACTCAGGCTGCCATAACAAAATATCATAGACTAGGGTGGCTTAAACAGCAGATATTTAGTTCCCACAGTTCTGGAGGCTACGAGGTCCAAGATCAAGATGCTAGCAAGGTAAGTTTCACTCTGAGGCCTCTTCTCTTGGGTTGTAGCTGGCTCTTTTCTCATTGTGTCCTCCCATGGCAGAGAGAGAAAGAGAGAGAAAGAGAAAGAGAGCACTCTCCTGTCTCTTATAAAGACACTAATCCTATTGGATTAGGGCCCCACACTTATGGCCTCATTTAACCTTAATTACCTCCATAAAGGCTCTCTCTCCAAATATAGTCACTTTGGGGATGGGGACTTGAATGGATGAATTTTTGGGGGATACAGCATTCAGTCCACTCTCCGACATTGCCTTTTAACAAACTTCTAACATGTTGCCAATCTGATAGGTGAAAGAGTATGTTGTTTTTATTTCCATTTATTTAGTTATGAATGACTTTTAACATCTTTTTCTCTATTTGTAACCACTTGTATCTCTTTGCTATATACTTTTCACTCATGTAACTTTGCCTGTTTCTACTATTGTCTTTTTGTTTGTTTATCAGACCTTTTTTATATCAAGGGAATTGGCCCTTTGCTTGACATAAATGTTGCGAATATTTTCCTCATTATTTTGGTAATTTAGTGTTTACTTAGTGTTAATTTAGTGTTTGCTCAGCTGAGTGTTGCTTCCAGTTCTTTCCTCTATTAAGGTATAGTCCACTTCTCCACAGTAGGAGGATGGATCACTTTAGATAAAGTTGGAGTGTCCATGCATTTTTATTGCACTGTTCTGTCTCCCCTGTCATTCTGTGATGTTGAGCTATGTTCCTATCAGATATCCCCCATTTCTGCAGTTTTTATCCTTCATAAAACATGTTGGTCCACGTGTGTCTCTCTACCCTGCATAGGATTGGCAGAAATCCAGTTATACTCATACCTTTGATATATGTATTGCTGCACTGAATAGCATGCACTGACTAATAGCACTGTTGGATAAGTTCTCTGAACCATTTTTCTGCAGTATGAAACAGCAAATCATATCTATTTTATATAAACAGTATGTACCTTTGATTCCATGAATTGCCAGAATCTGAAATGCAAGTTTACCTAAAACTTCAATTCACTGTTTAAAAACAGCTCACACTTACAAGTAAGTTAGAAATTACATGTCAGAGAATAACTAGCAATAACTAGTCTTGATGTTCTGTTTTCTTAATTAAAGCACAGAAATAATAAAGACTTTGAAGAAGTCTGCTCCATGTAATGAATTGTCAGCAAGCGGTAGGACAATGAGTTGCTACTCCAAGTAGGGAGAAAAAAGCTCATGTATGAAATTATTGCATCCAATAAGGAAAAAATGATAGATGTGCTAAGTTATACAGAACTGAGTAGAGTTTTCAACGTCTTACTACGAATTATTATGTACTAGACACATATTTTCCTTTACTTTTATAATGGATTAAAAGTTGGTTTGTATTTACATTTTATAAATAAGAACACTGAGTTTCAGTAAGGTTAAGCAATTTGCCTCAGGTCACACAGCTGGTAAGCTCTGGACATTGGCTTCTAAACCAAGTCTTTGGCTTCAAGCTACCACAGAGTATTGCCTCCCAAAAGAAGTTCAGAGAAACAAGGCAAATGTGAGCCAAAATAATCAGAGAAGGAATCCAGGGAAAACAAAAGCTGGGCTTTCAAGAATGAGTACGATTTTAACAAGCCAAGTTGAGTAAGGGGAATGTATTGGGTGGAGAAAACAGTGCTAATGAAATCATGGAGGTAAGAACGAACATGATGCATAAAGAGAAGTGATTCTTATGGATGGAAATTCACGCATGTAGGGCTGTGTAACTAACACGCAGCCAATGACAGAGGGCCCCGGATGTCAGAAAAAGAAGTGTGGACTTGATCAGCTACCAGATGGGTGGTATGGAGCCATTGAATGTTATTCAGATTTACAGTGTGAAAAGTAGTAATCTGTGAAGATGGTTTGGCTGGGATATGGAGTGTGGTCCAGAAAGCAAGCTCCTAAACATTTAAGAAGATAAGTGTGTGGCTATTGGTATAATTCAGGTAGGATGTGTAGGAGGTGTGGAGTAGGATGAATGCTGTGACTGGAAAGTAGCTTGAAGGATATTTTGAAGATGAGAAACATGAAATAGGATAAGCCATACTGCTGTGGCATATTCTAACTATTCAGTGTTCTCATGAAAAAATATCCGCTTTCAAATATGTCATAGAACCAGAGACTCAGCCATTAGCTAATATTTGGGGAACTCTTTTTTTTTTTTTTTCCCCCAAGTCTTAATTAACAAAGCTTCTGACTTTATCCAGATTTGGGTGCTCATCTCAGTTTGCATTGTTTGTCTAAAGCGAGGGAAGAAACAAATGAAGGGTGGCTGAAGAAAATAATGGTCATTGATAATTACTGTCAGCATCAAACCCAGTTTTATTTCAACTGAGCATTGCTTGCGTTTATTTCAGGCAAACCTGTTAGTCCGGAGGTTTGTGATGTTTCAAGAGCTGCAGCTTCATTTTGAGTTTGGCCCTTACCATTGTGTTGTCTTCAGGCTTAGGCTGTTTTCCCTCATGGTAGGGAAATGGCAGCCTCAATTCCTGATGTAACACTTTCTCTTCCGCATCTTGGGGAAGGGAGAGGACAGCTCTTCGGTCAGCCACCATGGAAAAGTCCCTGTGATTTGACAAATTTAAGTTCATGTCAAGGATGGGATCACATAGATGGGTTTAGGCCACTCAGGGGAAGTAGGAATCATTCTTAGCCCAATGGTGTAGTTAAGCAGTTCAGGATTCTGGTAGGAAAATCTTCTGGGGGAATCAGTGCTGGAAAGCAACCAAAAATGATCATTCTCTGGCCTTTGCTTCTCTACCGTTCTAGAATATGAACCATATGACTGTCAGATTCATGTATGACGCATCTTTGTTTCCCCCCTTGGCACCTAACAAAGAGCAAACAGTAGAGTAGATATAGGTGTGTGGGGGTTTTTTTGTTGTTTTTTTGTTTTTTAGTTGATTAGTTGAGTGCATGAATGAATGAATGGAGGGCATCTCTTTGAGAGAAAAGATTTTCGGAGCAAAATGATAAGGAACGTTTATATTTCAAAATTGTACATCAACACACATAAGTGTCAACGTAGCTAAGTTTCTTTTGGAGAAAGGAGGGTGGTCGTAATTCAGAAAAAGATCTCTGTCAAGAAAATACATCTCAGTCTTATATCTACAGATTTGAAACTCAAATCCTAAATAAATCGACAAGGCACACATAAATTTGTATTTCATATGATGACATATTTTGCAGTAAAACATTTGACCATGGTGATATTTTTTTGCTTGAATATTTATAACATAAAGCCTTACATTTTGATTTTGAAATACTGGCATTTGTGAATAAATTATTTGCATAGTTTTGCTTGTTATCTATGTGGGCACAATGTTAAAAATGTATTTAAAAACCCAGAATCCAATTTATAATAATACATCACTTTTTGAGCACCTACAAGGTGTCTGTTGCCTTATATGTACCAGCCATTTGATTCTCAAGTAATCTTATGAGTAACTCTCATTATCACTGATTTTCTGATAAAGAAACTGAGATAGAGACGTTAAGTAACTAGGAAACAGAGATAGAAAGTCACGTAATTATCAATTCCTTTTTTTTGTGGTGGGAATAATTAAAATCTAGTCTTTAACAAGTTTGATGCAATTGTATTACAGTGTATAAATGTATCAAATCAGCATGTTGTACACCTTAAATTTACACAATGTTATATGTCAAATACATTTCAAGGAAAATAAGTAAATATGAAGGTAATGGAGCAAGATTCAAACCCAAGAAAATGTGGTCCAAAAATGCTCTTCCATTATGCTACCTCCTTTAGGTTGGGTTCCCAGATTCAGTCCTTTAAGACAAGGTTTTATGTACAAAGGATCGATTAAGGAAGTACCAGGAGAAAACAGTAGGGGGCAGAGTAAGGCTAGGGAAGGGGAAGAAGCCAAGCAAGGGTGTGACTGCCTTGTAGTTCCAGGTGTAACTTAATCCCATTGTCTTAGCCCGTTTGGTCTCCTCTAACAGAATACCATAGACTAGGTGGCTTCTAAACAACAGAAGTTTATTTCTCTCTTGGCTGGGAAGGCCAAGACCAAGGTGCTGGCAGCTTTGCTATCTGGTGAGAACCTTTTCCTCAGAGATGGCTGTCTTTTCACTGTGACCTCACATGGAAGAAGGGGCAAGGGAGCTCTCTGGGGTCTCTTATAAGGGCACTAATCCCATTCATGAGCATCTGCCCTCATGACCTGATCACCTCCCAAAGGTCTCACATGTAATATCATCAGCTTGGGGGTTAGGATTTTAATATATCAATTTGGGGGGCAGGGACACCAATATTCAATCCATAGCACCCATGAAGAATATAAAGTATGTTTAGAGTTGTCCTATTTAACACAAGATTACCAGACATTCATATTCTCTTACCTTTCACCTTCCCTAGAGGAATGTACATTTTCTGGTACTTCTTGCTGTTTGCAAAGTGAATCCAAAATCATGCCTCTGGTGCCTAGAAATTAGGCACCAGAACCTGGGTGATGGGTACACAGTAAAGGCTACAGGGACCTGAAGTGATCTGGGTGGAGTAGACACTGCCCCATCTACTACCCTGCCAATAAAGAGGCCAGTACATCAGTGTGGTGGTTAGGAGCACCGACTCCCAGGGCAGGCCACCAGAGGTCAAATCAGGGCTCTGACACTTGGGCAAGTTTCTTAACTTACATGTGTTTTACTTTCCATTTCTATAAAATGTGTGAAAATTCTGTTACCTAAGCTCATTAGGTTGTTTTGAGGATTAATGAATGTAATATTTATGTTTATATGTCTAGTCTGTATATAAACTAGAGCCTTAGAGCCTGATGGAAAGTAAGAACTAGTGTGATGTGACTTGCTCAAGGTCATGTCGCACAGCTGGTTAGTGGCACAGCGGACGTGAACTTGGTCTCCAAAACTCCAGGTCATTCCACTACTCCTTGCTGGCCATACAGGTGTTAATTTAAATTTTCTTAGAGTAGGTAGGTGATCTCTAGCTTATTAAATATCTCAGTTAACCAAAAATTAGTATATAAATATAGGGCCAGAAGCTATCTTAGAGTTCGTGAATAGTCTATTAAAAATTCAAAAAACAATACATACACTAAGCATGCTGTGTGATGAACTTTCTTAAAGGTAATTTTCTGTTTTATTTTGTTTTTTTTAAAATATGCTTGAAGTGTTTGGCAAAAGTACCTCATTAATTCACATGCAGAAATTAATGACTGTAAATCATAATGTTTTACCTTTCTCAAGGGTACTTGCATGTTCACCAAGTAAAACAGCCTTAGTACTAAGTGCCTATGTGGAATTTCAGGAATCAATAAGCAAGGGAGAGAGATATTTATGTGTGTTAGAGGGGGTGATTTTTTTCCCCATATTGCCTATTAAGGGCATTTTATTGAAGTAACTTTGTTATTAACTTACCCAGATCCAATTAAGAATAATAATTAAAATAAAAGAGTAAAACAAAAACAAAGCAGTTTTATATGGCAAGTTTCCTAAGAGAAAAAAAGAGATTTTCAGATAGCACATACCTAAATGCACACACACATTGATAAGTTGATGATATATAGTTGTGTGATTATTAATCAGGGCTCTTGGTTGCAAGTAACAGAAACCCAACTTGAACTAGCTTAGGAAATAGAAAGGAATGTACTGACTCATGAAATAAGAGGAAAGGTTGAATAAATAAGCCACAGAATGGCAGAGATGCAGCTGGTTTCAGGAACAGCTTAAGTTAGGTATTCAAAGACTGTCTTGTCTTTGGCACTTTTCTGTGTGCTGACTTTATTGTATCTCGCTACATGCTGGCTTCTTCCACAATCTCCACCTTCTAGAGGGCAGTGGGTTCTCTTTCATAGTTTGAAAATCCCCCAAAAGGATTGATGCATTGGGCACCCATCCCTGAACTGGTCAACTGTGGCTGCACGGGCATGGTCATGCATGAAGGTGGTAGTTCCTAGGAGAATTCAGGATTGCAGTACGGAGTGAATTATTTCCCAGAGATCTCCTCTCCCTCAGGTTTTCCCTTTTCTTCATTTCTTTTAGTCATCTCCATCTGATTTGAACATGATTTCCTGGGCTTTAGCTGCCAAGTCCATTCAAGCTGTGACCTCTTGATACCATATCAATAAGTTGGGTTTTGCTTTGAACCCTGAACTTTTTCAGAGTGGATTACCTGTGGGACAGTGATATCATTCTCTTGCTCAATTTGGTTGCCTCTTAAAAGTCAGATAGGGGCTTCCCTGGTGGCGCAGTGGTTGAGAATCTGCCTGCTAATGCAGGGGACACGGGTTCGAGCCCTGGTCTGGGAAGATCCCACATGCCGCGGAGCAACTAGGCCCGTGAGCCACAACTACTGAGCCTGTGCGTCTGGAGCCTGTGCTCCGCAACAAGAGAGGCCGCGATAGTGAGAGGCCCGCGCACCGCGTTGAAGAGTGGCCCCCGCTCGCCGCAACTAGAGAAAGCCCTCGCACGGAAACGAAGACCCAACACACCCAAAAATAAATAAATTAATTTTTAAAAAGTCAGATATATTGTCATTCTCAAAGAGTTCTCCCCATCAGGGATGAAGATAAAGAGGGAGAAAGGGAGAGAGGGAAGCAAATAGTCACATGACCTTATAATCATCTATCTATACTACTAGTTCTGGCTGAAATGTTCTCATAGGCTGCATCACTTTACGAGCCAGGTGCCCTTTGGATAACCTTTGTCAGAGCTGGTTTACCTGCTATTACAGGGACAGCAACCTGTGCCTCGGGTGGGTATGTAAAGAGGGATGCCAGGAACAAGAACGGGCAGGCAGAAAAGTGGTGATGGGGATTTACAAAATTTCCAGCTCATTACAGATTCCACCCATCACCTCCTTCCTTTTGTTTTAATTTTTAATTTATTAGAACTGCAAGTTGGTTTTGGAGAGCTATGTTCCACTCATGTTCCAACAAGTCACATCTTAAATGGGTAGACTTGGAAGAAGAAGTATAGGAAAATTGCTCGTAAGAGCTCTAATCACCTCCTGTTTTTCTCACTGAGCTCAGTATACTTAGACCAGTCAAGAAGGGCATTTTATCCCCTTCTCTTTTACCCGCCAAAAATAAAAACAAAAGCAGATAACACATATATTTAGCTATAGATAATGAATCTTATATTTTTTTACTTTTTACACTTTCTATTTTGAAATAATATCAGACTTACAAAAAGAGTTGTAAAAATAGTAGAGTTCCCTAAATGCTAACATCTTACATTTACTTAGTTTGATTATCAAAGCCAGGAAATTACCCTTGATACAATATTATTAACTAATCTACAGATCTATTCAAATAAGAGGAAACAATGTATATTTGAGGTAAGTTCACATCACAAACAAATGCAGAGACAACCATGGCCTAGGTACATGTGTAAAAATCTGAGAATTGTTAGTTTTTTATTTTAAAAAATTGAGATGGGGGGCTGTATTAGATTTCTAGAGCTTCCATAATAAATGACCACAAGCTGGGTAACTTGAAACAGCAGAAATTTATTCTCTCAGAGCTCTGGCAGCCAGAAGCCAGAGATTTTGGCACCTCCAAAATCAAGGTGTTGACCGGATCATGCTTTCTCAGAAGGCTCTAAGGGAGAAACCTTCCTTGGCCCTTTCAGCTTCTGCTGCTTTCTGGGGTTACTTGGCTTGTGGCAACTTGACTTCAGTCTCTGCCTCTGTCTTCACATGGCCATTTCTGTGTGTGTGTGTGTGTGTGTATGTGTGTGTGTGTGTCTGAGCCAGTGGAAACTCATCTTAACTAATTACATCTGCAAAGACCCTATTTCCAAATAAGGTTACATTCTCAGGTTCCAGGTGGACATGAATTTTGGAGGAACATTGCTCAACCCAGTGTAGGGGAATTAAGCAAAAAATAGGTTTCTTTCTGCAAGTGTTAGTACTAAGGTAATTGATATTTGAAAGTTGAGAAAACATGGTTACATTCAGGCTACCTTTTTTTAAAATAAATATATTTATTTTATTTATTTATTTTGGCTGTGTTTGGTCTTCGTTGCTGTGCACGGGCTTTCTCTAGTTGTGGTGAGCAGGGGCTACTCTTCGTTGTGGTGCGCGGGCTTCTCATTGCAGTGGCTTCTCTTGTTGTGGAGCACGGGCTCTAGGCACGTGGGCTTGAGTAGTTGTGGCACACGGGCTCAGTAGTTGTGGCACGCGGGCTCAGTAGTTGTGGCACACAGGCTCAGTAGTTGTGGCTCGCGGGCTCTACAGCGCAGGCTCAGTAGTTATGGCACACAGGCTTAGTTGCTCCTTGGCATCAGGCTACCTTTTAAAGGTAGCACTCACTGGACTTGTTGATTGACTGCATCTCTGGGAGATGGTGAGGGAAGTGGGGTGCAGCATAAGTCACTGGAGTTGAGATGATCAGGAAGTTAAGAGGCATTGCATTTGATGACACAGCCTCCTTAATATTGGCTTCATGAAAAAGGTAGTAGTCACTTCATTTCCATTCAATAAGTAGTTATGAAGTAATCTGTGTGTTGCAGGGACTTTGCTTTGACCTGACTAAAGAGGTCAAGAAAAGATGGGGTAATGAGAAACATTTTAAATATCTGGGGCTTTTCAATATCTAGGTTATTTTATCGTCAGTGTTAATTTTCATCTTTGTCTTGGCTATGCTTAGCAGCTCTTGTTTTTTCTTCTTCTTCTTCTCTTTTTTACTGCTAAGTCCTCTCAAGAGTATCCCAAAGTTCCAGTTTCTTGAACTAACTGAAGGGATTGTTTTACCTGCTAAAATCCTTCAGGTTGAAGACTTCCCTCTCTTTTTCATCTGCGTTTTTGTTCTCTGGCTGTTTTTTAGTATGCACCCATGCTAACAGATAACCCGCAGCTGCCAGGCCATCCTTGCCTGGCTTCTTTTGCATATGAAGGTGGGAGTACAGGCCTACCATCTGTTCTAGGTCTGTAAATTCCATCTGTGTGCAAGAACACTGATCAATCACACAGTTTAATATGTCATCAGGTGGGTGTCATTGCCACCCACTTCCATAGGCACTTTTAAAAAATATTTCTTTTTATTTATTTCTTCTGCTGGCATATAGCCAACTAAAAGCAAAATTCAATTAAATGTTCATTACGGTCTCAGGAAGACCAATTTATTTATATTTGTGTACTTTATCTTGCCATGACCTTCTTTGACAATTTCTATCATTGTAATATTTTTTTGAATAGAGGCAACTTTTGGCATTCCCATTTTGACTGTGATAATAACGTGACACTTATGAAGTAGTAATCAAAATAGGAAATCCTTTTTAAGTGCTGCCCCTTATAGCACTGATAGACAAACAAGCCTTATTTGTCTCCGAAATATTTAAATACAAAAGTATAGAACTCCACCATTGTTTCAAACAAGGCAGTGATGCAAAAGGAAGATTCTTTCCTGTGGACAGTTAACCAAGAGCACAAGAAAGAGTAGTGTTGAGTGCTTGCATTCACCCAGCAAGCAGTGTGAGGCATGGACCCCTTGTGCCCCTCACTCTCCTTCCTCAGATGTACTCGCTGGTCTCTGCCTCAGCCTTACTTGGGAGAAATGAAGGATATCACAACAGGGGATAAAACTCAAGTGCTATGACTGCTTCAGATGTTTGTGGAACTGGTCGTGGCAGCAAAAGATAACGTGCAGCCGTCATTTGGTGATTGGTAGCCGTGCACTGGCGTCACTAGGCTCTTAAGCATGCCAGGAGGCTTTGTGGGAAATTCTCTCCTGTGCTGGGCACCGTAAGCCAGTGGCCCTGTCCCGCTCTCATCAAGGAGCTCACATTCCCTGGAACCTGGACCCTGCACTACCGGGTTATTCCCATCCACGGGGATATTCTTGGTGTCTCGCTTAATTATCCCCCATGGTCAACTTAAAATTCTCTATCAAGAAATTCTCCTCTTTTCAGGAGTTTGATAACTCGTATTTTTCCTCCCACGTCTGTGGCCCCTTTATTCAGTAGTTATCCTTACAAATCATTCTCAGGCACTTCTCTTTCTTTGTCTCTTTCGTCTCACAGTAGAAAAAAAATTCTTTTTTTCCAAGGGCTTCGCTTCTTCCAAGGCTTCTTATATTTTCTTATGATCAGTACCTAGGTTTGCCTGCAGTAAGTTTCCTTCTTGTTTTATGAGTGTATTTTTCTTAGAAAATCCTCATTTTCTAGGCTGTACTATCCATTTGTAACCTGGGGCTTGGATTGCAATTTAATTCTCCTTAAAGCCTTCACTGGGTTTCGAGGAGAGACGTTGTTATTTGCTCTCTTTAGGAGAGAGCACAGTTAAAGGTCACAGTCTGTGTCCTCTCCCTAGAGGCTAAGGGTACTTGGACTGGGTGACAAGGAGGGCAGGAGACGCCCCAGGCATGACGCTCCCTCCCAGTCCGGCACTGCTCTCCTGATGGCAGTATTGCATGGGGATTTTCAGCAGTGGCTCTGAAAGCACCTTCTGGCATTGACATCTGCCTGACAGCTGTCGGCAACTTGCCTTATGTGAAACCCTTCATCCGCCCGCTCACTGGTAGCAACCCCCAAGGTCACTGGTGCATCTCCAACATATCTTCCTTCAACGACGTGTTGCAGCAGAAGAGTACTGACCTTGGGGTCAGACCAGCCTAGTTTCAAATCCCCATCCACCACTTCCTAGCCATGGTACTTTGAACTTGCTGCCTAAACCTCTGAGTCTTAGTTTTCTCATCTGTAAAATGGAGACAATAACATTTACCTTATAGATTTGTTATAAATAGTAAATGAAATATGTGAAATGACTCAATAGTGGCTGGTAGTTAGTAGGTGCTAAATAAAAGATGTTACTATTATTGTTCCTAGAATGCATTGTTATCTTGGCAACTTGGTGTTGGCTTCAGCACTTCCTTTATACATACAAAAGGGACTTGTTCTTAAAGAGTTCTTTTTTAAGAAGTTTATTTGAAGCTCCTCTAAGACAGGCACCACCCAGCCTCACATACTCTGCCCCCCACCCTCCCTTAGCGCCCTCTTCCTGTGCCATTATGAAGGCCTCTAGTTTATGTAGCTGCCTTGGCAACAGCCAACCCTCATTTGCCCTAAGGGCTGCTATCCAGGACCTACCTCGTAGAGCTCGGTACAACCTACAGGTTCTGCCTGAACTTAGAAGGCAGAGAGCAAAAATCTCACATGTGCCTGAATATTTTACTATGGACATATTAGCAGTTTCCTGTCCCCCTTGGAGTACTGAGGCGCCCAAATAAGTGCTTGCAAAAAAGCTCAAACTAAATGTGGAAACTACAATCTCGTAGAAATCCTGGGCTGTCCTTCTGTGTACTTGTTATATATTATGCAACCATGCTTGAACAATAACCGTCATTTTCAAGCAAAATAGAAAATAGTTTCTGTCTTCAGGGCACACGACTCTCTAGAGATGAGGCAAGTGCAAACACAACCATGTGCAACGTCATTTTCTGTGAATGTGATTTTAAAAATGTACGTGTGGGTTAGGTGTGGCAGGACTCTATGCAACACAAAAGAAAAGCTGGATTTAAAAACTTGAACCCCTGGCTGCCCATTCAGATCTCTACTCACTGCCTACTGCTTCTCTCTTTGGCTGCTTAGATTTTCATATATATAAACATATATATATATAAAGAAAACTATGTAGAAAATCAAAATGGAGAGACTTAGGGGAAAATAGCTGAAAACACTTCATCTTTATGACTGTCTAAAGCAAGGATTTTAAAATGAATTGTTTGCATTTGAGTAGTTAGGGCTAAAAGCACAAATGTGGATGAGCTCTAAGACAGCTGAACTCTTGGAAATTTAGGAACACACCAGGCCTTCTTTGGCAGATGAACAGAAGGTTCAAAGAACCCTGTAACTAATGGCAACACCAATAGCCCAGCTAAGCTAAGTACAGGGCTCGTCCACTTCCTCTGGATATAAGGCTCTTTGGGTTGTTAGGATGTGCTAAGCTCATTCTGGGTTCCCGGACAATGTTCTTAAGGGAACTTACAGAAGGGACAATGGAAGGAGCATAGTCACCGAAATCACGCTTTCAGGACCAACTTTACACTTATTCTATTTTCACCAGTTTCCTTCTTCTAATTTGAGCAGGGTCACAGGAGCGCATCGCTACAGTGACTTTTTCTCTCCTAAGTTCTAATGGTAAAATTCTTGTTAGAATTTGATTTTAATCACTAAAATAAAAATATCCTTTATTGAGCCCTCCTTTGCGCCTAGCACTATGCTCTGTACCATATAGATAGATGATAGATGATAGAAAGATAGATAGATAGGTGATACATGATCTATTACTGCCAGTAGGGATGGGTAAAGATAACATTTTGAGGTGGTGGAGAGGGAGACTGAAGGCGTTTATGCCTATGTGATTTTTTTTTCTATGTGAAAAAGAGAGAGACAGAGAGACAGAGACAGAGAGATGGAGAGAGAGACAGAGAGAGACAGAGAGTGCCAGGGCAAAGTAAAACCTGGAAGAGAGCAAGCCAGTTTTGAAACAGCTGCTATGCAGAATGTTAAGGCAAACAACAGTGAGTTTAAAAAGCAAACAACAGATTAGTGAAGTCCTAGGATTCTTGGAGGAGTAAATGGTTATCGCATCTTTGCTGTTGCCATTGTCTTTGCCGCTGCCGTCATCATCATCACTGTCATCATCTCCAGAACAAATTATGCTTCAGCCACGTAACCGTTACATAGTTGAGAAAACTATTCCTTTGAAAAACTAATAATCATTTATGCTAGTTTCATGCTTATCGTAGGGTGTTGTAGGGTGTTTTTATTCATTGCATCCTCCCTCTCACCTGTGCTTGCTTAGGTTAAGCCCGTGATACAGAGAGGCCACGAGAGTCTGGTCCATCACATCCTGCTCTATCAGTGCAGCAGCAACTTCAGCGACAGCGTCCTGGACCACGGCCACGAGTGCTACCACCCTAACATGCCCGATGCCTTCCTCACCTGCGAGACTGTCATTTTTGCGTGGGCCATTGGTGGAGAGGTGGGCCAATGATTACTGAGATGTAACGAAGTTAATTGATCATTTTTCCCCCTACGAGTCTAACACTTACATGTAAAACTCTATATACTTTTTTTTTTTAAATGTATTTATTTATTTATGGCTGTGTTGGGTCTTCGTTGCTGTGCGTGGGCTTTCTCTGGTTGCTGTGAGAGGGGGCTGCTCTTCATTGCGGTGCATGGGCTTCTCATTGCAGTGGCTTCTCTTGTTGCGGAGCACAGGCTCTAGGCGCGTGAGCTTCATTAGTTGTGGCACGTGGGCTCAGTAGTTGTGACTCACAGGCTTAGTTGCTCCGTGGCATGTGGGATCTTCCCGGACCAGGGCTCGAACCCGTGTCCACTGCATTAGCAGGTGGATTCTTAACCACTGCGCCACCAGGGAGGCCCTATATACTATTTTTGATATGAGGGTGGTTTATTTTTCTTTCCATAGGAAGTAATTTTTCCCTTAAGCCATTTTATTTGATCAACTATAGATTAATGGAGTTGAAGAACGTTGAAATATCGTTGAGAATGGCTGGCTTTTGGGTGGAGCAGAGCTCTGAGGGACTTTCACAGGACAGTATGTCATGGAATTTTGCTTGTTTAGGGTTTTTCCTATCCACCTCATGTTGGATTATCCCTCGGCACTCCGTTAGACCCTCATTATGTGCTCCTGGAAGTCCATTACGACAATCCAACATATAAGGAAGGTGAGTGTATTCTTTATACATTCTACCTATGATTTTTAAAGTTTTGTAACTTTTAATTTTAACAGAGTTAAACAGACTTAAAATAAAATAACATCCAGTGGTAGAAAGAATTAACCTATACATTTGTCATCCAATTAGGATACTTTTTTTAGAATGAAAAAGGGCACTATTATTAGTTACACTGGGACAGCAGTCATTAACCAGCGATGAACCAGGCAAATGGGCGCATGTGATCACTAATTTTAAAAAGCAATTTGCATATTACTTACCAGGAAGTAGAATAATAGACTTTTCCCTTTATGATGTAAATTAGTCCCAAATACATGGTGCTTACAAAATATTTTCTTTCTAAAAGCATATATAAAAAACTATCGTTCATCACACTAGAAAATATTAAGCATTTTGTTGTGTGATAGGCAAACCATAAATATACTCAAAAATATTTATGCAGTGACACTGTGTAATATGATGTTGGAATGAAGAGAGGTAAGTATTTACACCTGAATTCACTATGTAATATTCCAAAGCCAAAAAATTGAAGGATTTAATATGAAATTATCAACAGAAGAAACTTAAAGTTATTATTTTACACTGATTCGTGCAATTTTTCGGCAAATACTGAGCACCAATGATGTGCTGGATCTGTGTTTAACAACATAATGTCCCCACCCTCATGGACATTATAGTGTAGTGGAAAAGAGAAACAATAAAATAATCACAACAATTAATACAAAATTATATATATGTTAATTGATCCAAAGGTCAGTTCGGTAGTCACAGGTAGGTAAGTCACCACTGCAGAGAAGAAGCAATTTTATAGTGGAACGGATTTATGAAGTGTTTGGGGCTCATACTGTCCGTCCTTATGATAACTATGTCATGGCAAGAGATGTGTCTTATTCATCTTTCCTCCCCACTGTGCCTGTTGTTGTGCTGTTCACATTATAGATTCTTAATAACTGTTTGTTGATAGAACGACTGATGAATTATTAAAAGACTGGTAATAAACTATAAAGAAAGTTAACCATTAGTACTTTTCTCCATCACCAGGTGGTTTCTAGACCAAGGGGTTTTCACCTCTATGTAAATGTTACTGAACTTCACCTCAAAACAATATAAAATAAAACTCCTGTTGAGTTATTCTATATTCTAATGAATGACTTTAGAATTTTCATTCTGTCTTCATGTTAGGTAATTGTGGAATATATCAGCTAGTCAACACAAACGTGTCTCCCATGGTATGCTGTGTAAGTCAAGAATGGTTGCAGACCATATGGTGACTCATCTTTTAATTCCTCTTTTTGAAGCTGAATGTTGCCGTCCATTAATCTTTGCTTGTATTCCTTTCCCTTGTGAGATTTTTAAGAAAAGCCAATGAACCCATTTCAAATGAATATGGAAAACTTTTTCTTTTTTAAGAACTTAAACTCACTTTGAATGATTCTTGTTTAAATGCTCGTTCCAGGCTTAATAGATAATTCTGGATTGAGGTTATTTCACACGACAGATATAAGGAAATACGACGCTGGGGTGATTGAGGCTGGCCTCTGGGTAAGCCTCTTCCACACAATCCCTCCAGGCCTGCCTGATTTCCGGTCTGAGGGTCACTGCACCCTGGAATGCCTGGAAGAGGTATGCTATGTCTGAGTCTATGAGCTGTTGTTTCCAGATTCATCTATGCTCTTGAAACTATGCTTGGAAAATTCCAAGTTAGTTTATTATTAATCTTTTTCTTGTTGTCATGCTGTAAAACAATTATTTACAATTTTTGCAGGACCTTTATTGCTTTTTTAAATCTTGAAGACTACAGGTGTAGAATTCTAAAGACAGGAATAATTTTCAGGGTGTTTTGCTTCCTTTCCCCTCCTTTGATTGTTTCATAGTGGATACTTCACTTTCTCTTTTACAATTTCGACCTTTGTTTGTGTAGTCCCCTTCTCCTTTCTCAACTTTATCTTTACCCATATTTGTTTTTTCCATGATTCATTTTCATTTTTTTCTCATTTTCTCTGATTTATAGTTGCCTTCCCTTCTTTAACCAAAGAGCAAGAATAACTAATATAAAAATACATATTGGATAAGAGAAAACCATATAAAAGTATTTCATAATGGCTGCTTCCATTTATAGTTCTTTTTTCTTGAATTAAAGTATTTCGACATGGATAGTATTCTTTATGAATTATAGGATATTGTGGTTGTAGATAGTATGGCAGACTGGTGGAGTGGAAAGATTGTGCTCTTCTGAGTTATTTAAGACATTTAGACCATGAATTAAATTGCCATGACATCAACCACTAGCTGTAGGACCATGAGCATTTCATTTAATTTCACTCTCCCAGTTCAGTTTTCTTATCTGGAAAAGTGGGAATAGATTCTCCTTTTAAGAGTTTTCAACGTGCAAGCTACCAACATACTGGAATCTTTTTGCCAGGAGCTTTGACTGCTTTCTTACCTACTAAAAGAAGAAAAAAGAAAGGTAATATTTAGAAGTGGTCCAGTTGGTCCTCAGCAAGCATTAGTCCCTTTTCTTTTCTCCCAGCCAGTATTGCTTCACAAAGATAACACTGCTAGGTATAAGTCAGGAAAAATCCAAATTCAAATTGTCTGGCAGCTCATGCATTCACTTAAATCGTGTAAGCTTTTCTTCTCCGTTGCCCCTGCAAGTGTGTTTTAAGGTGAACCGTCTGAGCTTACTTGGGCTAATCAGGCCTCTGTCCCCTGTGTCCCCTGTGTCCCCTGCAGGCTTTGGAAGTTGAAAAGCCAAGTGGCATCCACGTGTTTGCTGTTCTGCTCCACGCTCACCTGGCAGGCAGAGGCATCAGGCTGCGTCATTTTCGCAAAGGGGAGGAAATGAGATTACTCGCTTATGATGATGATTTTGACTTCAATTTCCAGGAGTTTCAGTACCTTAAGGAAGAACGAACAATCTTACCAGTATGATTGTTTTGTTCTTTTTCACTGAATGTCATCAAAGTCCTGAGACATATGTCTGCTGAGAATTAGCCAGGTTTCTATTGGTGAAATAAATTGCTCATCCATATCCTCAAAGCCACCCACCATGGCTGTTGCACAAGCCACATGGAATGTGTTTGATCTGTTTTCCCAAATTGAAACTCATTTTTCTTACTATTCCCAGGGGCAGCTCAAGTTGTTGATTTAAAAAGGAAATAAAAACTTGGGTTTTGTGCTGTAAGCATCTTTTTTTTTTTTCTTTTTTTACTTGACTCCCCAGTTAACAATCCTTTGGCTTGCAGTTCAGGTAATGGTAAGATCAGAAGTTTGCTTTCAACATAAGATAGTTTTTGGAAGTTTCATTTCAGTAAAAATGAATATAAGGTAATTCTTTCATTTGACAAAGATATTTGGACATAGCTAATTATTCTGTTGTGTGTAATCCAGCTTGCAACAGTACTTGGGGTTCTAGTGGAAGGACACAGAAGAGAATTTTATGCTTTATAATAATGAGGAATTTTAAAAATTTTATGATGCTTCATTTTGTCAAATTTTTTATTTAATGGCCATCAAGCTCAATAGTTATATAAATTCCTACCCTTATTCTCTTTTTTTTGGTTTTAAAAAAAATTTATTTATTTATTTTTGGCTGTGTTGGGTCTTTGTTTCTGTACGAGGGCTTTCTCTAGTTGTGGCAAGCGGGGGCCACTCTTCATTGAGGTGCGCGGGCCTCTCACTATCGCGGCCTCTCTTGTTGCGGAGTACAGGCTCCAGACGTGCAGGCTCAGTAATTGTGGCTCACGGGCCCAGTTGCTCCGCAGCATGTGGGATCCTCCCAGAACCAGGGCTCGAACCCGTGTCCCCTGCATTGGCAGGCAGATTCTCAACCACTGCGCCACCAGGGAAGCCCCTTATTCTCTTCTTAAAAGTCAGATACTTATACTAGTTATGAAGTGAGAGTAATAGCAATATCTTTTCTACATGCAGAAATCCCCTGACACACCCTGAGAGTTGGAGATGAAATTTGAGAAACAGTGATCTCAAGATTCTTAAGGACTACCCTCCATTTTATGGTGTTGTCTTATCTTGGGACTCTCCAACCAGTTTTATTGGGTTATCTCAGAACTCCTTGTGACACGTAACTGGTGTGCCATAAGTAGGGTGTTAATATGTTGAGATACTGATCTCTGGGCTCTCTGAATATCCAGGCAGGGAGGACAAATCTGGGGGCCATTACCCAGAGCTCACTCCCTCTGATGAATAGCCTGTCCACTTACCTGACTGGGGAGCCATAAAAAATTATTTTCATTACGTGCAGAACTGTTCAAAAGGTTGGAAAGTATGGGAAAAATAAATTACTAGTAATTTGCCTCATAAATCTGTTTTAAGAAAATGAACACCTAAGGACCTCTAAAGAAAATAATGTAAATGAAGAGATAATCACAATAACTGGTATCTGTGGCTAACATTTATGAAGTGTTTCATCTGTACTAAGAACTAAATGTGTGTTCTGTCATGTAATCTCCTCCCAACAGCTGTGCAAGATAAGTGCTATTTTTATCATTATTTTTTAGATGAACAAATTGTGCCCAGTTGAGTCATTTCCTTACCTAAGATCATGCAGCTAGAACATGGTGGAGTCTGGCCTGAACAAAGAGAGTCTTATTTGTTTGTTTGCTTGCTTATTATACTAGCAAACCTAGAATTTAATAGATCAAAGGTCTTCTTATGAATCAAATTACTTAATGCATGCATTCATATAGCAAATTAAACTGTTTACAAATGTATTAGATAAATAAAACAGCATGAAACTCCAATCTGAAAGCTTCTACTTTTATGTTTTAGGGAGATAATCTAATTACTGAGTGTCGCTACAACACAAAAGATAGATCCCGGATGACTTGGGTAAGAAGAATTTTATTATTATTAAAATTTTTTTGTGGAGGAGAAGGAATAAACTTTGATTTTAGAAGAGAAAAAAGTGAAAAGCATTCACATTTGGAAGCAAAATTCCTGAATGTCTTGAACATGAATCATCATAAAAGTGAAATCAGAGCTGTTTTAGCATTTTATCAGATTAACTAATGATACTTTGGTAATATTTGCAGTATAATTTAGTGACCCTTTCATGAAAAGCTATACTTAGTCTTTCAGTTTTCCCTCACCCAATATTATTAATAAAGACCTGTGGTCGCTAATGACCATGCGCGTGAGTCTGGACTTAGATGAATCGAGACTTCAAAAGGAAGAATAAATTCCATGACCTTAGCGCTTCTGACCCAAAGAGAAATCTGGCCACAACAGATTTACTGGGGAGTTCTGCCAAACATTCAAGAAATAAATCACTCATGCCTTCCTCGGTCTCTTCCAGGGAGCACAAAAAAAGGGGGAACACCTTCTACCAACTCATTTTATGAAGTTAGCATAAGCTTAATACTGAAACTTGATATGGGCAATACGAGAAAGGTCCACAACATGCACCAGAGGGAAGTAACTTTGACAAAAAGTATTGACAAACCAAATCCAGCATTATATAAAAATGGTAACGTTAGGACTGATTTGGGCTTTACTAAGGAATGTAAAATTGGTTCAAATTAGAAAATACACTAATGTCATTATACATTAAGAGATTGAAGGAAAAAGACTTATGATCACTTCAATAGGGGCAGAAAAAGCATTCATAAAATTTGTCAGTCATGGGGGGAATAAAGGACATTTAGCAAACTAGGAATAGGAGAGAATTGCCTTAACCAGATAAAGATTAGCTGTGAAAAATCTATAGCAAATATCAAACTAAGTGAAATACTAGAAGTAATTCTTTAAAGTCAGGAAGAAGACAAGGATATTTATTATCACTGGTTTTATTCAATATCGTAGTAGAAAAGAAAAAAATGAGATATAAAGATCAGAAAGGAAGAAGCGAAGAAGTAAAACACATTCTTTACAGATATTGTAATTTTCCACATCAAAACCTCCCCCAAACTGATAAATCTAAAGTTAATTGTACTTTAGTATACAATAAATTATCTCAAGAAAATTCAATTTAAGGCTACACATCCTATAGAAATAAAATAACATTAGATGTGTTTGATATCTATGGAGAAAATTATTAGTCATTATGCAAGACATTAAAGATTACCTAAAGAAATTAAGAGGTACTGTGTTCATGGAGAGAAAAGCTCAGTGAAACAAAGATAATCTTTCTTTTTAAATTGGTTTATAAATTTGATATAATTCCAGTAAAGAAAGATCAGAGAGATTTTATGATTTGGGGTTTTGGTGTCTAACTAAGAAATCTTCACCTAGCCAAAGGTTTTCTCCTATTGTTTTAAAAAAAATTTTCTAAAAATTTTACAGTTTTAGCTTTTACACGGAGCAAGTTGATTGTAAGATCTACATAAAAGAGCAAAGGGTTAAGAATTGGCAAGACACTACTAAAAAGAACAAGATGGGAAACAAGCTACTAGATTTGATGACTTATTTTAAAGCTATGGTGATTAATAGTGTGGTTTGGGTCCAGAGTTAGAAGAGTGGGCCGGAATAGGGATCCTGGAAACAGACCTACAAACCCCCTACGTGGAAACTTGGTTTAATATAGAAATGGCATTCAGATAAGCGGCAAAGGATGGACTTTTTCATTAAAGAATTTACTGGCACAGTTGGGTATCCAGATGACAAAAATAAAATTACATCTTTATCTCCCACAATACACAAAAAAATCATTTCCAGGTAGATTAAACATTAAAATGTGAAAAACAAAATATTAAAACCATTAGGAGAAATATATATAAATATAACTTTAGTACTTTGGGGTAAGAACTTCTTAAACAGAACATAAAAAGCACAAACTATAAATTAGAAGATTGATGAATTTGATTACCTTAACACTTTTGGTTACCCAAAAAACACTATTAAGTGGAAAGATAAGTTCTAAACTGAAAAAAAAAATTTTGCAATACATAAAGCATTAGTATCCAGCATATAAAATAGATTCTATAAATCCATAACATAAGACAAACATACAATAGAAAAAAAGCAGAAGTGTGTCCCTCACTGGACATTGCCATCGGAGTCAAGGAATGACCCACTTAAAGCTATACTCTCTTCAGTGGGGCAGCCAGCAGCCAATGACTGGTTAATGTGAGAATACAAAAGCCCAATTCCCTTCCTACAATTTGGTATAACTCTGAATAGCCATCCCAGCTCAAGGACAGATTAAATATATTTACTGAGGTGTCAGCTGCACCTCATTTGCAGATCAGCTTCTCCTTTTGCCCAATCCTGCATCAAGTGCGAAGCATTCTGTTTTGCAATTTGTAAAATCATTGCATATTAGCCACTACATTAATGTATAACTGTGAACAACACTACTATGTTTTTCACCTTCACTTTTGAAAGATAGATGATTTGCTGGATGCAGAATTCTTGGTTAATTTCTTTTTCCCTGGAGCAGTTGAAAATGTGATTCCAATATCTTTTTGTTACTTCCATCGATGAAATGTCAGTTGTTCACTGTATTACTGCTCCCCTGTATGCAATTTATCGTTTTTCTTTGCCGCTTTCAAGCTTTTCTCTTTGTCTTTGGCTTTCAGCAATATGACTATGATGTGTCTAAGTATGGCTGTCTTCATAATTACTTTGGCATTTATTGAGCTTCTTGGGTCTGTAAGTTAATGTTTTTCACTCAATTTGGGAGGATTTCCACCTTTTTTTTTCAAATATTTTTTTCTATTCTTTTTTTCTCTTCCCTCTTATTCTGGAATTCAAATTACACACATGGAACATCTAATATTATCCTACAGATCTCTGAGGTGTTTTCACTTTCTTTAGTCTTTTTTTCTCTGTTCTTTGGGTTGGGAAATTGCTATTGATTGATCTTCAAGTTCACGGCTTCCTTCCTCTGCCATGTCAAGTTGCTGTCCCGCTCATCCTATGAATTTTTAATTTAGTTATAGTACCTTTCAACTCTAGAATTTCTATTCGGTTCCTTTTTCTAATGTTTTCCTTTGTCTGATGTCATTCCTTATTTGTTCACTCATTTTTAACATATTTACCTTTAATTATTTGAACGTCTTTCTTTAGCTCTTTACATATATTTATGTCTGTTTTTAAGTCTTTGCTAAATCCAGCATCCATGTCCTCTCACAATTAATTTCTACTAACTTTTTGTCCTGAATACAGATCATAGTTTCCAGTTTCTTTTCATGTTTAATAACTTTTGGTTGAAAATTGGACATTGTTGTAGCAACTCCAGATGCTGTTCTTCTTTTTTAATTAGTACATAATTTACTACTTAGATTCAAACTGTGACCTGTGCCTCCCCTGTGGTATGCAGCTGCTGATGTTTATATACATGACAGCAAGATTATGGAAAATTCAGTGCAATCAATCAGGCAAAGATTCCATCAAACTGACCGATTGGTATCTTGTTACTGAACATCCTCTGGAATGTTCACTGTGGTGAGAAGTTTACATCACATACACTAAACTTTGAGGAGATTATTAAGTTATTTAAGAAAGGCAGCTTTTAAAGAGATGGAAATAACTTTATTAATTTTTAAATGTGCCGCTATCTGTTGAAAAACCAAATTGGCCGTTAAGTGATTATTTTTCAGCTTTAAGATTTATGACATTTCAATATGGGAAGAAACTGCATAACATTTGCAGCTTGTGTGCTATAAGTATCAGAGTCGGTGGAACATGTATTTTTCTAAATAAAGTATCTCCATTTTCAGGGAGGATTAAGCACCAGGAATGAAATGTGTCTCTCATACCTTCTTTATTACCCACGAATTAATCTTACTCGATGTGCAAGTATCCCAGACATTATGGAACAACTTCAGTTCATTGGTGTTAAGGAGATCTACAGGCCAGTCACGTAAGTAGTAAACAGATTTCATGGCAGGGGTAAGGATGGGCTTTATTTTCATACTAGATTCATCACCATGTTATGGGATTCCTTTATGTGCTGTTCTATTTGATTATTTTCAACTGGGGAGTCCAAGGGACCTTCTTGCTTGTTGTGTCCAGGGGCCTTGAGACTACTCTTAGCTTCAGTAGTTTTCTAGGAAGACCTAAAGGATTCAGCTTATAGTTGTACTCATGGCTAATATTTATTACAGTGAAAGAACATAAAGAAAAATGAACAAAAGGAAAAGGCACATGAGGTAAAGTCCACAGGAAACCAAGTGCAAGCTTCCAAGAGACCTCTCCTAGTGGAGTCACACAGGGTGTGCTTAATTCCACCCACGTCAAATTATGACAACACATATGAAGTGTTGTCAACTGGAGAAGCTCATTAGAGACTCAGTGCTCAGAGTTTCTACTGGGGGCTGGTCACATAGGTGCCCTCTGCTTAGCAAATAGCAAAATTCCAGACTCCCAGAAGGAAAGCAAGTGTTCAACATAAACAGCGTCATTTGTACAGACAGTCTAGGTACAGTAAATTACTCTTATCATTTGGAGAAAGTTTTATGTCCTTATAGGAAATTGTTTGCTATTTAAGTTCACTGATGCCAGCCAGAGGTCAGCCTTCCAAACAGGTGTTCCTAAGGATGGCAGTCTCAGGCCTGCTGTGTTAACTCTTTCTGCACAATTGCATATAATAGAAATGACTTGGGATAAAATGATAAACAAGAGAAATATTATTCCTGCTCCCTTGAGATTGTGTGCTAGAGTGGGGAAGAGGTAATAAGCAAATAGACAACATAATATAAAATTTCAGATATTAAAAGATGTTATGAAAATAATCAAGACAGTGAAGGAAGTATATAGTTGTTCTCAGTCGGGTGGTGAGAGCGTCTCTCGGGAGGTGTCTTAGTCCATTTGGACTCTTATGACTGCCATAGACAGGGTAGCTTATAAACAACAGAAAATTTATCTGTCACTGTTCCGGAGGCTGAGAAGTGCAAGATCAAGATTCTGGCAGATTCAGCATCTGGAGAGGACCCACTTCCTCACAGACAGCCATCTTCTCACAGTGACCTCATGTGGCAGAGGGTCAAGGGAGCTTTCTCAAGCCGCTTCTATAAGGGCACTAATCCCACTTATGAGGACAGAGCCTCCCAAAGACCCCACCTCCTAATAATGTCACCCTGGACATTAAGATTTCAACATGTGGATTTCGGGGGGTGGCGGAACACAGATATTCAGACCATAGCAGGAGGTGATGTTTGAGCAGAGACCTCGGTGATCTGGAGCCAGCCAAGGAAAGATATGCAAGTATACTCTTCAGGGAGAAAAGCCAGTATAATGGGTGGCGAGTATGAGGCTAGCATGTTCAAAGAACAGCAAGAAGGTGAGTTTGGCTGAAGCAGGGTGAAATTTGGCAGAGAGTAGGTGAGGAGGTCTAAGAGCAAGTGGGACCATATAGTGTAGAACTTTATAGGCAACATAAGGACTTTGGGTTTTAAGTGCGAAGAGAAGCTATTATAGGGTATAGGGGATTAAGTATGTTAATTTAGCTACTGTGTTGAGAAAGGACTCTAGGAGGGCAAGATTGGAAAGAATAATATCTACCTGGAGACTTGTGATTGTCCAGTTGAGAGGTGAGGGTGCCTTGGACCAGGATGGCGCCAGTAGTGTTCATGAGAAATGGTTCCAATCAGGTTAGCTTTTGAAGGTAGCACTCTCTGGGCTTGTTGATTGACTGCATCTCTGGGGGATGGTGAGGGAAAGAGAAGAGTAAAGGGAAAGTAATGATATGTGAATGGTGCAGGGAAACATGTTTGAAGAAGAAATTGAGAATTATTATTAATTAATTATTATTATTAATATTAAGGTTGATGTAGAATAAAAGGATTTTATCCATTCTTAGTAGTGCCACAAAGAAGAATTAGGGTGGCTGGTAGAAATTTTGAAGTGTAGATTTTATTTTAATATAAGGAAGAATTTTCTAATGATTAGGATTTTTCAAAATGAAAAAGACTGATGTAATTAGGCAAAAGATACACATAGATTTTTGAGGGGGTGTATTTAAGGAGAGGTTAAATAAACTCTTAATGAGGATGTGGTAAAATGCAGATCTGAAGGAGAATATAATTATGGTCTCCTTTTTGTTCCAAAATTTTATAGGGATTATAAATTAGGAACTAAAAACACTCTTCTTTTTAAATTAAACCTGCTATTCATAGATATGTTCTACTGAGTTCTTATCCAGACAACCCAATGACCACTAGACAATAAGTCTGTATCTACCAAAATACAAATAACAAAATGCTGGTGTAAATTAGGTTGTAGGTTATGAAGTATTTTCACATACATGATTTCATTTAATTTATTTTCACACAATTCCAATAGGTAGAGCAGTATTTGCAATCCCAGTTTAGAGAAGGAAATGGAAGCTAAGAGATTAAAAATCTGTTCAACCTCATAGAGTACATACTAAATGGGGGAGCTGGGGTTTGTATTGTGGTTGCTGATACATGTGCCTTTTTGTTCACAATCAATAACTACATTGCAAATAAGTAAATAAAATATCAATAAAAATCAAAACAGCACATAAAACGTCATTCTAAAAACAGTAGGATGTAGTCTTGTTTTTAAAATATTGAGATTATATTGTTTCTTACTAAGACTTAAGTAGTTTTTTTTTCCCTTTAGAATATTTTTAACGTATTGACTAGAAACTTTTCCTAATCAAGAGAATGTTGGAGTGAATGTTGGATGAACATTCAAAGCCGTGTATTTACAAGATGAATGAAATGTGTTCTGTGGTCCAGTTATTTTTTTGTGTGTTCAACTTGCGTGAAGCCTCTGAAACGTTCAGCTCCTGTGTCCCAACGAGCTCTGCCAGTGTCCGCACGTTTGGTCTCCTTCAGGAAATATTGAAGTTGGGGTTTTCATCACTTCGAAAGACAGGGAGAGTTGCTTCAAGGAACAAGGCCAGTTTTGAGATGTTATTGCCCACATAAAACCATTTAACTACATGGTTAAATATAGTTATTCTTCAAAAATATGAGTGAAAAAGAGCCTCTGTTATAAAATACATGTTTGGACTTTAAATCAGACTTTCAAGTCTAGTTCATCATCACACTGACATAAATATCATTAAAGGCCAAACCAACAAGGTTCTGGTGAAAAGATCAGAAAGAGAGAAATGGTTTGAGTGCTTTTTTTCTGTTTTGCTTATAAGAATATCGCTAATTTGGTTTTAGGACACAATACTAAACAGGAATATTATAAAACATATAACCTAGAATCTCCTATTTTTGCTTTTAATGTAGGGACTATTTAGGTGTCCAGTTTTGTTTTAAGCATTCTGTGGCAATTCTAGGATTAAAGGATGCATTGGTGGAAAGATAGAGACAAGTACATCCTGTCTCAGGATTTGTCTGTTTGGGGGGATGCAGTTTTTCTCTGCCTCCTACAGATCTGGCAAGGCTTAAGGAAAAACAAAAAACTCCCAAAGATCAGATAACAGAGTAGACAATGAGCTCAGATAAATTTGTATTCTCTGCTGCACTATATACATCACCACTGTCTGTGTGGTTCCAGTGAGGTTTATGTGATGGAAAGTTCCTGCCTTATTTGTTCTATTTCTTAAAAAAAAAACCAAGAGAGGTGTTTGTATTTTTCTTTGCAGGAAAAAAATTACTTTATGTTGATAAGGTGTAAAAGTCACACAGGCTTTATTATAAAGAGTTTAGGTAATGCAGAAAAAGGTTTTAAAAAAGAGGATGGGGCTTCCCTGGTGGCGCAGCGGTTGAGAATCCGCCTGCCAGTGCAGGGGACACGGGTTCGAGCCCTGGTCCAGGAAGATCCCACATGCCGCGGAGCAACTAAGCCCGCGAGCCACAACTACTGAGCCCGCATGCCACAACTACTGAAGCCTGTGCGCCTAGAGCCCGTGCTCCGCAACAAGAGAAGCCACCTCAGTGAGAAGCCCACACACCTCAATGAAGAGTAGCCCTCGCTTGCCGCAAGTAGAGAAAGCCCACGTACAGCAAAGACCCAACGCAGCCAAAAATAAATAAATTAAAAAGAAAAAAGAGGACGAAAGCAATCACCCCAAATTCTGTTAGAAATAAGCAACACTAACATTAATGGAATGTCATTACAGACATTTTTCTATGTAGGTATTTATATGAAGATGAATAGAGTAGCGTTAGAAAGATTATAATTTGTGCAGTGCTTTAAACAAAAATATTAAAATTTAATTTTGTTTTAATTTATCAGAAGAAAAAGAAATTAAATCAAAATTGAATAATTGTTGAACAAATAAGCATTGCTATTGTTTTTAACTACAAGAGATAATATTGTATAAAGGAGCTCTCAAATGTTGAGAAAATAGATCATAAAAGATATTAACACATTTTTTTAAAAACATGTTTCAGTTTTAGATCATAAAGATGAGGACATTCACACTTTCACATTTTCTCCCAACCTCCCTTCTGTACCTCCAAATATTTATTATTTATATAAGAATTTTTGTATTCTCAAGATTTTTAATTTTCACATTTAATTCTAAAACATAATTTCCACAATATTTAGTGCAACTTTTATAGATTCAGTGCTAATCCCTAATCTTTATATGATTTCTGCATTTCTGAGTTCTTTAATTTGATTCCTCAGGGTTTTGTCCTCAAGTTGCTCAATCAAGAAGGGCTTCCATGTGCTTTATGCCCTGAGTTCTTTTATGTTTGAAAATTTCTGCATTTATATTTGGGCAGCATTTGGATGGATATAATATTTTGGGGTCATAGGGGTTTTTTTCCCCCTTTGGAGATGTCTTTGGATGAATGGGCTCATTCTTCCTCTACCTGGAGAATTCATAAGTTAAATTGAACATATTTCAGTGTTGAGCATATGAATCAAATTTTCCCAAAACACAAAGTGTTCTTTCAGTACATATATTCACTTGTTTTTTTCATTTCAAGAAAATTTTATCTTATATCTACAAACATTTTTTTAATCTATTTGGGATTTTTCTCAAGCATTTTCCCATAATTTTTCAGAAGTGCTCTTCTGCTTCCTGTTTTTTCTAACTTATTTGGTATTAATTTTTTTGTCTTAAATTTATTTCCTTTAGTCTGCTGTCCCTCTTTTCATCTCATTTTGTTGTTTTATCATCTTTTATTTGAGCTCTTGTTTAATTGAATTCATGTTCTTATTAAATAAACTTACAGCGTGAAACACTTGTGGGAATTCTCTCCAGTATAATTGATTTATATCTTCTTCTAGAATTGATTTTTTCTGTCTCTTTATATGAAATGTGATATAATTTCCTTTCACCCTAAGTTTGCATGGTTATTTGTCATTTCTTGCTTACGCTGAGCCAGTTCTGTTTAAAACTTCTCTTTGCTCTGGTAAAATATAGGTGAATTTTTACTACCTTCTAAGCAAATCTGAGAGTAGTTTTTTTTCTCTCCAGTTTGAAGTTTGGGTGATGTATTTTATGTACTTCCTTTTCTATATTTTGAGGGTAAAGGGCTGTGTGTGTAGAGGTGGGACTCTATATCACAATGCATGGGTTATTCCTTTCTCAGATTTTATTAAAAATCTATTAGAGAATGGTTACTAAGTGGTTAGGGCTGAATGCCTTTCCATAAGGGAATGTCCCAGGCCTTATATCATGCTGTCAAATCTGTTGCAGCTCTCAAGCTTTTGCTTCTATCAGGGAGATTGAGCTTTACTCGGTGCTTCACAACATTCACTGGCTCAGGGAGTGTCGAGAGGATTAGGAGTTGTGCCTTGTTAAGTCAGATTTCCTGGTTTCCTTCTTTTAACAATTTGATTGGTAAAGTATACACTGTGTCTTTTTTGTCGGTTTGTTATGTTTTTTTTTTTTTTTTAAGTCAAATTGCTTGAGGTAGAACATACATACAATAAAATGGCCCTATGGTTAAGTATACTGTTCTCAAGTTTTCTCAGATATGTACCTCTACTTAAACACATCACAAATTAGATATAAAGCATTTTCATCACCGCCAAAACTTCTCTCACACCTCTGGAGACAATCCGCCCTCCACACAAAGCTCCAGGAAACCATGAAACTGCTTTGTCACTATCTATTGGCTTTGATCTTTTCTAGATTTTATGAAAATAGGATAAGATGGTATATGCTATTTTGTGCCTGGCTTCTTTAACTTACAGTGTTTCTGAGCTTCATCTACACTGATGAATATATACTGAGATTCATATACATATATGAATATATATGTATGTATGTATCAGCAGTCCTTTGCTTTTTACTGCTGAGTAGTATTCCCCAGTGTGTATATGCCCAAATTCATTTATCGATTCACCAGTTGAAAGACATTTGGATTCTTTCCAGTTTGTGGCTTTTATGAAGAAAGTTGCTATGAACATGATTGTGTTCATCCTTGTATGGACATATGTTTTCAATTTCTGGGTTAACACCTAGTGGTGGAGTCCCTGGATTGTACACTAAGTTTATGTTTACTGCGTAAGACTCTCAAAATGTTCTCCAGAATAGCGTACCTTTTTACATTTTCACCAGATTAATAAGATCTCCTGCTGCTTAACAATCTTCCCAATGTATTTTGTATTTTCCATATTTTAAATTTTATCTATTTTAATGTGTATGCAGTGGTATCTTATTGTAGTTTTATTTTCCATTTCCCCGTGACGCATGACATAGAGCCTCTTTTCACATGGTTATTAGTCATTTATATATGTTCTTTCATGATGGTTCAAATTCTTGTCCATTTAATCGGGTTACTTTTTTAAAAATTACTGTGTTGTAAGAGTCCTTCATAATTTTAAAGAGTTCTTTATACTTTGGATATAAATCTTTGTCAGGTATATGTTTGCAAATAATTTTTTCCCAGTCTGGCTTGATTTTACTTTTTCAACTGTATTTTTTGAAGTCTGTTTTATCATTTTTGGTTTGTTTTGTGCTTTTGATATCCCATGTAAGAAATTGCTGCCTGCCCAAGGTTGTGAAGATTTTCTCCTGTTTTTTTTCCTAAAAACTTCACAGTTTTAGCTTTAGGTTGATGATCCATTTTGAATAATTTTTTGTGTGTTGTATATGCTGAGGTTCATTGTATTTCATACAGATATCAAGTTGTACAAGAACCATTTGATGAAAAAAACTACCCTTTTCCTATATAATTCCTCTGGAAGGTTTGCTGAAAATCATTTCACCATATACTGACAATTTCTGGTCTCTGAGTTCTGTTTCATTGTGGTACATGTTTAGCTTTACTATAATACCACACTCGATTATTATTATAGTTTTATAGTAAATCTTGAAATAAGAGTGTGTAATGTGTAAAAGTCTCCAAACTTGTCATTCTTTTTCTTTTTCCAAAATTATTTTGGATAGTCTAAGTTTATTCCATATTTGTGTATTTTTAATTCAACTGGTCAATTAAATTAAGCTTACAAAGGAAAATTACTCATCAATATTAAATCCTTTTTATCAACTATAGTGATATATAAATAATACCCTTCTATTTATATGTATATCTGGGTAGTCATTTGGACACTGCCCAGATGTGCAGAAACGTAACTGTCTTAATTTCTAGAACATTCCTAATGTTTCTAATAACTAAGTCCCAGTGCCAGTGAGAGCAGAAGAACTTGCTACTTCAACATCACCTGTTTCTGGTTTACAGCTTAGTCTTTTAAGGAAAAATACTCAGGATAAATATTTACTTTTCCAGGATTTCTCCTCATTCTGTCTTTTCCTTCTCTTTTCTCTCATGGTAATCTGGAAATGTGGTGTAGGACAGGCTGGAAAGGTTAGGAGATTGGTGTGATGTTACAGAGTAGGAGCCTGAACACATTTAGTAGGAAGGGAAAGGAGACAATAAAAATGAGACAAGATGCCAGGTCAGGGAGGTTGCGACATGCTTCTCCTCACCCAGCCTGTCATGCTGGCTCCGACATGGGATTCATTGGGTTTGCCCTTTCCTACATCCTTTTCCATATATTTATAGTAAGTAAATAAATGTGTTTATACCTCTTCTGTCATTTTATACTGTGAAATCTCAAATGGATACTAGTTTACTAATTTGGTTTAGCAGTAAAACTTCTTAAGATTTCATCTATGTATGTAATACACTATTCACTCTTACCAGCAAGGCTGCAGAAAATTTAGGGCATTTAGTCCGCCTTAGTGCTTTAGCAGAGATTCCATTGCCACCTTGTGGTGTTTTAGGTGATTACAGGCTGATGGTCTCCACACCGCCCCCCACCTCCCACCCCCACTAACCCCCAGCATTTCCCTGGTGATGAAGTTGATTTTCCTTTTTTCAAGACAAATACTGTATCTCTTTGAAAAGTAAATTTGATTTTTAATATTTGATTTAAAGTTATTTTATATTTAATGAAATATAAAGCTTTTAGTGTATTTAAAAGGACATTGTATGTAAATATAATGGGCCCCTTTCAAGTCAGATTTTTACTTTATACAAGTTTTTACATGTACAGGTTTTATTTTATACTAATTCTGGATTGTATCTCCACGAGTCTTCACAGTGTATTTAATTTACAATGTTATAGATCTAAGGTCATTGCTAGATATGTTTAATGTAGTATGATGGTGATTGCTCTCTATGGTACTTTAAGGTCTCTGTGCAAAATAGTACATTTAAAACTCAACAAAGATATATTGACTTTAATTAAAGGAAAAAGAAGGTTAGGAATAAAGAATATAAAGATTCTCATATATGACCTATTGTATTATTCATTGTCTTACTTATTAGAGTACAGAGGAAATGATTTTATTTTAAACATTAAAAATGTATCTTCGTAACAGTAAAAGATTAATAAAGGATGTTTAATTTAATTAAAAAGATAATATTCAATGTGCCTGAGTAGGTTATGTGTGTAAGAGAGAGAGTCGGTAGTGACATAATTAAATGAAGAAATTGTGAAGATCAGATATTAAAAATGTAGATTCCTCAGCTGGAGGTTAATTCATTGTTAATTACTGAAAATCACTGGAACTTCCTCTTGGGGTATCAAGGGAGCCAAATACCTACTGGTTACCCATGATAATCTCCTGGAAGGTCCGTGGAGTAGTTTATGTAAATTTCTGAGCTACGCCAACACTTAACACTTTTCCTTTTTTCAAGAATCAATAATATCAAACTTATATTTAATGAAAGATATCACCTGAAGAGTACCTCTTGAAGCTGGTCATGTCATTCTTCTGTGATTTCGTCCTTCTTTCTTGGACATTTAACATATATTTTTTTAGAGCAGCAAGTAGAAGCAGAGTGTATCATCTGTAGAGTGCTTTTTTCTCAGTGGAATATTAAAAACACTGGTTCAATTTCAAATTAAAAAAAAATTTTTGTCACTTAGGCAAGCTAAAACAGGGCAGCCAGCAGGGGTCAGGCTTTTCAACAGTATGGAATTGAAATTTCCAACGTTATTCAGTACCTTTTGAGATTCTATACGTTTCTTCATTACACCATTAGCATTATACTTGTCAGAACTGAATGCTTACCAGTTATATTGTTAACTAGAACCAAAACAAGTACGTGAGGAATTGTGAGGCTCTGGGGAAGCTTTCTAAGCCAAAATGATTTGTTTAAAAGTAATACCCATCTGTTACTAAACCGAGGAATTTTGTTTTTTTTAAAAGACTCCTTATTTTATATGTATTTCTTCTAGCAACTGCTTAAGAGTTCATCAGTGCTTTGCATTAGGTTATCTATTTGTGTAAAAATGAGCAAGTGTGAAGTCTATTTTAGAATGTTGAAAAGTGACGGAAACATGTAATGCTTTTGTTCTGAATATGACTAATTATGGTTATTTATTTTAAATTCAGGACCTGGCCTTTCATTATTAAAAGCCCCAAGCAGTATAAAAACCTTTCTTTCATGGATGCAATGAATAAGTTTAAATGGACTAAAAAGGAAGGTCTTGCCTTCAATAAGCTTGTCCTTAGCCTGCCGGTGAACGTGAGGTGTTCCAAGACAGACAACGCGGAGTGGTCGGTAAGCCCCACTTTGTTTTAGTCTTCGGGGAAACCAGATGTTACATCTTACCTGAATCCACAGCAGATACAATCAAAGGAACAGACAGATATCCAGAAACCCAGTGGTCCAGCTGTCTTTTGATATGTCTGCGAATTTATTCAGTGATTACTTAGATTGGCCCAAAACTCCTGATTCCACTTCCTTTGAAGAAGGCAATCTATTCTAAAACTATAAAGTTGGGCTGAAGAAGGAATAAGATGGGATGAGACCTTCAAAAAAAGAGCGTGTTTTCTATCTCTTCTTTCCCAAAGGCGTGTCCGGCCCTCTTCGCCCCCTCGCTGGGAATCCTTAAGGCTCTGACACCCGGACGGTGCACAACTTCAGCATCCATACCACCGCCCCTTTAAGCCCCGCAGAAGCGCAAGGGCCGAGCAAGCTTGGCCGCAGTCCTGCTCTTAAATCACACACTCAGTGGCAATGTCTGCTCTTTCCTTTGCAGATTCAAGGGATGACAGCATTACCTCCAGATATAGAAAGACCCTACAAAGCAGAGCCTTTGGTGTGTAGAGCTTCTTCCACTTCTCTGCATGGAAATGTGTCTCTCGAGCTGCTCCTGTGCTTCGTGGTCTGGGCGGCACACTAAGCACCACGAGCTTGTGCCCGTAATCCTGTCGGGCTCCGTGACCATGGTTTTCCGAGATCTGAACCTGACATTTAACGTGCAGGTTAAAGACACTTTGGGCATGAAGGGTGAGGGTGAAGCTCTTGGAGACTTTCCTTTCACACGTCCCCTTCCTCCCCTCCCCCTCCTCCCAGGCTGCCTGAGAGATGTCAGTCGGGTTCTCGTCTTTTCCTCAGAAACATCTGATAACATGTATCGACCCCCAAATAGAGCAAAGCTGGCCTGACTTAATATAACCTCTTAAAAACTACGGATAAAGTCAAGTGGAAGTAAAAGAATTCTTTATCTCCTTCTGTATTTCATTTTATTGAAATATTCTTTGTTATTTTACTTTTTAAAATTGTTGATTTGGTTTCTATATTCCTTTTTTTTTTTTAATGTTTTCATCATAAAGGTGTAAAAGGAAGTACTCTCCATTCCAGTTTTCTTCCTCTTTATTTCTCTTTGGTGTGACTTCCCAGATGTAACAGTGGTCCTTCCTACCTTTCTGCGTTATCTCGTTCTGTCCTTTTCTGTGAATTACCCATGGACCTCAGTGCTTTCTGATGGTGCCCATTCTAGTCTCCTCATTTATCTGAGTCTGAGTCCCAAACTACCCTGAACCCATCTCAAAGTACTTTTTTTCCCCCTTCCTTGCTAACACTGGCCAGGTGAGTTTTTTCCTTGAGCTCTGTCACTATCTAAAAAGAAAGAGGCTATGGGAAACATAGAAATGGTACACAACTGATTGTAGACTGAGGAGAAAATGTAATTGGCTGCAAACTCTGTGCTGTGAGGGGTGTTTTGTGGGCCTCCAGGGCAAAGGCCAGATAGTGTGAACCAGCTGAGGAGGGTGTGAGGTCCCTGTAGTACCTCCCTGACCATGGTGGGTGTCACACGTGTTGCATACTGGCTCAATCTGAGTCACAGTTGCTATTGTACATGTATTTTTATATTAGTTAATAAACTAACTTTCCATCGTAAAATTGTCACCAACTGAAAATCTTGTCACCTTTTTTGGTTCTCTTGGTATAGTATAGATTAGCCAAATCTTGTTTTGTGTCTTTTGCTCACTTCTTAAACTAAGTCTGTTTGGATCATATTAATAAACTAAATAAAATTAAATTTTTGTGTGGTATCTTGCATACTCCTTGAGAGAAGCAAGTGGTTCAATACCGCTTGATTTGCCAGTCCAATCAATTAAGAATGTTACATTTTTCCATTCCATTTTTAAGCCATTTCTCCCTAGCAAACAACATCTTCAACACAAACTGTATTGTCTTTTAAATAAATATTGTGTTTCGGAGTTTTTCCTTCTTGATTCTCAGAATTTGTCCATCTAATGAAATATTTGTAATGTTTATCAGGAATATTTTATTGTTAACTTTAATTCCTTTTATTTCATAAGTGTTATATCAGATTCTATGATTTTCCTTCCAAATATTTTTGTAAGAAATATGATCATCCCAAACACTCCCTATTTGAAATTTCATGTTTATTTTTACTTCAGAATTTCTGAATCTGAGATATCAAAGTAAAATGATTTCCTTTGGAAATTGTGTAATATTATATTTGTTTTCATTGTTCTTAGTAAAGAAGGTGCACATACTGGCTAGAAAAGGATACACAGCTTTTGGAAACTCAAATTTTTGGAGCCAGGGGAATCTATTTTTCTACTTGATGTTGCTAAGAATAAAGCTGACATTCTTCTCGTAGGAATTCTCATGAATATATATAATTTTGAGGCATTGACTCTTTCTTTGAAATTGGGATAGGTTATCTGTTGAATATTTGGTAGGATTCTGATTATATTCTAAGTTAGCTTGCTCTTTAGTTGAGCACACCTTCCTGAACAGCCCAGGCTTTTTACTGCTGCCCTGGATCAAGTCACAGTACCTGTCTCCTAGGCTATCAGGGAGGAGTGCCTGAGACTCAAGGGAGGACAGAGTCTCCATGTACAATGGTCCCTGGTTTGAGCTGCCATGTGGGGAGGGTCAGAGAGGCATCCGTGATAGAACCAAAATTCATCAAGGCCATGTGAGGTTGAAAGTATCTTGGGTGATCATTTTCTCTGGAGTAGTCTCAGGAGGGTCAAGGGTGGTAAGAGTGATTAGAGTGATGCAGTCAACAGAGGCAGATGAATTAAGAGCTCTGGACTTTTATCTTAACGGCTACGGAGGCCAATGATGAATAGCAAATAGGAGGACATTTGGAAGCAGGATATAACTGCACTGTACAATTTGCTCAACTGAACTCTTATTGTTGGACATACAGGCCATTTCCAGTTTTTCAGTATGATAAACATTGCTGTGATTAACGTTCTTATAATTAAAACTCTCATTTCTATAAGTATTGCCTTATAAGTTACTATAAGTGGAGTTACATATTAATAATTGCATATTTTTGAGAATTTTGATGAATACTGCCAGATGCCTTCAACTTATTGTTCAAATGATTCTCAAATGGTTCAAAAAAGAATCTTATCTATCTATCTATCATCATCTATCTATCTATCATCTGTCCACAGAGAGAGAATAATAATTCAATATGGTAAAATGATACCAATTGAGGACTGTGGGTGAAAGATATAGGAGTTTTTTAATACTATTCTTGCAACTTTTTAAAATTTGAAATTATTTCAGAATAAAAAGTTACAAATGCAATAATGAAAGATCCACCTATAGTAAAGTGATCCAGGCAGGTGATCTTCCCTAGACAGTGGCAAAGAGAGAAGTTGGAATGTGATTATGCCTCAGATGCCCATGGCTGAGGGCAGGGATGACTGGCATATTGCCAGTTCTGACTAAGGATGGAATATATTCCCAGTTTAGAGGTCCAGAACAAAGGGCTTGAAAAATCTAGTGATTTGGAAAGGATCCCAAAACAAAAAAGGAAGAGGTTTTGGAGCTGGAAATCATTAAAAATATGTATCATTTATTTCCTGTTTTTTCCCCTGATTATAAATCTAATGTGTAGTAATGCCTCTTCACTGAAGAAAATTTAGAAAATATGGTAACTTAAAAAAAAGACAAAACCCAAATCTGTTAATCCTATTATCTAGAGACTACCAACTCTAACTTTTTGGTTCATATGCTTCTAGTATGTGTCTGTGAAAGTATATATTTATGTGAACCCATATTTGATATTAGATAACACTAGCTTCCGAAACAAATTCCAAAATATCAATGGCTTAACACAATAAAGTTTATTTCATATTCATTTACTAGTTTGATGTGTGTGGTTCATTTGCTAATTGGCTTTCCTCTTTTTTTTTTTTAAACATCTTTATGGGAGTATAATTGCTTTACAATGGCTTGTTAGTTTCTGCTTTATAACAAAGTGAATCAGCTATACATATACATATATCCCCATATCTCCTCCCTCTTGCATCTCCCTCCCACCCTCCCTATCCCACTCCTCTAGGTGGTCACAAAGCACCAAGCAGATCTCCCTGGGCTTTCCTTTTTGTGGTGATTCAGGGACCCAAGATCCTACGGTTCCATCATTCCTAGAGCCTGGGGGTCCTATGCATTCAGCCAGCTAACCAGAGAAAGACCTGAACTAGAGTGACATAAATGACTTCCACTTTCACTCTGCTGATTAAAATTAGTCACATGGCTTCAATGGAATGTGAAAGGGGCTGGGAACATAATGTCTGTTTGGATAGCTGCCTCCTAATGATAGCACTACAGAAGAGAAGCTCTGCTACAATAGATATTTTTAGCAAAATTGACTTCCATCTAATCCAGTAAATTCCAAGAGTTTTGAGTTTTAGAGACAATTATCAGACCAGTATAGTGTTGTCAACTATATGTATTTGTCAAGTAGGTCACTAAACAGGATAATTAGTATTTATTTAACAATTTTTTTGAAAGCCTACTTGGGGCCAGGCTCTTACTAGAATGTTGAGCTTATAATTGTGAGTAAACACAGCTATTGTCTCTGCCATAATGGAGATTATAGCCTCACGGTAAAGCTCATAGCTGAGCCAAATAAAATCTCCTATCTTTATTTATTTATTTTTTAAATGGAAGGATTCAGAATAAATGTCAGTCCTTCAAACTGAATAAATTTAGCTTTATGAAATGCTTATTCACCATCCTGAACCATCCCTTTTCCATAGGTTATTTGGACCACAAACATAGTTTATATAGTTTTATCTATTTTTGGTCATCTTAGCCTTACAAGATCTTGATTGACAGTTGTATCCAAATCCAGCATAGTCAAACCGGTAGTTTATGAGAAGAAAATGGTCAATTGAATAGACTTATGGCAGCATCCCCTACCCCCCGGCGAGAGGTGTGTTCCATGGAAAATATGAATAGTGGTGGAAAATTGATACAAAGTTAAAGAGGGTTACTGTTGCACTTTTCAGAGTCTCGAATATATGAATGTGCATTTGAAAGTCCAAGCTATATAGTATGAAACATTTCCCGAACTCATTGACCACTCTACCACGTTGTAGTGGAGCAATGTTCCCCAAGGAACAAGCTTTGGGGCACACACTTTCCCCCGCAGAGCATGTCCAGGTTTATGTAACAATTTTTCTGAAGATTGCAACGTGTTCATGGCTAGCTGCAAAGCATAGCCCAACAGACGCGGGCCTTCCACGTGTGTCCACTGGTCTATTCCTTATTTGCTGTTCTTTTTGCCAACAAACACTATTTTTTATTAATCTAGGGTTAGTACAATTTACGGAGAACAAAGAAAAGGGAATTTACTTTTTTTTAATTAAAAAAATACACTAAAATGAATTACATGGCATGAATAAGGTATCTGAGAAGTGTTGACAAATAAGACTATATTTTTGGAAAGTTTCAGACCTATAGACACAGACTAATGGTGTGGAATTGATGTAATGAAAAAAAAATGAAAATTGGGAATAACCATCTACAAATGTAGAATGCAATCCTGAATTGAACCAATTTCTCCCTTAATATTTTTAAATAAGCCCATTAAATCTTGACAACCAAAATAATTCCATATATTTATACAAAGCTTTGGAATTTGCAAAGTGCTTTCACATTTCTCACTTAGTGTTTAAAACTGCTTTTACAAGTGAGTATTTGTATTCAGAAAAGCTAAGCAGACAGCATGTTGTACTGCAGTAATCATAGCAGACCTAAGTTTCAATCACTTTACAAACTACACGTGTATAAATTAGATCCAAATTACTTGGACTTACTAAGCTTCTGTTTCCCATTGGTAAAGTAGGGATAATAATTTCTAACCTAATAAAATTGCTTGTGGATTAAATGTGATAATGAAGGTATAGCACCTGGCACAATGAGTTGTCAATATTAGGTTTTTTCCTCCCTTTGCAAGATCTCACATTTGAGGTGCACAGTATCTGATAACAAATGCAGATTTTCTCTCCTACCTTACAGACATAATCAACTGAAATTTGACTTTAACCAAACCACTTTTACTGAGTGAATGATACTATCAAATGAATATTAGGTCTGAGTGAACTTGGCAATCACTCTCTCAAAAATAAAAATCTTTAATGACTGGCTACTTGTTATGTTTTATGTTTCCAAATAGGTAAAATACTGTTTTGCTCTTTTATTTCCTCTTAAAAATAATCTATTCTCATTGAAACTAATATTTCAGAGTTCAAATGAACTATGTTTCTTGTCTTTTATATGATTAGTTTTTATGTGAATAGCTTTGAAGTTCTCTATTTTTTATTGCTTCATGAGACTTTTTCTTCCACATTTGATTATAGTACCTTAACCTCATCTTGAGAAATTAGTTTATAAGTTGTCCTCTCTTATTAAGATATTTCTGGAAAAATGGACTCTTCTAAATAATCCTACTAAATATAATGATACTCTGTTAACCAAAAATAAGGAAGGATGGGGGAAATGTAAGAGTGGGGTGAGAGAGATATCCGTATTAAACAAGGAACATGTTTCTATTCGCCACTAGAGGGCGCTTTGTGTATCTGCTCGTCAATCCTGTCAGCTATGGAGCAGGATTTAAACATGCTGGATTCCTCCAACTGCTCTTGAGGCTTCACATGTTGGACTCTTCCTACTTCCTTCCATATTACCTTTATTCTTGCTAATTCTAAATTCAGTTACCTAAAGTTTAAGCTTTCTTTTTGAGGGTTTAGCTCGAAGGTCAATCTTAGTTTCTTAACTTTTTACTGTGATGATTCTAAGCCTCTTTCTAAAATTTCCAAATTGTCATTTTACTGTAGCTTGTGTTTTATACTTCACCTTCGATTTTGGGATTATTTAGATCTTTAACTTTCTGTTCTCTTATCTCTCACTGTTTTCTTTTTGTTTTTTTAAATTTAATTCTCAGTTTCAATTCTGATCTAACCATCTTAATCATTTCTTCCCAATCTCTTTATTATTCAGTCCATTAGTTCTCTATCAAAAAAAAAAATATATATATATATACACTTCTTTAATAATAGCTTGATGCCCTTAAGTGGGATTGCAAGCAGTAGCGAGAATGCACTCTGTAAACAAGGAAAAGTGGAGGAAATTTTGCCCTGGAACTCTCTGCCATCTACATCACTGGCTCCCTGTAAAGGGTTTCCCAGGGCAGATAAGGCTAAGTCTTCAGTGCTTGAAGTCATTGGTTAATCTTTCTAGAGTCATAAACTCTATCGCTCAGATGGCACACTGGATTTGCAAGGATAGTGTTAACTTTTCACAGACCATTTAGTGCTCCTATGAAGTACTCTGTTCTTTACAACTCCATAGTCTCCAAATTATAAAAGCACAGGATTTGGAGTAAACTATGACACTTTCATTCCCCTAGCCAGGAGCCGTATATGGGCAGTGCACTTGGAGAAATGAGCAAATATGGTAACTAGGCCTACTCCTGGGGTTACCCGTTTTTTTCTGTCACTTTTTGCGATTGCTAATGAGCTGGAGAAATTTTCTTTTTTTCTTTATTAAAATCTTCCATTTTTACAATTAACAAAGATTTCCTGCAGTCTATCCTTTGCATAATTGAGATGTGGTTGTACATATGGGCTCTGCAGGAAGTTCGTGTGCAGCCTTTAAACAATTTTAACTTTTCATCCATCATTTACCCTTCAGCCAGACATGCTGCTACAGACTTGAAATACATTGGTGAACAAGAAAGCTCAAGTTCAAATCTCAGGAGAAAAACAGATTGTAGGTACGGCGTGAAACAAATCTTTTATTTTTAATTTTTCTTTGCATAGCTAATACAGCATCAATTCTGATAGCCATGGGACATAGTTTTTTTTTACATAGAGTTTACAGCTTTACTTATAGTAATGTTTGACCTGTATATTGCTTACAGTTAAGTGTTGCATTTACCCTCCATGTGAGTGATATTTTTAGGACTGTTAACTTATTTTCTGTATTATCTACAGATGAGTTTATTTAACAGTTAACAGGGCTTCCTTTAAGTAAGATATGCCTGCATCTCTAATAAGAATATTATTTTTCATGTGATTTGGATCCATGCAGCTTTAATGTATAAATTATACTTGTGAGCACCTGCTTACAAGAGTAAGAAGGGTAGGATGAGCGGGCAGAGAGCTCTCAGAGGAGGAGAGCTTGGGCTGTGTTCTGTGGCTCATATTTCACATCTACAGAAAAACACTTTTGCTTGGGACTGTTACACAATGCTTAGTCGCCGGGTCATAGCAGCTTTTAGTACTTATTCTGATGTGATGACTTGATGTTAAATCTTTGCCTTACTTCATTACAATGAACATAAGATTGATTTAAAATTGACCCAAGTACAATGAAGAAGCTAGAATAAGATATTAAATTTTCTAAAATCCTCTTTAAATCGTCGTTTTAAAATTCATGTCCGTTAGACTGTCTAATGTGATTTAACTGAAAAATTTTCATCATTTTCCTTTGTAACCCCTATACTGTTTAGCACAGTGAACTGCCTATAGTAATTTCATTATAAGTATTAGTTAAAGAATTCTGAAATATGTAGTTTTAGAGTATCTCCAATTATGCTTTTAAAGTTTTTTAAAAGTAGGTTGCTAATTTCCAGTAGGCTAAATATGTTTAGTATTTAAAACTTAAAATATTTTGAATTTGTTTTGTACCAAAAGTGACATAAAGCACGTAATGTCAGACTAAGTAAATCAAACTTTTTCATATAAAGTTCTTTTATGGGATATCTTACTGTTGGTAGAAAAGCACAGTAACCAGAACTATGAGACTAGCTAAGGCCATGTCTGGTACGCAGGGCTTGCTTTGTAAATAGGCAAAAGGATAATCATCATGTGATCTAGCTTTATGAATTCAGATACTTAGAGGGTGAATAGAAAAACTCTGCCTAGCTGGCTGCTGCCTAAAATTTCAAAACCAGAACATTGTTATTTGGTCATTGGAAAGCTAATACATTAAATATTATTCCTTCCTAAGGAAGAAGGAATTTAATGGAACGTGGTGGAGGTAAGAAGGTTGGAGGAGATGAAGTGGGTCGAGTATTCAGATGAAAGAATGAACAAGACTACCTGCAAAAAAAGTAATGGACACTAAACAGAGTCGAAGACAATCTTCTCTCCAATTTCTGTAGTTAGCACTATATGTGTGCCTAAGCCACACAACCAGGATTTGTCAAGGTAATTTGCATTTAATGCATTCTCTCCTGTCGTCCATAAAAGCAGCAAGATATTTACTTCAGTGTAAAATAGGAGCCTGTGGTTTAACATGAGGAAAAGTCTAATGCAAAGTTTAAAATGGGTCCCCATATACAACAGCTACATTTTCTTTCAATCTTCTGTGAGTAGAAATGACCTTAATTAATCAAGAAAAAGGTTATGGGGTGAAATGCCAAAGGATAACAGGTGTTCCTTCTCCCCTTTTTGTGGTAGGTGTGACCTTCCCAAAGAGTAGAAGGAATAACACGTCGTTGAACTCCCCATTTGGTTTTAAAGGACATGGGTGCCACTGTGGGGACAGATGCCCAGGCAGCTACAGAAATATTCTCAATCCTGGAGGGTCCAGCAGTCTGCTCTTGCAGACGGAACAATAGTCTGGGGTTTCAGCAGACACTGTGGTCCCACAGATTTCTCATCTTTCTTCTTCCTTTCTTCCGTGTTCCCTCCCCACCCTCCCTTCCACCTTCCATTTCTCCCCTCCTGTCTTCATTCCCTCTTGCAAACTCTCAGCTAGACAGCACACATTTACTGAGCACCAAACTTGGCCGGGTCATCAACAAGACAAATTTCCTGATTTTGTAGAATTGACAGCCTCAAGGGAAAGCAGTATCATGAACAACCATCACACAAATACCACTGTGCATACATTAGAACGGCTAAAATCGAAAACACAGAACAAAATGCTGATGAGGACCTGAAACAAAAATATATAAACTTACACATTGCTGGTGGGAATGTAAAGTGGTACAACCACTTTGATCAAAGGTTGCAGTTTCTTATAAAGAAAAGCATTCATTTAGCCTACAACTCATTCATTTAGCCATCACATTCCTGGGTGTTTACACTAGAGAACGGAAACCTCATGTCCACATAAAGCCCTACATGAATGTTTGTAGCAGCTTTATTTATAATAGCTAAAAACTGGAAACAAACCAAATGTTCTTAAATGGGCGAATGGAAAAATAAACTGGGTACATGCAGCTTATGAATTACCACTCAGCAGTAAAAAGGAATGAACTATTGATACAAGGACTTGGATACTTCTCAATGTCATATGCCAAGCGAAAAAGAAAATCTCAAAAGATTACATAATGTATGATTCCATTTATATAATATTATCAAAATGACACAATTATAGTGATGGAGGACAGACCAGTGGTTGCCGGAAATTAGGGCTGGGTGTAGGATTTGACTGTAAAGGGGTAAAATGAGGAAGTTTCTTTGTGGTGATGGAATAGTTCTGTCCCTTGATTGTGATAGTTACATAAATATGTACCGGTAATAAGATTTCATAGAACTATGCACCCCTCTCCTTAAAAAAAAAAAGTACATGCAAATACTGGTGAAATATAAACATTGTCCATAGTTGAGTTAATTGTATTGTAACAATATTGATTTACCACTTTTGACAATATACTATGATTATATAAGATGTCATCATTGGGGGATTTATTGTTCCTTATATATTTTTCTATGTCCTCTGGCCTATGAATTCCATGAAGACAAGAATTATAACTTTGTTGTCTCACTTGTTCCTAACATACTACCAGGTACAGAGAAAATGCTCAATAAACATCTGTTGAATAAATGCATTCTATCATAAATTATCAGATGAAAAATGTCAGGTTGCTTCTGAGATCAATCTCATCTAATGTCTCTGCTGCATTTAACACAATGATCTCCTGTCTTCTTCATATTTCCCCTCCTTGGCTGTGCATTACAATTCTCTCTTTGTTCTTTCTTGGACGTTTATCTTTTCTTAAACCCTACACAGACCTTGAATTGAGGAGGCAAATGCCATAACTATGGTGACAAAGTAGGTAATATAAATAAGCATTATACTTGATGATCGTAAGAAAATTTGGAATGAAGAGGTCTGTGTCCAAATCGGAGAACACAAAACTCAACTAAAGGTTTTGATTTTTTTTTTTTTAATTAAAAAAGTGTTGAGCAGACCTTACAAAATGTATTTATGTGATTTAGCACCTTCCTGCTCTATAGGGTTCTGTCTTCCCTGGTGTTCACGAGGGTTTGTATTATGATAATTCCTGGCCTCAAACATATTGGACTAGACATAGCAACAGAAATATATATACACAATTATATTATACAATTATAATTATATATAATATCTACATATTATATATATGATAATTATATATAATATATATTATGGTATATATAGTTATATACTTTTAATTTCAAATCTCAAATTTATTATATCCCAAATAGAACTCCTCTTGCTGCAAAACGTCTATGTTCTTACCTATTTCCTTTTTTGTGAATTGGTCACACAGTCCTCTCATTCACCTGAACTGTAATTTGAACGCATCATCAATTTCACCCATTTCTTCAATCCTCACAGTCTGTCTGTCCCTATGTCTTGTAGACCCTTGAATGCTTTCTGCCATTCTCACTGTTATGAGTTTAACTCAAGTCCTTATTATCTCTCATTTGATCTTTTTGCCATAGTTTCCTTGTCAGTGATTCCAAAACCTGGATGTGTGTCAGAATCACCTGCGGAATTTTGTAAAAATAAAGATCCCTAGTCCCAGTCGCCATGTCTTACCTACTGAAGCATAATCTCAGGGATGGGCCTAGAACATTCACAGTTGGTTCATTAAAGCAATGCAGTGACTTAAATATGCTCATCAGTATTCTTACTGTTATATCATATCAGTCTATACTTCTTACTTAAACCATTTGCACCCATGCTGCTCTCTTTATTCCTCTTCCTAAAGAGCAGACAGCACCCTAACGCGACAAAGAGAAACCATAGTTGCAGGTGCTGCTGTAGAGCCCAGAAGTGCCTCAGGCTTGAGGACTTTAATAATGGACCCCGCAAGTCAAAAGGCACAATGAGGGCAGACATTCCAGCTAGAAAATTATCCAGCTAAACTCAAAAGAATTGAAAACCTAATTGTAACACTAAATAATGAAATCATTTTCCTCAGAAAATAATTTATCTTTTTCATGGATGAATTGCTATTGTTTAAACAAAGTATTTCTGTTGGTTTTGGTGAGAGAGTTTTAACCCTGTACTGCAAGCTAAGGACCATGTGAAACCCAGCATTACCTGTATTAAATGAGGCTGTGCTCAGGGGCTGGAGAAAATCCCTCAAGTAGAGTGAAAATATCTCTTCATTTCATTGTTCTAACATTTGATCATCTTTGACAGAAACCCATCCTTGAAAAATAGCAAATTTTCATAAGTAGATGAAAAAAAATTCTTAAGTTTCTTAATTAAGCTTCTACTTACAAGAAATATTCTTTTTTCAAAATGACAGTGCTGATTGCCAACCCAAAGCTTTGAAAAAGAAACTGGCTCAGGGCTGGCAGCACAGCTGTGATGGAGGAAGAGGTGCCCTCTTGTAGCATGAATAAAAATGACCAGAAGTGCTGACAAACCAACAGTTCTCATTCCACTTGTTTTCTTGCCTTTGGAACTATTGAGCTAATAACGACTTCTCTCTTTTATCTCCATTCCAATACAATAGACACATGCAAGTGTTTCTTTTGCAACAGCTGAAACCTTCTCCGGTAAGCTAGGACAGAGTGCTGTTTCGAGTTTTAGCTTCTTTTAGATTGAATTAGAAGGACACTGCCCTCTTGTGGTAGATATGTCACTTTGCAAAGAGAGTGATAAATTTCTCTGGATGGACTCCCAACGTAAGAATTTAAGGATTTAAATATTGCCAAAAGGGCGGGTGGGCATTTGAGGAAATGCATAGATACCTTGAATGCAATCCTAATAGAATTTCACATTTCCTATTAGCATTACGTAAGAAGAACAAGAAAGTTCATCTTAATACAGCCTGTTAAAAAACATTTGTTACAAAGTATTGGTTTTGAACTCAATGTTTCCTTCCCTTGTCTTCTCTGGTCTGGTGTTCATTAAAAATAGTGACATGGCTAAGTGTTTCTAGCTACTTCAAATAGAAACAAACAATAAAACTTCCCCAAATTTATTGTCAATGTTTATTGGTGAGAAATGCTACTAAATTAAAATTTTCTATCTCAAGGACCTGAATGTTTAGCAGGGGTCTGGCATGATAAAAACATACTGGTTTCATTGAATTTTGTTTAATGAATAAATAGAAAGCTTCACATTATATTACCTGTCTGCTAGAATTCAGATATCATCTTTCTCATGAAATAGATGGGTTAGGCAATGAAAGCTGTGTAAATTAACTTTTATGTTTTAAATGCACTTGAAAGGAGCTTGTTGTGTTAAATATGTACTTAGTGCCTGCTACGTGTCAGTATTGTACTGCATACAAGTTGTATAGAGAGAAAAGATGAAGTCCTTACTTTTTAAGGAGTTCACTGACCAATGAAGCAAATAACTACCCACTATGTTTTACTTTTTAAAAAATGAATGTTTAGGTCATAGATTTGTTTAAAAATAAGCTATATATTAATTTAGTTTCTCCCCCCCAAAAGTATACTTTTATGGTTGATTTTTCTATTTTTTAAACTTCCAAAATAGAGTGTAAATAAAATTTTAATATGAAACTGTTTGCACAATATGGCCATCTTATGAGGCCTGTGTAAGTCAAGGTTCTCCAGAGTAACAGAACGAATAGGATATATATAGATATTTATAAGAGGAAATTTATTATAGGAATTGGCTCTCAGGGTTATGGGAGTGGAGAGGACTGTCTGCAGGCTGGAGAAGCCGGAAAGCTGCTGGTGTAATTCAGTCTGAGTCTGAAGGCCTGAGAATTGGAGGTTGATGGTGTAAGTCCCTATCTGAATCCAAGGCCCAAGAACCAGGAACATCGATGGCCCAAGGGCAGAAGAAGATAGAGGTCTTAGCTGAGAGAGACGTAGAGAGAGAGAGAGAGAGAGAGAGAGAGAGAGGAACAGAGAGAGACAGACATAGACAGAAAGAGAGACAGAGACATAGAGAGAGGTCAAATTCACCCCTCCTTTGCCTTTTTGTTCTATTCAGGCCCTCAGTGGATTGGATGACCTGCAGCATTGGTGAAAAAAACTTGCTTTACTCAGTTCACCGATTCAAATGCTAATCTCCTCCCTACACACCCTCACGGACACTCCCAGAAATACAAAATGTTTTACCAGCTATCTGGATATCCCTTAGCCCAGTCACGTTGACACATAAAATGAACAAGGCCCATTCTTGCCTTTTGAATAGTTATAGAACACAAAAACTTGAGATCGCAAGACATTCAGATAGAAGAGTTTCCCTTTTCCATGCACAAACCCTTCAGAACAAAGCAGGGGCCACTGACTCTACCCTAGGGGTAACCATGCTGCAGAGGGCCTGGAAATTAGCAGACTAGTTCTGGGAAGATAGCATTCTGCAGAATAAATGCTTATTAGATTTTTTTCTCTCAACGTGGGGACTCTGCGATTGAACTTAAGGCATATCCAACATAATAATACTTTAATTCAGGAAGAATAAAGTACACCAAGAGTTATGTTTGCTCTTTTCCACAGGAGAGGTGATGCCTGTTCACTTTGGAACACAAAACTAGAAAAGGTATTTTCTCCTTGGTTTTGATTTGCAGTGTTCTAAAAAGATGCTACTCTGAAAAATTCTTCCACACTGGTCTGGTTTAATGCCTGACATTCCATTATTCCTTTCACACAGAGAATCACAGACACTTTCCTATATGCTTAGCACATTCTAGGGACTTAGAAAAGAGTAGAGTGAGGGGAGAGAATTTACAATTTGCTTTTCAGGATCTGTAGTCTGGTCAAAAAAAAAAAAACACAAAGTCTCAATATAAGAAACAATGGAGACCAGCAGAAAATGAAAATCAGTGTCATAGGAAGGTACAGGCAGGGGGAAGGATCAGAGTTATAGTACGTACTTTCCCAGTGCCACCCTCTTCACGCACATTTTCTCACTTAACCCTCAAAAGTCAACACATAAAAGTGTTATAGAAAGGGGGACCAAGAGAGTGGACTCTTGTCTAACACTTGGAAATGAAATGTCTGAGGAGACACACATACTGACAAAGCAAAAGACTTTATTGGGAAGGGGTGCCCATGGCGGAAAGCAGCAAAGTAAGGGAATCCAGGAGAACTGCTCTGCCGCGTGGCTTGCAGGCTCAGGTTTTATGGTGATGAGGTTAGTTTCTGGGCTGTCTCTGGCCAGTCATCCTGCTTGGCCCATATTTGGTCTGACTTAGGGTCCTTCCCAGTGGCACATGCATCTCTCTCAGACAAGATGGATTCCAGTGCGAAGGGTTCTGGGAGGTTGGTAGGACGTATTATGGGCTGGTGTCTCCTCTCTCCTTTTGGCCCCTCCCGAAATCTCCTGATTAGTTTTCGGCAGCACGATGTTCCTTCTCAGGACCTCCTGCTGTGAGACAACTCAGGCAACTAGTTATCGTCATGCCTGGCCAAGGCAGGCAGTTTCGGTCAATGGTTCCCTAACAAAAATATATCATGCCAAAGGTCATACACTAGCTCTGTAGAGAACCTGGGGTACAAATAACAAATATAAAAATAATACAATTTTTATAACAAGAAGATATAGTTGTTTTTTGTTTTTGTTTTTTTTAAATAAATTTATTTATTTATGGCTGCGTTGGGTCTTTGCTTCTGCGCCTGGGCTTTCTCTAGTTGTGGCGAGCGGGGCTACTCTTCGTTGTGGTGCGTGGGCTTCTCATTGTGGTGGCTTCTCTTGTTGCAGAGCACGGGCTCTAGGCACGCAAGCTTCAGTAGTTGGGGCATATGGGCTCAGTAGTTGTGGCTCGTGGGCTTAATTGCTCTGTGGCATGTGGGATCTTCCCGGACCAGGGCTCGAACCCGTGTCCCCTGCATTGACAGGCGGATTCTTAACCACTGCGCCATCAGGGAAAACAAAGATATAGTTTTTTTGAGGTTCAGTTATATAACATTTATTATACTAGATAACAGGTCTGTGAAGTAGGCACTATCATTCTTATTTTGCAGATGAGAAAACTGAAGTTTAGGGAGATTAAGTAATTCCCCTTTATTATCCCCGAAAGAATAAAAAATGGCTCCCTGAGGATTTAGAGTCAGTTCCAGCTGAGTTGCAGGTTCATGCTCCTGGCACTCTGCTGGGATGCTCTCACATCTGGGCTCTGAAGCTCATAATTCTGCCACTACTGTGCCCTCTTCAACATTTCGCCTTCTGCAGCATGAACCACCCCTGCCAAGAAGAGTTCAGTGAATATTACTGTAGCCTGAAAGGTTCTTTGGGTCCAGAGGTTCTTGTTGAAAACCACACATCTCTAAAGGGTTCAGTTCTTTAGCCTGTGTTTTCTACTTGTCGCCAGAAAGAAGATCCATGTGGTCAAGTAAGTTTGGGAAACACTTGGTTCAACAACATATACAAGTTGTTGTTTTTTTTTAACTTGAGGAATTCTCAGTATCATTAAATAATTGTAGTAATAATTTTAATATTCCCTGTTAACATGTATTGAGCACATATGATTTGTCAAGTATTTTGCTAAATGTTTAATATATGGCCCCTGATATCCTGCTAACAAAGTAATAGGAGGAAGAGACTATTACTGGCCCCATTTTATGGAAGCAGAGCAGTTAAGAAACTTATCCAGGCTCCTCTGTGGAAGAACTGACTCTGAGCTTTACAAACCTCCCTTGACCTTGGGTAAGTTTCAGTTCATACCATTTCTCAGGCATATTTGAACTTGGAACATGTTTTGGTGTGGCCAATCACAAGACTCCTTTCTTCAGGAGATGCATTGGTAAGTACCCCTGTAATAATAAAAACTAATATGGAGAGGCACCATGTACCAAGCCAGGACTCAAGGCTTTGAAGAGATTGTTTAATTCATCCTTGCCTATTAGTAGGATCATGTTTTTAGGATGTAAAAGCCAAGCCGCAGAGCAGGTAAGAGACCTGCATACGGTTGGGAGCCAAGGAGTCCATGATCTCCAGGCCGTGCTCATCACCCAGCACCATACTCCTCTCTGGCCCCTCACCCCATCAGCAGCCATTTTTCTGGGCTCTGTCCCAACTTCCTGCTTTCTGGGAAGCAGAATCTTGATTTGAAGGTTCCAGAGAGACACTAGAGACCTGGAGAGAAAGGGCCCTGAAGCACAGGTCTATCTTGTTAGCAGGAAGGCAGGACTGTAGGTCTGTGAGGAACACAGAAGAGAAGCTAGTCATGGCGAGGTGGGGGCACCAAGCAGGCTGGAGCGGAGGGTGGGAAGTCACGTCAGGCCAAAGTGAGAGCTAGAGGGGGTGGGGTGAGCAATCCAACAAGTGTTTGTGTTGGGGTGTGGAATCAGCCTGCGATAGGTAGAGGAAACCCTCAGCTGTCTCCCTTGGCCTGGACCACTTCTGTGAGGCTATAATAGGAAACAGCAAATCTGACTCCATATTGGATCTGTTGCTTTGACTTCAACCTTTGTTTTCTATTGCCTTTGCTGCAAGTGAATCCCTGAAGAAAGGTTGCCTATAGCTTAAAACATACATAATGATCCATCTCCAGGAACCCTGCCCACCATGCCTGAATGTTAAGCTAAAATGCCTTTGTTTAGCTCACGGCAAACATCCTGACCAGGTCCACCTGTGAAGAGCTTCAGGAAAGAAGAATTTTAACACATGCCCTCTGGAGTCTGGCCAGAACCAGGAAATAGCTGCAGCAACTTATGGCCTTTTTCTGCTTTACCTCCTTACTTCTGTCTTTCTGTATCATAAAAGAAAGCAGTATCCAAACCCGGGCAAGATGATTCTTTAGGACATTAGTCCGCCATCTTCTAGGTCTGCTGGCTTTCTGAATAAAGTTGCCATTCCTTGCCTCCACACCTTGTCTCTCCATTGATTGGCCTGTCGTGGGGTAAGGGCTTAGACTCAGTAACAAGGAGACGAGGTGACATTCACTTGGAGGGCTTGGGGGCTGGCCCAAGCATGGCTGCTCTCACAGGGACCAGGTTCCCTGCCTCAGCTGCTTGAGGCCATGTTGTGTGTGGTGCCTCTGACTTGGTCTCAGAGGAGCAGGCCCCCTCACTCCCAGATGGTTTATTGGAAAGAATGGCACCTTTGGCCCAAAGAGACAATACTAAAGGGGTGGCCCAATAGATAACACACGTGACCATCAGGAGCTTTTATTTCATGAGGTTTCCTTGGACTCAGGCTGCAAACGCCAGGTAGGGCCTGTGGAGGAAAAATGCACAAACAGAATCTTGCAGCTCATGCCTGGAATTCATATAGTCAAAAATTGTGTTCACTGAAATTTCCACTATTTGGTCATTACCGGAGAGTTCCAAGTTTAAGACCAACAATGATAAATCCTCCAAAATGCCAAAGGTAACTTACTCCAGAAATAGCAAGGAAAACAGTGCTGAAGAAGAAAGGGAGTGATGCTGATTGTGTGGCATCCTCCAAGCCAGGACTTGAGGAACTTCTGGGTAATTTTAGCACATTTCTTAGTAGGAAACACCGTGTGCCGGGGGCACCTCTCCAGTCCATGCTGGAATGCAGCTGCAGAGATGAGGGGAGCCCTGCTCTAGTTTAATCTGGCTGATCAAGGAAAGGAACGGAATGTGCTCCTTCCACAGCTGCAGGACCCTCCTGTCATGGCACTGGCTGCTCCAGGAGAAGGTCTTGTCTAGCATTATTAATATTCTGGAAAGTTCTCTGACTCGTAACACTGGAGAGGTCAGAAACCCTTTCCTATCCATTACAGTACTGTAGAAAAGCTGTAGGTAATCATAATATGACCATATTTCTCAAATTGGCCATGAAGAATGCCCAGAGTGATCGTGATAGATAACAAACCACAATGACAGGCAGACCTTGGAGATACCATAGGTTTGGTTCCAGATCACTGCAATAAAGCAGATATCACAGTAAAGTGAGTCACATCAAATTTTTGTGGTTTATTTATATTTTTTGCTTTTTATTTTATTTAAAAATTTTAATTTTATGTTAGAGTATAGCTGATTAACAGTGTTGGGTTAGTTTCAGTTGTACAGCAAAGTGATTCAGTTATACATATACAAGTATCTATTCTTTTTAAAATTCTTTTCCCATTTAGGTTATTACAGAATATTAAGCAGAGTTCCCTAAGCTAGAGTAGGTCCTTGTTTGTTACATATTTTAAATATAGTAGGAGTCACACCAATTTTTTGGTTTCCCAATGTATATAAAAGCTCTGTTGACACTATACTGTAGTCTATTAAGTGTGTGATAGTATTATGTCTAATAAAATGATGCATATACTTTAATTAAAAAATAATGCTGTTGGGAAATCTCTTGCATTCCTATACACTAATGATGAAAAATCTGAAAGACAAATTAAAGAAACACTCTCATTTACCACTGCAACAAAAAGAATAAAATACCTAGGAATAAACCTACCTAAGGAGACAAAAGACCTGTATGCAGAAAATTATAAGACACTGATGAAAGAAATTAAAGATGATACAAACAGATGGAGAGATATACCATGTTCTGAGATTGGAAGAATCAACATTGTGAAAATGACTATAATACCCAAAGCGATCTACAGATTCAATGCAATCCCTATCAAACTACCAATGGCATTTTTCACAGAACTAGAACAAAAAATTGCACAATTTGTATGGAAACATAAAAGACCCCGAATAGCCAAAGCAATCTTGAGAAAGAAAAATGGAGCTGGAGGAATCAGGCTCCTGGAATTCAGACTATACTACAAAGCTACAGTAATCAAGACAGTATGGTACTGGCACAAAAACAGAAATATAGATCAATGGAACAGGATAGAAAGCCCAAAGATAAACCCACACACTTATGCTCACCTTATTTTTTGATAAAGGAGGCAAGAATATACAATGGAGAAAAGACAGCCTCTTCAATAAGTGGTGCTGGGTAAACTGGACAGCTACATGCAAAAGAACGAAATTAGAACACTACCTAACACCATACACAAAAATAAACTCAAAATGGATTAAAGACCTAAATGTGTGGCCAGACACCATCAAACTCTTAGAGGAAAACATAGGCAGAACACTCTATGACATAAGTCACAGCAAGATCCTTTTTGACCCACCTCCTAGAGAAATGGAAATAAAAACAAAAATAAACAAATGGGACCTAATGAAACTTAAATCTTTTGCACAGCAAAGGAAACCATAAACATGATGAAAAGACAACCCTCAGGATGGGAGAAAATATTTGTAAATGAAGCAACTGGCAAAGGATTAATCTCCAAAATTTACAAGCAGCTCATGCAGCTCAATATCAAAAAAACAAAAAACCCAATCCAAAAATGGGCAGAAGACCTAAATAGACATTTCTCCAAAGAAGATATACAGATTGCCAACAAACACCTGAAAGGATGCTCAACATCACTAATCATTAGAGAAATGCAAACCAAAGCTACAATGAGGTATCACCTCACACCAGTCAGAATGGCCATCATCAAAAAATCTACAAACAATAAGTGCTGGAAAGGGTGTGGAGAAAAGGGAACCCTCTTGCACTGTTGGTGGGAATGTAAATTGATACAGTCACTATGGAGAACAGTATGGAGGTTCCTTAAAAAACTAAAAATAGAACTACTGTATGACCTAGCAATCCCACTACTGGGCATATACCCTGAGAAAACCATAATTCACAAAGAGTCATATACCACAATGTTCATTGCAGCTCTATTTACAATAGCCAAGACATGGAAACCACCTAAGTGTCCATCGACAGATGAATCGATAAAGAAGATGTGGCATATATATACAATGGAATATTACTCAACCATAAAAAGAAATGAAATTGAGTTATTTGTAGTGAGGTGGATGGACCTAGAGTCTGTCATACAGAATGAAGTCAGTCAGAAAGAGAAAAACAAATACCGTATGCTAACACATATATATGGAATCTAGAAAAAAAAATGGTTCTGAAGAACCTAGGCACAGGACAGGAATAAAGACGCAGACTTCTTAGAGAATGGACTTGAGGACATGGGGAGTGGGAAGGGTAAGCTGGGACGAAGTGAGAGAGTGGCATGGACATATATACACTACCAAATGTAAAATAGACAGCTAGTGGGAAGCATCTGCATAGCACAGGGAGATCATCTAGGTGCTTTTTGACCACCTAGAGGGGTGGGATAGGGAGGGTGGGAGGGGGATGTAAGAGGGAGGAGATATGGGGATATATGTATATGTATAGCTGATTCACTTTGTTATAAAGCAGAAACTAACACACCATTGTAAAGCAATTATACTCCAATAAAGATGTTAAAAATAAATAAATAAATTTTAAAAAAAGAAAATAAATGAGACTATAGACATATGCCATTTGCCATCTAGCAACATCATGTAATGCGGGTCATAAACATCACAAGCGTATACTGCCATGTGATTCTCAATCTCTTTTATGTGGGATATATGATATTGTATTTCAGTAATACAGCACCACTGAATTCAACATCAACATTCAAAAATATAAATTGATATGGAAACCCATCCTGCTTAGCTTAATGTACTTAGACTTTAAGTATTCAAAATCTTCTGTGCGTGTACAAACTGTGAAAAGATTAATTTTATTACATTTCAATACTTTAATCTTGGGTTTATTATTCCCTCTTTGATTTTCTGAAGTATTCAGATCTGCTCACAGTGTGGAAATATAAATATATGATCTTGTACATACACATGAGTCATAATAAAGAGCTTGTCTCATCTCAATGGAAATAAATAAATAAATAAATAATGCTGTTGGGAAAATGGTGCCGAATAGCTTTGCAGTGTTGCCACAAACCTTCAATTTGTAAAAAATGCAGTATCTGTGAAGTGGAATAAAACAAAATATGCTTGTATAAGGCATTGAGAAGGAATTTAGAGAATCGAATTGACCTCCTTCAGCTCTATAACCAGTCCAAGAGCTAGGTTTCCTTAGCTGTCTGAGCTCTGTATTTGGCAGGGTTGAGTCTCATCTGTACTCTGCAGGAGAAAGTAGCTTCCTTAATTTATGATGTCTCCTACCAGTGGAGTGATGTCAAATGTATTGTATGACAAACCTAGTTTTATACCAGCTTGTTGAAAAGAAGCCTCTCCCTCTGGTTAGGTAGGCTTTGAGCTCATAGGAATGCATTCTTAAAGCTCAAAAGACACATTCACAGAAAATTTCTAAGAAGAAATAAGAACAGCGGAGGACAAAGATGAAGAGATTTTGAAATGTATTCCCATATGATATCTGAAAAAGAAAAGACAAACCTAATAAAGTTTTTTAGCAGGGGATATAATATGAATTTCTTTCACAAGCATTTACATCTTCACATTTATTCACAGCCAGATATACAGTGACTATTACAGGTACTGTAGTTTACAGATTTGTTCAAAATGGGAAGATATTTTTAATCAACAGTATTGTGTCTACAATATTAGATTCACTTCTGAGCATCATGTAAACTTCTTCAGCCAGGCAGGTACTTATCATCAGCTGTTGACAAAATCTTATATCCAAAGTCGAATTATTCTAATATAACATTGCTTTTTAAATGTTAGCAGTAGCAGAAGCAGCTTACCTTCATTTCTGATTGACCTCCTTAAACTAGAAATTTATCTTTTAGGAAGAAATGACCTATATCCAAAGTTCTGACTGACACAGTATGATTTTTGAAAGCTGATGTACCAGATTTTTTTTTAACCTTAAAAGAATGTATTCTAAAAAACAAAGCAACTTCCTTTCCTCACCTCCTCCTTCTGTTCCAAAAGCAAACAACAGAGAAACAAAGAAATAAACAAAACACATTTCCTGCACGCACTTGTGTCTTCATTAGAAGAATAACAGGAACTGACGATTCCCATTAACTATTCAATGGCAAACAATGTATAAGCCTGTGAGCCAGAACTTTAACAAATGTCAAAGGAGTAATATTATTCTACAAACAATATTTTCTATCTGTTTTTAGAGATCTGGAAAGGTATGAGCCTACCATCCCACTCTACAAGGTATTTTAAAAAGACGCCCAGGTAGGCAGCTGGACCCTACACTGGGAAAGAAAGAAGAGGGTTGAGGAAGGAAGGAGGGCTGGTAGCTACTGATGAACTGTGTTTATCCACACTGAGCTAGCAAATATGAGCTAGGCAATACCTCCTGACTTTGGGGAATTGCCAGGTGCACGTGTATAAAGGGAGAACTCAGGGACACAGGAAGGAGAAAGGCCAATATTTGTTCTCGGTATCTGGCTGCTAAAACAATTGACGCAGATCACACTGGCTGAGTAAGAAGAGGCCACTAGGCTGAGCTGCGGGGAGGGGAATTGTCTCAAGACATGGAGGGAGTTTTCACATCCTTTTAGACTTGTGTTATTTTTTGCAGTAAAGCTATGGAAAATACTGGAAGGTTTGGGCAGGCAGTTTGAAAACAAAAATTGTGCTCCTTGTAACTGTATGCTTGCCTCTTCGCCAGCCAGCGTGTGCAGAAGAGAAATGGCCCAGCTGAAGATCATTTCCTCTTGCCCCGATGCCCGTTTGCAATGATTGATTCTTAAAGGTCACTGGATGGCTCGCCAGCACATTTTTGTACACAGAGTCCAGCTTTCTGTTTTGACGTTAGTCAGATACACATGTGGCACCTGAGGAACAAAGAGGAGACGGGAAAGAATCAGATTTTCTTTTGGCTCAGTCACTGTCAACTTGGAAACTCTCACATGTCTGAGAGCCTTATTTGGCCTAGACACCCCCAACCTGGCAAAAAATTCTTTTGTAATATTTTTATACTACAGTTTTAAGGGTTTACCCTTTGTCTTTTTTTTTTTTTTTCCACCCTTTTAAACTTTTCCCTTTTCTTTCTTCCCTTTCCTTCTTCCTTTCTCAAACTTTTCTAGACCCTTATTATATATGTCAGGTACTGTGCTGCTGGGGATGTATACAGGTATATAAAACAGTCTTGGCATCAACAGGGTTTACAGTCTAGTGAAAGATTTGAAAACAATTAGTAGCAATACAACCTTCTAAATACTACAAGGGACTCACGTACAAAGTGACATGTGTCCTAGACAATGACCTGCCAAACATTAGAGGTCCACACTAATTGGTACTTTAATACAATTAAAGTACCAATACAATACAATACAATTTTGGTCTCTCTCTCTCTCTCTCTATTTAAGCTAATTTATCTATCTGATCAATAAGTGGTTTTTGAAGATTTTTATTTTTACCTTTTCTTTCTTTTTGAAAAGTTCACTTGTAGAAGATTGCCACGATGTGTTGAATGGTTATTATGTGCCAACCAGGCATAGTGCTAGGATTTCAGGGCTACACAGATGACTAGAAAAGGCCCCTGACTTAAAATAGTTCATGGTATTATGGATGAGACAGATTTTCAAAGCAATACCATATAATTCAGGTAGGTAAGTTCTAGAAGTTATGGATGAGGTACTATGAGGACACAGAGCAAGAAAAGGTTACTTTTCAGAGAAAACTCTAATTCAAAAAGATACATGCACTCCAATGTTCACAGCAGCACTATTTACAGTAGCCAGGACATGGAAGCAACCTAAGTGTCCAGCAACAGAGGAATGCATAAAGAAGATGTGGCACATATATACAATGGAATATTACTCAGCCATAAAAAGGAAAGAAATAATGCCATTTGCAGCAATGTGGATGGACTTAGAGATTTATCATACTAAGTGAAGTAAGTCAGCCAGAGAAAGACAAATATCATATGATATCTCTTATATGTGGAATCTAAAAAATGATACAAAAGAACTTATTTACAAAACAGAAATAGACTCACAAACATAGAAAACAAACTTGTGGTTACCAAAGGGGAAAGGGGGTGGGGGAGGGATAAATTAGGAGTTTGGGACTAAAATATAAACACTGCTATATATAAAACAGATAAGCAGCAAGGACCTACTGTATAGCACAGGGAACTATACTCAGTATCTCGTAATAACCTATACTGGAAAAGAATCTAAGAAAGAATATATATAACTGAATCACTTTGCTGTACACCTGAAACTAAACACAACATTGTAAATGAACTATATTTCAATGAACATTGATTAAAAAAGGAGAAACGGTTAATTTTCTCTGGTGGATTTCCCAGGAGATGGGTGGGTCAGGAGAAGTCACAAAGAGAGGATGACATTTGAGCTAATGCTTGAAAATGATTGCGTTCACCAGACTGGTGGCGCTGTGTTTATTTCAGATTGTACCCAAGTTTATGAACGACACAGTGACTTTTTTACAGCTGTGGAATGCATATAACTCAAAATTAATTATTGCCCATCTCTGTTCTTAAGTCTTCTGGTCGCCTTTACTACTCTAGTCATGGTACTCAGATCCATCCCTTTCTTAAGGCCTCCCCTCCCTCACTCTACTCCTTTATTTTTTGGCCCAACACCTTATAGTGTCTTTCAAGTTAACCCTCCATGATCCACTCACCTCTGAGCCTCCTCTTATCTCCAAAGGACTCACTGATACACAGCAATCCACAAAGATCCACCTAACGACCTCATCATATAGCAGAGGCTTTAAAACGTCACCTTCCCCACCCCATGCCCCTGCAACAACTTCTGTACGTGGAAGGGACCACAATAGAAATTTATTTTTTCACTATTAATTATCCAAACAACTACTCTAGCCCCTAGAAAGTAGAAATCACCACAGTCAGTTTTCATTTTTAATCATTTTCATTCCTGTGAATTATACTTGACGCCCGACCTCACACTTTTCTAGGTATTTTTATACTAGTATCACCTGTTCTTGTTTATTTGTAACTCATTGTATCACATACCACGTTATATCACATCTCTATAATATATCATTATATCACATCCCTACAATAAGACATAAATGCAATTACTGCGTACCCTGCCTGATCATCACGTGCTAGTCAGATATGATTATACTGCCAAGCGCCCAATTTTCTTAAACAGAAAAACTAAAAAGGCAGTGGAGTCTCTTGGGCTAATATGTTGTAGACTATCAAGACCAGTCTTGACTCTCACAATCAGTGACAATAAGCTAAGTCAGCTAACAGTAGGGAACATAAGTGGTTTGAAGGTATTGAAGTCGTTTAATAGTTAATCGTTGGTCAAGTTAGTTACAACAAATTCTGCTGTTGCCTTTGTTCTTTAGAGAGGCTGAACTGAAGAGAGCCAATTGTTTTTCAGTTCTAAGAAGAAGCAGGCCAAGTACATTTTTAGAGCGTCTGCATTTTCTGAACTTCTCCTGAATTTTTCTCTTTGAAGGGAGAAAATATTGCTTTCTGAGAAAAGGTATGTTCTTGGAGCAACTGCGGAAAGCTAAAAATAGTGGGAATTGAACATAAGAATGCCTGGAGGGAAGAAAGCCAAACTGTAGATTTTGGTTACTATATTTGACTTAAAACATCCCTTCCAAAAGGAAGAAAACAAAATTCTCATAAGTTATATTAAAATTCCAACTGATATTATTTGAAAAGCAGCTATCTTATATGATTGAGATTTATTTCCCTTAAAATAACTCATTTCGTTTCATTTATTTTTCTGAGAACTCAGTATTAATTCAATTGGCATAGCATACTAGACATTATTGGTTGGATAACTAAATTTAGTTTTGTACAGGTAATCATAGAATAAAAATCAGAATGTTCTACCTCAAAGTATAGATTAACTTTCTCCACAATTTTTAAGAATGCCAGGTTTCCTTTCAGTTTATAAATGTCATTCTTTTCATAAAGCACATAAAACTTCAAATGAAAAATTAAGACTTGCTTGCTGAAAATGGCTAATGATTTATCTGAATCCAGTGCCTTGCCCCTTTGCAACTTACTATTTGGGTATTAAAGAGAGAATAATAACACTTTTATGTATCTGCTGGGAGACAACATCTGTGAAGCCATATATTTATTGATGAACCCAGAGCAAGCTTTTGTTTTTAATCTTTTATCTAAGCCCATACACTTTAATTTTGACAGTTAAGTGACACTGTGACAACATTCTAGCTCCGAATTTATTTTCAGGCTAATCCAGTGGATGCCATTAATCTTTGTACAGTAGCAATAACATTGGCAGTTCTTCTACCTTTCCTTGTTGATAGCTTCTGAGCTCAACGATGCATTTTCTTTGCTATGGAAACAAATAGCATGAGGGTCCAAGGAAATGAAGCATGATAATTGTCCCAGGAGTTCAAAATTTATTGCATGTTGATGGACCTTTTATCTATGTCATTGACTGAGATAATTCAGTAAAGTCCTCGTTCATGCTCTTAATCCTTTCCTACCCAGCACCCACTCAATCATTTGAGCCGTTTTATTTTTTGAAAACATATAACATTTCAATTTTGGAAGAAACATCAAAGTTGCTGCTAAATATAATATTAGGTATGACTATTACACTGGTAAAGAGCCATGTGAGAAATTCTTGGTGTAGCAGGGATTGATAACGTACTCAAAACACTGGGCCTCAGGTAGAGTAAAAAGTCCATTTGTAAAGTATCCAATAAACTAGCTCAGGGAGTTGTGGGTATTTAAAGTATGGCTTCATACACAGAATAAATGCTTTTGGGAAATCTCTAAATAATGTGGATATAAATATTGTCAAAGGCCTAATTAATTTTCTTGAGCAATCTCAATTTCAGTGATAGAGTTGCACATTGAAACACACCATACTCCTCATTTATTAAAATAACTCTTGTGATCGTAAATCAGGTGCAGTGTCTATTATCTAAGGAGATAAAAAAATATCTGATTCTCATTACATTCCTGTGAAAGAGGCAGATGACATACACCATTACCTTATTTTAACTAAAAGATTAACGTTACCATTAATTCATTGAATACACATTAATTGAGCACCTAACAGGTGTCAGAGAAATTCCAGATGTTGGAGATATACATTTATAGCCCCTGTTTTGAGGAGAGCTAAAAATCTGTGCAGAGTCTAGTGTGGAGATTATAACATGATAAACCAGGGTTAGATGCAGCCAGCAAAAATGTTTGTTTTGATCTGTATAGATTTTAAAAAATATATTGATATAGCTAAAATAGCTACTTTTCTCTCCAAATCTGGATGTTTAGGCTTTTATTTAAAACCTAACATTGGGCTACTGCCTAGGGGAGACATCTGTTCTTTAGTTCCTACCACTTCCTGGCAAATACACGAGCCCACTTCCTTAATTTGTATGTAGTAGTAACGCAAGGGAGTGAATGTGAGAATCTGTAACGCTTGACAATTCAAAGTGAGAAGTTATAGGGAGTAGATTAAGCAGAATTTCAGGATGGCCTCCACAACCCTCACCCCCTGACACTGTTCCTGTGATTATGTCTTGTTATATGACAAAGGGGAGATTGTCCAGATAGGGCTAGTCTAATCACATAAGCCCTTGAAAAACAGTTTTCTCTGCCTGGGAGCAGAGGAGAAAGTCAGAAAGATTTAAAGAATGAGAAGCACTCAACTCACCCATGAGAAGGACTGGACGACTGGCCACTGCTGGTTGCAGATGGAACGGCAGAGCTGAGGACTGCCTCTAGAAGCTGCAGGTGACTCCCAGCCATCAGCCAGCAAGAGAATGATGGCCTCTATCCTGCAACTGTAAGCAACTAAATTCAGCCAACAACTTGAATGAGTTTGGATGGCGATTCTTCACCCAGAACCTCCAAAAAGAGCCAGCCCAGCAAGTACCTTGATTTCAGCCTTGCGAGACCCTGAGCTGAGAATTCAGATGAGCTCACTGAGACTTTTGACCTACAGAACAGTGGGATAATAGATGGGTTTTGTTATAAGCCAATAAGTTTGTGGTCAAGTGTTGTAACAGTAATGGAAAAACCAATCCAGGTGAGGAAATAGCTAAAGTCAACTTGGGTGACTAGAAACATACGACTATCATTAAGTGAGATAGTGAACATAAGAGATGGAATCAGATCAAAAGAAAAAGCATGGTTGATTTTAGTTTTGGAATCAGATCCTTGAATGGGCCATGCAGTTTTATTTCACTCATTCTTTTATTCATTCAGAAGTATTTACGGTGCATATACTAGGCATTAGGCTTGGTTTTGAAGATATTGCTAAAATTGACCTGCATCCAAGTTCTGGCACATACTAAGCACTCAATATTATATTGAATTGAGTTGAATTGCATTAAATGCCTTTGAAAAGACTGAGTTTGGTGGCTTAAAATTCTTAAGTTATATAGTGAATAAATGTCTGTATCTTCACAGCCCCTACCCCCCACTCCCACCATGCTGCTTTTATCGCTTCTTATTATCCTTGTATATTTTTTCCCTTGTTTACTCCTGAACACAGAAACACCATAGTTTAAATTTTTACTCTCAATTTAGGCATTATATTGTATGTATGTTTGAAAATTGCAAACAGAATTCTTAAAATTTGCCATTGAATCAGTGGACTGGACAGACTGGGTTCTCTCGTCTGCAGGTTGTTCCTCTGCCTGAAATACACAGCAGATAGCAGGCCGTGGATTCTGTCCCCTAACTTGCCATCATGATGCATCCACCGAGGTGCATCAAGCTGGTCAGGAGAGGATCCCATGCATGCTACAATTTGTTTTGTTCTGGGTATTTTCATTGCAAAAATCTTCAACAACTGTAAAGTTACAGGCTCTTTGCAAGACTTTCCTTGGGGTTCTATTTCAGATTTACTATAAATTTAGTCTTGTTATGGTGAAAGATGCCAGATCTCTTGAGCTTTGCTTGAATCATGAATTTCACTAACCATTATTTACATCAAAACTAATAACGAGCATCCAATCAAAATCTCGGAAAAAAGGCACAGTCATTTGTTCCTGCCTTCCTGATCTTCTTATCTTACTCCAGCTAGTCTTAAATCGTTTGGTACCAATATTTTTATCAGACTGTTTTGATCCGAATGGAATTTTTTAAAAAGGATAAAAGGAAAATTTTAGTTCCTACAATTTGACTTAATCCAATTAGAGCAAGAAATAGAAAGAGACAAAAGAGATTTTAAAATATATGCATAAACAACCTCACTGTAAAATATAATTATTAAGTAGCTTTAAAAGTACTGAGAGGGCTTCCCTGGTGGCACAGTGGTTGAGAATCTGCCTGCCAATGCAGGGGACACGGGTTCGAGCCCTGATCTGGGAAGATCCCACATGCCGCGGAGCAACTAGGCCCGTGAGCCACAACTACTGAGCCTGCGCGTCTGGAGCCTGTGCTCCCAACAAGAGAGGCCGCGATAGTGAGAGGCCCGCGCACCGCAATGAAGAGTGGCCCCCGCTTGCCACAACTAGAGAAAGCCGTCGCACAGAAACGAAGACCCAACACAGCCATAAATAAATAAATAAATAAATAAAAATTAAAAATAAAAAAGTACTGAGAATTAGCAGTGTTTTAAAAATTAATATAGAATGCTTATAAGTAATAATAAAAAGGTATGAAGATTTTATAAATTAATAGGCTTCTGTAATCATGTTGAATAATATATGAAGAAGAAGTATATAATTATAGATATCTTAAAGCCATTTACAAACAAAGGTTTATTGAAAGAAAAACTAAGACTCTTTCTCAACATCTTCACAACAGCCTTCTTCCCATTCGCCTCTTCAGAAAAGACTTCTCAATTAACTGTGCAAAACATTAACCTTCCCCAACCCCGTGTCCTATATTCTAGACTCTATCATATTATTCCATTTTATCTTCTCCATAAATTAGCAATCATGGAAAAGGTTACATTTATGCTTCTGTTGTAGTGTTTCCTGTCAGTGCTCTCCAACTCCCAAATAGAATATGAACTCCTTGAAGAAGTTCTTCCTTTCCACATTTATATCACCAATATCTAATACTTAGTAGGTACTGAAAATTATTTGTGCACGGATTAACTTGCTTTTCAAATATGGTAAATAATTTTGCCATAAACATATAAAAAGATGGTAAAATTAGAAATAGATACAAGCACTAAGATATAGTTCTTTACTATCTTTGTTTTGAAGTAGTAGAAAAAGCAGTAGATTTAGAATATGTATAACTGGTTTTGTTATGGTGAAAGATGTATTCCATCCATCCAAGAAACATGTATTGAGAACTAGTCACGTGCGGACACTCTTCCCTTTCTTTCATTTACTCATTTAATTTACAATCTGGTTGAACATTTTTTATTTTCTGTAAAATAATGACAATGATCCCCAACTACTTCTCCCATGAAGTCTATGTGAAAGTGCTTCGAAAACTGTTGAGTTACCCTACAATAGTAAGATATTATTATTATGACTAATATATTATCACTAGAAATGAGCACATTCATATAAATGAGGGCCAGAAATTCATGGACTTGTATTCAAATCTTTCTGCAGCTCCCATATATGTCCAGACAAATGGAGGGTAAAGATAAATTTCTACGCAATTTTTTCATAAAAGAACAAATCATATACTATGTGATGGATAACAATACACTTGTTCATTCATTTTAAAATTCATTTATTTGACGAACAATTATTGTACCAATACTACATGCAAAACACTATGCTAGGCACCTGATGTGAAATGAACTGTTTAAAGAAGGCTATTTAAGGATAAGCCAGTGTTATTCCAAATCTTTAAAAGATCAGTTGATCAAATGATTTCAAATATTTTCCTATTCCTAATCATTTAAATAAAGTCTGGATTATTGTCTTGTTCCCACTTTCAACCCAGGATTCTAGCATCATGTAATGCTGATGGTAGGTAACATTTTTAGAATGTACTGCTGTACTTGCATTATACCATTTAATACTTGCAACAAATCCAAAGGATAAATGTTCTCATTTCATATGTTGGCAACAATGTGTCTGAGGCCACATACTTAGCCACTAGTTTGTACTACTTATGCTTTGTTCTCTGAATGCCTGGATACCCCATTTCATATACCAATTAGTGGCTCAGTAATGTGATATGTCAGGGGTAATTGCTCTCCTGATTGAGCCCAGGTCCTAACTTGTGTGTGTAGATCACAGAAACATACAGTAACTAGAATTCTGTAAACACAGGCAGTTTTCCATCTTGTGTTTCCCATATACCACATTTTAGCAGCATAAAAAAGTGGATCCATTATGTGTGGAAAATATAATAATACCTCCGAAAAGCTGGGGAATGTTTCAAAGCTTGCCAAGCCAAAGCCTGCAGCAAACGCTTCTTTGACTTCACACGACTGAGGATGTCCCAGCATGTCTGCCTCTCATGTGTTCAACAAGAGTGACATTGAGCACAGTACCTTCTATGCTGGGGAAGCATGCTGGATTCCAGACAGCAATGGGTCTGCCTCCTCACTTCCTCCTCAAGTGCAGATGCAAAAGTCATTTGAAAAATAGTAAGAGTGTCCTAGTTTTAATGAGAGAACCATTACAGGAAGGAAATTCTCCTTAGCTCAATATGATAAAAATCAGATGTGATGTTTTTCTATTTACAGAAGTAGAACTTCCATTGAAATCCTTGCCTGAGAGAGATTAGAACAGACAACGGTTACACAGAAGTTTGGCTTTGCTGGAACTGAGATATGCAAGAGGGATGTTACCCATCGGCTGCCTCATTTGAAGCCTGTACCAGAGGTTCCTTGTGCAAACTGGAGGACCATGTCTACAGCTGCTACACATCCAAGAGTAAAACAGCTTCAGAATTCACCTAATTAACTTTTAGTGTAACAATCTACTGAAATCTGTTTCTGTGATTGGCAAGAAATCCAAAACTAGCCCTTGTTTCTTTTTTTTTTAATTGAAGTATAGTTGATTTACAGTATTGTGTTAGTTTCAGATATACAGCAAAGTGATTCGGTTGTATATATATATATTGTTTTCAGATTATTTTCTATTATAGGTTATTATACAATAGTGAATATTATTCCCTGTATTATACAGTAAATCCTTGTTGCTTGTCTATTTTGTATACAGTAGTGTGTATCCATTAATCCTATACTCCTAATTTATCCTCCCCCTTTCCCCTTTGGTCACCATAAGTTTGTTTTCTATGTCTCTGAGTCTGTTTCTGTTTTGTAAATAGATTCATTTGTATTATTTTTTAGATTCCACGTATAAGTGATATCATATGATATTTGTCTTTATCTGACTTACTTCACTTAGTAGGATAATCTCTAGGCCCATCCTGTTGCTGCAAATGGCAATATTTCATTTTTTTTATGGCTGAGTAATATTCCATTGTGTATATATATCAAACTTTAAGAAGAAGATATAAAAGGCCTTGGCTCTTTATTCATGGAGTTATCTAAAACTGTGGGCAAGGAGGTTTGATGTACATCCAATTATGATTAGATCTTCCCCTTCTTCTACATAGAATTCTATATATTGCATGCAGCCTAGAACAATGCATCCAGATAAGTCTAGATTTAGAGGGGGACCACTGCTGTCACTGTCCTGTTTAGCTTCACTGGCATTATTTCAACATGGCTGGAATCTCCTTCTCTGTTGTAGGAAGGTCCAATGAGCTGGAGATCAGAGATTCTTGGCTCTTGTCCCACACGGCTACCAGTAAGCCATGTATGACCTTGGTTATGTCTCTCCATTTCTCCAGCCAATGAATGAGAGTTTGGAAATTTCTTTCTAAATCTAAAACCCTCTCTTTGTTATTTTCTTTTAAGTCAACATTTCTTTTCATCCACGGACACGTCCATGACTGTAGCTATTTGTTCACATCCCTTCTATCTTGAACAATCCAAACACTCTAATGAGGCTTCTTCAGATTCAACCATTCTCTTGTATGGAAGCTTTAGTCTTTAAGTAGGACACACCACATATTTTCCAAGTTACTGAACTTTGGGAACAAAGGAGGGTCTGAGAAATATCAATAATTTGTAGAGGTTTTATTGGAAGGGAGGGGAATAATAGCAGTCTATGATTGTTGTAGACATTTGAGGAGGGATTTACTTAGGAAAGCAGAAGTGCAGCCAATTATCTTGTGCTTCTCAGTGACGTGTGAGAATGAAGTTCTGAAACCCTAAAAGCTCACCAAGAACAGAATATGATTCTGTCTCTATATTCTTCCTGACATTAAAATTTTATTTATTATTATTATTTCATATATTTCATATTACTATTGCTTCATTGTTTCAGTGGTAGTTCTGCTTTTTTTCAACTGAAAAAAGAAGCTTACATCATAAAAGTTCATTGCTAATCAGTAGCACAAAACTAAGAATACACAAATAAGAATGGTGATAAAGGATCCTTAACAACAACTTACGCTACTAGAGTACAAAGTAGTATATGTTACACTATTTAACAGTATGAAACCAATTTCTAGTTATCTTAAATGTTTTTTTCTTTTTTAAAGCTTATTTAATTAGAAAAGGAAGAGCTAGGTGAAACCTTTGGGAATACTTCTGAGTAAAAGAAACAAAAACACACCCTTTTAAAACGTTTTTAGGTGTTGCCAGAAGGTGGTATAAAGAGTCCAGTCTAGCTTGGTTGTCTTGCAGCAAGGAGAGGCTAAGGGAGGTTAGAGGGGGAAAGAGCCCCCCTCAGAGGAGGTAAAGCAGGGAAGTGGAGCAGCTGGAACTGGGGGTGCTGGTGTTGGAGTGGGCGGGGGGAAGTGCTGGTAAGTTTATTTGCAAATCGGGAAACTTGGGTCCTGCCTGTAGTACTTTCTCCCGAGGCCGAGTTCCTCCCTCTCCTCAGGACAGTCATGCTTCTCTTCAGGTCACCTCCTCCTAACTAACATGAACCTCTCTTTTTCTTTCTAAACCTCCCTCAAAGACGATTTTTGTCTTTAGAAGTGACCACACAATATATATACCCTATGGAGCGCAACTTTTCTTCTTTAGTCATAACACATTTTTGAGTGGAGTCCATGAATATTTTCATAGACTGTGAACTGTCCGGTACTGTAACCTATGAACAATGATCCAAAGAGACTAGTTACCACTGATCAGGTGTTATGCCTTTAATCCACATTCCTCCCTTCTTCACTTGAGGGAACTGGGAGAGTATGTGAAAGGGTAGTTATATCAGAGAGATGTTCCACATGCTTCAGCTTGACGTTGTTGGAAGAGCATCCAAGTGTTTCAACATGTTCCATCTGGGCTGTCAACTCACATTGCCAGAGCAGGGCAACCCCGGAGGAAGTCAACCTGGAGGATCCCCTGTGGGGTATTGGTTTTCCTTTTCCCAGCAAAAGGTCTGGGCATGAGAGTAAAGTCCTGTTGCTATTACTGAGTCGCATTCTTTGAGGTGGTTGGTTTTTCTACTGATGTGCATAGCTGAGATTTAGCAGCCCAAAAAAGCACTTGGAAAATTTTATTTTTCTGGTAAACATTACTCACTCTCAAGGCAAGTGTTCCTCTGTGAGATTATTATTAATTGGGGATATTCCTCAAGGAGTAATTGATATATGACTTTTGAGTGAAAGAGCTGCCTGATATATAAATATATGTCTATTCTCAGTTCAAAACTAGTATTTGATCGGTCTTGGGCGCTTTAGGTCCTGGCGATCAATACAGTGGTTCTTGCTCTCTTCTGAGCTTTTTTCCATAACTGCAATGGCAGGTACAGCAAGATAAGCACCAAAAGAAAAGCAGATCAACTTTCCCCTGGTATTTTAAAGACAGGGTCTGTTACATTTGGAAAATGTCTTTGCAGGAAGTGGAATTAAAGATGGATCATGGATATGGAGCACCTGTAGTGACTCAATTAAACACCAAGTATCTACAGTTCCGTTTGGCCACAACAATGTTAATAAAAGCCAACATTCACTGAATGCTCAGTATGTGCTAAGCATGGCGCTATGGATGCCACATATTTACTCTTCACAATAGCCCCTTAGTTAGGCACTTTCATTACCTTTATTTTATAAGAAAACAATCGTGGCACAGAAAAGTTAAACAACCTGCGTAAAGTCACACAGCTGATAAGTGCTTGAGAAAGGATATGCAAGCTGCCAGGCCAGGTTACAGAGCCCAGTCTCTTACCCACCACACGGTACAAGCTCTGTTTTGAACTCTACAGATGAACATAATAGTACAGGAATGAGAGAAATGAGCTCACTGCTTTAGTACCTGGTCTGTTAAGGAACCCATCTACTTGGCAACCTTATATATTTGGAGTATAATTGCAAACCAGGAATAAAAAAAATACAGCAGCTGCGAGCTGCTAAAAACACACTCAATCAAGGTACTAAGGCACAGTTACAGTATCCTTGGGAGGGCATAGCTGGCCCTCACTTGAACTGTATTTACTATTATCACACATACATCACAATTATGACCATATCACACAACTTATTTATGGTTACTATAGATATAAATGGTTTCCAAATCCAAGGCAATTCAGATCTGCAGTCGTTGACTTCTATATTCACAGAAGAGAGTGAGTCCACAGGAAATGATGAGAAAAGAGCTAAATGGAAAAAGAAACCATGTTTATAAGTTTAGTGCAAGGGTCCAAATCCTGATCAATTTTAATAAACCCCAGAACGACTATATCCTTGCAACAGAGCTCATTAAGAAATGTCTGTGTGGGTGATACTAAGTGATGAAGAAAATCTCAAATGACATTTGATTACTGGTTCAAGAAGAAGAAAACATAAAAAGCTGTTGAGAAAGACTTCCATTCAAATTAGTTACTTTTGAAACTGACACATAATACTTCAGGGAGTAAATACCCTACTAGAACCAAAGTACATCTATCCACAGCAACGTTCCCTGCAGGGTCCATGTGGTTAAGGTTGATTGCATTTTTCACTTCTGTAAGATAGCAAACCTCCTGAAACAAAGGTCCTGAGCATCATGACCTTGCACGGGTAGAGTTGGTGCCTGCTGGGCACGGAGGGCCATCTCACAGCGTGGGGCTGCCAGCAGGAAGAGACCTTTTAGGGTAAGACCAGCTTTGAAGATCCGGTCAGGAGGCGGGACTGATGGGAGGTGGCATTTCTGTCTACAGGACTTCAAAGTAGTTTATTTACCATGATAGATGTAAAAAAAAAAAAAAATGAACATGATTCACATATTAGCAAACAAATGTGCATAACTTATTCTTTGGTTTAGGGCTCAGAGTTCAGACCTGTCTTGCCAACACCTGATAAAGTTTTCATTAAAATGCTGACTGTCTTAATAATGGACTAGAGGTCTCAGCCTGAGAAGCAAAAATATACAAGCACCTTTCTCTTCATGACTTTCAAAACCGCTATCCTGGGCTTCCCTGGTGGCGCGGTGGTTGGGAGTCTGCCTGCCAATGCAGGGGACACGGGTTCGAGCCCTGGTCTGGGAGGATCCCACATGCCGCGGAGCAGCTGGGCCCGTGAGCCACAATTACTGAGCCTGCGCGTCTGGAGCTTGTGCTCCGCAACAAGAGAGGCCGCGACAGTGAGAGGCCCGCGCACTGCGGTGAAGAGTGGCCCCCGCTTGCCACAAATGGAGAAAGCCCTCGCACAGAAACGAAGACCCAACACAGCCATTAAAAAAAAAAAAAAAAAAAAAGAATACCTACAGTGTTTAGTACAGTTCCTAGTGCCACTAAAACATTAAAAAAAAAAAACAAAAAAAACCCCCCAAAAAACCGCTATCCTAGTATAGAACTGATGGTTTTAGTAATGTATCTACTGTTACATAGGAAGCAAACATGTGAAAAACATTCCCTTAATATTCAGCTTTATTTCACATACTCTGAACCCTCAGGTTTTGGAAAATGAGCACTTCTTTACAAACAGCATCAATTACATCAAAATACCCATCAAAAATCTGTTTTCTTCTGCTTTTTTCTATCATAACTCTCCAGTTAAAAAAAAAACCACAACAGTTAAATGATGTCACCCTGGGAGCTTATGTGGTAAAATTAGAATTAGGAAGAAACTTCTTATTAATATATTTGTTTTTATGTGACAACCAGAAAACTTTGCTGTTAAGTTGAGTATTAAGTCTAGAATACATAGAAGGTTTTTCTTCTCTGGAGACGGGAAAGATGTCAACAAACACTAAGGCCCTACTGTAGATCCTACTATATATACATCCCTACACCATGCACAGAGAATACACTAGTGAGGAAAAGAGAAAAGGTGTAGTTTCAGAGTCCAATGAGTCAGATACGTGTTCAACTGCTTAACAACACAGGAAGTATCCTACAGGTACCCTACTGCCAGGAAAGAAGGAGCTCAGGTACATGGAGAGGAAGCAAGTGGCTCTCTGGGCAGGAAGTGGGGAGGGAGGGGAATAAGGGGACAATGGGAGGGGAGGGTGATATAGAAGTTAAGATCCCCAGTTCTGAATTCAGCCAACAGACCTGGATTGTAAACCTAGCCCTACGACTTCCTAGTAAGGGAACCTTAGGCAAATTGTTTATCTTCTCTTTGCCTTTTCTGTAACATGGGAATAATAACAGGACCTTCCTCCTTGGGTTGTTTTGAGCATTAAATGAGACCATGCATAGAAAATGAGAGCTCAGTACCAGCATAGAGTTGCTCCTAACAAATGTCAGTCAAAAATAAAGAAAGAAGAGGGCTATTCCAGTCGAGGAAGAGACACTTGAGTTTGGTTGAAGAATGGCTAGGTGGACAAGGGTGAAGACAGAGGAGCACGAAGTAGAAAATTACACGAGAGGGAATTGTTTGGAAAAAAGCAAAGAGTATATAGGGATCCGAGTAGATCCTGCATGGGGTGAGGAGTAACAGGGTGGGAGTGAGTGAATAACACCAGTGAAAGTGAAAGTTTGGTTCATTGCCACCCCCAGTCACAATTAAGAGGGGGGAAAATATCAAATAAAAGTTATGGTCTTCATTAGGTGCCTGAGTGCCTAGCACTCTCTGGGCATAAAACAGATGTTTATATTAACTATGAATTGGCTTTATTTAAATATAGCGGCTATAGATCTCAGGCTACCACTCAGGCTGCATCCTATCTGACCTATCACCAGCATTTGACATGAACGATCATCCCTTTAGACTTTCTTCAGCTGGGTTCCAGGATACTGCACATTCTTGGTTTTCTTATTATTGCACTGTTACCTGTGTCTGATTCTCGTTATATTCAACAAGCTAGTGACAAAGAAATACTGGCATCTCTCCCTTTGGGGAAGAATCTACCATACAAATCACCATGGAATTTGGACACTTTCTCCTCTTCTCTGCAGAACCTCTCTAATGAACCACCTACACACAGCTCTCTCCTGTCCTGCTGGCTACTCTGCCTGCCCTACTCCATCCACTCATTATCTGACTTTCTTGCCTCTTATCCCATGTACTCTGGACCATCATGTCTCTTCTTTCTTGCAGTCTTCTGTGATACCAAAACAAGCCGTATAAGATGCAACTTAATAAAGGCAAAAGGATTACAGGATGAAGACGTCCCATGGAGCGTAGATGCAGAATGACTTCCCATGGTGTTGGCTTCTCACGCTCGGTCAATGTACTTGGGAAACTAGTACTTGTCCATAGCAGGGACCTAATCTCAGCAATCTGCCACAACTCTGGCTGGTCTTTCTCTCCCCTCATGAAGTCACTTCCTGGAATATCAGAAGATTTATAAATCTATGTTTTTTAAGTCTGTGGTATTCTGCAATAGCAGCCTGGACTTCCACCTTCCAAGGTCACTCCAACCTCTGAATCTGCCTCCCTTCTCTCTCTCTAACTTTGACCCTCTTGCTCCCTTTTATGAGTCTCGTGATTACATTGGGTCCAGCAGGATAATCTCCCCATCTCAAGATCTTTAACTTAGTCATACCCACGAAGTCCTTTTTTTTGTCATATAAAGTAACATATCCGAATTCTGGGGATTGGAACATGGACATCTTTTTTAGGGGGAGTTATTCTATCTACCACAGTGTGTTAGTGTGAGACACTGAAGTTTAATATTCAGTAGACCCAGACTATCTGACGCTGAAACCATGAGGAAGCTTCAGCTTTCCATAGTTAACATTTTCCTGAGCAGCAACTATGTACCAAGCTCTACAGGATCTGTTGGGAATGTAAAACAATAACAACAGCAAAACAGTAATAATAACAAATATCACAACTACCCATATGTGAAGTACTTTTATGTATCAAGCAGTTGATATAAATTATCTCTAAATTTCACAAGAATTCTGAAAGATTTTATTTCCATTTTACCTACAATTACAGAAACCAAGGCTCAAAATGGGTGAAACATCAAGAACTGGAATTTGAACATGGATTTTCTCACTACAAAATGTAAGCCTTTAAACTAAAATACATTGCCTTTCCCCCCATTTTTTCCATCAGGATACCTTAGGGCTTTCCCTATGTCCATATCGATAAAGAACTACTTTCATCCATTCATTCATTCATCAACTCACTGTGTATGAAGAGGTGCGTTCAATAGGTCTGACCCCTGCTCTCAGGTGAGTTACAGTCTAGTCTAGCCTGAATATGAATTTTATTACAGAAACATAATTCTCTTTTCTTTGTCCTTTTTAAAAAATTTGTTAGAAGATTAAAACAATTTTTTTTACTTTCTTGTGAGATTTGAATATTAAAATATTTTTGTCCTGAAGGAAAGAACGGGTTTTTAATTGCTGATGAGTCAGTTTCTGATTATACTGTGGCATAAAATCTATTTTTCAAATAATATTTGAGGTCAGAGGTAGTGATTCGGAAAAGAAGGAGATAAGGAGTTTTCTTTTGAACTGGAAAGAGTTATACCTGGAGAGATGAGATGGGGATAGTTCAGCAAGATGTGTCTGTGCAAAACAATTAGAATCTCATTACGATGGAATTTCCTCTTGACCCAGTGGGTGGGGACTTTGTAAGGGAATTAGTTTGCTTTGTAGATAATAGAGAAATAAATTATTTCTTGAGCCTAGGATTTATAACTGCTATATTTAAAGAAAGTTAACCGATATTTATTAAGGATCTTATATGTGCTCAGAACAGTCCTAGGCACTTTGACATAATTAAGCTCATAATTCAGTTTCTTTTACTTGATCTTTGAAATTCTAGATAGAAGTTGAGAGTGGTAATGCACCCAACTCTGATCTCACTTCAGTTGGAATTTTGCTTCTTGCTTATGTTAAAAAAAATTGTGTCTGAATGTCTGAAATATACAATTGAGAAAAATTATTTTCCAATGAACCAAGTTCATTGGAGTGTTATTTATTTCTCATTGGCTAATATGTGTCAATGAAAGAGATTGTACGTTCTGGGGAACAGAGCCAAATACGTTAGAAGAGGTTTGTTAAAGTTGGGGTTTGGATATTAACAGCTGTTATGGGTTGAGTTATGTCCCCCTCAGAATTAACTCTTAACCCCCAGTACCTCAGAATGTGACCCTTATTTGGAAATAGGGTCCTTTACAGAAGTACGCAAGGTCATTAGGGTGAGTCCTAATCCAATATAACTGATGTCCTTATAAGAAGAGGAAGTTTGGAGACAGACACACACACACACACCCCCAGAGAACTCCACGTGAATATCAAGGCAGAGAGATTGAAGTGATGTGTTTAAAAGAAAGGAATGCCAAGGATTCCTGACAAACCACCAGAAGAGGAGGGAGACAAGGAACAGATTCTTTCTTACAGCCCTCAGAAGGAACCAACCCATCTGTCACCTTGATCTTGGACTTCTAGCTCCAGAACTGTGACACACTAAATTTCTGTTGTTTAGGGCATTCAGCCTGTGGTACTTTGTTAACAGCAACCCTCAGAAACTAATACAATAGCTGAACTTTTTAAGGAAGAAGTATTTGATTTAACAAAATCCCAATAAATCTCCACAACCTAGCTCCAAATCATTTTATTCAGGTATCTAAAAACTCTCTCCTCCTTTTCTGTCAATTTTATTTTTTATTATTACCATCCCATTCAGTGGCAAAACTCTAGACCTTGGATTTTCTGATGTAAGTCAATGGTGGTATACAAAGTCACTGACTGTTCTCTGTGTAATACCAAAATCACTTTATAATGTTGTAATGGTTTTGGTGATAAAATCCTTGGGGCTTAGGCAATCTATAGCAACTGAAAAACATTAACACATGTAAATAGATTGTATCTTTAAAAAGGCTACCGGCAAGACAAATGGTAATTGGGCTGTTAAAATTCAGAGCAACTAAAATTTTATACTTAATTCGTAGATTAATATAATGATGCCACTATTTCCTTTACAAAGCAATTTATTGTTCTATTGAAGTAACCAAAGCCTTATGACCTTAAGAAAGGAAATATAGATTAGAGCAATTCATTTTTTTGGTATGAGAGAATTCTGTTCATCCATGAATAAACTATTAATGGTATATAAATAAGATTTTCTAAATCTTGCTTGTAGAAACTGTTTGTGCCATTCTACTTAATTTCTGAAGATAATTTAATTTTTTGGATGGTATCCAAGATGTATGGTATGGAGGACAAAGGAGCTTCTAAAATGCAAACGTTAAACTTAAAATACATTTTTCATTTCTGATTTATGTAACATAATCAGACTGAAGGTAGGTGCAAGAAAAATATAAAGATGAATAAGACACTCCCTAGTTTTAGAAACTTGTGGTTTATTGGAAGAGATGAACAATTGTGACCAGAATTACAACTCAGAAATCAATGCTACAGTGGGGCTGCAAATAGATGTGTGAGGGTCTCCGAAATCATTGTTCAGCTCATGACAAACTCAGTGGTCTTCCTTTTAGCTTGGAGGATGCCCTGTGAATGATAACAGCCTGTAGACAACTGTCTGTGTCCCTAGTCCGAGGAAATTTGAGTAGGATCTACAGTTCTCATAAAGTGTGTCAACGACTGAATTATGTGTTTCCTTCTAATTCTGCTCTTGCAATGGTTTCTCTTAGTCTCACCGATTCTTCTTAGAAGGCCAGAAGGACAGGTAGGTCAAGATATTCAAGCTGGTGATTGGTTCAAACTTGGCAACAGGAACAGGCAACAGTCAACAGTCAACAGGCAACAGGCAACAGTCCTTCCAGAAAGGACTATACTGGTTAAGGAGATTCTTTACTACAGTATTGAGAAGAGAAATCTAAACTCTGTGTGAACTTAGAGGTTAACTGTTGTCACATGTGACTGTGATATTGAAGACTTTTGTGTCACGCTCTTTACCATTTCAGCTTTGATACATACATGAAACCAAACCTTCTCCTCCTTTTCCTACAATTTCTTCACCTGTTGTTCATGCCACAGAACTGGAAGTCATTCTAATTTCTTCTTTTCCTTGGGTGTTTCTGTTGCAAAACAGTTCTCTGTGGGTGTCTTGCATTTCTGCAAATCTTGCAAGCCAGGCATTGAGTGCCCACTGTTCAACATTGTCTTTACAAGAATGTTTGTAGAGTGAAGAGTCTTGAAAGACAGAAGTAGTGTCTCTCTCTGGCACAACATGCAGATTTGCTCATAGTCTTAGAAGATATAGATAGCATCTTCCTCTAGAGAAAAAGGCAAGCATGCTTAATGCTCATGATAAAAATTTTAGGCTCTCTAAATGCAGGGTTCTTTACCAGTAATGTAATCTGTTGTGTGTGCAAGTGACATCTGGTCCTTCTTTATGTCACCCTATGGACATGGAGGCTCAGGGTACTGGCACAAAAATGCAGATACTCTGACTACTGTTATTGCTATGAGGATTAAACTCTCCTTTGTCTCTGACACAGGAGACTGTGTCTGCTCTCAGCATCCATGAAACTATGGCAGGTTAAATTGTTAGCTTGGAAGTAGTGTAAAATTTCTGACCTTTTACAATTCTTTTTTTTTTTAATTAATTAATTTTATTTTATTTAGTTTTGGCTGTGTTGGGTCTTCATTGTGGTGTGCAGGCTTCTCATTGCGGTGGCTTCTCTTGTTGCGGAGCACGGGCTCTAGGCGTGCAGGCTTCAGTAGTTGTGGCTCGTGGGCTCAGTAGTTGTGGTTTGCAGGCTCTAGAGCACAGGCTCAGTAGTTGTGGCGCACGGGCTTAGTTGCTCCACGGCATGTGGGATCTTCCCAGACCAGGGCTTGAACCCATGTCCCCTGCATTGGCAGGCGGATTCTTAACCACTGCACCACCAAGGAAGCCCTACAACTCTTGACATTTCCCTCACTCAGATACCTACCCTTTCCCCAAATTGGGCACTGAACTTTATAGCATATTCCCCTTCAAGGCTGTAGAGTTCTTCCTTTTATTTGAAACCCAATTTTGTAGCTACTTAATATCCTCCCTCAGTCTTCTCTTACCCCTCTCTTCTGAATCAGTCCTCAATATTACAGCTAGAATGATCTTTCTAAAATGATAACTGTAGATCATTCTTCTGATAAAATCTTGCATTGGCTTCCCAAGGAAGGTGATGATGTCAGGATACTTGCAAATCCCACAGAATGGCATCAAAGAGTTTTCATGAATCATGAAAAATGAGTACACTTTTCCACCTTAACTCTGGGTGTCCCCAAAGTAATACTATACTCCAATCTTAGCACACTATGGGTTCTGCAAATTCCTAATACTCTTTTATATGTATGCATGCCTTTGCACATGCTGGAACAACCCACCACACTCCTTACCCCATGCTGGCCTGGGAAATCTTATCCATCAGTTGGGAGTCAACCAAAGTTTTCTTCTACAGAGAAACTTTTTCGCAGACCCTACTTCCCAATACAACATAGATATATACCTCTTATTTCTATAGCACCTTAAGCACATCTCCAAATTTATATTTATAGCATTGTATCGTAATTGTTGGTTTGCTCACCTGTATTATCTACTAAGGAAGAAAGCCATATCTTGTATCCCTTGAGCGGCACACAGTTCCCAGAAAATGTAGGTGCTCATTAATCCTTTTTAGATACACAACTGAGTATACAATTGATGAGTGAAGCAGAATATAGATTTGTTCTAGAAAGAGACACATACCCAAGTTACTAATATGAAGGTGATTGATGAAGTTATCTTTTGTATATGTAGATCAACCTTCCACTACTTGTTGTTTCTGATAATACTGACACATTATCCATAGACAAGAGTTATAAATATCATCAATGAATTGGCCATTCAATAATTTCTTGGCCTCTGTTGACACAGCTGCCCTTGGTCTGTGTTATTAACTTTATGCCAGTCAGTTTGAAAACACTCAAAACAGCGATTGAAACAACTCCACATGAATGAACCCAAGTTTAATAGTAAAAACAGGATTTTCCTGAGTTGCATTGAGGGAAACCTGAGAACTGCATCTGGTAAATGTATGATAAAAACACCCTGATCCTGCTCCTGTTTACCCTCGGAAAGAAGGAACATTCTGTGGCTGCTTCCTAGTGGATTTAAATACATCTGTTTGCTTCCTTCCCAAAGTTGACCTTACGTTCCCAGTTAAGGCAAATCAAAGGAAGCAGGAGGATATCTTATTTGGGGTAGGATGGCCACGTAAGGAGAGGCGAGAACAAGAAACCAGCGGAACACCCTGTGCCCTTCCTTTACCTCTCTCTCCTGTGTATGTTTTCATAGCCTCTCAGTTTCAGTTCACTGGCAGCCCCAGGAAGGAAAGCCAAGTGGGAAGATGAGACTGGGTGAAGAACTCTGAAAAGCAAAACACCCTGGGCTCACTGTTTAACCTAGGAGGCAACTCCACTCCCAAAGGCCAGCTCATCTCAGGTATCAGCCCACAGGCACGGATTGGATGGTACCTTCCAAGCTTGGGCACCAGGATGAACCTGTGATGGGTCAGTGTCACCTCATCAAAGTGAGAGGAAAGGGGCTGTTAGGAGTCACTCCAAGGAGAGAGAACCAACCAAGATTCCTACCTGAAAGTAAAACCCTGTTCTCTGGAGCAGGGGTGGACATGGGGACAGATACTTCCTCTGTAAGACAGCTTTGAAGTCATCCCTTAGTAAACATTCCTCCTCTCCAAGCTGTGCACACACACTGGGCTACCACCCACAATTCTACCTCTACCACCCAGAAGAAACCCCCCGGGGGAATGGCTTTCCCTCACGCTGGGGATGAAGAGGAGGACAGTGGGGATGCCCATGACCTTCTGGTGTTGGTTTCCCACTGCCACAGAGCACTGGTGTTGCAAGGGTCTGCACTGAGTTTGAACTGGCATATTTCTAAAGCCTTTTTTTTTTTTAATGAAATATTTATGACAGGAAATCAGGTTAGACATTCCTGAAGCTAGCAAGAGCTTATGAACATACTGTCCTATCCTACCTGAGAAAAGTAAATGCAGTTAATTTTTTGAAGGAAGACCCAAATACCTCATTCCTTTACATTTAACCTGAGCCATTGGAGGAATGCAAACACTGATTCGGAGCCAGGCCTCCGGTAAAGGATTACCAGATGCGGGCTACACAAGGAAATTCCTCCCGGCCGCCAGAATTTATACTGCAGAGTGAGCTATGAAAAGAAAGTTTGTGCCTGGTTATGAATATGGATAAAATACATCACTCATGGTCATGGAATGGCAGGCAAAATTGAAAACACATATTTTGGATCACAGAATATTTTCAAAAATATATTTAAAAGAAAATAAACACAGATTGTGTGTGTTCATTTATGGCTTGAAGTACCTTTGGGGAAAAGAGACATCAACAACTTCTCTTTCCAAACCATTTGCTTTTCCTTGTGCTTTTTAGCACAGAGCTGGACCCTCTGGAAAGGAATAGGGGTCTCGCAGAGTGCATGGTAAGTAGTTTTACTGGCAGGCATTATATGCCTTTCCTGTAGAAGACAAGGAGCTGAGTCTTTGAGTGTGTCCAGAAAGGACTATGTGGCTTGGGGAGATGTGTTCAGCTCATTCCTATTAGTATTAGTTTACTTCCCCTTCAGTCTCAGAAGGATTTTGGTGGCTTCTGCATTTTATGCTTTCATCTTTGTCTTTGTTAGATTATTCATGACCATCAACAGTGTATCTATGTTGTTAAGGATCCAGATGAAAACTGAAAATTTGCCACTCATGTCACACAGAGAAGTCTGGCCTCTAGCAAAATGAAGAAAGAGGAAGAGTGGCTTTTCTACCCATCCCACTTTGACAGCTACTCTCCCTCTCTTCCTGCGGGGGACCCAGTCTGCTAATGGTATCTGTACGTGCCCAGAGAATCACTCATTTACATACCACCCAAAGACGACCTCTCTGGATTGGATAGCTTACTTAATTTTCCCCTTCTCTCATTTATTCTCCTTCCCTCCAGCTAAATTTACCTGCTCTCTTTCCCGTCACCTTGAGACCCTGAGATCCACTGTGGGATAGCTAATTTACCTGCTAATACAATGAGTTATTCTTTGGTTGATTCCAGGTAACATATTTCCATTTAATATGAACACTAACATTTTCATTTCCTCTCCTGCTCACTACTTCAACCCGAGAAACACCGACTCAGAGCATTTAGCTGCAGCCCTATGAACTACAGGACATACCGCTGTCCTTGATTGTATCATGCACTGACCTGGTACCTAAGGAACGGTAATCCATTGTTTGACAATCACCACCCTATGACATCACCTGATACAAGACTCTGCCCAATTAGAGATGTATTGTGCCAATTTTATTATTGCTCAGCAATTTAGAATAAGAAGTCCACCAATTGTTATCACCTGAATTTGCAAGGTCATAATGTGGAACATGGTTAATGGCTCAGGTAGGAAGATCCAGGACGCAAGTTCAGTTCGAATGAGATCAGCTACACTTTGTTTTCTGGTTTTCATTTTCCTGATACCCTGTCCCCATAATGGAGCTTTCTTTGCAAGCAAGACAGAATTGATGAGAACAATGAACATCTCCTGCGCTGGGCCTTCATCCCAGGAAGGGGTCTTCCTTGTTCATGCCAACCTTTGGTTCTGCTGCCACAGAAAGTGTCAAAAGATTACGTAAGAGTTCTTCGAATAATTGAGTCAGGGGAAAATATTGTGGCAACTCACTGAGTTAAATGAAAGTCTGTTCCTTTGTTGGTGAAAATTTTGAAGAGGTCAGTTTCTGACCCATGGAACAAGATAGGCAATCTCCATATCACTTCTGTGTTTGTACATTCTATAATATCTCACATTCAATAGTACCAATTGTTGATTACAAATTAACTGTGTAACTTTTGCACAACTTTGATGTTCTTCTGTTGACTTGTGGCAATTTCTTCTGTATCAAATGCCTCCAGGGTACAGAGCTAGCATCTTTAACTTGCTTTGGGTAGTATTTGACCTAGTGGTTCTTCATATGAGTGCTGAATAAAAGTCATTTTAAGGTAGTGATGTTATGCTAATGTGTGTGATGATGATGTTAATAAACTCAAACCTTAAGATGTGTCACCGGCGATGTTAGCATATCACTAACTGATACTCTATGATGTTGATTTTCTCTCTCCCCTGCTAGAAAGTAAGATCCAGGAAGGTTTGTTATGGCTATGCCCCAAATGCCCAGAACAGTGTCTCTTTTCTTTTGTAAATGTTTAAACAGATTTATTGAGCTATATAATTGATATACAAAGAACTGCACATTTTAATGTGTATAACTTGATGAGTTTGGACATAGGCAAACCATGATACCATCACCACAATCAATAGACATAACCAATTCCTCCCAAAGTTTCCTTGTGTCTTTTTATTATTTATTTATTTATTTTGTGGTGAGAACACAACATGAGATCTGCCTTCTTGACAAACTTTGAAGAGCACAATATCGTATCGTTAAGGCACTGTGCTGTACAGCAGGTCTCTAGAACTTATTCATCTAACATAACTGAAACATTATATCCTTTGAACAATAATTCCCCAATTCCCCCAACCCCCAGGCCTGGTGTCTTTAATGTAGTAGACATTTAATAAATATTTGTCAGATGAATGAATGCTTAAAGATAAAAAAAAAAAAAAAGCCACAAAAAACCTTGACGAGGGAGCAATTTCCTCTTCCATATCCCAATTTTAGTATTCGGTCTACTGCAGACAAAGTACTTTTCTCTACATTGTGCTAGCCCTAATTTCTCTTGACATGAGTCTGTGACTGCTGTTACCCTAGACTTTAATGAATGGTTGACCTACTTGGTGCAATATTATTTTTTTTTGATAATGTGGTATTTTTGGAAGGTACATACCTGATAATATTTCTTATCCCTGACACTGATGTGGTAACTAAAAAATATGCCCCAAATATATGCTGTTGTTGCTAAGTAATTTACCAATGTTTGAATAGGCAGCAAAAGAGGATGTTTTGATAGTATTTAGGAGCACAGACAGCAAAATAAACTGTCCATTTTTCTCTCTCAGATCTGCCTTGTTCTTTTATAAATAAATATTTCATATATATACATACATATACACACACACATACACATACAGTGTATATAATAGATAATTAGAAAAAACTGTGGTATGTATCTTAGTCTAAGAAAGTTAACATTTCCGCAAAACTCTTAGGAAAATTAATTAAGATAGAAACGTCTTCCAAATTGCTTCAAAGTTACTTGGAAATTTATCTCTATATGAAAAATGGCTTAAATACTGAATTCACGTCAATTTTTTATGAGTTTTGTTTTTACAGGAGAGAAAAACCAGTCAGGTAGTGATTTATAAGAAGATTTTTAGGCTCTTTTACTGTTGTTTTTACCTGAGGGACTATTCTTGAGAACCACTTAAATTTCCAAAACTTAATAGAAGACACTTATTTCACAGCAATTCCAAAAAAGAAATAAAGAGTGGATGTATTTAGGATGGATACAACAATTCAGTTTTATCGAATACTATTGTTTCCCTCCATGGTTTGGACGAACAGTTGGAATTAAGAGAAGCAGTGTTGTTTGTGGCTGAGAGAAGATTCATGTGTAAGTAAAATTCATTTAAAACTATTTTACTTGTTTATACAACTGATGCTCAGAAGTTATGCATCTCCTATAAACATAAAAATGTTGCAGAATGGATTTTATCATCTTTGCAGCTTTAAGTATCTACAGCCATCTTAGAACCAGGTCACTGGTGCCTTTTGGCATCAAAAGGCATCAGTATTCTATCAACTGTGACAAATTCTTATTAAATGTTATGTTTACTCTATGTTGGTAAGAAACAAGATGTTCTCAAACATACAGGAAGCCAAAACATCCAGTTTGAAGTGTACTTTATACAAGAAACATGAGGTCTATGACTCTGCCATTGGACCTTTTTCATGTCATGAACCACAGTTTTTTAGCACGAGGAAGAAATGGCTGGCTAACAGATTACCCATAATCACTTAGACCTATTTAGTAATAAGTTCTTAGTGTTATTTTTTTCATGTGATTTTTCTTTTCTTTTCTGGCCTTTCCTTTCAGTTGAAGTCTGTCCTATATTCGTAAATGGATCAGATAGTCAAACTATCATAAAGAAAGTGTAAGTAGAACGTTGTAAAGGAATTCATCCTTTTTATAAATTTTCAAGACAATCATAAAATAATCTTCTTTTGGATTTAAACATAACAAAACCAAGGCTTTCAGTATAATCACAAGTCTACAACTTCATAGTGGCAGGAATAACGGAAATCTTGTTTACCACAAAATACCAAGGAGCTAGCACAGTGCGTGGCATGCAAGAGTTGCTAAACAAAGACTTGTTGACAGGTTGGAACATAAGAAATATGTTCTGACCAAAAAGTCAGTACAGGGTTGTACCTTTAGCCAAAAGGAACATCAAGCACAAGCCGTGCTAACTAGAAGTGCCCTTCAAGGAAACGACCAAAAACACATACATAATTCAGAGAAGTAAACACCTTCAAAAATTTTAGTACAGCTTTCTATGCCCAACACCATGTGAAGAATTTTACAAATTAGACATCGGTGGTTTGAATAAATCCAGAGCCTGAATAGCTATTTCCAACTTTTCAAATGTGTAAAACACATTTTTCCTCTCTAGTTTCCAGGAAAGACCTGAAGAATCCTCATCATCTCAGGGATTGTATTCATGGCTTTACTCTCAAGGAACAGACAAAGGAGTGCTGAGAAGCACAACGATTACAACAACAACAAAAAGCCAAATACACAGAGGGTTCAGATACAAAAGACCAAGGTTTTATGTAAACCAGTCCAAAATGGAACAGTTTTGAGCCACCAACCTCTAATCTTAGTCTGTTTGGGCCTTTTTTTTTAAATAAAAAGTTGACATGTAATAAAAATCAGGTGTAGGATAGAAGGTGAAAGATAAGACTGGTGAGATAGGCAGGGGCTGGAGGAGACATAGGCTGTTATGACATACTAAGAAGGTTGAACTGTAATTTTAGAAAAATGGTGATCCCTTAGGATGAATATGTCCAGGCGTGTTTTGAGGGTTTTGAGAAGAGATGCAGCGAGAACACTCACACAATCCTTCTCTCCCGGTTCAAAAATAGAACATTACGCATTTCCTCAGAAGACCTCCGAGAGCCATTCCAGAGAACTAGCTCACCTTTCCCCCTAATAAGAAGTAACTACTGACCTGTATTTATGTCTGCTGTTACTTGAATCTGGGCAGGGGCTTGTGAAAGCTCCAATCAATGTAGGATGTAAAAACGCTGCTACGTGACTACTGAGGCTAGGTCATGAAAAGGATGAGGAGGTTTCTAGCTGGCTTTTTTCTCTCAGGATGCTTGCCTGGGAGTCTAGTTTTCATTCTTCATATGAGAGAGGCCATATGTAGTTGTTCCGGTTGAAGTTTCAGCTAAGCTACTGGCAGACACCAGCAGCAAGCCTTAAACGTCAGCGAAAGAAGCTTCAAATAATTCCACTTCCAGACTTCAGTCTTCCAGCTGAGGCCCCCAGCATCATGGAATGGAGACAAGCTGTCCCTACTTTCCCTTTGCAAGCTCATGTCCCACAGAAACTGTGAGAGATAATACATGATTAGTTTTAAGTCATGTGTTTTGGGGTAATTTGACATGCAGCAATAGATAACTAATGCACCAGCCTATAGGTCATAGAGATTCTAATGGGTCAACATTTTTAGATCCTGTCAACTCATCTGCAAGATAAGGTACAGATTTATTCTAAACCTTGAAACCATCATTCACATATGAAAACTTTTGCTTCAGTAGCTAATTCTACAATGAAAAGGTATTTCATGTGTTTAAGTGAATACTTACATTTCAGGAAAATGTGGGTATCTGCGCATGCTATAAATAGATTTGTATGCTATTATATATTTATATATATGGGTGTATACTATAAATGGATACACACACATATATTTATTTATCCCAGGTTTCAGTAAAGTATATATCTTTACATTTTATAAATAGCGATGAACGCAATCTGCCTTTGAGTAACCTAATAGGATGTATCTGAAATGAGTTTGAAAATTTGCTGGGTAGAGTGGTGAACATGCTGACTTGTGCATATAATTATGCATGTGTGGCATAATTTTATAAATACTTTCATATTAGGGGGTGGTCAGTGATTTCCCTTGTACACTAAGCTCAGCTGCTGAACAAACTTCAATCAAGACCTTTTGTTCTCTGAAGTTGCTGTTGTTGTTCCTGTTGTGACATTGTCGTTAAGTTGAAAAACATTTTTTTTACATGTTAACTATTGATGAGCGACTTAGTATGAGAAAATCTGAAAAGTACACTTAGGATGGGGGGCTAAATTGCTATGAAATACTATAATTGAAGAAGTCATATGATTTTTCCTTCACTGTTGTGTCAGTGCTTCTAAACCTACATTTCTTTCCATCAGGTGTTGTATTTAAACTTAGAAAACAGAACTGGTAAGTGAAACAGTACCAGTTAAGGACCAGAAGATCCAATCAATGACTAGTGGATGTGTGGTCTGTAAAACCCACATTATTCCCTTGCTGGCTATTTCATTCCGTGAAGTGGTCAGAAGTAGCTCTTTCATAACAATTCATGCTTCAGAGACTCTATGCTGAGGACCATAGTAAATGGAGTAAAAACAAAAGATTTCCCTCTGTAGCTATAGTCAAACTCAAATCCCATCTCTTCCGGAAGATTTTCCCCAATAACCCTTGATCTCCATTTTCGCGCAGGGTCCTGCTGATAGGCGCTGTGCCATCTGGCTCCGTCTCATCCATCATTCTCTTCTCTGATTCCTGAATGCATTGTAATACCTTCACTTCTGCCACATCTCTGTGAGCAAGAAGTGCCTCTCACTTCTTTCTTGTTCTTCAAGGTACCAAGTTTAGAGCTTAGAACATATCAGTCAGTGAGAAAAATAATTGCTTTTGGCTTATTAGTTTGAAAACATGACCAAATAAAAATGCTTTTAGAATCAGATAATTATAATAATGATGCTTGTAGTGCATATATTTAATAATAGATTTTTCTTTCCCCAAATTCAAAGTATTTTCTCATTGGTCTCACAGTTTGCATGCATCAGAATTAACAGGTTACTTAGGCCCATTGCCTTTTAAAATAAATGTTTTCAAAAATGTTGGGGAATGGTAGACAAATTTATGAAACTATTTGAGAAATTTCATACAGTAAGCATTTTCTTGAGTGATTATGAATTATTGGGCCACAAGCAAGGCATGTTTTATGTGGAAAGAGGGTTGGATTAATTAATTTCTGAGATCTTTTCCAGCTCTTAACATTCTGACACTTCTTATCCAGCAGCAAGGGCAAATCTCACATCCTGCTAGTGAGTACCTTTAGATTAAATATATCTGCTTGGATATGTAGGTCTATAAATGCCATGCTCAGCAGCAAGGTGGCATTTGAAAAGCCAGCTTTCCCAACTTTCCTGAACCTGCCCACAGCAGCACAGGCAGAGGAAGGCTCCGGTATGTCTTCATTTTTCACTGATGAAGGACTGTCTGAAAAATGGTGTTTACCAAAACATTCTTTTGCTGATTGTCTGCATCCCCTGCAGGGTTCAAGTGAGGGGTCTAAGAATTTGGGAGGGTTAAGGCAGTGATGGGTGAATGAATCCTTTCTCCCCATTCTAGAGGTCATCCTCAATAAGGCCATTCTTCTGTGGGAGGTAGAAAGGAATCTGATGGTGCCTGTTTGTCTTGGCAGCCTGTGCCCTGAAGATGCACACATCCAGAGAGTGGCAGAGAGCTATTTTTCCAGGCCAAGCCTAACTTGTCTTTGCCATAACACTGTGGGGAGCTGCAAAGGCAAGTCACACAGGCCCGTCCCCAACCTGTGAGAACAGCCCTCTGCTTCCAGAGATACCATCCCTAAGGCACATTTCATCCATCAAAAATTCATTTTAAAAATTAAGGAAAGAAAATTCGAAGAGATTTATTTTTATCCCAGTGGTCAAAGTTATCCAGGAGATAAAGACTTTCTTCATTATTATTATCAACAACATTCACAAGAGCAGAGGCAGCAAATGGCCAGTGGACATCCAGAGAACTTATGTCTCTTCATTAGATCCTTTGCAATCCTTAAAATATCCATTTATCACTGTCCTTGACTCTCATGAGCTTATTGTTCTGAGAGCCTAGATCCAAATGGATCTCAAAGTTAGTTCTCTACCCAGAAATGAGTAGTATTATGTTTTGCTGACATAAATCTCATGGTTTAGAATTCTTCACAGATCACCTTTTCAAACCCCAGATTCTCGGAATATAAGGTATCACAATAGTTTACATCCAGAAGGCACATGAAGAAAAGATTTTAAGGATTTCTATATTAAAGTGTATAAAAGTCTTTCATACAGAATGTACAGCTGCCTACAAACCATGAGCACCATACCTTAAGAATAGAAAAACGATTCTGGAATAATGTGTTAACAATCCTCTGTATTGTTTAATCCTCTTTATTTCTTTTTTCACAGCATACTCTGATTTTTCTTTCTTTTTTAAAAATAAATTTATTTATTTTATTTATTTATTTTTGACTGTGTTGGGTCTTCGTTGCTGCACGCGGGCTTTCTCTAGTTGCGGTGAGCGGGGGCTACTCTTCGTTGCCGTGCGCGGGCTTCTCATTGCAGTGACTCCTCTTGCTGCGGAGCACGGGCTCTAAGCTCACGGGCTCAGTAGTTGTGGCTCACAGGCTCTAGAGTGCAGGCTCAGTAGTTGTGGCGCACGGGCTTAGTTACTCCAAGGCATGTGGGATGTTCCTGGACCAGGGCTTGAACCCATGTCCCCTGCATTGGCAGGCGGATTCTTAACCACTGCACCACTAGGGAAGCCCTGATTTTTCTTTTATGTTACTATTACAACTTGATTTTGAATGCACAATACCTATGTATTCACTGTTTAACTTACATGGTTGATGGAAATTTCTGGCATTTTGTTAAAGAGAAATCTCTTTCAAACTCTGTTCAGACTTCTGTTAGTTTCAAATTAGTAAGTGGGTGTGTGTCTTTGAGAAGAGATTTTTCCATTTACAGAGAACTATACTAGTCATATGAAAAAGTTTTTCTTCACGGAAGGGTATAGATGTAAAAATCCTAATAGCTAGGCTTTTATCAGCACACTGACTACCATGTCAAGCACTATACTATTTTATGTGCATTAACTCATTTAAACTGCACTACAAACCTACAGAATAAGCACTATGAGCATCCTCACTTTATTTTTTTATTTATTTTTTTAAAATTATTTATTTATTTATGGCTGTGTTGGGTCTTCGTTTCTGTGCGAGGGCTTTCTCTAGTTGCGGCGAGCGGGGGCCACTCTTCATCGCGGTGCGCGGGCCTCTCACTGTCGCGGCCTCTCTTGTTGCGGAGCACAGGCTCCAGACGCGCAGGCTCAGTAGTTGTGGCTCACGGGCCCAGCTGCTCCGCGGCATGTGGGATCTTCCCAGACCAGGGCTCGAATCCGTGTGCCCTGCATTGGTAGGCGGATTCTCAACCACTGTGCCACCAGGGAAGCCCCCATCCTCACTTTAAATGAGACAAAGTTTAAGTAACTTGCCCCATCACAAAGAGAATACATTTTGGAGATGAGATATGTTTATATATAAGCATAGATAGAGTAGTGAACTAACTTTACATTTTTGTGACATCATATTTAGGATTTTTACTTTTTTAAAAAAACCATGAAACAAGTGTCTAGTTGTTCTTCTGCCCATTGAAGGGCATAACAATGTGGAGACCTGTTGTGAAGGCTGTAAATACTTTAGAGCTATAGAGATCCTCTCAGAACCATGTAAGGCCTCATAAATATCTTCTCTAATTTCAAGAGTTTGGGGTCAACAGAATATTTCTAGGTCTAGGACATGACCCAAGACTCAGCCTTCTGTTTAGGTGTTAATTTAGTGGCTAAGAACCTGGGTAGTCCTGGGTTCATATCAAAGCTCTGTCACTAACTAGCTGTGTAAATTTTGGTAAGCTATTTGCCCCTCTACGCCCTTCATCTATAAAATGTATGCTTGTGATGGAGGTCTGTAGGATAATGAATAAATAAAAGAAGTGTTAAGCTCAGTTCTCAATAAGGGTTGGCTATTACTAATGGTCTTAGGTGCAATTTTATTCTGTGCCAGGCTTTCATAGATAATGTTACCTAAAGCTATGTATTTCAAATTACTGTTCATGACACATTCATGGGTAGTGAAAACAAACAAATAATTCACATGAATAAAGTAGAACAGACCATATTGAAGAGCACCATATAAAATAAGCATGAGCATACTATACAACATGGTGCCTATACTTAACAATCTGTATTGTACATCTTAAAAATGTGTTAAAAGGGTCGATCTCATGTTAAATATTCTTCCTATAACAAAAAGAAAGAAAAATGAATATGATAAAATAAAAAATAAATTTAGTTCCTAGGGGGAAAAAATAATCATGAGTATTCTATTATGAAAATTTGTGTCAGGTTATATATGGGACCTGGGGTAAGATATACTTCTTAATGTGAGTCGAACTCCAAAAAGCTAGAAAAATATTGATCTAAAGTTTACCCTGTTAAATTAATTTGTTTAGTCTGATAGAAATGAACCTCTGTTTTGGTGGAAAGTTGGGGGAGTCCAACATGCAAAATACCAAGTGGCCCAGCCATTTTCATTTTGGTGTTGTTGAATTATATTTGCCAGGAATAGAGTGACTAAACAAAATGGGAAAGGTTGTTGTGTAGGAATTATATTATGTGATTTAACTTTACATGAGCCAATGGTTTGACAAGATTGGCTCAGGGTCTGTGATTTCATTATGTAAAATTGGGTATTTTGTGCCAAATGTATCCCATCCAAGAAGAAAGCATTAAGACATAAATCACAGATTCCATGAAGTTGTAGCAAGGCTGTATTGTTGAAATAAGGGTGATGATATACAGAGAATAAAAAAATGAGCAAGTCAATTCTTCTTCCTCTTCTGCATCTTTGTCTTTCCTCATGAATGGGTTTTATATAATAGTATAGCTTCTAAAGATTAGCTTCAACCAATTTGTGTTAACTATATCAAGCAGATGAAGGGGATTCCTGATGAAGTGGTTAAAATCAATTGCATAAACATTCTTGGTAATGAATGAAAACAGTCCAAGAGTATAGGGACCTGATTCTTTCACCTTTCCCAGCTCCAGGGAATTAAAGTCTCACATAACATGGGTTTCCTCCAGTGTTTTCCACTTCAACAGAAGTTTTTTTGTAAGACTCCTGCAAGTAACATACCGATGGGGCTAAAGGAATGACTTTTTAAAATTCTGTTCTGTTTTTTTCCCAGATTTTTCAAATATATTAGCTTTGGTTTCAGCTCATCTTTCCCACAGAAAAAGCGGGGGAAAATGTGCTTGTTTTCATCTGGCCTGGGCTGTGATGTTTTCCTTCAGGACAGAGAAAAGTTGAGAGGGCATGTGTCTGGGTCACAAAGACAGATCTCAGCTGTGTTTTTCAATGTACGGGTAGGTGGTCTCAGTCCTCCTGGCAGAACACAGTAGTCATATAATAAAAATAACTCCAGGGACAAAACACTTTTGTCAACCTTCCATCAAAGACACTAGTTGCTCCTCTCCTAACACGACAAGGTTGTTCTCTTCAGTATGACAACCCCAAATCCTGCAGAGTAAGGAATTCTAAATGAGTCCCTCCTTGAAGAAAAACAACAACAACAACAAATGAAAAAAAATTCTTTAAGACGTGTAAACCACATCAGTGATACCTAGAACCATATCCAAGTTGCAGAAATATCTTGTGAACAACACAAGAACCACATCCATGACCCATAGCTATGGTGTTACAGGCTGTTGAGAGAATCACATGCCTGTCACATAAAATGTATATAAAACACCAGAACTACATAAGCTAGGCTGTATTTGGCAACTGATAAGGAGTGAAATTCTGCCAATCATCCCATTCGTAGAAATGAAGCCATAACAATTAAATTAGATGTACCATACTCTTTTACAGAAATCTTTTATATGATTTATATATGTAGAGATTTCCGATTATGCAAACTGTGGCCTATAAACTGCTTGTGGCTTGGTGAAGTTACTTAGCAGCCTTAAATAGTTCTACATGGAATAACTAATTTATTAGTGTATTTGTATGATAATATGTTTCTTTCGCCCTGTTTACTTCTGCTCCATTTCCATGCATTGTTTTTATATATGGCAAAAAGAAGCAAATAAACTGGATACTGAATTCTCAGTTGCCTAGACATTGCATGTATAAATGCTCATTAAAGGATATGACAGAACTGAGTTAGAATCTGGGATGCAAATGTAAAAAGAAATGGCCCCTCTCCAAAATTTAGGGAGGAAGACAGATTGAAAGATGACATAAGTAATATTTTAAGGTGCTTATATAAGAGGTATGCCTAATTCATATATTTCTTATGGATGCTTCTATAGCCTAGTTAAAAGAAGCATACAGGCAAAGTAGAAGTTTCTGTGTTAAATAACTCCAAGAGCATAAAATATTATCTACTATTTTGAAGTGTGGGGTCACTATTCAAATACAGCATAGTTATTGGACATTATATCTGTATCTTCACCATCATATTTTTACTTGCACATATACTGTGATTTTAATCATTTTATGACTAAACTTTGCCATAACAATTATTCAAATTTAAGTAACACCCAGATGTCTTAAATACTACTACTTACACTCGTACTAGTTTCTTAAAAGGCAATTTAGTTCTACATTTCAAGGCAGGAATAAAATGAAGTTAATGAAGAATAGGTTATGAGTTCAATCCTTGGCAACCTAATAATTTTTCTTTTCCAAGGCCACAGAAAGCAGCCTTGTCCTAGCCAGCCCTCTCATAAATGTAGGTCCTTCACCCCACCGTAGATTAGATAGGGAGTCAAGATAGAGTTCCATCACCAGTGTTGAGCACACTGCTGAAATCCTAGGATTTGGAGACAGAGGGGTCTAAATAAGAACATTATCATTTTGTTTCACTGATTATCAACAATCGAATAAGTCAGAGATTCTGAACCAAAAACACATGGGCAAAATATGCCTACATAACTTGTAACTCAAGAAACGCCTTTAAATAGCAGGCAAAAATGCATGTATTACACGAATCTCTGAGAATCTTAGTATTTAGAGATAAGATGAAGTTTTGCTGTGCCTCCACGTAATACGTGATTTCTATTTCTACTGTTTGGTGTTTCGCCCAGTGTGTTTCTCAAAGGTGACAGTGATAAGCTTCTCTTAATGGGGATTCCATGATCTGAGAGATTGCATCAATAGGAAGTTTATCCCAGTGTGGCTCTTATGTTTTTAACCAGACATTTTTGAGGTCTTGATGTAGTCCAACTATTTCTGTGTGGACCACATGAATTTTATGGGAGTCGTTCCATTTATTTTTATTTAGGGAGGAACCTGTCAGGAATTTCTTTTACCACAGAGCAGACACTTTTTTGTGATTACTCTTTGTGCTTTGTAGAATAGCGATGGAGTTCTTGATGTGTTAGAAGTCCAACAGAGTCGAGAATTTAAAGGTCACAGAAGAGAATGTAAAGGTTTATATGGAAGAGAAAACAGTTTCTAGCTTGGCAGTTGACAAAATGAAAATTATGAGTTTTGGTCTCATGATTCATTGCTAGTTACACAGATACTTCAATTATTTTAACTCTATTGATTGGCAAATTGGGTAAAAAAATGAACCAATTCACTGAAAAATTATTCATACTGGTGATTTAATCCCTCGGAGATGAAACAGTCATTTGGTTGAAATTCTTTCATCACTTTCATATCATTTGTTTTGACATTTAGAGGTAAGAATCTAGAGTGGCAAGGAAAAGTCAAGTCTAAATGGAAAACAACCTAATTGTATTTTGATTAGGTTATTAAACATAGAGGCTAAAATATAAAGATATTAGGGCAGGAAATATCATTGATAGCTCTCTGTTTAGAAGGTAGTTTAGAGGATATTATATTACTCATATCATTTAATCCTAAGGGGAAAATGGCAAGGAGGGAAAGGAGAATTAAAAATTTTCTTTCATCAGGATTTTCTCTGACCTCACATAACTGCTCTCATCATATTCATCTCCTCACAGACGTACAAATGTCCTATTTATTTTTCTTTATCCCTGTGTTTTTTGTTCTCTCTGTCAAAAATGCTTCCCTTTTCCTCTCTGCTGGTCAATATCTAACCCGCTCTTCAAGTCCTCATCCTTCATAATACCTTTCCTCAATCTTTTTCTGCTATGAGCCAGAATTCTCCAAAATAGAAGAATCGAAGTATTTGTTGGTCTTAAGACTTCAACAGATGCAAGTATCTTGTGAACCGGGGTCTTGGTTATTCACAGTAAAAGAGCTCACTACTTCCAAGGCATTCAAAAAAGACTAATGTGATAAAAATGCAAGGAGACACAATAAAACAAAGGAAAAGACAAGGAGCAGAAAAGTGTTGGCAGTGAATAAAGAAACTAAACCTGTAGATCAAGTGAAAGTATAGCTTAAAAGAGACAGAAAAACAGCATGTGAAGCAAACAAAAAATTATGAGACAGGCAAAGAAACTGGAAGTAATGTAATACAAAATCAAAAGAAGAATTAGTCAATAAAAGAAGAATCACAGTTATCATAGATATTGGAATTACCAGACAAGGATTTTAAAAGATAACCATGACAAATGTGATAAAGAGCCTTATGGAAAAGTGAACAACATGCATGAATAGGTGATACATTTCATCAGAAAAATGGAAACTATAAGATGGAAATTATAGAACTGAAAATATAACGTCAGAAATAAATTTATCTGTGGACTTATCAGTAGACTGGACACAGCTGAAAAAGGATTCGTCACTTGAATTTAAAGACTGATCAATAAAACTTATCCACACAGAAACACAAAGAAAGAAAGAAAGAAAGAAAGAAAGAAAGAAAGAAAGAAAGAAAGAAAGAAAGAAAGAAAGAAAGAAAAGGAAAAAAGCAAAAATTAATCAGTGTCTGAAGATCTGTGATACTTAAGAGATTCAAGTTTAGTGAACCCCAAACAAGATAAATATACTGCAAAACCAAAACTAAATACATCATAGTCAAACAGCTGAATGCTAATGGTAAAGTGATTTTGATAGATTATATTCAAGGAAATATCAAAGCTCGTGGAGCACGCTTTTCCACAAGTAGCACATAAGTAAGTTTTCAGGTAAAAACCTCCTACTTCCAACTATGGGAATTGGCTGCATGGACTGCTAGGAGGAGTTTCCATGTACCCCATTTGAAACTAAGTCTTAAGAGGTGGGAAGGCTGAGATGAATGGGAAATCACATAAACAAGCCACATTGGCTATTTCCAAATTGGTCCCCCATAAACTAATCTTAGTCTAGCAAGAAGAATGATCTTTTAGTCTGACTCTCACCCAACTTCCATCTATGTTCCTCCATAAACTAATCTCAGTTTAGCATCCAGAGGAATCCTTTGAAAACTTAAATCAGATGGTGATAATTCCATTCAAAACTCAAAGCCTTACCAAAGCTTACAAGGTCCTCTACAATGTGACCCTTATCACCTCTCTGAAGCTCTCTCCATCCTTCCCACCATTCAAGTGACCGGGTTTATTTGCTGTTCCTCAAACACACTAGGCATCCTCTTGCCTTACAGCCTTTATTCTAACTGTTCCCTCTGACTGAAATTTTCTTCCCGCAGATATCGGCAATGCTGGTGACTTCCTCATTGTCATATTTTCTTAAATTCACCTTCTCAGTGAGGTCTTCCCTGACCAACCTATTGTGTTCCTCTTGCACCCTGGCACTCCATATTCCCCTCTCCTGTTTTTTTTTTATTACCTAGCATTTAATACCATCTGATACAAATATTATATATTTTACTTATTTGTTTCTTTACTCTCTGTCTCGCTTTACTAGAATTATGCTCTTTGCTTACTTTACTCCTATATCCTTTGCGATCTTCTGAATAGTACTTGGCATATAATAGGTAATCCATAAATATTTGTTAAATACATCAACAAAATAAGAGATAGTATAACTGTTGCATGGGGAGAGGAAAATTTAAGAACAGATTTGTGAGTGATTCAATAGAAACTTCTGCTGGGGGAAAATTTTTTAATATCTATTTCTCCCCTAATACTCTAAAAAAAATCAGTTCAGTCTCTAGTTTTATGAACCTCAAATTCCCTATCCATAAATTAAGAATCATAAAATACATGTGTCGCAGGGATGTTGTGAAGACTAAATAAGATAAAAGAGCACGAAGCACCAAAATACAGTTCTTGTCATGTCTTCACATGGAGAAGGGTGTCTTCAATATATATTGTTCCCCATATCACTTTTACTTACCATCATATAAGGAAATCCTCAAATTATCTCCAGAAACACACATGGGACAGTATTACTCTCCTCCTTATGGGGAAAAAAAGCCCACCTAACCCACCCACCAACCAACCAAACAAACACAGTCATTAATAAAAACAAAGTCTAAGGCTTCCTTTGTGGTTTTCAAAGATCTTTTGCTTGTTTGTTTTGATTCTAATTTTGAGAAATCAGCTGACCTTATCCAAATTCTAAAAAGATAATTTATAAAATTATTTACATGTATATAACTTATAAGTAGATGTTTGCAATCCATTTCTAAACTTATCTCCACATATGTAGCTATTTCCAGTTACGCATTAGAGATGCTCATCCAAAAATAAGTTGCTGGATTTCTTAGATATGAAAGACAAATTGGTAACATGGTTACGCAAGATTTTGTGAAGTTTCTGATTATTTTGGAAAGTGGAAAAGAATTGCAGAAAGAAAATGTAAATATTATGTTAACTATCCTAATATGTCCCTAGAGTCATACTCTGATGTCAACAAGGCATGGGTGAAGTGGTTTGGATTCTTAACACCCAGCCTAAACGAATTAATCCTTGATTTGTAAGATTTGTGTTCTATTTCTATGTATGGAAATATTTTTCATCTTTCAGGGTCCTCTGAACCCTGATATTTTCAATTCCACGTTCTGGGTTTGGTCCTGGGAAGAGATTTTAACACAGTTATCATTTCTATGGAATACCAGAGGTTCATTGTCATGAACTTTAAAGCAGATTTTAGCATTTCAGCCCCATTAAAAGCCCTATACCAAGATTACAGAAGTATATGAGTCTTTCCCTCTTAGTTCACCTCTGAGGAGGAAACCAAGCTTAATGTGATCATCTTTTTAAATTTTTTTCCAAAGATATGTTCTTTGATCAGCTTCTTCGAGCTCAGTAAGAACATCTTGAGTGGCTTGACAATGGGGGTGAGGAAAACCAATGGTGTTCTCAAGCACATGGAACATCTGGCTTGTCCATGGACTCATCCTAACTCCTTTGTGTAGGGCCTACTGGCTCCCATTTTCTTTGTGTGACTCTTGAGTTCAAAAAGCCATTAAAAATGTTATATAATAAAGACATATAAAACCTTGGGAAAGGATTACTGTTAATCTTTGGCATGAGAAACCAATTAAAACTTTATTTTTAAAATCAACTTTATGCCTTATGCAAGTTATCTGTTGGCACTATAAGAATATTCCTTAATGCCCAAGGATTGACTGAATGGGGGAGAGAGACATGATCAGTAGAGCAAAGGCAAGAGCAGGGAGATACGCTGAGTGAAATTGTGCCAGAATTTTTCTTTGATATAATGACACTCAAACAACTATGAGTCTAATTCCCTTAAAGAGCTCTTTTCCTGTAATTCCCGTGTCTCTTCCCACTTTGACCTTTTTCCTCTTCATTTCTCTTGTTATCCAAAAGATTATTTTGTTGTTCCCCCACCATTTTTTTTACTGAAAGAAGAAAATGAACAACCTTCTCCTAAGTCAGTTCTCTTGAATCATTTTGTTCCATGTTCTATTTTTTTTCCCTTGCAGGAAGTCAGAATACTGTATTTGATCAAGAGAGATATGTATTGGGAAAAGTCTGACCATTCTTGGCTGCTGTTATTTGGGAAAACTTATTTTTTCCTGTGTCACTTAGAGGGCAAATCAAATCTTTTGGGAAGTGGTATATCTCTGTTCATTGTACTTAGTTATCTGGGACACAGGATTTATAAAGCATTCTGCCTGCTCTTCAAGGGAATTTTACTTTCTATGTGTTCAGAAGTTTGAGTATCCGGGTCTTATTGAGAAATAAGTTAAATGTCAAATAAACGCATAAGAACATTGGCAGGTAATCCCAGCTCTGTCACCAGCTATGTGAATCCAAGCAATTTAGTTAAACTTTCTGGGCCTTGCCTTTAAAATAAGGACTTTTGAATACGTGTTTAAAGTCACGCTGAGTTCTAATGTATATAATTTTGAATACGGAGAGACAAAATTATGAAAGAAATGGGCTTCAATTTACTATGTCATGCCTTTGTACTGTATTTTTTCTAATTTATGACATGTAACCTCTCAACTGTATCTCAGTTTTTCACCTTGGGAAAACCTAGAATAATAATATTGACTTCAGAGGGGTTTTCCTTCCTGTATGTACTCTTAGATAATGTTTAAATAATATAACATGCAATTGACAATCAAGACCTTAAAGGCAAATATAAAAGTAAATTATGATATAAAAAAATAATATTACATTTTACAGTATATCAGAAAAAACTGTACTGTCGCATTGGTCCAGTTCTTATACTGTACTTTTCTTTAATAGGAAATGCTTGGTAAGGAATATGCTGTAGAAGAAATTGAGCCCTAACTGAGATGTCAGTGAACTGGAATTTCATTTCCTAAAGAATGTCCCAGAGAAAGCAATTGTTGGGGGCTGCTGTGTGAGGCAGAAACTGTAACACCATTTATCACTGAGTGCCTTCTCAAACTCAAAATGATAGAAGAGCACTAGGTAGGTCTTATAGGAAATTGTAAACCACTCCCAAAGGGTTGAGAAGACTTATCAAAGCTCTTATCTGAGACAGCCAGGGTTGAGCGCTTGGGACTACCCTTGGCCTTTTTCTTGGTAATTCTTCAGTCAAGGCCAGATGCTTGGGGAAACATATTCCACTTTTCAGATGGCTCTAGGTACCTGCCAAGTGACATAATAGGGAGGTCATCCTATTGTGTGTGTGTATGTGTGTTTCACCTTCTCCGATTTCTTACTCATTTCATAAAAATCCCTCCCCATTACATCTTTTGGGTCATTTGGCTCAATTCACTGCCTCACATGACATCTGCCTCTTGTAAAAATTTCCTAGCTGTATATTTTCAGTTTAAATGTGTTCGTGACAGTTTTACTGTCACAAAATGAACTTGTTTGTACTAGCATTTGCCAATTCACAGATGTCTTATTTATAGGATACAAGAGGGCATTTTTCTTCATTTAGAATACACAGATAATGAACCTCCATGGTCTTAAAATTCTCCTTATCCATAAAAACTATGAGAATAGCATTAATGCAAGATTAATCAACCTCTGATTGGTCAAAATCCAGAACAGAGGAATTCAGTGAATATTTAGAAAAGAAATTCTCGCTGCCCACATCTGTTTCTAAATCCTCCATATATTTTAATAACTTAGGTGGCTAAGTGGCTTGTGCAATGCTTGTTGCCCTTATACTTTGCTGAGATATATTTACATGACTTCCTTTTCTGGAAGCTGATTATCACATAGTAAAACATGCAAGGGGCTTCTTCTCAAAGGAGCAAGAGATCAGTATTTAGCTGCATAATAAATGTATTTATTGATTCAGTGGGTCATGCTTGTTTATAGCCTCCTATATTTATCAGGCACTGTTGGTTCTGAGAGTACAATGATAATCAATTCAGACATGATTCTTGCTCTCCCTAACCTCACACAAGAATAAACAGATAATTATAACATAATATGAAAACTGAAATATGGGACAGTACCTAGAAGGGATGCTTAACCCATACTATGGGGTCAGAAAAACCTTCCCCAAAGGTATGAGATCCATATTGAGACCTGGAAAGTGAATAGATGGAAACCATTCATTCTGGTTATCCACTGCTGTGTAACAAACAACCCCAAAACTTAGTAGCATAAAGCAACCTTTTTATTATATGTTATAACTTTATGGGTTAGGAATTTGAACAGGGCTTGACTGGGAGATTCTTGTGCTCCATGTGTTATGTTCCAAACCCTGTCAACTGGAGCACTCTTATTTTCATAGTTGCTCAAGGCTCATAGAGAGTGCTCCAAGAGATTCAGATAAAATCGGTAATAACTTCTCTGATCAAAAATCTACAAACGATAAATTCTGGAAAGGGTGTAGAGAAAAGAGACCCCTTCTACACTGTTGGTGGGAATGTAAAATGGTACAGCCACTATGGAGAACAGTATGGAGGTTCCTTAAAAAACTAAAAATAGAGCTACCATATGATCCTGCAATCCCACTCCTGGGCATATATACGGAGAAAACCATAATTCTAAAAGATGCATGCACCCCAATGTTCATTGCAGCACTATTTACAATAGCCAGGACATGGAAGCAACCTAAATGTCCAGCAACAGAGGAATGGATGAAGAAGATGTGGTACATATATACAATGGAATATTACTCAGCCATAAAAAAGAACAAAATAATGCCATTTGCAGCAACATGGATGGACCTAGAGATTGTCATACTGAGTGAAATAAGTCAGACAGAGAAAGACAAATATCATATAATATTGCTTACATGTGGAATCTAAAAAAATGATCCAAATGAACTTATCTACGAGACAGAGATAGAATTACAGATGTAGAAAACAAACTTATGGTTACCAGGGGGTAAGTGGGGGGAGGGATAAATTGGAAGATTGGAATTGACATATACACACTACTATATAAAAAGTAGATAACTAATAAGGACATACTGTATAGCACAGGGAACTCTACTCAATGCTCTGTAATGGCCTATATGGGAATAGAATCTAAAAAAGAGTGGATATATGTATATATAATGTATAACTGCTTCACTTTGCTGTACACCTGAAACTAACAGAACATTGTAAATCAACTATACTCTAATAAAAATTGAAAAAAAAAAGACCTTCTCTGATCAAGGCTCAGACATCACACAGCATTATTTCTTCAGCATTCTGTTGTTTCCAAATGAATCACAGGGAAAGCCCAGATCCAAGGGAAAGAGATACACAAGATTGTGAACAAAAGGAGGCAGGGTTGTCTGTGGAGACTAGCTATTTCATCAGGTGATGGGAAAAAGGAGGGAAACTGACTTTCAAGCAAGGAGAACATGGCTTTTTTCGAGGAATTAGAGAGCTTAGCTGTTCTACATTCTGTAGCAGTGAAATATTACATTTGCCTCCTTTTCTCTTTTTCTCATATGAATTATACTTGTCCTTTGGGAGTTATTATTTATAAGATTTTTCTGAATACACTTAGCCATTTTTCTCCTAAGAATCCTGCACAGCTTTCCCAGAGGGAGGAAGAAACCATGGAAGTCATTAGTCATAATCTGTTGCCAGTTGACTCTTGTCCTAGTGGCTCAGAAATCTTTAACTATTTAAACCCAGTATATCAAGCCAAGTTTAACCTATAGAACAAACACTTTCTCTTATGACATGAAAGGACTGTACTGTCTGTATATGACACTCTTGCCAACGTAATGAGCTAATATGAACTGGTCTCTGTTATCATTCCATACTATGTCACTTCTTTGTATAATATGAAGTCCTTTCTTAAATGAAGGCAAGTCTCTAATCTTATCCCTTTATTCTCCTGATTCATCTCCTGTCTACTTCTCCTGTTAATCAGAGCCAAGGGAAAACTGGCCAAAGATCTGAGGAGGCTGAGGGGGAGATATTCCAAACACCACAATTTTTAAAAATAAGTCAAACTTAACCTGGAATAATTCATCTGAGATCACCTATTTTTATTGCTAAAGAAAGTGAAGGCAGGATGTTGCCTTCATTTCTAATATATTGAATTCTTAATTTAGGTATAAAAATCCCCTTTGCCACAGATTTTAGGGCCTTTAGGCAAGCAATTTCTAGGTTACAAAATAAAACTATATCCAGTTTTGATTTGTGCCATAAATGGCCTAATCAAAAACAAAGACAATTTGTTTTTCTCTTCCTGTTCTGGATAGATCTCTGTTCTGAGTTGTTTGCACATTAAATCCACAGTTTATATAAGAAATAACTTCTCACCTGATAGGCCAAGCATTTTTCTGTTCTTCTCACCTGACAGGCCAAACATTTTTCTGTTGGGGAATCTTTAAAAGTTTAAACAGAATGTATGGTTTTGAGCTCTAGAAGCCATCTTTACTTTCCTGTGTATCAAGTACTCAGCACCGTATTCTTGTGAAACTGTGCATCTGAACGTGAATTTCTTTTTGTCTATATAAAAAAGTGTTTGCAGTTCCTTCCTAAGGAGGGCATCCTATTTGTCATAAGACCTAAGGAGCAGGTGGAGAGAAGAGCTATTGTAAATTTCCCAGTAGAGGAGAGACAGAAGAACATCTTTGGAACCCAGCTACATAATGTTCAAGTTGAAGTTTGATTGGACTTTAAATTTCTCCTTCTTCCTTCCATTCCTCCTAATGTTCAGCAACATTTACTACACTCACACAGGCCAGGGGTGAATGGGTAATGTTTTGGAATTATGAATGGATCTGGGTTTCATGTCTGAGTGGCCATACTGCAGACCAGAGATGTATTTCATGAAGGTAGGAGCCCAGAGATGGAGATGGCTTTGAGAACGTGAGTCCTCTGGACATTTGCAGAAGTCTTGGGGAAGGACTTTGAACTTCTAAAGACATAAATAGGTGTACAAAAGCCAATCTTACTAAGGTCTTAATGGGGTGGGAGATTCACCTAACACCTTTGTTAAATGAAAATGGGGTAATAATACAAACTATAGGAGACCTTTTGTAAATTGTGACATCTTCAAAAAAGAAAGGTTGTGTTATTTTTATAATACAATTTCAATAAATATGTGATTTTTATTCTTATCTCTAATCTCTTATCTCTAATGGGTTTACAAAAAGGAAAAGAAAAAGAGAGAAAAAAATTAAGTCTTTACGAAGAATAGCACACTTTTACAAAGAAAATACTAGGTGTGATAAAGAGACCTATTAGGAATTAATCTCTTTATTTGGTAAACAATATTTTAAAATTAATTAGATACAATATTATTTCTGTTTGTTAAGAACAACCCCAAACAGTGTCATCAGCCTTTATATATATTAATATTATTTTACATGTAGGTATCAAAATTAAATGCCTAATGTGAGAATAAAATCAAAACTTTTAATGTATCTCTCTGTAACAATGCGACTAAGGTAACTGACCAAACTATGATAGTTTATTTTATAGGAAAAATTTCTTTTTTTTTTTAGTAGCAGAGAAATAGCTTCATGGAATTTTGGACGATATAGTCAAGTCATATATTTCAACGTATCTTTTTTAAGATTATATATCTTCTATCTGATTATTTACTTGTCAAGTTTGATAGCCATGATTAGAAAGTAACAGTACAGTAAGTCCCCCATATACAAACGAGTTCCATTCGCAGAGTGCATTCATAAGTCCAATTTGTTTGAAGTCCAACAAAGTTAGCCTAGGTACCCAACTAACACAATCGGCTATATAGTGCTGTATTGTAATAGGTTTATCATACTTTCCACATAAATAATATGTAAAAAACAAACGCAAAAAATAGACTTTTTAATCAAGGTACAGTATAGTACTTTGAAAAGGACAATAGTACAGTATAACAGCTGGAATACAGGGGCTGGCATGGAGTGAACAGGCAAGAAGAGTTACTGACTCAAGGAGGGAGAGGAGCTGGGATATGGTAGAGCTGAAGGATCGTCAGCAATAGGAGATGGAGGGCAAGCTGCAATTTCACTCATGCCTGACATTGATGGCAGAGGTTCTGGTTCCTTGCTGGATTCAATTCTATCTACCCTCTTGAAAAAACAATCCAGAGATGTCTGGGTAGTAGCTCTTTTTTTCTCATCACAGATGACATGGTAGCACTGGATTGCATTCTGAATGGCTGCTGCAACCTTCATGGACCATTCTATGTTTAGGTCCTGTGCCTCAAAAGCTAACAGTGTCTCCTCAAATAAAGAAAATCCCCTTTCCATTTCCTACGTCGTGAAACTCTTTGGTTCTTCAGTTACTTCTTCTTCCTCTTGTCTCTCTTCGTCCTTTCTCTTGGCCTCCAATTCTATCAGGTCTTCAATACTAAGCTCCTCGTGTTGCACAGCAACAGTACTATACAGTAAAGTACACAATAGCACAATCACTTGTAGAGGATGCATGCATGTGACAATGTACACCAGACACGTGAACTAACTTATGTGATTGGACATGTGAACGCACGTTCGCATCTTTGAAAGTTCACAACTTGAAGGTTAGTATGTAGGGGACTTACTGTAGTATCTTGGTTAGAGTCATTTTTCATGACAATTAAGAAAATAAAATGCCCACAATATTTTGATTTTAAAATCGTAGTATTAGTGTAATGCACTGACCACTAGATGGAGACAAGACCTCCGAGCTTCACCCATGATAGTTTTCTTATTGTGAGTAGAAACCCGCAACAGAAGAGTTAGGTTAATACAGTACTGGATGTTCAGAATCATAACAAATACGTGTACTAGAAGGTTTCATTTATCCTCAGCATCACAGGCCTTAGAATCTGTTTAATCTGAGGAATGCGGCATGTGTTTACACAAAAAAATTTTCTATTATCATTGAGGGTAGTTTCCAAACTAAATAATGATGACTTTATAAAGGTAGGCTCTTTTTTTTTTCCTAAGTAATTTAGCAATATCTTCAAAATACATAGGTTTTGTTTGTTTTTTGAGGTTTTATAAAATTGTTTTCAGTGAAACATCAGAAAGAGTTGGTCTATCATTGTATTATTAAGAGGATATTTAGTGTTCAAATGTCAAGCAAACTGCTTGTTTTGACATAAATATAAAACAAATATTTAGGAAAAACTAACATGAATTTACACTCAGGTCCTTAAGTGATATTTCATCACATAACTTAAGTAGGTTTAATACCATCCATAGTCTAGCTACTAAGAATCAGAATTTGTGCCTTCTATCCAGTGTCTTTAAATTTGCTTACATGGTTTCGCAAAATTATATGCTCTCTCACACATCTTAAAGAAGACATCTACATTTTAAAATCATTTTTGAAGAGTGATATTTCTAGTGTATTGTAAAAAAAGACATAAAATAAAAAATTTTAGGATACTATTATGTCACTCTTTAATATTCCAGTGGAATCTAAGGTTATAGCTATAGAATCCTTACCATAAACCATTTTAAAAGTGCATAATCAAGCTCTTCATTTTAATGTTCCTTTTTTTCCTTCTTAAACATGTTTTTTCCCTACAGAATATTGCTCTAATATATTTTATGCTTAAAACACCCTACCACAGTCTTCTGGCAGAAAAATATGTATCTCTGCCATTATATTTTATATGCATTTGTTATTTGGTTTTATCTGAACTCTACCTACTAGAATGCAAACTCCATATGGATAGAAATTTCTTTTCTGTTTGGTCACTGCTAAATTCCTAGCACTTGAGACAGGGCCTAACACAAAGTAGATGCTGGCTAAATATTTTTTGAATGAATGAAAGTGAAACTTAAAAGTTTTCAACTTTTCTATGCCCATGAGGCTCTATGTTTTAAATGTTTTGCTTTAGATTAAGTTATCATGACAATTATTATTAACACACAATTTTTAAAAACAATATAGAGTATATTAAAATGGTAATTATTAAGACAAAAAGTAAAATGTTAGGAATGTAGTTCTCAATGAGATAATGGGCTTTCCTTATTTTCATTATCACATATCCTTGGGGGAATATTACTTAGTGCTAGAGTGAGAGAGAGTTCAGTATCAATCCTATTTCATTTTTAAATATTCATAGATGTAAACACTAAAAAAACTTAATCACATACATAAAAATGTGAAGGTGACTATTTTTATAGCACTAACACTCAGTTCTTTGAACTACTCTTGACTTTGTGCCAAATGTTGCATAGTTATCTGTTACTGAAATAATTTTATTGATTCATCAGTTAATAGATTAAGTTATTCTTCATTTTTGTTGAAAGTTGAGTATAAAACTACCTGACTGGAATATGACGTTACCCAAAGACACCACTGTTTCAAAGCGTCCTTTTATTTGATGTCCTTGAAGTAGGTACCCCCCTGGATGTGCCTTTCTTTTGTAAAGGAAAAGTGGGCAAGCACAAAAAGGAAGGAGGTAGTAGGGGGAGGACAGGAAGGAGAGTGGGGGTCCCACTTCCATCATGACCTTTAATTGGTCCTCAGGCAGATCGTTTTGAAGAAAGAGTATAAGTGGAACTAGAGACCTAGAAATGTATTGCCTTAAAACTGTGTCTCCTACTACTTACTAAGTTTTTCGCATATGCCTAGGTTATCCCAATTTAAGGGTCACTGTTCTAGGCTACCATTTAATTCTGCTGTGACAGCCTAACTCCCATTATTCTGAGCTGATACAGCTCAAGTAGAATAATGTCCTCTCTGATGATACAGTTGTCTCCCCTTATCCTCAGGGGATACGTTCTGAGACCCCCCCAGTGGATGCCCGAAACCCTGAATAGTATTGAACCCTATATATACTTAGTTTTTTCCTATACCTATGATAAAGTTTAATTTATAAATTAGGCACAATAAAAGATTAACAACAACTAATAATAAATTAGAACAATTATAATAATATGCTGTAATAAAAGTTATATGAATGTGGTCTTTCTGTCTCAAAATATCTTGTATAAATTTAATGCCTTTTCTGTCTTAACTAAGCTCTTACCATGCCTATTGGTGGTAACTTTTGCAGTTTAAGGTGTGACAGCAAAACTAGAATGAGTTTCTTTTTCTTTCTTCACAGTAGCATGGATAGAAGATTTATTCTTACCATAGATCTTAGCAACCTCAGCATATGACTTTTTTCCTTTCCTTATTAAGTCGAGAACTTTCACCTTTTCACTAAAAGGAAGCACTTTACTGCTTCGTTTTGGCATATCCAAATTGCCAGCATCACTACTCTTGCGCTTTGGTGTTGTTACTAAGTAAATTAAGGGTGACTTGAACACAGCACTGCAATATCGTGACAGTGGAGTTGATAACTGAGACAGCTACTAGGTCAATAATGGGCAGTATACGCTGGACAAAGGGATGATTCACATCCTGGGCAGGATGCAGTGGGATGGCACAGATTTCATCATGCTACTCAGAATGGTGCACAATTTAAAACCTATGAATTGTTTATTTCTAGAATTTTCCATTTAGTATTTTCAGACCATGGTTGACCCATGGGTTGATCTGCAGGTAACTGAAATGACAGAAAGCAAAATCACAGATAAAGGGAGACTTCTGTAATGGAAATTGCACCAGTTTGAAATATCCCACAATAATAATATGCAAGTACTTCCTGTTGGGCCAATAATTGAACCATTACACTGAGCATTAATGCACTTATCTGACAGCACATCTTCCCACCTGGAGCCTGGCTGGTCACAAGCCAAGTCAAGGACAGTTGTGTTTTCCAAAAGATATTTTAGTCATTTGAACCAGAATAAGATATCTAATTATTATGAGAACTATAATTTATTGAAAAATCTTCATGATTGTGCAATTAAGTATATTATTTCTAGTTTTCATGGTAATCTAACCTGATGAGATAGGTATTGTTGTATATCCATCTGCTAATGAGAAATATGAGGTTGAAAGCTGTTGAGTAACTTGCCCAAGGTCACATGGCACAAGGGCCGCATAAAGAGCACAGGTAACAATGTTCACTTCAAATAGTAACAATAACAATAGTAATAGCAAGTAACCTTTATTGTGCACTATCTACAGCATTCCAGCTTATGAACATCAAGGATGGAGTACCAAAAAGCCGTGTTCTTTGAATCATATTGGTAGCAAGGACATAACACTAGAAAACCTCTTGCTTAAAATCATACACCTTGAGAAACTTGGCTGTTTGAAATCATATCAAAACTATAGGTTAAAAACAAACCAGCTTTAACTTGGAACGTATCAGAATGCCAGGTATGTTAAAGCAGTCCCGCTTGAATCTAGGAGACACTCAGAATTGTCTCCTATTTTTGATAGAGTTCTTCAAAATCTTATGTGCTTGCCTAGAATGGTATATAAGATCTTTTCAGGTTTTGTTTGGATTGGTTGTGTTTCTGAACACAGATATTCCTTGCTTCACAAGTTTAATAAAATTGTATTTTAGAATCACACTACACTCTGGACCAAACATTGTTCTGAGCATTTTAGATGCCAATAATTTAATCCTCATAACAATCCCATGGACCATTTTGATCTCCATCTTACATTTGAGGCAATTGAGGCACAGAGAGATTAATAAACTTGCTTGAGGCCACACAGGAAATTATAGAGCTAGGACTCAACCCAAGCAGTCTGAATCCAGAACCCATACTCTTATTCAGCATCATACGGCCCCTACAAAATAAAAACTTTTAATTCATAACTATACTAGAAAAATAGAAAGGAAACCTTTCACTGACTAGAAACCATGGGAAATAACTGAACTATGAAATGTAAACAGGAGCAGAGGAACCTTAGGCAGATAATGGGGTCAGAAGCTGGAGGGGGGTGAATAGAGAGGAGACAGAAGCAGGGGTAACTCTTGGGGTAATTAATTGGGTACAGTAGCAAGATATTCTGGGAGGTCAAACTCCTGGTACATTACTTCTTGGCTACTCAGGATGTCTGCATCCTAGAGCCATCAGTATGTGGGAGCTTGGCTTTGAGAAATGAGGCAGAACTCCAAGTGGCTGGCAAGACCTAGAAGTATGTGTCCTCACACCCAGAAGACCAGCTGCTGATGCACTCTGTCCCACGGGACACATTCTTCTTCTTCATCTTCTTTTATTTTTTTCTTTTTCGGTCACACCTCATGGCTTGTGGGATCTTAGTTCCCTGATCAGGGATTGAACCCGCATCCTCAGCAGTGAATGCACAGAGTCCTAACCACTGGACAGCCAGGGAATTCCCACATTCTGCTTCTAGGAGATCTCTTCAAACAGGCTGCTGCACAAATTCCAGCACCTCATCACAACCCTTAACCCTCTTTGGGTTGTGCAAAACACATACAACAGACAATATAATCAGAAATTTCAGCCACAAAATTGAGTGCACAATGAAGAATCACCAAAAATTCAAGAATACAAAGAAAGGGAGCCCATGAATTTGAGTAACCAAATAAATTATACCTGAAAACTCAGAATGATACAAGTAAACACTTAATCTATTAAAAAACAATTAAACATATCATTAAATTAAAAATCTGACCACAGAAATTAAAATTCAAGAGAGTCAGTGCTGGTAGATGAAACAAAACTGGTTGTGTGTCAGTAATTGTTAAAGATAATTTAATGATAGATATATGGGTTTCATTGTATTTTTTTTCTATTTTAATATATGTTTGAAATTTCCCATGGTAAGAGACTAAAGATCATATCTTAAAAAAGCTAAATAAAAGAATCAACATGATGAAAGATCAAGCCAAATGATTCTTACAGGACATACCACAAAAGATAAAGAAATTGAAAATATGCAAGCAAGCAAAATTAAATGACATGAAAGGTAGATCTAGAAGTTGTGACATCATCTTGTAGAAATTACAGAAGAGTGATAGGTCACAAATGCAAAGATGTAATAAACATGAACTGTAGGTTGAAGGAGATACCAAGTTAGATGATGATAGATAGATAAATAGATAAACTAACCAGCAACACCAAAAATACCTTACGTAGACATCACAGAGTGAAATTTCTGACTACTTGAGTCAAGTGGCAGAGGCAGAATTCAAAGGCAGGTCAAATTTAAAAAGTATTCTTCCCACTGCACTACAGGAAGAGCTAGGTTTGTGTTTGTATTTCCTCATTATAAGGCTATTGTATGAATTTATTCTAAAACATTGGTCCCCAACTTGGGGAAAGTACTACAAAAATCTGTATGTAAAAGAGATTAAAGTAATTTGAAGTTTAAGAATGTGAAATACTAAAATTTCTATGAAAAGCAAAAAATTGCCCAGATTTAAGTTCTTTGTATTATGTTTTTTGTGATGATTCTGAGTTTTTAAAGTAAAACATATGCTATTTCTGGCATTTTTAACACAAATATCTTCTTCACACCCGTTTTTCTGGTTATGCATATTCTTTTCTCAGTTATGCATAGTCTTATTTTCTATATTTCTGTGGGTCTCTTTCACATAAATATAGCCCAAAGAATTCTGTTCAAATATATTATTCTCTAAAATGAGTTTTATTTCCTCATTCACATACATTATGATTGAAACATTGCTTTAGCTTAACTAGATGATGCATTTACTGTTAGAGACCATGGGTATTTTGTTTGGGTTTTTTTTTTTTCATTCTTCCATGGCAAGTGTCCAAAGATAGTGCCTGATTATTTTTGATTGCAATAGATTCTAGCTCTAGGCTTTCTCTTCTCTGCCTTGCCATCCAGGCCAAGGGGTTAATTATCAACAGATATATACAAAATATTGGAGAAGCATAATAGGAATCATTAAGACATCATTTCATAGTGGTCATTCCCCCTCAAATTCTTTCTCTTATATTGAAAGGTTTTTGTATATCAGTTTTTCATAAGACAGGGAATAAACAGTAATTTTCTTAACATTTTGAGTACTATTATTAATGATTTGTCAGAAAGGTAAATATATGTAAGTTTAAAATCTTACTATAGTCTTGATCACTCCTAGAATGGGACTATCCTTACCCCTGGAAAAAGAATCTAAAGAAATAAAAAGCAATGTGTCACCTGTTGAGGCAAAACTATCACATAAGAAGAGAAGGTGATGGAGCAAGGAAGAGAGAGCGAAAACAAAATTAAAATCCTCCCTTAGAATGAGTCTGAAAGTAGTTATTAATGAGAGATATGTAAAGGGAAAGTTAGACTTTTGAATGCATTTATCATAAAATGAGTGCTTAGAAAATAGATAAATATAGATTTATTCAAGAAGCCTAGAAAAAGAGCAGGGAAAAACCTAAAGAAAGAAGAAATGATGTTACTATGGAAAAGCAGAAACTCAGAAAATGAAAACAAAGAAACTGTAGAAAGGACCAACAATTAAAATCTGGTTTTTAAAACGGCTAATAATATGGTGAATATTTTACATGATTGATAAAGTGAAAAAAAGACATAAATAAATAACATAAATAGGAAGTAACTATAGTTCCAATGCAACTTTAAAAATAATTCATGATGTTATTAATAATTTTAGTCCCATACATTTAAATAATTAGATAAAATGCATAATTTATAGAAGAATTGCCAATAATTTTGTTGAAATAGAAAAAAGAAAGACAATAACAACTAAACCTCGTCACAATTAAGGCAATTATTTTAGTATTCCAGAGGGTTCCAAACCATCTCTCCAAATAGGGGCTGGAAAATTTTATGTGAGTTTCATATAACCTTCAAGGAACAGATAACCTTTACTATGTGTAGCCTGTAAAAGGAATGAAAATTGCCAACTGATTCTGTTAGATTAATATATATTGATACCAAAGCCAAACAAATAGAGTAAAAGAAAGGTCAATTATATAAACAAACTTCATTGTGAACTTAGAGGTGAAAATTTAAATGCAGTACTAAGAAATTAAATCTAACATTTATTAAGGACTATCCTAGTAGGTTGAAAGAGAAAAGTTATATGATCAACTTAATATTGTTAAAAGAAAATTTAAGAGAATATCTTTATGACCTTAAGACAAGGAAGAATTTCACTATGGATTAACTGAGATATATTAATTTTAAAATCTTCTTCAGTCAGAAGAAGAACACCAATGAAAGAAGTTTTTAAAAATCTACAATTTGGAATAGATATTTATAACTGTGATATCTAATAAAGGATAATTATGCAGAAATAATAACTCCTATAAATATAGCAAACTCATGCAACGTATTGGAATAGAAGCTGAAATCTAATAAACATTGTGGAAAGAATGTTAGTAAAAAGGGATATTCAAATTTGAAAAACACACTTCAGATTAACAAAATTTACATCTATTGTTGGCAATATCTAGTGTTGGCTAGGATTGGGACCCTAGTGGAAGTGTAAATGCTATATCATTTGGAAGAGTATTTTGACAATATTAAATAAGTTGAAAATCTAGAGACTATGTTGCATATGTGCTCAAAGAAATGTATGAAAATGTTCATAGCATCACGAGTAATAGCAAAAAAATGAAAACATTGGACGGATAAATTGTGAAAAATCTTGCAGTAGATGTGGTACACCAGGGAAAATGGATGAACTACAGCTGTACATATCAACTTGATTAAATCTTGAATACAACTTTAAGTGAAGAAAGGACATTACTGAAGGATGCATACAGTATGATACCATTTATGAAAAATCTGAAAATATGCCAAGCAACTCTGGATTATTGTGTTGCAATGGTGTAAAAATGCATGAGAATGATAACCAAATTTAGGGTGATGGTTATCTCTGGGAAGGCAAAGAAGGAGGAAGAAACTGCCATAAAATGTAAGAGAGGCAGTCAAAAAACAGCAATTGTATTTGTAATGAGCTATTTCTTTAAAAAATATTAGAAGTTGAAGCAAATATGGCAAACTTTTAGAACTTGGTAGAGCTTGGTAGCTGGGTCTTGGTTCCAGACACTTGTTATGGTAAAGTCTTACTTTGTTGTATTTGAAATATTTCATGGTAACCAAGGTAAATGCATTTAAACCATAGAAACTGGAAACCGTTTTTTAAAAAAATGGGTTTGGGTAAGGGCTGTAAATTGGAGTTGGATTAAAATATTTAACTTTCTACTCTAAAAATCTGGGACCCTCATATGAAGGTAAGCATGTCCTATCTTAACCTCAATATTCTGGCCAGAAGTTTAGGCCTGTTTCCCTGACTTTCTGAATTTTTCCAAATGGGATCTTTCAACAGTGATGATTTAGAGGTCTTATGGTAGCAGAGTCTTTAAACAATGTGATCACTAAGAGGTAAAACTGAAAAGTCAGAAGAAAAAGATTTCATGGGATTCAAGTAGAAGCTTGGCTATATATCAAGGAAGAAACAAGACATAAATATACCTTCTATGTGATTGGGGGGAAAATTTGTATTTCTTTTTTTAGCGTTTCTGGAGAAGGCTTTTAAAAGACCTCTTTATAGTCTCTTTTGAGCATTTTGTTTTCTTCTTCTCTGGGCATGGTTAACAAATTAAAGAGCTTATTTCCTCTCCACAGCTGTGTGTCATTGCCTTAGGGACTATTATGGGAACAAATTCTAAAGAAGTTCATTCTGCTGTCTAGCAGCAAGAGCTCTTAACATAAACAAGTTTGCAAACTCCCCGAGGACTGAGCAGATGTCTCTGATCATTCCTGCTGGCTACTCTGTCCTGCCGGCTGACCAGTGTGCATTCCCTGATAGCAGACCCCTGACCTATGAAGTAATGTTGCCCTGAAGATACTGGATGCAAAGACAGGTCTGAAGTAAATTCAGTGAATTTGCTTCTTTATGTGATCCTTAAGAGGTCCTGGCTACAACAGCCAGGAGTAAGCAATGATTGTTCAAATAGACTATATTTTAAGCTTATAGATATTTGTTAACTTTTACCATTTTCTTGACAATGAGAAACTCTAAAACTAAGGCCCTTTAGCAAGCCAGTATTTTCCAGTAGGGAAAAAAAATGCGGATTTTAAAGTTCTGAATTCTTAAGTAGCTAAAACGGGCATGCTTTCACTGAAGATCCATCCATGAAATGAGAATTTTGTAAAGATTTTTTCAAAGTTAACAATATGATGATGAAGCTGTTGCTGGTTTCTTGTAATGTACTAAAGTAACAAGTTTGACTTCAAATATTTAAATCATTTTGTTTGCTAGACAACCTCACCTTATCAGAAAAGAATTTACTTAACAAGATTTATTTGCAGAATTGAGCAAGTGAGATTTTGGGAAATGGGATGAGGGTAGGGGTAATATAACTTTCTAGAATGTTAACTATCTCCTTCAAAGAGAAAGGGAATGATTGTGGGTAGTTCAATGTATCTGAGATGGTTCCAGCTTGCTGAAAATGAACTTGATTGTGTATAAAAGTAATAAATCAGGCTCCTTCTAACTGCCTTTGAATAATAAAAGGATGTTGGTAAATGGCTTTGGAATATGGTGATCTTAAACTGAGATCTCAGAGTCTTGGACTTTCAGAGTTGGAAGAGTTTTTCATATCAGTATGGAACTGTGGTTCAGGCAGGTTAATGGACTTGGATGACGCCACACATCACAATGGTCTAGATATCTTTTTTTTTTAAAAGAATTTTTTTTAGAGCAGTGTTAGATTCGCAGCAAAACTGAGAGGAAGGTATATAGACTTCCCCTTTACTCTCTGCCCTCGCACATGCATAGCCTCCTCCATTATCAACATCTCCCACCAGAGTGGTACATTCATTAAAATTGATCAACCTACACTGACACTTCATAATCACCCAAAGATCATAGTTTATCTTAGGGTTCATTCTTGGTGTTGTACATTCTATGGGTTTAAACTAATCATAGTTTTCAGTGCTCCCCAAATCCTCTGTGCTCCACCTGTTCAGCCTTCCCTTCCCTCAACCTCAGGCAACTACTCATCTTTTTTTTGTCTCTATAATTTTGCCCTTTCCAGAATGCCATATAGTTGGAATCATATAGTATGTAGCCTTTTCAGATTGGCTTCTTTCACTTAGTCTTTCCACGGCTTGATAGCATAAAGAGTTAAATAGTATTCCATTGCCGGGACTACCACAGTTTATTTAACCATCTACCTACTGAAGGACATCTTGGTTGCTTCCATGTTTTGGAAATTATGAATAAAGCTACTATAAGCATCCATGTGTAGGTTTTAGTGTGGATGTAAATTTTAAACTCTGGGTAAATGCCAAAGAGTGCAATTGTTGGATCATACAGTAAGAGTATGTTTAGTTTTGTAAAAAACTGCCAAACTGTCTTGCAAAGCATCTGTACCGTTTTGCATTCCTATCAGCAATAAATGAGAGTTTCTGTTGCTCCACGTCCTCTCCAGTATGTGGTATTAGTGTTCTGATTTTGGCCATTGTACTGGATGTGGAGTGGTGTCTTGATGCTTTAATTTGCATTTCCCTGATGACATAGGATGTGGAGCATTTTTTCCTATGCCTATTTGCCATCTGTATATTTTCCTTGGTGAGGTGTCTGTTAAAGTCTTTGGCCCATTTTAGAATCAGGTTGGTTGTTTTCTTATTGTTGAGTTTTAAGTGTTCTTTGTACATTTTGGATAACAGTCCTTTACCAGATGTGTCTTTTGCAAATATTTTCTCCCAGTCTGTGACTTATCTTTTCATTCTCTTTACATTGTCTTGTGCAGAGAAGACACTTTTAATTTTAATGAAGCCCAGTTTATCAATGATTTCTTTCATGGATCATGCCTTTGGTGTTGAATCTAAAATGAGTCATCACCATACCCGAGGTCATCTAGGTTTTCTCCTGTGTTATTTTCTAGGGGGTTAGTTTTATGTTTTATATTTATGTCTATGATCCATTTGGAGTTCATTTTTGTGAAGGGTGTAAGGTCTCTGTCTAGATTCTTGTTTTTTCTTTTGCATGTGGATGTCCAGTTGTTCCAGCACCACTTGTTGAAAAGACTATCTTTGCTCTATTGCATTGCCTCTGTTCCTTTGTCAAAGATCAGTTGACTATATTTATGTGGGTCTATTTCTGAGTTCTCTTTTCTATTACATTGACCTATTTGCCTATTATTTCTCCAAACCACACTGTCTTGCTTACTATAGCTTTATAGTAAGCATTGAAACTGAGTAGTGTCAATCCTCCACCTGTTTTCTTCTTCAATACTGTGTTGACTATTTTGAGTCTTTTGCCTTTCCATATAAACTTAAAATCAGTTTTTCAATATCCACAGAATAACTTGCTGGAATTTTGATTGGGGTTGCAATGAATCTATAGATTAAATTGGGAAGAGCTGACAATATTTAGTCTTCCTAGCTGTGAACATGGACTATATCTCCATTCATTTAGTTCTTCTTTGATTTTGTTCATCAGAGATTTGTAGTTTTTCTCATATGGATTTTGCACATATTTTGTTAGACTTATACCTAGGTATTTAATTTTAGGGGTGCTAGTGTAAATGTTATTGTGTTTTAAATTTCAAATTCTACTTGTTCATGACTGGTATGTACGAACACAATTTACTTTTGTATATTAATTTTGGATCCTGCAGCCTTGCTATAATCACGTATTAGTTCCTGGAGTTTAGATAACATTTGAAAAAAATACTTAATCAAATGTTTAGCTTAATTTTTGAGTTCTAAAGATGCTTAATTTTAATAAAAATCTGAACATATTGTTTTAAAACATGTATATTTAGCAAACACCCATTTATGAATCAGTCTTGACAAAAAGAATGAAAAAAATCAAACTTGAATCTGACCAAGACTCTAGGTCTTACTAATAATTTATAAGAAATTTAAGGGAAAACAGAATATGTTAGATGACATCATGGGCATGTATTAGAAAATTCCAGGGAGGGAAACTCTACTGGGTAAAAGATCTTGTTTCCTTAACACACACACCAATGTTATGAGGGAAACCTTAAATTAAAAGAAATTTAACAGACATATCACTCTAACATGGAACTTATTTATAAAAAGTTGTGTGTTTGGATGTGAAATAAACAAAGAAATGAGAACACTGATTCTTTAAGGCAATTAGGTAACTATTATTAACATATTTTAGGTGTAATAATGGTATTATGGCTTTTTTAGACAGTTACTGTCTTTAAGAAATACAAACTAAAATACTTTTAGATAAAATGATAGATTTCTGAGATTTACTTCAAAACAATCAGGCTAGCGTGGGGTAGAGAGTACATATGGTGACAACCGTTGAGAGTAAGTAATAGGTTCACTGAGTTCCATAAACTATTCTCTCCACATATGTGTACACTTGAAAATTTCCATAACAAAAATAGAAAAATTCATTGAACACTAACTAAACTAGAATTGCCATGAAGACCAGAATTATATCTTAAGTATCCTTGCATTCCTAGAACGTGTCTCAATAATTACTTGCATAATTCATTAATTAATAATACTTGATAATTTATGCATGAATCTGAGGTCTTATATGCAGGAAAATGCCTTCATGAGGCCTCTGAGAGGTGTTCACTATATCTTAACAAGGCATGGCAGAAAAGGGCTCTAAAAATAAATTCAGTCTACTTAATGTGTTAATTTCTTTTATGTCCTGATCATGCCTTGATTTAAATGATCTTTTCAATCTGAGGCTGTGAATAATATACTGACTATTAAAGAAGTCTCCTAGGGCTTCCCTGGTGGTGCAGTGGTTGAGAATCTGCCTGCCAATGCAGGGGACACGGGTTCGAGCCCTGGTCTGGGAAGATCCCACATGCCGCGGAGCAACTGGGCCCGTGAGCCACAATTACTGAGCCTGCGCGTCTGGAGCCTGTGCTCCGCAACAAAAGAGGCCGCGATAGTGAGAGGCCCGCGCACCGCGATGAAGAGTGGCCCCCGCTTGTCGCAACTAGAGAAAGCCGTCGCACAGAAACGAAGACCCAACACAGCCAAAAATAAATAAATAAATAAATTAAAAAAAAAAGAAAATAAAGGAATAAAATTCAATGTAAATATAAAATAAAAAGTCCAATTAAAAAAAAAAAAAAGAAGTCTCCTAAAAACTCTTCTAGTTAATTCTGAGACCTACTTTATTTAAACTTCCAAAATTCTTAGTAAGTTAATTGAATAAACTTTTGTTCAGAAATTCAATATCAAAGATGTTATGCTCTGTGCTGGTGGTAAAACAAATAAATCTTTGCTCTTCAAGAAGCTAAGCTCAATGGTATAGATGAGAATATAATCCTCTGTTCAGAAAACTACCCAAACATTTTAGGGGTCCTGTGCTCATGAGGTATTGGGGACTTGATTTTTTTCCATCTCATCTTACTGCTTTAAAACAGTTATTGCAGCTGAAACTATAGTGGAATTATTTGTTATCTGAATCAGCTACTGTGTTCAGATCACATTATCCCAAGCTATATTACCTGATATATATGAAGAAAGGGTTTTATTATTGATGGCATCCAGGCTTTGGCTGTGGTGTTTTCCTTAATATCTCACCTGGCTTGATAAGCATAGTTAGTTCCTCTATTAAATGGCTTATCCTATTCAAAGATAGGCCGAAATAGTGCTAGATATACATTACCATTGTTTGTTTTTGGTGTGTGTGATTGTTGTTGGCTTTTTTTGCCACTGCCTTAGGTAGAAATCTATTCTAAATTAAGATAGAGTTCTGACTAGCCATTTGGAAAATGGCTTCTGTTTTCCAAAGGTTAATTCAGATTTTTATTGCAATATTATTATCATTTCCACTTTTTACTCTATAATCCAGATTTTAAGATTACATTTACAAAATCAGAGGTTATCCTTGAACTATTAAAGAGGGAAAAAAATCCCAAACCCAAGAATGTGGTTATAACTTGGTCTAACCATGAGAATTCACACCTCCAACCCACACACAAGACAAAATTTTATTAGTGTACAGTTTGTACTGTATGCTCTTATATTTCAGCCTGTCATGCTCTAAAAATGTGCTTTTTTTACTTGCATAAGTAATAAAAGTCACCCAATGGCTAAGCTGTTTTATGTCCAACTTCCACTGTGTGGCTGTACGACTTTGCAGAATGATTGATCATTGCCAAACAAGGGCAGAAGTTTACCAACTGTATGTCCTTTAGCAGGGTGTATGGTGTTTGCGCTCTGTCTCCCACTGAGAATTTTATCCTTACATGTGGTGTGTCTATTTTTTTATTTTACAAGTCCAAGTAACAATTTTATTCTAGTCTACAGAACAGTTTTTTTTTTCTTTTACGTACTTTTGGTGGTTTTAGCAGTGTTCCTTTTGAGCAGGCTTTTAATGAACCCACAAAAAGTTATACTAAAAATAAAATATACACAATAAAACAATAAGCATCTAGATGTTCAGAGCTAAGCAGAGGTGATCTGATTGTGTCTATCACTGAGTAGCTCACCTACTTAAGAATTCACCAGCCGATCTCAGTTTTTCTACTTTGAATTCCCATGTAACTTGCCCAAATCAGAGAGTCCTAAACATACACACACAAAATAAACCCTCTTTTAAAGCCACATCAGGACAAAAATTCAATTAGAAAGGCTAAATGTGTTATCAAATTGACAAGTGCATTGATGAAGTTTATTACTAGAAAATAGGCACTATCTTTCCATGTCTATTTTAAACTTCCTAGAAATACAAATTCCTTTGAAAGAACTAAAGAACAATATCTTAGGGTATGTAAAGAATAGGCAGGACCTCATATGCATCTGACTAAACATCATCCAATCTTCTCAGGAGCTGCCATGAGAGAGGGAATTCTAACTACAGACTGTCATCCTGGAATCTTCTTTTCCATGAACACTTTATTATGCAAGTGCAAGGCCTGCGTATGTCAGTTGCTGAGTCGAGTGTGAGGCATACAAAGAAGGACATCTTCTCCAGTGCCAGTGCTAGGCACCTCTGACAAGAGCAGAGCAGTCTGTTGGGCACCCAAACCTCTCAGGTCTACCCCTCCACTTCTACTTATGTTGGAAATAAATTTTGGTCCCTGTTTAGGATAAGTTTATGCCTTTAAGGACTTTTTTCTAGCAAATAGATAGACATGTTTTTTAAAATAATGTTAAATTTCACTTTTTAAACTTGCTTTTCTATTTATAAAATTCTAGGATTTTGGAAAAAGGTTTCAATAGGGGATTTTCTAGCGCCAGTGGCAGGCTTAAGAGAAAGTAAAAACTATGTCACATAAGGGAATGCATAATTGTGAACAAAAACTGAATGAATACTTAATCATGATGACAAAGTTTACTAATATAAATTACAAAGTTGACTATTTAATTAACAATATAGTATTCAAAATTTAAAGGCAGAAGGTAGCAAACTGTGACATAAATGAAACCTTATAGTAACTGGCAGGTCTTAGACTAACGTTAGCTTAACTAGTGGTAGATACTCTTTGGCCAATCATACTGATACACAGGAAAAAAAGGCATCAGGGCTCTGCCTTAGCAGCCTCATTGCCTGGAATCAATTCATTGCCATTAAGAACACCATGAATGTTCTAATGATCTATGGCCAGTGAAAATCCAACAGTCCTCTGGGGCTGTTAATGCAGATAATCTTGACTCTGCTAATCCTTGCACCATAACTGACTGACTCTGTATGTCTCTTTCCATGAGAGGGAATCTGAATGGGTCAAGCTTACAGAGAGCTGCTTTCAGGTCAGATCCATATTCTGAGTTGACTCAACGGTCCCAGGAAGACAGAGTTACATGGGTCAAATCTTGGTAAACTGTGAGTCTATGGTAGTATAAGACTATACTACCACTGGTGGTGTACAGGCACAGCTGGACTTCTGTGACTTTTTAGAAGAATGTAGTATACCCCTACAGAGAAGACTCTGTAGGGGTATGGACTGTCTGGTACAAGAAACATATTTTGTTATATAGCTACCCATAAATGCCATCATTATATATTTGCTGATAAAATCTACTATATTTCAATATATTTAAAGATTATATAATAAGCATTTGTTATTCAGAATCAAAATTCTTACTACTTGCCCCTTCAGCAAGTAGAGCATAATCGAGGATTATTTATTCATTTATTTAACAGATATTTCTTGAGTATATACTACATGGCAGACACTGCTAGATATGGAGAACGCAAGGGAGAAAATATAGACATAAAGCTACGGGTCTTGTGGTGGATATAGAGGTGCAAATTGACAAATTTAATTGTGTTAGGCAGGCTATGATAGAGGAAACAGGAATACTCTTTGGTTCCACAGGACAGGCATTTATCTGTAACCTGTACAATCTGGGAGGGCTACCTAAAGATAATTACACATGGGCCAAACCACAAAAATTAGAATATGGGAGAGGAAAAAATGCAGAATAATGTCTAAGTTCCTGCCTTGAGGGACCAGATGATTGATGGTGCCATTCACTAGAAAGGAAAAAGAAATAGGAGAAAAAGCAAGATTGGGATGAAAAACATGCATTTAGTTCTACACATGTTGAGTTTGAAATACTTCAGGAATCTCTAAATGGAGAGGAGCAGTAGGTAGATGGATATACAGTTCTGAATGTAAAGAGATCTATGCTGGAAATGAAGCTCTGGGATTCATCAGCTTATAAAATATACTTGGAATCATGGGAGTGAATAAGATCACCCAGAGACAGTAGGTAGAATGAGAAAAGAAAAGATGAAAATGCAAAATCTCATGGAACATCCTTATGCAAGGGGAAAAGGAAGAAGGAAAACACAGAGACTGGCCAGAGAAGAGACGTAATAGGAAAATTAAGGGTTTTGACAAGAGCCGTTGAATAATAGAAGTAGAAGCCATATTACAGTGACTTGAGGTGTGATTAGACAATGAAGGTCAGTATGAATAGACATTTTAAAAATGTATTTGGCTGTCAAAGTGAGGAAAGACAGGGTGATAACTAGGGGAAAAGGTAGAGATTGAGAAAGATCGTACAAATGGAAGAGGCTTGTACAAATTTAAAACACTGATGAAAAAATCCAGTAGAGAGAGAGGAACTTTGCCTACAGAGAGGAGGTAGACAGTAGAGCAAATTCCCTGAAAGCAGGGGGCAGTTGGGGGCAAGACAAGAAAAAAAGCAATAAGTTTCAGAAAGAAGCAGAAGCAACTTCGTCATTGTAAAGAAAAGAAGAGAAAGAAAAGAGAAAAGACAACAAGATGGTTTGTAAATGCAGATACATATGCAATTTTTTTTTTTTTTTTTTTTTTTTTTTTTGTGGCCTCACCACGCGGCTTGCAAGATCTTAGTTCCCCGGCCAGGGATCAATCTCCTGCCCCCTGCTGTGGAAGAGCGAAGTCTTAACCACTGGACCGCCAGGGAAGTCCCATATGTAATTTTAATAGTGGCAAGTTCTCATCTTACTGGCAATTTGTTTTAGTATGTTTAAAAATCTACCCATAACCAAGTCTTTACATGGTTGTCATTTATAAACCTTGTTTTACACTAATATTTTTATCTAACATAACTCATGTAGTTAAATGAATTTTCTTTTTCTGGATAGTTTTTAGAATTTAGCATATTTAAACATTAATTTGAAATATAAAATACACAGGTATACAAACACTTTGTATGACATAATCAGTTTTATTTTTACTTCTATCTTACATAATTTCTACCTTTGTACTGTACCCTTAGTTTTGCATAAGGATTTCCCTCTGGTGGATGGAAAATAAATTTAAATTTGAAATTTTAGCTCCAGATTTTAGATTTAGCTGGCAATCTGTATAAATAGTTTCAGAAATGTAGCTTAAGCTGTATTACTAGCTTAAGAAATAAAATAATCAGAAATTCAGGCAAAAATGTTTGCAAAAAGATGTTTACTGAATCATTGTTCATAAAATAATACATACCAAAAAATTGTATACAATCTGCAATTCAAACACTCAGAGTGGATGTGTATATTATGACTAACAAAATACATACCCATTTACAATATTATTCACAAAGGTTTTAAATAATATAGATAAATGTTTACATGACAATGATTGATAAACAAAACAGTATACAAAATTGCACAGGTAATATTTTTATTATGTTAGTATAAACATGCATTAAGGAAGTATACAAGATTATTTGATAAGTTGTTATCTGTTTTGATTCTTACTTTGTTTTTTCTACTTACCTGTATTTTCTAAAATGGGAATGTAGAAGTTTTATAAGCAGAAAAATTAACATTATATTTTGAGAAATATATTCTTGGATTGTTCTGTTTTGAGAAACATGTGTTTAGATTGTTTCTAATAAGTAAACTTTTAGATGATATTCACACCTGGAAATAAATCTGTTTCATCTTAAGTGTCAGACCTGATATTTACCTAGCTATCCAGTTCTATTTTGTGGTGTTCTTTTTCTTCTAAATTTTCCATTAATTTTTCTTTTCCTGAGAGTTAAAACATTTATATGTAATAAAGGGAGTGCAGACTAAATACAAAGACAAAAAAAGGATCAATTCCATTCGATTGAGGATTTGACGTAGTTAACGTGAATCATCTCTCTCTGCCTTTCCTCTAGATCTTTCCAGCTGGAGCTCCTTACTTGGTCTGTGCCTTAGAGGACGATATGTACTATACCTGTACTGGAGCATTTTATTATTTGTTAGAATTTTTCCTAGTGCTAGGTCATTTTGGGCAAGAAGTCATTGCCAGTTAGAAAGAGGCAGAAGAAAAAGCAAAAATAATGTACTCTAAAAAGGATGGTGCTTGCAAGTTGCACATAACTGTGTTATTTTAAGCCAGTAAGAGCTGGGTTTGGTGGTGGCAGCCACATATATCCTGGAGCGTGTCATTGAGGAGAACCAGGTATTATAGGAGCCACAGGCAGACTGTACAATTAGGGTTGGGTGAAAGGATTGGGTAATCCTGCAATAGTCACTGTTACATAACAAGCCAGTTGCTGCCCAGGGATATGAGCGGTAACTGAATATTATAGCGGGAACTGTTAGCTTGGCTGCAGCCAAGGGTCACTGGCTGTTTCCATTACAAATCTTGTTTTGTAGTTGGTTTATAACCCAGACAGTTTAATTCACGTCAGGCTAAAACCTGGCATTCAAATTAGAAGCCTAGAGGCACTTTTTTTTTTTTTTCCCCAAAAAGAGAATTTTGAGCTAGAAAGGACCAGAGAGATCATCTAGTCCAACTTCTATTTTCCAGAGAAGAAGATGGAGGCACACAGAAAGAGTAAGATGTACGTAATGTCATACAGTGAGCAGAACACAGACTCAGAACTAGGACACAGTTTTTTCTGCCTTCCCGCTTAAAACAAACCAAACCAAACCCAAACCAAAACAAAATAAACCTCTACTAACCTATGTTAATTTAATTCCTTTTTGACGTAGAGAAGTCAGAGGAAACAGATGTTGACTCTCTTTTATTCACTAGGGATCCCTCTGGACGTGTTGAGTGACTTGCTCAGGGAAACACAGATTGTTAAGTGGTAGAACAGGAAGGAACTCAGATCTATTTTGTGACTATTTAGCAGTTTTATAGCCCTTTTTCTCCAGTCTTACCAATTATCTATTCAATTGATTTATTCAATATCCAGAAAGAAATGACTATTAAACCACTGATAAATAGGGCACTAGTTTACTACATTCTCATGGTTATGAAATGAATCATCAATTGAATTGGAAAAGAAGGAGAGATATGAAGCCAGGATCATGTTTCTATAAAACCACAATTGGCTGAAAAAGGAGCTCAGTCAGTCAACCGAACAATCATTTTATCTCCATAAAATGTAGTGGATTGTTTTTCTTTGATAAATTCCAACAATTACTTTGTCAATATTAAAGTCAGAATTTTTGATGGAAATGGAATAAATGACTTTTTTTGAATTATGTATTACATCCCATTGGCTGGAGTCAGAAATTATATATACATCTTGACTTCATGCACAGCTGGCTTTCCTGAAATCCTACCCAGAAGAGCACCTTACATCATTATACCATGGCTCAGTATTTAAAAGTGACCCGCTCTCTCAGTTATGGAATATCAGTCTATCATGGCAGTAGAGTGGGACTTTTTAAAAGTTTATGCCATAAAATCAGCATTCAAATGTCAAAACCTAGTTCTATACCCAGTATACACGTAGTACTCCTCTTCTCTCTACCTTCACCTGTTTTTAAACCCAAGATGCCTGAAACTTTTCTGAATGTGTCTTTTTCCTCTAGCAAATGGTTCTTCGAGAAAAGGGACTATGCTTTGCTTTTCCTATTTTTATTCCTTCTTCCGTATACCATAACCTGCCCTGAACCATTGTGCTTTTCACTGGGCATACACACCATCAAAATTTCTACTATTTATGATGTTATTTACCTGGAGATGTACCTGGGCAGAGTATAGGATTATTGTATTAACAATTGTCATTTCTTGTAGAAGAATACGATGATAAATTGAATTAAACCCAGTTTAAGAGAGGAGAAAGAGAAAAATGCTGAGGAACCCCAGACTTTACTTTTGTTTACAAGAAGTCAGAAATGAGTTGGAAGATAGAAATTAGAAATTCCCGAGTGGAAACTGATAAACTTAACCCAACCAAGAAACTTTGTCTCTTGTTTCTTGTACATTTTTCAGTAATTTTGTGCCCCTTCTCACCTTTATTTCCCAAAATAGGATGTCACATTATGATTACATTTTGTTTATACTTTCTGTCTGTGGTCATTATTATTCTTTATGTTTATGACATCGACAGCCTGAAATTCCTATAAACTAGGAAAACCATACTGAGGAAGTGGGTGGTAATTGGCAAAAGGAAAGCATAATATGGGGAGAATTAGTCAAAGGCTGTTGTAATAATCTGGCTCAGTTAGAAGATTCATTTGTTTTGCATTTCTTGTCCAATGTATTATAACATTATTGGAGATGACTTCATAGATCAAGTGTCATTAAGAAACCTCATATTTTTATTTAGCATGAAGAGATCCAAACTTGCCAGAAAGTCAATATTTATCAGAGTCACTTTATTTAATATTTTTATTTTCTCCATAACTAACCCCCATTTCTGGAGTTGACAACTTTAGTCAGTGGTTTTAGGTATCCTCATTCTGTCGGAAAAGGTGTGTGCCACCAACCTAAGTTCTTGTTGCGAAGAGTGAGACCAGGTTAAAGGTGCTTTTTTACTGAATAGCATGTCTCTGTGGTTTAAAAGGATGGGTATTAGTGGACTTCTTGGCATTATTGTTAGGTTTCAGTGGTGTTTGGGGTCTTATTTTAGGAGATTGGGGCCATCAAGCTGACCATTTATATCTTGTAGGAAGCACAAGTCTTTGTGAAAAATCCTTCTGCAGACACTCAAATTGCATAATAACAAAACCCAAAATGCATTACAGGGAGCTTGACATGTAAATGAAATTCTCTGTGCTATTTGGTTTCAAAGCCACTAAAAACGAAAATTGGTTTGGGATGAAATGAAAACTATTCAGAATCCTTGTTGTAAATCTGAACGCTTGAAGGAGTTGGAAAAACTGACCCATCTTTCTAATGACCCAAACATTGCTTTTCTGTAGTCACAGAAGTATCAGAATATGCATGAAACTCCATGCTACCCACATTCTCAGCCTGTGTGAAATTGCATCTTGTGATTTCTAGGAATCTATGTGATTTCCACAATGTTGAGAAATAATTCTATAATAAAATGTGTTTTCTGAAAGAAAAAGTGATTTGGGCATATTACACAACTTAACTGTTTAACCAGATACACACATGGTTATACTCACATATTTATATATTAGGTGAATATATTTGTCCCAATTTTCTGTCCACATATTTAGAATTCTTCCATTGTATATTGCATTCTACTACCCATTACTAATGCTATTTTTTATATGTGTAATTGTTTAATAACATCCAAAATATTTTCACATCAATCATCTAATTTTTATCTCTATCTTTTTGCTTCTCATTCTGAGAAATTTTCCTTGATGTGACTAGGTCTTCCACCAGGACTATTCTTTTATTCATCCTTTTTATGAATAACTTGATTTCCACAATCATGGTTTTAAAATATGTTTATTTCTAGAAGCATAGTTCTAAATTCCAAGAAAACTTTTGGTTCTCTGGCTTTTCTTTTTTCATAGCAGCATATTTTGGTTTTATTGATACAATGTTCTCTGGAATCTTGTTGAGGATGATTATTTTAAATTTCCCTTTCAGAGGACTTCTCTTTTTTCCCTGGGTCTTGGTTCCCTTCTTTATTCTTGTTGGTTTTCTCCCAATACTTGATGACCTGTAGTGGTTTGTTTATATATATGAATGGAACACAGAAAGGAAGAAGAGAGAAAGATGAGGAAATGGTATGTTGATTTCTCCACTGACTAGGTTTATTATTCATCCCAGAATCTACATTGTGGTATTTAATACCACAGTATGTGGGAGAGGGAAAGTTTTGACTCATACTTAAGGGTGCAGCCTAAAGTAAAGGTCAACTTGACCTCCTAAATTTGTATACTTTGATTCAGCAATTCTATTTCTAGAAATTTACACTAAGGAAATAATCAAGGTTGTATGTACGAAGGACTAAGTATAAGAATGTTCATAACAGTCACAACAATACAAGAATAAAAGCATACAATGTCAGTGTCAAAACTGGTGTGCTGGATAAATAAGCTATAATGATTCAAACAATGGGAAATAACACAGTCTTTAGAAGTTATGTCTTAAAGCACTATTTAAGGAAAAAAATGAAAATGTTCACAATAATGTTAATAAAAAGAGAAAATATCTAATTGTCTAAATAATATGATCTTATTTAGAAAATAAAATGGGAAATGTGTGTGTGCATGTGTGTACTAGAAGGAAATACACTAAAATATTAACTAAGGTTATCATTGATGGCGAGAACATTGTAGTTGTTTTTGTGCTTTATTGCAATAATTTTGTTCCTCTTATTTATAATACACAACTTCTAAAATTTTTATCATATTGTACTTAATCTATATAAAATGTATGTAACATATGTTACGAAGCATAATAAAATAAAAACAGTGAATCCATATTCAGATACATGAGCTAGAATATTATCAATAGCTTTGGAAATACCTGTGTATACTTGTGTATTTCTCCAAATCTCATCTTTCTATCCCTAAAGGTAACTACTCTCCTGACTTTTGAGTTTATTGTTCACTTCTTAAAGTTTCCCAAAATATATTTCTTAACAGGTGAATAGTTTAATTTTTCTTGTTTTTGAGTCTTATAAAATTGAATCATATGATATGTAATATTTAATCACTTTTTTCCTACATGTGCTTCAAGGTTTCATTGTTTTCACGCCTATATCCTGGTCCACTGTGTCACTATATATTCCTATTTATATATAATATCTTCTGTTCATTGTCATTTAAGTTTCAGGTATTTTTTGTTATATGAATAAAGCTGTTAGAAGATTACTATGCCTGTCTCAAGATCCAGGACATATATGAAAAGATTTCTCTAGATGATATATCCCTAATAGCTAGGGATATTGACTTTTTTATGATAGGAAAAGTCTTTTTTGAAAGTGGCAAAGTTTTTAATTTATTTAGGTTTTCCTTAATGTCTCTCAATAGTATTTAAAAGTTTTCTCCATAAAGGCCTTATACATTTTCCTTAGATATGTTTCTATGCATCTTATACTTTGTGTTGATATAACAAATGGTATCTTTTTCAAAATTACATTTTCTAATGCTTTATTGTAACTATATACAGCTTTTTATATATTAAGTTTTTCAAGCACCTGACCATATTGCTTTATTAATTATGTTGATTCTTTGCAGTTTTTTATCTGTGAATTATAAAGATTTTAGGTTTTTCCCCCCAAACCTTAGAACTTATCTTTCTTTTTGTCTTACTTGACAGTCTTAGACTTCCATGTTGAATGGGAGTGGTCTACTTATTTCTGATTTTAAAGGGAGCACTTTTAATATTTTACCTCAAAGGTTGATGTTTAGTGTAGGTTTTCTGTTGAACTCTTTTATCAGATTGTGTAAATTATCTTTTTCTCCTAACTTACTAAGAGTTTTTAAGATCATAAATGATGAATTTTAGCAATTATTTTCTCTACCTACTGAGATTATTATATAATGCCTTTTTCTCTTAAAATAGTGAATTACATTCATAGGTTTTTCTAAGCTAGTTAACATTGTTAAATTTCTTGATCATAATATGATCATGGATTAAGAGTCCCAAAGTATTTGTTGCCAAACTATTGTCTAGAATACTTGCATATATATTGCACATATGTTTATGATCTCTAATTTTCCTCTTTCATATATGCTTGTTGGGTGTGATAGGCAGAATAATGGTCCTTCAAAAGATGTCCATGTCCTAATATCTGGAACCTGTGAACTTTCTGTTACTTGGGAAAATGGACTTTGCCAGTGTGATTAACATTAAGCATCTTGAGGTGGCAAGGTTTTCCTGGACTATCCAGGGGACCCAATCTGATCATACCAGTTCTTAATAGCGGAGACCATTTCTCAGTTGTGGAGAACCAGAGAGATGTAGTGTGAACACTTGGCCCACAGTTGCTGGCTTTGAAGAGGGGGATGGAAGCCATGAGCTAAGAAATACAGGCGGCCGCTAAAAACCAATTCTCCCCTAAGCTCAAGAAAGGAACATAGCTCTGCTCACACCTTGATCTTACTCTTGTGAGATCTGTGTCAGACTTCTTACCTCTAGAACTCTAAGATAATAAACGTGTGCTGTTTCAAGCAACAAAGTTTTTGGTAATTTGTTACAGCAGTAAAAGCAAACTAATATGTCTGGCTTTGTTATTAAGATCATATTTGGCTTTTAAGATGAAATGGGGTTCTTTTCCCTCGATTCCATTTTCTGGAAGAATCTGTATAAGACTAGAATGATGTATTAAAAGAAGGTTTAGTAAAACGTTTCCTTTAAAATTATCTAGACATGCTACTGGCTTTGTAAAAGTTTATATCTAATATATATATTCAATTTTAAATTGTTATAAGATTTGGAGGGGAGGAAAAAGTTTTCTTTGACCCTCTTAGGGTCCTGGGCTAGGTCTGAAATTTTAACTGACCAAGACAGATTCACAGGAGAAAAGCATACAAATTTATTTAATATAAGTTTTATGTGCCATGGGAGCCATCATAAAGAAATGAAGATCTGAAGAAATAGTTAGACCTGAGTGTATTTGTCCTAGGTTTCATGAAGAGTGGGCAGTCGTGTAGAAATATGATAGGTCAAGGAGTATGAGGTAAGTGTAGTCAACTAGGGAAATAGCAAAGCCGGTTGAAATTTTTCTTGGTGTCTCTGTCTTTAGAGAAAAAGACTGACCACCCCTCTGAGTGTAGGGAGGACACCTCACACATGAGGGTTTTATGACCTCACAGGAGAGAAATGCAAGGGAGAGGTCAGAGGGACCTTCCTGCTTCTGCCATTTTCTCAAGATCCTTTGGCTTAAAATAGTCAATATGCCAAGGTGCCACATTTTGGGGTAGCCTTCCTGAACCCCATCATATTATTTTTTAATCCTATTATAAAATTAATATTATTATAAGGTTATTCTTTTACTGTCTTACTTTTTTCCAGGAATTAAAATATTTTTCCAGGAATCAAGATTTTTCTAACATATAAATTCAAAGGTTCATAGTATTCTGCTATTTCTGATCTCTGCTCTACCTTTAGTTATGTTCTCTCTTCCATTACTAATACTATTTATTTGCCTCTTACTCCCTTTTATTTTTCTTAAACAATTCACCACTGGTTTGTTTATTTTGTACATAATTTTAAAAACATTTCTTTTCTTTTATGCATCTTTGGTCTTTCTTTTGGAATCATTTCCTTTTATGCCGAAGAACATACCTTAGAAGTTAGTTCACTGAAATTCTGCTGATGGTGAAAACTCTCAGTTCTTATCTATGTAAATATGTCTTTACTTTGCCTTTGTTACTGAAAGAGAGTTTGGCTGGTTGCACAATTCTAGGTTGTCAATTTTATCATTTCACTGTGTCCTGGCTTCTGTTATTGCTGTTGGGACATTTATTGTTTGTTCAATTTTTTGTTTTTGAGGAGATCTGTTTATTTGCTTGAGCTGCTGCTCTTACGAGCTTTTCTTTGTCTTTGAAGTTCTAAAACTTTAGTGGAAGGTGCATAGTTATAGAGTCATTTTTATCTGTCCCATTTGGTATACATTGTGCTTCCTCTGTAAATTCTTGTCTTTCATGATTTCTGGAAAATTTTTTGTCATGACCTTTTCAATAATTGGCTCTTGCTCTGTAATCTCTATTCTCGTCTCACTCTAAGACAAGGTTTAATTCTCTTAATCTGTCTTCCCTATCTCTTAACACTCTTCAGTAATTTTCATTTTCTTTTGTCTTTGTGCTGCATTTTTCAGTACTTTTTTTATGATGAAACGTATTGACTTTTTGCCTGTGTTACTCTAATCACCCCTTAAATTTTTAACTTAAAGATCATATTTTCATCCTTAACAGTTGTATTTTGTTGAAATCCTTCTGCTATCTTAAGAAACATTTTACCTTCCATTTTTAAAGTATTTTATACATGTCTTAGATCTAAACATTTCAATATCTGCAGTCTATGAGATCTATATCTATTGTTTGTTGATTCCATGGACTTCCACCAGTGACAGTGGTTCTCTTTTGCTGTGATCTTTGATCAGAGATAACATTTCACTGCCAAAAATAAATTAAAATTCTGAGGACCTGAATTTCATCTGGAGTGGATTAATGCAACAATGAGGTCCTGTTTTTACTCTATTGGCTGAGTAGAAATTGCAAGTGATAATACCCATTGCTGACACAGATTTTTCTAAAGAGAAAAACTTGAATTGTTACTGCCTGTCAGAGTTGAACAGGTTAAATCACAAGGTTTGTTATAAACAAGATTATATAGCAGTAGAAAGCTTAACAAATGTTCTCAGTGTGTTTTTGATACTACCAAGTAAGTTTAAGCCACTACAAAGGCAGTTTCAGGATAAATCAGTGATGTCTTAGAATGAGTTAATTATCATGAGACTAGTGGGTAACCTCAATCTCATTCAAGAAACATAATTAAAAACAAGTGAATACAGTGTTTTATAAGAAATATTACATTAACAAACGTACTTTTTTTATTTAAAAAAAAAAACATACATTTGGAATTACCAGTGAGAAGTCCTTAGAATCTTTTAATAACACAGAGAAACCTTTTGTCTTTCTTTTAAAATAAACAGACAAAAACTCAAATTTCATGATGACAAGATATGGGCTAAATGTAGATTTATATTACACTTTATGAAAACTAGCATGCAAATATTTCCTAGACTTTTCTTATCCTTCTGATAAGATACAATGGCTACACAAGAGCTTTGTCCTTTCAAAGCAGCTATATATGTTGTCTAACCATTATGCTTAAGGTTTCTTATTAAACTTTGCTATAGATTGAATGCTGTGTCCCTCCAAAATTGATATGTTGAAATCTAATCCCCAATGTGATGGTATTTGAAAGTGAGGCTTTGGGAGGTGCTTAAGTCATGAAGGTGGAGCCTACATGAATGGGGTTTGTGCCCTTACAATACAGACACTAATAAGAGAGCTCCCTCGCCTCTCCTATCATGTGAGGGCACAGTGAAAGGATGGCTGTCTATGAACTAGGATGTGGGTCATCACCAGACACTGAATCTGTCAGTGCCTTGATCTTGGACTACCCAGCCTCCAGAACTGTGAGAAATAAATTTCCATCATTTATAAGCCACCCAGTCTATTTTTGTTATAGCAGCCCATTTTATTAGGACTAAGATGTTCTAATTAAATTCTATGGTCTCTGCATTGAGTTGCTTTGCTAGGAAAGATTAAATTTAAGAATATGAGGCTTATCACTTATTTTTTCCACTTTAGGCACTAAGTCATTCTCGGACACACGAAATGTTAATTTTAACAGCCTTTTGGTAGAGAAAACCTGCAAAATATATTAAAATTAAATGTATCCACTCCTACCTAATCACTCCCCTGGGAAATTATCCAAAGGAATAAATAAGCAATACATAAGGGTTATTACAGCAGCTGGTACTGGTTTTTAATGAAAGTAGTGCCACCAATGGAGGAGTAGAGAGGGGGGAGTTGAATACATCTAAGTACATCCAAACCATGGAATGTATTGGGAAACAATTCTAATGGGTCTTTCACAGTTGAGCACATCTTGGGAACAGAGGCACTGACTGTTTTTCCTTCTGAACTATCTTTTTAAGGATGTTTGTAAAATGAATAACCTTGATAGAGATAGTGTCTCCCCCTGGGTCAAAGAACAGGCATGCTTACTGTATGCTATAATAAAGATATTATCTCTCTCTGGAGCAAAAGGCAGACATGCTTATTACCCATTTTAAAATATTGACCTTCTCTATGCTAACAGTTTCTCTCTTGAAATGCAAACCACTACACGTGTAGGCTATATCTGGGCCTTCCTGTGTCTTCTCTACAGGACTTGGGGGCAGAAGAAACTCTCAAAAATAAGCTGATGTTCATACTGTTTACCATGTTCTGAGTAATAAATTCCTTTGTCTTTGACTTAGGAGTCTTGTGTCATCTTTTAGCATCTGTCAGCCTGTGGCTGACTATCTTGTTAGCTTGCAAGTAAGAAGACATATAAGACTCATCACAATTCTCAACAATTTTGGTGACAAGGATGGAATGCTGATTGAGATGTGCCTTTCTGGAAGAGAAAGGACAAGGGTCCTGCAGGCCAGATTTGGGACTGCGACAAGACTCTGGGATCCGACAGCAAATGTTAGGCAGGGGGTGGGGGGATGTGGTAATAACTATTCCCTGCTGTCCTGCCTGTTGATAAATGTGTAGAGTGGTGAGAGGTAGGATTAAAGTAAGCTGCTCAAACGGTGCCCTGGCTATTGCTCACTCTCCTCTGGGAGGGTGGATGAGCAAATGTTACCATGACAATGGGGCATCGAGCCTACAGCTTCAGCCAAAAAGTAATGAGGCTGCAACTGATGAACGAAAGAGTCCTCAAAGCCAAAATAACTGCTGTCAGCAATGAGGACCTTGCTATTCAACACAGAGCTTTGGGCAGACCAAAATAGTAAATAGTTAGAAGTTCTTTTTGTTGAGCTTTGAGCTAGCACCTACTCAAAACCTGCTCAAATTGAATGCAATACCTTATTTACTGGCAAGGAGCTTCTCTCTCCACTGATGCCCTCTGATTATTCTCTTCCACTCTACTGCTGATCTCAGCTGCTTTACAAAGAGCTCTCCCTGTCCCCCAAAGAGACAAAAGATCATACACATCAGTCTTATTATGCTGGAGAACTCTGCTGGCTACAACAACCCAAGTTGTCATCTTACTTCTTCCTGCCTGGGGAGTGGGTACCCAGATTCGGTGAATGGATTTTGGGCAAGGTTCACAGTGGGAAAAGGAAGCTAATGTGATCTTGGAGGTTGAGAGATTTGGGCCAATTTAATGTACTATTGCTGCTTCTACATCTGAATGTACTTCCTCATCCCACGAGTGCCAAGGGGATTCTCCCAATCCTAGAAGAGCTGCATGTAGAGAAGTGCTAATAGAACTCAACAGTAATGACACCTTTGAGCTCAAGTTTCATTGACAAGTTTCAGTCAATTCGGGTCCTTGGCAAAGGGAAGCAGCCTCTACCCTGAGGGGCCCTTTGAGGTTTCAGACTCACTGCCTCTCTGGCATGGCTACCGGGTAAGGCTTTTTTATTTTTGGCTGCACTGGGTCTTTGTTGCTGCACCTGGGCTTTTCTCTAGTTGAGGCGAGCGGGGGCTACTCTTTGCTGTGGTGCACTGGCTTCTCATTGCGATGGCTTCTCTTGTTGCGGAGCACGGGCTCTAGGTGCGCGGGCTCTAGAGCACAGGCTCAGTAGTTGTGGCGCACGGACTTAGTTGCTCCGCGGCATGTGGGATCTTCCCGGACTAGGGCTCGAACCCGTGTCCCCTGTATTGGTAGGCGGATTCTTAACCACTGTGCCACCAGGGAAGCCCGGATAAGGCTTTTTTGAAACCATTTAATAGCTTGCTACTAGGTTCTTGGCAAAGCTTAACATGTGATCCACAGAAACCTTGTGACTCTATGGCCTGCTATTCCCATTTTTTGGGGGGGTGGGTCAACTGGGACTCAATGACTAACGAGATGGGAAAGGCCTAATAAACCTCACTTGTCAGGTGAAAATAATATATTCAAGAGCACAGTCAGCTTGGCCCCTGCAACATGTTAGACTGACATGAAAATTGGCAGCCGCCCACAAGGGGAAATTTCATCTCTCAGTGTGATTCCTGAAGTGAATGGGGCCCTCAATTCAGAGAGATGCTTCTGAACACCTGGTCTGGTTCACTATGGTGAACATTTCTGTTTGTTTTGTTTTGACCTAAGTAATTCGATTTCTAGTAATTTAGAGTACTCGCAGATCGGTATGTGTGCCTACAGTCATGTTTGCAAGGATATTTATTGCAACATTGTTTTTGCTAGCAAATGACAAAGAACTACTAAAAATCTCTCATTTAGGGACTGGACAGAGATTAGTTGTTCCAGACAAACTGGAACAAATTAACCCAAAACATGACAAATAAAAATAATGTTAACTTTTTTTTAATTTTTATGAACAGTATTTTCTCAGTGTTATGTAAAGTGTGAATAAAAGCATGTTTCGTTACCTTTTCTCTTTATTGACTAGCTCCACACAACCTAACAAATAATGGTAGGCTTGCTTAGCAAAGCCAACTTTAAAGCAAGATTCTTAGTCTCCTCCTTCAAACTCCTAACCTTCTGGTGCCACAAGAATATCACCCCTATGTTCTCACAGACAAATTCTGGTTTCAAGATTTACTGTTATGGGGAAAAGCTAAGAGCTCAAAACTTAGGAAGTATCATTTTCATGTAAAAGTCGAGTATATAAAGATGTCTGCATGGACTACCTCTGAACGGAAACACAAGACACTGGTAATAGGATTGCCTTTGAGAAAAGGACAGGGAGCCCTGAAAGACTTTGGTGAAAATAAGACTTACTTTCATTGCCATATATAAAGAATCACACTTAGGTTAACAGGTATTATCTCTGGGTGGTGAAAAAATCCAAAGGACTGTTTATTTATTTACAGCCTATTATTAATCTTGTATTATTTCTACCATGAACTTAAATTTATTCCAAAGACAAAAAAAATTTGAAATATTTTGAAAGCATTTGCCAGCAAGAATATAGGAGAAGAAAGGCTATATCCGTATTTTGGTAATTGAGAGAGCAACAAAAATTGTTGTAATCTCTGTTGCTGAAAAGAAAAATACAATCCTGAATATAAACCTGGATGCTGACATTGGAACAGGGAAGAGGTAAAAATGACACACAACTAGAAATGCAGATGTCTGGCAGAGAAAATAAATCTAGATGCAAATTTACCTATGAGAAAATTTTTCAGAATATATACTCAAACGGAAATTCAAAGGCCCATCCAACAATATCTTGCTTTCATTATTTATTTTGATGTCTTCTTAGATACAAGGTTATGACCAATCAAAGAAACAACTAGTATTGTAACAAGAAATTCTCAGTTCCATTCATTAGGTTTCAATAGCTGAGTTTCTCCCAGAAGCCCCTCTGGACTAGCCTTGGTCATTACCATACCATACAGACAGACAGATCTCTCTGGGGATTTTGGCGGGGATTCTTTTATTCCCACAGCACTTTGAAGGATTTGAGTTGGAGAACGCTGTGCTGTTCCCTTTGCACGTCTTCCAGACAGTGGAGAATGCGTTTGGGAGCAGCAGATTGAAGTTCATCTTCTGGGGGCCTGTGAAAATATCTTTTCTTTGTAGATTGGTGAACTAATAGAAAAAAGTTCTTCAATTATTAGATTGGTATTATATACCACCAGTACCCTTCTCATGTTAATAGTAACCTGCATAAACCAGTTTATAAAACTCCAAGAATGTAAGGTAGATCCTTCATCTTTTAAGAAAATAGAACCTCTTAAAACAATTTATTTCATCCTTGGGTTGTTGCTAATGGCAACAGAAAGAATGCACTGGAGTGTCATAATAATCCTCCATTAAATCCCCAGTGTTTAAATTTTAATGCTATAATTCAAGAGCTGACAAAAGCCCATTGAGTGCGTCTATGGAGAGGAAAACAGGCAGGCCCATTTTCTCAGGGGTGATACTATAGCAACATGAAATGAATTTGGGGTCAGGGAACAAGCAGTCTCCAAGCTTTGTTTGCATTTCCTGGCTAAAAGTAGAATCCAACATTATAAATTTTACCCAACTAAGTAGTTATTTTGAGCAGCAGGAAGATAGCTCCCTTAGCACCACTGTTTATATTGAAAACAGAGCGAAGGTAACAAAACCAGAACTGGGAGAAAGACATGCTGACAAGTATATTATGAAGTGACTCTCAAAGTGACCACTTTAGAAACCCCTACATCTCTCCTATGCTGACACCCAACCCCTCTCCCCTGGACAAATGATGCTTTAGAACATGGAGAAGTATTACAATTCCCAAAATGCCCTTTAGAAAAAAAGAAACAAAGTCTGGTCCACAGTCCCTGAATGTGACCCTGTTACCGTCATGGATGACTAGGCGAAGTCGGGTGTTGTCAATTACCTCTCACTCTTTATAATGGTCCTTTTGTTTTAGGGGGAGGACTTTTTTTCTCCCAGAATAAGCATATGCACCTGAATCACAATTGCCTGTTGTGCAGCAAAAGGCAAAAACAAACAAAACAAAAACAAAAACAAAAACATACCCTACTTAATTCTCAGAAGTTTGTGTTTCCAACTTTTCTTCCCCTAGGTATCTGGGTTTTCACTTTTGGTTTTAGTGTTGAATATTAGCACATTGAGTCAGTGTGCTGACTCAATAACATAAAATACTACGTTCAGGGTGGTTTTCCAATAAGGTGTATCCAGTTATGTTCTCTATTTATATGACTTGCAATATACAGAAATGAAAGATATTAGGTTTTCAAGGGCTTAGTCACAGATGGATATAGACAGATCAATAAAACTCAGAGCTGATCCTTCTTTTCTACTCCCTTTTCCAGGCCCTCAATATCTCACCTCAGCAATTAAAAATCCTTGCCTCTCTCAACCTCTCATGACCTCCAGAATCCACCTCTCGCAATCCATCCTAAATATAGTGGCAGCATTAGTCATTTTCCTAAAACAAAAACAAAATTTCTCCCCTATTAAAAAGTCTTCGATGGTTACGAATGAATCAAATTTATACTCCTGCAGTTTAACTCTGCTATTATAAGTAAGTTACACTGTACAGTTTGCTGTTCCATTATTGTATCTTTATACTTTCCTAATAGTATATCTTGTTAAGGACTCTACCTAGAATTCTCCTGTCATGACTCTGTTCATCCTTCAAGCTCAGATTAAATGTCACCTTTTCCAGGAAGCCTTTGTGATACTCTCCTTCTAGAAAAATATTTCTTTTCTTTCTTTCTTTCTTTTTTTTTTCCTTAAGCTCACGTGGCACATCTAGAATTGTCTTTGGGAACTTATTTAATTTCTTCAAATAAATCGTCTGATTATTATCCCCGAGGACAGGGACTATATACTCAATTATTTTACTTTCACCCACTTCACACTTGGAAAGAAATGTTCTTTAAAGAAAATATTCTCTAAGCTGCATTGCTTACCTGGTTCTGCCTATTAGCTATACCAAATATGATAGAAAAAGGAAGCTATGGAATAAAAAATATTAATAAGTAATATATTATGATCAAGTGTAAATGCCTTAAATGAAAGAATGGTTTAGCATAAAGAAAGAAATAAAGGATAGGTTAGTTTACTCTGCGTGAATAAATAAACCCAGTAGCTGAGTAGTTTATTATGATAAAAATTAAATTTTGCTCATTACCTGTACAATGAACATGGGCAAGGAGATTCTGCTCATCCTCATCACTGAGGGATCCAGGCTGATGGGACCTTCTTCTCTACACATGTTTACATGATCACTGAGTCAGGAAAAGGGAACTAGGTGAACTACACCACACCAACTTTGAAAATTTCTGTCCAAAAGTGGCACAAGTCTCTTCTGCTCACACTTCATAAGCCGAAAGAAGTCATATGGCCAACCTGACTTCCAGAGGATAAAAAAGTGCAATCCTACATGTGTTCAGAAATGGAGACATTTTGAAATGGTTGGAAATGGCACTATGACTACTGCCCCATATTTTCCCAAGAGTTAGAGAAAAACAAAAGCAATACATTTTGAAATTTACTTAAAAACAGTCAAATACTTAAAATTAGGAAATTTCCTAAGGTTGATTGAAGATATCTCTCAATAACCTTAGCAAACACCTTCCTCATGGTGAAATGTTAAATATTTCCCCTTTAAGATTAAAGATAAGAATGCTTATTATCACTTCTATAGATCAATACAAACTACAAGTCCTGGCCAAGACAATAAGACATAAAAAAAAAATGAGATATAAGGTTTGGAAGAGAAAAATAACTGCTATTTCTAGAGGTATGATACAAATTGTTGATACTGCTTATCTTTTTTTTTGATTTTCTATCAGAATTATTAACAATTATGAGCAAATTAGCCATAAAAATTACTTTAAAAATCAAAAGCAGAACATCAGTGACCTGTGGAATAATAGCAAATGAACTGACACTTGTATAATTGGAGTGTTAGAGAGGTGAAAAAGTATGGGGCAAAAAATTATTTAAGGAAATATTGTTTGGAAAACTTGTTAACTTTATAAAAAAAAAATCCACCTATAATTATAAAAATTTAAGCAAATACCAAGCAGAAGGAAAAAAAACCCCTAGGCATATTATATTAAACTGCTGAAAGCCAAAGTTAAACACAACATAAAAAGAGCAAGAGGAAAAATACACATTAAATACAGGAGATAAAATAAGAAAGCTGGCTTCTCACCAGAAACTATGAAAATCAGAAGGCAATGGAACAGTATCTTTAAATTTATTAAAAATATATAAAACCTATCAATCTAGAAAAAGTATTGATCAGCAGATATGCACTACAAGAAATACTTGAGGAAGTTCTTTTGGCTAACAGTAAATGATACCAAAATTTGATAACACAAGAAAGAATGAAAGATTAAATATTGTGATGAATTTAATGACAATAAATTAAATTAGATGAAAAAAGATACAATTTTTTTGAGAAAAACAATAAACCAAACTGACAAAAATGAAAGATAATTGAATAGTCCTATTAAGTAGATTAAATTCATAATTAAAAAGGTAGTCAAAAGGTACAAACTTCCAGTTATAAAGTAAATAAGTCCTGGGGATGTAAAGTACTGCATGGTGTCAGTTGATAATACCGTATTGTATTGAAAGTTGCTGAGAGTAGATCTTAAAAGTTCTCATCACAAGAAAAAAAATTGTAACTGTGTATAGTGATTGATGTTAATTAGACTTATTGTAGTCATCATTTCATATATATACATATACTGAATCATTACACTTGAAACTAAAATAATGTCATTTATTGATCATATCTAAATTAAAAAAACCCTTCCTTCAAAGAAAATGCTGGGCTCAGATGGCTTCACTGGTGAATTTTATCAAGCATTTAAAGAAGAAATTATACCAATTATTCTCTTCTGATTTGTTTTTCCAGGGGAATTGGCATTTAAGGGAACAGTCTGAGTTTATTTGCTGAATGGAGATATTTAGATTCAGGTCTGGCCAATAAAGAATTTCACTATAATTTCAGCTGGGCTTTAATATTTTTGAGGTTATCCATTTATTGTTCAGTTAGCACTTGACATTGGCACTTATCTTCAGCCGGCTTCTCCCCTGCTATAGGCTGATGTACAAGAAAAGAAATGAAAAACATAGAAACCTGGCACTGCTGTTGGGCAGACAAATCCAAGTTATAATCTTCTTGAAGATGATTAACATCAACATTGATATAAACAAAGTCAATGTGTTGGAAAGAAGAAAGAAAAGGAACTCTGGTAAATTTAAGCCTAGATCAAGGTGAGTTGTGCATTTCATAAACACATGCTTCAGGCCAAATATTTTGTGGACTAAGGCTAATTGTAATTCCTTTCAATCTTTTTATCACAGGGTTCTTATTGCAGGTAAAAAAGAAGTAAGAAAAGACAGTCTTTTACGTGCATTTCTTTCTAGTTCTAACAATTCCTTTCTAGCAGAAATTTTCCCAAACATGAAGGAGAATAGGCAAAAGTGAGGAAGAGAATGAAAAGTGTGTATCTGTGAACAGACATCTGAAAAACAAACTTTCAGGGAAGAAGGAAAGTTCTGGCAAGCTTAAGCAGCATCCTTTCACTGAATCATTAAGTGCGCAGACTGCAGTGCATGTATTAATGTTGCAGGTCAGGTTCCCTAGAAAGCTGACTCTGAGATAGAGCTTAGTCTACAGAAAGTTTTTGAGGAGTTTCTGTCAGGATCAACACTTGTGCAGGAAGGGAGGGAAGCAGAATTAGGCAAAGGGAGAAGCTGGGCTGCAGTGTAGTAGCAACAAGAACTAAGGCAGGGCTTCCCTGGTGGCGCAGTGGTTGGGAGTCTGCCTGCCAATGCAGGGGACGCGGGTTCGAGCCCTGGTCTGGGAAGATCCCACATGCCGCGGAGCAACTAGGCCCGTGAGCCACAATTACTGCGCCTGCGCGTCTGGAGCCTGTGCTCCGCAACAAGGGAGGCCGCGATAGTGAGAGGCCCGCGCACCGAGATGAGGAGTGGCCCCCACTTGCTGCAACTAGAGAAAGCCCTCGCACAGAAACGAAGACCCAACACAGCCATAGATGAATAAATAAATAAATAAAAATTAAAAAAAAAAAAGAACTAAGGCAAGCCTGAGCGGAGCCCTGAGGCTGGAATGGCTCTTTAGACACATCCCGAGTTGGGGAAAGGAGACCAACCCTTCATACCGCACATCAACCAGTCTTGGGTTGCATCTTGCCCTCTGGAGGAGGACTGACGATGGGCAATATGGCTCTCTTCATGGGAGGGCAAATCCCAGGGAGAACTGACAGCTGACAGCTCACAGCCAGCAGCACACTCAGTGGTTGAGGGAATTAGCACTTTCCTTCCTAGAAAGGGAATCTGGGCAGCGTCCACTACTGCCCACTCTTGCATAGCTTGGATCCTCTTGCTTCATCTAAACCCTGAAGGTCTTCTTCCCGAGAGATGGGCCTCTTTCCTAGGGTAAACTTGTTAGAGGAAACTTAGGAAAACGATAACCTTCACTGATGCAGGCGGGATTGAGGCTACAAATGTGATATGTCATTGTTTCCTTCTTCCTCAGTTTATCTTAGATTTTCTTCTCTCACAGCTAGCACCTGTGCTGCTTTTGGTGGCTTAGCTGGTGGGGTGACCCAAAGTCATATCTCTGATTATCCAAGTCCCTGGTCATCAAGCCCTTCTCAGACCTTGGCTACTGTATTTGTCTATTTACCAACACAATTGAGCAAAGAAGTATAAAGAGATAACCAAGTGCCAAACATTTTCCTCCCCGTCCCCAACGTGCCATAACAGCCTTCCTCCTGAAGATCATGTCAATTGCTTCTATCAATATTATGTTCCTCTCCTTGCCCGCTGGCCCCTTGGTATGAGAAGTATGAAGTACACAGGCATAAATCATAGCTTGTATCTCCCTGGTGGATGTTTCCCACATTGAGAACTAAGACCAGTAAACACACAGAGGTCAGAATTCAGAAAAATGAAGCAGAAATTCCCTCTGGATCATTCCTACATTCATCCCTTGGTTCCTGACCCTATGTATTCTATCTAACTAATGGGGCACAGCACTATATAATGGCTGTTAATTTGAGTATGTATTGCATCCTGGAAGATGACTCCCTATCCTTGCATGGTACCATTTTTGAGCGTGTGCCTTTTCTACGCCATCTGTAAGCTATTCTATTGCTCTTCAATGCCAGCTGTCTTGGATGCTGTGGTACATGACAGGACCAGTGGATCTCATGATCATGGGCCCACAGTTGCACCTCCTTCACTATAAAGCGAGTATCTTAGTCAAGGGTTTCTGAACAGTGGCATATTGACACTTTGGGTGAGATAATCCTTTGTTATGGGGAGTTGTCCTGGCCATTAAGATGTTCAGCAGCAACCCTGACCACTAGCCACTAGATGTCAGTAGCATCCTCCCAGTTGTGAGAACCAACCATGTCTGCAGGCATTGCCAAGTATGCCCTGGGGTGGGGAAATACTGCCCTTGGTTAAGACTATTGCCTTAGACTGATGCAATATCATATGGGATTCCATGCAGGTGGACTAAACTTTCTGTAATCATATGGATAATGGTGCTGCCTGAGGTTCTTCAGACAGGAAAGGCAAATCCATATCTAGAATATGTAGAGATGCAAGAAGTGTTAATTCAAAATGAATTGGTTCTTCTTCCAGGATGGAAAGAGTTCGATGTATTCAACTTGCCACCAGGTGGCTGGTTGGCCTCCTGAAGGGATGGTGCTGTATGTGGGAGTTAGTTTTGGTCTCTCTTGCCAGCCTTAGTAAATGGGAGCTCATGTAGTTAGACCCATGCAAAGCCTCCGTCTCTGGACACCATGGTTTCTCTGTTCATTGTGCCTGGTGTTCCAATGCTGTGATCTCAGATGACAGAGAGATGGCTGACATGGATGAGATGATATTTTGTCTACTGTGATTACTTGGTTGTTTAATGCCTATTCCAGAGTAGATGCGCTCTGGTAACATGCATGCAAAGATCTTCACACTTTGTGCCTTCTCCCATTCGTCCATCCACATACCATGACTGCAGACCTTGTTGCCTGTGATCTCTCCACCTTTCTCGTCCCAAGCTATTTGCCACCCATGAATTCGCATAGATTTTAATCTTGGGCCATTCTCTTTTCACCAAAAGAGGGTGATCAGTTATACCATCTGGAGTCTGCCTATCAGAAAGATTTCCCCCCACCACGTAGTGAAGTTCCAATCCATTTTTAGTTTATGCACACATACTGGGATGACAGGTCATAAATCAGCTTTGCTCTTTTCCTCCTTTGTCAGCTGTCCTAAGGCATCCCCTATGCAGCATATATAAATATTGGTTCAGAGGTCTCGCTTGGTACAACTGTGGTGGATGAAATGGAAGTCTGGGCCAGATTGTGTTGCTTACTTGGGCCTCTGGTATTGCTTGTGCCTAATCCTGGTTGTACTATTTTCGTCTTAAGACTTGGCGTGTCTGATAAAGTATATAATTTGACCTAGGCTTCTCGAGGCCAGAAAAGCCAAGCCAACAACTTACAATCAGACTTTGTTTGCAATACCTACAGATATGAGTGAATTCCTCCTTTCTCAAGGTCCCTAAAATATGCTGAGGCCTGCATCTGCTAGGAAGGTGAGTAAGGAAAGGTATATAGGTATGTGTTATAAGTGTTCCAGAAAAGGTTTCTCTTTACCCTTAAATAACCTGCCTAGAAAAAAGGAAAGATCTTGTATCTTGTCAAAATAATCACTTAATGTTCTATGTTGTCTTTATCAGGCCTTTGATTACTCAAGTAAACCTAGTCATCTCGATACTAAAAGAGCTTTGTTTTACTCAGAACTATATAACCTTCTCTATCTGCCTATGAAGTCTTTAATTGTTACCTTCCTTACTCACCTGGTAAGGCTGCTGGGAACCCTGTAAGCAAGATACCAGGCTGTTTTTCCAAGGAGCTTTATTGGCTCCATAAAGTCAATCTTAGTTGCTTAGTTCCTTAAAGCTCTCTGGTCATATCTGAGTTTATGCATTCTCTTAAATCTGACATTTCAGTCAAAGTCTTCGTAATATAACCAATTTTCAGTTGCGTCCTGTTATAAGGAGAACAGATTCTTATTGAATTTATGCAAATAACTATAAGGTCATAAAAGCAAGACTACTCACTAAAAGTTTCTAAATTCTGGAGGGATCAAGTAGGGAGAAAAAAAATAAATGTTTCAGTTCTGCTTATAAGGGTATAATTTACCAACCATTTGTTCTGTCAACCTTGTCTGATGTTTGAGGGTGATAGGGACAGTGATAATTCCAAGAAGTTTGCAAGTTGTTTGCTAAGGCTCATATGATTTGCCCAGCAAAGTGGGTATCTTGATCATTGGAGACTGTGGAAAATATACCCCAAGTGGGAAACACATTTTCTAATAGTTTCTTTGCCATTGTGAGGGTATCGGGTATCAGCTTTCTGGCAAGAGCAGGTTTCAACCTATCTGGAAAACACATACAATAACAAGAACATGTTGATAACCCATATTAAGTGGTGGTTGAATGAAGCCCAGCTGCAGGTATTCAAAGGGTCCAGAGGCAGACGATCTGAGGCCTCTGCTGGGTCAGACATTGCTGGTAGACTATTTTTTAAATTTTATGGAATTCTCCCCACCAATATCTATTTTCAATTTGTGCCATCTTAAATACACTATAGTGGGTGAAGGAAAGGAAAAACAAAAAAATGGTGTTTACCAGGGAGCTGGGAAGAACCAAGGGGTCGTCCTCTGTTTCCCACAGTCCTGACTGTTTGTTTAACCTACAGCAATTGTTTCCCATCTTAATATCCCTGATTCAGAAGGAGATTGTTGCCATGTTACAAAAACATCAAGATGGCAACAGTATGTTGCTGCTGCCTTTGAGTTAAAGTCAGCTAGGGTCAGTCCTTTCAGTGTGAGCCCCAATTTTGATGAGAGACAACATTTTATGCCAGGATACATCAGACTTTCAGGAATTTCACACAATTTCTGGAACACTTATAACACATACCTATATATCTCTTTTTCGTAAGGAGAGAAAACAAATCTTTCAGATATTTCAGAGGCCTCTGAAATGTCTCATATCTCAAAGTTAGTTCTAAATCAAAAAGACTTCATTTAGAGCTTGATTTTGGAAATTTGTTAAAACATCAAAAATGTTTTGAACTAGTCAAATAGAATAATAGGTCAATTGAAACAATGCTTACCCATTTAACCAAAATAACAATTAAAGACTTCATAGGCATATATAGAAGGTTATATAGTTCTGAGGAAAACAAAGCTCTTTTAGTATCGAGACGACTAGGTTTACTTAAGTAATCAAAGGCCTGATAAAGACAACATAGAACATTAAGTGACTATTTTGACAAGATACAAGATCTTTCCTTTTTTCTAGGCAGGTTATTTAAGGGTAAAGAGAAACCTTTTAGAATCTGTTATTATCAAGAGCAGACCAATAGAAAAAAAATTGTCCTTTTAATGTAGAGAAAACCAAATTCCAATTTTGTACCAGTTCACTTTTGATATTAAAACTCATTTACTTAATTATATTCATTCCAACTTTATCCAGTCCTGACCACATATAAAATTTCTTTCCAAAGATTCCTTTTCATAGATCTTCATTTACTGAGAACACACATCCTATTTTCCTTGCATATGAAGATGCTTCCTTTTTTACCCTTAGAAACCTTTATTTTCTAGAGAAGACTGCAAAGTAAGCAATTATGAACTGTCTTTTATATTAGCATTCTGTATACTGGCAAACATAAATACTTTTTATAATTTCTGGAAATATGTGCTTTCTCATAGAAAATTTCACAGCACAGCTCAAACATGTTTACTAATACTCCCAAATATCTTTAGCTTCTCTGTAAACGGAAGCCTATGTTCAGTAATTAATATTTCAGTTTCTCATCTTATTTGGGAATGATCTAGATATTCAATGAATGTAACAACTTATTGTTCAACTTAATTTAGCAAAATTTGAAGGGTGTACGTTGCCAAAGAGATTTGGGAAACTATTTAAGTAGACATATCATAAAACAATCACTGCTAAAACGTTCACATAAAAACTCTCAACTCATTTACATTTATTTAATTCATTTGCTTTTAACAATCATGTTTAGTTACCTACAAAAAAACTTCATTAGACGTTATACAACTTCAGTCATCATCCTAAATTATTTTTCTGGCTGACAAATTTTGTAAGAGATAACATGAGCTTATCTGACTTTTAGTAACCTAGACTGAATAAAAGTATTATACATAATGTTGGTAACATTAAAGACATGTCTATATTAATTAAACCAAAAAAAAAACCACTAGCTTTTATTTACTAAAGAGTAATCCTAGATCATGTGAACTTGAAAAGCATTTGGGTTAGTGTCTATTATATTTTCTGAGAATTTAATTTATGTATAAGTGCTTGTTTGTTTAAGCCAATTAAATAGAACTCTTTTACAGATTACTTTTAGTAATACCATCTGAACGTAGAAAAAAACCCACACGTCTATAATACATGTATAAATAAGACACACATGACATACAGACAGATACAGAGACCTTACAGTTTTTGTTCTAAAATTTTCCTGCAACTAGATGTTTGGACAAGGGTGCTTCTACAGCAGTCTGTATTTTTTAAAAAACCACCTCCCCTGCCCCTTTTTCTTCTTCAGTCTTAGGAATTGTAGATGGTCTAGATAAAAGTTCCTGGAGAGGTTGAGATAAATAGGGAGATAAAATGGTGATAGATGTAAAGGAGTGGGTGGAATTTGACCTGCCTCTAGAGCTGCATTTATAATTTTGCAAAGATTTGTCAGCTGTAACTTAAATGACATTATATGATGGATAGCTGATCCATCCACCCAATATCTTCGATTTGCTTCTTTACATCAGGGAGATTTCTAACTACGATGTAAATCAAATGATTTTTATGTTCTGCTCAGGCAATTTTGTTGGTTCCCTTTAGTATGTCCTATTAATATTGCTTAAGGGGCAGATTTACACGCCTTCTGTTTTACAATACTCGGTAGAGGAAACATTTCCCAGTGAGATACAATGTCCATGTCCATAATATAATCAGGTAAAAGAAATGCAATTATTTTATATAAAGCCTGTTCAAATATACCAATTCTCCTATAAACTTTTTACCTTAATTCCATCAACACTTACATTCTGAACTATAGCCTCCACCAGGATTTCATGAATAGGTTTTCATTTTACAGTATTGGGTGGGGAAAGTGTTTCCAGCCAGACATAATATCTATTCCCATAAAACATTCAAATAAAGTTGGCATAACTTCTTAACATAAAGCCTATTTAAACATTCCAATTTTCATAACTCTATCAACACTTAACATTTCTATATTCTTCCACCCTAATTGTAGCCAGAGTCAGAGCTCCACCAGTGGGTTTTGATGTCACACTTTGTGGGGTTCCCATATCAAGGAATCCTGGAAACCCCTCTTTTCTACCCCTTGACCATTTTCCTTACTCTTGTGCAAAAGGCTTTGGGTCCCCAGTGAGGGGTCAAGCCAAGGGATCCTGGCCCTTTTGTCCATCTTTAATTTGATTAACTGGCCTAACTGTTGCTGGTCAGGTTTCTCATTGTAATCTCTGCCTTCTAGCTTTCCAGATTTCTCCAGTCTGGGGTAAATAGACCTGACTTGTTTAGGTTCCTTTAATATTGAGGGACCAACAGGAGATCACTTTGACCCATCCAGCCTTTGGTAGTGCTGCGTTGAAACCTTTGTTTTAATCCCATTACTGTCCATTTTATTCATCCCAATTCAATTATTTATATTGCCTTTTTTATGTATCCATTAATCTCAGGAGGTGATCTATTCATAAAAAATTTTGAGGATCCTCCATGGGTTTAAATAATTTTTCTTTCTCTTAAGTACCAGACAACTGTACCTCCAGTGTCCTGATTTTTTACAATATCTGCAAATGTCTAAAAGTAAATAGATTTTCTCTTTTCTCTTCTGTTTCTTTCTAAAAGTTTTAGAGTTCTATTTTTTACCACTAAGTCTATGATCCATTTTAATTTATATTTTATATAAGGTGTGAGGATTAGGTCAAAGTTCTTTTTTTTTTTTTTTTTTTTTTTTTGCCTATGGACATCCAATCACTCCCATACCATTTATTGAAAATGCTATCCTCCTTCTATTGTATTGCTTTTGCTCTTTTGTCAAAAAACAGTTGGGTGTAATTATGTGGGTCTATTTCTGGGTTCTTTATTCTATTGCATTGATCTGTGTGTATATTCTCCACCAATACTACACTATTTTAATTACTGTCACTACATAATAAGTCTTGAAATAAGGAAGAGAGTTCTTCCCATTTTACTCTTTTTAAAAATCATCTTAGCTATTCTAGTTCCTTTGCCTTTCCATATAAGGTTTAGAATAATCATGTCCCTAGCTACATAAAATCTTTGCTTGGAATTTGATAGAAATTGTCTTAAACCTGTATAGAAATCTGTGGAAAACTAACATCTTTACTATGTTGAGTCTTCCAATTCATGAACACAATATGGTTCTATATTTATATCTTTGAATTCTTTCATCAGCATTTTATAGTTTTCAGCTTATAGGTCCTGTACATGCTTAGACCTAAACATTTCATTTTTTTTGGAGTGACCAAAAATGCCATTGTATTTTTAATTTTGGTGTCCATGTGTTCATTGTTAGTATGTACAATTACAATTGACTTTTACATGTTTATTGCATCCTGCAATCTTGCTGAACTCACTTAACAGGTCTAGTAGTTTTTAATAGATCCCTTGGGATTTTCTACACAGACAATCATGTCATCTACAAATAAGGGTAGTTTTATTTTTTTCTTTATGATCTGTATGGTTTAAGACTTTTTTCAGAGCAGTTTTAGATTCACAGCAAAACTGAGGAAGGTGCAGAGATTTCTCATATACCCGCTGCCCACAACACATGCAAAGTCTACCCGATAATCAACATCCCTCACCACAGGGTACATTTGCTATAACTGATGAACCTACGTTGACGTATCATAATCACCCAAAAGTCCATAGTTTACCTTAGCATTCACTCTTGGTGTTATATATTCTATGGGTTTGGACAAGTGTGTAATGATACATATCTATTATTATAGTATTATGTAGAGTATTTTCACTGTCCTAAAAATCCTCTGTGCTCTGCATATTCAGCCTTTCACCCTGTAACCCCTGATAACTATTGATTTTTTTTTTTTTTTACTGTTTCCTTAGTTTTGTTATTTACAGAATATTGTACAGTTGGAATCACACAGTATGTAGCCTTTACAGATTGGCTTCTTTCACTTAATAATATGCATGTAAGGTTCCCCCATGTCTTTTCATGGCTTGATAGCTCATTTCTTTTTAGAGCCCATTGTCTGGATGTACCACAGATTATTTATTCATTCACCTACTGAAGGACATCTTGGTTGCCTCCAAATTTTGGCAATTATGAATAAAGCTGCTATAATCATCGGCGTGCAGGTTTTTTCGTGAACATACGTTTTTAACTCTTTGGGTAAATACCAAAGAGTGCAATTGCTGGATTGTATGGTAAAAGTATATTTAGTTATGTAAGAAACAACTGTCTTTCAAAGTGGCTGTACTATTTTTCATTTCCACCAGCAATGAATGAGAGTTCCTGTTGCTCCACATCCTTGCCAGCTCTTGGTGGTGTTAGTGTTCTGGATTTTAGCCATTCTGCTAGATATGTAGTGGTATCTCATTGTTGTTTTAATTAGCATTACCCTGATGACATATGATATGGGGCATATTTTCATATATTTAATTGGTAACTGAATATCTTCCTTGGTGAGGTGTCAGTTGTTTGGCCCATTTAAAGAAATTGAGTTGTTTTCTTATTGTTGAGTTTTAAGAGTTCTTTGTATATTTTGGATAACAGTCCTTTATCAGATGTGTCTTTTGAAAATATTTTCTCCTAGTCTGTGACTTGTCTTTTCATTCCCTTGACATTGTCTTGCACAGTGCAGAAGTTTTTAATTTTAATGAAGTCCAGTTTATCAATTATTTTTTCCATGGATTGTGCCTTTGATGTTGTATCTAAAAAGTCATCGCCCTACCCAAGGTCATCTAGATTTTCTCTTATGTTATCTTCTAGGAGTTTTATAGTTCTGTGTTTTATATTTGTGTCTATGATCCATTCGGAGTTAACTTTTGTGAAGGGTGTAAGGTCTGTGTCTAGAATTCATTTTTTTGCATGTGTATGCCCAGTTGTTCCAGCACATTTTTTGCTCCATTATATTGCCTTTATTCCTTTGTCAAAGATCATTTGACTATATTTGTGTGGGTATCTTTCTGGGCTCTCTATTCTGTTCCAATGATCTACAGGCATACCTGTAGATTTATTGCGCTTAGCTTTACTGTGCTTCCCAGATACTGAATTTTTTAAAAATTGAAGGTTTGTGGCACCCCTGTGTTGAGAAAATCTATTTGCACCATTTTCCCAACAGCATTTGCTCATCTCATGTCTCTATGTTTCATTTTGGTTATTCTCACAATATGTCAAACTTTTTTATTATTATTACATTTGTTACGGTGATCTGTGATTAGTGATATTTGATGTCACTGCTATGACTCACTGAAGACTCAGATGATGGTTAGTATTTTTTAGCAATAAAGTATTTTTAAATTAAGGTATATATCTTTTAAGGCATAATGTTATTATACACTTAATTGACTACAGTATAGTATAAACACAACTTTTGTATGCACTGAGAAATGAAAAAATTCATGTGATTCACTCTATTGTGATATTCACTTTATTACAGTGGTCTAAAACTGAACCCTCAATATCTCTGAGGTATGCCTATATTTACGTATTTACCACACTCTCCTGATTACTGTAGCTTATAGTAAATCTTGAAGTTGAGTAGTGTCAGTCCTCTGACTTATTCTTTTCCCTCAGTACCGTGTTGGCTCTTCCTGGTCTTTTACCTCTTTTTAGAATCACTTTGTCGATATTCACAAAATAACTTGCTGAAATTTTGATTGGGGTTGCAATGAATCCATAGATGAATTTGGGAAGAACTGGCGTCTTGGCAGTATTGTCTTCCTATCGGTGAATGTGGGCTATCTCTCCACTTATTTAGTTCTTTAAAAAAAAATTTCATTCATCAGAGTTTTGCACTTTCCCCCATACAGATCTTGTACATATTTTGTTAGGTTTATACCTAAGTGTTTCACTTTTTTGGGTATTATGTTCTGTATGGTTTTTATCTCCTTTTCTTGCTGTATTGTGTTGATAGAACTTCCAGCACTATTTGAATAAAAGCAGTCAGAGCAGACATCCTAGTTTTTTTCCTGATCTTAGGGGGAAAGCATTTAGTCTTTTTATCACTAAGGATATCTTTGCTATAGGGTTTTTTGGTTTTGTAGATGCCCTTTATAAAGTTGAGGAAAGTCCCCTTTATTCCTCATTTTCTGACAGCTTTTATCATGAATGAATACTGAATTTTTGTCAAGTGCATGTTCTGCATCAATTGATATTATCATGTGATTTTTTTTGTCTTTCAGCCTATTAACATGGTGGATTACATTATTAATTTTCAAATAGTGAACTAGCCTTGTAGCCCTGAAATAAACCCTGCTTTGTCATGATGTATAATTCTTTTTATATTTTGCTGTATTCTATCTGCTAATATTTTGTTAAGAATTTTTGCATCTATATTCATAAGGGTTATTAGTCTTTATTATTATTTTTTTACTATCTTAGCATTGTTTTGGTATCAGAATAATATCAGCTTCATAAAACTAAATGGTAAATGTTTTTTCTTATTCTATTTTCTGAAAAATATTGGGTATAACGAATTATTCTTTCAATATCTGTATAGTTAGTTTTAAAATTATGAATTCAATTTCCTTAATAGATTTTGGGCTATTCTAATTCTGTATTTCATATTGAGTGAATTGTGGTAGCTTGTGCTTTTTGAGAATCCGGTCCATTTACTCTAAGTTATTAAATTTATTTGTGTAGATTATTGATTTGAGATATTTGCTCCCTTCTAATATAAACATTTAGTGTTATAAAATTTCCCCTCAAAACTATATTCGTTATGTCCCACAGATTTTGATATGTTGTCTTTTAATTTTCATTGAATTCAAGAATTTTTATTTTCCTTGAGACTTCCTCTTTGACTCATGTTTTTAAATGTGTTGTTTAGTTTCCAAGTGGTTGGAGGTTTTCCTGTTACCTTTTTGTTATTGGTATCTCATTTGGCTCCAATGTGGCTAGAGACCACACTTTGTATAATTTTAATTATTTTAAATTTGCTGTAGTTTGTTTTATTGCCCAGGATGTGGTCTATCTCAGTATATGTTCTATGGGTCCTTGAGAAAAGTGCATATTCTGCTGTTGGTGGTGGAGTATTCTATAAATGTCAATTCGAGCTTGTGGGTTTATGGTGTTTTTGAGTTCTTTTATATCCTTGCTGATTTCCTGTTTAGTTGTTCTATCAATTACTGAGAGAAGGGTATTGAAATCTTCAACTATAACTGTGGACTTATTTCTTTTTATAGTTCTACCAGTTTTTGTTTCACATATTTTGTTGCTCTGTTCTTTGGTACATATGAATTTAGGATTGCTATATCTTCTTGGAGAATTGATCTTTTAACATTATGTAATGTCCCTCTATGTCCCTGGTAATTTCATTTGCTACAGTTAGCTTCTTCTGACATTACTCTGGCAGGTGAAGTGCATGTGTCACCTCATTACTGCTAGAAGTGTTTCTTGTTTTCTGCTCAGCCTCTGTTGACTTCCAAAAAGAGAAGGAGCTCCTTATCACTGCTAGGCATGGATGAGAATTCAGCCTCTCCACCAGCATCATCTGATACCACCTGGCTGGTAGAGATCGGAGGGCTTCCTATTACTCTCCCATGTGATACCAGAGGGTGGGGTCTCATTACTGCTGGGCAATGGTGAAATTCCTGATGTTCCACTAGGCTTCCTGTGACAACACCTTAGTGTTGGAGGGCACTCCTTACATCCTGGTGATGGTGGAAGTCTAGACTCCCCTGCCAGCCTTTGCTGGCATGGGTGGGGAGTGGAATCACAGTTTTTTCCCTGTGGTATTTAGCTGAGGTAGAGCAGCTTTTATCTAAAAAATTTGTCTTGCTAGACTGCCCTATTCATGATCCTTTAGCTAAAGAGAGTAGGCTTTTGTTAGGGTTTTTTGTTTTTTTTTTTAATAAATTTTTTTAAACTTATTTATTTGGCTGCTAGGGCTTTTTAAATTTGTATCCATTTGTGTTTCTTAGTTGCCAGTTTCTTTAGCTCCAAGTCTGGGATGTATAAGGCAAAAGGAAAATATAGAGAACTCACCACTGTGTCGTTTCTTAGGTCCTGAGGTCCCTAGTCAGTCTACCTTCTTTTCTCACCTTTCAGAGTCTTCCTATGTTTGTTTTGTACATAGTGACCAGAACTTTTAATTGTTCATAGTGAGACAAATAAGGAAAAGTATGTCTACTCTATATTCTCAGAAGTGGAAGTCTCTTACTGACAATTTTGACTGAACTCCTACCTCTCTATACTGTATAAGCATTCTCATTTTAAGGAGAGAGTTTGAAATGAGCTCCATTAACTTTATTACTTGAGTAGAAAATGACCTCTTTACGTATGTGCTTGGATGTAAAAGATGTGAATCATCTTAATTGCAATCAAGTTTAACCTGTTTTCTTTGGAAAGATTCTACTGGGTCAGTGATGCATAGTCATAGACAAGTGCCCCCACCCCATGCTTATATAACATCTTCTGACCTAATGATAATATAACAAATTCAGCCAATATGTAAGAGATGCACAATATAAACGGGTATTTCAGGCAATGAGTTTCAGGAGGAAATAAAAGAAAGACAAAAAAGATTTTACTCATGAAACTTCTAATACTGACAACAACAGCCGCCAGGAAAGTTATGGTGCCACATAACAAAATTCTCTAGTTTATTCATCTGGGCAACATAAAAGTTCTAGTAGTTTTTAGGATACCATTTAAAAATACATATATTTAATGTCATTATATAAATTTGGACTAATTTTAATAGCAGAAAAATATCTTTATTCAGTAACTAAAAGCAACCCTGAGCACAAGACACAAACTAAAAGTCCTAAACCATTTTCATAACGTTTTTCTTTTAAAAATACTTTTCTAACTCTATAATTGTTTTTATAGTAGCAGAGTACAAAGTTTTAAGAAACACATTTGGGAAAATACTTGAAACTGAAAAAATTCTGCTTTTAAAATTTGAAAGAGCACATACTACTTTCTTACAAGAAAAGATAGCTTGATTCTTCACAGATATCTAATGACTTTGTAGCAAGCCACAAAACTGAAAAAGCTCTGATAAATGAATTGTTGTCTGATTTGATTCTGAGTCTCAATTGATAACTTGAACTGCACCTGTACATTCAATCTCGTGCTTTGAAATGCCAGTGTGTCCCTAATAGAAGGAAGAGAGGAAGGAAGGAGAAAAGGAAAGAATGAAGAAAGGAGAGAAGGAAGGAAGGAAGGGAGGAAGGGAGAGAGAAAAAGAAGATTAAAATATTTCAAATAAATCAGCAGTTGTGGGAAAAGGCCACTATTTTTCGTTCATATACCTGACTTATGAAACAGGCGAAATAAATTTAAAAGACTGGACAATTTTTTTTGCCTTCTCAGCTTTCATTCCCATTCATCTGGTAATAGTACCCCAGTTTTACTTTGGAGGTATATGCTTCCTCATGGGTCAAGTGGTGAGTCCATTACCCAAACTGGGTCAATAAGTTACTTATAATACAGAATGTTAAAAACTTTAATAAGATACAATAAGGCAACAATATTTGTTTTCACCTAAAATTTTATCCATTAGCCTCAGTCAACTAAAATATAAAGTCTAAAATCATCTTGAATAAAACCCACCTGAACCTCTATATTGGGTGATGCCCAATGGCCTTTCAGAATATTTACCAGTATTTACCTAAAAATGCCCAGGTTTCCATAGGTGACTATGATTCCAACTTCATATTGATTCCAATATCCATAAGGATGTTCACTGCTTGAGAAATGTCTTTCTCCTTGAAAAAATTCAACCAGAGTGCTGAAGACAAATGTCCTCTGAAAAAAATTAAGGTAACTGCTCTGCCTTAAATGGCACAGGCTGGAATTCCACAGACAAACCACTGTCATAACTTTCCACTGGATAATCTAAACAGGTAGGCTGTTAATGAGACTTGTGTAGAATTTGTACTATGTTGCAGGGGAATGTTTGTGGTCTGTGTAGACTATTTTATAACGTTTTTCAAAAAAAAACTTCTAAGAAATCATATTCACTGTAGGTATTACTTGAAGGTACCAGAAGGCATCAGCCTTTGGTTAGAGGGAAATATTTCTGTTGAAAGAGAGCAAGGAATAGAAAAATATGCAACTTCTAATGGATTAAAGGCACATTCTACAGTTTATATTAAAAACTGGATTACCACAGTTGAAAATCAGAACCAGGGTGTACATTAGAGTTGAAAATTCTGGAAATTTTCATGGTTTTATTTTATTTTAGAACTATGTTGACTGGATATGGAGATGTAAAATGTTGGGTTGAGAGAAAATATACTCAGTTATTGGGTAAATAATTCCACATGAGGTATTTGCTATGATGAATTAATGCCACTACAGCCTGGGGATTTAAAGCAATATCCAACATTTAGAGAAATGTGCCTTTAAGTGGAAAAACCTAACACACAGAAACCCATAAAAGTGATGGTTCATAACCCACCCGTGCTTTCATTGTTCTGTACCACATATTGGCACTTATTCTCCACATCAAGCAGAGCAATAACCTTACCCTCTGTCAGACCCAGCCTCTTTTGGGTCATCAAGGCAAACATTTTCATCTGAAACGTCACTTCAAAGTAAAACACGTGATTTGTGACATTTCTCAATACAAATATATTTCTAAATAACTATCCACTTTCCTATATAAGAGGAATAGAAAAAAATACATTTTCTATAGATCACCAGAATAAGGTATGAAATGAGATACAGTTTCAGGAAAATAGTAGTTTTTGAAAGATTCCAGTATGGAACCCTTGTTAGTAGATGGTAAAGAACAGAACCTGAATTTAGGTCCCTGGAAACTTGTTCTGCCTTGACACACTGCCCCTTCAAAATAAATATATAAATCAATACAGAAATAAAATCAGAAAAATACTTAACTACTAAATTTTTTAAATTAACAAAGGTTTAAAAAAAATCCCATATTCTGCAAACAAAAAGATAATGACTATTAACAGTTTTATGCTATATTTTTACCTGATTTATTTTTCTATCCTAGCTTTTACAAAATCATAGTTGTACTAATGTAGCATCATGTAATTTTAGATCCTACTTTCCCATTGAACATTATGATAATCACACACCATAGTTTCAAAACTTTTGTAAATATGCCTGGGTGATGTTGCCTTCAATTGGATGGTCCATAGTTTAGAAAATGGTTTCTGTTTGTGGTCTAATTTTGGAGTGAAGTCCTCCAGATTTAAATATTTTGCACTGATGCCTGAACATAAAATCATTTTGACTTGCACCTCTTGGGACTTTGGGAGAGCAGTGTTCATTCTAGTTAAACTCAAGCTTTCTCAAGAATCTTAAGAAGAAAACCTCGATGGCAAAGTGTGAACAAGCAAAAGAACGGCCAATAATGGGAAAAGAACTATTCGTATGATGTTGCAATTCTCAGAGCCAAGGAATAAATCTTGGATATTTTGGGATTGGTTTGTCCAAATATCAGATTTGAGGAAATCTTCAGGTTCACATTTTTCCTGGATTAGCCTGTCTTTGACTCTTTATCCTTATATAGAAATGGCTGGACTGGTCACATTTTAAAGAGAAATGGAGAGAAGATTTTTCAGGCCAAATCAAATTTTATGTTTCTGTTTCTCCCAAATTATTTTCAGATGCAAGAAAAAGCAAACCACACAGAAGAACTGCACACTGCAATGAAGTTGGAATGCAAGTCTTCATCAGAAGGGAGGGAACAAACTTTGGATAATACAACCACAAAATATGTGAACCACAAACAAGTATAAACACACAGGTAGACACAACACACACATGCATGCACACACACACTCACACACACACTGACACAGGTCCGCCCTTTTCCCAGGAATTTTCATCAATGTAGTTTTTTTTTTTAGAGAAGATTATTAACATCCCAGTAAAAGTATATAAAAATTTCATGTCTCTTTCCATATTTAAATGCTTGGCTTTACAAATATTGTGACTATTCTGAAACATAAACCCTAAAAATATAAAAAATAAAAACCTTGGAAGTAAGTTTTTTTTTAATGATCAGGCCATATATAGTCAATTAAAGTTGAAAATAAATTAATATGCCTCAAATCTTCCTTTAGGATCCAGTCCCCAAAACTTTCCCTAAAATATAGGAGTTTCTAGCATAAATTGCCTTTTCCCCCTCTATCACATGGGTTCATTTGTGTAGAGGACAGAAAATTTCTACCAAATTAAGCAAAGATAGGGATAAAGATACCTATCAGATTGTCCTTTTCTTGAGTGCAAACAATTAAGTCAAAGCTAGGCAATTAAAGCATAGTAGTCTAATATCAAATTGCACTCTCTCTGTCAGTTGCCATAAATTTAAAAAAATATCTAGTTATGCAAAAGTTATAGATTTTTAGCAATATTTTGACTTTTCGATTTTGTCAGATAATTTACATTTTCACTGGGCTATGCAATTTCTTTTAGATACCTTTATAGTAAAATGAGAAACTCAATATGACTTCCAAATCCCTTGGGGAAATAGTAATGTCATATATCTTGAATTATTTGTAGTTTCAAAGACCTTGTGCTATAAGATTATATGATTGGTGTCATTCATTTCTTTCTTATTCCTTCATTGCCTTAAATGTGTCAGGTACTGGGTTTGGTTTCGGGGATTTCTACATGCATACCATAGCACATATCCGTGAAGGGCTTTCATTTGTCTAGAGGTAAGCAAATAATTTAAAAGATGATTAGGCACTTCTATTTTTGAAAATATGGTAGGTTAGTTGTCCAGAAAAACTCCTCCAGAAAATAATATCCATAAATACTGAATAAATTTTTTAATGATATATTTTTGTATTACTTGTCTGAGCTCATGAGAAAGCCAAGATCTTGTTAGGCAGATGGCAAAAAGGTGTGAATACAGAAAGGTAGACAAGTTCCAAAATCATTGTTTACCATGAGGGCATCTGCCATACCTGGTGGCTCACAGCTGCATGGGATGAGCAGATACAAAACCTGGAGTCTGTGCAAGGGGAGGTATAAGAGCAAAGAGGTAGTCTAAAACCAAAAGCTTTCAAAAGGTGCCACATGAGTAGATGAACTAGGAAAGAATATCCTCACAAGGAGACTGAAGTCATACGAGCAACTACGAGTGAACATCGCCAGAAAAATCCAACTCAAAATGTTGTAGATTTTGGAAAGACACATACAGACTATGAAATGAATAACAGCCACATGTTTCAAGAAGTAAGAAAATATCAAGTTTATGAAGAAGGACAAGAGATATTTTTAAAAGTCACCAGGGAGTTAAAGAATCTGAAAATAAAGGCGTCACTGAGAATACAGGATGGGGCCAAAGAGATTAAACATCTGAAAGATAATTAAGCAAAACAGAAGACAGCGAATGTAACTGAAGGTTCAGATGGAGAGAGAGAGAGAGACAGAATGGGAACAAGGAAATATTCACAGATTTAATTATTTAGGATTTTCTAGTATTATTGATATATAACAATCTTTAGCTCCAGGAAATCCAATAAATATCAAGTAACTTAAAAAAAATAGCACACCTAGACACATTGCAATGAAACAGAATAACATCAAAGACTAAAACATCTTAAAATACAGACAAGATAAAATAACTTCATACAAATAAAAATAAACTGAAGCAGACTTCTTATAGCAACATTGTAAACCAGAATAATATCTTCTAAGCTCTGAAAGAAAATAACTGTCAACCTAGAACTTTATGCACAGTAAAACTATCCGTTAAGAATGAAAATAAGATAAAGACATTTTTTGTATTCTCAGGAAAAACCAGTTAAAATATTGAATACTGGAATTTGAGACATAATCCAAATTATCAGAAAAATCTCTCACTTTTTCTGCTTTATAATTTACAACATACTCACATTTATTTTCTCATTTAAAACATTTTAATGTGGTTATTTTCTGTTGCCCCAAATAAGAAGTTATGTTCTTTCAAAGTTGGAAGAACAAGTTTTACGAATTAACTGTTTGAATTGACAAAATGACAAAAATAATATGTAATCAATCCAGCTGACTTGGAAAACATTGAAGAGTACGTACAGAGGAAGAAATCAAAATCATCTAACAGAGAGCATTCCTCAAAGATAACCACTGTTAATATTTTGTTCCAAAATCTTCCATGCACATGTGTTTTTGTAGTGTAATTTTTCCCTTGAAAATAGATTCTAAGCATATTACTATGCCAATCATTTTTTCCTATTACAATTTTTTAAATGGATAGATAGATTTTCATCCTATGAATGTTGCTTAATCATTAAATCACTTACTACTTAGCTACTGTGATAACTTGGATTATTGTACAGTAAATATTTACTTTCCTCCTCTCCTACTGTAGATAACTTTTTAACTTTGTTGATATTGAGCTTGGCCGTCGAACTTATTTTGGCCAATGGAAGTTAATGTATTTATGCAAACAGAGTTGTTAATTGTGCTTGACCAAGTTAGTTTGGCTCTAATGCTTTGATGACTCACTATAGGCAGCTGCTGTCCTTCCAGCTTGGACCCCCAAGTAAGCACATATGGGAACAAATCAGAACCCAAATTGGACCTTGGATCCAAGTACCACCAATGCAGAGTTTCCCATTCAAGGCTAGACTAAATTAGCCAATCTCAACTTATCTGCAGATACATGAGCATTAAATGAATGCCTGCTGTTGCAGACCACTGAGTTTGGAGATGTTTTTTACATGCATTATTGTGAGCTGATGAATACAACTAGAATTGGACATTGAGGCTGTTTTCCAGTTTTGTTAGTATGAATAGTGCTTCATTGAACATGTCACTATAGCTTTTTAAAAAGTATCATTATTCTCTTTTCACAGAGGAGGAATCTGAGGCTTGGTTTAAGTTTGTCACCCAATGGTACACAGCTATTAAGGGACAAAAGCATAATTTGAATCTGGGTCTGTCGAATGTCAAAGCCCATGTTCTTTATAAGATGCTACATTGTCACTGAAATATGTTTACTATTTTGGGTAAATATATATTAAAATAAGTCTTGTTTTTCATAATAGTATAGAACAGCTTTGACCGGCAAAGTATTAACTGCTTTTTGTCTCATTTTCACTTAAAATTAAACATTGCACTGAATTCTTATTACATGAAACACTAAAGCTTCTACACCTATCGTTTAAAGCAAACTTAGCTTGGTACAATGTTTTTTCTTAAAGCAGACATTAAATAAGACCATAATTTGTAATGGAAATTGTAGGTTCAATATAAGAACGAGTTGCCTTGCTAAAACTTTCATTTCTTGGTGCCCTTCTTTAAATACCCATCTTTTTCATAACATCATTGTAGGTTTATTCATGCTTTCACAAACATATACGGTGAGATAATACAGGCAACCTTTGCTTGTAAAAGACAAAACTGATCTGTATGTTTCACTTAGTTAACTTGGCTTCTCTTTTTCTGACTGAACACAATCAATCAAAATAGTATGTACAGAGTCAGGTAAAGTAGCACTTTAATATTTAGTAATTTTCATTAGGAGTCAATAATGTACACATTATTCACATAGGACGGGGTCATAAGAGAGTAATATACACCTTGAGTACAGGCAGACATACAAATTAGTAGCTGCCGAAAGAACCCCTATATTCCACTTACGTTTGATAAATTAAACATGTTTGATGTTGAAATGGTCCATTTAGAACTAAGGGTATGTCTAGTCAAGAGAATACCATTCATTTCTTTATGTTCTTCATATATCTAACTTGACATCACATAACTCAAAAAAATAAAATTAAATTAGAATAATTTCAGTAGGCCAAAAACCATTATCTTCATGAGCCCTCTGTACAGGAGATACAGATCTTTCTGATTTTGAGGTCCATGGATATTATTGCCAAAGAGAGGGACTATGGCACTAGGGATCACTTTACAAATATAATCATTCTGCATATGGCCCTCACTTTACCTGACTCTGCACATACTATTTTGATTGATTGTGTTCAGTCAGAAAAAGAGAAGCCAAGTTAACTAAGTGAAACATACAGATTAGTTTTGTCTTTTACAAGCAAAGTTTGCCTGCAGTAAAAGCTAACAGATCACTTCCAAAATTTAATATACATTTAAGTGCACAGACCGTATTTTTGAGCATGTACACAATGATCATGTCACAAGATGGAATGGAATGTGAAGTGACAGAGGTGAAAACAAAATCCTGGAAGCTAAAGGAAGACAGAGTCATTGTCTAGTCAGATCCTTCAGAGAAATTTAATCATATCTTTTTAGTTGTCTTAAAGGAGAAGTACAGAGACTGGGCTGGGGCAGTAGTGGAAATGATGCAGAATAAAGGTATGATGAAAGGAAATAAGCGTAGTTTAGGTAACATCCAGAATTCTGACAGAGTTATGAGAGTTAATATAGGAAAGGTAGACAGTGTGTCCAGGGTAGATGACCATCTATCTATCTATCTATCTATCTATCTATCTATCTATCTATCTATCTATCTATCTATCTTTCTATCTATCTATCTATCTATAGCTACCGAGATGAAAAGTGCATCTTTCCATATAATGCTTAAAATATTATAATAATGAAGGTTTATGCATTCAGGCATAAGATTTTTGAAATTTATTATTTTTTTCCCAGAGCAAGGGTGGGCTTGTGCCTTACGCATGCCAGTGCTATGACAGGGTGTTAATTGGCATCAATGAAACAGGGCATCAGTATCCTAGCCTTCTGGCTCCTTACATGAACATTCTCCGTTAAAGAGTTTAATTCAAGAACATCTCCTGCCATATTAATCTCATTTGCTGTAAGGTATTAGGGACATGTGGGGCAGTGTGGGGTTTGCAGACATATCCAACCCTCCCTGAGAAAGCTCAGGCTGAAGGGTGTAGGCTTGGGTCATGATCAACTATTTCTCAGGCTCTAGGAACTGCTTAAAAACCAGAGTTTACTCACTGAGCATCCAAGACCATGGATGTCTGTGGAATTTCCCTTCGCCCCATGGATTCTCAGGCTTCTTGGCCCACAAATTGTTCACCCACATAATGATGTCATAATGAATGTATTGATGAAGCCCTGTCAGCTGATGCTCACAAAGACAGAGCAAAGCCACAGCCTTGTCAAAGGCTTCCCTGCATTCCCAGAATCATTTTGGGGATAGTCTCTACTAGCCAGATGTGAACTTAATCCACCATAGTCAGCTAACTTTGGGATGACTTTACTGTCACATTGCTGACCATAATTATTTCCTGCTGTAGGAATACTACTCTTACTGCATGTGAATTTTTCTTTAATTCTCCTGTATTGGATACCATGTTAGGTTATGAAATAGTATGTTTTCAAAGTATAAAATCTATAAGACCTACTAATTAGCACCCCCAAATTCCTGCTCTACTAACATTTACCTAGAGAGAGACTTCTTTTTCAGTGTTTATAAAATGGCATTTAAGGTCTCAGTTATAGACCAAAGAAGCTGATTCCCATGGACAATCTAATTTAGCTAAAAACCACATGACCAACCACATCCAACTTCATTTTGCACATAAATGGAGGGGCAAAAAGGGTTCACTCTAAGCAACAATAAGCACACAGTACTCACGTTTAAAGTCTTCCCATCCTATTTGAAGACCTCCCCACTTCTTCCTTACTCAACAATCAAGTGGTATGGGGGTGTATAACACACATGGGTTTCCTCTTCAGCAGTTTTGATGGATCAACAATAAATTTTTTTATCCCATCAGGAAATTTAACTATGGTAAAACATCTTTTGATACTTTAGAGTTCTACAGACAAAAACCATTCAAATTTCACTTGAGCGAAGGAATTTGGTGCATCCCGTCATTACAAATCTAGGTCAAAGGGAAATGTGACGTTGCCTACATTTCTGATGGCGAGTGGCTAAATAAGTCACTTCAGGCTGAAACTGAATTCTTCTCTGCTGTCTCTTACTCCAAAACAGTGGCTCACACACTTCTCTTCTCAGTGACACATTTTTTTTTTTAAAGATTTATTGATTGATTGATTGATTGATTGATTGCTATGTTGGGTCTTCGTTTCTGTGCGAGGGCTTTCTCTAGTTGCGGCAAGTGGGGGCCACTCTTCATCGCGGTGCGCGGGCCTCTCACTATCGCGGCTTCTCTTGTTGCGGAGCACAGGCTCCAGACGCACAGGCTCAGTAGTTGTGGCTCACGGGCCTAGTTACTCCGTGGCATGTGGGATCTTCCCGGACCAGGGCTCGAACACGTGTCCCCTGCATTAGCAGGCAGATTCTCAACCACTGCGCCACCAGGGAAGCCCCTCAGTGACACATTTATGCAAGAACATTTATGTGCTCAGTATACTCTCCTGGGCATATGTGGATTTTCATATGATCCACAAACTCTCTTTTGTCAAGTGCTTCAATGATTTAGAATCTCCACAATTGTTAATGGTCTCTCAGTAGCAGTCTCTCTTACTTGGTGGTCAGAGGCTGCTAGTGATGGGTAATTTTGGAGCAGCTTCCTGCAACTCTATTCTCTCCTGCAAAGCACATCAGAGTGCAAGCAAATGAGAGAGACACTACCACAAGACTAGCCTATAAAGCATTCTAACTGATATTATAAAAATTAACTCAGTCACAAACTCAGTACTCTAAGACTTATTCACACCAAACTATTTTATGACAATTGATCCATTCAACTCAGAGCCAGAACAGGAATTTGGAAAGTGCTGCACTGAAAGAGAACATCAATCTGTTCTCGGGCAGCATGTGGACTCTTAGGATGGTCGTGTTGGGCATGCAGTTGGAATTCTAGTTGCTAAAATTTCAGGCACTGCTGTGAAAATATCAGTCTCACTGCCACTTCCACTTAATCTTTACAGAAAAATCTCCGTGTGGGATGGAGAAGGAGAAGTCAGGAGATACAGGAGATAATAGAAGTCCACTCAGGTCTGATAATGGCGTAAAACAACTACAACCACAAAGATTGAGGGCAATTGGAACAGTGATTCAGCTTAAGGTGAAAAGTACCACATATGGCTTCTAAGCCAGTTCCTCTTAAGCCTGAGCATCAAAAATGCTGGTGGGAAGTTGAGAAGGACCTGTTGGTTGCAGAAATAAATGGGTCATTAACCAGGAAGGTAAGAAATGACTGATGGTCCCTGCAGACTTACAGGCTTTGGGGCTCCTGAGATTCTTTTGGCTAAACATAATTTTGGCTTGTAATATTTTGCTGGTGAGCTTTTTGGCTTGAACATGAAAAATGGTGAAGGTTGGAGGAAGAGGGAAAGGAATATGGGCAAAAAGAGAGAGGGAGAAACAGACTGAAAGAGAGAAAACAAAGAGGGAAAAGGAACTTGGAGGTAGGGTGGGAGGACGAAGAGTTACCATACATAATAAACATTTTCTAAGTTATTGAATTACAGTCTTGTGTATAATATTCATGACATCTTCTGAAATAGATGTTTTGTTATAGATGAGGAAACTCAGAAGGAAGAACCGTCTTGCCCAAAGCCACCAAGCTTCTAAGGTGGAACACAAACCCTGGTTTCTCTGCTGCCAGAGCCCTGTGTTCTTAACAGGTAGGTCCCCAGGTGTTCAGGTTCCTGGGCCTTTGGGAGAATCTTCCTCTCTTTGAGGATGGAGTGGGTGTTGGTGAGTGAGGGAGACCCTTTGGCTCTGGAGAGTTCAGGGGTGAGACCCCATAACAAGAAAGCTGGGAACTGACTACAGGCTGCTTTGGGGAGGAAGGGGAGAGATGATGGTGTTTTGCAGTCTTTTGCATTTCCTTCCAGGTCATCCTGAAAGTTCACTAAGATCAGTAACAAGACAGGGATTCAGGAGAACACTATGTAGGAAAAAAATTGCTTTTGGCTGTAGCTTTCCTTTTGTCATGGCTCTTTGGAATCAAAGTGTTTTAATGTGGGAACGCAAGGATACAGAGTTCTCATGGTTTGGGAATTGTTGATTTAACTGATCAGTCTCATTTTTCAGGCACTTTGAATGGTTTGGTAAACATAAATGTGTTCATTTGCATTCAGACTAAAATTGGCTTGTAGTAACAGCAAAACTTGTGAAGCCCAAGTAGGGGCAACTCTTTGAAGACATCTTAGGTAGCAAATTTTACTTCTCTCTCTTTCTCCTTCTCTCTCTATCTCTTCTCCCCATCAATCCCTCTCTCCCTGTCTCTTCCTCTCTCGCTTTCCCCATCTCTTTCTTTTCAAAGTATGAGAACTCTGTATCCTCCTTTCTTTCTCATTCTCTCTCTCTCTCTCCCTCCTCTTACTCTCTCTCAATAATTTCAGCTCTAAAAATTCATTACCTGTGTGTCTCTTGAGTAAATCAGTACCATTGTGGAATTAAATGATGCAGGTTGGACCTTGCAAGCTACAGTTCACCCTTGAACAAATCAGGGGTTAGAGGCCCCACCCTCTGTGCAGTTGAAAATCTCCATGTAACTTACAATCAGCCCTACATACACGTGGTTCTCTTATCCATGAATTCAACCAACAGCAGATCGTGTAGTACTGTAGTAATATTTACCATTCGAAAAATCTGCATATAGGTGTACCCATGAAGTTCAAACCTGTGTTATTCAAGGGTCAACTATACTTCTTACTCTGTTTCGGACTCCTGTTAAAAAAGTCTGATTGAAGAATATAAATGAACTGGACCTCACTTCCAGTCATTTAATCACGTTAAGTATGAAGACATCTTTCCACACCTTCGTGATACCACAGAGTAGATTCTCAAAGAAGACATTACTCTGAGCAGCCACAGCAAAACTTCCGGCTACCACTGTACAATCCTTGAGATCTTGAAGTACATACAATGGGTTTAATAATCTTAGCAATGGAACCTTTGAAGGAATGAATAGAGGGTATTTTAACTAATTGCTGAAACACCACATATAAAGTCCACTTTTATCCTATTCTTAGAGCTACTGATAAATACTCCAGTAAATACTGTGGTATCCATCGTATTCCTGATATAGACACTGAATAGATACACCCACTTGCTTCCATTCTTAGATAAATAAGATAATTTAAACCTGTGCTCCTCAAATCTTAATGCCCATAGAAGTCATCAGGCAATCTTGTTCAAATGCAGATTTTGATCCAGTTGTCTGAATGTGGCCTGAGATTATGCATTTGTAGCAAGCTCTCCGAAGGTGTTGCTGCTGCTCTGGGGCCCATACTTTAAGCAATGAGGCTCTAGAGGATGGCTAATGTGTGCTGCAGAGGTCACCCCCAGAACGCATTCACATGGATTTTAATGGCATGCTCCCTCATGGGGCCCTTGTCCTAACATATGAAACAGATGTTAGCAGCCTTTTATTTGGTTTGAATTTTATAAATTCAATATAGTGCCAGACAACCCAAATTTATTGAAGAGACTAGTCAAGGGTGCAAACCCAACTGGTTATCATAGCCACACATATTATTTTGTGCATTTTCTGGAGTCTATTTGAGGAACCTAACTACACGTAACCTTTTAAAAACAATGTGCACAGTAGCTCTTATCCCACTTGATTGAGAACACATTGGAAATGGCAATCTGAAGACGTCATAACCTCATCTTAATAGCAAATTTTCAAGACTCAATTCAAACAAACAAACAAACGAGAAAAGCCTTTTCCTGTCTCTAAACCCACAAGTCTGATATGCAGCCGGGGCTATTTCTGGGTGTAACCTTCATAAAACCCACATCCCAAGATGCTTTCATGAAGCCATCCAAATAATTGAAACCATTATCCTCCTTCTATTGTTGTGTTACTTAATATACACAGAGACATACAGAGTCATGCACACATGCACCACCATGCACACACACATACATGTGCACACACATAAGCCTGCACATTGCCTAGAGGTATTTGTTATACAAACATCTCAATATCATCACTTTTATTTATCTTGGATTCAGGCGCACAACATTTTTCAGACTTCTCAATAATAAGCTGATAGTGAATTAGGCTTTTATATGATCTATGGATTATCTTCTTCCAGGAACTGCCAATTTTGCTCTAATATTGATTCCAGTATGCTGAGAGAAAGTTATTCCAACTAGAATATGCTGAGGGGATGAATGTGGCTTCTATGCAGGGCATATTTCAGCTTTTCCCAAATAGCATTCTTGTAGAGATTAGAGGATAATCTGGTAGCTGGACCAGCCAATTAAAACAGTAATTGAAATGGTTGAAAATGTTTTCCTTGGCAAAATTTGGTTATTTTGCTTCATTTTGGGTTTCCTTGAATAACAGAAAAATAAGGTCAATCATAAGGCTCCTAATTTATTTTCTTGGTTATCTTTCCTCATCAAACAAAAAAAGGACTGCTGTGAAGCTTAAATGAAAAACTAAAATCTGTGGTATGGGATGGTATGAAGACAGGCATGAGAAAACATAAAATGATTCTTAAGCTAACACAAATCAATCTCCTCTCAGAATTGAATATGTGGGAATTTCTGTTTGGGGTGGTAAGGGTAAAATGAGAAGCAAGACTCAAGAGGAAATAAAAATACAGAAAGGCATTCTTGTAAAATGCAAGTTCAATTTTTCCCAGATTAATAGGTACTTCAAAATTAAGACTTGTAATTTTAAGATAGCTGGGATGAAGAACTAAAAAATTAATTTATGTGCCATAATTCTTTTCCAGTGGAGTTAGTTGAATGCTATCAAATGTTTAATAATCATCTTTGGGATGAGAGAGTATCTGATTTTTAGCATTTGCCAATGTCTGTGGTGTAAACACTTTCACTGTGGCTAATTTCAATCTACCAGCCTGACGTTTCTGAACATAGAGTTAGGAAGACACATGCACAATCAACTTTTGCAGGCCACTGTGAGCTGCTCCAGCACATCACTGACCAAAGTCATAATTCTACCAAAGGAGACAGATATGAAAATGCTATCGATATTGACATCAAGTAAAAATATGGATAGAGGAAATGTGTAGTCGAAGATCATCATCTCACAGATTAATTCATCTAAGTTTTGCTGGGTGAAATGATAAAACTTGAGAAATCCCAAATCACAGAATTGATGTTAAAAGAAAAACACATATCTATGTCAATCCATGCTTCTTTCCTTTAAAACCCTTCTTACAAGCTCAAATGCTCTATGAACCTACTCTAAAGAAGTCTGAAATTAGTCACTGTACACATTTTAGCATCCCCTTAGAATTAAGACAATTTCAAAATACCGTATAATAGTGAGTCTAACCCTACACATTAGAATCGTGTGGGGAGCTTCCATAAAGTACTAATTCCTTGGTCCCACGCAGCACCAACTAAATTAGAAAGCTTTGTGTGGGGCTTGGCATTGATATTTTTGAAAATCTCCCCAAGTGTTTAATTTGCAACCAGTGTTGAAAACAACTACATTATATGTTTATTTGTCTAGATTTTCATTGAGAGTGCTCTGAAGTATGGCTATGTTTTATCCTCTTAAATTATGAACTTTGGATATATATAACATTTCTTTTTTTCTCTGTGCCTTCTCTCATCTCCATAGTACTAGCAAATGATGTCAATAATAAAAACCCCACTTTTGAGTAAGTTTTCAATGGGCTAGAAATAGATATATTCTACGGATTATAAATTTGATGAACATTTATTCATATTCTCTTATTTTTAGATTTCAAAATAAGCTCAGAAATTTTTGAGATGGATTACATTCACCAGCCACATGTACTAATCAGTAATGGTTTTCAATTATTCCAGGCAACACATGCAAAACAAATCACCATTTTACTATATGGAAACTGATTATAAATTTGATTTATTAAATGACTAACTTATGGGATTTATCTACATATATGCTATGAATATTCTGCAAAGCAAAGAATAGATATTTTCTCCTTTAAAAAATATAAAAACATATTAACAACATAGGTGAGGTTTTAATTTTTTCTTGGAAGGACAATCTATTTGATGTTATACCATCATTTTATGTAATTAATTGATTTGAACAAGTTTCACTCTGAGAAAAGAATATTAGACTATTCAAAAATGATCCTTGCCTATTTTCCAAATACACAGTCATCATCATGAGTGGCTGCATTGATCAAACCTCTATCTATGAATCTTGGAAAGCTGCATGGCGTGTGTACAAATCTATGCCACCCCAGTCATTGCAGAAGAGCCAAGAACAGCAAGAAATACAAAAACAGCAGCTGTGGTTCTTTGCATGTGTGGTACCATTAAGGCTAATGCCCAGGATATCATATCGTTTGTCCAAAGGGTACAGCTGTACCAGCTGGCAGACCGTTGAAGGTGGCAAAAACACAGAAGGCAGAAACTGGCACCGATTCTTACCGCTCCCCACACTCACTCAGTCCCTACAGCACTCCTGTGGGCAATGTTCACAGAGAACCAGGCCAACATTTGGGCAAAACGTAATATAATTCAGTCAGGGAGCAGGTGTCATCACTTGACTCTGTTACTGGTAGGTCATCTGTGTAGGTACATCTGAAATGAAGCATATTAGTTCACTATTGCTACATAACTAACCACCCCCAATCATTTATTATTGCTTCCCCCTCTGTAGGTGGGATGGGGTTCAGATAATCTAGGTTAGGCTTGGCTGGATGGCTTTATTTATTACTGCAATTCTGTGGATTGACCAGTGCAGCTTTGGCCCCTATGTATTCATTCTGGGGCTCAGGTTGAAGGGGCAGGAACAACCTGGAAGGGAACTTTTCTCATGGCAATGGCAGAAATTCAAGGGAGCAAGTGGAAACACAGGGCTCTTAATGCCTAGGCTTAGAGCTGGCAAATTACTTCTGCTCATATGCTTTTGACCAAAACAAGTCATATGGCCAAGTCCAAATTCAAGTAGGGAAGACCCACACTCTGCTCATGAAGAGATCATGGCAAAAGATGTAGAGAGGAATGAAGAATTCAGCCCAGCATATCAATCTACCACATAAACCTGTCAGTTTTTCTGGAAAAGAGTAAAGATAATGATAATGATGATGAGGATAGCAGCTATCTTTTATTATCCATTTACTACCAAACACTATCTTCTTCTCTCTCTGTCTCTGTCCCTCTTTCTTTCTCTCTCTCTCTCTAATCTCATGAAGTCCTTACAGCAATCCTATGAAATGAGTACTACTATATTCTTACCTTGCAGACAAGGTAACACTGGTAGGGAAAGGCTTTATAAGCAAATAATGGGAAATTATCAATTTAAAATAATAATAGTTGCTAGCTTTCATAAACAGTTGTATAGGTATATTATGTGGATTATGTATAGTGCCTTTGTGATTTCCCACCTTTATACTTCCTGTCTTGGGAGAAGATATAGATGGTCTGGCCCTTCATGTCATAGTTATCAAAGAACTTGAGAAAGAATATGTTTGCTCAATACTGGGGTTTACCTACAGAATGTGCCCATGAGTAGAACTTAACAGCAATGACTTTCATAAACTAGCAAACACTGTCAGCTCAAAAGTTAAAAAAATTAGAATGGGCTTAAGAAATATAAGGATGAAATTCTGATGAAGAATTCAGTATTCTTTCTCTTTCTTTCTATTTCTTTTAGGTGTAAGGCTTATAGAAATCTGTATATCAAGGGACCTCTGGAGATGGATAAGGGTAAACCTTTGTCCATTTATATCACAGAGAACATCAGGAAATATTAATTTCAGAGAAAGGGGAGAAGCAGAGCCATTACTGTTTCTCTAGCAGAAGTGGGCGATGCAGAGACTGGAGCAGACAGCGTATGTAGGGTTTCACAGTAGCTTCTGGGAAATCTGCAAATGGCTTGCCTCAGTGCTGCCAGCTGCTGCTGAGACTGGGAGCAATGGGATGGTTTCTTGTAAATTGCAACTCCCTCAGTTCCCAAAGGTCACAGAGACTTGCTCTGGCCCTCGCTTCTCCAATGAATTTTTTCAGTGCTTACTTCCCTATTTTAAGTCATCTGGTTGAAGTAACTAGTTAACTACTCTAGTTGATTAAACCTTACTGTTTGAGGTGATGAGCATTGAAAGCTTGTAATCATAGGTAAGTCTAAACAATTAAGGCAAATTTGTTCAGAACAGAATGATTATGTCCAAAATATTCTCAGAAGTTAAAAATCTATAAATAAAAGTATAATATCTTAAAAATCTAGATTGTAAAGTATTGTTCACAAAGATGAGGATAGTGGCTAGGCAGAAGAGTTGTGAAGTAACAGAAGGAAAAGTACACTTTCCCTCGCAATAATGAGAGAAGGTTATTCTTGATTTTCAAAATATACATCAAAGAATGTTTTCAAAAAATTTAACAGTAACCATTAATAGAATTTAAAACTAGATGTGTTAGTCTCAAATCACTTAATAATATTCAATCAAGAGTAACAAATTGAAAAGCAAAACTCATTCATTCTCTCTCCCAATTATTCAGCAGTTATTTCTTGAACAACCTATGATTGCCAGGCAGTATTTAGATGCTGGGGAAAAGCAGTGAACAAATCAGACAAATCCCAAGCCTCATGGAATTTAGTTCTACTGTTGGGATATATACAATAAAGATGTTAAATATATTATACAATACTTTAAAAGAACATAGTTACTATGAAAAATAAAGTGGATGGGGGAGTTCTGGGTCTTGAGATTACAATTTTAAATAAGGTGGTCAAGGCAAGCCCTATTGAAAATGAGATATTTGAGTCAAGACAAAGTAGGTAACAAGTGAGCCATACTGATAAAGATGAGATATTTCCAGGCACTGGAATTGTTTTTGCTAAGAATCAGAGGCAGGAATGTGCCTGGTATGTTCGAGAAAGAACAAGGAGGTCAGTGTTACTTAGGTACAGAGTCTCTCTGACAAAAAAAAAAAAAAGAAGAAATAAGTGATTTAAGAGTTAAACGGAGCAGTTAGCTAAATAGTAACAGAGGAAGGTCCACGTGTTTCCAGTTATTTAACCTTTCTTTTTTTATTTTTTATTTTTTATTTTTTTAAATTAATTTATTTATTTATTTTTGGCTGTGTTGGGTCTTCGTTTCCGTGCGAGGGCTTTCCCCAGCTGCGGCAAGCGGGGGCCACTCTTCATCGCGGTGCGCGGGCCTCTCACTATCGCGGCCTCTCTTGTTGCGGAGCACAGGCTCCAGCCGCGCAGGCTCAGTAGTTGTGGCTCACGGGCCTAGTCGCTCCGCGGCATGTGGGATCTTCCCAGACCAGGGCTCGAACCCGTGTCCCCTGCATTGGCAGGCAGACTCTCAACCACTGCGCCACCAGGGAAGCCCTCTTTTTTTTATTATATCTTATTTAGTTAACTAATTAGTTAGGAAGTAGCTAATTTTAAGGAGGTAATTTTTGCATGTGGTAAATTTTCAGATTTTCAATAGTAAAAAGTGTACATTGAGAAGCAAGCCTCTGCCCTGCCCTTACCCAGAGTTCCCGGCTCCCCACCCCAGGGGAAACAATGTTACCAGGTCTTCCATGGATCTTTCCAGAGACATTCTATGAGTTTTTCTAATATGATCCCTCCATTGAGATAATCTGGAAAAGTAGAGTGTGTCTTTGAAAAAATTGTGACAGAGTCTGCTTTCATAGATGCACCTTCATCTTTGTACTATAATTATAGGCCCCCAAAGAGGATGGCAGCCCTGGTCTGGCTCATCCCAGATGGGTGTGAAAGGGCCTATCCTGTGAAGTCACCAACTTGCCTCATGAGGAAGCTACCTGTGGGTGGTCACTATTTATTTTGAGAGCTATTTCTGCTCTCATATCCAGAGGAAGATTCCATAACTGTCATTTCTTGTCTGTCATTTTCTCCCAAGGATAAGGAGTGATTTCACTTAGCACTTGAAAACAGGTGTAATGAAGTGAAAAATCAAACTGTGGGCAAAGAGTAAATAAATAAAATAATAATAAAGTGAAAAATAAATGGAAAGTTTCTGTGCTTCACCAATGGATATGGGAAGGAAGGGGACAATATGTTCTCTGTTTGATAAAAGTTAGAAGGCTCAGGCAATCCAAGATTTTCCTCTAAGTGCAGCCAAACTATGTGTAATATATACTTCAGGCTTTCAGGCATTTCCCTTGCAGGTAAATATACAGTGAGTCATAAAAGCTCCTATATGTCTTTGATATCACAGCTGGTCCACTATTTTATCATGGGCCTCACAGTCTGATTCTGCTCAAAGAGATGTCCTGCATAATTTTCTAATAGTATCAGGAAAAGTGTTATTTAATCATAGTCTGTACTCCTCCAATCTATAGGATAAAGAAAAGGAAGCTGTATTCTTCAGAAAGATTCTTATGACTCTAGCACTGCCATCACTCAACAAGCTACCTCTGCAATGACTAGTTTGCATAAGGCAATCCCAGGAAGTTGCAAAATCACCATCATCATCATCACCACCACAACCAGAGGGTGAGAGTAAGAATGGCTCCAACTGATTTAACTTTGGAAATTTTTTTTTTTTAAATCTGTGGCAACATGTCTCAAACTCTGAATGCCATGAGAATGTAAGCTCCATAAGATAATGGCTATTTTTATAATAATTAGAACTGTGCCTTAGCACTATGAGATGGTTAATTTTATGTGTCAGCTTGGCTAGGCCACGGTACCCAGATAAATGAGCAAATATTATTCCAGATGTTTCTGTGAAAGTATTTTAAAAAATAAGATTAACTTTTAAAAAAGCAGACTTTGAGTATACCAAATTAGCCTCCATAATGTGAATGGGCCCCATCCAATCAATTGAAGGTCTTAGTAGGAAAAGACTGACCTTCCTAAGCAAGAAGTAATTCTGTCAGCAGACTCCCTTTGGACTTGAACTATGACTCTTCCCTGGGTCTCCAGCTTGCTGGCCTAATCTGCAGATTTTAGACTTGCTAAGCTTCCACAACCATGTGTGAGCCAATTCCTTAAAATCAATCTCTCATAGATAGAGATATAGATATATATAAGATTTATAGATATATATAGACATAGATAGTATAGATACAGAATATATATGTGTGTATATATATATATATATATATATATATATACACAGTATATATATATATATATATATATATATATATATACACAGTGTGTATATATATATATACTATCTATATAGTAGAATGAACTACTAATACATGAGCAATGTAAATATATTTCTTCAGTGGATGTGTTTTATATGTGTTCAAATTTTGATTTCAAAACAGTCATTAAAGCTATTATTGTACAAACTCCATAATTCAGAAGTAAAATTTAACTGTTCAGACTCTTGTTACTATTTTTCCTGATGACCTGTCTAGGTGGCATCCAGCCTCCTACAGAGAGAGGCAAGCAGCAGTAGTTTTATTTTCAGTCCCACCAACCGACCACTCTGGTTTTGTCTTTACTCCACAGTGAGATTGCCAGAGTTTAACAAACTTCCAAAATCAAACCTTTAGAAGAATTTCTGTGCCCAGGAAGAAGCCTCCCCCCCCACAAAAAAATTCCATTTTCTGGAAACTAGTGGTTGCATATCACTAGAATTCCTTTGGTCTGCTGGGCATAAATAGCCAATCCTAGCTGGCAATGGTCATTTTTCATCAAGTGAATGTTAGAAATATAATACATAGCTTAGGGTTTATCTGTATCTTCCAAAATCAACGTGCACACACACACAAAAGGATGAAAGTGCTGATATATAAAAATGCATTTTGTTGCTTCACCTGAAAAGAACAGCAATGAAAGCAAGGCCACAGTGGTCTCTTGATTGGGCTGAGCTGAGACTTATTTCTAGGAGACCATCTCTGGGATGAAAGTGTATTTCTAGTTTGTACTAGTCTTGCCAGACCTCTCATTCTCCCAACTTGTTTTTTTTTTTTTTTTTTTTTTTAATGAGAGGGTGAAGATCATTTTTTAATTTTTCTTTTTCTTTTTTATTTTTATTTATGGCTGTGTTGGGTCTTCGTTTCTGTGCGAGGGCTTTCTCTAGTTGCGGCAAGTGGGGGCCACTCTTCATCACAGTGCGTGGGCCTCTCACTATCGCGGCCTCTCTTGTTGCGGAGCACAGGCTCCAGACGCGCAGGCTCAGTAATTGTGGCTCACGGGCCTAGTTGCTCCAAGGCATGTGGGATCGTCCCAGACCAGGGCTCGAACCCGTGTCCCCTGCATTGGCAGGCAGACTCTCAACCACTGCACCACCAGGGAAGCCCCCAACTTGTTTTTCCTTAACCTAAAGAATGACCTAAATTCCCTTGTTTTTTACATTCTACCCCTTGCTTGCCTCCCCCAACCCGTGTAAACCACCATAAAATTTGACTACTAGTCTTCTTGTTTTGCCCTTTAAAATTTTTAATTACTCTAAGGCAAATGTATTCCAAAAGCTTCTGGATCTAGCAAACTCTCAATGACATGTAACTTATACTTCTGACTCAATCTGAAGATTCAAATAGATTAATGGCAATGAAGACCTTTTCAACAGAAGTAAATAAACGTATTAAGGATGCTTGAGATAAAAGTAATATAAATAGAGCCCCCCCCAACTGGGTAAAGAGACCGGTGATGGTTTCTTTGGCACCCTCTCATTTTAATTTGCAACTTGCAAAGATTCTCACCTAATCTTCCACGGCTACTGCCCAACTTGGGCTTCCTTTCCCCAGCATAATCAATCTAGGCCATTTACATTTACTATCAAAGGGTAACTCTCCTTTGACTCATGGTGAGACCCAGGATATAAAGCTAAGGTATTGTGGGTAATAATGGGTTAATATTTTGACACTGCCAGATGCCAACTGGCATAGTTTTCTGGCAACTGTGACGATGTCTTAACCTGAACAATGGAATCCAATGATTGGGATTTCAGTTGCTTACTGATCAACAGAAGAACTATTTGGGATAAGAATGGCTTTTGAGGGACTTCCCTGGTGGTCCAGTAGTTAAGACTTCGCCTTCCAGTGCAGGGTTGCGGGTTCGCTCCCTGGTCGGGGACCTAAGATCCCACATGCCTTGAGGCCAAAAAACCAAAACGTAAAACAGAAGCAATATTGTAACAAATTCAATAAAGACTTGAAAAATCGTGTACATCAAAAACCCTTAAAAAAAAATTAAAAGAAAAGAATGGCTTTCGAAGCCTTTAAATCAAACCAACTAAGAAATTGCCTATAGGGGGAGTCCACTGAAAGTATGATTTCTTAAGATACTGAACAAAGACTCTAAAAAGTCCAAAATAGGAAAGAGAAGAGATACTGTAAAATTAATATCAGCTTTAGGTGAGAATTTTATCATTTAATGTTTTAATTTTAATTTTACTTTAATTTTACTTCTCATGTATTAAAAATGCTGGCTTCTAAAGTCATTCATAAGAAAATGAATCTGTGAAGCGTGACTTCTGATTGATAGTGGGATCGAGGAAGTCCTCCAAATACAGCTTCCATGGAGAAAACAAGAGGAATAATTCAACTAGTTTCCTATGTGAAATGGACAAATTACCCTCCAAGATAAAAAAGAAAGGAAGGAAAGAAGGAGAGGAGGAAGGAAGGAGGGAAGAAAGGAAGGAAAGAAATAATTTATAACTTAGCAATTAAAACTGTTGAATGTTTTCTAATATCAGGCAGCATTACCCATTTAAAGGATTATACAACAAAAGAGAGGTAAAATTAGGTGAAATGTTGCATTTGTAGAGATGAAATAGAACTTTTTCCAAGGGAAGTTAATAAACGTGAGATTAGACATCAAAGAAATTCCTGAGTTTGGGGAGAAGAAATATATGAAACAGATTTGTTTGGGGAGTTGCTGGGTAAGCCTCTGATGTTGGGCTAAGTGAAGGAAGAAGTTGTTGGATCTTGAGTTTAATTTTTAAATTTTTTTAGTGAGTAGAAATGAGCTCATCTAAATAGCATTTCCTCTCTTGTACTTTGCCTAAGCTACTCTTCTAAATTGTAATATTTAGCCATTCCAATTCCCAGAGATTCTCATATTTCTGTCTCAGTACTGCTTATGAAATAAACAAAATTCTTATAAAATGGAACTACATCTTAAATAGATTTATGTGATTCGTAAAAACAAAGTATAGGAAAAGACACTGACACAGGGAGCCAAGGGGGTCTGCCCAGCTCTTCTGCTGGCTATCTGACAATGAACTCCCGGTGCCCAGGTTTTCTCATCAGTGAAACAAGAGGGATGGAATTAACAACTCTTCAGTTATCTTCCAAGGAGGAGAATCTGACTTTGTTATGTAAAAGTAGCCTGATCAAGAATAACAACCTTAATAGCCATGAGTCATGCACAGAGTCACTTTTCAACAACTTTGAAAATCTTGTGTCTTGAAGAAAACCTTGGAAATCATAGAACCTTGTCCCCATCTCCAGTCAGAACCACATCTTAATCATTCCAATATGCTCTTCCAGGCTAATGTTAAAGATTTTCCCCAAGAGGCAAAATTCACAGCTTCTTCTGTATCCTTAATGCCGAAGTTCTTCCTTATGTCTGGTCTGAGCCTCCTAGCAAAATTTTCAACTTATTTTTGTTTATTTTATCCTTCGCAGAGAGGGAATACAACTGGGGCAGACCATTCAAGTGCTATCTGATATTAATCTGAGCCATGGTAAATTTGTTTGTACTAGAGTTTCTGTGGTCTTACATTGCATTCCAGTGAAATGATAGAACTTGATTCCCTGATGGAATGTTCTCTTTCAGGTCTAAAATGACTGGGCGATAAAGGCTCGCAGGCTGGCAGAAATACTGAGCAGTTCTTGATAGTGGACACAGGGAAGGGCATTGTTTCTCTTACTGACTGGTCTCCTAGCAGCCTAGTGCACAACAGCTCCTGACCTGTGTTCTCAGAAACCCCAAATTTTGAAATATTGAAGGAATTCTTCTAAAATGAAATATGGGCTCAAGGAATTATGTTAAAAAATATGGCAAAGGGGTATCTTTTTAGTAGTGACCAGGGCTTCAAAGAGATAGGGAGAATTGATGGACAGGAGCCTAATGATATTGTCTAGTTCTACTTCCTGCTTTCTAGAAAGGTGAGCTCTTATGATGCCCATTTTATAGACCAGGTAGATAACACGGAACAGTAACCTTATCAAAAATGAATGCACCAAGTAATAGGCAATGTTAACACTATAAGCTGTTTAAGAAGGAACCCTACAGGATTTTTAAAAGAAAAAGCAAGCTGGTTTACTTTGCTGACTCTCAAAAAGTAACCAGAAAGAGCTCTGTTGTTCACTTCCCACCTCCCCTTAGTTGTGTGGGTGTCCTGTGAGAGGCCTGGAAGAGGAAAAACTGGGATTCCCTGAGGATGGGCTTTCCCAGCCTCCTCCAGAGCGGCCCAGTTTTGTGAATCAATGCCAGGGGTGGACCAGGCAAGGCTTTCCCTTTACCCACACAGGCCATGATTAAGAAGGTCTCCATCTGTCAACAGAGACTTTCATCTGCATTTCCAGACCAGCTTCCTCCCAACTGACTCATTCGGTGATGCCACAATCTGATGTTTATGACCTAACAGTTGATCACCATGGGAGTAGCACAAACCTTAAACTGTTGAGAAGCAAAACCAGAGTTGAGATGCTGGACAGTTTAGGAAAAGAAAAAAAGAAGACCCTTATTCATGGAGACCACATGTCAAGACTGAACACCCCATGCCTCGTGTGGGCACTTCCACCAGTTGCTAAAACTGATATTCGGATGCCTTTGTGCCTATTGGAGAACCCAAATAAGGATTTAGGGTAACCAAGTATAAACAAATGCCAAGGCATTTAGAAATGGAGGGCAAAAATGTCAAAGGGAAAATGTGTATGTAGCAATTTAACGAGATTTGGATTACAAATTCTCTTTCCTCACCTTTTTGCCAGCATGTGGCAATGGTTTTACAAGAGAAAGAAAGTGCACTGAATGCCAAGAAAAGACTAAGATCCCCTAAAACTCAACCTTACAAATAGCCCTGATGGTATATTCACAAACTGGGAGCGTCAGGATAAACTTTCTGGTTGTTCCACGCCCCCCTGATGAAAATAAAAGCTAAAATGAAAAAGAAAGCCAATGGAATGAAATACTGCTTTTTAGTAAAGACAATCATATCAAATGCTGTGAGTGGCAGGAAGTCCTGGCACAGATGTCAGAAGTAGATGAGGACTGTGGCGTAGTCAAGGTGAAGTGAGTCTGACTTCCTGGCTTGCCCTGCCCAGACTAATATTCAAAAAGAGCTGCCCTTCCCCAGCCCGAAACAGCCCTGTACGAACAGTGTCTTCCAGTAGTGCTGTGGCTTACAAGTAATGTGAGAGTCTTTTTATAACTGCTGAGGTTTAATTTAAAAGGAAGCTCAGAATCAGCGGTAAAGGGAGGGGAATGATGTGAACTACAGACCATCTGAAATGGGGAAAATCATAAATACCAGAGTGTCTGATTATTTGAGTCTCTTGAAGCCGAATAATGAACCTTCTTCATGTTCTGCCTTTCTGGACTTGGCTCCCTCTGACAAATTTGCAGGCATCAGGGTCTGTCTGGAATTCATTCCAAGTTGGAGGGATATTTTTTCCCTTGACATTTTGCAGCTGAGACAGCCCCGAGCAGGAAGCTGAGGAGCGTAACATTACCAAATATGTCTTTTCTCTTGCCCTTATATTTTATTTCCACAGGAAAAGAAGGCAGATGCTGGCCAATGAGACCTGGCCAATGAGAACGTCGCAACGGCAGGCGGCCTCTATTGGCAGTGGAGAAATTGATCAGATGCCATTTTTCACACACAAAAAGAAACTATTCTAGGTACCACCCGTTGAAATTTGTGCTACGCTGGAGGAAGAAGTCTGACAGTTTCCTACAAGTTGCCCAGCTATTTCGGGCGATTTATTTATCACCACGTTGGTCTCATTTTCTCAAGGACGTGTCCATTAAGAAAGCAGGCTGTGTGGAGTAGTGGAAAGGGTGCAGGAATGAGAGTTAGGAGAGAGCTGGCCTCTGTTGTTTGCTTACATACCCCTGCTTCTGACCAGAACATCCCACCTCTGGGGGCTTCACATGCTTTATTTGTATAATGAAGGTCTGGATGTGATGTCTTGGATTCCTTCTGGGTTCCCAAGACTAAAGGCAACAAGCTAGTTTGATCACATGCCTCAGTCACTAAAACAAATTTGAATATCTGTCCAGATGTGTGTGTGTGTGTATGTGTATACATGTAATGCTTTATAACTATATTATAAACTTACAAAATATATAAAATACAAATTAAAAAGGAGATATATGTAAATTCTAACATTTTCTCTCCAAACTGTAATAGTTTATCTTAAATACAGCTGGGGCAAGCTCATACCTCTTTGGAAATGTGCTTTAAGGCACATTTCAGCTCTGTTTTTGTGATGGGTGTAAGATATTAGTCCTAAATCGCCATTTCCACATTGGCTAGGGAAGAGCATAAATCTGTCAAGTACCTGCAGATTGCATACCTTTTGATTGCATATTAAACACGTGAGACAACTTTTTTTTTTAACATACCATCTTCTTGGCTAATCCTGTTATAACAATTTTAAAACAGAATAGTTACAGACAAATTTCTTTACTGCGGAAAATAACAGTGGAAGCTAGTTATAAACAGCAACTGACTTTTCATCTTGAGTCAGGGAAATGTTTGGGAGCCGCAGGGGTTGGGGAAGTCTGCAGCGTGAATGCCTTGTCCAAGGACGGAAGCTGCCTTTCAGCTCCAGTGGGCTGTCGTCATGCAGGACTGAAGGCTGCATGCTGCCAAATGTGATTTCTCAAGAGACTCGGGAGACCTAGATGTTAACGTGAAATTAAGTGAATTTCTCAAATGAATGTTTCTCAAAATTTTAGAGCCAAGCATATGATGATGATGGGCCACCCCCAGCTAATGGGCAGGCCATTGGCAATCCTTGATCTCATATTCAGCTGATATAGCTTTGTAATTTTTTGTGAGAGTATTGGGACTTCGCAATCAGAAACCCAGGTTCTGGGTAGGGTGATTATGGATGTGTAAGACTGAAAAACATGAAATGTCATTTCATTGAGATCATAATGTTTTTCTCTCACCAAGTTTTCAAAAAGAGCCACTTGAATCCTCTTAAGGCTGTACCATCTATGTTGTTTCATCATTAAAATATGGAAAATATTATATTCCCCTTGATATAGCTGTCATTTTTGTATATGGAAATCTCACAGAAAGATACATTCTTTTAAACAAATTTTGATGTTTTACTAGATCAGAGATTGGCAAGCTTTTGATAGATATTTTCCACGAACTATTTAGGCATTGTGGGCTATATGGTCTCTGGTACAACTCCTCAACTCTGTGTGGCTACACAGAAGCAGCTGTAGACAAAACAGATGAATGAACCTAGCTGAGTTCCAATAAAACTTTATTGACACAAACAGGCTCTAGGCCATATTTGGCCCATGGGCTGTAGTTTGCCAACTCCTGCAATAAATCATAAGGTCTTCTTCAAAGGGGTAATCTGTGTCTGATTCAACTCTGTATCTTCAGTCCATACAACCGTGGCACAGAAGAGGCACTCCATGAACATTTGCTAAAATAAATGGAAGGTTGTGGAACTTATATTTATGTCAATAATAATTAACTTCCCATTTGGGTGACTGAAAATCCATATTAGGGGTTATGGGTGTGTTCACTCTGAGGCTTACATCAGTATATAGATTCCCTCAGGGGGTCTGTGGTTCATGCAAATGTTCCAAACAAGGGAAGGGGGTGCTCAACCAGGCTCCTGAAGCAAGTGACCTTAGGGAATGCTTAGACCCCACTCTTAGACTGATGGGCCGAAGACCAAGAGCCACAAGAAGATCCTTATAATTTCACAGACAAGCTTCTCCCAAATCTTTCCTCAACTCTTTCAATAACTTAAATGACCAAATACCAAGTATCTATTGTTTCCTTACACTGTAGTGCAGTGCACATGCACTGAAACATTTCCCCATAACAATTCTCTCTTATTATGAGAAATTCACTGGAATATTTTCTCTCTGTTCATATTTTATCTATTTTTAGTGCTGGTGACAGCTCTCTAAATTGATTTTATTACCCACCAGGTAGGGCATTTGGTTTGAAAATCAAAGAAACAGACTCAGTGCTTGTCCTAAAGGGCTTACAATCTAATTGGAGAGATAAGACTTGCATACACCAAAGTCTATAGAAAAGTCTGACAAGAGACAAGTTGTAGCATTGGTGGCACTTGGGCTTCTTCACTGGTGGTAGTTACTGTTTTGAAATCACAGATGAGTGGTGGTATTGGTTTGGGCTGGAGCCCTGACACATGGAAAATCTGCCTGAAAGGGGTGGGCGGCAGCGGGGAGAAATGTGTGAAGTGGGACAAGGCCTCACTTTAGGAAAATAAATAAATTTTCCAAGTAAAAAAGCAACACAGGACAGTTTCTTTCCTCCCAGTTCCATTCCCAGGGTGAAGGAGGAGAATCTGCATAAAAATTGATCAAGAATTTGTTGACTGGAACTGTGTATGAGAGGATTAAAGAGGAATGAGAGGTCCACACGGTTCATTTCCAAATGGAGTTACCAGAGGGAATATCTGGAGAAGAGTATGATTCGTTTAGTGAAGGTAACTCTTTGGAAGAAAGAGAAGACAAAATGTGAAGATTGGTGAAGTCAACCTAGACATGATAACCTAGTTATCAAAAATATTTTTAAAGTATTTTTTGCTCATAAGATTTTTAAGTTAGGAAAATATAGAAGCATAGCTTCATTTAGCTGGGGGACCTAGTTTGTTAAATCTTATATGGTTTTGGGTGGATAATGGAGAAAGAACCAATCTAGAGGCTTTGGGTAGTCAAATGGTCAAGCAGATTAATTAGCTTTGATAGCCCCATTCAAGTTATGGGTAAAAACACACTGATCAGAGCAGTGAAGGGGCAAGAAATGGAAGGGATGGAATTGGCAGAAAGGGCTCAGTGCTGGTGACAAACACACTAAAAGCAGCCTCATGGATTTTCATCAACATAAAGAAATCAGAAAGCAGAGAACCCTTGTAGAAAAACTCTGGAAGTGAGAACCAAGTCAAGATGGAAAAAAATAAAATAAATAGAAATGCCTATGAAATAGCTTGGAACAGATAAATTAATGCTCAAGAAAGACATATATACTGGAGAATCAGAAAACTAATGAATGTATAAAATAGCTTAAGAGAAAGGGAGACAAGACAATAAGAGAAAATAAGAGGCTTAGTATTGAAACCTGGAAGAGGAGGAAATAACGTGAATAGATAATTGATTTTCATTATTATGTATGATTCCAATTTTATGGAGAAACTATCAGACAGCAACACATATCTTATTTAAAGATCATTTTCACTTTGACAATTGTATAATGGGGTTTTCAGTCTAAAGGTCTTTATGAAAAAAAAATAAAAAATAGGAAAACAATAACAAAGCAAAGCTGATGGCATTCTCTATTACACAGAAGATGGCATCATGGAAATCAATAGTCTGGTTTATAGACACTTAAGGGAGCATGTCTGTAATTATGGCCCAATGACATGAACTTCTGCCAATTTTTTCTTAAGATGAAATTAATTTTAAACCACTTTTGAAAAATCTTGGGTATTATGAGTACATCTAATGCTACTAAGTCCACCAGAAACCAGTCTTCATTACTTCATTGATATACTGTGTTTCAAGCAACACTTTTAGGAAGAACCATATATATTTTTAAAGTATGTATGGTATTTTCTCTTAAAGTTTAGATATCATTATCTAAGTGTTTTATCCTAAATTTACAAGGCTTGTTGGGAATAAACACAGAGTCTTTAGCAGTGATATTCTCAAAGTTATGGTTTTAAGGGCAAGGCTTATTGAGTTTGGTTTCAAAGTGCTGCTAAAGATTCTTTAACTTCTCGGAAGAAAAGGCATAAGTCTTTATCCCAAGACTAGTTAAGAAATAACTGAGAGTAAAAATCAAGCAGCAGGACAGGTCCAAGTAGTTCTGGACTTGTAGGAGGAGAGAGGAGAGAAGGGGCACTCATCCTGCAACCTGGAATCTCAGGGAATTCTCTTGTTAGCCAAGATGCATCTTGTTGGATGGTTCATTCAAAGGTTTGATCATCTCATTAGTAAAATAAAAAGCAGTAGCAGGAGGTTTGAACTTTCCATCTTAGCTGTTGGACTCTCCCTCAAGATGGGGGCCCATCGTTGTCATTTGCCCTTGAAGACAATCACTATATTCTTTTTACTTTGGGAACTCGCTCTAATAGATGGCTTTTAGTATTTTTTTTTTTTTTTGGAATTGAAGAAGAATTTATTCTTCAAAAGCCACTCTTCACACCGAATATATACGATGAACAGCAGATAATTAGGATCTGCTAAGGATCCCCTAAGCCTGTGTTTCTTCACACTGTGGCCAGGGGGTTTTGGGTGAGAGTCAATGACAGAGTTTACTCAAGTTATAGCCTCAGTAGGGAGCACTTTTCTGGAGCACCCACTTTACTTAATGGTGTCATTTAAAACAATTTTATATTAAAACAGATCTTCAGCGTAAAATACAGGACTTCTAAGAGGCTTTTAGTATTGTGGAAAAATTTTTCCTGGGCAATACATCTGCTCCCAAGGTAGATTTAACATTTCATCACTTCCCTCTTTTCTCATTATCTTGGTTTATTTACCCAGGTAAACTCATTATAAACATATATTTGTAACTTATCATCTGATTTTATTATTCCTGCACACAACTCATAAAACAATATTTCTAAAGTCCCACTAAATGAGAGGTGTTGTGGATGGTAAGGAGTGACCTTTGAAAAGTGAGCATTTCCCTAAGCCTTTCTCTATGCAGGACAAGAATTTATTCTGCTTATGTTGTGTATTGCAACTCAAAGCATGGAAATTTCAGTGACAAAACTTTGTCAGAGACAGAACATAAAAATGACTGATTTTTCCAGGAAAGAAAATGTTTAGAAAGGAAACGATATCACCAGAGTCCAAGGCAACTAACAATATTTCCTGAGTACACAGAAAGATATTGTCAGATTAAAAGGACAATACTTCCTTTCCTTGTTGAGATGTCAGTAAGCCAGGTCACCTAACTCTGGTAGCTTGGATAGTACTGGGTCAAGTGTGGTCAGGCTGGGGAGTGCAGGGCTCAAGTTAGGAGTGAAATTGGAGGTCATCCTACCATATGTCTTAATATTTAAGTTATAAATAAGCTAACACCCTGTAAAAAAATATGTTTTATTCTCTTAACGTTGCTGTATGTAACTGTCCTAATGACAAAGTATAAATCTATGATTTTTTTATGACTGGAAGTTAGCAAATTATCAAAGATAAGCATATTAATTTTTATTGCACATGTCTGGGTGTCCAGTGATACCTGGATGACTGATAAAATAGGTGTAGAAATTTAAAAATAGTATGAATTTTTTAACATTTTGAAGTGTTCCGCAGTCACCATATGCAACTGTTATGAATACCACACTAGTTTGTATCTCCAGGATCATGAATTGGAAAAAGGAATAGCATGAAAAATGGTTGCTCAGTACCATGGGAAACAACGCTTTGATGAAAGAACGGATATGTTTATATTATCTGAGAGCAGCGATTTGATAAATTATTTAATATATTTTCTCTTACCTAAGGGCTTCTGCTGTTCAAATCCACTCCAAAGCAGTTTCTCTCTTCAATGGTAATAGTGACCCAGATACAATCACTTTTTCTAGGACACAGGACGCAAGACAGGCAGAAGCATTTCCCTGAAGCCTGAACAATGTCAGTCACAAGTGCAGACATTTAGGGTTCCAGGTGTGCTATGTCAGCACTGGGTCAATGGCAAGGGCACCATGTTTCTTTACCAATCTTATTTATCACGTATCTGTGAGGTGCAGAGCCAAGGGCAGAGGCCCTTTTACTTGCATGTAAAGGCAATACTATTTGAAGGTGATTTCTCAAGTGTTTTCATGGGTGTGTAGAATCCAAAAAGGTTTAAAGCATGAACAAACTTCCACAGAAGGATGTTATTATAAGGTTCCTTGGCAGACTAGAATTTGGTAATTCTGTATATTATGTTGTATTATCAAGGTGGCCATTACCATGTAGGAATAGAGCTGTAGATTCACTTCTAGCAAAAGAGCTTCAACATTTTTTTTTTCTTCTCATGGTCATGGTCAAGTCTACTGCAGAAGAAACCAGGTTTCCTCCGGTGTCTTGTTTTCTTATGAGAATTCCTGATCTAATTGAACCTGGCATCTCCTTGATCTTAACCCCTGTGTTCTTGCTTTCATGCCACTGTATCTTCTCACCCCAAAATCCCTCTGTCACCACTGGTTTAATTTCAGTTTAATTACAATCATTTTCAATTTCTGATCCATCAAAAGGTTGGTCTTCCCTATGCATGCATTTCCCACCCCAGTCTCTTAACACTTTACAGGCTCTGAACAATGGCTCTCTGTTCCCTCTTGCTAGGTTTCCAGAAACAGGCTTTAGAAAGCTGCCATGTGTTGATCTTTCTTAACACTCCAACAAGGACCCCTCCGTGACTCACACACACAGAAAGCCAAAAGCCCTGAATGGTTGTTTATTCTCACCAGCTGGATGACCCTGCACGTGGCTCTCAGCATGGGCCAGAATTAGAGACCCTTGGAGAGGTGCGTCACATATATTTAAGTACAAACAAAACTGCATCAACTTGTGATTTGCTTAGATCCTTTAAGGAAGTTCAGAGTTAACCATGAAACTCAACCCAGCTTGTCATCTTTGCCTGTCCTCATTTATGCTCAAATGGGTAAGGAAGGATTAGGGATGGAGACCAGAGAAACATAAAAAAAACAGTGGGGGCTTGTCATTTTCAAGAGCTTACAACACAATATTCAGTCTTGAGAACTGACACTCTGTGGATATAGAGCACATGACTCTTGAGAGCCTGAGTAAAAGAACTTGCTATATATCTGCTTCAGAGAAGTAAAGATAGATGATTTTTTACCCCAATCCTGAGTTATATGTAAGCTCTAGAAATTGTTCAGCTTACAGCTTCCTTGTCATCTGGATGTTTTCTGCCCAGTTTTGTGGAGTTTTTCTTTTAATTGAAGTATAGTTGATTTACAAGGTTGTGTTACTTTCAGGTGTACAGCAAAGTGTACCTGAAATTAAAGAATATATATACATTCTTTTTCAGATTCTTTTCCCATATAGGATATTACAAAATATTGACTATAGTTCCCTGTGCTATACAGTAGGTCCTTGTTGTTTACCTATTTTATATATAGTAGGGTGTATATGTTGCTCCCAAATTCCTAATTTATCCCTTCCCCTGACATTTCCCTTTTGGTAACCATAAGTATGTGTTCTATGTCTGTGAGTCTGTTTTTGTTTTGTAAATAAGTTCATTTGTGTCATATTTTAGATGCCACATGTAAGTGATATCCTATGATATCTGTCTCTCTCTGTCTTACTTACTTCACTTAGTATGACAATCTCTAGGTCTATCCATGCTGCTGCAAATGACATTGTTTCATTCTTTCTTTATGGCTGAGCAGTATTGCATTGCATATATGTACCACATCCTCGTTATTCGTTAGTATTAATATTCAGCAACAGACTCAAGGGACCCCAGTGCAGAAAGGTGAAGGTCCTTCTTTGCATAGTATTCTCCTCATGCACTGAGGGTCTACCTGCAAATTCCAGCCGTCTCTCCCTCCCTCAGCTCCAGTCTCTACCTCCCCAACTCAGTGAAACTGAGGGGCTCTGTTTGGGTTCCTGCTTCATGGAGCATGGTTCGGTAAGTGCCTTTAGGTAGAAAACAAGGACATTTGCTGGGCTTGTGTTATTTGTTTTCCTTCTCTGAGACACCACAGTTCTGGCTGCTTATTATCCAGTCCTAGTTGCTAATGTTACATGTTTTAACCAGTTTTCTAGTTGTTTACGGCAGGAGGGTAAGTCTGCTATCAGGTACTCCATTATGGATGGAAGCAGGAGTCTCCAATCAAGATTATGATTTAATAAGATAACTGAGATAAAGACTACTTATGTATTTACCAAATCCATTTTCTCTTTTCCACACTGGAAGCAAGGAGTAGGCAAGCAGTTCTGGAAAAAAAGTGTCTTAATCTCAAGAAGAGTCACAGTGAAGAAGCACACCCTTTTTCTGCCCCTGGATATTATCTTGAGGATGCAAAATCTGGAATTGCTGACATCAACTCATAACTAGCCTACAGAAGAGGTACATATGCCAAGAACGGCCACACAGAGAGATGAAAGTACCTGGGTCCTTGATGATGATATTGTGACAGTGAACTAACCAGCCATGAAGTCCTCTAACTTTAGACTCCTTATTTGGTGAGATAATAAACTCTTTTCCATTAGAACCAGTCAAATCAATGTTTTCTATTACTTACAAACAAATGAATTGTAACAGATACAATCCTTCTTATGAGTAGGTGACTTTGAGAGTCTTTAACAGAAATGAGAGGGAAAGGATAATTATGAGGATATGGAGAGAAAGTGAGGAGCTCACTTCAGCACGTGTTGGGTTTGAGTTACTTAAAGATTATCCAATTGGATGTCCAATAGGCAATCTGAACATGTGACCTGAAGAGGAGAAATCATAAGAGATTTGGAGGTCATTAGTGTACGGTCTTTGAAGCTATGAGTATGGAGAATACTGCTCAGGAGAATAGGTGAGGATGGAAAGCACCGATATTATTGGGGTGAGTAGTGAAAAAGAGCCAACAACAGAGCCAAAGATGACATAGTAAGAGAAGAGCAGGAGATAAAGAAACTGGTCTCACAGATGTCACTTTGTTCGTTGGAGATATCCATCAACTCTGATCTTAAGGAGAGTGTACTGTTCTCATTGTAGAGGTAACCTAATTTTATCTTGTCCTTTCCTCGCAGACATCTGAGGAAGGTTGGAATAGGATCAGGGATGAATCATGAGGTCTGGCCCGGGGAAAAAGTCAGGATTATAGAGTGGATGAAAATGGAGGAACTCATGGAAACAGAGATGAATCACAAAGATTTAATGCAACCAGGTGAGGTTCACGCTTGTTAATTTTGGTTATGCAACATGCTGTTTATCTATTTTTTTCAAAGTGGTATGTATAAGGATCCAAAACAAAGCCATAAAGGTTACAGCCTTTTATAATTAAAAAAAAATTGTAAATTGAAACCTATGTAGTTAACCAATAGTACTCATAATTCTTAGATGTACTTTTCTAAGTTTGACAAGTTTATACAATAAATTGAAAGAGCATGTTTTTTTCTCCTAGGAACTAATCCCCTAGTTAGTAGTCTCCAAAACTCTCTATTACTAAAGAAATGTAACCTGAAATTACTATTATAATAATATTGATTTGGTGATGCATTAATGATTTTGATCTATGGAATCATGAGTATTGTGAAAACTGCAAGGCTCCGAACAACTTAATGCCATAGCACAAGACTTTTAAAAGTTTTGGGCTGGGTTCAAATAGGTTTAGAGGAATACTATTTTCCTAAACTAAACTAAAGGGAAATTTATATCCTCTGACTGTCAATCAAAAACTAAAGTCTTAAGCTTTAACATATAAGTTAGCAATTGTAGATAGACACAACCGATCATTTTAAAGCCTAGAAAAATTTAATATTTATTAATCACACATGTAAGGAAAAGTAACATTGGAAATAAATGTATTGAGAACTGACACTCTCCAGCATTTGTTTGTAGATTTTTTGATGATGGCCATTCTGACTGGTGTGAAGTGATACCTCATTGTAGTTTCGATTTGCATTTCTCTAATAATTAGTGATGTTGGGCACCCTTTCATGTGTTTATTGGCAATCTGTATATCTTCTTTGGAGAAATGTCTATTTAGGTCTTCTGCCCACTTTTGGATTGGGTTGTTTGTTTTTTTGATATTTAGCTGCATGAGCTGCTTGTATATTTTGGAGATTAATCCTTTGTCAGTTGCTTCATTTGCAAATATTTCTCCCATTCTGAGGGTTGTCTTTTCGTCTTGTTTATGGTTTCCTTTGCTGTGCAAAAGCTTTTAAGTTTCATTAGGTCCCATTTGTTTATTTTTGTTTTTATTTCCATTTCTCTAGGAGGTGGGTCCAAAAGGATCTAGCTGTGATTTATGTCATAGAGTGTTCTGCCTATGTTTTCCTCTAAGAGTTTGATAGTGTCTGGCCTTACATTTAGGTCTTTAATCCATTTTGAGTTTATTTTTGTGTGTGGTGTGAGGGAGTGTTCTAATTTCATTCTTTTACATGTAGCTGTCCAGTTTTCCCAGCACCACTTATTGAAGAGGCTGTCTTTTCTCCATTGTATACTCTTGCCTCCTTTATCAAAGATAAGGTGACCATATGTGTGTGGGTTTACCTCTGGGCTTTCTATCCTGTTCCATTGATCTATATTTCTGTTTTTGTGCCAGTACTATACTGTCTTGATTACTGTAGCTTTCTAGTATAGTCTGAAGTCAGGGAGCCTGATTCCTCCAGCTCCATTTTTCGTTCTCATGATTGCTTTGGTTCTTCGGGGTCTTTTGTGTTTCCATACAAATTGTGCAACGAATCACAACAGATGGAGATACAGATATGAGTATCCAGCTTTCTTTTATTGATCTAGACATAAAGGAGTCTTGCAAAAATGTAAAAATGTCACTGTTCTTACTAATTTTTTAGTTTGGAAAATATAGTTAGTTTCCATAAAGGTAAGTTATTAGTATGTAATGAACTTATGACTGTTATTTTAAATGAATCAATCATTAAGCATTTTTTTCATTGCTTAGTTTTGATATCTAATATTAATAGAAATAATAGCAATAGATAGAACCCACATAAACAAAAGCTCTTTAGGACTTTCAGTAACTTTTAAGATTATAGAGGGATATTGAGGCCAAAAATTTAAGAACCACTATCTCTAGACAGTAAACTCATGACAGCTGACCAACATAGCTGGCAACAAGCAGTGGAGTGGCTCAATCTGAACAATCGGAACCAATTTGAACAAAATGAAGGTAGAAGCCTGAAGAGTACTCATCAAAAATCAAGGCCAGTCCTCACCATTCTGCAAAGTCAGCAGAAAATGCCTGATCCTCTCATCCTGCTGGTACTACCCCTTCAACCCCCTCAGGTGACGAAGAGCATCAGTATGGCATCATTTCCAAGCACAGAGACCACAGATATATAAACAACCTTCCACCTCTTTCAGGCAATCAAAGGATGTGTCAGAGCTCTCAGCTCTGTTTACATGGGGAGAAGTCTCACTCTCTCTTGCTGGTAAAAGAATTGTGATTTTGCCAGTGCTGCCTGGAAGGTGGGGGAGTGGAAACTGCACATGAAATAATATCAGAAGGTTTCTTTTCCAAAGCTGCAGGACCAAGAGCGGAGTGGGAAAATGGGAAAAGGACAAATGGAGGCAGCAGTCCTAGGGGGTAATACTTCAGAGCACAGAGATATAAAATATACTCTCTAAATTCAGTGATACTATGTAGTGTTCTGTGTCATTAGATTATAACCGTCTGGAGTAAATTTTTAAATGTGCCACTTACAACAGTTACCAAAATGAGCAAAGGCAATCCCTTTATTTTTAGTCTACTTAAATTGTGTTTAGAAGTACTATTTCTTGGAGAAATTTTCAAAAACTATAGCAATCTCTCAACTTAATGACCACCTCAGTTTTGTATATTTAAATACTACCCACAATATTAGAGTGAATCTGCCGTAAACTTAAGAAAATAATTGAAGTTTATTGAAGATCAGGCCAAAGTATATTCTATTTAGCTATCTTGTTTTTCAGCTCATGCATATTAACAGGTATGAAGTATGAGTAAATTCACTCATTTACTGAATTTACTGAAGCACAAGTCAAAACCTGGGATTTGTGTTGTAACTGTGTGAACTAATAGACTTGCCAAAACTTGTATGGACGGAAACTAACAACTCTTTCTTTCTAAGCATATCAAGTAGTCCTGGGTATTTTGATGTATTTACTTTCAAGCTTCTGCAAAGATATTCCCAGCCTATGAATAATTGTGCTTCCCATGCAAGTAAGTGAAAAGTAGGATTGCTTTCTTCAGAATAATGGTAGGTAGCCCATTGCAAAAACCCAGAAACACAAGATAGAAAAAATATGATGAGATCATTTATCTGGTCAAATCCTGTTTTGTGCCCACATCACTATAACGATAGCCTTAGCAGCTTATTCTTACCTAGCTGTTAGTTTTCCCATAGACCTTATTCTTCAAGAGTAATTAATGTTTTGTTTTAGACTACTTTGTTTTTGGTTTTAACCATCCCCTTCCATGCTTATTTTCTGTAGGTCTTAGGTTCCAACACTGTTTTGGGAATCTGACAGTAAGTAGAATATTACATTTTAGAATCTGAGGAAACACAATTCTTACTGTTTTACAGAATGATTAAGAGCAAAGAAACAAATTTCCAAATCATTTAAATATATATACTTCAAAGGTATTCAGTTCCCTTAGATAAAGCATTCTCATTTTTATTCATATTAATTTCTGAAATAGAGACTAAAATATCTCAAAAAGCTTTCCAAGAATGTTATCTTTTACACTCCACTTAGGCATTCATTGCCAACCACAAAGCTCACAAAGCTTATTGTATAAAAATAGGCTCTGAATGAATGAGACATATATAGCAAAGCAATTATGTGTTATTTAGCCCACATATGTGTTTTTATCTCTCTTGTTTTAACTCACTAGCCTGGATCAAAAACAATGACATGTGAAAAGAAAACATAGAGTTTGAATTGGCCGACTGTTATAATACTGTTCAAATGATTCACTGATAAGTACCCTTCACTTACCTTCTATTTCTGCTTTGATTCTCCCCCACTAATACTGGACATTAGCATGACTTCCTCCTATAAATTATTCTTCATAAAAACCTTCTTTACACTCATGTTTTATCAGATCATGTCATTCTCCTGAAGCTCTAAGACATTGTTGTCTCTACTAGCAAAAATGCTTTGCAAATCACTGCTGTTTTCCCTTTTTCCAGCTGAATAACCAGAGACAGGAGGACATGACTGTGTGATACATGGCCGCACGTTTATCTGTGAGCTTTTGGCTTCAGCGTCTTGGGAAATTCTGACATGGGGAAATGTTTCAAAGAAATTATGTTGCTCTCTGGAAGGGGCCCGGTTCCAGCTGTTTTCAAGGTATTAAAATGTTTCCTATCAGTTCTGTTATCAATTATTAAGCACCTCCCATATTCCATCCGGGTTTTCAGCTGGACTCTAGGAATACACATATGAATAAAGTACAGTCCCTGATCTCAAGATGCTCATCATCTAGTAAACAGAGACACACTGAAGATATAATTCAACATAGGTTGTGAACATCATGCATTCACTCACACACACTGAGACCCTGCCAAGCCAGGCACTGTGATGATCATGATAGCAGAAGGGAACTCAGAGGAAAGGCCCTTGGCCCAAGAGGGTTTAGAGATGACTTCCTGGAAGAAAAAACATTTTTGATGTTCCTCAGATGAAGACGGGGCAAGGGCATTCTGGGTAAGTAAAGGGCATAGTCAAAAAAGTAGTAGTGAAATATCATGCAGAAATCTATGCTATTTGCTCTTTCTAGAACATTAAATGCTAGGATTAGAGAAATGACTAATGAGATTGGAGTTCTGTGAAGGAGAAGAGTTAGGTTGGAAATGATCAAAAAGGACCCATCTTCTCAAGGGCCCCTTGACTAGAAAGGAGGAAAGACTGAAGGCATTCTGTCAGCAAAGAATTACAAACTCATCAGGCAAACTTATAACTACTGTATAGAATTTGGGTAAGAGCTTCCTATCTTGTGGTACAGACAGAAGAATGAAGTTAGATTTATACCATGGAAATAAACAGGAAGGTTAGCTTGACTGAAGAACTGAATTTTTCACAGATATACAGCATGTATATTCACACACACACACACACACACACACACACACACACACACACACTAGCATAGCGATTTATTTGTATTAGCTAAAAAAACTTACTCAATAAGCAGTGTATCTAAAACCACTACCCAGGTCATGATTACCCTGAAATTGAGCGAAAACAATCTAACCAGTTTAAACCAGATTTCTGCTCGCTTTAGTTCCATATACACTTCCTAGCTTCTACAACTTCTAAGACTGGAGATATTCTTACTATATGCTTCTGTGGGGACATTAAGGAGAAGACGGAGAAATATTATCTTTATATCACCCAAGTTTTTCCTAATCCCTTTCTAGCTGTCCTTCAAGGGACTGACTAGAGAAAAATCTGTTCTGTGATGTGAGTTGCATACAAACTATTCACAGTTGACCACATCCGCTGAGCAAGACTCACCAATCCCAAGGAATGTACAAACTTAGGTTTCAAAACACTGGCTGACTGATCATTCTGGCCGTCTAAATTGGGAGCTAATTAAATGTTTTAACTGGATGTCTCTCCTCACTGCAGCAGAACAGAGTCATTTTGAAGCAAACGTTTCAATGAAACACTTCTTTGGGAGAAACCAGTTCAACTACAAGAAACAACTGCTTCTGGTTGGCAGCACAGTCTATTCCTACTTGATCCCCTTCCCCACCCCAATGCGTACACACAAGCTAAATATCACTTACGCTAAGAACTGTACCTGCACAGAAAAGATGACATTATATCTCGTAGATGTCAAAGTCATCAGAAACAGTTTGTTCTTACCTAGGATTTCAATCCAATCCACTGGGGCTGATGAAAGATACAAATCATTTGCATAAAGGAGCCTTTAGAACAGCACTGAAACATGTTGGGGATCGTTTGAATGTAGTAAAAGTGGGAGGTTAAGTTATTCATTTCATTTCCATTCGTAATTATATGTTGGTTGAAGCATTTCTCCTGTTTGGCAATCCCTGAAAGAGCTTTAACGTTCCAAGGCAGCAGAACTCTAATTCTCCCCAAGTGAGGAGTCTCTATGAACTTATAGCCTAAGCTTCTTTAGAGGGATTGCTAGAATTAGATTAGCCTATGCGGATCAAGAAGGGAGTCCAAACAGAAACCCGGAAGGCCAGAAAGAGGAAGTTGCTAAGTGCCTTAAGTGAGTGTTTCCCCATGGAAAAGTAGCCAAAGCTACTTTAGAAAATCAGGAGACTTCAGCACAATAAAGTCTCATGTATTATTATTGGGTAACATCACTCAATTGTTTGGGCTGTAAAAATTAGTGTCAAACATGAAAACAACTCTAACAAATACACAAATAAAACTTCAAGCTGTTCAGCAGCTGCTCTTGGGCAAGAATTGGCTAGATTGGAGACTGCCATTCACGCAGAGTGAATTGAATACTTAATATGAGTCAGAAAATATGTAAAGTGATGGTGCACAGATATGAAAAAGACACATGAAACAGGGCAGACACACAAAAGGATAACTGATATAGTAAGGTAAGTTCCAAGACAGAGACAAGCACAGAGTGGCATAAAAGCCATCCTAAGAATAGTGCCTTTGGGAAGAAATTCTGAACAGAAATCAGGCCTAAACTAAGTTTTGCACGATGAGTAGGAATTGGCCAGTTTAAGAAGGAATGGGATGGGTACTCCAGGTAAAAAGCAGAATATCCAAAATAACATGTGTACAGTTAAACTGTAAGTAATATTACAAATTGAGTCTAGTAGTACTACAAATTGGGAAATAAAGGTTGGTAGGTAATGAGGGAGAGAGAACTAGGTGAAGACAAATATGTCTTTATTGAAAAAAAAGAACTCTTGCAGATCAGAAAGGGTAGATAGTCCAATTTTAAAGATGGTCAAAAGATTTGAATAGGCACATTACAAAAATGGATATCTGAATATTCGTGAAACTTAGGACTGTTTGGTTGCCTCATTAGTAATCACGGAAATGCAAACAAACTTTTATAAAGAACTTGGACTTTATCCTCTAGATAATGGTAAGACACTGAATAATTTTTACAGAAAACCAAGAAAAAAAAAATCAGGCAATAGAAATAGATCCACAGAGCATCCAGACAACACAGTAGTTTATATGAAAATATAAAGGGCCAAGAATAGCCAGAATATTCCTGGGAAAAAATGTTGGAGGACTTATTTTATCAGATTTTATGGCATATTATGAAGCAACAGTAATAAAGACAAAGTGTAATGATAGATAAATAGAGCAGTGAAACAAACCAGAGGGTCCAGGAATAAAGACACATATATGGTCACTATGCTTTTGATAAAGGTGGCACTGCCAAGCAGAGGGCAATGTACCATCTCTCAGTAAATGGTACGGGGTCATCTGGGTGTGCATATGGAAAAAGAAAATAAAATTTGACTCCTGCCTCACATCACATACAAAGATCAACTTTAGGTATTTGGTAGAGTTAAATATGAAAGGTAAAACAATAAATGTTCCAGAAGAAAACATAAAAAAAATATCTTCACGATGTGGCACAGGCAAAGATTTCTTAAACAGGACTCATAAGGCACTAGTCCTAAAGAAAACAGTTGATAAATTGGATTACATTAAAATTAGAAATTTCTCTTCATCAAAAGACTATGAAGAGAGTGCAAAGGCAAATATATGTATATCTGCATCTATATCAACATCTGTCTATCCCACAAATGATCTAATATCAGAATATATAAAGAACTCTTACAAATCAGAAAAAAAGGCAGTGAGCCTAATTTATAAAATAAGTTGGCGCATTAAAAAAATGGATATCTGAATACCCAAGAAACACATGAATAATTGATTGCCTCAACAATAATCAGTGAAATGCAAAGTAAAAGCACAATGAGAGCATTGGACACCCACCAGACTAGGTAAACTTAGAAAGACTGACAATACCAAATGTAGGCAAAGTTACAGAACTGATTCTCAAACACTGATGGCAGGAATATAAACTGGTGAGATCACTTTGGAGGACTCTTTGGTAGTAACCACCAAAACTGAATGGAGTATACTCTGTGACCTAACAATTTCACCGCTAGATGTCAATTTTCTCAACAGAAATGCATGAAATCATCACCAAAATAAATGTTCAGAGCATCATTATTTCTAATAGTCACAGACAGAAACTGTTCAAAATGCCCACTAACAGTAAAATGGATAAATAAATTATGGTCCATTCACATAATGGAATACCACACAGTGATGAGAATGAGTATTCCATAACTACATGCAAACTTATAGATGAATTTCACAAACATAATAATAAAGAAACAAAGCTAGGCAAAAAGAATATTCCACATGATGTCATTTTCACAAAATATAAAAGTAGGCAAAACTAATATATGTTGCTAGCAATCAGGATAGTAATTATCCTTGGGGGTAAGTAGTGACTAGAAGGTGTCAAAAAGTGGAATTCTTGTGGGTGCTGATGATATTCTGCTTTTTATCCTAGTAGGGGTTATACAGATATATTTAGTTGATGAAAATTACTCTTCTGTACACTCATAGGCACCATTCTGTATATTTTGTATATTTGATTCAACATAAAGGCTAAAATGCACCTAGAAGAGTCAGACAGGTAAAGTAAATGAGAGAATCAGGTTTGGTGTAAATAAAGGATGCTTTGGTCTTAATAGCATCTCAGATTGTCTTCTTTTGACAGACATATTTGCATATTACACATCTGAGAATATTCTTTATTTTTAAAAAATTGAATGTGCTATTGGTACACCTAACAGTATTGCCTAATCGAACTAACATAATGTTAAATCAGACATAGAATTACTGTATAATTCCATGTATATAAAGTTCAAAAACAGGCAAAACCTAATCTATGGTATTAAAAGGCAGTTTGGGAGAGAATATTTAGGATGCTGTTAATATTCTATTGATTGGGTAGTGATTCCATGTGTTTATTTTGTGATAACTCACTTATGGTTTGTGCACTTTTCAGTATATGTCCATAAAATTATATTAAAACACAAAAATATAGAATATATCCTGGAAGAGAGTTGGTAAAGGATATAATATTGCTATTTAGAACTGAAAAAAAAAAAAAAAGTAGGAAACTGGCAGAAAATAAAGGCAGAAGATCTGACCCACTAAAAAGAATACTGCTGGGCTCATTACATTGTGTCTGCCCAAGGTCATCCACTGACACTCAACCAACTAGACTATGATAAAATTCAGTCCCATTCATAGTTGTAGAATATCAGCTCAGTGCATTCTTCTGGGGGAAATTCCTGAGCTTCAAAGAGCCTTCTTTGGGAAATGTGCAGAGTAAACTCAAACTTTTACACGTAGGATCTTTTCCAACTATTTGCAGTCTGCTTCAAAACACTGAATAAACATAGTTTGTACCCAGAGGATTTTGTTTTCTAGCTGAATTTCCATCTTCAGAATTAGCAATATATATGTACCAAAGTTACCAATACACCCTGGACATTTTGCCATACAACTGTAGCCTGGAATTCCAAAGTATTATATATTCCATCCTGGTTTGGCTAAGTTTTATCCTTTTTTTCCCCTAAATTAATGTTTTTGCTCTTGTTATTTGTTTGCTCCTAACCTTTGAGGGGCTCTGGTAACTTGCCTCCAAATAAGCAGCTCCAGCATAGATTGTGACTTCTGAGGTCAGTATATGCGGCTATTGATCTTCAGCGGTCCCCAGCGTGGCTGAATCTGTTGGAACCATGCTTCGTATAATCACAAACAACTTCTGCACTTTGCCTGCTTGTGTGTGTCCCCCTTCAGAGTGTGACAGCTACTTGGAGGTACCACTAGCTTACATCCTTCTTATATTTTCACCTTGGAAGTCAGAGCAAAGACACAGCCAGGGACAATGCACTTTTTGCAGCCCAAGGTGGAGAGTGGAGGTCTCCTTATGTAATTATTTTCTTAATGTATCACTCATAATACGTTCGATAAAGCCATTACCTTAAGCCTTCCTTGAAGTGGGGCAAATCAAGCGGTTGCACAGTGCCCTGCTTTGGAGACCTTGCCCGCTGGTTGCTGGTTGCTGACTATCCTTTTCTGGCAGAAGGGGGCCCAAGTAGGGACCAGGACCAGAATAGCAGGAAGCATGAGTCATGTCCAGGAGGGGGGCCAGAGGCTGAAGTTGGGGTAGCACATGTGAAAAATGTCATCGATTCAAGTGACGAGACAGAGGAAGCTGAGATATGCAGATATATCATGAAACAGGGAAATCAGAAATGACGAGGGGAGTAGACAAACCGAAAGTGATCTCAATTGTTAGTTAACAAACATGCTGTGAATTAGGATCATGAAGAATTAAGAAAACACTGATACTAAGTTCTCACCAAGACCTACCAAATGAGCATCTTCAGAATGGGGCCCAAGCATCTGTCTTTTTTCATAGCTCCCCACGTATTTCTGATTTCTGATGGCTATGGAGCTGCATAGGAGACCACTGCTCTGCAGAAATTTGGAGACAGAAATGGGGCTTTCTTTAGCTTTCTACAAAACTCCAGCATAGATTCACTCAAGGATACTAGGGTTGTTTAAAGGGGCTGGAGTGAGGTGAACAGGTTGAAATTCAGGGAAGTGTCATCAAGGGAGAGTATTTGCTTCACAAATAAGAAGGGAAGCTAATTTAGTGCAAACCTCCTGTCATGGGAATGAATTGGGAATGTTGCTTGTCTTTTCAAAAACTCTGGGAATCTTCTTAGTAGCTCTTTTCTTCCCAATGGAAAAGATACTTCAGATGAAACATTTAGGAAGCAAAAGGGAATGACAATATGCATTCCCACCATAAGCTGAATACTTGGTCCTCTTTGGTTACTGTCACAGAGGGCGGTACTTGCATTTTCAAACTTAGAGGGAGGAGAATGAACTAGTGTCAGGAGCAGCTGGATTTGCACTGGCCTCTGTGGAGGTACAAAGGGAGCCCCACTGGGAGCTCTGAAGATCAAAAAAGAAGGCAGTTGCTAAGGCTCCTATTTAGGAGCAGAAAAAAGCATTAAGACCTGGTTACCTAGCAATGTGTGCTCAGCAAATCGCAAATGCTTCTTGGGTTGACAGCACAACACAAAGTGCCCGAACCAGGACACTGGGCTTGTTCAAAGAGTGTGCTTGCGTGTCCTTGGCTCTCCCTCTTCCAAGTCTGGCATTGTGTCTGTACTATTGTCTGCTTCACACAAACCAGATTTGAGGGATCTGAGGTAAGTCATTGACCGGAGTGTTTCCTCAGCTCCTGAGGAATGTTTACTGAGGTGTGGTGGTTTTCAAAGCCTTTAATATGAAGTACGCCATGTCCTCTGTACCTCTAGTTTTCTAAACGTGTGTAGGGGACACACTGTTTTTGCTCCTTTGCTAGCATTCCAAAACATTCTTGTCGCTGTGAATTCCATGGCATCCTCTAAGTGTGGACAGTATGAGCAAGACTTTGTGCTGCAATACTGTATTCAGGTTTTCCAAAGAAGACCCTGACTCTATAGACATCTGAAAACATCAAAGGGATAAAACTGAAATCTTGAAAAAGGCAATGTGGATGAGAATAAAAGTACAATTTTTGTTTGCCTTCAGGACTCTAAGAAACAGAAAAAAAAAGTTTTCTTTAATATGTTCTTTATGCCATTTTGAACCATCCTGAAATGCACTGCAATAATTTAGTTAGGCCACAAAACATTGTATCAGAAAGCAAGCTTTAGGTTTAATGATATAAATATGTGTTTTCCTGATGCAAGTACTGAATCTTTACTGATTTTACTACTAAGTGTCACCCTCTTTGACACAGAAAATGTTCTCTCCTTGCAGAACAACTAGACTGCTATGAGGCCTTTATTTTCCACTGAATGAAACAATATGGAAGTGCATTTCACCCGGATGACATCAAGTAGAATATGAGACAGAGCAGAGAAGGAAAAGCACTTCATTTTTGCCTCTGTAAGTTGAGAGATGGAGGTTTACCAAGAATCCACAGGGAAGAAGTTTCTCAAGCACCCTAAGAACAGTGTGCAGACTCTACTAAAATGCTCCCCAACTTTGAAGGACATGAGAAATTCTAAACCCTGACTTGAGGGTGCCCGATGTTTTGAAAAGGACTAGTTTGCATCCTGATTTTGGATTTCTTTTCAGAGCACCCCGCAGTGGCATTCCATGCATCGTTTTCCAGAATGGGGCAGCATGGTGCACTGTGATTTCGACGTTAGTGAGTATTATTGTCTGCAGAAGTATGTAGGGGACGCCTGCACACACACAGTGTCTGTAGGAGTTCCTACAGTCAAGGGGTTGGAGGTGTCATCATCCAGACATCATCCAGTATCTTTTTAGAAAAAAAAGGCAGAGCCCTAATTTTTGAAAGGGACAACTCTGGACATCATTGTTTCAGAGAATGGGCGTTGAATAGCAAATTACAGAAATCGCCTTAAAATAAAAGGACAGTAGCTTTAGAACTTAAATATCAAAATATGAAAGCGAAGCGAATCATCTGTAAAGAAAAGTACTTGAATTTCTCAAGAATTAGATAATTAGAAGATACAGAAAAATTCAAAAAGGTAGTTTGTTGTAAAAAAGACCCACGTATTTATTAAAAAGGCAAAATATTCTAAATGGGTCTATTTACAGAAAAAAGTTTTAAAATACACGCATCTATTAAATTGACGTCATCAAGGACATTTCATCCATTACTCATTAGAGCCCAGTGTCAATGTACTGTTAAGATTTTTAAAGGTCTACAAAAATAATTGAAACCTGGGAAAAAAAAGTATTGGTTCCAAACTGCAAAATGAAAGCTGCAAAATGGAAATTAATAAATAATTAAATGTCTACAAAAAAAATAACATTGTATCAACTAGTCAACTTCAACTCTACTCTTATAGCTGCAGTATAAATTATATTTAATGTGGGATATGGGTGGATTTTAATTTGTTTGATATATTATACATGCAGGGCAGCCAAAAGTATGATAACAAGGCCCTCAAAACAGCCCTAAATAACATCAACATGATCAAAATGGCAATCTGTTTTCCTAAAGGCACTTAAAGTTAAACAAGGGAAAATAGGAGAATTAGAAATGGCAGTGTTAAGTACGAAAACAGTAGGCCTTGGAGAGAATAATGCCACCCCTCCCAAGAACAAGCAATGCACCCTGAAATCCTCACCTCCATTCTTCTTAATTCAGGCACTGTCTTGTCTTATAGCAGTTTCCGCCCCCCATCCCTGCCCCCGCCCTCAGGTTGGGGCGGGGGGCAGTCGTTTTTAACGACTGAGTTTTCCTTAGAAGAGGTAAATAGGCCATTTACACCTCATTGTGTACCCTGCTCAGAGAATTTAGAAAATCAGTTAGCTGTTGTTCCCAGAGGGGTGATATCTAGTGAGAATGTGGGGTGGTAGGGGTGTGGGGTGAAGGTGAAGGCAGGCTGCATTCTGAGCAGGGCAGGTCTGGCTGAGATGTACAATTAGTGATGTTTGGGATATAATACACTGGGTGGGGCAATTTAGTTTGGTACCAATGCTGGATTTTGATAGCCTCACCTGATCTTTCTCATTGAAGGAAAATGATTCACTTCTTAGTATCTTCTAACCACCCAACAAATACAGTAACACAGCAGTGGATATCCTAGCAATATAATCTACAGTCAATGAATATAATGAGAAAGACCAAAACACTATATTTTCCTTAAAAAGTGCTTCTTTAAAGCCTTTGTGAAATCTCTCTCTCTCTCCCCCTTCCCCCCCACCCTGGCAACACACACACACACAGAAATTATGTCAAATTATGTGGTGTTAATTGTCAGATCAGGACCTATAAACTAAGCTGGGAAAACTAGGATTGGGGTTCAGAGGCAATTTAAATTTATTTTTCATATTCGCCTGTTTAAAAAGCTGATTACTTGGACAGACTCTTTCCTATTACCCTAAAGTCTTTAGAAGCAGCTCTTTAATTAAACTTTACTTAAAACAAAAAACAGAAAACCCCCAAAACAACCAGTCCCTGTCATTTCTCTTAGATGAATGAAACCATATGATTTTCACTGAGAGAATATAGAGAAAATATTGGGGTTTTTGTACATGGTTTTTGAAAATTTACTTAATTTTATATGAAATGAATACCTACCTGTTATAAACTATTCAAATAGTACAGAAAGTAAAAGTAAAAGTGAAAGTAAAAGTAAAAGTAAAAGTAAAAGTTCCCCTGTCTCAGTTTCTTCATCCTCTCTTATCCCATCCCCCGGATGTACACAATCATTTCTTGTGTTCTATACATTTATTCTCCATTGTTAAGGAGATAACACAGACTTCGGCTTCTGATAAATGGCAATACAGCCGTATCCGGAATAAATTAGAACAATTTTCTCTATACCCCATACTTTTCCTCTGAGTTGGGTTTTCTCAGGATGCTGAAGTACACCCTATAGTAGGTGGTATTTTTCTGTATATAATGTAACCGTCTCTTTTGACTTAGCAATTGGGAATCTATCCCATAGGAATACTCACATCTGTACAAAAGACATGTGCAAGATTAGTGCAGCGTTGTTTGAAACAGTGAAAATTTGTTCTATCAATAGAGACAAGGTCCCTAAGGAGTCATTAAAAGGATGAGATAAACTTATATGTGCTGATATGGAAATATATTTTGTATGATGATGAAAACAAACACAAAAACCCATGATCTATTAAGTGCCAAAAGCAAATTACTGTGTATGATGATTACACACATACATACAACATACAGACACATACAAATGCATACACACAAAATGAACCTATTTTATTATTGTTATTCCCAAACTTTGCTATGCATTTACATATATATGCAATATAAATATAATATAGCCTATGAAATGAATGCCAGGGAACGACTTAAAGGTGCCTAATCTTAGTACTAGAAACAGTTGTTTTATATATATTTTACCCTTTTGATGAACCTAAAAGAATGGCTTTGTTTTATCCTATAAGAGTCAGGAGGGCAGGGATTTCTGTCTCTTATTCACTGCTAATTTCTGCACCTGGAACATGGTGAGTTCTCGATAAAAATGTATCTAGTGAAGAAACAAAATACATTGTTTTTTGCAGTATTGCAAAATACTGCTCCATTTTGGGAAAACTACATATAATAAATGCTTGATTGATTAGTCCCAAAGAAAAGATGGAAAGAAATAGGAAAATAAGACTCTATTTATAAAAAGAAATCTATAAAAAGAAATAGGAGGGGGTCAGAATGACGAAGAGATGGAGGGGTCATCCTACAGGGAGAGGAGTAGAAGGAGAAACCCACAGGGGAGACTATTTAGAGGAAATAGTCTCTGCTTTAGGAAAACAGAGAGCTGGTCTGTACTACCCTTTCCCAAAGGGGAGACTTACAATTAATGGGCTCTGTGTTCACACTCTTCCAAATACCAAGAACATTATGAAAAGGATGCAGCAGTATGTTAGTGACAAGATTCAGAAAGACAACATTGGCACTGCAAAACAGTTTCAATATTAGGGGAAAAAAGTGGTCCAGGGAACAATGTTTATATTTGTTTAAATATGGCTTTTGGGTCCAGTTGTTGGTGAACCCAAATTATATATTTTCCTTCTTCCTCTTGTGCTGTTAAATGACTTTCTTTAGTTTTTGAATGAGGAACTCATACTTGAGTTATCATTGAAGAATTTAAAGCTTAAGTCGGTTTAATTAACATATATTTAAAGGGGCAGATGCAGATATGAATAAAACTCACCATAATTCATTTCTATTTTCTATGGTGGTTATTGACTTAAAGTTTAATCTGCTATTTATGAATAGATTAGACTGTTTATCCTTTATGAACCACTTAGTTCCTTGTAGGCCACTTTCTCCTATGACTAATTAAACTTACTTTATACAGTTGAAATCTGTACATGTGTGATCTCTTAGACCTCTTTAGGTTACTTATTTCTAAATTACTTGCTTTAATTCTTTTTTTTTTTTTCGGATCATGAGTTTTATTCCTGATAAGATCAAAGGTACAGGGCTTGTGCAACCAAATATTCTCACAAAGATATACAGTGTTGAAGAACAAAAGCTTACACTTTGTAAATACGAGATACATCTAAGTTATATTTAGCTATTAAGATATATAAAAACTGACCATTTGTGTGTGTGGGTTTATCTCTGGGCTTTCTATCCTGTTCCACTGATCTATATTTCTGTTTCTGTGCCAGTACCATACTGTCTTGATTACTGTAGCTTTGTAGTATAGTCTGAAGTCAGGGAGCCTGATTCCTCCAGCTCCGTTTTTCTTTCTCAAGATTGCTTTGGCTTTTCAGGGTCTTTTGTGTTTCCATACAAATTGTGCAATTTTCTGTTCTAGTTCTGTGAAAAATGCCATTGGTAGTTTGATAGGGATTGCACTGAATCTGTACATTGCTTTGGGTAGTAGAGTCATTTTCACAATGTTGATTCTTCCAATCCAAGAACATGGTATATCTCTCCATCTGTTTGTATCGTCTTTAATTTCTTTCATCAGTGTCTTATAGTTTTCTGCATATAGGTCTTTTGTCTCCTTAGGGAGGTTTATTCCTAGGTATTTTATTCTTTTTTGTTGCAATGGTAAATGGGAGTGTTTCCTAAATTTCTCTTTCAGATTTTTCGTCATTAGTGTATAGGAATGCAAGAGAATATACAATGGAGAAAAGACAGCCTCTTCAATAAGTGGTGGTGGGAAAACTGGACAGCTACATGTAAAAGAATGAAATTAGAACACTCCCTAACACCATACACAAAAATAAACTCAAAATGGATTAAAGACCTAAATGTAAGACCAGACACTATAAAACTCTTAGAGGAAAACATAGGCAGAACACTCTATGACATAAATCACAGCTAGATCCTTTAGGACCCACCTCCTAGAGAAATAGAAATAAAAACAAAAATAAACAAATGGGACCTAATGAAACTTAAAAGCTTTTGCACAGCAAAGGAAAACGTAAACAAGACGAAAAGACAACCCTCAGAATGGGAGAAAATATTTGCAAATGAAGCAACTGACAAAGGATTAATCTCCAAAATATACAAGCAGCCCATGCAGCTCAATATCAAAAAAACAAACAACCCAATCCAAAAATGGGCAGAAGACCTAAATAGACATTTCTCCAAAGAAAATATACAGATTGCCAACAAACACATGAAAGGATGCTCAACATCACTAATCATCAGAGAAATGCAAATCAAAACTACAGTGAGGTATAACCTCACACCAGTCAGAATGGCCATCATCAAAAAATCTACAAACAATAAATGCTGGAGAGGGTTTGGAGAAAAGGGAACCCTCTTGCACTGTTGGTAGGAATGTAAATTGATACAGCCACTATGGAGAACAGTATGGAGGTTCCTTTAAAAACTAAAAATTGAACTACCATACGACCCAGCAATCCCACTACTGGGCATATACCCTGAGAAAACCATAATTCAAAAAGAGTCATGTACCACAATGTTCATTGCAGCTCTATTTTACAATAGCCAGGACATGGAAGCAACCTAAGTGTCCATCGACAGATGAATGGATAAAGAAGATGTGGCACATATATACAATGGAATATTACTCAGCCATAAAAAGAAACGTAATTGAGTTATTTGTAGTGAGGTAGATGGACCTAGAGTCTGTCATACAGACTGAAGTAAGTCAGAAAGAGAAAAACAAATACCGTATGCTAACACATATATATGGAATCTAAAAAAAAAAAAAAAAAGGTTACGAAGAACCTAGGGGCAGGACAGGAATAAAGATGCAAACCTACTAGAGAATGGACTTGAGGACACGGGGAGGGGGAAGGGTAAGCTGGGACAAAGTGAGAGAGTGGCATGGACATATATACACTACCAAATGTAAAATTGATAGCTAGTGGGAAGCAGCCGCATAGCACAGGGAGATCAGCTCTATGCTTTGTGACCCCCTATAGGCGTGGGATAGGGAGGGTGGGAGGGAGGGAGACACAAGAGGGAGGAGATATGGGGATATATGTATATGTATAGCTGATTCACTTTGTTATAAAGCAGAAACTAAAATACCATTGTAAAGCAATTATACTCCAAAAAAGATGTTAAAAAATAAAGATATATAAAAACTAAAGAAATAATATATTAGACTTGGAAATGCGATTCTCTATGGCTAACCTAACTATACACCCCATCTCTCCAGGACAGTTCCTCCTTGCTCCTGTTGTCCTGGTATAATTGTTAATAGGATCTTTCAATCTGTCCATGTTTGAAAATGTTACACTGCAATCCTATAATACAGAAAAAATGGTTGGCCTTATATCAAATTTGTCTTTATTCTCTTCTACTCCACATAGTATATTTATTTTCAGATGCCAAAATTACAGGATATTGATTGGATAATGATCAAAAGGATAATGATATCTGAATTTCCCCAGGATTTGGAGGGACACCCAATTTAAGCTGAACTACAGTAGGGTCCCAACTGTGACATGGCAAAAATTCAGAACTATTTTAGGTTGTGCCTTTGTAGAAAGAGAGTTGCTTGCTGTTTGGACTTCTTATTGAAATGAGACAGTACGTACTTCTCCCCACCTCTGCTTCTTCCCAATTCCCCAATTCCCCTGACTGGGGTAAACAGCATTATAACAAGGAAACTGCTGGTCTAGCCCCTGCAAATCAAAACGGATAAACTAAAATTCCAATGTAGTGAAATAATTTGGGCTTTTTCTTGAGATAGCTTTTAACCTGCACAAAAAAATCAGTTCAATACTTTGATAAACTTGGAGTCTAAACAACTTCAGTCCTATGTAGGTTTCTGAGCTTATCACTCTACCATTACTTATTCTGTCATTCAATGAGCTCACTTCTCTAATATTCTTAAGAAGGCTTTGACATTCCCAGGATTTTTTTTCTTTTTCTACTTCATAATCACTTACCAGCTCCAATCTTTTATTTGGATGCTAAGTTAACTGACTGAATGCTTGAATTAGGTTGGAAGCATGTGTATTAAAGGCAAGAAAGATGTTAACTAAATTGGAATGCACCATAAAAGGTGGCTCTGTGTTTTTTAAGAAATGGTAGTAGTGATGGGAGTAGTTTTGTTTTTTGTTTTTTGTCTTATTTATTTTTAAGCTACTATCAGGGCTCAGATGTGATGTGGTGTGCTGGAAAGGAACTTCTTCCTTTTCATAAGCATTCAGGAAGCATTTGACATTCCTGTACAAATATTTAAAACTAAACATTCTTCGAGTTAAAATGACATTGTTGTATTAATATCCTTTAGAATGTTTATTTCAGCATTTTAAATTTCAATCATAAGTAGTTTAAAAATCATTGACTCCTACTTTATTTCCCTTCCCAAATATGCTCTGCATTTTATTTGATTTGTAAGTGTCTTCACATATAATTCTAACTTCAAATAGACCTAATCTCCCCCTGTCCATATTCTCACTGGCTACTGGAAGCATCTCACCATGCAGTCTTGGTTGGGTCATCTTTGATACTTTCACTTCTATAGCAAGTCTGGCTGCTGGTCATCTGCGTCCAAGCTTCTCCTCCTATATGTCTCTTTGTCTCTGGCCTCTTCCCTACATTTATGGCAAATTCCCAGGTTTAACATGTGATATCCTTCTGATATTCTTCCTCAATGCTGCAATGACAAGGTGCCCCAATATGGTCTAGCTGGAGTAAAAACACCTTGTTTTAATGTGAGGTCTTCTCAAAAGAGCTTCCCACACTTTCTTGTGCTATATAACCACACCACAAAAGCTGGACTAAAAGCAAGGGAGAAATGTTGGCAGCCTAGGAGCTACAGTTATAAGCCAGTAGAGCTGTTGTGTGAACCTGCCCTCTCAATCCAGATTGAGAGACATAATTCCCAGGCTCTGTCCTGATTCTGGTCTTGCTGGTTTCTTTTTTCCTCCATCTGAAATTAGAACCTTAATCCATGGCTATGTTCTCAAACTCTACTCTGAACTGACTTCAAGTCTAAATGCTGCTCCCAGCCACCTTCTCACACTCAAAACCCTACTGTGTTGTTCATTTGGCCTGATATTACATATCTCTTATCTTCATTCATATTCAAGACTCACATCAATGAAAAGAACACTTTCAGAGCCCTCTGACAACAGCCGTCTCTGGCTTAATCTAATCAAGCCATTCATGATTGCTGAAACTCTCACACTTGCCCTTCTTGTGTAGTCTTTTCCCTTGGTAATCACCAGTGTTATCCTAAAACACAATACATGGGAAAAAATAGAAAAATAAAAAAGTCCCAATTCTCATTATTCTTTTCTCTTCTTTAATAACCTCTGGTGGTTCCCCATCAATTATAAACAAATTGCCTGCTTTGGTAGAGAAAATTTCTTAAAATCTTATTCCAAAGAAATTTATCAATTTCATCTCTAAACATCAGCGTTTTATAACTATCCCTACATGCCTGTGCACCCTAAATACTAATTAAGCATGACAACTAATATCATTCCTACAATTTATCATGCATTTCAATATCTTCATGCCATTAGTGTTTCTCTTTCATTTATCTGGAAATTCTTTGTACTCATCTTAGGTCTAGTGAGCTCTATTCATCCTCTATAGACCAATTAAATGGTCACTTTCTCTAGAAACCCTTCCTTAATCCATCCGGAAGGTAAAAACTGCTTATATACCACTGAGTACAGTGCATTAGTTATTAGTGTTCTCATGATTTCTCAAGCCATTGTCACTTGAGGAAAAGTTTCATGACTGCAAGAGGCATCTCTACCTGCCAAACTAAAAAGAACAAGGAATCAGAAAATTGGCTTTAAGCCCACATGATCATTTGTGCTTCAGCCTGCCCAGATCATGACCCTTTCACTAGGTCTACTCTGAAAAACCAAAACCCTAGACAGGAGCAGACCCTTGCAACACAGAAGGAGGCATTGCTGGAGCTATTTGGGGTCCTCAAGGGAATAAGCCTCTTTTTGAAATCCCAGTAGCTACAGAACTCCGTGTCCAAAACCCTTTTTCTACTTTCATCAAGATGACTGACTTCAGTAATAACTGAGACCCTCTCTTGTTAGATTAACAGCTCTGCCTCTACTCTGCTATTTTTGAAGAACTATCTGTTCCTATTTGAGGAGTTGTTTCCAGTCTTCTATACAGTAATCCATTCATTTAGTAAATTGATCATTGGCCAACTGCTAGGCATTCAACAAAACAGAGCTGGTGCTTGCCCTCATGGAGTTTTAATATTAGGCAGAAAAAAATCTTAACCAACCAAAAATTAAAAAATTTCCATTATCATAAGTGCAACAAAAGAGAAGTACAGGCAACTGTGGCTTTGTATATGACAACACCATCTGATACCTTTTGAAGATTAGAGAAAGTTTCCCTGAGGAAGTTCAAATTCATTTAGTACTTGACTCTTTTTGCTCAGCTTGAACCCTAGACCGTGGCCCATCTCTTCATACTTGATATTTCTTCTAAGTTTTATCTCATAAAGTACAGTGGAAAATAATTCAGGCCTTCTCTCATTTGTAAAGATCAGGCATAATTTAATCTTTTTTCATTTTTTGTTTGTTTCATTATTTCCTCTCCTCCTGGTCCATTCTAAATTGTCTCCCTTCTTTCAAATTTTATATCATATTTTTGCTACTCTAATTCCCTATTAATAAACAAATAAATTAGCAAAGTCAGTTGATTATGCAACATCTTTAAGGGAAGAAAGCATCAGGATAAGGCAGATGTATGCATGTCCACTTTCAGTATTATGTCCTGTTGTTCAACCAGTAGGTTTAGGAAGAAATTTCACACTCTCAACATGATGCAATAGCCAAGGTTAGGTTAATGTAACTCTCTTTTTCTTGAGAGTTAAAGGGTATTCAATACCAACATTATTTTCACAAAAAAATACAAAGGTTCTAATGTGAGAGGGTTCTGTAACCCAAATCATGCAGCCTAGAAAAGGAAGTGCAAGTGAGTTGGTTGGAAGACACATTCACTCCAACACAGCTAAATTATTTAAACCACATAAAAGTTTAGCTTCTTCAAAGTCCATCACAGTGAAAACCAACACTCACTTCAGGCTTCCCCAGTTCTATGTTCTGTCAAACTCTTCACATTCCAGTTAACTTTGTTGGAAGATAAGGAGACTTGTGGCCAAATTTACCTTCTGAGGGTAAAAGGGTAGGAACATTTACCCTCTGATTATGAGAATGTGAAATGTGTGTCCAGTTCCTCTTTTTTTTTTTTTAATATTCTATCATTCTCTTTACATGAAATGTCCAGGATAGGGAAATCTACACTCAACTTTCCTCCTCACCTGGCAAGTGAACTAATTACTGCTGCATCACTAAATGGTGGTGAAGTTCTTTTTTTCATAATTTTTAATTAAAAAAATTTTTATTTTATATTGGAGTATAATTGATTAACAGTGCTGTGTTAGTTTCAGGTGTACAGCAAAGTGAATCAGTTATACATATACATGTATCTATTCTTTTTCAAATTCTTTTCCCATTTAAGTTATTACAGAGTATTGAGCAGAGTTCCTTGTGCTATACAGTAGGTCCTTGTTGGTTATCTATTTTAAATATAGCAGTGTGTACATGTCAGTCCCAAACAGTTCCTCTTAAATCTTTCATTCTGCTTTATTTTCTGTGAATTTTTTAGGAAGATAATCTTTATTTTTTCTAGTTTAAGTTTTCAGATAAAAGTATTTCTTAAAAGAGCCTTTCGGTTGAGTGGACATAACTAGTAGCTTAGCTTCTATACCTCCTAAACTGTTTCCTTGGAAATTGTCAGGTTCTCAGTAAAAGATGGCTCCTCTCTTTATCAATCTTGATAAAGTTTACTCAGTCCCCTAAATACATTCTTTGGTCTCAAATTGGAATAATCCTGAGCCAAAGAGAGGCAGACACACTGTTAATAAAAAATGAGGAAGTGATCTGCTTTTAAGGAGTTATCTATGCCCCTAAGGCAACTTGGGAAACCCTTTGCAAATGTTCAGCCTGAACTCCATCAGATGGCTGGTTGCTTCTAAACTGTGAAATCACCCTGCCTGATTTGAAACCAGCAAATGACTAACTGGAACTTTGATCTTTGGTCCAGTCACAAGGCTTCCAAGGAAGTATGACTTGAAAGTTCTCTGTGTAATGAGAGGCAATCATGTCTTTTCCATGTAAAACTGGATTTCATTCCATTGGGAAGGGAAATCACAACAGTAATCATGATTTACAGCTTCTACTTTACCTACAAACATCTACTTGTTGTTTTTTTCAGAGCGCTGGCATTTTCTAATGGACACTGTTCCACCTACAACAACACTATCTTAATTTCTTTTGCAGCCTTAAGAAAACTGTTTTATTTATATATTTAAACTGTTCTTATTTTTATCCACATTGAGACCCTTGATAACCTACATACATTCTGTAAATATGATTAACTGTACCTCAGAGTGCTATGATTTCTTTCTGGGAATAACTAATTATAAGGAACAGAGGATTGAATAGCTTGTTATGTGTGCCATCATCTCAACTAGGTATAAAAGTCTGAATGTAACTTGGAACATATTATTGGGGAGAGAAAAGTTAAAAAAATTAGACATTGTATTAGTTAACTATTGCTCTATCAGAAAACTCAGTGTCTTAAAACAACATGGATTTATTATTTTTCATAATTCTGAATGTTGGCTTGCTGGTTCTTCTGCTTTTGCCTGTGGCTGCATTTATCTAGAGAATTGACTGGGCTCATCTTGGAGAAGCTAGACTCTGAGTCCTTATAACATGGTTATCTCAGGGTTCCCATAGGGCCAGCCCCAATGCACAAACGTGTATTAAGCCTCTGCTTATGTCATATTTGCTGATAACCTATGAAGGAGAGCAGGTCACATGTCCAAGTCCAAAGTCAATGTAGAAAGGACTATATAAGGACATGGATACAGAGAGGCATCATTCACTAGGGCCATTACTGTAACAACCTACCACAAATGGAGGTAACATGAGAACATATTTCATTTTCACAATGAGACAGGCCCCTACAGAATAATGATGTGTGGTCTAAATTTATCAGAGTTACACACCTGGAGAGAACATAAACTAATCAATGTGTTGTCAATATGAGAACCAGGATTACTGACTAAAGGGCTATTGATGTAGAACCTACTAGATAAAAAGATATGAATTCTGATATTGAAGGCAGACACCAAGTAAAATGTAGAAACAATAGAGATAAATTCACATCTAGACACATTAAAAGGAAACTACATACAGTGTATCAAGGAAAAATACAAAATTCTTTTAAAAAAAGGAAAGAAAAAAGGATTAACTATAAATGAAAAACATTCAGAAAGGACAAATCTTATCAGTAACAATAGATTATATAACATAATGAAGTACTATCTTTTAGGTACTGAGATTAACCTTCAATTAGAATTCTATACTTAATTAAACTATCATTAATTAAACGGTCATTCAAGAATAAGGGCAACTTTAAAAATTTTTAGACTGTAAAAGCTTAAAGTATTTGCTAGATTCAAATTGATAGGTAAAATTCTATATAATATCTTAAAAGGATGATTATGGGATTGGGTGTTGTGTGAATAGTTAAAGCATACTGAGATCCATATCATTCACAGGAGAAGTCAGACATTTTGAATAACTTTGAACTTCGTTAGAAAAAATGTATACTTAAATAAGTAGCATCAAATTTAATGGATGTCCACTAAATGAAAAGAAATAACATTCAAGTCAGCAAAGGAAATAAAGGCACATTTAAAAAAATTTTTTTAATCAAACAAAATGCAGAAAAGAGGAAAAATAAACAAATAAAATGTATGTATGGAAAATAGAATCAAAGTGCGATGTTATAAATCACCAAACATAATAAATGCAAATATATTAAAAGAAGAAATTATTAAATTAATTTTTTAAAAATCCAGCTAACTCTGTTTTAAGAAACACTAAAACAAAGCACACAGAATTGACAACAGAAGGATACAAAAAAGTTAACAGGCAAATGAAGATGAAAAGTTAATTTAGCAATGTTAATGTGAGATACATTAGAATTTAAGGTAAAAATTAATAGAAAAATCCACATAAAGATACAATAGTGAAGAACTTACATGTGAATAAAGACAAATATGAGAAAAAACTTCAGAAATATAAGGAAAAGTGAACATATCTACAATCAGTGGGAAATTTTAACATACCTCTATCAGAAGTATGCAGAAATTAAGCAGATAAAAGCTGATAAAAATTAACACCTTTATGGAAGATATAAATGGCATAATTAATAAGCTGGATCTAACAGAACTCATGGATCCAATAAATAGAGAATATGAATTTCTTTCAAGCACAAAAGGGACAGTCACAAAATTTGACCATATATTAAGTGAAAAGGCAATCTCAATAAGTATTTTAAAAATCTGTAGCATATAGTTGATGTTTTCTGGCCAATTATATAAGAAATCAATATTAAAATGTATTTTTAAACCATACAGAAAATTTTAAAATGCACTCTTTAAATAACTAATGGTTTTAAGTAGAATTCACAATGACTATTATAAAATATATAGATCTGAACACAACTGAGATGTATCTAAGAGATTTTCAAGGAACATTTATTTATAGCCTTCAATAATTTTAGAAAGATTAAGAAACTAGAAAGATTAAGTACAAATGAGTTAAACATTTGACTCACAAAGCTAGATAATAAATGATAGAATATGTCAAAATAAAGTATAATGCAGGAAATATTAAATATAAGAAATTGGTAAAGTGGGCCCCTCTTATAGCTAAGAGTGCACATGTGAGTAAGTTCTGGACACTGGAGTATTATAAGAGAAAGGGGGATTTCCCTGGTGGCACAGTGGTTAAGAATCTGCCTGCCAATGCAGGGGACATGGGTTCTATCCCTGGTCCGGGAAGATCTCACATGCCATGGAGCAACTAAGCCCGTGTGCCACACTACTGAGCCTGTGCTCTAGAGCCCGTGAGCCACAACTACTGAGCCCGTGCCCCACAACAAGAGAAGCCACTGTAACGAGAAGCCCACGCACCACAATGAAGAGTAGCCCCCACTCACCACAACTAGAGAAAGCCCACGTGCAGCAATGAAGACCCAACACAGTCAAAAAAATAAATAAATTTATTTAAAGAAAAAAAAGAGAGGAAGGTTTGTTCTTATGAAATGTAGGCCTCTCTTCTACCTCCTCAAAGTCCTTCCAAATGGCCGGAATGCAGATGAAAAAGCTGTTATTAAAGAGACCATCCTTGACCATAAGGAATGAAGGCCACACAAAACACAGGAAGAAAGTAGAAGAAATCTGGATCCATGATACCCTGGCACTATTTTTCAGTCCTGTACTGCCTAACTGGACTCACATAAGAAAGAAAGAAACATCTACCTTATTAAAGCTACTATATGCCCCTCACAGAAAAATCTACTCCTAAAAATAGTGATGATTTATGTCGGAATGCATTGCAATGTAATCCACCCCTTAAAGGATAATTAACAAGTTATATTCCCAATAAGTAATGAAAATTAATTCAATACTCATTCATGTAGAAAAACAAAAATTTAGCAAATAGGAATAGAAGAGGAACATCCTTAACCAGATAAAGGTTTTCTATCAAAACTGTCCTGCAAGTATCATACAAGGATATCTTACATTATCTCTTTTGTTCAATGATACACTGGGAATGCTAGACAATTCAATACCACAAAAAATAAAATAAAATGGCTAAGATCACAGAGATCAAAACAAAATTTTCTTTATTTGTAAATGGCATTGCTGTCCACATAAGAAATCCAAGAAAATCTACAAATTATTAGACTTAGAAAGGAGTCTTTTAGGCTGTTTAGAGAAACCTGAAAGTTTGGAGGGGGGGACAAAATATGGTAAATTATCCTACAAATAAAACCTCTTGATATTTTGTGCAGTTCAGTGCAGGTGGATTTTTAAATGGGTAACTAAGCTTGGCTACTTTATAAGTCAAAGCGGCCAATCATATGTATATCGATAATTGCCGTATGACAAGTATCTCAGTCAATGTGGGTTACCATGATAAAATACTATAGACTGGGTGGCTTAAACAACAGAAATGCATTTTCTCGCAGTTCGGGAGGCTGCAAGATCAATGTCCAGCAAGGTTTGGTTTCTCGTGAGAGCTCCCTTTATGGCTTATGGATAGCTGTCTTCTCCCTCTATCCTCATATGGCAGGGGAGCAGGAGTAAAAGAGAGAGAGAGAGTGTGCTCTGGTGTCTCTCCTGATAAGGGCACTAATTCCATCATGACAGCCCCATCTTTGTGACCTCATCTAAACCTAATTATCTTCCCCAAACCCCATTTCCAAATACCATCACACTGGGAGTTATTAGAGTTTCAACATATAGATGTAAAGGTTGGAGACATGCATTCAGTCCATAGCAACAAGTCTTCAAACTAAGATATTATGAAACTTTTATTATGTGGTATAGGGAATAAGGGATAAAAGAGTTTGTCTGAAACTGGCTCCAGTAATAAAGGTATGTTTGTGTTTTTTCCAATTTCACTATTTTCATACACAAAAGAATTCTTCCTTGAGTAATATTCATATACTATGGGCAAAATTAGTCTCATAGATGAAAAGAAATTCATATTTTTAAAAAGGCTTGAGGGAAATGTGGCAGGAATATCTTACAAAAAAAAAAAAATTCTACAAAGATGTCTCAAACCTCCTTGGGCAGTCATTTATGAAGCATCTCAATTCTGTATCATTTGGATGCTAATGAGACCCACCTGCCAACAGCAGGAGCCTAAACAGGATGGCCAAAAATCCCTAGAAAATAATCGAGATAGAAAAATAAGCCATCGTCAGCTTCTGAATAAGGAACTGGGTTACAGTCACATACAAAGCCATAGACTAAATAGAAATTTCCCATCCAAAAAATGAAATGTGTGTGGAATTCTTGTTGAGTTAAATCCAGTACAACATACACATAACATTATCATTATTTGCAAACCTACTCTGAGTTTTCTTTGTAAGAACAAGCTTCCTTCATTAAGATATTGCTGCTGGGTGAAGGGGAGCGATCCCCTGAGATGCAATGTGACACCAACAGCAAAACTGCACATGGCATTAGTACTAGAAAAACTACCCTCTTGGCTCAGTCACAAGAATTTCATTTTGCTAAAAGAATCAGGAATTTCCTAACTCAATTGGTTTTTAACTTTAGCATGAGAAGGCCTAAAATGTTCTTAGCAGACTGAGTTCTAAAGATGTATGAAATATCTAGATGTTCTGAGAAAAAATTTTATGTGTGTTTCTGTGCTTTACTTTGTGTTCCTGTGTGTAAAGAAATGAATAAAGTATGGTATTCTTCATTTATAAATTGATCCTACTGACCCTCTTATTTTCTAGTGATGATCTATTTATAACCTCAAATTCTCTTATGAATAAGGGCAAAAAGAGGGCTGGGCAAACTCAATGTCCACAAACCCACATATCTGCAATTGACTGATGCAGTAATTGAACCCAGAAATGTAGGATAAGTTTCAAGTGTCATGTCTACACAAGTCCTTATTGTGTTAAAATAAAACATTTCAAAGTAAAAGTTGTCTTTTTATCATAGCATATTTAATAGAAATGTGTACCCCTACGTTCTGATTTCAGTTTTGCCAGTGGGTTGGTGACCAGGGATAAGTAAGGTATGCCCTTCTACTCTATCTATATTTATAAAATGAGAAGGAGAATGATAGAAAAGTGAAAAGAAGTTGCAGACTGTAGAGTCAGAAAAATTGGGTTTAAGTTTGAAATGATGTAACTCTAGAGGCAGAACACCTTTAGAGTGACTATATGCTGAACAGTTTCCAGGGCATCAGCCTGGCACTAAAGTTGCCATTGGAAATGACTATGGAGGAGAGATGCTCAAAAACTATTCCCCAAAATCACACCACACTTTCTCCATTAGGTAAATAAGTCTCTTCTTACACCACCCTGGTAGTTATCAGATTGCCTCATGATACACTATATTTTTACTTTGGTCATTTTACTCTCAATTTGATGCTATTGCTTTTCTGAGAAACGTTTCAATGGAATATGGAACTCTTAAGTGTGAGTTTAATTCTATATTGATACCACTATTTTTTCCTGTAATTTAAACTACATATGCCTTTTTAAATAAACAATGCAAGATCTTCCAAAGGAAGGTTCTGTAAGAGAATCATAGAATTTTAGAGGTAGAAAGGAATTGTAGACAATGTACTTCAGTAAAAGTGTTTACATAAATCTCACAGCCAGGATATGGCAGATTCCTGTCACTGGGCTCTTAGCACAGCACTATCTATTATCAACAAAGATAATAGTCTCTCACATGAATCACTGATTCTTGCCAGTTGCTGACAGCCTGCTTTGTTCTGATCTCTCTTCATAAAAAACAGGATAATTTAAATGTTCTAAGATCTTTCATAAAAAAAGACTTAACCAAACAAAACCAATCAGAACCAGATAAAATTAGTACATGACCAGTAGAGTTACAAAGTTCTCTTCTAACTTTTTTTTGTGTGTGTGATACCATGAAAAGTAGCAGTTTTATTTCAGGTAGTAGAACCTAGTGGTCAGAAGCATATATTCTGGAGTCATAAAGATCTGTGACTGTGCCATTTACTAGCTGCATGACTTCTTTGGGCCTTAATTTTCACATTTAAAAACATAAATAATAGTTACTCTCATAGGATTGAGAAGATGATGTGAAATCATCAATGCACATACTCAGGTCAGTGGCTAATGTAACATATGTGCCATTATTATAATTTCTTAATATATTTTATCCCTCTATATATTTTAGCATTATCAGTTAAAATAAACTTTCTCAAGTTAATGTTTAAAGTCTATAATAATATTTTTAATTTCTATGTGAATTATTTCACTTGATCTGCTCAAAAATCTGCTAAGATAAAAATCCACAGTAACCAAAAGGTTGATCTAGATTTTCCTTTCTCCTTCAATCTCAAAATGTTTCCTCCATTAAGGTACTGAAAAGAAAAGCTTAGGAAAGACTTTCAGAGTTAAGTCTCAAATTCATAACACAACCTGATCTAAATTCAATAATTGCTTTCTAGTGTAAGTCTGATGGCTTAGCATTGTTGAGTTAGAAGAAAAGTTCCTCTCTGTTGTTGTACCCCAGTACAAAAATGAGATACCAGTAACAAGCACCACCCTCCAGATGGATGTGCTTCTGGGATGCTGAGATTCTCACAGACATAAGTCTGTGTCTGCAGGAGAGTTCAAAATATCAATTTAAATAAACACTCTCATAGAGAGGAAGAAATATATTTCTCATATATCAATACACTTTGGCTAGGAAACAAAATTTAGCTAGGAAGGCTGGTTTTATTAGACAGACCAATTCTCGTAGTATTAAATGCTTACATAATTCAAAGAGAACATCTCAGTGCTTCATAAATAGAGCTAAAAAAATGCAGAGAAGACTGTCTCCTCTGACCAGTCATCTTCCTTAACTGCCTAAACCTTTGTCTTTGTCTATTTTTCACAGTACCAGTGCCACCTCCCCCTTTAGTTTGACTGGCTATATGTTACTAAAAATACCCAGCTACTTTATTCTCCCTGGGAGTAACCAAACCAGATGAGCCTTAGTACTTGTAATACCAAGATGCTGTGGCTTATTTATGGCTGCTACACAGCCCAGGGGCCACGGACTCAACAAGTGTAAGTCTAGCAATGCTCCAACACATTGTAGACATGCTTTCCATTGTAATTTTTGCTCTTAATTTGCATTTCCCAATGAAGGGCACCCTTGGACTGGGAGACAGGAAGCCATGAGAAGTGATTCCAGTTCTGTTATAAATGGTTAGGTTATCAGGTTATTTTAATTTTTTTGTGTGTTTGTGTGATTTTTTAAATTTTTATTATTTATTTATTTATTTATTTTTTTAAACATCTTTATTGGAGTATAATTGCTTTACAATGGTGTGTTAGTTTCTGCTTTATAACAAAGTGAATCAGTTATACATATACATAAGTTCCCATATCTCTTCCCTCTTGCGTCTCCCTCCCTCCCACATTTTAATTTTTTTGTGTCTTGTTTTTCTTCATCTAAAGAAGAGCTTGGACTACGGGTTTTTAGTGTCCTACACAGGTCAAACATTCTATGATTCTGAGTAGTTTCTCACTAGTTATCAAGTATTGATAATTTACAGTGTCTTCTTGTGCTCGTTTGGGGTTTTAGCTGTGGTTTTGTTTCTTTCGGTTTTGCTTCTGTGCTTTAATCCTGAGGCACACCGTGTTAGGTAGAAACCTCTCTCATGTCTTTAAAGAAGCAAGGCAGTCTGTGTCCACTCACAAAGGGCTCAGACCTTATTGCACTGGAATAATGTTTTCTAAAGTCAGAGTGAAAGCTAAAATATAATTGGCTGAGAGATGCTGCCTGGGAAAATTCACAGAGACCTCTGACATACTTTTACATTATCCTCCAGAGTACCTCAAGTTCTATTTATTCTTCAAACACTGAAATAACCCCAGCATATTTCAGTAACAGCTCAAGAAAGAACATCTTTCTGACTTCACCATGTATGGTTTCAATCCAACTGTTTCCATTTTCACATTGCATGCTGTTCCTGAGTTGGGTTCTCACAAACCTGACATACAGCCATATCTTCCCCAAAAGGGCAACGGATGCTTGCTGGAAAGAGGCATGTCAAAATTCCAACCAATCACTTGCAGCATTTATTCTTAACCCAGCCCAAATAGTTTAATAGCTCTTCTTGCCTGTTATAAATAGGTTCTGGTGCCTATCACTCCAGCTCACTGGGAAAGAATGCAAACAGTCCCAGGAATGAAATACTCAGGAAGGTTGTTTTGCTTGGTAAGAGCTATTTTATTTTAAATGACAAAATTTCCTCCAGACACGTAGAAAGCCTTACAGTCTTAGTCTGTGAGTTTCTCATCCTAAGGAAAGATGTGATGTTTCATATGAGAAAAGAAAAAGTAAGAGAGAGAGAGAGAGAGAGAGAGAGAGAGAGAGAGAAAGAGAGAGAGAGAGAGAGAGGAAGTTACATCAGTGATAAAAATGTGCTGAGCAAAACCTTATTCCTTCAGTTGGCCTTTAAAGGAATGCTCATTATTTTGAAGACATTTGTGTGGTCATGCTGCATTCTCCAGGAACAAATATAGTTCATGTAAAGACCTGTTCAGAAGGACATCTAGAAAGCCAACAGCATGAAGGGACTAGAAACACATTACAGAAGACACCAAGTTGAGTCCATTGAATCAATAAAAGAAAAATCTCAGGAACAAAGTTTCAGTAAATAGACTTGTACTTTTTCTCCCATTCTAAGAAGTGAATGTGAGAAATATTCTATATTGCTATATAAATAGTTATTTTTTTCTTTGACTAAAAACCAATCAATGATGCATGTAAGAAAAAAATGTATGAAGACAGTTACAATTGCAAAATTTTCTGTTTCAATTATCAGTAAACTGTCATAATTGTAACGGGGATTTTGAGTTTTTGATTTCTGAACCTAGAAATATTTCTCATTCCTGCTACAAGATAAGGAGAAAGCACATGATGAAAACTTATGTCTTTTGATTATGGTGACAAAATACATTTCTAAAGGGCTTCCATGTCTTTTAAACATGGATAATGTGCCTTTTGCCAAGATCACCACATCTCACATTCACCTGCACATGACAGTGATTTCCAGTTTTTTATGGCTGCAATTCTTTTCTTGACCTAAATCCCTAGGTCTATAACTGGGAAGTTAGATGCTATATGCTTTTCTGAATACACAGTTTTAATAATTCTGGATGTTTTGAAGATTCTTAGAATAAATAAACTTTGTTCTGAGCATATGATATACAGAAATATCTGGACACACAATAATGATGTTATATGATGTTTACTTTTGAACAATATGCTACATAGTTTTGAATTCTAGTCTGGTCCATATTTATAGTGCAAATCATAGTTCTAATGATGCTAAAAAATAGCTTGTGTCTATAAGTATTTTAAAAAGGAGGCCATTAGACTGAGGTGTTCCCAATGCCCTGGCAGCCTACATAAGTGAACCCAAACCTAAGCCAACGTCAGTGCACTGGAATGCAAGAAAATGAAACTTAGTAGCAACCAGTCACAAACAGTCAACTAGGTGTTCCCAAATAAGGCAACTGCTTAAGCTATCACCAGTCAAATCACGTCTCAGCTTTAGTTCAGCATCTCCTCTATAAAAACCTTGCCTCTTGCTCTTTTCAGTGGGGTTCTCCTAACAACTTCTGGCTTGGTGCCGCTTGATTTGAATTAATGTATGCTCAGATAAACTCTTGAAAAGTTGTAATGTGCCTCAGTTTACTTTTTAACAAGTGTAACCAATGACATTTTTCTTGAAATCAAAACTAAGAAAGTGATTGGAACAATTGTTCTTAGAATTTTTAGTTGACTCCTGATCTAAGAAACATCAACCTGTCCCAAATCAGGGAAACATAAAGGTAGTAGAGGAATGTTGGGGTCATGAGACATTCCAAAAATAGTTGACTACATTTTTTTGCTAGTTCAGACACTGACTGTGTCCATCAAATCCTGATGACACGAACACACAAAGACTTTATTATAGGCATTCGAAATTTTCACATGGACTTCATAAAGTGTCTAAATAAAGTTGTTTATAAATTGAATCTTCTAAATTGCTTTTACTTCAAAAAAAGCCCTTCCCTATCCCCTTTCAATATGAGAGAGTCCATGTTAATTCTCCTTCTTACCAAAGTTTAGCAGATACCCAAAGGGGCTATTAAAATGCTTATGTAATTGATGAAAGAAATTGAAGATGACACAAACAGATGGAAAGATATACCATGTTCTTGGATTGGGAGAATCAATATTGTGAAAATGACCATACTACCCAAGGCAATCTACAGATTCAATGTAATCCCTATCACACTACCAATGGCATTTTTCACAGAACTAGAACACAAAATTTTACAATTTGTATGGAAACACAAAAGACCCTGAATAGCCAAAGAAATCTTGACAAAGAATGGAGCTGGAGGAATCAGACTCCCTGGCTTCAGACTAATACTACAAAGCTACAGTCATCAAAACAGTATGGTACTGGCACAAAAACATACATATAGATCAATGGAACAACATAGAAAGCCCAGAAATAAACGTATGCACTTATGGTCAATTAATCTACAAGAAAGCAGGCAAGAATATACAATGGAGAAAAAACAGTTTCTTCAACAAGTGGTGCTGGGAAAACTGGACAGTTACATGTAGAAGAATGAAATTAGAACATTCTCTAACGTCATATACAAAAATAAACACAAAATGGATTAAAGACCTAAATGTGAGACTGGATGATATAAAACTCCTAGAGGAAAACATAGGCAGAACACTCTGACATAAACTGCAGCAATAGTTTTTTGGATCTGTCTCCTAGAGTAATGGAAATAAGAACAAAAAAGAAACAAATGGGACCTAATTAAACTTAAAAGCTTTGGCACAGCAAAGGAAACCATAAACAAAGCAGAAAGATAACCTACAGAATGGAAGAAAATATTTGCAAACAATGCTATGGACAAGAGATTAATTTCAAAAATATACAAAGAGCTCATATAGCTCAATATCAAAAAAACCAAACAACCCAATCAAAAAATGGACAGAAAACGTAAATAGACACTTCTCCAAAGAAGACATACAGATGGCGAAAAGGCACATGAAAAGATTCTCAACATTGCTAATTATCAGAGAAATGCAAATCAAACTACAGTGAGGTATACTTTACCCCAGTCAGAATGGCTATCATCAAAATGTCTATAAATACTAAATGCTGGAGAGGGTGTGGAGAGAAAGGAACCCTCCTACACTGTTCGTGGGAATGTAAATTGGTGCAGCAACTATGGAGAACAGAATGGAGGTTCTTTAAAAAACTAAAAATAGAGTACCATATGATCCAGTGATCCCGCTCTTGGGCATATATCCAGAGAAAACTCTAATTTGAAAAGATACATGCACCCCAATGTTCATAGCAGCACTACTTACAATAGCCAAGACATAGAAGCAACCTAAGTGTCCACTGACAGATGAATGGATAAAGAAGATGTGGTATATATACACAATGGAATATTACTCAGCCATAAGAAAGAATGAAATAATGCCATTTGCAGCAACATGGATGGACCTAGAGATTATCACACTAAGTGAAGTAAGTCAGACAGAGAAAGATAAATATATGGTATTGCTTATATGTGGAATCTAAAACAATGATACAAATGAACTTATTTACAAAACAGAAATAAAATCACAGACAGAAAACAAACTTATGGTTACCAAAGGGGAAAAGTGGGGAGGGATAAATTAGGAGCTTGAGATTAAAAGATACACACAAATATATATAAAATAGCTAACCACCAAGGGCCTACTGTGTAGCACAGGGAACTACACTCAATACCTTGTAATAACCTATAATGGAAAAGAATCTAGAAAAGAATATATATATATATATATATATATATACACATATGTATATATATCTGAATCACTTTGCTGTACACCTGAAACTAACACAACATTGTAAATCAAGTATACTTCAATAAAAATTAAAACAATAAATAAAATGCCTATGTAAACTCACTCTGCCCCTGTAAGAAGCATATACATGACTGAATATATTTTTTCTAATTTAAATATATTCTTCAAAGAATTTTTATTGACGGGGACTCATTTCAACTTCTTGGCATTTGGGGTGTTTCCTGTGACCATACCTTTCTCTTGGCTAGTTAATCACTCATCAGTCCTGTGTCATTTGCCACCAAACTCCACAGATAAAGTGGGAATCTGATTAACTGCACAGAGCATAGTTATTCACAGTACTCATGATGTTAACTAATGTACCTATAAAGTCTAAGTCTAAAGAGTAGAACTTAAAAAAGTATCTATCTTGACCCAACTGTTTTTAAAAAGTGCTAAGGCAGTTCAAAGAGCAGAATAGCTGGAAATGTTCAAAATGTCAAGGCAGGGTTTTGAAGTGGCCTAAACAACACTTGAAGCTCCATCTACCCTTCCAATGTCTACTTAATAAGGAAAAATAGAAAGAGTGAAATCTTTGGTCTATTTCTTTTTGTCAAAGTAGGCAAAGTTCATTTCAAATCCAGACAATAAGTCTTCTCGATTTTAAATCAAGAAATGAAATCCCTTCACCATAGCCTCCTATAATGTGAGACCTCGCAGTATGACAAGTACAATTAGACATGTTAGAAGGTTCAGTGTATTAAGGTACATGGTGACCTGAAAAATACACTGACCCTTCTAATTAGTATTATAGTAGTCCAGTTGATAAACAAATGGACCTCACTGCTAATAATCACATTACCAAGTTAAAAGAAAAGTGTTTAAACGATTTCTTTCACAAATATAGACTTTCCAAATCAACATAACTGCAGAGGCATGAACCAGTAAAGAGCAGACAAAAATTAGAAAATTGTCTTATATTAAAATTAGAGCAATTCCTAAAGCCTCCACTTACTTTATACTTGGAAATGATGAGCATTGATCTTAGTTTCAGATAAAAACCACCATCCTAGGTACTATTTCCTTTTTCTTTACAATTTAAACTTTTTAAAACCAATGTCAGCAATTTTACATCCTCTCTTGCACCTGGAAAAGTGCTATTTCAGACTTACAGGTTACCCTTCACTTCTCTACTCATTTCACTTCTTAGCTCTATGTGAAAAGTTGGGGAAAACATTCTTTCCAATAAGTATACCTTTGGTATACTCCTTGTTTATCCATTTGGCTGTGGCCATACAGTTTCCTGGATTTAAGTCACGCCCAAGATGTTAAAATTATGAAGATCTTTAAACTACAGACTGTGCTCTTTGAATGATGAGAAGGGAAACAATACTAAAAGTATTTCCAAAAGAAGCACTGACTTCTGGTGGGCAGAATATTGAGTAACGGTCCAATGGGAAGACAAAATTTCCTTTCAGACAAGTTTAAATATCATTTGGTTAAGACATAGCATTAAGATATGACAGGTTATAAAAGGATTTTGACAAGTGATTTTAATTTTTAGGGAAGATAAAATAATAGAAGCAAAGTACCAATAAAGGGGTCAGTGAAATATTTAAAAACTCAATTCTGCCAACAAACAAGCAATATTGATGAGTACATTTTTTAAAATTTCAGCTCTATTAAGGTATAATTGATGTATAAAATTATAAGATATTTAAAGTGTACAATGTGGTGATTTGATATACATATACATCATGAAAGGATACCCCCTTAATCTAGTTAATTAACACATCTATCACCTCACTTATTTATCTTTTTTTTAGTGAAAATATTTAAGTTCGACTCTCTTAGCAAATTTCAGTTATACAAAAAGTGTTATCAACTATAGTCAGCATGTTATACATTAGATTCTTAGACTCTGTCTTGTAGCTGAAAGTTTGTACCCTTTCACCAACCTCTCCCTATTTCCTCTACCACCTAACCCCTGACAACCACTTTTCTACTCTCTGTTTCTATGAGTTTCACTTTTTTTAAAAAAAAGATTCCACATATAAGTGATATCATGCAGTATTTGTCTTTCTTTGTCTGGCTTATTTCACTTCACATAATGTCTTCAAGGTCCATCCATGCTGTCCCATATGGCAGTATTTCCTTCTTTCTCATGGTTGAATATTACATTGTGTACATATACCACATCTTTATCCATTCATCCATCTATGGACACTTAGGTTGCTTCCATATCTTGACTATTGTGATTAATGTTGTAATGAACATGGGAGTGCTGATATCTCTCCAATATCCTGTTTTCATTTCCTTTGGATATACACCCAGAGGTGGGATTGCTGGATCATATGGTAGTTCTACTTTTAATTTTTTGAGCAAACCCCATACTGTTTTCCATAGTGCCTGCACCAGTTTACATTCTCACCGACAGAACACAAGAGTTTTCTTTTTCTATGTCCTCACCAACACTTGTCATCTCTTGTCTTTTTTAGGATAGCCATTCTAACAGGAGTGAGGTGAAATCTCATTGTGGCTTTGATTTCCACTTCCGTGATGATTAGTGATGTTGAGCACTGTTTCATGTACCTGTTGCCCGTTTGTATGTCTTGTTTGGGAAAAATATCTGTTCGGTTCCTCTGCCCATATTTTATTTGGATATTTAGGGGTTTTTTTTTGTTATTGAGTTGTAAGAGTTTTTTATATTTTTTGAATATTAACCCCCTATCAGACATAAGATTTGCAAATATTTTCTCCAATTCTGTAGATTGTCCTTTCACTTTTTGATGATCTTTTTAGTTGATGTAGTCCTGCTAATTATTTTTGCTTTCATTGCTTTTGCTCTGTGTATGCTTTTATGTGCTTAACATTTTATTTGGTATTGTGGAGGATTCAGAGGTTTTGACACAATCATTGCCCTTAAACAGTTGACATCTGGGGAGAAAACTAACAAACATAGAGCAAGTAAAAGATGAAATAAGAATGTAAATGTGGCATTAACAATATGTGCACTAGGAGCTCAGAAGAGGAACAAACAGAAAATCATTTGTAAGAGCTGTCAGGGAATGATTCATGCTGGAAGGACTTGAACTGTACTCTGAGTCGGGCTGACAAAAGACTGGGGAGGAGTTATTAAAAGGAGGAGGAGTGGAATGAGCAAAGGCCATGAAGAGCCCAGTGTGCTGGGTAACAGGAGATTTTTGAGGATACTGGTTTGCATGGAGAAAGGCTGCATGTGGGAAGCAGAAGGACATTAGAATGGAAGGGGAGAGTGGAGCTAGACATAGTTCAAAGAGGATTATAAATCTATGTGATATGTAATGAAGGACTACTGTCTTTTCTTTAATACAACTTAAGCCATAAATTTTAAAAAGCCAGCTTCAAATTTTTTGTGGGACTCTTTAAAAATATCCCTTAAATTGGAACCTGTCTGGAAAATAATCTAAAATTAGTACTTACTTATAAACCTAAGTTCTAAATCTTTGTTAATGAATGGGATGATTTTTGCCTGTGCCAGTTATCTTATTCTAGTAGCATAAATTATGCTGTCTAATACTGCAGGGCACTTTATGATGTTATTAAAATCTGTTGGAGAATTACTCTAACCATATTCTTACAGAGCCTAGAGTTATATATAGACTCAACACAAATTTGTGTATCCACTCTGTTAGTCATTAATTACTTCAGTCCACATTTACTGAGCACTGTCTCTGTGCCAAGTGCTCTACTGGGCACTGAGGATGCAGAAAAAAGAAACAGTCCATGACTTCAATGAGTCCAGTGGAAGAGATAAACATATAAACAGATTAAAAACTGTGTATGACAGAGGGAAACATCCACTGTGTCAACTCTTTTTAATAAGGTGGTTTTATTTTCAGCAACTTCTTATCAGAGATCAAAGTAATACAAAAGACATAGGTATTTCAGGATGTCACAAGAGCAGTGTTTCTATAAAAGCTATTGCCCATTGCTGGTTACCAAAATGTCACAGCATCAGAATGCACAGGAGGTTTGAGCTGCTTGATCTTGAAGCCTCTGTACAGGCAGTGATGGTGGGCAGTGTATGTGGAAGGAACGGATGTGCCCTAGACACCTGTTTCAGTCTTGGAAGAAAATGATAACAATGGGATACATGCTCTTCTGCCCCCAGAAACTTCTGAAAAATGTCTGCTGCTGTAACTGATGGGTCGCTGTTAGCCTTAGTTGCACCAAAGGAGGGAAGGTCTGAATAAGCAAATAAACTCTGTGGTGTTGTTCCTTTAGACCATCTTTACCCTCTCTCAGTCTCATTAAATGGGGTAACTTATGATGATATAGATTTAGTTCCAGGGCCTCTCACACTCAAGTTATCTTACCACATTGTTACTGAGGCTGGTATTTTAATGGACTCAAATCCTTCCATTAGAGATAAAACCAAAGTCTTGAATGAAAATGCTTAGCTGAGATAATGCACATTACTGAAATTCATTCACACCCAGGTAAAGCGGAATCCATCAACCACACTTTAAAGGCTGGTATCGAGTTCTCTTCTGTTTACACAACAGGGGAAGGTTAGAAAGCAGCTGGAGCGTGCCAAGGCAGGTCAAAAATGTGGAAGCTGAGGGCTGTGAAAAGGGAGCATGAATTTCATTAACCTCATCGTTTGGTTTGAGATTGACCACGCAACTCTGAGTGTATGTAAGTCAATGTTGTTCATAGACGCTGAACACTGTGTGCAGCTGGATCCTACCTGTTAAGCACAGATGACGTCACTTTGCAGAAGTCAGCCGTGCTACCCATGATTATAAGGATTTTGTTTGCTTTCTTAAACAAAGGACTGTTGTTAATTCAAGATGATTTCCAGACAAAGAACAATGTTAAGGTGGAGCCTCCAACAAGGACCACTTGAGTTCAAATCTTGGATCCTTTTCTTTCAGGCTGTGTGATCTTGAGAATGTAGCTTGACCAGTCTGTGCCCAAGTTCTCATCTGTAAAAAGGGATGAGAATACTACCTAACTCAGAGGGTTGCTGTGATAGTTAAAAGAGACAATACAAAAATGGCTCTTCATACATAGAAAGCTCTCAATTCATACCTATTATAATTATTTTCTATACAGAACTGAAAAATGCTATCCAAAGTCACTGAATTGACTTAGCAGAGACAAAAGTAGGCATGCTCTGGTAAAAAAAGGAAACTGGGTAACTTAGTAAGATAATTAGACATTTACATCACATTCTGCAGGCTATTCTAGAATATTTTGCATATTTTATGAGTCATGAAATAGGATATCATCAGTATTTAACCCTAGAAATCTCTGAAAGATGTGCTAGCATCATAGGGACTTTCCTGAAGACTGTCAAAGTGAGCTTCTTAAATATTTACATCAAAGTATCCAAATGGTAGAGGAGATGGAAGGTAGGTTGAGATACAGCCCAAAGGGAGCCCTGGCAAGGAGAAATTTCTTTTATGTCTCCTTTGTGTTACAGGCTAACAGATATCTGCCTAAATATAGAAAGTCTTCACAAAAAATTCTAAGATGGATGCTCCAGGAAGTGTTACCTTGTTCATCCTGGGGTATCAACCACTGGCAACCCCGGCATGGCTTCCCAGAGATTCAGTTACTCTAATTTGAGAAGCATAATGCCGGGAGATATAAACAGAATTCCAATTAGCACGCTGCCACTGAAATAGGTCATACAAATTATTTAAGTAAGTAAGAGGCACTTACTTGGGTGCCAAGAAGCACTCAAGATAAACCTTGAGAATTCTGGTTCTCCGAACATTTACATCTGTATTAACAATTTGAAAAAAATTAAAATGTGATTGAGTGCACTTTTTATTTGCTGAATTTTATATTTTTTAATTTATTCAGAAGGTATACCTGATTCTCAAAATAACTTCAAGTCATCATATTGATCTTCAATTAGTGCATCAGGTTGCCCAAATTACTCTTGTTAAAATTTTCAGGTTTTCGTATAAAGAATGCTTTACAGTATATCGTTTAAAAAATATGATAATTTGTTTCTTTGTTAACATTTTTTAGCTGATCACTTTGGGCCATGGAAAGGACAGGGAGATGTGGAAAATACCTAAAAGAAATAAACAAATCCAATAAAGTTTTAACATTCTTCTACAAAACAGGAAAAAAAAAAAAGAGTGACTAGCCAACAATAGCATAAAACTCTGATGTGCCATGCTCAAATAGGGAGTAAAGCTATTTAAGAAAGTACTGATTATAACAATTTATATATTTATCTAGCTCTTTTGATGGATCCTTCTCATATTTTTAAATGAAAGTGTTAAATATCTACTCTGATTAGTTGGACCTTTCTCAATGCCTTGTGGAATTATTCAGGGTATGCAGTATCTCTGTGGGCACATAAAAGTTCTTGGATAATTACCATCAGTTATTTCAAAATACAAAAATGGACTAGTTTAATTACAGAGAAGTTAATTCATGCGTATCATTTTGGCAGTGGCATGAGGGTAAAAATAATCTCTCTCCACAGTAACCAAATACAGCAAGGAAATTCTAATTGAATCACATGTGTTACATGGACTTGAGCCACACTGTTTTGGGTCAGGGACATTTATTTCCATCACCTTTTAAAAAATAAAGTATCACATTACAGTTAAATTCCAAAGGTGTTTCTTCCCCACAAATCAAAATTAAGTAAAATTAATTTATCAAAACAACTATATGGACTTCTGGATAAGCATGTTGAGTTAAACACACAGGTTTATCATCACTTCAACCCAGAGCCACACTAAACTATCACTGAAGGAATATAAACAAGCATAAAGCAATGAGGATAAAAATAAGAAAAGAGAGGATTAAAATAGATGAGAAATGGTGTAGAACTGAACCATCCTTCCAGTTGCTCAGACTGAAAACCTTAGCGTCATCCATGACGCCAACTCTCTTGAGATAATACTTATGTCCAATCCATGAGGGAATCCTGTGAGATCTACCATCAAAATATATTCAGAATTTAGCCATTTTTTCACCACTTCCACTGCTATCACACTAGTAAAGGCCACCATTATCTCTTGTCTAGATTATTGCAGGGATCTCTTCCCTGGCCTCTCCTGACCCACTGCTGTCCATTCTCAGCATAGCAGCCATTGCTTCTCTTAACAATGTCAGATCTTCTAATGACATCAGTCATGTTTAAACACTCCACTGCCCCCTTGCCTCTTAAGAGGAGGTTCCTAATTTTCACAACGGCCCACAACGCCCTACCTGGTCTGGATTTCTCTTCCTGACCTGCCCTACCACTTTTGCCCTTGCTAATCTGCTTGGTCCATACTTGCCTCCTGCCTCCAACATACTAGCTGTACTGCTGCCTCAGGTTTCATGTGCTGCTCCTTTTGCCTGGGGTACCCTTCTCCCCAGAGTTACACAACTCAAATGCTACCTGTAACTTCACTTTCTCGTTGATACCTTTTCCAACACGCCTGAAGTCCAATCCCAATCTTTACATATCTAATATCCATTAACCCACTGTATTTTTTTCCCATAGCATTTATCACTCTCTAAAATACTAAATAATTTACTTATTGTGTGTATTATCTGTCTCATTCAGTAGAATGTAAGCTCCTGGGAGCAGAGTTTTGACCATTTTTTATCTCCACTGTATCACCTATACCTATAATACCTGAGCCACTAGGTGTTCATAATAAGCTTGCCAGATAAAACACAGGACGACCAGTTAACTTCGAATTTCAGATAAAGAGCAAGTAATGTTTTAGTATAGGTGTGTTTCATGCAATATTTGGAACATACTTACTCTAAAAAAAATGTTATTCATCTAGAATTCAAGTTTAACTGAGTGCCCTATGATATTATTTGCTAAATCTGGCCATCCTAACTCAAAAACATTTGTCAAATGAATGAATAAGAACTTTGGAGGCTGGAAAGCAGACGGAATAATGGTAAGTAATTTAGCAAGTTACAGATTGTTAAATACTAAACGTCAACAGAACTAGGGTAAAGGAGGACAGGTATGAGGAAGCCAGTAAGAAAGAAAACTAAGAACCCTGGAAACCGTGTATGGAATTCAAGGCATCCGGTGCTCTTAAAGTGGGGGTTAAAAACTGCATGGGGCAGAGAGTGGGGAACTAAAAATGGGAAGGTTAGATTGAAATCTTTAAAAGAAAACTTAGACATTTAAAATCACCCACATGTTGACCAAACAGATGACTGCCTCTATTTTACTCAAGCACAAAACTAAAATTTTACCTTTTGGAGAAAATGAACACTAAAGGTACAGTAGACAAAACAACTTAACAGCAATTTGGATAAAATGTAACAGAAATTTATTATAAAAACTCTTAGCCAACTAGCAATAGACAGAGACATCCTTAACGTGATAATGGATGGCTACAAAATCTACAGGAAACAAAATACTTACTGGTGAAATACAGAAAGCCTACCACAAAGTTTGGAAATAAAACTAGAGTGTTTGCTAAAACCACAACTATTCATTATCCAGTTAAATAATGAAAGGAGAAAGAAGAAAACATACAAGAACTGAAAAACCTGATTGTGAATATAGAAATTTTAAATGTTTATAGGTAAACTGATAGAATTAATAAGTGAATTTAGCAAGGTTCCTGGATATAAAAGTCACTTATATTTACATATGCTAACAAAAACAGATGGAAATGTAATTCTTTATAAAGTGATAACATTTATGAAAGCATAAAATCTAAATATATAGGAATAAATCTAAGAAAAGATGTATAATACTTCTATACAATACTACAAAATACTACTGAGAGAAATATAAAAGATTTCAATAAATATTCAGTGATTGACAGAACTGATACTATAAAACTTTCAATATCCTCAAATTATTTTACAAATTCAATAAAATCCAAATAAAATATAATAGGTATTTCAACAGAAATTGAAAACCTGGTACTAAAATTTACATGAAAACACAAGAGGTCAAGAACAGTTAAACAATTCTTGAAGAATAACCAAGTTGGAGAACTCACACTACCAGATTTCAAGATTTATTGTGAGGTTGCAGTAATTAAAACAATGTGGTATTGATGCAAAAACATATATACCAATGGAACAGAAAAGGGAATCTAGAAACAGTAGGTCAAGTATATGGTCTCTTGATTCATGACAATAAATAAAAATCAATTTCATGTGAATTGCAATGTATAAATATGAAATGCAAAGCAATAAAGATTCAAGGAGGTAACATGAAAGAATACCTTCATGAATTAAGAAGGGCAGATTTCTTAAACAGGACAAAAAAAACATTCACCATAAAGGAAAACAATGAAAAATTGTACTTCATTAAAATTAACTTTTTCATTAAAACAACACTAAGACAGTGAAAAGTCACACAGTGGAAGAAGATAAAGGCAATACATATATTTGATGAAGACCTCATGTCCAGAATAGAAAAAGAACTCAAAAATAAAGAAAAATACAACTCAAAAACCCTTCTTCATTCGACCAATTTCCTCCACTGAAGAGGATAGCCAAATGGCCAATAAGCATATGGGAAGGTATTCAAAGTGATTAACCAACAGGAAGATTCCAGTTAAAACAGTGAGTTACTACTGCTCATTCATCAGAATGGCTACTATTAAAACAAACAAACAAACAAGCAAACAAACCTGACAACACCAAGGGTTGGGGAGAATGTGGAGCAACAGCAACTTTTCCTACATTGCTGACGGGAATGTAAATGAGGACAACCACTTTGGAAAACGTGTATACCCTAGCAATGCCACTCAGCTACGTATCAAATGGGGATGAATACATATGTTCACTAAGAGACATATAGAAGAATGCTCATAGCAGCTTTATTTGTGACGGTCCCAAATTAGAAACAACCCTATCATCCATCAACAAATAGAATGGGTAAATGGCAGTCAAATTAAAAAAAAAAAAACAAAAAAAAAAAACCCCTACTGTACACACAAAAATGGGTAATGCTCACAAATGTCATGTTGTGCAAAAATATTTACAGAAAAAAGAGTATATATATATACTGTATGATTCCATTTACCTAATATTCAAAAACAGGCAAAGCTAATCCATCAAAGATAATAAAAGTCAGGGTAGTGGCTCTCCTAGGTAAGTAGGGTAATGCTTTTAGAGAGGATAAGAAGGTGGATGGGCTCTGATGCTATCTGTCTTGATTTAGGTGGTAGTTATAGGCATATGTTTAATTTGTAACAACTCATCAAGCTGTACACTTATAATGTGTGCATTCTTCTGTATATGTATTATATTTAAGTAAACATTTTACAAGTGAAAAACATTTTTGAACAAGAAAGAAAGAAGGAATATTTCCAGGGTCCAACTAGGATAAGGAAGCAGTTAGTGGAGAGATAAATGAAGGTTGAAATTAAATCTTCCCCTGTGGGTATTTGCTGATCCCACGAACCTAAAGAGCCCTGAGTTTTAATTTAGATACTTGGCAAAGTGATGAGTTAAAATATAGATCCTGGCCATAAAGTTGGACCCTCAGGGCTGGGGCAGGAGAGGGTGTCTCGAAAATATTTATCTCCTGGCAAAGAGAAATGTCAAGAAAACTTCCTGGTCTTTGTCTAGACTTTGGGGAAAAATATTCAAAACTACAGGATTGGGGTTCAAATTTAAACTACCTGTGGGGTTTGAGAAAGCTCAAGATAAGGAATTAAAGCTCAAGGTAAGGAATTATCACTGCGTAAATAATGCCCCCTATTGCTTAGCTGAAGTAAACAGTATCCTATCTGGAAGAATATACACTCAGTTCAAGTGTCACAAAATGATCATAAATTAAATTCTGAAGATAAGCTCAAAATTTAAAATTTTAAAAGAATCACATGAGAAAACAAGCTATCATACACTCTCAATATCATTTTTCCACTTAAAGTCTAAGTAAAGAAAATTGAAGTCTAAAATTTATAGGTACATTTCAAATATTTATCTATAAATCTTTAATGGATGTAGGTGGCAACAGTTTTATGCCATGTTTTTAAGTGATATGTGGGAACTGGTTTCTTTTCAGGGCTAAAAAATGAAAAGGATAAGTCAAATATATAGAAGACTAATACAACTCAACTGAATAATTCTAATAATATGGATCCTATTTATTAGGTGTATGGAGTTTGGAAGACTTGATATGCTACAGCTAAGAAGCAAAATACGTGGCCAAATGAAAAGTCAAGTTCATTAGGAAGGTGACCACGCAATAAAAGGTAAAATCATATATTCTTGGTTCTCATATACATTTCTACTCTATAGAACTAGTCATTACAGGGACTTAAACTTCACAAATAATTGTGAATGACTTTATGATACCTCTAGGAAACACAGAGAGCCACTCTACATGGTCCCCTCTTTCCACTTTCTACGTGAATAGGCTTGCAAACATCCAAGCGAACAGAAAGTGACCAAAATAAATAGTACCAGTAAAGTTGCTTAGATGCTAGGAATAATCATCCATAAACTGTTCTCGGTTCAGCATCAGTAACCATAGATACACACAAGGCAACACAGAAAGTTAAAACTGTGCATTATAAAGATAGCAGGGCTTTTGAAAAGTTCAAACAGCTGTGCAGTACACTTAGCCACTGGGTCAAGAATGTTTTATACCATGAGGTCTTGTTTTTGTTCCCCTGCTAATAATTCAAGATTGTGCTGGTCTTCTATCTATAATTTGTGCTGTCTTAGTCACATACACAAGGTAACTAAAAGTAACATTATTCTACACTAAACAAATGACTACTTTATATTTTCCAAGGTTTGAAAATGTCTGGGGATAAAGTTTTCAACTCAGGAATAGTATAGGTTTCTACCTAGAACTCAAAATTCTTCCTGAAAAATCTAATTTCCTTTTGTTCTTGGTTTGTAAAAGTCTTCAATGTTTTTAACTCTGCATCAAAGGATTTTGTATGCAGCCAAAAATATGATATTTAATGCCAAAGTAAAAAGTAAGCTGAATTAACTTCTCAAATCCCAATTCTTAAAAGTTAAAGCTGAAAGTTCATTAGAAAATCAGTTTTGAGAACTGTTAAGCCCAGATCAATTTCAAAATAATTTGAATACTCTGTGAATTCAAAGTTCCTCAACTATGACTCAGTACTGTATTAAGATTATTAGATTTAAAGATCAGATGGCAACTTCTTACCCACTGCTTTACAAATTAATGTTAATGTTATAATTGTAAGACAGGATAAATCATGGATAATTCTGTTCCTAGGAATTACTCCAGCAGGACTTGGGGAACAGACACACTTTCATACAGACAAGTTATTTTATACTACTTTTAAAAACGATATATAAAGAGGTGGGGGAGGGAGAGAGCAAGAGAGTACACTATTATTTAGGTAAGTATATGGATATAACATAGAATGGATAATATACAAAAGGACCTCGACTTAACGATGGTTTGATTGAATGATTTTTCAACCTTAAAATGGTGCAAAAGCGATACACATTCAGTTGAAACTGTACTTCAAATTTTGAATTTTGACCTTTTCCTGGGCTGGCGATATTTGGGCCAATACAGAGGTCTTATGATGCTGGGCATTGGTAGTGAGCTGCAGTTCCCAGCCAACCACACAGTCATGAGGGTAAACAACCGATACACTTACAACCATTCTGTACCCACACAACCATTCTGTTTTTCACTTTCAGTACACATGAGATAGTCAACACTTTATTCTAAAATAAGCTTTGTGTTAGATGATTTTGTCCAACTGTAGGCTAATGTAAGTGTTCTAAGCATGTTTAAGGTAGGCTAGGCTAAGACGTTCTGGTAGGTTAGGTGTATTAAATGCATTTTTAATTAATGATATTTTCAGCTTACGATGGGATTTATTGGGATGTAACTCCATCGTAAATTGAGGAAGATCTGTGTATATAAATAAAATTTTGTATTTGCTTTCTGGTTGGGCCAGAACTCCAATATGTTTCAGCAATACACAACCTCTGTTCAATCCTGTAGCACATTCTTGCTAGGTCTCATGGAATCTCGCCTTACTCAAACTTGGCTCACCCCCAGCCAAAGAGCAATGGTAAATCCTTACACAAATTTTGGTTCCCACCTCTGTGCAGCTTCCTCTTCTCTGGTACCCTGCATTACAAATTCCAGCTCAGGCAACCTCAAACTCTCATCTCTGCCTCCAAAGCTCAGCAAGACTGCGTGTCTATTTGTCTATATGGATTTCCCATCCCTGTACTGTGGCAAGAATCTACTACCCAGGCAAAAAAAAGAAAAAAGAAAAGAAAAGAAAAGAAAACAACACAACCTGGAAAAATAGTAGGGCTCACCTTGTGTCCTTTCTTTATTTCAATGATTATAGTCCTGTGATGCCCATTCTTCAATGCTTAGAAACAGCTGTCTCACGTATTTTCTTGTTTTATAGTTGTTTTTAGCAAGAGGCAATTAATTATTGGTTGCTATGTCATGGCTGAAAATGGCAATCTCCTGTGCTTAACTACTGATTTTATTTAATAGTTACAGGAATATTAATGTTTTCTGTACCTTCCTAAGTCAATTGTGTTTTTCCAAGAATTTTTCTATTACACTTAACTTTTCATATTTCCTGGCAAAAAGTTGCTTATAACATCTTCTTGTTTTCATTTTAATGTCTGCAGCATCCATGCATTCCTAATATTTTTTGGTGACTTCTTTCTTTTTTTTTTTTTTTAAATTTTTATTGGAGTATAGTTGATTTACATTGTTGTGTTAGTTTCAGGTGTACAGCAAAGTGAATCAGTTATACATGTACATATAGCCACTCTTTTTTAGATTCTTTTCTCATATAGGTCATTACAGAGTGTTGAGTAGAGTTCCCTGTGCTAAACAGTAGGTCCTTACTGGTTACCTATTTTATATATAGTAGTGTGTATATGTCAATCCCAATCTCCCAATTTATACTTCCCTCTTTTTCTTGATAAATTTCATCAAAGGTTTGTCAAATCTATTAGCCTTTTCAAGGAACTAATCTTTTCTGCTGTTGATCCTCTGTGTTGAAAGTTTCGCTATACTTAGTATTTTCTGCTCTTATCGTTATTGTTTCTTTCCATTTTCTTTCGGTTAATTTTTCTGTTCTTCATGACTATGCATAGTTCATTAGCAATTCAGATTGTCATTTCTTTGGCAGTATGTGATTTTTCATGTGAAAAGTCATATTGGGTACACTATACATGAAGGCAGAGACATCTGTTTATCTTTGTATTTCTAAGGCCTAGTACATAGTAGGTCCTCAGATAATGTTTGTTGCTTTAAGGATCTGGAAAAGTACATTTTAATATGACTAGTTCTTGGGAAAATACAAAAATCTTGCCATGTTACAAAATTTACTCATGATATAATCTTTAAGAAATCACTGGGGTTGTCCAAAGTCATGCTGTGAAATAGCGTATGGCATCGATATTGGTCAGCTCTTAAAGCACATCATTGTCTAGGTCAATGGATATTCAACAGTGTTGAATTTGTTTACAATATCTCCAATTTTTTTCTGAACTCTCTCTCAAGTTCTTAAAAGGTAAAGCAGCTAAATCATGCATTTTTAATATATTTTTTCCTTCTAGCCTTCTTCTGATTTCACTTAGATTTGTGGGCAATATCTGAAAAATTGGAACCCACAAGTAACTTTAAATAACATTAAGAAATGAAGAGTTTATCTAATAAATAGGTCATTAAAGAAATTAACTGGGACTTCCCTGGGGGAGCAGTTGTTAAGATTCTGCACTCCCAATGCAGGGCGCCCGGGTTTGATCCCTGGTCAGGGAACTAGATCCCACATGCATGCTGCAACTAAGAGTTCACATGCCGCAGCTAAGGAGCTGGCGAACCGCAACTAAGGAGCCCACCTGCCACAACTAAGACCCAGCACAACCAAATAAATAAATATAAAAAAATAAAAATTAAAAAATTAAAAAAAAAAGAAATTAACCTGTTGTCATGTCATTTATTATTAACTATTACTAACAATCAGATTTTGATTTTTACAAGAAGGTGCCTATAAAGTCACCCTGAACGTTAGGTGTATATAGTTCATGTCTACCTTATGTCAAGTACAATGTAAAAATATAGAACATTTGACAACTAATTTTTGAAATACTGTGAAGGGAGAAGATTGAAAATGTAGACCATGGACCCCAGGACTCAAATATCTCCTCTTGTCAATCTTATTTCCAAATCTTTCCATCCTTTACCTGTTAATGAATTTTTAGATATTCATGTATGGAGAGAAGTAATCATATACAGCATTCAAAATTCTGAATGCTTTGAAACTGTAAAGACCTAAGAAGTAAGGATACTGGGTTTTTTTTTCTACTGAACATTAAACCTAATACATAAGTACTTAGATCTCAATTTTACCTTCTACTTACATTTTGACAAGAATAATGGTAAAATCATCTGCATTAATTAAACAACAGAATAATTTTTCAGGGCCTACTTTATGACAGGCACAGTATACACATGCTTCCTTAAGCACCCAGAATCATGCCTGGTGACAAAGACAAATCATTCTAAGGTCCATTTACATTTACACAGGTTATTCAAAGAATAGAGTGTAAAAGGCACTTTGGATCAAGAGCATATTACAAGATTTTTTTCAACCTATATGATTGAAGATGCCTGATTTCAGACTGTGTTAGGAAGGGCCACTATGAAAGATCAAGTATGAACAAAGCATGATTGGTTGGTTCCCTTCTGAAGACTCTAATGAGATTTTATTGATGCTTAAGTAACTTTTTAAAATCTCCAGTTTCACTAAATATCGTTTTATTGGGAAAAAACTGTAAAGATACCACTTGCCAATCTTCTACGCTTCTGCTTAAATACAATATTCTCCTAGTAGATAACTAAAGCTGTAATAAAAGAAAGTAGACAAAACAAACAAAACAAAACCCCAAACATATGAGTCTGAAATAGTCAAATAGTTCTGCATATACTCTAAATTATATAACTAGAAACAGCCTAATAGTTGCTGAGCAGTTACTAAGGTAGCTCTGGTAGTGAACAAATATCTTTCTGGGGCCTCTAAAGCTTCACAAAGAAGCCAAGCAAAGGCAGTTCAATGGGGTGAATTGCTGAAATTTGAAGGTGTTACTGGGTTGATATTTTCTGATTCCTTTCTACAATTTGGCCAGATATATGTTTCTTTTCCAATTTATGAATGTGGACCTAGACAAAGAGAAGCTTAAAAATTCACAAATCCTTGTTCAAATACTACGTTCTTTTAATTTTATGATTCTGCTTTTTTAAAAAAACGGCTAATATTATAATGAAATGGAAAAACAGCCATGAAAATACTTCTAGGGTATAATTAGCTAATGTGGAAAACAACACTTCGCAAAGCAAAGGAGATTTGAAATCGAAGAACAATGTTTTAAATAGGAATATTAAAAGGGTTATTTTATTAATTTTTACATTATTCTTTTCTAGCTCTCCCATGTCTCATGTTAGTAATATGGAAAGAATTTCCAATTAACATGTTGTCCCGTTCAATTTCCCCTCTAAGTTCAGGAAGAAATATTCAACGTGACAGCAGCTACCACCAATCAGTCACCTTTATCTCTGCAGTCCAACCACTCCACAGTACATCACTTATGTAACTCGGACTTGTTACCACACTTCAGTGTCTTTGCCCATTCTGTTCCCTACATCAAGATCAGTCTTCTCATAAATCTCACCCTTCCTTCAAGGTCCATCTCAGATTTGACATCTCAATGAGCTCTTACTTGATCCCTGTGCCCTGCTCTCCAAAACCAAATCTGAATTTTCCCATCTCTCATGGTCCTTTGCTCTCACTTCTCATCTAGTTTGTTGTGCTTTGTTTTGTTTTTAGTAAGACTTTACTTTTTAGAGCAGTTTTAGATTTGCAGCAAATCTAAGTAGGAGGTACCGAGATTTCCCATCTCACCCCTGACCGCACACATGCACAGCCTCCCCCATTATCAACATCTTCCACCAGAGGGGTACATTTGTTGCAAGTGATAAACCTACTTTGACACATCATTATCACCAAAGACCAAAATTTATATTATGTCCCACTCTTGGTGTTGTACACTCTGTGGGTGTGGACAAATCTACAATGACATGTATCCACCATTACCTGTGCTTTGATTTTAAGGGGGCAAAGAATAAATTTGACTAGGAAACACAGAAACTCTAAAAGGTTGAGCAAGAACACAATAAGTCAAGGATTTACACATAAAGTTTTGGTTTCTATTCTTTCTTAGTCTTCTCTTCGCATATCTGAAGATTAGTATTGATAGGCTTGTATAAGGAAGTCTGTCAGCGGTTGCCACAATAATTAACTAAGCTCTATCTACTATTTTCAGCTAAAGTCTTCAGCACAGCAAAAGCAGCAATGCTGAAGCCTTCCTTCTAAACAAGGTCAGTTCTAGGCAAAAATAAGAAGGGACAAAACAGTGGCCTTCTGCCATTATTTCTGTTTGTGTCTCCTTCTGCCATTCAACCCTTCACCATATTCATACCACCATGAGGGCCTCCCACTGGGTACTCCTTGAGATCAACATCCCATGTCCCCAGACCTTCTCTGCATCCCTCCTACACTCACTACATTTCTCTGACTTGCACGCTTATGGGCAACTTATTTGCTCATTTGATAAACTAACTTCAAATGAATGCTTAATAAATGATAAACTCAGTGTTTTATCCATTCACAATAACATAACTATACCAATTCCCAAGTATCACCCAAATGAGAGACTCATTATACGTGGGCTTCAAATTACAAGAGCATGCAGTTTTATGTTTGTATGACAACTTAAAGTCTGCAATACTGTTACCTATATTTTGTGTATTTCAATCTTTTTAAACAAAAGAGCCCCAAAGCCATACTACTCCCCCTCCCTGCCCCCAAAGAGTAGAGGCATAGAGTGTAAAAGGGACACCTGATTAGGCTCCACCATCTAGGTTTGTGGGATAAAGACTAGGCCCAGGCAGAGTGGCTGCACAAACATTTTTCTAATACTTGAGGAAATTAACCAAATGATAAGTGCAAAAATATGTTAAATCTCAAATCAGTAGGGTCCAAAAGTTTTAAAATGAGTTTGCAAAACATATGACTCATGGAAAAATCTGTTTCAGGAGATTTCCAGAACAATTCAGGACGGTCAGGAAAATGCTTAGTTATTGGAGCAACATTTTAACACCAGTAAATCTAATTCATTTTAGTAGGTGATGTCTTTGAGAATATTTATGAATTGTGATGTTTAAATAAAAATACATATACATAAGGCAATTATACTTCAATAAAGATGTTAAAAAAAAAAAAAGAAAAAAAAATACATATACATCAATCATTTTTATTACTCTTTCCACAAAACTCTATTTTCTCTATTTCTCTGAGCCCTCAGTCTTGCCCTCCATAGTGTTACACACCACGGTCTTTTTCACAAACACACCACCCAGTTTATGAAGGACTACTCTATTTCAGGCAGGTCTCCATCTCAGCCCCACCAAAATGCACCATTGAGCAAATACCTGGCCTGCCTCCTTTAGCTCTAATTCCAAGGGGTAGTTGAGAAAATGCATACATTATGCATTTAGTTGCATATGCCTACATTATGTATTTAGTTGCATATGCATACATTATTAGTTTATGTATACATTATGCATTTAATTATAGTTGCATATTATAACTAAATTCACCATCTTCCTTCCTGGCTTCTGAAAAAATACCCCTTCCCCAACCGTGTACCATTCCCCACTCTTAAAGTACTTTGGTTTTGGTCAGTAGGAGAAGAAATGCAACCTGTTCTTAGAAATTAATGTGGGCATGTTGCTATTAACGCTTTCAAGGTAGATCTATAAACATTACACCATTCGATTTTCTAAAAAATATTAAGGTAGGTATTATTTCTAAGTGAGCCTCATGTTACACAGATAGAGTTGAGATTCCAAATTCAATGCTTTTTCCATTATCCTCCTCTGCTCTACCATATTCAAGTGTTTGTTGTCCTACATGTTTCTCTATTTTAAGGTGACTAGTAGGCAGGCATGAACTCTGTTTCTCTTTGTACAGCACATAGAATAGTTTTAACTAATATTTTAAAATAAAGTTTGCATCTGACAAATTCAGAAATCTTTCATTTCTATAGTAGGTCATTGTATTTTATAGATGAGAAACCTAAGCCTCAAAGAGGTTAAGCATCTTACCTAATTCACATGGTACGTGGTACAGACAGTGTACTGAGACAGGTAGAGACAGGGTTTAAACCTAAGTCTATCTGACTCCAAATCCCATGGTCTTCTCCCTAAATCATCATACCTTCCTCCAGGGTGGTCTCTCTGGGAAATTCCACCAGAAGCCAATTTACTCTGTACAAAATATCCAGTCTAAGCCTATCCTGATTAAAAGGTCAGAGTCTGTCCCTGTCCAACGGTAAATCTGAGGCAAAGCGCATGTTCTCTTAGCTCTAACTACACGTCTCTTTCTGGAGATTCACTACAATAACAAGCATTCCTTTGGGAAGAGGCCAATTCTTTAGCCTCCCTGGCCCAGTGTGGGATGACTCAGGTCAGACTACAGCAGCTCCAAACAACCCCTTCCAAACAAGACCTTAAAAATGTCAGTGACTCTGGTACTATTGTTCTCAGATGACTTTGGGAGCGGGGATGGGGGGGGGGGGGGCGGGCGGGCCATGGCCACTCACAAGTATAAAAAATTAAGTGATTCAACATGGGGAAAGTTAAGAGGTGGGGTTGTACCGCTTTCAGGCTTATAAAAAAAGAAAAGGAAGAGAAATGTACCAACTGACTGACTAGAGCATAACCTGATAAATGGTAGTCGTCTTTCAAATTAAATCTTATTTTTTCCTTTTTTGATTGAAGGAAAATGCAATTTAAGACCTAAGAGTAGTTACCCTCCGAAGGCCTCCAGGAAATGTTTATTTTGTCTTATGTATAAAACCATAACTAGTATCCAAAAGAACTTGACGTCCCTGTTAAGAATGAAAAAGACCATGGTAAACAGCTGGAGGGTGCTGATAGCACGTTGCACAGAGTGCATTCTTTACCTGCCCCTAGAATTGCTCATTTCAAAGCGGAGGAAAACATTTCCTGCCTTAGTGCATAACAGAGAAAGGCAATGGTCTGGAAATGACCTCAGAAGATTTAGCAGTTTTCCGAAGCATTTAAACAGAATTTGCTCAAAGCTTCCATTAACTGGACATCTGCCAAACCACTTGGAAAATTTCTGCATTCAGAAAGAAGAAAGATCCTCACCATGAAAGATATTCTCCATAAGAAATCATTATAACCACTGTAAATATGTTTACCATTGATTGTATGAGTGATTACATCAAAATTCTTGGTGTGCTTCTCTAATGCCCCTCATCCCTATCTATCACTTTTTAAAAGTAAAACCTGTGGTTTACTAGTTTGTGTAACCCTTGTAGAATTTAACGTATTAATTCATTCAACAATTAATGTTTTACACTGTACCAAGTATTCGGGATACAATGATATTTAATCCATAGATATTTCTTGAGCATTTACCATGTTTCCAGCACTGAACTAGAAAACAGGGTATGATGGTGAACTAGACAGTCAACTGTCCTATCTTCATGGAGATTTCAGTCTAATCCAGTGGGTCTTAATCCTCACTGTGAACCAAATTCACCAGTCAGTGTTTAAAACAGACCACTGAGGAGAAGGTCCTACTTAACACCAATTAAATCAAAGTCACTAGTTTGGCAGTAGATGCAAATAATGAAGCAGTAGATTACAATATGATAAATATAATGGTTGAGAAAAATAAGGGATACTTTATAAACATAGAAAGTACACACAACCCAGATTTTGGGCTGAGTAGCATGTTTTAAATGATAAGTTATCACTTAGTCGAGGCAATAAAGGGAGTGAGGCCATTCTGGACAAAAGGAGTATGAAATTCATAGGCTGGGAGGCACATTTCTGACGTAGTACAGCGACAGTAACTTGTTATGAGTTTAGCATGTGAAACCCAAGGTTTGAAGAGAGAACTAGAACCACAGAAACTGGATAAGCAGGGAGAAGCAGAGCAAGGAAATCCAGATTCTCAGGCTGAGAACGTGGGAGTTTATTTCTGGGACGATTAGAGCTTTGGAAGTAATTTAAATAAGAAACGAGAGAGATCATTGCCCATTCTTTACTCCCAGGCTACGGATACTTAAATTTTGCAAGTCCTGAAGCAACAACACAGGAACCCCAAATTGTGTCATCTCTTTTTTTTTTTTTTTTAATTAATTAATTAATTTTTTTGGCTGTGTTGGGTCTCCGTTTCTGTGCGAGGGCTTTCTCTAGTTGCGGCAAGCGGGGGCCACTCTTCATCGCGGTGCGCAGGCCTCTCACTATCGTGGCCTCTCTTGTTGCGGAGCACAGGCCCCAGACGCGCAGGCTCAGTAATTGTGGCTCACGGGCCCAGCTGCTCCGCGGCATGTGGGATCTTCCCAGACCAGGGCTCGAACCCGTGTCCCCTGCATTGGCAGGCGGAATCTCAACCACTGCACCACCAGGGAAGCCCTGTGTCATCTCTTAATCTCTGGAGTAAGTCAACACTTGATCTGCTAAAGCTATCTGTCATTAGGCTACTATTCCACTGAACATGTGTCTAGCTTTCTCTAGTTCCATTCCAGCAAAACCAGTCATTTGTCTTGCTCTTAGGACTTTCCCAAGCCCAAGACCTGAAGTGACGCTGAAGACACTTAACACCCTTCTTCCCAAGAAGAAGAGAAATTGCTGGACTCTGGAAGGAACGAGTCGAGCTTCATGCACAGGCCTCCAATGAAAGGAGGAACTAAATATTCTAAAATTGTCTTCAAAGCATATTGTTAGCTTGCTTATCTGATAAGGCAAGAAAGAGAATTACTTCTTTTCCTGGGAAATCATGGTAATTTAAACTTTTTTCCAGACTGTCCTGTAATTGCTTCTATGGGTTTCAGGAAGCCCAAGACAAGTTTTCGTTATTTATAACCCCTTATTTTCCCCCACTATTCATGAAATGGTGAAAAACAGTTCTTACAAATAAGGGAGAATTCAAGTACACTACCCACTTGTTTGACTCAATATTTTGATTTGATTTAAGAATCAATAATTTATTTTAACTAAATGACAGGCATTTCACGCCCAGGTACAAAGAACTCAGAAATTCCACCCAACCTCCTACATACCGTTTGGTCACAAGAGATAATGGCTGCACTGACAAGAACTATTTCCAGTTCCTGTCAAGAGTCATTTCAGAAAGAAAGCTGAAGCGAAAGTCTCACACTATTATTTTTATTTTAGAACATTTAAAAATAAACAACTAGTTACTGGCCTCTAGGGTCTTCTTGTTTCTGCAAGTGAAAACCTTGGGAGGAAGTAATTTCATGCTGGTGAAGCACCAGGTTGGCCAGATTAAAAGGGACCAAAGACACAGCCCAAATGTAAATACTAGCCCTCTGCAGCTACAAGTCAGACACTGGGTTTTCTCCCATTTGGCTCTGCTAGTGGCCTTCTGGGGTTGATCCCATGAGACCAAAACTCACTTGAGACAAATTTGGGTATTAGTTTCCTTTTCAGAAGAGTCAGGCAGCAGAATACTACATCCTACGACATGAACACTAATAGCAGCTATTGTTTGATGTCTTACTCTGTTCTAGGCACCACGCCAAGTGTTTTTACATACATCCATTTATTTAAATTACACAATAACGCTGCCCCAAGAGCATTACATGCATTGTATTGATAGAAAAATAGACACAGCTAACAAGTGGAACAGAAGGGATTGGAATTCTTTTTTGTGACACAAAACTAAGAGCTCAAGAACCACTACACACTGCTGCTGTTTCTCTGCCATTAAACAGATTTTTCCATGTACATCATTATTGTTTCGTATACATATGGTGCATGTATGTACTGCTCTCTGATCCATTACATAGACGTTTGTGCTCTTCAGGTACGTGTCATGAAACTACAAAGACTAACAGTATTTACATCTCCAATGAAGTTCCAGCAATTAACCGTGAACCACCTGCAGGTCACCCAAGCCTTGCAAAACAATTCAGTCATATGCTCATGTAGCTCTTTCCAGCACTGTAGCCAGGAAAAAGGAAATGGAGGATTATCAATGATGTTTTGTTTTAGATCCGTTAATTGAGGTAGATTACTTGTCTGCCAAACTATTTACTCTTTTTTTCCCTGGTGATATCATTCCCATAGCTGCTCTTGCTATAGCTAGCAGATTACCACTTGAAACTACTTTTTGACCTCTGAATTCTTCCTTCTGCTATTCTAATTCGGTGATTAAAAAAAAAAAGCTGTTGTTTTTCTCACTCTATCATCCATTTTCTGACCTTTCTAGTTCAAATTAATGTAGCAATCATCCTAAATAGTCTCAGTGATATCTCTTATTCAAGTCTGTATTTGAGAAGGCAACATGTCATATCTGGGAAATAGTCTGGTTCTTACAGTAAGACTGGTTTAAACCCTGGTGCCAATGCTTATAAGTTACTTAACCTCTACAGCCTTGAGATTCTCATTTTTTACAGTTGGAAATTAATGCCTAATATGTAGTTGTTAAAAGAATTAAATACAAGGTATATGTGGGTCAAGTATTTTGCACTTTCAAAAAACGGCATAGACACATAACAGATGATATCTATGGTCTTACCCTTAAAGGCTGTCCTAATTTCTTTCTTGTAAGAAATATATTAAAGAATTAAGCAATATTGAATTCATATTGACAATATGATTCTTTAAACAGGCACCTTAAGTGTTACTTTTCTTTATTCCAGTCCTGATTAAACATCACAAGAAAGAAGTGTAGAACTTGTAAAACACAATTAGGAGTCTCTTTTTATGTAAATGTGTCTGTGACTATAAATTCCATAAAGATATTTTTTAAAACCTCATTTTTTTTCATCATTTCTGACAAATGTGTGCAAAATCCACCTACGTCGTAATCAAGAGAGTGTCAGTAAATGTTCATGAACATTACTTTGGACTAGACCATGAACTCCTATTTGGGTGAAGAGGCGTCTTCATATCATGGTCACAAAACAGGATTTGAAATCACACGAGTTTGAATCCTGGCTTTGACATACAAAGTGGTTTGATCTCCCTAAACTGTTTCCTTATCCATATGCTGCAAATGTAATACCTATTGTTACTATCACTAAATACAAGGAGGGTAATGGAGGTGCATACACAGTAAGTGCTTAATAAATGTGTTTCCTCCTCCCATCTCTATTGATCTTTATATACCTAATATTTGCACTTATCAGGCTAATTGAATTGAATCAATATTGTCTTAATGTGTGAGGTAAAAACACTTACAAAGACCCACTAAGCACATTACCTTTTTCTGTAAGTAGGAAAATATGTCTCTTCTCACCTCATTTTCCAATAGGCCTGTGAGTCTACGTCTGCACATGTGCACACACATCACACACATGTGCTGACATGTGAGTTGCTCTGTTTGGTCCCAGTTAATAATAACAAGCAGAGCCAGGCAGCATCATTGCAAGCGCAGTTTTGTTTAGAGCTCCCGGGGCGCCAAATAGTTGTCCAAGTGAAATGTTTTATGTCTTAATTGCTGGTGGGCAGCAAAGCCATTTTAGTGTTGCAGGGGAAACTATGCAATTTTCCAGTGAGAATATGATTAGCCACATCAGAAAATATGAAGCCCGTATCCAATTTGCAACTCAAAAGACATTGTGACATCCTCTTGAGGCTAATATCTGGTTACGTGATTCCCAACAGAAACATAATAATGAAATTAAGAAACATATATGCCTCCGAATTTAGCCCAATATACAAAAATCTCAGAATTTCATAGGTCACTCCAGATCCATTCTGCTCTCTATGTGAAAAAATAGAAAACTAAATTCTTTCATACCCTTCTCAGATAGAAGATTTCACGGTGACAAAGTTTAAAATACTCTAAGAAGAAAGGAAAAGCAAAACAAACAAAAAATAAGAAATTTCAATGATGCAGCTTATTTATTTATCCTTAAATGTATTTCCATGATCTGTTAAACTGGGAACCATTAGCAGATGCCTTCAATTTCCAAGAGTTTTGAATGTGTGAATTTTTATTAGTTTGCTAAGTGATTACCTTTGTTTATGACTTTCCAGTTTCAGGATCTTTAGTAATAAATTTGGCTGGTAATGAAGAACCTCTTACCACTGATACACACACACACATCTGGGGGAACTTTTACAGCATGAGGCTATCATAGGCAGATGGGTTCCATTTTAGGAGACTGCCACCAAACTGATTATGTTGACCCACCATTTTCACAATTTGCTACCAATACTTGATATGGAAATCTTGAGACCCTAGATCAAACATTATAAAGTTAAAAACATTACAAAGTAAAAACTTCACGTGCCTCAATTAGAAATTATTCTGCTCGGCTCTTATTTTCCATCTGAAACCTGTTTTAAAAGTCCCAGTTTCTCTGAGATTTTACACAGGAGGGTAAAATGTCATTTCTAACAAAAAGCCACTTTGACTTTTTTACACCTTTCTGTTTCACAGTTGAAACAGAGAATTTGCGTCATGAGGCATATCAAGGCCTTCCCTTGACCATAAACAAAACCCTGATTCCTCCAAAAGTTGACCGTGTAATCTATACAACACAGTGCAAACCAAAAGTAATTTACTACATATTGAATCCACTTAAAAGAGAACTAAAAGAATAATTAAACAGCTGGAGAGGTTGTTAAAAAATATTATTTATTCACTAATGGAAATTTGGCCCAGGCTACAAGTTATTATTATTTCAAATGGCAAGGACTTGGAGATTAAGCCTCCCTCTTGCTAGAAGTTATTTTCGAAGAGCAAAGTTGAGAATGTTGGTAGGGAAGGGTGGGTAAATATGACTTCCTATACTGCAAATAATTCAGGTGGGAGACAGAATTTGTCCCAACCATATCGCCACTATCTTTCAAAAAAAGAGTAAAAATTATTAATTAAATAGTTAAATAAAAATGGAGTGCCTCAAATTATCAGGATTGTTTCAGAAATTAGATTTTACAGTATTTTACAGAAACATAAGAAGTCAGCTAGCATTTGGACCTTTTCAAAGACTATTGGTTTTCTTCTGTTGCACGACAAACCACCTAACTTTTGATTAATGTGCTTAATAAACCTTTATTAAATTCATCATTCTGCAGGTCAGCAATTTGGACTGGGCTCACCTGGGCAGTTCTAATCACAGCCAGACTCACTCATGCATTTCCAATCACCTCCTGGGGTTAGTTAGGTACTGGCTGGCCAAGGATGGTGTGATGGGCAGAATAATGACCTTCCCGAAGATGTCCATATCCTAATCCCTGTAACCTGAGAATATGTTACTTTATATGGCAAGGGGCGGGGATTAATATTGCAGATGGAATTAAGGTTAATCAGTTCATTTTAAAATAAGGAGATTACTCTGGATTATCTGGGTTGGTCCAATATAACAAGAGTCCTTAAGAGTGTAAGAGGGAGTCAGAAGAGGAGGTCATAGTGATGTGAAGTGAGAAAGACTTCACAAGCAGTTGCTGGCTTTGGAGATAAAGGAAGGGTCCATAAGCCAAGGTGGGCAGGCAGCCTCTAGAAACTAGAAAAGGTAAGGAAAAGGATTCTCCCCTGGACCTCCTAGAAAAGAACATAGCCCTGGTGATACATTGATTTTAGCCCAGTGAGACCTGTGTTGGACTTCTGACCTACAGAACTGTAAGATGATAAACTAGTGTTGTAGTAAGCCACTAAATGTGTGGTACTTTGTTATAGCACCATAGAAAACAGAGATGGTCTCATCTGGGACTGCTTGTCTCTGCTCTACTTGGTCTCTCATCCTCCAGCAGGCTATCTCAAGGTTTGTTCACATGTAGGATGGGCAGGATTCCAAGAGGCAGAGTAGGTGGAGTGCAAGGCGTGTTGATATCTAAGCCTAGAATCAGCATGTCACCATTCTGACATATTCTATTGGCCTAAGCATCCCACAAGGTTAACCCTTGTGATTGGAAATTTAAGGAGTAGGAAAATAAACCCCACTTCCTACTAAGAGGAGCTGCCAAGCAGCTCAAATAAAAGGAGAGAGAAATTAAGTCCAGTTTTGCATACAATCTACCACAAAGACTAAAACCTTCATCTCTCACAATTACAATTTTTTAGAAATCAAGTTTAAAATTTGAACAATGGTATTATCTTGAAGATAAAAATAATATGTTGTGTGCTTTAAAAATTGTATTAGTTTTGAACTGCAGTACTACTTGCCTTTCTCAAAAAGTCAAATCCCATTTTTTCATTTAAATTAAGTTAACATTATTCAGGGTGTCTAGATTATCTGAACATCTAAAGTGGTGTCTGATGGCAATATAATGGGAGTCACATATATAATTTCAAATTTGTAGTAGCTACATTAAAAAAAAAAAGTAGGACTTCCCTGGTGGCACAGTGGTTAAGAATCCGCCTGCCAATGCAGTGGACACGGGTTTGAGATCTGGTCCAGGAAGATCCCACGTGCCGCGGAGCAACTAAGCCCGTGAGCCACAACTACTGAGTCTGCACTCTAGAGCCCGCGAGCCACACCTACTGAGCCTGCATGCCACAGCTACTGAAGCCCTCATGCCTAGAGCCCATGCTCCGCAACAAAGGGAAGCCACTGCAATGAGAAGCCCGCACACCGCAACAAAGTGTAGTCCCTCTTCGTCGCAACTAGAGAAAGCCCACGTGCAGCAACAAAGATCCACAGCAGCCAAAAATAAATAAATAAATAAATAAAATTAATTTTAAAAAAGTAAAAAGAAACAGGTGGAAGAAATTTTAACAGTACATTTTATTTAACCCAATATTATCTAAATATTATCATTCACCATGTAATCAATATAAAAAATATCAGGGCTTCCCTGGTGGTGCAGTGGTTAAGAATCTGCCTGCCAATGCAGGGGACACGGGTTCGAGCCCTGGTCTGGGAAGATCCCACATGCCGTGAAGCAGCTGGGCCCGTGAGCCACAATTACTGAGCCTGCGCGTCTGGAGCCTGCGCTCCGTAGCAAGAGAGGCCGCGATAGTGAGAGGCCCGCGCACCGCGATGAAGAATGGCCCCCACTTGCCGCAACTAGAGAAAGCCCTCGCACAGAAACGAAGACCCAACCCAGCCATAAATAAAAAAAAAAAAAAAAAAAAAATATCAGTGAGATATTTTGCATTCTTTTTTCATATTGTCTTCGAAAACCAGTCTTCAAAATGATTCAGGGAAGGCCCCAGGCAAAATTAGAAGATGCCAGAGCTTTGTCCTTAATGCTCCTCTTCTCTCTTTTCGCCACTGAGACACCTACCTGTTTCCCCTTTCAGGGCCCCATGTTTTTGCTGTTCACACTCTTGTTCTCAAGAGAGCATAGGGCACGGAAATACACTGCGATTCAAACAGACCTGGATTTGAAACCTGCAATGACATTTACTAGACCTAGTAACATAACTTAATTTGAACTTCAGATTCGTCATCAGGACCTATCTCACCACTCTTCATTGAGTTCTATAAAGTTCAAGTGCAATGATATCCATAAAGGCATTTGGCAGAGTGCTTGACACTGTAAAAGCACTGTAAAGAAGCTACTATTAGTTTTGTTTATAAATCATATCTGCCAGGAGAAGGTAATGCCCAGTATAAAAATTTGGATCACTTTTACAATTTCAGGCACCAGTCAGGTTATAGAGGGTATTCTTTCAGAGGAGGAGAATAAATCAGGGATATAAACAGATGGTTGGGGGAAAATATGTTAGAGAACAAGGTACTCTGTGATATTGGTGATACTTCTAGACTCTTCTCTCCTCCTGATATTATAAAAGGAAAATTAGGTCTTAAATCGTATTTTACATGTTCATTCAACATAACAGTTATTTTCATAGTGAAGACTTATTTTTTAGCAAAGTATGGAATAAACCATAAATTTGTTTTACTTTTTTTAAGCCAAGAAGCATACTGATTTTCTAAAATTGGACAAACTACAATCTCACTAAATATGGGAATGAAAATTAAGACAAAAGGACAAATTCATGGATAATCTATAGTTGTTTAAACGTCACAGTTTTTCCTACAAGGTAGACATATCTAAATGCTGCTACATGACAGCAGCACAGTTCATACTGTGAATCACTGCCCTTCTAAAACAAACAAAAATATACAATGATTAGCTTCGCAAAAAGTGAACACAATGTTGGCAAATTCAACAAACTATCCACTGTGAGTCAGTCAGAGTGTTCTTAGGTATTTCCAAGACATACAGTCTCAGTTGCAAACATATTGTCTTTGGTCTTCAGCCCATGTGATTGGGCACCAGGTTATCTCACAGATGTGATAGAGGGGCAAAATGATAACTAGACAAGAAGTGCTCGTGGGCTAAACGGGCATCTGGGCAGACACTGGAACGTCTTTCTAAGTTACTTGGTATATTAGTTTCCCAGGGCTACTGTAATGAAGTACCACAAACTTGGTGGCTTAAAACAGCAGAAATTTATTGTCTCAGAGTCCTGGAGGCTAGCATTTCGGCAGGGTTACACGCTCTAAAACCTGTATGGCATCCTTCCTTCCCTCTCCCCTAGCTTCAGGTGGTTTGCTGGCAATCTTTGGTGTTCCTTGGCTTGCAGCAGCATAATTCCAATCTCTGTCTTTGTCATCACATGGTCTTCTCCTTGCGTCTTCATGGCCATCTTGTTATAAGGGCACTGGTCATACTGGATTAGGAATCCACTCACCTTGACTATAACCTCCTCTTAACTAATTACATCTATAATAACACTATTTTCAAATTCAGGTCACATTCTGAAGTACTGGAGGTTAAAACTTCAACGTGCCTTTTTGAGAGACACAACCCAATCTGAAATACCTGGCTTCATTGGGATTTGAATTAAATGGTTGAGAGGCAATGTAGTATAGTGGTTAAAGGCATGGGCTCTTGAATCCTTACCAGTCTGGATGAACCCATGTGAATTTAAGTCCTAGCTTTGCTGCCTAGTGAATGATCTCAAGCAAGTTACTTAATTCCAAGTGCCTCAGTTTTGCCCACCTATATGAGGCCAATAACAGTAATACCTAACTCACAAGGCTATCCTGGCTTGAGTTACCCTATAAAATGCCTAAATAGTGCCTACCACCTAGCAATACTTCACAAGTGGCTACTAATTATTATTTTTTATTGGTGTATTACAGCTTACCTCCGTACAGCTACTCCTCCTCAAATTTGAAACTCTGTTCTTCACAGAGGCAACTATACTGTTGCTCTGTTTTGTTTTGTTTTGCTCTTTGGGGTAATGCTCCTTTCCCTTCAAAATTAAATGACTCTCCTGTCACTTATGCTTATGGTATGTAAACAGACAAACTTTCTGGATTTGGCCACACATATCCAAAGCCTTAAAAATGTTTGTAACATTTGATCCAAGCATTTTATTTCTAAGAATTTATTCTAAATAAATAATTTAAGGGCTTCCCTGGTGGCGCAGTGGTTAAGAATCTGCCTGCCAATGCAGGGGACACGGGTTCGAGCCCTGGTCTGGGAGGATCCCACATGCCGCGGAGCAACTGGGCCCATGAGCCACAATTGCTGAGCCTGCGTGTCTGGAGCCTGTGCTCCGCTACAAGAGAGGCCGCGATAGTGAGAGGCCCGCGCACCGCGATGAAGAGTGGCCCCCGCTTGCGGCAACTGGAGAAAGCCCTCGCACAGAAACGAAGACCCAACACAGCCATAAATAAATAAATAAATAATAAATAAATAAATAAAATAAAATAATTTAAGATGAATGAAAAATTCTGCTACAAGGTTTATTTTAAGAAAAATCATAGCCATATTTATGATAAAAAGTTACAGAAAAGCTACTTTTGTAATGATAGATTTTAAAAAATCATGATCATAATGTAAACAAATACTATCCAATCTTTAAATTGAACTTGAGATCACTTTTGAAAAGAAAACTTATTCTCTAAATACTGTTGAGTGAAATAAGGATGCTATTCAATAGCTTTCTATGGTGATAAAAATATTCTATATCCATGCTTTCCAATACACTAGTCACAGGCACACAAGGTAAGCAACACTTGAAATGTGGTTAATGCAGCTAAGGGACTTAATTTTTAAGTTTATTTAATTTTAATTGGTTTTAATTTAAATAGTCAGATATGGCTCATGGCTACCATTAAAAAAAACCAGTGAAAGTCTATGGTACCTTTTGTTTGTTGATCCTTCTGCCCTTCCTTTCTTTACTTTCCTTTAAAGCCTCTCCTATGTCTCTGTCCCTCCCTCCAGATTCTACTTGTTAGGTAATCCTCACTCTTCTCCCTCTATTTTCTTAGCCAGTAACATCTGCTCTCATGAGATAACTTAATAAATGAATCTTTTTCAAGGCATAAAGAGACTTGATGTGCTACTAGCCATATAAGTATTCCATTTTAAATTTAATTTGTATAAATTCCATTTAGAATTTAAGCAAAATTTGACCTTCTGCCAAAAAAAAAAAATCTCATGAGAATTTCACACATTAAGCTGAATATAGAGGTAGTAAATGAAATTATTTTTCATCATACAATAAGGGAACTTCCACATTCACTTTTTTTTCCACATTCACTTTTTAAAACATTGTTGCTCTGAAGACAAGCAATTAGATTTATTTAGTGAGGATGCTAAGTGCTGAACTATGACCAAAAAATGGAGAAACTATAACTTTGCTGAATATATTAGCTTTAGTAGTTTCTTGTGGATTCTTTAGAATTTCCTATATATAGGATCATGTCACCTGTGAATAAAGATAGTTTTACTTCTTCCTTTCCAATTTGGAAACTTTTATTTCTTTTTCTTGTCTAATTGCTCTGGCTAGAACTTCGAGAACAATGTTGAATAACAGCAGTAAAAATGGGGATTCTTGTCCTGTTTCTGATTTTATGGGGGAAGATTTCAGTCTTTCACCATTGAGTCTGATGTTAGCTGTGGGTTGTTTTGGTTTTGTTTAATATAAATGCCTCTTTATCATGTTAAAGAAGTTCCCTTATATTGCTACTTTTCTGAGAGTATTCATAATAAAAGGTGTTAGACTTTGTCCAGGTGAATTACTTCCAGGTCACTAACATCCTGTAAACAGCACCTAGCATTGAGCTTTGCACAGTCAACAATTTAATAAGTGTTTGCTGAGTTAAACCAATTTGAAAACAGCAAACACCAAAAACCTGGAATCACATGTCAAGAGATGTTCTTTGAAGAAATTATCCTTAGAGATTCATTTGGAAAAGTTGGCTATTTTTTTCCCCACACAAGCCATGTAACTCACATTGGAGTTTTTTAAAAATCACCTTTTACACTAAATAAATTTTAAAATATGGAAAGGGTTAAACTCTGACACCTAACACCATTAGCAAATATAGTTGTCTAAAAACACTGCTGAATTGAAACAGGCTCAGTCAAACGGGGGAGTGGGAAAACAAAGCCACTGCCCGAGCCTTCTGTAGAGAGCACTTGTAGCCTCAGTAGCCTATGCCAAATATAAAAGGTTCCTCGACAGCTTAATGTTGAATTTGAATATCTGAGAGTTTCCTCTAATTAGATCATATGACATACAGTTTTAAAGTCTATCAACATCAGAGTAGTGTTTTGCAGAAAGGGACTCTGTGGCTTCCCCCAGAAGTCTATATTTTTCCTCCTGGGTACATCTGTGGCATTTCTTGCCAGGTATGATGGCCCCAGGTATGTTATTTTCCTTTCAGGCAGCCTAACTGGACTTTGCTGATGAAAAAAAATCCACAAGGAACATGCAGTACAAAATAATATTTGTCACTGATGTGGTAGAAATAGAAAATTACACAAACAATTTGGGAATTATAGGTTCATCACCACTGGGGTGAAAAGTTATAGACCATTTCTCACCCTCAATTATCCATTGGTTCCTTGCTGTGCCCAAGCCAAATACTTGGTTTCTTCGCATGCTTCTCTAACTTCTATTCACCAAGATCTAACACTCACAAATGCCAGCCAGGAATGACACTGGCCAGGTTCTTGGTGAATACCTTTGAGGGCAATAATATATGCTTACATGGAACTCATAATTAATCACTAAACTTCCCTTTGGGAAAAAAAACATATTTGGGGGTATATTTTACTGTCTAGGGGGCAAGAAATGACAGGATGGGAAGAGAGGAGAAGCAAGTAAGGGGGGATGATTGAAAACATTTGACTTGGCTTGAAATAAAAGTACATATTTCACACATATTTTTTACCAACCCTAAAAGACACCCTGACTTCGAACATGCTGAACAGGAAGCCATTTACTGTTGGAATGCTTGCCGGGCCCATCCAAAACACACACCCTCCCAATACCCCTGGGCTATCTAAAAAGGGTTGGGGTGAAAATATTTAATTTATATGTGCAATCCTGCTTCCTGTTTTATTTTTTTCCTCTTTGCCAGCTCTGTTTTTCAACTTTGTGAAAAATGATAGGAAACCTATTTCATCCCCCCCCCCCACCGCCTTTATTGACCCAGCTGTACATTCTACCTCAATTTATAGCTCATACCTGGCTTGAAGACCAAAGGAAGAGAGAAAGGTAAAGACGGATGTTAAACTCTCATGATTACTGTGGCTATAAAGGAATCTGGGTGGAGGAAAGCTTGCTGCGGTATCTATATCAAGGGCAGGAAGATGTGGCACAGGGGCTTGCTTTGGCTTTCAGAATGTGTGCATTCAGTAGTATGCATTCAAAAAGAGTAAATGGAAGGGTATAAAGAGGAGGGGAAAAGAAAGAATTTTCTGCGTATTAGATGAGTGACTGGAGACACCTGAATCCTATCAAATTTCAAAGAAACAGTCCTGGTTATCAAGAGGAATTTTAAAATATTTTGGAGAAGAAAATACAAAGACCCAAATAATTAAAATTTATAATTCAAGCAAAAGATTTTCCAAAACTTTAACAGTATTGGAGTGCTTTATATTTGGTTTAACATGGCAGGTATGCTCTTTTAGAATAAAATGAGTTCCAGATGGGTGTCCTTTACATAGTATACCTGTTACCCTTATTATTACATTTTGATTTCTTGAGAATGCTGAGTCAATGTGCAATAAAACATTTGAAAGAAAATCTGAAACCCAATGGAAATCCAGCAAGTTTGAAGTTCAGATTTCAAAATTCTTGAACTCAATCTAATTTTCCCAGAAAGCTGACCACACTCAATGGAAATCCTGTCAGAGGAAGAGTTTTATAATTGAGCAGTTTATTTTAAATACTTCAAAAGAGGTGGGGAAACCTGTAACTATCTGAACTCAAATAAATATTTCAACATTGCCTTTTGAACCTATGTTTCAATTTAATTTCATATCAGATTAACACTCTAAGTGGAACACCATCTTGGGAAATTCTACCTGTCACCATGGACTTTACAATGCTTTAATGTCAAGTTAACTGGTTTACCTTAAACTTTTGCTTCGAGTTGATAAAGGCAAAGCAGTTAAACCACTTTTACATTCTTGTGGAAATATTCAACTGTACAGTAATACAGTTCCTTATGTCTTTTGTTAAACCAGCTTTCAAAGTTTACAAGCAAGAAACTGGATAACATCAATTTGTACTTTTGAATCTGAAAAGCAAGTCAGACCTTCTATTAACCTGAAAATATTGCGTGGCCACAGATGCACATTGCACTCAACACCATGCAGTTCCAGTTGAGACTACATGACTGATGCGTATCGTTGTAACATATTCTCACCATGGCTTATTTTAAGGGAGGTGATGTGAAAGTAGATTTATGATTTATTTTCAAGGTAAACTTGAGTGGATTATCAGTCCTGCTTCACTGTCCTAGTGATGTCAGCCATCTGAAATAATCATTAAGACTGCTGTTACAAAACTCCCGGGAGCAATTTTCACATAACATTATATCTCCTGGAATTAAGTACCATTGCTGTATCATAACCAGTTACTTGTGAATTGTGCCAACCAATGGTAAGCTGTTAAACCAGCTCTTGAGGTGGGGGAAGAGGCTGATTATAGGCTTTGTGCTGATTTCTATGGTATAAATATTCCTGCCAAGGTCAATTTCAAGGTACCACCTTGATGATGTCACTAAATATATGTATGTATAGGCTGGTTCCAGCACATCGCTCATGTCAACCACCCATGCCCCCAGAACCAACAGAATTTATCAGCAGGGGATTTCCTTCCCTCTGAAGTATATTTAGATCCCAGACACCTTCGTGCTCTACATCTGCTGACCAATGAGCCAAAGAGTCATGAAGCCTGAGGCACTAGGATCAACTTCGGGTGATTAAGCTCTCAGCTCTCCCTTGGAGAGTCTAGTTGACCTTCCTGACCTGCTCTGGTCCTATTTCTCCCACTCTGGACCTCCTTCTGTGCCCTGACCCTGTGGCATCCAATTGGCACATGCAGTGTCCCCCAGGGATGGCTGATTAGGGGTTTTCTTCACTTCTACTATATTCTTGCCTCCTAGAGTTAAAATCTAACTCCAATTCTCTTAATCGTAAGTCAAGCCACCTTCCCCAGGTAACAACTCAAACTGCACTTGTCTTAGGGTTTGTCTACTGCAAAAAGTCCCCAAAACCTTTTTCCCAGTTATTCTCAGACAAGGTCTTCTAACCCCAGAGATTGGTATTTGCTTGCTATGGCATTTTTACTACAATCCCTGAATTTGGGTTTTTATAGGTTGTAGTCTCTTTACTGAGGTGGAAGGATCTATAGAGTGTCCTGTCTCCACTACTTCTTTTTGCTAAACTAGTCCCTACAAGCTCTTCCCCATTTCCACATTGTGCTGTTACCGTCCTGGGAGCCATTCCTGATAGACACTGCGTAGGACTGAGTATTCTTCTCCATCCAACATATTCACTCCCAGTATTTTCAAATATGAAGGTCACTTTAAGGTCAAGAAATTGCTCCAACCCTTCCATGTGTAACTACAATTTCAACATTTTTAATTGGGTGACAAAAATTACTATGATTAGGAAATTTTTAATCTAATTTATATTTTTTTGGATCATGACAGCCACTCACATATATTTAGATTTGATAATGCACACGATGCCCAGCATGGCACCTGTACAGAATAGTACAGAATATGTTAGCTATGGTTTTGTTGATTTTGTTCTTACTCTAAAGATATTACTTCACAAGCAGGCTGCTAAACTTGCCTCCAAACTTGTCCCTCTACAAACCACAAGCAGAAGGAGTCATTACTCTCAAACCCATTCTGATCAGGTCATAAAACACAAATTTATTTAAGTTTTCCAATGTTTCCCTACCAAACCAAGAATAAAATACCAACATCTTGCCTGAGCCTACAATACTCTTCATGGTCTGGACCCTGCCTAAAAGCCTTCTTTCTTTCTTTTTTTTTTTTTTTTAATAATTTGTTCTTTTTTTTTTTTTTTTTAAATTTTATTTATTTATTTATTTATGGCTGTGTTGGGTCTTCGTTTCTGTGCGAGGGCTTTCTCTAGTTGTGGCAAGTGGGGACCACTCTTCATTGCGGTGCGCGGGCCTCTCACTATCGCGGCCTCTCTTGTTGCGGAGCACAGGCTCCAGATGCGCAGGCTCAGTAACTGTGGCTCACGGGCCCAGCTGCACCGTGGCATGTGGGATCTTCCCAGGCCAGGGCTCGAACCCGTGTCCCCTGCATTGGCAGGCAGATTCTCAACCACTGCGCCACCAGGGAAGCCCCTCTAGCCTTCTTTCTGATCCTCAGATCAAACTTCTAGCCTTCATAGGACCGTTACCCTGTTGTCTTCTACATGGCATACTCTTCCTGTAGGTCTGCACATGGTCTCCTTTTTAGTCATCAGATCTTGGTTTTAACGACACCACTTCAGAAAGAACTTCATTGGCCACCCAATTTAAATAGCCATCCAGTTACTCTGTATCACATTACCTTCTTTTAATCCTCTGCATAGCAGTTTTATCCTTATCTGCTGTTTCTATTGTTTATTTATTTACTGTCTATCTTTCCCTAAGCAGGGATCCTAAATATCTTAGCCATCATATTCTTAAAGCATCTAATTTATAAAACATCTACTTTATTCAGTCTGCAAACAACATGCATGTATTATTGCAGATTCCTTACAATAAGTCCTTGGGCTTGTCCCATCTATGGCCAACTACATTAAATGATACTCCCTCTGAAATCTAACAAGTCACAATCCTCACCCAACTATATGAAGTTAAAGGCAATAGTATCTATGTTCCAAACCTTGCGGGTTAATGGCGAGGCTGGCCAACTACTACCTCCCAGTAGATAGCCATTTCGTCTGCCTTCTCCCAGGTCCCTATCTTGACATTGCCAGGCATCTCTGATTAAATGCCTCATAATGTAACTGAGAAGGTATATACTATAAAACCTAGTTCTCTAAAATCTGAAATTTTAGCATCCTAAGTATTGACATCACAGTAAATTGACTGCTTCATCCCTAGTTACTGCAGTAAAAAAGAATAGGATACGAGGAAGTCTGAAAGCTATCCTATAGAAGCAGAGCCTTCTGGGTAATTAATGGTGGAGAGTCTTCTAGGGAACCCTCAGCCTAGGTGAGTTGGGACTGAAGTCATGGAGCTTCTTATGCAAACCATGTCTAGAAATTTTATAAGCAAGTGTTTTTGCTGAAACTACTTTCACATAGGAGGCAAATTCCTCTCCCCTTCATTCTATATAATTAGCAGAGAAAACAAATTTTAAGAACAAAGAATATCATTCATAAAATGTGTTTCACAATAAATATGAATTATCCAACTGAAGCTTGCATTGCAGCATACAGACTGAGAATTTGGCAATAGTGACTGCCAAAGAGTGACAGTACAGACGGAGAATTTGTCAATGGTGACTAATCCAGTATGGACTGGCAAGGAATAGAGAAACAAAATGGAAACCAGAGTAAAAGAGAAGAGATCCGAGATCATGAGGGCAGGGATACCTGGGCAGTGTCTAAGTTTCACCAAAACATGAAACCACCTGTAATTTGATTCATATATTGTTGGTAGTTGCTCTGTATGTGGGTTAATTAACATGGTATGATAAATTGTTAGAGAACTAACTAATTCATTCATTCTTTGATAAAGATTAAACTAAAGAACACATCTTTTGAAATTAATAAGAGAGGTAAACTTGAATCAAGTGGCTGCAATTCTACATTTTTAGTCATTTACCCAGTGAAAGGAAAATAGTTTACAATCCCTGTAGCAGTCTTTCCTAAAATGCTGCGCTCCGCTAGGAAGTGTTCCTCAAGAAAGGAAAAAGAGGGAGTGGCTTTGTATGCTCATATAGGTTCTGAGAATACTGGATTAAACAACATTAACATGTTTATATTCAGCTGCTTTGATAAGCTAATGTGCAAGATATATCTAGAAGGGTAAAGAATGCCATTTGGAGATGACCATGGACTACTTTTCTCAAGAAATATCTATTAACATCTAAGGAACAGTATGTGAGAAACATTGGAAGCAACCTAAGTGTCCATCAACAGATGAATGAATAAAGAAGATGTGATATATACATATATATATACATATATATATATATATAAAATGAAATATTACTCAGCCATAAAGAAGAATGAAAAATTGCCATTTGTGACAACATGGATGGACCTGGAGGGTGTTATGTTTAGTGAAATAAGTCAGTCAGAGAAGGACAAATATGTATGTTTTCACTTATATGAGGAATCTAAAAAATAAAACAAACAAATGACTACAACAAAACAGAAACTGACTCAAGATACAGATAACAAACTAGAGGTTACCAGAGAGGATGGGGTGAAGGGAAGGTCAAAATAAATGAAGGGGATTAAGAGGTACAAACTACTAGGTATAAAATAAATAAGTTACAAGGATGTAATATATGGCACAGGGAATATAGCCAATATCTTATAATAACTTTGTATGGTATATAATCTATAAAAATACTAAATCACTAAATTGTACAACTGAAACTCATATAATATTGTAAGTCAACCTTAATTCAATTTTAAAAAAAAAGAAAAGGAAGTTTTATTCAATAAATAATTCTGTGAAAAAAGGTTAGCTATTTGGAGAATACATAACATTAATCTTTACTTCAAATTATAGTCAATATACATTCCAGATGTTTAATGTTTAAAAAAAAAAACCTAGGAGAAAAGATTGGACAGAGATCTTGAGATTTTAGATTTACTAAGCGCAAAAGCTAAGGTCAAAAAAAAAAAAAAAAAACCCACAAAGATAAAAGGTCAGTAAATTTGCCTTTAAAAAATAAAAAATGTATGGGTCACAAAAAGCATCCCAAGCAAAATTTTTAAACAAAACTTGAGGAAAACAGTTTCCAAATATCTGGCAGATCACAAGTTGAAATATTAATATGTCAAGAATTTCTATAAGCAAATAGGGAAAAGGAAGCAAATAGACAACTTACAGGGGAAAAGTGTATAATAAAATTTTTTTTTAAACTATTCTAAATAGCAGTCAAAGAAGGACAAATTTAAATTAAGACATTATAATATTAGTATAAAATGTTTCACATAAAAATTTTCAGTAGTATCATCAGTGTGGTGAAACAGACAAGGTCCTTAGCTGGAAGTGGGAAGGTAAAGCCCTGCAATCTTTCTAGAATGCAATTTAGTCATTCATTTAATGTTTTGGGCTCTGTAATTCCACTTCTAAAAAAATTATCCTAAGGAAATAATCAGATGGAAAAAGACTTAGTTACAGGAATGTTCATCGTGGCTTAATTTTTAATGACAAAAATGAGAAATAGCCCATCTAACATTATATTCATTTAATCATGCTATAATGATAATAATGGCTCACTTTATTATTAGTTAATAATAATAATGGCTTTTTAATAATAAGGTATAGTGGATTACTTAAGTTATTATTATAATGATAATCATACTTACTTTGTGCCAGGAATTATTCTCAATGGTTTGATAAATATGGATTAACCCATTTAATCCTTACAACAACTATGAACTTTGTACTCCTATTTTTATCTCTTTTTAGAGGTGAAGAAAGTGAGATACTGAGAGGTTGACTAACTTGCTCAAAGGCACTCAGTTGGCAAGCAGCAGAGCTGGATTCAAACCCAGGCAGTCTGACTCCAGGATCCATGGCCTTAACTCCTACCCATATTACCTCACACTTCTATCCATAAAATAGAACGTGAAACAGTCATTCAAATCTTTTCAAACTCTATTTACCGACGTGGAAACATGCTTACGTTATAATTAGGGGGAAATCATTATGCAAAAATACATGTGTGGCATTATCCCAATTTTGCTAACATGCAAAATACATATGAATAAAAAAAGTTAAAAGGAAATATATGCAAAGGTCAAAGGAATCATCTCTGCCTGGTAAGGAAGTTGTGAGCAATTTTCATTTTCACCTTACACTTTTGTATATTTTGTAAAGTTCTAGTGAAGACATGTTACTTTTATAATCCGAGAAGACTACAAGTCATTTTTTTAAGAGAAAAAAAATATTGGTACACAACTAGAATAATTTGCATCCTCTTGTCTTATTTGCCTTTCTGACTGCATTCTCAAGCTATTATAAATGGCCTTAACTACACTTACAGTAATGGGAGAGCCATAGCTACAGAGTTATAGAATTTCTTCCCCATTTTTGTACCTGAAATGTTGCTTTTAGCACATTCTTCATGGTAAAATTGAAGACATCCCTCAAGGGTGTCATACTGCCATTGCTGAAACAAAGAAACTCCAGAGTTTAAAACTTCCAATTCTGCCCATTGAGAGATAGGACAATTTATGAAGAGAAAATGATTCTTTTCTTTTTTTTTAAAGACATTAAAACATTCCTGTCTATATCCACTGCTATGCTTCTTTCAACCATAACCTATTACCACATCAAAAAAAAAAAAGAAAAGGAAAAGCTTTTTCAGTTTGATTCAGATACAGCTTGGGCTTCTAAACCAATCGAAATAGGTTTATTGCATAGAACCTGCTTTTCTTTGAAGCCTAAACTACTAAAGACAGAGGAGATACACACACACATACATATAAACCGCCTCCCTATACCTAAAAATTGAAAACACTTTTACATGTATTATCTCACTTTATCCTCAAACATCCCTTTGAGGTAATAAAGATACAAACCCTTAGGCCATTGGGAAGCTTTCAAAATAAAGTTAAATTATGACTTACTTATAAAAAAAAAAAAAAACCTGAAGTATTAAAGCTATTCACATACCACAGAGTTTCAAAGTCTAAAAGCTGACCACGAGTAATAAAAAGCAATGTACAAGTAAACAAATGCAGGAATTATGGTCAAGGCAATTGCTATTTGGGGTCTGGCTAAAAGATCTGCAATAAAGTACTGGCAAGGCTAGAATGATTTTCTCATCCTACCAGGGTTTTTTTAAAAATACATCCTGAATGCAATTTATTTGTTTATTTTTTCCAGGAGCTCTTTTTGTCCTTGTCCTTTTCAAACCCCACTTCCCTTAAAAACCACCCTCCAGCTCCTAGATCACTGGACATGAGTTTTTAAATCCATCTACACAGGAGTGGGTATCTGGGTCCCAGATGTGACTGGAAACACCAAGGGAGGGTATGAGTGTCAATAACTGAGTTAGCTGCTCACGGCCTTTAGTTTGCCCAGAAGCAAAACAGAAATAACAGTGCGAATTTTAACTTTTCACCTGACTGGGGATACAGACTGTGGCTTAAAATTTCTCTCCCCTCACCTAAGAAGAAAGAACTAGCTGGGCAAATCATTTAGGGAACTATGACACAGGTAGAACTTGATTCCAGTCAAGCACAGATCTAATCTGGCCACTTCCTCCACCTATGATTTCAATGATTTCCCTATTCCATGGGGAATAAAATCCCAACCACCTGACCTGTCCTGAAAGAACCTCCACAATTTGATCTTTTGCTTCTTTCCCAAATCAATCTGCCTGCCTAGTGTAGCTAATACACAACTCTCAGAATGCGCCATGCCCCATCTTGCCTCTGGGCCTTTGCTCACGGTGACCTTCTCCGGGGTGCATCCTTCCCTCCACCTCCACCAGCTGAATTTAACAAAAGTAACTGTGATCATTAACTGAGCTCCTACTTTGTGCCAGGCAGTGTTCCAAATGCTTAATATTTATCATATCATGCAAACCTCGAAACAACCCTGTATTGTTCCTCTCATTATTATTCTTATCCCAAAGGGGAAAAACAAAGCACATAGAAGTTGCAAATTTTGCCTTAAAGATCCAATCAACACAAGCTTTGGGTGCTTTTTATTTTGTTTTAGATTATACTCATTGAATCATTCTTCTGTTATTTACTGTCTCTGCCTGTTTTAGGTCATTATCACAAACCGCCTACTATGACAACTACTTGTTCAGTGGGTTCTTGAGTGTAGGGAGGGTATCTCTCAAAGTGGGGTCCAGGTAACTTTGGGGTCCATGAGATCTTTTCAGGGGCTCTGTGAAGTCAAAACTATTTTCTTAATACTACTAAGAATTTATTTGCCTCTATGGTATGTAATATCACACACCAAAAAAATGGTTGCAGAAGCAGATATAAGAATGTTGCTGTCTTCCCTTAAACTAAGCATTAAAGGTATTTTTAGAACGGAAAACAATGCCACTTTTCTCACTATTTTATTGTTTTGGAAAATAATTATTTTTATAAAATGTTTATGTTTACATGTAATGAGTTTATTATTTTTAAATAAATTAACACATACAAATTTAAATTTTTTTCAAACATAATTTCTAATATGGTAATTATTGATAAGTATAACCCACACAAACAAGCTCAGAAGGTCCCAGTTTCACAAATATTTTCACAGGCTTCTTACTTCCTCTGAAATATCATTTCCACTTAGAGTCATAGATTGCCTTCCCCTAAAGTCATTTAAAAGAGTATATTTTTCATCCAAAGTTTTTAATAAGATGCACTGTCTGATAAAACTCTGCTCTAAAGCTGAAGTAACCCGGTTGACATAATAGCAAAGTGGCTCCCCCCACAGAGGCCTCCCATTTAAATTGGTGCTTCAGCAAAATTACAGATTCATTCACATCATGAACCTTTGATCAAAGCAACTTATATGTCCTGTTTCTCTTGCTAGTACAGAGAACACACATCCCTGGGTCTTATTCTTTTTTGTACCCTCACATGGTGCTTAGTACTGACCTTTTACATAGTAGGTGCCAAATGAATTTTTTGGACTATTTTTGACTAGGAAGAAATCTTGAATTGCCATAAAATATTTTTAAATGTACATTTTCCAATGAATAATTAACATGTTAATTGCAAGATTTGTTTCTCCTTATTCAAACAATTCTACTTTGTTACAGTTATGAGTTTAAAAGTAATACAGTCTACTTCATTTAAAAGATCCTATAATTCAGACTTCATGATAATTATACACCAGACTTGTCCAAAATAGTAAGAATTAGTAAATTATATTGAAATATACTAACAAGATAACTGAAAAGTACTACAGAGATGGTATTATACCAAGCCTTGCAATGTCCTTAAAAGGGCAACATTATTCTCCAGCTATCAGGTGATCCACACTTGAGATGCAGCCGAGATAAACATTAAAAATTAGGATGTTTATCTGAAGTGCCTGAGTTGTCTAAATTGGTCTGGAAGTGTCCTAAAATATTTCCTTCTGAACTAGCCAGAATCCCCAAGAGATCGGCCCAGCTATTGTGAGTTGGTTCTTCTTACTCTGACACCAAAGAATAAAACTAAATGGATTGCTAGGAAAAAGGGAAGGAAGATTCTAATACTACAATAACTTCCTAAACTTGACCCATTTTAAATGTGGTTATTTTCACCAACAAATTTGTGCATCTTTTGTTATTCTCAAGAAACATGGATCTAAAACTATTTTCCTACAGGAAGTTTTATGTGAACCAATTAAAGGGATACAATGAGAATTAATAATCTAGCCCAGATCTCTCTGAGTAACCCCAGCAGTCTGTGTTATTTCCTGTATGTTGAAAGGCAAATTTTTTTTTTAATTTTTAAAGTTTTAGATTTAATTACCTGCTTCTGCTTGAATTTGTATTTGCAACCTTTCCTTAACTTGTTTTCTCTCATTATTTCAACAGATATGTAATAAAAAACTAAGTATATTCCAGGGAGTATGATGGATATTAGGGATTCACCAGTGAACAAAACCACCACGGCCCCTGCCTTCATGGAGTTTACATATTATATGTGAGATGCAAAGACCACAAAGTATATAAGTATAAACTATGATACATACCATAAAGGAAAATCTGGGCTGTTTTAGTATAGTATAGCAAAACCTAATCAATATCTATCTTTCTAGTAGCATTTATTTACAATACTGCACAAAAACACTGACATAATGCATACTTTTTGATGTTGATGATGCTATATTAATAATTATTATTACCAATCCTTCCCTCACATGCCTGCTTGATTCATTTCCCTCAAGCAGAGTTTTCATTATGTTGCTCCTCTACTCAAAAACTTATACCTTCTTTTCTGTCTTTATTCATTCATTCACTCAATCAACAAAAACTTAATGTGCTCCTACTACAGGTGGGGAACTGTGATGGACACTGGAGATAGAGATCAAAGACATAATCCCTGCTTTTCAAAGAGACAAACAGATAAATAAAAAGTTATACCTGGTGGCAAGGGTGATAGGGGGTGGGTACAGAATGCCTTGGATGAGCTTGGGACTGACAGTTAACCCTGCCTCTGGAAAAGTGTTTCAGGGGTTTTGGAAACTCACTAGTACTGCACAAGGTGCTAGAATGATACAAAACTGAACAAAGCACCATGCCCACCCTTGAGAAGTTTATGATCAAATAGGAGGAAACATTTACCCCCCCGCCAAATGGCAACAGCGCCCATTCATCTTCCAAGTCCCAGTTTATATCCTGCTTCCTTGCTGAGTTCTTGAACAACCGTCCTCCTCTTAAACTCATATGATCTCTTCTGACTCAAAGGCCAGGAGAGCCCTTCATGCTGATTCAACTTACATACTCATTTTACAGTAAGGACAACAAGGTCACAGTGGTGTCTTGCCCAAGATTTCACAACTAGGTATGAGCAGGGTCCAAACCAGACTCAAGGTCCTGGCTTCCAGACAATTTTCCATCAGTACTACAACACTGCCTCTTAATTCTCTTCTATTATGTTTTATTATTAACAGTTTCATGACTATGCATGTTATTTCTGCTGAAAATTTTTAATCCCTTCAAGTGCAAGGACCATATCTTATGTATACTTTGCCCTCTAAAAGTAGCCTCAATATAGCATAGCATAGCCCTGAGGTCATGGTTAATACTAGTAAATACCTATTTGTTTAAATTAAATTAAAAAAAAATACTATTTTTAAAAGCATTTTTAAATAGAGAGGGCAAGCTGCTAAGATAATGGGTATATCCTGGCAACGACTATTAGATAAACTAAAAGCCAAGGAAGTAGAGAGACCACAGAACACATTTTGCCTAGTGTTAGATGTGAGATTGTGAATTTCCATGCTTTTTTGACTGGTGTGAAGGGGAGTGTGACATCATTCTTGAAACGTAACTTTAGAGTCCCTGATTAAAAAAACCCCCACAAACTATTTCCATTATCAAATCAAATGTTCACCTTTTCCACAAGATCCTTCTTGTTATAAAGATCCTTTACTTTTCAGAGTTTAGAGAACTTTATTATGGCTTTTGATACATGTTACAACATGGATGAACCTTGAAAATATTAAACTAAGTGAAATAAGCCAGACATAAAAGGATAACTGTTGTATGATTCCACTTACATGAGGTACCTAGAATAGTCAAATGCATAGAGACGGAAAGTAGAACAGTAGTGGTTACCAGGGGCTAGGAAGAGGAGGGAATGAGGAGTTATTGCTCAGTGGATATAGAGTTTCAGTAAACTAGGTTTAAAAAGTTCTGGACATGGATAATGGTGATGGTTGCACAATAGTGTAAGGAATACCACTCAACTATGCATTTAAAATGGTAAAAATGGTAAATTGCATAATTATACATATTTTACCACAATAAAATAATAAAATGACAGAAATTATGATGAAAACCAGGGGAGACTTCCCTGGCGATCCAGTGATTAAGACTCTGTGCTCCCAGTGCAGGGGACCCGGGTTCGATCCCTGGTCAGGGAACTAGATCCCGCATGCCTCAACTAAAATATCCTGCATGCCGCAACTAAAACCCAGTGCAGCCAAATAAATAAATAAATATAAAAAAGGAAGGGAGGGAGGGAGGAAGGAAGGAAGGAAGAAAGAAAGAATGAAAGGAAAAGAAAACCAGGGGGAATAAAGCGTGTATTTTAGCTATTTGAAAGCAGCCTTTTTGTCTCATTCCATTGTTCATCATTGTGTAAACACAGCCTCTGAGGGTATGTTATTGATGAGCATAACAGACTCCCTAATAGGTTTTCATAAGGGCTTCTCAACAATAAATTATTTTAATTGTCAAGAGACTAGACAGATGTTTTATGTTTAACCAAAGGTTACATGGCTCCTTAGACATTAGAACCTACTTTACAGAACAGAAGTTGGATCTCAGGAACTTAGTTGCTCCCATTTTTTTTCTCCATTTGGAAGTCTTTATTTCCTTCGGACAATCAGTTTTACTGTAGTCTTCCATAATTCATTTTGGGTGCAATAGGTCACACATGTTTATCTGGAGCTCTTCCTTGTGGGATGAAACACTAGCAAAGCTATGGACTTTTGAAATATGCTAAACATTAAATATAATGTGTTTATTATACATATAAAAATACTGGCCTCATAACAGATATGACCTTAGCAATGGGGGAAATATTTTCCAATCAGATAATCTCTCAGATGGGATGAAAGAGACATAGACTTGGATTTTCCTGGAAACTAAAGAAATAGCTGAATTTTTTCAGGCGTTCCCAAAACAATTTTGATAATCAACATAAATTAACCTATTTTTTACTATGAAAGTATCTACTTATATCTATTTCAAGTAGTAATTAGAAATAATGGCAATAAATGCTAGTTCAGTTGTAGTAATTGATTGCTATTAACATTGAAAAAGTGGACACAAGTCTCTCTATAAATATAATAATAATAACAATAAAAATGGAAAAGTCTCTTCACTCTTCACTTTTACAGAAGACCAGAAGTGGAATAGTGTTTTATAAAAGCATCCTACTTTCATATCCCTCAGGTCACACAGACCTCTAAAGGAGGCTTTAAACCGATATGAATAAATAAATAATCTCTTGGCCAAAATTTGGTAGTTCTTTCGCTTTTATTTTTAAGTGGAACAGAAAAGCATTGAAGTTGAAAGGATTATAGGTTAATGCTTTTAGAGTGAAAATGAGAAAAAATTTCTGAGTAGTGAGAGAGGAAAAAGATCATTTTTCCAGTTTTTTAATCTTCATTTTTAATTGGACCAATGTATATAATATAAACTAAGGGAACTTGCAGAACCATACTAACAGTTTTTACTATTGTTAATCATTAGTATTTAAATAGCACTACAGATTCTTTGTATTGCTATATTGTACCTAGGTCTTCCAGCCATTTCTGATTGGGAATGACCCATTCGAATCATCAGGATAAAAGTCAGCTATGGCAACCAGCATTCGCTATGTGTTTATGTGGGTTTTAATTTTTATATACATTTGGGGAAAATTCTCTCAAATTTGCTCTAAATCAAGTCACACTCAAAAGATGAGGTTTTTTTTAAGACTGCACTTCATGCTGATGCTCATAATTAGCACAGTTAGAGACAAAATTGTGAGGAGATAGTTTGATTTTTCATGCTACTTCATTATGCCCCTGTACTCCTCTTTCTCTTTTACCTTAATAAAAACATTTAAAAGTAAACTTCCAGGCAATTATATTTGGAACGAAGGGGAATCTTCTGGTACCCTGCATTCAGGTAAGGAATACATTGTTATCTAACCAGATTTTTGGATTGTAGATTTAGGAATATTTTCCATGATATTTATTTGGACCAGAGAGAGAATTTAGAGATACTGTATTCGTTTATTTACTTAGATCATAAAGAGACCCAAGCCCAGCCCCTTCATTTTATTGATTGTATGACTGTTGAATGTATGAATCATGACTTGAGTCTTAGTTCTAAATGAAACAGCTATATAGAAGGGCTGCCTAAGTGCAATCACATCTTAGCATCAACATAAAATTGAAACGAATCAACTAATTTTCTAATCTATTACATCTCCAGCTATATGGGTGAGGGCAGCCAGACCAGAACTTGCACCGACATCTCTAGGATCAACATACTAGTGTAATTTGCATGCAATCAATCATGGCAAGGCTGTGAACTGCAACACCTCTAAGGAAACCTTAGAAAGAGGGAGTTCCCCCTTCACAGGCTATGAAAACAAAGCTGGAGCTTTTGTAGTCAGTGAGGACACTGCTGTCACTGCAGGGGAGTATGATATCCCTCCACATTCCTATAGCTGGAAGGTCAAGGCTCCAGCCCAAGGTTCTGGGCTGCACTTTGAAAGGAGTCTTCTTCCAGGATCCAGTCCCCCTGGGTGGCCCAGGCAGTAACAGAAAAGAGACCAAGAGCATCCCCACATACGAGGCCACTAAAGGATCACTGCAGGTATTTACCTAGATAGATATCATTGCCTTTAACCCTTACCTAAAAGGAAGTTTTAGCCTTCATAAAGTAAATGCGTTAATGGGTAATTCTTTTTATATTGAATAATCCTATAATAAATATAAGTAATTTGAAACGGTTCTCTCTAGTCAGTTTTATTAATTAAATGGAAACGAGTGAAATAAATATAATGTGGTTAATGGTAAATCTGAGGCTCCTGTAGCCTTGAAAAGACCCAAGGGATTTCAACCTGACTTGCCTGAATATCACACATATAGCAGAGCACACACTAAAACCCCAATTACTTGCTTCCCAATTCAGGCTGCTTTCTACTCCATCACACTGCATCCTGTAAAAATATTTCCTCATTGCTAAGATGAAAATTACATAAATTACAAACACATAATTTTAATTGGAATTCAGTGAGTGAAAATATTTTCTAGAAGACAAAGTTGAGGCTTTCCCAGGATTATTTTATTATGGCATCCAAATTTTATTTATCACATCATGTAAGAAGCTTCCACCAAAATATGAAAACTAAGTAAATTTAAATTTATTTTTGACAGATCTAACCAGAATTTCAATAGTGAAAAGTAGTGAGCTAAAATGATGAAATATTAATATTGCCTTTCATATAAAACCATACTTCCTTGATTCTAAGTTACATTTCAATGTCTTGAAATCAGAATGTGTCTTAAAATCAATGTGTTCACTGTCATGCACAAAAATGTATGTAAATCAATGATTACAATACAATAAATGTAAAAATGACAATCTGCTAAGCCATTAAATTTGAACCCAACTACAAAACAAATGAAGCCTCATATCTGAGATGCTGAAAAAGTTCCTATAGCTGCAGACAAAGAGTTTAAATTTCTCTTTAAAAAAATTAATCATTATTCTCTTTGTGTCCTTAATGTCATCCCAAGCCAATGAAGGAAGTTGAGGTAGTCAATATAGAATATATCTCACATGTTTTTCCACTGCAGTCTTTTTGCTTTCTAGTCATAATTCTAATGTTGATTTATAGAATTACAGAAGATGTCCCTCAGGTCCCACTGAAGAAAGCCTACTTAGTTTTCTCTTCAGCACACTCTGGCCTCATTCTCTTTTGGAATTCAAAGCTAGCCTGGCTCCTGGACATACTCAGAAACCACTCAATGCTAGTGGTGCTGTTATAGACCAAAATCAGAAGAGGCAATCAATAAATCTCCCAATGCTGAGAAAAGAGAGGCCACTCATTTTTTAAAGCTGGGTTTGGACTCATTTCCAAATATCACCTCCCTGGAAGCTACAAGAGATGATTACAAAAAGAGAGAGAGAGAGAAAAAAAAAAAAAAACCCTTCCAGCTACATATAGTCAGTCCCCTTCCCCTACTAAAATAGTCTCCAATGCTTTTCTCCCCATCCCAAACTTCTCTTGCCACAAATTCTCCCTTGGCTAAGGGAAGTGTCCTAACATCTCTAGATTTTATCTTTTCCTCATCTTTCTCTCCAAAGTGGATTATATGGGACAAGTCTAATGATGGCATGAAATGAAGGAATGGAAAGAGGGGGAAAATGTGAGCTCAGATGAATTATTTCTTGACACTTCCCTGCTCATCATGCTGCCTTTTCTCCAGCACCGCCATCTGGTCTACCACGCTATGCCCCAGGCCAGTCCTTTCTCAGCCTGCTCTGCCCCTGAAATGAAAAGCCTGGCACCATCAAGTCTACTTTTCCATTCTAATCCTTTATGAACCTAAAGTGTTATCAATATGCAACTTTGTCTCCCCTTTAAGATCTAGGAGGATATGGAAGAAGCTTTTTCATACCCTTTATGTTATGCCTTATTCTAAGTAAAAGAAAAACAAAAACAAAAAAACTGAATGGGGCTGAGGAAATCGGAGAGCATTTACACACACACACACACACACACACACACACACACACACACTGTCTTAAACATAGTGACAGATTTTGCAATTCTATTAAAAGAATGCTCCATTTCAGGAGCTTAATATATTTAAAGGCCCTTCTGGGGGAGGCTGAAGACTTAATAAAAAAAACTCAGCCTTTACTAAGTGGCAGAATCACCACCACTTGGGTGTATTATGCTCTCAAGTCAGGATAGGTTTAATTCTTGACTCTTCTATTTGCTATCAGTGTGATCCTTAGAAAAGTTATTTCATTTTCTTGTGCCTCAATTTTAATAATCTGTAAAAGATGGTGCCTACCTAATATGGTTATTAAAGAGGAACAACTGAATTAATACACACTGAGCACTTAGAACTATATCTGGCACATGGCAAGCATACAACAGATACTATTATCATTATCTAAAACATTTCTACAGGGACTTCCCTGGTGGTCCAGTGGTAGAGAATCCGCCTTGCAATGCAGGGGACACAGGTTCGATTCCTGGTCAGGGAACTAAGATCCCGCATGCCGCGGGGCAACTAAGCCCACGCACCACCACTACTGAACTCGCACGCCTCAACTAGAGCCCTCATGCCGCAAACTACAGAGCCCACGTACTCTGGAACCCGCGCGCCACAACTAGAGAGAGAAAACCCGCACGCCACAACTAGAGAGAAGCCCGCGCACCACAGCGAAGAGCCTGTGCGCCGCAACGAAAGATCTCGCGTGCTTCATTAAAGATCCCGCATACTGCAACTAAGACCTGACGCAGCCAAAAATAAATTAAATAAATAAATAAATCTTAAAAAATAAAAAATAAAACATTTCTACATAGCCGGCAAATTTCCAAACATCCTTATGAACTGGAATCTGTACACAAATTGGTGACTCCTATAAATTCATTTGACAGGAAATTTTAGGAATATATCCAGTTTGTATTGAGTAGAATGACAGAGTGTTTATGCACAGCTAATGAACGGTAAGAAAGAAGCTTGACTTTTACAGCTAGGATTTTAATTTCACACAATATATCTTTGGAGGGCCAAAACATGGAATTAACTTTCAGGGGATTATGTGTAGTGTTTCCCTCTGAAAATATTGAGAAAGGAATAACTAATTCTCTTTCCTGGATAACTTAGTCACCTGCTTAAAGGCAGACTCTTAAACAAGTGAATCTTATGAAGTCCCTTTGAGTCCTATTATTCTGTTTTTATACAGGGTTTAGTAATCAGGCTCTTAAGAGGATATCTCTATAGCCTTCCCTGTTTTGAGGCCTCATGAAGGCTTTCTTCAGTTCACCCTCCCTCTACCTAATACAATTTTTCAGGGAATGGATAACATTTCAACATCAGAAGTGACTGATGGCTTCCAGGGCCTCTTGTGGTTAATACTGTATGATCTTGCTGTGGTGGGCCAGGCCCAGGCCTCTGTAACTAGGTGATACGATGAGGAGACCACTGTAGTATGTCAACTGGTGTACAGCAAGGAATCCTTTATATGGCAGTAGATTCTGTGAGTGTGAATGGGTCCCTCTCCCAGCCTGCTGGTACAAAAGGTAGGAGTCTGCATTAACCCCATTCAAAGGGGTTAATGAAAAAGGGGCAGTTTCATTGCCCTCGTGACCTAGTGGGTTGCTGTCAAGGCTGCACTGACCCCTCCATTGACCCTCTGCTATGTCACATCAGGGAGCATTAAAGACACAGTCTATTCACTGTGTCCTTCTCTGTTAAATATCCTGTTAAATATACTTCTTGGTTTGATAGTAAACCAAAGGGAAAGAACTCGAACAAATGGAAGTTCTTCTAACCCAAACTGACTTTTTGTTAGCGTGTCGTAATTCACTTACTATTGGGTGTTAAGAATGGATTTGACATTATGCCAGTCCAACCAGATACATTCATTATGGTCTGTTTGGGTTTCAAAAGTAACATATATGCCAGTCCCTGCTCCTCCCACCCCCAATGCCATTTCAGTAACACCTGAACAATATTGACAAGATGAGAGCTAGCCAAAGCAAGCTATTATGTTTCTATAATCCAGGCTCCTTTTGTGATGTTCAAGGACCGCTCTTTTTCTCCAATAACACCAAAGTGCAAACTCAATTATTAGAAACCATTGTCTTCTTTTAATGTGAGAACCTCTCTAATTCGATGGAAACCCCCCACCCCCCGCAATATATCATGTATTTAAGCTGTAACTATGGGTCAAATTCTATAAAGGATATAACATCCTAGTATTACCTACCGGGTTCACATCTACACTACCACTGGCTGTAAGAACTAGAAGCTGTCACCTGATAATTTTCTGCACTTGAAGGTGATCGAATGAAAAAATCCTTCCCATCAAGACTGTTAAGTCCAGGCCAGCAATACCTCCTGGAGAACACTTGTTCAGGTTACATTTTACCATTGCAATGATAGCATTAAGGGGATACAGTACAGAAAAAACGTCAATCCTAAAAATGCCACAAATTCCCAGAGAATCAGAGCGCCTGCCTATTTACCACCTGACAATCATAGCCTGTGACAGCCTAGAGCCTGTCCCTTCGGTCATGCCTTGGACCATTAGCTGCCTATGTCCCTGAAATTAACCTATGAAAGGGGCATCACGCTTACAACGCACAGGGCAGATCCAAATTAAATCTCTATTGAGACCCAAAGTGGAAAATTCTGAGCCCCCTCCTCTTCCCTCAACTCTTTCCCCTTTTAAAATTGCCAGAACAATAACAAAAAACTGCTTTCCTTGGTATTATTTCATGTTGTCCCTCTGGCTCTTCTCTCCCCCTCCACCTCTCCACCAAATCTAAAACACTAGGGAACTCTGGCCTCAAGGGTGCTAGTCTGTTACCTTAGAGGCTATTTCTTTACAAGGCAGTAGAGTACAGAGGGCATGCCTTTGCTGCTTACCTTGGCAACCATGAATTGCTGAATGCTGTACTCATGAATGCAAGTCATTCACTGCCATCTGGATATGCCCACAGGTATAAACATTTTTTCATGAAAGGACCAGGGAATACACATTACATCAATAAATCTCTTGAATGACAAAGTCATCCCATATGTTGGAACAGCCATATCACATTAAAATTAATATAAGACTCTAATGGTATTGCTTCCAGACAAGGTCAAATTAAATGTTCGGTGTATACATCCTTCAGCCTTATCAGACAAACAGCATGAGTCAGGTTAGGGAATGAAATACGAAGAAGGGGGTAGAACTGTAAAACGGAAGACCACTGAGTTTGACCCAAGAATAAATACACTACCTTGAAGAGTCTAGGAGAGCTTATTCATTTCTCACTAGCATTTCTCTAGGTGGAAACCAAGAGTAGGAATTTTTTTCCCTTGGGTTGGTGAAAGAAGATTGGCATTTACTCCATTCAAAGGCATTTTTATGTTCTTCATAGACAAACATTACAGATGAAATTCTTAACATATTTATAAGAACACAGACCTTGTACTTCACTGGGGGTCAGAGGTGGGGAAGAGGGTGTAACAAGGGCTCTCTTATGTTTTCCTGTAAACAAAGTTGCTATGAACCTTGGAATTCAGTCATACTCAGCCTTAAACTTCAATTCTTCCATGTGTCTACTTTTTTATTTGGATGCTGTTATACTTTGGTGTAAAACACTTTAATAATTTACTAGTTTCTCATATATGATGTCTTTTATACATCTATATCATACTCATTCACACACACACACAAACAGAAGGAAAATAAATAATTCTAGTCACACCCAAGCTTATATAATCAAAATAAAATTTCTCCCATGAACCAAGACTTCCCATGGAAAGAGATGAGGGGAGAGAAATCTTAGCCAAAAAACAGTTGGGATATTTCTAATACTACAAATAATGGGCACAGGGAAGGAAAAGCCAAGAATGGTGGGCAGGGGACAAGCAGGTGTCAGAGTTTTCCTAATTTTGCCACTTTTGAAGAAGACACATCTTCTAAAAATCATTAGGGCCAATGAAAGAACCAGGGAGAGAGCCAGGTAAATTTCTACAAAAATGACATCACTCCTAACACCCCTGCCATGACCACTGATTAATCTGGTCTGGTCTCAAACAAGACTTGGGATGGAATTGGGAACTCTGGAACTACATAACCTCTTGCCATAACAAGAAGTGATATATATATTTTTTCCTTCCTTGGCGATAAAGTTTTCCAGTTCCATAAAAATCTTTGTTTACCAGATATAAAAGTGTTCACTTTTAAGCTGTTAAGTTGACCTTGAGCTTTTTCCTCTCTCCCTTCCCCCTCTGCCTTGTGCCCTTAAAAGTTCAGAGTGTCTCCAACAGTAACTGTTACATTCTGTCTACAAGCCTGGGCTGCCACAGTGATCTAACCTCTTGGAAAAAACATGGAGTTCACCCAAAAAATGAGAGAGACATTCTCTCGCCCCAGCGCCAGCTCGCAGTTTTCAAAGCTCTGGGACAGACCTCATGAATGGCTTGGGGCTCTAGCACGTAAGGTGGCAGCGCCAACGCAAACACTGAAAGCACTTCAGCAGGTGTAAACAGCAGCCGTACACCAGGCCAGGCCCCAGAAGGCAGGCAGTGAAGGGGGAGAAGCCAGGCCACAGGCCCCTCCCTGTGTCACTCTCCTTAAGCTTTCTCCTGTGTCTGGGGACACATGGAAAAAGAGAAACTTCCCAGTTGGACTGAAAATTGAGGAAATCAGAAGTCTCACATTAAGGGAATATAGAAATAGCTTTCCTCTTGGAAAGAGAAAAGTCTTGCTGATGTGTGTACACTTACACATACACACACACACACACATACACACAAAACATCTTTGCAGCAATAAGTCACCTATAATCATTTTGATTTGCTTGAAGGCAGCAAAACTCACCTTTGATAGGTTATGTGAAAAATAAAGCCATTTCTTTCTCCTTTGGAGATTTTGCTCACTGGCCTTCAAATATTCTCAGCGTCCACACTTCAACGACCCACCACACTCTTTTAAAATATACTTGGCTTTCAGTATATTAACAGCAATTGCTGGTCTCAAGCTTTCAACACCGACACAGTCATTAATCTCAGTGGTTCTGATTCAGGATGTATGATTGTGCATTTGGAGAACAAAAGGGAATGGCCCCGCCGCTCAAAGAGAAGGTCATCAAGCTTTTTGAACGTTAAGGTACATGAAGGGCATTACCTCTGCCTCCTAAAATTTTTAAGCTGGACTATCAAAAATTATAGACGTTACTCACTTACATAACAATTTTCTAACAAGATTCCCCTGAGTTTATTAGCTAATCTATCTTCTTGTAAGGGAACTATTTATTTTTAAGTTTATGCTTCTTTATACTTTACCCTATTTTATTTTTAATTGCAGTTCACTCAATAAACTTTGTTTTGATAGCAATCAAATAGTTGTTTTTCACAAACCACTCACTCAACTAGCGTTTGTTGCTATTACAGACACGAGTAATTTATATCTCTATCAACAAATAACATAAAATCTCTTTGGAAAAACAAACTTCAAAATTATACATTATAAAGTTTGCCAAACTCCCTAAACCATTCACATATTGTTTTCATTAACTGCCATTAAAATATTTATGGAAGCACATATTGTGTTCTGAATTCTCTGCTGAATTTTATGGGGGTACAAGTCACAGAAAGCATGGTCTATGCTCTAAAGGGATTCACCCACCTACCTGGGTAGGTTAAAACATGTTTCACATATTCCAAGTTTTATATTTGGAAACTGAGACTTACATGAAATGAGCATTTCTCTAAAAGCCACAAAATCACAGTATCATTGAATGTTGTAACTAACAACTAATAGAGTGTACAACATGATTAATATAATCAACACTGCTGTATGTTATATATGAAAGTTGTGAAGACAGTAAATTCTGAGTTCTCATCACAAGGAAAAAGATATTTTTCTTCTTCTTTTATATTTCTATGAGATGATTGGTGTTCACTAAATTTATTGTTATAATCATTTCATGAGGTACGTAAGTCAAATCATTATGCTGTATACCTTAAACTTATAGAGTGCTGTATTTTAATGATATCTCCATAAAAGTGGAAGAAGAAAAAATAAAACTCCATCTGATGCTGAAAAAAAAAAAACAAATAATAGGTATGTGTGTAGATATTTGCCACTCAAATTACAAATGACAGGATGGGACTTGCCCAAATCTGAAAAACTGTGTAGGGCCATTCAAACCATTATGATTATTAGCTGTGACTAGAGCTCAGTAGAAGAAATAAACTTTTGTCCATGTGGGGACTGGCCTCTGTCCTTCTAAGTTATCAAAATTCGAACATGTATAAAGTACCTCATAATAGGCTCATTTGTTTCTTTTTTAATTATATTGATTAATTTAGCAGTAACTTGTCCCTAACAACACTAATATACCTTCATAATAAAGTGACCCTTACCTTGGATTCAAACACTCCTGGATGACTTCTCAAATCTTGATGAAGCCATTTGGACCTTAAAATAAAAAGGTTTACTGTAATGAGATTTTTTTTCTATTTGTAGATATACAGAGTTAATCGACTGTATACAACTCTGAAAGATATTTGTCTTTCTGATATATTTGTAAATTTTTAAAAATTCACACTTAATAGGCTCACTCATTTGTTGTATAATTGATTTAGTTACAGTGTGGAGCCAGCCTTAGAGATTCCATTTTAGTGAAATTAAATGTGCAATACATTATGTTAGTAAGTCATGTGCTCTCAACAAAGAGTGGGAGGATAGAAGGAATACAATAAATGGTGTCCTGCTTTTTACTTGGCTTTCTCTGTTGCCCAAGTCCTCCGGGATCCGGATGGGAATCTAGATTTATTGAGTCCAACCTATATCAAGCATTTTGGGAGCTTGTTGACATATCTCTTTAATTGCTCATAACAGAGCTATCCTTATGTGTATCATTATCTTCCTATTTTAGATGTAGAAACAGATTCAGACAGTAAAGTATCATTCTCAGTATCATATTGCCAGTAAGTGATGAAGCCAGAATTCCAAGCTGGTTATTCTAAGAGCTGAGGTCTTTCCAACATATTGTGCTCAATTCTTTACTCTAAACTTTGATATGCTCACATATACCACGGCTGTAGTATAAAAATTCTTCATCAGCTACTAGCAAAAAACACCATGTTAAGGATGAAACATTAAAGGCATTCCCATTAAAAACAGGAAAAGACATAGATATATGTTATCAACATGGCTATTCAACACTACTCAGGAGATTCTGGCTAATGCAAAAAGATGGCAATAAAAGAAGTATACACATTGCAAAGAGACAAGTTACTTTTGCAGACATTATGATTATACATCAAGAAAATTTATGAGAATCAAATAAAAAATTCATTTCAGTAAGCTACTCATGTTTGAGATAAACTTTTTATAGTCTTTAATTTTTTAATACAATTTTTAAAGCCTACTTTCCATTTAAAGTTATTACAAAATATTGGCTATATTCCCCACATTGTACAATACATCCTCGAGACTATCTTTCACCCAACAGTTTGTACCTCTCACCTCCCCACCCCTGTATTGACCCTCTTGCCCACCCCCAACTGGTAACCACTAGTTTCCTCTCTATATCTGTGAGTCTGCTTCTTTTCTGCTGTTGAACTAGCTTGTATTTTTTAGATTCCACATATAAGTGATATCATACAGTATTTGTCTTTCTGTGACTTATTTCACTCAGCATAAGATAAATATTTTTAACAGTTAACAGTTTTTCTTTTCATACTAAAAATAACTGGTTACTGGAATAACTGGAAAATTTTCATTCACCCTAGCAAAAATAATTTAAATGACTAGAAATAGGCTTAGCATAAATGGGGTAAAACTTATATGAACAAAAAGAGCTATATAAAACATTAATGAATCACACACAAAGAGACCTAAATAAATGGGGATACCTTGTTCCTGGATAAAAGGTCTCATTATTAAAAAAATATAAATTGGCTCCAAATTAATCTATAAATGCAATGAATTCCCAGTAAGACTGTAGATGATACTTGACAAGTTGATTCTAAACTTCATTTAAAAATAAAATACATAAGAAAAGTGGAGATAGCTTTTTAAGAAAAAACATTATTTTTAAAACTCACAGTAAATAAAAAAGTGTTATATTAGCACAGAAGTAGTCAAGTAGGTCAGAACAGAATACATACAAATAGAGCCATGGCTAAAATATAATGTGGTATATGATAAAGAGGACATTTCAGTTGAATATGGAAAGGATAGAAGTAGCTATTCCAACAAATTTTCGGGGCAGAATACAGTCTTTATCAGCCCAACAGAAAAATGAGTGAAAAATATGGTCAGACAACTCACAGACATAGTAATACAAATAGGGGAAAAGGTAGTAAAATATAGCAGTTTTAACACATGTACAAAAATAAATTTTGGAGGTCAAAGAACTTTATGTAAAATAAAATGTGTAAAATTAATAGGAGAAAATGAAGGAAAATATATATATATAATCTTAGAGTAGGGAAGCCCTCTTACTTAAGATGTATATTAAAAAGCAATAAAGAAAAAGACTGAATTTACTGTAGCAACCATAAAACTTCTGTATGGCAAAAGATATCATATACAATATTAAAAGACAATGGACAGATATTTCGGGGTGGCATATTTTACTCGGCTTGACATGGATGTATGCCAATTTGCTTATGCGTTCCTCTATTGAAGGACATTCTGATTTCTTCAAGATTTTAGCCATTATGAGTAGAGCTGCTGTGCATAACCGCATCTTTGTTTGCATCTGGACATAGATTTTCAAAGCAGTTGCCTAAATACTGGAAGCACGATTGTTGGCTCCCAAGGTAATCCACAGGACCCAAGATATGGTAGCTACTAATATAGTCTTCCCACAGTGCCTCTTAATACCGTGTGGACTCCTACAAGGGAAATAAGTATCACCACTTTGGCTGAACTTGGTTTAGTCTCAGATTTACCTGATGGTCACAACTCACTGTTCCTGCAGAACCCAGAGATTTCTCCTTGAAGAAAAGGTTCTGGAAAAATCGGAGGGATAAATAAAGAATGCAGCTGATTCCTGCCTTGTGCTGATGCCCAAGAGGGTGATGAGAGGTCTTGGTGCTCCAGCCTGGTATCAGGCCTGAGCTCCTGAGGTGGGAGAGCTGAGTTCAGGACACTGGACAACCAGAGACCTCCCAGCCCCATGTACTATCAATCGCTAAGAGCTCTCCCAGAGATCTCCGTCTCAATGATAAGACCCAGCTCCACCCAGAGGCCAGCAAGTTCCAGTGCTGGACACCCTATGCCAAACAACTAGCAAGACAGGAACACAACCCCACCCATTAGCAGAGAAGCTGCCTAAAATAATAAGGTCACAGACACACCGAAACACACCACCAGACTCGGTCCTGCCCACCAGAAAGACAATATCCAGCCTCATCCACCAGAACACAGGCACCAGTCCCCTCTACCAGGAAGCCTACACAACCCACTGAACCAACCTTACCCACTGGGGGCAGACACCAAAAACAATGGGAACTATGAACCTGCAGCCTGCGAAAAGGAAACCCCAAAACACAGTAAGTTAAGCAAAATGGGAAGACAGAGAAATATGTAGCAGATGAAGGAGCAAGGTAAAAACTGACCCGACCAAATAAATGGAGAGGAAATAGGTAGTCTACCTGAAAAAGAATTCAGAGTAATGATAGTAAAGATGAAAATCTTTACTATTCCAATATCTTGGAAATAGAATGGAGAAAATACAAGAAACGTTTGACAAGGACCTAGAAGAACTAAAGAGCAAACAAACAATTGGGCGATTGGGATTGACATGTATACACTGATATGTATAAAATTGATGACTAATAAGAACCTGCAGTATAAAAAAACAAACAAAACAACTAATACTAAACTTTCATTGGGTTATTTGTATGGAAATATGTTAATATAAATGTTTCAGACATTACATGAAATTTCTAAAAATCTTATATGTTCTGGTATAATGTTATAAGTCATAATTCTAGTTATTACTTTAAAATGTATATCTCAGAAATAACTAAATTTCCTTGTCAATTGCAAAAAAAAAAAAAAAAAAGAAACGTTTGACAAGGACCTAGAACTAAAGAGCAAACAAACAATGATGAACAACACAATAAATAAAATAAAAAATTCTCTAGAAGGAATCAATAGCAGAATAACTGAGGCATAAGAATGGATAAGTGACCTGGAAGATAAAATAGTGGAAATAAATACCACACAGCAGAATAATGAAAAGAATTGAGGATAGTCTCAGAGACCTCTGGGGCAACATTAAACCCACCAACATTCAAATTATAGGGGTCCCAGAAGAAGAAGAGAAAAAGAAAGGGTCTGAGAAAATATTTGAAGAGATTATAGTTGAAAACTTCCCTAACATGGGAAAAGAAATAGTCAATCAAGTCCAGGAAGCACAGAGAGTCCCACACAGGATAAATCCAAGGAGAAACATGCCGACACATATTAAGCAAACTATCAAAAATTCGATACAAAGAAAAAAATACTAAAAACAGCAAGGGAAAAGCAACAAATAAGATACAACGGAATCCCCATAAGGTTAACAGCTGATCTTTCAGCAGAAACTGCAAGCCAGAAGGGAGTGGCAGGACATATTTACAGTGATGAAAGGGAAAAACCTACAAACAAGATTACTCTACCCAGCATGGATCTCATTCAGATTCGATGGAGAAATTAAAATCATTACAGACAAGCAAAAGTTAAGAGAATTCAGCACCACCAAACCAGCTTTAAAATCAGCACCACCAAACCAGCTTTAAAACAAATGCTAAAGGAACTTCTCTGGGCAGGAAACACAAGAGAAGGAAAAGACCTACAAAAACAAACCCAAAACAATTAAGAAAATGGCAATAGGAACATACATATCGATAATTACCTTAAATGTAAATGGATTAAATGCTCCAACCAAAAGACACAGACTGGCTGAATAGATACAAAAACAAGACTTATATATATGCTGTCTACAAGAGACCCACTTCCGACCTAGGGACACATACAGACTGAAAGTGAGGGGATGGAAAAAGATCTTCCATGCAAATGGAAATCAAATGAAAGGTGGAGTAGCACTTCTCATATCAGACAAAATAGACTTTAAAATAAAGACTATTACAAGAGACAAAGAAGGACACTACATATGATCAAGGGATCAATCCAAGAAGAACATATAACAATTGTAAATATTTATGCACCCAACATAGGAACACCTCAACATAAGCCAAATGCTAACAGCCATAAAAGGGGAAATTGACAGTAACACAATAATAGTAGGGGACTTTAACACCCCACTTTCACAAATGGACAGATCATCCAAAATGAAAATAAATAAGGAAACACAAGCTTTAAATGACACATTAAACATGATGGACCTAACTGATATTTATAGGACATTCCATCCAAAAACAACAGAATACTCTTTCTTCTCAAGTGCTCATGGAACATTCTCCAGGATAGATCATCTCTTGGGTCACAAGTCAAGCCTTGGTAAATTTAAAAATTGAAATTTTGTATCACATACCTTTTCTCACCAAAACGCTATGAGACTAGACATCAATTACAGGAAAAAATCTGTAAAAAATACAAACACATGGAGACTAAACAATATGCTACTAAATAACCAAGAGCTCACTGAGGAAATCAAAAAACACCTATAAACAAATGACAATGAAAACATGATGACCCAAAACCAATGGGATTCAGCAAAAGCAGTTCTAAGAGGGAAGTATATAGCAATACAATCCTACTTCAAGAAACAAGAAATATCTCAAATAAAAAATCTAATATTACACCTAAAGCAATTAGAGAAAGAAGAATCAAAAAACCCCACAGTTAGCAGAAGGAAAGAAATCATAAAGATCAGATGAGGTCAGATAAATGAAAAAGAAATGAAGGAAACAACAGCAAAGATCAATAAAACTGGAGGCTGATTCTTTGAGAAGATAAACAAAATTGATAAACCATTGGCCACACTCATCAAGAAAAAAAGGGAGAAGACTCAAATCAACAGAATTAGAAATGAAAAAGGAGAAATAACAACTGACACTGCAGAAATACAAAGAATCGTGAGAGATTACTACAAGCAACTATATGCCAATAAAATGGACAACCTGGAAGAAATGGAAATATTCTTAGAAAAGCAAAACCTTCCAAGACTGAACCAGGAAGAAATAGAAAATATAAACAAACCAATCACAAGCACTGAAATTGAAACGGTAATTAAAATTCTTCCAACAAACAAAAGCCCAGGACCAGATGGCTTCACAGGCGAATTCTATGAAACATTTAGAGAAGAGCTAACACCTATCCTTCTCAAACTCTTCCAAAATATAGCAGAGGGAGGAACACTCCCAAACTCATTCTACAAGGTCACCATCACCCTGATACCAAAACCAAACAAAGATGTTACAAGAAAAGAAAACTATAGGCCAATACCACTGATGAACATAGATGCAAAAATCCTCAACAAAATACTAGCAAACAGAATCCAACAGCACATTAAAAGCACATGATACGCCGCAGAGCAACTAGGCCCGTGAGCCACAACTACTGAGCCTGCGTGTCTGGAGCCTGTGCTTCGCAACAAGAGAGGCCCGCGCACTGCGATGAAGAGTGGCCCCCACTTGCCGCAACTAGAGAAAGCCCTCGCACAGAAACGAAGATCTAACACAGCCAAAACTAAATAAATTAATTAATAAAAAAAAAAAAAAGCACATGATATACCATGACCAAGTGGGGTTTATCCCAGGAATGCAAGGATTCTTCAATATATGCAAATCAATCAATGTGATACACCATATTAACAAATTGAAGGATAAAATCCATATGATCATTTCAACAGATGCAGAAACAGCTTTCGACAAATTCAACACCCATTTATGATAAAAACCCTCCAGAAAGTAGGCATAGAGGGAACTTACCTCAACATAATAAAGACCATATATGACAAACACACAGCCAACATCATTCTCAATGGTGAAAAACTGAAACCATTTCCACTAAGATCAGGAACAAGACAAGGTTGCCCACTCTCACCACTATTATTCAACATAGTTTTGGAAGTTTTAGCCACAGCAATCAGAGAAGAAAAAGAAATAAAAGGGATCCAGATCAGAAAAGAAGTAAAACTGTCACTGTTTGCAGATAACATGATACTATACATAGAGAGTCCTAAAGATGCTACCAGAAAACTACTAGAGCTAATCAACGAATTTGGTAAAGTAGCAGGATACAAAATCAATGCACAGAAATCTCTTGCATTCCTATACACTAATGATGAAAAATCTGAAAGAGAACTTAAGGAAACACTCCCATTTACCAATGAAATAAAAAGAATAAACTACTTAGGAATAAACCTACCTAAGGAGACATTAGACCTGTATGCAGAAAACTATAAGACTCTGATGAAAGAAATTAAAGACAATACAAACAGATGGAGAGATATACCATATTCTTGGATTGGAAGAATCAACATTGTGAAAATGGCTATACTACCCAAAGCAATCTACAGATTCAGTGCAATCCCTATCAAACCACCAATGGCATTTTTCACAGAACTAGAACAGAAAATTGCACAATTTGTATGGAAACACAAAAGACCCCAAAGAACCAAAGCAATCTTGGGAAAGAAAAACAAAGCTGGAGGAATCAGGCTTCCTGACTTCTGACTATACTACAAAGCTACAGTAATCAAGACAGTATGGTACTGGCATAAAAACAGAAATATAGATCAGTGGAACAGGATAGAAATATAGATCAGTGGAACAGGATAGAAATATAGATCAGTGGAACAGGATAGAAATATAGATCAGTGGAACAGTGGAACAGAAATATAGATCAGTGGAACAGGATAGAAATATAGATCAGTGGAACAGGATAGATCAGTGGAACAGGATAGAAAGCCCAGAGATAAACCCATGCACATATGGTCACCTTATCTTTGATAAAGGAGGCAAGAATATACAATGGAGAAAAGACAGCCTCTTCAATAAGTGGTGCTGGGAAAACTGAATAGCTACATGTAACAGAATGAGATAAGAACACTCCATAACACCATACACAAAAATAAGCTCAAAATGGATTAAAGACCTAAATGTAAGGCCATGTAGTATAAAACTCTTAGAGGAAAACATAGGCAGAACACTCTGTGACATAAATCACAGCAAGATCCTTTTGGACCCATCTCCTAGAGAAATTGAAATAAAAACAAAAATAAGCAAATGGGACCTAATGAAACTTAAAAGCTTTTGCACAGTAAATGAAACCATAAACAAGATGAAAGACAACCCTCAGAATGGGAGAAAATATTTGCAAACAAAGCAACTGACAAAGGATTAATCTTCAAAATATACAAGTAGCTCATGCAGCTCAATATCAAAAAAACAAACAACCCAATCCAAAAATGGGCAGAAGACCTAAATAGATTCTCCAAAGAATATATACAGATTGCCAAGAAACGCATGAAAGGGTGTTCAACGTCACTAATCATTAGAGAAATGCAAATCAAAACTACCATAAGGTATCACTTCACACTAGTCAGAATGGCCATCATCAAAAAATCTACAAACTATAAATGCTGGAGAGGGTTTGGAGAAAAGGGAACCCTCTTGCCCTGTTGGGGGGAATGTAAATTGATACAGCCACTATGGAGAACAATATGGAGGTTCCTTAAAAGACTAAAAATAGAACTACCAACAACCCAGCAATCCCACTACTGGGCATATACCCTCAGAAAACCATAATTCAAAAAGAGTCATGTACCACAATGTTCACTGCAGCTCTATTTACAATAGCCAGGACATGGAAGCAACCTAAGTGTCCATCGACCGATGAATGGATAAAGAAGATGTGGCACATATATACAATGGAATATTACTCAGCCATAAAAAGAAATGAAATTGAGTTATTTGTAGTGAGGTGGATGGGTCTAGAGTCTGTCATAAAGAGTGAAGTAAGTCAGAAAGAGAAAAACAAATACTGTATGCTAAAGCATATATATGGAATCTATAAAAAAAAAATGGTTCTGAAGAACCTAGGCACAGGACAAGAATAAAGATGCAGACGTAAAGAATGGACTTGAGGACACGTGGAGGGGGAAGGGTAAGCTGGGACGAAGTGAGAGAGTGGCATGGACATATATATACTACCAAATGTAAAATAGATAGCTAGTGGGAAGCAGCCACATAGCACAGGGAGATCAGCTTGGTGCTTTGTGACCACCTAGAAGGGTGGGATAGGGAGGGTGGGAGGGAGACGCAAGAGGGAGGAGATATGGGGACATGTATATGTATAGCTGATTCACTTGTTATGAAGCAGAAGCTAACACACCATTGTAAAGTAATTATATTCCAATAAAGATGTTAAAATAAAAAAAAAACTACAATGAGTTGTCACCTCACACCAGTCAGAATGACCATCATCAAAAAATCTACAAACAATAAATGCCTGAGAGGGTGTGGAGAAAATGGAGCCCTCTTGCACTGTTGGTAGGAATGTAAATTGATACAGCCACTATGGAGAACAGTATAGAGGTTCCTTAAAAAACTAAAAATAGAACTACCATAAGAACGAGCAATCCCACTACTGGGCATATATCCTGAGAAAACCAAAATTCAAAAAGTGTCATGTACCACAACGTTCATTGCAGCTCTATTTCCAATAGCCAGGACATGGAAGCAACCTAAGTGTCCATCGACCGATGAATGGATAAAGAAGATGGGGCACATATATACAATGGAATATTACTCAGCCATAAAAAGAAATGAAACTGAGTTATTTGTATTGAGGTGGATGGACCTAGAATCTGTCATACAGAGTGAAGTAAGTCAGAAAGAGAAAAACAAATACTGTTTGCTAACACATATATATGGAATCAAAAACAAAAACAAAATAACAATTGGTTCTGAAAAACCTAGGGGTGGGACAGGAATAAAGACAAAGACCACAGATGTAGAGAATGGACTTGAGGACACAGGGAGGAGGAAGGGTAAACTGGGACGAAGTGAGAGAGTGGCATGGACATATATACACTACCAAATGTAAAATAGACAGCTAGTGGGAAGCATCTGCATAGCACAGGGAGATCATCTCGGTGCTTTGTGACCCCCTAGAGGGGTGGGATAGGGAGGGTGGGAGGGGGACATAAGAGGGAGGAGATATGGGGATATATGTATGCATATAACTGATTCACTTTGTTATACAGCAGAAACTAACACAACATTGTATAGAAATTATACTCTAATAAAGATGTTAAAAAAATAAAATTAAATTAAAAAAAAGACAATGGACAGCATGAGGAAAAATACTTTAATCATATATATTAAAGATAAAATATTAATACTCAAAATGTATAGTGAAAATCAACTGGACCAAATCAATGAGACAAAACGAACAATTAAAACAACGACAAAAACAGAAAAACAGGCAAAGTTTATAAACTGACTTTTTACTGACACAGAAATGCGAATTACCAAATGAATAAGTAAAGCTGTTCAACCATACCGTAACCATTAAAATTAAAGTAAAAACAACTATCAGATTATTTTTCTTTTTCTCTGAATGGGCAGAAGTTTTAATGATAAGCCTCTTGACTGTATAAGGAGGTAGAGCTATGTCTATTATTGCCTTAGGAGTATAAAATGGGATTGACTTCCTCAAGGATAATGTGATAATAGTTTGAAAATTCAAATGTGCATATCCTTAAACCCATCAATCTGCTTTTTGGTAGCTTCCTTCTTTAAAAAATGTGAACAAAAATATGTCTCAAAGTTTCAGGACAATTTTCTTGTAATATTGAAAAATAGCGATAACCTAAAGGTCCATCAACAGGTTAACCATCAGATAAATAAAGTACACCTATACAATGGAACTCCCGGTGGCAAATAAAAGGAATGAAGAGGATATTTCTGTATGGGCATGGACAGATCTCAAAATAGAGACATTGAAGAAAAATACATGCCGTGTATCATTCAAGTTTTTTTAAAAGAAAATTAAAAAAAAAACAAACAAATTAGATGAGTAGTATAAAGAAGGCTCTCTGAAACAATAGAAAATATATATATTGGTCTCTGCCTCTGGTTCCTGACATAGAGCTCTCAAATCCCTCGGAACTTCCTGGGTGATAGGAGACTCTCTTGTTCTAACAAGGCAACTCTTGGTGTGCTCCTGGATAGCTTCAGGATGGGCGCTGGTCACCAGAAAAACCGAACCATGATTAGAAGTTTGGTACTTTCAGCCTCCCCCGCCCGCCTCCCCGCCCATCCTCCAGAAGGGAAGAGTGCTAAGTTTGAGTTAATGATCAATCATGCCTAGATGATGAAGCCTCCATAAAAATCCCTAAAGTACAGGGTTCAGAGAACTTCCAGGAGGGTGAACACATCCACGTGCTGGGTGGGTGGCGCACCCCAACTCCACAGGGACAGAAAAGACTATGCTTGGGAATCTTCTGGACTTCACCCCATGTACCTCTTCATCTGGCCATTCATCTGTATCCTTTACCATATCCTTTTTAATAAACCAGTAAACATAAGTAAATGTTTCTCTGAGTTCTGTGAGCCATTCTAGCAAATTATTAAATCCAAGGAGGGGGTCCTGGGAATCCCAATTTATAGCTGGTCAGTCAGAAGCACTGGTGAAAACCTGGACTTGTGACTAAAGTCTGAAGTAGGGTAGGTAGTCGTGGGACCCATCCCTTAACCTATGGGATCTGTGCTAACTCTGATTAGTGTCAGAATTTAACTGAATTGTGGTACACCCAATTAGTATCACAGAATTGCTTTGTGTGAGACAAACACCACATATTTGGGGGTCATAAAGTATCCTGTAAATAGAGGAAGAAACAGAGTTTCTACAAGACAACATCAAACTGGAAAAGGACTGGGATATTTAGAAAAGGGGGCCAATATTAGTATTATTTGGCTCTTTTACAAAAAAATATGTTACACAGATAATGTTTTTAAAGGTTTAATGTTAATTCTCCACAAATCAAGTAAAAATGCAGTGCAATACCAAACAAAATTCCATTTGTCTTCTTTTTAGAACTTGACAATTGATCATCTGGGGAAAAAAACACTGAAAATGCAGCCAACACATTTTTGTAGAAGAGTAATGGGGAAAGCTTGTTTACCAAGCCTCAAAAATGTACTATAAATTAAAATAATTAAGACAGTTTGGTATTGATTCAGGGAAAGGCTGGTAGATCAAAGGAATATTATAGAGAGTCTGAAAACAGATCCATGCATATTAGTTGGGACCTTCTTGGTTACAAGTAGCATGCTAAGTCTAATTTGTTTAAGCAAAACAAAAAATGCATCAAGAAAGCAAATTAAAAAATGCAAAAAACAAATTAAAAAATGCAAAAAACAATCCATATACACACATAATCCTAGCAGTATTACTTACAATAACCAAAAGGTGGAAGCAATCCAAGTGTCCATCAGCAGATAAATGGATACACAAAATGTGGTATGTTCATATAATGGAATATTAGTCAGCCTTAAAAAGGAAGTAAATCCTGACACATGTACAGCATAGATAAACCTTGAAGACATTATGCCAAGTGAAATAAGCCAGTCACAGAAAGACAAATACTATATGATTCCATTTACATAAGATACCTAGAATAGTCATATCGATACAGACAGAAAGTAGAATGATGGTTACCAGGGGCTGGGGGGATGAGGGAATAGGAATTATTGTTCAAGGGGGAGGGAGTTTCAGTTTGGGAAGATGAAAAAAATTTCTAGAGATGGATAGTAGTGATGGTTGCACAACAGTGTGAATATATTGAATGCCACTGAGCTATACATTTAAAAATGGTTAAAAGGGTAAATTTTATGTTATATATATTTTATCATAATAAAAAATCCATAGGAAAAGTAGATGCAGCTGGGATTACTGAATAACTGGAATCAAGAAATGAAGCATAGCCCACTCTCTCTTTCCATGCTTTTTCACTGCATTTCTCTGCATACTGATTTCATCTTTACTACAAAATACATTTTCCCACATGGTAGAAAGTACAGATGTCAAGTAGTCACAGTGAACCAAGATGATGGCTGCCATATAACTGATGGATACAGTATGATAACTTTTTGGCCAGCAAACTAGCAAATAATAAGAAGGTAGCTAACAACCAGACTTGATAAAAGTGTACAGAAACATGTATTTCTGACCATGATGGAGTACTTTGCATCAGACCAGTACTTGTACCAAGATAATCTAGATATGATTGATAAAATGTATCTGAAAACAGCTTGAAGGTGTCACACATCAGCCAATACTTGGTGCAGGGATCCGAGGTCAAGCAGAAAGTTGTGATAAAAAGATTTTCCCATTCTAATAGAGCTGATGAGACAAGCATTGGAGTTCAGAGCTATCAAGAAAAATAGAATTTGAGGATCTAAGACTCCTGAAAAAAGGGAAAATCAGATAAGCAGAAAAATGATGAGTAGAATTAAACTATTTTAGGTTCCTTACATTTTCCACAGTGTGGTAATGTCATAGCTCTATTAAGTTAATGATGAATGTTGTAAGTTCTAGGCTAACTTCAAAGAGAATAACAAAAGGCATAAATAGCTTGCTAAAAAGGCAAAAAAAGATATATTTCATCTTAAAAGGTGATAAAAGAGAAAAAAGCAAAGAACCAGTCAAAAAAAAAGAAAGAAAAATGGCATTATAGTAGATTTAAACCCAGATATACTGGTAATTTTATTAAAAGTAAATAAACTAAATATTCTAATTCATGATAAAGAGTGTCAAATGGATTTTAAAGTTCAGCTATATACTGTTTAAAAGACATGTCTTAAATAAAGGACACAAAAAGGATAAAATAAAAGGATGAAAAAGACATTACCATGAAAAAGTTAAGCAATGAAAGTTGGTGTATCGATATTAATATTAAATGGACAAAGACAAAGATGTTAAAAGAAGCAGAATTATTTCAAATAGAAGCTATAATATATAATGATAATCCAAAGCAAGGTAAAACAATCAAAATATTTGCGTGCACCTGGTAACATAGGTTCAATATACGTAAAGCAAAAACTTCAAATAGAAATAAGAAGGGAAATAGACAAATCCACAATAATATATGCCGATTTTAAACACCTCTTTCAATAACTGATTTAAAAAATTGACAAAATAATAGAGATACAGACTGTAATCACAGGATCAGCAATTTGGAATGTCAACAGAACACTCTACACAACAACTGCAAGATATATATTCTTTTCAACTGCAAATGGAACATTCCCCCAAATTTACTATATTCTCAGCCATAAAGCAAGTCTTAAACTTTTAAAGGGATAATATCATGCCAACATGTTTACTGACCATAGTAAAGAACAATTTATTGTTATATACTAGCAGAAAACATATATTTGCTAAGAGAGTAGAACTTATATGTTCTCGTCAAAAAAAAAAAGGATAAATATGTGAGGTGTTGGATGTGTTAATTAACAAGAAGGGGGGTATCCTTTCATAATGCATATATATATCAAATCACCACAATGTACACTTTAAATATCTTACAATTTTATTTGTATTATATATGTCAATAAAGCTGAAATTTTAAAAATATGTTAAATGTATAAAATATTTAATGTAAAATATAAATAACATTGAATATATATCTAAGAATAAACATAATGAAATATATCCAAGACCTCTACTAGCTCTACTACTTCAAGACCTAAGTAAATGGAGGGTTATACCATGTCATAGACTAGAGGACTCAATCCTGTCAAACTGCAAATTCTCCCAAAGTGAGTAAATACATTCATGTAATCTCAATCAAAATCCAAGAAGGATTTGTTGTGGAAATTGCTAAGCTTATTTTAAATTGCACGTGGAAAAACAAAAGGCCAGGGGTAGCAAAGACAGTCTTGTAGAATAAAAAAGTAGAGGGCCTGCACTCCTGGATATGAGGACTTGTTATCAAGTATATGGTTTTGGCAAAAAGACAGATAAATCAACTAATAAAACAGAATAGTCCAGAAAAACAAATATATACGATCATCTGATTTACAACAAAGATGCCACTGTAGCACTTTTCAATAAATAGTGCAGTAAATTGACTCTATATGGGGAAATATGAGTATGGACTGCTTTCTTACACCACGTAAAATCAATTTATAATGGATTATAAATCTAACAAAGGAAAGTGAAATGACAAAGCTTCTAGTAAAAACATAGAGGATGCCTTCACGGACTTGGGTAGGCCAAGATTTCTTAAGCAAGACACAAAAGACACTAATTATAAAGGAAAAGGTTGAATAGGCAGAGTTCATTAAAATTAAGAACTTGCTTATTTATAGACATGATAAAGAGAAAAATATCTCTAATTGTATATATTAAGAGGAATTATATATATCAAGGGACACATAACCAGAAAAAGAAAAACTCCTACTAAAATAAATAAGAAAAAAACAAGCTAATTTTTAAAATGGGCAAAAGACTTGAAAAAGTACTTCATAAAACAGGACATCCAAAAGACTGATAATCATACGAAAAGGTGTTAAGCTTCATTAATTATCAGGAAAATACAGTTAAAACCGCAATGATATACCTCTACACACCCATCAGAATGACCAAATTTTGAAAATTAATAATACCAAGAATGGGCCACGACGTACAATTGGTACTAGCACACATTGCTGCCATTGTGATAAATTGGCATAACTTGGAAAACTTTTAAAGCTAAATGCACACCTACCTTATGAACGAGCAATTCTGCTCTGAGGTAACTCTCCAACAGAAATGCATGTGTGTATATCATGTTTATGTTATGTATATATAAATTATGTGTGTATCTATACACATATATATATACATACACACATACACCAAAAGGCATGCAGAAGAATCAAAATAGTCTAACTTGTAACAAACATAAAACAGTCAAACACAAAAAATGTCCATAAACAGTACAATGGATAATTTACAATATAGTCTAAAATAGAGTAATAGAGATGATTGAACCATTGATATCTGCAACAGTATGAATGGTCATAATCATCTAATACAAACAGGATGTTGAGTGAAAGAAGCTATATATAACAGTGCAAAACTAATCCACAGTGATAGAAGGAAGATAGTGCTTAACTTTGGGGTGGGAATGGCAAATAATGACTGGGTCATGACTCAAGGGAAATGTTCTCAGATGAAAACGTACTCTGACTTGATCTGGTGTTGGTTACACATATGGATTCACTTTGTTGAGTCAATACTTATCAAGTGCATTATTCTTCTATATGCATATTATGCTACTATTGAAAAGTTTAATTTAAATAGTGTGGGGAAACAAATATTCTTTATTCACTGATGAAGGGAGTATGACTTGGTAGAATCTTTTTCGAGAGCAATTTGGTAATACTTATCAGCTGAATAATTTCATTTCTAGGAGTTTGTCACACAGTCATATTCACTAGTAATAAAGAAAATAAACAGAATAATAAATAAGTACTTTTTGAAGCACTTATGTGTCATGTACTCTTTTGACACTTTAAATTTAATAGTGTATTTGTTTATTAATTCCAATAAGCCTATGAGATTGGTGATGTTATCCCATTGAATAGAGGTGTGAATAGCAGCATTACTTACAATAGTAAAAATTAGAAATGTGAATAATTTCATCAATGATAAAATAAATATTAGCTCATCCATACAGTAAAATGAGTGAGGTAAATATATATGGAAATAGGTGCATAATTTACCAACAAAATAAACACAGAGGCTAAAATGACTATATTAAAGCTCATTTTGTTTTAAAAACTAAAGACAAACACACATACACACAGGTAGAGATAAACCTGAAAGGGTACAAATTGAACTACTAAATTTGGTTATCTCTGGGAGGTGGGATTGTGGGGAGGACCTGTTCTTTGTAGTTTATGCATTTCTCTGTTGATAGACTGTTTTACATGAGCATGTATTATGTATATGATTAGGAAAAGCCATTCTCTATCAAAAGTAGTAATAGTAATAATAATTCTCCATTTTTCCATTCTTGATCTCAGTCAAAACTCAAAGTAATATAAATAAATTCAAGAAAATAACTCATCTTAAAATATATCTAATAAGGAATAATGGGAATATATTCTAGCACTCCTGCATCTAAATCCCTTCACATTTTTTTCAGCCAAATCTTAAGTGATATTTAAATCCTTTTCCTCTTAACACCAACACCAAAAAATGTGTGTGGTATGAATATTTTTGTATCCTCTTTATGAGAAAACTATGTCTACATTTCTTGCTTCTTTGTTGGTGATACTGAATGGAAACTTTAATTTGCAAGATTTAAAAGTAGACTTTGTGAAACAACCCAAGTGTAAAAACCATTAGTGGCAACAGCATTTGCTAAATACTGACATCTGATGGTGTGAAAGATCAAGTTTAGCAGCTTTGAGGTATCTAATTCTAAAAATGAAGGTATATGGAACAAAAATAAGAAGTACTTGGCACCTAGGTCAGTAGAACTTCTGACAGAACTGCTGTTTTTCACACTTACCTAACTAAAAAGGCATGTTTTGGAAGAGTTGGATTTCCAAATAAGTGGGCCAAATTACAAGACATAAACAGTATATTTACATGTACACAAAGAATTTACGGAAATCCATAGCCAGGAGAAATGCATTTTACAAAATGTTTAAAATCTCTCTCTCACTTTTTCTCCCTCTCTTTCATTATGACCTTCTGATTAAACAATTCAGCAAGAAGATTGATTACAAGTCCTTTAGTAATTGTCCCTAAAAGGCCAGAACACTCTGGCAAAAAAAGGAGAATGAAAAGAACAAGAAAAAAGAAAGAAATGAAAACTAACAAGGGACTTGAAGGAACTGTGAGCATCCAAACCCTGGCACTAGATTTGGCAACAGGTGAATTTTCTTTGGAGGGTATTAATTTTGTAAGTCAAAGCTATTAAAACCTGACTTCCCGTTTCAGGTCTGGAAGGCATAATGCACAGGTCTCTTGCTCCAGCCCTCCCTAGGGGCTGTATTTTATCCAACTAGCCCCACTCCCTTCACTGGCACATATTATAAGTGCAAAATCTACTGGCCAAGACCATTCATTTAGTCTTGCCACATACCGTGCGGAAGTCTACATCAATGTTAATCTGGTCGTCCCAGATAAGTATACCTGGCTCTGCTAAATGCACAAAGCTACGGTTCCCAAAAATGTCTCATGACACTTCTAAATCTCAGGGAAATGTTCAATACCCTCTTGCCTTACAACTCAATGGGAAACAGACTAATTGCCACTCAATCTATGACAGTTATTCACCACCCTATATTTTCATCTTGCTTTTTCAAGATGTCTGATTCCAACAATCCTTAGACCACAATGGAATCCAGCCATCATATTTCAGTAGTATGTAGATTCTCCTACTCTCTTCCTTTAAAAATTGTTTCAAACCTTCTCCATTTTTCTTCTTAAACTCCAATTCCTCCATATTCCCATCAGTCTATGAACTGTCTATGATTCTTTGATGCCAACCCTTCCACTTATGCCCAGCTCCCATCTCCTCTTGTCCGAATTTCCTTTCTCTCTCCTTCAGCACCCATTTTCCCCATTCTACTCATTATTATTCAAAAAACAAACATCCTAGTCCTCTCATCTTTCAAAACCCTCTCTTAATAGCACTTATCCCTCCAGGTACTACCTTATTTCTCTTCCTTCTGTCACAAAAGCCTCCCCAGTGTTGTCTGTACTTACTGCCTCCAATTTACTCCTCCCATTCTCTCCATCTCACTTCAAAGAGCCCCTTCCCACCACCACCACTACAAGAAGCTGCTTGGGTCAAGAGCACTAAGAACCTCCACATTGCCAAACCTGATAGTCATTCCTCAATCCTCATTTAATTGTACAGGTTTCAATATCTGACAATCACTGCCTCCTACTGGAAACACTTTTCTCACTTGACATCCAACACAGGGCTACTCTTCTGGTTTTCCTCCTACCTAACTGTCCGTTTCTTCTCAGTCTCCTTTTCTTCATCATCTCTCCCAATAAACAGCTCATCGGGATTCAGTCCTTGGTCCTCCTTTCTGTGTTTACTCACTTTCTAGGTCATCTCATCCAGGCTCGTGTCTTTAATATCATCTGTTTGCTGAGCTCTCCCAAATATTTATTTCCTGACCTCTTTTTTGACTTCCAGACTTAATATCCAGCTGCATACTTGACACCTCCACCAGGATATCTAACAGGGATCACAAATGTAACTGGTAGAAACTGAGTTCCTCCCAACCCTGCTAAAACCTGCCCCTAGTCTTTTCCACCTCAGTAAATGGCAATTCCATCCATCCATTGGCTCAGGCAATAAATCCTAGAGTCTTCCTTGGTTTCTCTCTTTCTTTTACTGCCTCCACCAGTAGTGAATCCATCAGAAAGCCTTATTGGCTCTAGTTGCAAAATATATCCAGAATCTGACCAGTGTTTACCACCTCTGCTGCTATTACCCTGGTGCACATCACTATTGCTTTCACTTGGCTTATTGCAACAGATGCCTAACTGGCCTTCCTATTCCTATCCTTGTCCCTTCACTCACTATATTCTCAACACAAGTGACAGACTAATCTCATAAAACACATTGGATCATGTCACTCCTCTGCTGAAAACCTTGAATTGGCTCCTTATGTCACTCAAAGTGAAGGGCAAAATCCTTACTATGATCTTCCCTGGTCACGCCCCCTACCACATCCAAGTTTCCTCTCTCCTACTACGTTACCCTTCTCTGGCTCTGCTCCAGCCACAATGGTCTATCAAAAGTTTCTTGAACAATCCAGGTTCACTCTCAACTCAGGGTCTTTGTACTTGCCATTACCTATTGCCAGGAATACCCTTTTAATCTAAGAAACATGGCCCACTATCTCACTTCCTTCAAATCTTCACTCGGTAAGACCTTTCCTGAATCCCTTAGTTATAAAAGTTCAACCCTCCACACTCTCCTAGCTCCTCTTCTCAGTTTTTCTACAACATTTACCATCACATAACATTTTTTATAGTTTATATTCAATGTTAAGTTCCATGAAGACAAGATATTTGTCCATTTTGTTCATTGCTGTATCCTCAGCACTTGAAATAGTGTCTGGGACACAGTGTTTAGTAAATGAATTGAGTGAATAACGGCATCAGCTTACTAACAGCTTATATGCTTGCTAGGTACGGTACTGTTTTACTCCTGTAACTGCATCATGGTTTCTCTCTAGTCAAAATTTCCTATTTGGCTATCTCTGAAATAATTTTCATTCCAGAAAACATACCAAGTGAAGTCTTTTAATTACCAGACTTATGTTTCATACACTTGCCAGGATAAGGACCTTTGTTACTGAAATCCTCATAGATCTGCCTAGCAGTGTTAAGCAAAGCATTCTTCTTTTTTTTTTTATTGAGACAAAATTGATATAACATAGCATTATATTAGTTTCAGGTGTACCACATAATGATTCAATATTTGTATTTATTGCAAAATGATCATCACAATAAGTCTAGTTAGCATCTGTCACCATAGAGAGTTACAATTTTTTTCTTGTGATGAGAACTTTTAAGATCAACTTTCAAATATACACTACAGTATCATTAACTACAGCCTCCATGCTGTACATTACATCCCTATGATATTTATTTTATAACTGGAAATTTGTATCTTTTGACCACCTTCACCCATTTCGCCTGCCCCCAACTCCCCCATCTCTGGAAACTACCAATCTGTTCCCTATATCTATGAGTCTGGGTGGGTTTTGTTTGTTTGTTTTAGATTACATATAAGTTAGATCATATGGTACTTGTCTTTCTCTATCTGACTTATTTCACCTTACAGGTCCAACCATGTTGTTACAAATGGCAAGATTTTAACCTCTTTTATGGCTCAATAATATTCCATTGTGTATATATACCACATTTTTTTTTATCCATTCATCCATCAATGGACGCTTAGGTTGCTTCCATGTCTTTCTTGGCTGTTGTAAATAATTCTGCAATTAACATGGGGTGCATATATCTCTTCGAATTAGTGTTTTCATTTCCTTCCGATAAATATCCAGAAGTAGAATTGCTGGATCATATGTTAGTTCTATTTTTAATTTTTTGAGGAAACTACATATTGTTTCTCATAGTGGCTGCACCAAGTTACATTCTTACCAACAGTGAACAGGAGTTCCCTTTTCTCCACATCCTCACCAACACTTGCTATTTGTTGTCTTTTTGAAAATAGCCATTCTGACAAGTGTGAGGGGATATTTCATTGTGATTTTGATTTGCATTTCCCTGTTGATTAGTGATGTTGAGCATCTTTTCACATATCTGTTGACTATCTGTATGTCTTCTTTGGAAAAAAATGCCTATTCAGACTCTCTACCCATTTTTTAATTGGATTGTTTGGGCTTTTTGCTATTGAGTTATAGGAGTTCTTTATAGATTTTGGATATTAACCCCTTAAAGATGTATGATTTGCAAATACTCTATCCCATTCGGTACGTTGCCCAGAGCATCTTTTCTTAAAAGCATATTTCCTAAGAAAGCTATAGAAGAAAGCAACAACAACTAACCCTCTACCTTTTTTAAAATTAAGTCTAAGAGATACTATATAAACAAACTCAATAAGAATGCCATTTTCTCAATTTTTCAGTGCGTATAACCTGAGTTTTTATTTGAGTTTTGGCACCAGGATTCCTACATTCTGTGAACTTCTTAGCAAAAACTACATGGTATGTTTCTCTAGGGAGAGTTCATTACATCTCTAGACTGGTGTGATTCACTTTTCAAAATTTGAAGGAAAACTCATTTATAACAAAAGTGAAAGACACTAAAGAGAAGCCAAAGCAAAGAATTATTTAATGAGCTACTTTATGATTCTGAAGTCTGAATTTTTAAGCACAGCACTGTTAAAGCTACTGCAGTTGAAACAACAGGTTTTGGCTGGTTGCTATGACCTCTCTGAGTTCACCAAAACTCTTTCCTTCTGCCTCCTGAGCCCACAGCTAGATGACACTGCCATTCCCCGGGAGCTTGGGAGCATGGCTACATGACTGGATCGTCCTGTATGATTCTATCCTATAGTTCAGGCTGAAGCATTAAGAAGCCTCCCATGTGATTTTCTCTGTTACCGCATTTTGTGTCTTGATGTGGAGGAGCCATTAGAAGACTCTGAAGTCCTAAAAGATGGTGGAGGAAGATGAGATCCCTAAAGGACCACAAGATAGACTGCTTGCTGATCCACTCTGGATCAGGTGTGAGCAAGAAGTACACTTTTATTGTGTTAAGCTGTTGGGATTTGGGAGTTTATTGCAGTAATCGTTGTTATTTATCTCAAGTAAAATACTACTAGAAACTGTGCTGCCCAGAGGTGACTGGCACATAGTCCTATCAAAGGCATATCTTGCAGATATCTGGCAGGAATGCATGTAAAATAAACATACGGGACAGCATCAAGAAAAGCTGTTTTCATCTATTTTACTCAATGACTACCACAGCATGACAGAAGTAAACTAAGGCTTACCAGAACAAAGGAATGAGTTCTTAAATGCAATTTAAAATGACTTGGAATGCAGTTGTTTAGTGAATAAGACCCTTTCTTCCTTCTTTAAATCAAATGTAAGCGTAATTGTCCCGCTTTTACTCCCAACAATAATGAATCTAATAAGCATTTCTGAATTCTTCTTCACTGATCAGAAAAATCTTCCTGAGTTCTCTGAATATTACTACCACACCATAACATATTTCCTTTTAAAACTATAAAATAAATTCATTCACACATATTTTGTGAATGTCTACTATGTCCAAAGCACTGATATTAACCTGTGGAGGAAGGAAAGAAGAATACACAGTGCCCACTCCCTCCTAAACCTAACTTTCATTAGGAAGGTGAGGTAGGACCAGCTATTAACAAATGAAGAAATTAACAAGATATTCTGCTGTTAACAAGATACCCAGCTATTAACAAGACATTCTGAGCTGTAGTGGTTTCCGCACATCATATAGGTATTATTCAGCTCTGTGGGTTCCTGAATACTTCGGCCTTGAAGTTTCTACACAGGTATTACCTAGCTCCATGACTGATAAATTACACTCTAACCTTGGTGTCTCTTGGACCAAGGCTGAGTTTACTGGCTAAAGATCCTGGGAATAGGCCCAAGTTCTGAACCAGGGCCTGGACAGGGCCTGGGTTAGGCTATGGCCTGTGAAGAAACCTAAGCCTAGGTGTTCTTGGAAGACAAAAATGGAACCCAGCTTCTGATTCCTTACAACTCCCAGTGGCATTAAAAAGATGGAGGTTTGTATCCTTGTTCTACCCCTTATGAGCTGATAAGGTTATTTATATGTCTAGTCTCCTCAGCTGTAAAATGGGAATGATAAAAGGACATATCTCATAGGGTTATTATAAGAATTAAATGAAATGATATATGTAAAGGACACAGCACAGTACTTGGGACATAGTAAGCACTCCATAAATAGCAGCTGTTTAATTATTTCAGTGCCTCATATTTGTAAGAGCCAAGATTCTTAAGAGAAGATCCTTTAACTTTATCTACCCCTTCAACCAACCAGAAAATTAAAAACAGACAAACAAAAACCTACTGCATTAGCTGAATTACCTGGTTATGAACTCATCTAAAGAATGATCTCAATTATTTTTGAATACAATGAAATGCTTTAAAGACTTAACAAACGGCCTTCATAAACATGTCCCCAGACTGTATGGCAGAGATGAATAAGAAATTATATTCCCTCTCTTTTATGGTCATTACCAAATAACCTGACTTACTGAAAGAATAGATTCTGGATTGGGTAGCCAATCCAGACATATTGCCTGGGTAGCCTGAAATAAGTTTGTTGAACAAAAGTCACATCATTTTGGCTAGAAATTAATTTTCAGTATCCATTCAACTAAGATGTTAACCTTTCAGCTGCTACAATGTCAGGAAGTGCGTGTGTATGTGGTGGCGAGGCAGCCAGGGTAGTGGAAGGGTCCGTAGAGGGTGGGACATTCAGACAGCTCAAAGAAATGGCTAATGGCCAATCAGCATGGGAATACTTAGCCTTAACCAACCAGAATGGTTTTACTAGTACTTACCAAATGGTATCTGCCTTGCTTATCTTGCCTCACACCCCACAAGGAATGGTTAATAACAAAGGGAAGTGAATTTAGAACTCTTATGTACTTGCCTCTCCTTTGCAACCTAATCCTGACCCTCTTCTTTGCTCTTTCTGGAAGATCCTTACATTATAAAGGCTATGAGACCCACTCCCATTGCCACAGAAGTACATGAATTATTTAAAATGAATAGAAGCTTAAAATTATTATTTTCAATTATTCATGTACAATACAGGTTCTTTGTGAGTTATACCTGTCAGATTATTAACTGAAATAAAAGACTTTCTGCTTTCAGTAGGGGTCCAGTTTTCCCTACACTACACAGGCAGACAGTTCACTGAGAATACAGTTACATTTACTAGGTTCTAAATAAAATCAAAAGATAAACTCCTGGCAAACAAACCCTCTAAAATATATTAGCTATTTGACCTTGGATGAGACATTTGCATTCCCTGGGGTTCAGTTTCCTCCTCTGAAAAGTGAAGGAGCGGGACTAGACAATTTCTGAAGTTCTTTCCAGAAGTAATAGTCTGAGATTCTCTCTTGAAGCCACTGTCCTCCACTAGCTATGAATCATGGGAAACTCCAAAATAATCTAGTCAAACCTAATCAAACGTTGGAATCCCCACTACAACATCTGTTTGACCATCTCCATTGACAGGAAATTTACTAACTCCTGAGGCAGTCAATCAAATGTCCAACAGTTATTTTCACCAGAAGGTTCTGCTTTCTCCTAAGTTGAAATCTATATCTCTGAACTTGTTGCATATAGATCATGAAAACTGAATATTGTACATAATTACACCTCTTTATATCAGGGTTACTGTATTGAATGTAACAACTTTTTTATCAAGCTTTAAAATAAAGTGTACATGAGTAATACAACTTTTGTAGGCTGCTATAGCTGGAGAGTAGGGACATCATTTCTTTTTTTTTTTTAACTTTTTATTTTATATTGGAGTACAGTTGATTAACAATGTTGTGTTAGTTTCAGGTGTACAGCAAAGTGATTCAGTTATACATACACATGTATCTATTCTTTTCCAAATTCTTTTCCCATGTAGGTTGTTACATAACATTGAGCAGAGTTCCCTGTGCTATACAGTAGGTCCTTGTTGGTTATCCATCTTAAATATAACAGTGTGTACATATCAATCCCAAACTCCCTCATCGTCCCTCCCTCCTCCCAGCCTTCCCCCCTGGTAACCACATGGGCATCATTCCTTAAGTTATATGGTTTCAAACTACATCCTCTATATGTTCTACTTTCCACATTGGGCTGCATTCCAACAAGCGCAACAACAATCACCTAGATGTTCTGAAACATACCATATAGATTAAATATCCTTATAAATACCTGCATTTTCATGTGGATTTGCTATAGATGCTTTAAGAATAAGTGACTAAGTAAAAGGTATACAACATATACATATATTCACAAAGAATGATACTCAAATATTTAGAAAGCACTGTCATATTGATTCAAACATAATATATTATCACACATAGTAATAACATCTCTGAAATAGTATCATACTAAAAACATGTGAGAGAGCTCCTACAAACCAGGTTTTAAGCTAATGAGTTCTATTCAGTTAAATGCTATGAGTAATAATGTATCCATTTTTGTTTATTTTCATTTGCCACAGCTACAGGCATCCACAACACTCCTATAAATGCTGGAATCCAAATCCTACTTCATTCTAATCCTAAACTAATCACTTTTCTAGGAATTTGGATTTGTCTGATTGCTTGTATACTTTCAAATCAATATTAAATTATAATTCTGTATAAAGTCAAAAATAGCAGAACAACTTATTGAATATCTTGATTCTAGGAAAGTACAGACTGAGCACAGCAACATGCATAGGTAAGCACTGAATACATCTTTTTGTAGATTATTCATAAAGTGAGGAGTTGCATTTGTATTCACAAATGGTACTGGGAACAGACCTCAGTACTTCTGAGTTTCAGAATAACCTTTATCTACAGCTAGACCAAGAAATTTAGAAGCATTTATGAAAGCCTATGAGTTAAAAGGTACCGTACACAAAGCAACAAAATAAGCTTTGCTATGAACATTGTGTTTAAGTTTTCTAATTTGTAAAACAGAAGTAACACCACCAAACTATTCTGCCTGATACCGTGTTTGTAGCCACTGGAGGAAGAAAAAGCATGTGAAAGAATATTGAAAATCCTAGAAAGGAACCATATAGACAGTAAGATGTTCAAATAGTTGCAATTATGTTGGTATCCATATAAGCAAAATTTTATTCAAATATGAGCCTAAATGTCTGAACCCCATGTTTTTAAAAAAATTCAAGCTAGAATTTTCTTGGGGACAAACTTTCTCAAGACATTTTAGAATTTCCTGCTTATTTTACTTCTAGCCAAAAGTACTGCAAAAACAGCCACTCTCATAATTCTTTCACACCTCTGTTTCCAATCCTGGCCAGAGTCTCAACTATGAAAAAGGTGTGTTAAGATAGTCAGGGGAAAAGTTCAGTGGATGCTACTGAACCTCTAAAACAAACTGTGGAACAAAAGTGACAGCAGTTATTTTTTGGTAGTCCGTTTGTGGTTCTTCAAGCTATTGAGATGGTCAATCTGCCCTAATTTCTAGAGTTTAGGTGATTAAACATTTTAATTGCCTATCATGTTTTCCCTATATTTATAATCCTTATTCCCAGAACTGAAATCCTATAACTGCCTAAGGCAATGGAACTTATAGAAGCATTCAAACCCTGCCAGATTTGAAAACAAGTTCAAGCCTACATATTTAATATTCATTAACTTCAGTAATAGAAGCGCTTGAGAATAAATCATGTTTTACTTATTTCCTCTAACACTTACTCTAGTAAGAATTCACGGGAGACTCAGGAAAATGTGGAAAGGGAATAAGGGCCAGCCTCTTCGGATGGAAAAATCTCAATATTTAAAAATTTCCCTCTAGTTCGCACTAAGATCTTGGCGTGGTAAAGGAGTTTATGTCAATCTTCTTCAGCCCTTCTAAAGAGAGAAGGACTTTATAAGATACACAAAGGGTAAGATGGCGAATAACAGCAGGAAAAAAAAATAGAATTCTTGATGGTGAAAAATCCCCACAAACAAAAAATGGAAACTAATATCCAGGTAGATTAATTTTAGGTGTTTTGATGATGTCATTTTTCAAGGGCCATTAGAAGTCAGTGAGTAATTTAAAAGGAGAGGTTAGAAGGGTTTAGGGAAACTAAAATCCCACAGTTTCCAGGAAATAGAAAGCACACATCTACCCTAGTATGCCTTTAAGTGTATAATTAAAAGAAGAAAGCTTTAATGTCTTTCTAGTCATGGCAGCCAGGACTCCTGTGCTTTATTTTTTTACCTAAAAGAAGAAAAACAACAACAGTGAAACTAAAACCACCAAGTTCAATTCCATGGGCCAAATCCTAAAAATAGGTCAGACTCAGCTTTCTTACGGAAATAAATACAAAGAAGGAAAAAACCCAGAAGATCTGAACTGCTTCTCAAAGTCGTCTGAATTTAATGCCAAGTCCACAAAGCGGCTTGGTTTTTAGGGGACTCTTGTGAGCTGTGTTGAGCTCTGAACAGTTACCAGTGACCAAGTTCATGATGCTGGGATGTGGTAGGAAAAAAAAGTGTTATTAAAAAGCAGATGGGGACTTCCCTGGTGGCGCAGTGGTTAAGAATCCGCCTGCCAATGCAGGGAACACGGGTTCGAGCCCTGGTCCGGGAAGATCCCACATGCCGCAGAGCAACTAAGCCCGTGTGCCACAACGGCTGAGCCTGCGCTCTAGAGCCCGCGAGCCACAACTACTGAGCCCACATGTCACAACTACTGAAGCCCGCGCGCCTAGAGCCCGTGCTCCACAACAAGAGAAGCCACCACAGTGAGAAGCCCGCACACGGCAATGAAGAGCAGCCCCCGCTCACAGCGACTAGAGAAAGCCCCCGCGCAGCAACGAAGACCCAACGCAGCCATAAATAAATAAATAAATAAATATTTAAAATAATAATAAAAAAAGCTTATGGGCTTAGATCTTTATGCTAATGTTTAAACACCCAATTTCAGTTATTACAGAAAAACTTTGTAGCTGTAGTTTAGAGTTTTATATGTTAGTTCTCCATAAGCTCACACATAAAATGGTGGGACTTAACATATAAGACAGTTCATATGCTGCATTTTGAATATTACCTTCAGTATGTTTTTCTGCATGTATCGGAAGAACCATGGTTTAAATAAGCACAATCACCTGTGACCAAGTTCGCAATGCTGGGAACTGATTTAAAAAAAGGTTATTAAAAAGCATATGTGCTTAATTCCTTACACTAATGTTTAAACATATGAATTCAGTTATTACAGAAAAAATTCATAGCTGTATTAGTTCTCTGTAAGTTCACACACTAAATGGTGGAATTAAACATACAAGACAGTCCGTATTCTGCATTTTTAATATTGCTTTCAGTATGTTTTTCTGCATTATCATAATGACCATGGTTTAAAATAATCAAGAGTTTATTTTATATTTGTATGATATATAAATATATATAAAAGAAAACACTTCAGGATTACGATTCCGAATTTTTCTTCAGTATCACATCATCATTCACAAATATCCTCCTCAGTTTAGAGTGTACTCCAAGACAGATATTTGGATTGGAGTACTTTTCCTAATGGATCAGCTCAGCCATAATTTTCATAAAAACAATACATCTATTAAAGTCAAGAGAGGAGGCTCAGAATCTCACGTTCTACATGCATTTGCATTCTAGACTCATCTTTCAGCAAACACTTACAGAGTATCTGCAACTGTGCCATGGAGTATGCTGGACACAAAGATACATGAGTAATCGGCATGCATTAGTGGAAAGAGCTTAAAATAACTTATGTAGCATGCTTAGCTCATTGTCTGGAACAGAATAAACCCGCAGTGAGTATTAGCTACTGCAATGATGGCAGTGCCAATGACGACCCTTCTACATAAGAAAACATTCCAGAATTTCTGTGCTTTCGGTTTTCACAAATACAGTGTGCCATTAATTTCATTTTTTTTTTAATTTCATTTTTAATAACAACAAGCTTTCTTCCTGCCAGGGAAGAAGGGTCAGACAAATGCACAAAAACATACAACACAATGTGTAACACGATTAGAGAGGTGAAACCAAAGTATCGTAGTCCCTCCAAAAAGGGTGTGGAAATGAGGAAAGACTGTCTTCTTTTGGGGGTTAATATTTGATCTGGGTTTTGAAAGATGGGAAGCACTTAATAAAAGAGTTCAGCTAGATTACAGAATACATAAATGGAGTTGTCAGGTAATATAGCAGTTAATCTTGAAAACCAAGTTTAGAGTTTATTTTAGATTTTATTCACCAAAAAATAGGGAGCCTGTAAAAGTATTTGAACACGGAAGTAAAATATACATATTCATATTTACATATATGTATGCATATATGTGTATGCGTGTATATATATTGTTCAAAGTACATCGCTACCCTACTCCAAAATACTTTCTTCCTTCTTGGTCAGTAATTTACCCTTACATCCTGGGGAGGTGATGGTCTGGCTGCAGAGGGCAAGCTAGAAGAGCTGGGTGCACGTGACGTCAGGAACTGTGTTCTAGTCTTGGCGGGCTGCACACTGGCCTAAGGTGTGGAGGCTGGGTGACAACCTGGACCCTGCAGAGCCTGGAGGAGACTTTTCCTCAGGAGACCTGTGGATACCCTCGGGGAAGCTGGAGGCTGCCTTCCCGTGTCTCACGAGAGACGCCTCATTTGTTCTGTAGCACTTGCACAGGAAGGATTGTACTAGAAGACTGAAATGCTACCTGTCCTAGAGGCTGGGAGAGAGAGAGAGAGCTCCTGCTTAGATCTGGAAAGATCAGGGAGCAGAAGGTTTGTGTGTCTGTATCCTAAGACTGGGATGATTCTTTTTCTACTGCTTGGAGTATTAGCTTCCTAGGACCGGCATAATGAGCTGAGTGGGTTTAAAACAACAGAAGTTTATTCTCTGAAAGTTCTGGAGGCTGGAAGCCCAAAATCAAGGTGTTGCTAGGGCTATGTTCTCTCTGAAGACTCTAAGGGAGGAATCCTTCCTAGTCTCTCCTAGTTTCTGCAGATTGCTGGCAATTCTTGGTATTCCTTGGCTTGTCTGCAGATGCATCACTCTAATCTCTCCCTCTGTCTTCATACGGCCTTCTTCCCTGTGTGTGTCTGTGTCCAAATTTCCCTCTTCTTGTAAGGATACCAGTCATTAAATTAGGGCTCACATTAACACAGTATGAACTCATCTTAACTTGATTACATCTGTAAAGACCAATTTCCAAATAAAGTCCTATTCATAGGTTCCAGGGATTGGGACTTCAACATACCTTTTTGGGGAACACAGTTCAACCCGTAACAGTTGGCTTGTTTGGTCACCAAAGAGAAAATGCTGTGTCTCTCACCATTCTCTCTGATCTAGAGACCTAATATCCTAACTAAGTAAGGACTTACAGAGCCATGAGCACACTGCATCCCAAGAGGTGGGGACAGAAAGCTTCACAAGTGCCTGAAAAAAAAAGCTTCCTATCTCACAATATTCCTGCCCTCCCCCAGAAACGTTCCAAGGGTCCAGTCTCAAGATGAAAGGGAGCCATCATTAGAAGTGATGATCCACCGAAGTAATGAAACCTTTAGGAGAACCCCATCCTGCTTCACAGCACTGTTTACCTCAGTCCCCACCTCTCCCCCACCCCGCCCAGAAGGTTCCCTCTCATTGCTCAGACTCAGCTGAACAGTTCTCAAAAGCTTAGGCAGGTATGCAAGGGTGAGAGCCCTGGAGACCTAATGAGGCTCACCTACAGGGAGGAATGTGGTTGAGTCATTTGTCCTGAGGTAGCTGAAAGAAATGCTCCAGAAAGGAGTGTTAGGACCATTACCGGCCTGTGCAGAAATAGCAATGTTGGCATACTTCTACTTTATTCTTTTGCTTAACATAAAAAAAGAGAAATGAAAGCTTTGCATTTTTCTCTAAACTGAAAATAAAAATCAGTAGGGTTTTACTATTGTTTTTCTTGTCAGCTCAGAATCAGCAGAATCAGAATTTCCACATGTTAAACATATGGGTGAGAGTATTACAGATAGAGACTTCAACTCTCTTCTTAGGACATGCTTGTGTTTACATTGATTGACCCAGGATGACAGCTAATGACAGCTGATGGGATTGATCATAATTGTAATAAATTCTTTGTTTCTTACCTAAAGTAAATAAATTGTAATCAATTCTTTGTTTAATAACTTGTAAAAATTATTTATTTCTAGTCTGCTTACCTTACTTATTGTTAAGCTCCATGAGTATTGGGCCTCTATTTGATTCACTTCTATATCCCCACTATGGTCCTCATTACATAGTAAAAACTCAAGAGGTATTTGGGAAATGTTTATAGGCCAAAAGGGCTACCCTTATAGAGAAATGGAAAGGAAGATCCAATGAGTCATTCTGCAGTTACGGACCGCATCATCAAATGAATATGAAACACTATCGGCCCCCAGAATTATCGAGCTGGGAAACTGTTGACTTTGAAAGTGGAGAGTCATAGAGTTGCTTGATCTGTATCCCACACAAAATTAAGGCACCAAATCCAATGTCCAGCATTAATTTAGAACATAAATGGCTAAAACTTTGCTCATATCTTTAATTCAAATCCAAAGTTTACCAAAGAAAGTGATAAAATCTATATCCATCTGAGTTTACAGAAAGTTCTTTTCCCATCCTTGCCAGCCCTCCCCTTAAAATAGATTACCACAACTTCTAGTTCAGAGGTTTATAGACAATATGAACATACTAATTTTTCATAGCTTTATTCATTAAAATTGTGTGTTTTCACTGTATATTTCTTTCAACTTTCCTGTATGTTTAAAATTTTTCATGATAATATTTTGAGAAAAATTATTTAAGTTATAAAGGAAGAGTGGATATGGGTCACTTATTGTCACTGTTTGAGTAGACCGCAGGCACTTAAAATGTTTATATAGTAATGAAATGACTATCTATGCATATGTATGTACTTTTGCTTTAACATTTATAAGCATGCTTTACCACTTAATAACTCTGTGAACCTTAGGCAAATAATCTCTCTGAACTTCTTCTGTAACATAAGAATATGTCACATGCCTGAAGGCAGTGGGTTGGATCAGATGATTTCTTGATATCATTTTCTGATGAATGCTAATAGACGCAGCTGGAGTATAAAACTTAAGTTGTTCACAGATATACGTGTGTGTGTTGAACCAAGATTGCTACTTCTGTAGTAAAAAATTATCAAAATCAGCAGTTTCCTATGATTCAACCTAATACATACATATATAATATAATACTGGGTTGGCCAAAAAGTTCGTTTGGGTTTTTCTGTAAGATGTTACAGAAAAACCCAAACGAACTTTTTGGCCAACCCAATATCTACCAGATAGTCTACTTATCCAATATATACTTACTTGGCACCCACTTTGTGCCAGGCACTGTCAGTTTTTAAGATACAAAGAGGAACAGTTCCTGAACTAAAGGAGCATATAGTGCAGTCTCTTTCTCCCAAGGTGTTTGCTCTAACAGCAATGTTTGTCACGTGCCATGGAAACAGAGAGACTTCACTGCAGATATGATAGGAGGCTCCCAGAAGAGGAAAAGGATGTTAATGGCATTAAGACACTGCTAAGAGATGGCGTGAGGGTATGAAAGGATCTGTCCTGTCAGGGAACGATGAGAAGCTCATGGTAATAGAAGCACAGCATACAGGAGACAGGTATTAAGGAACAGAGGCGGGAGGTATAAATTGGGTCATATTGCAAAGACCGTGCTGAGTTTAAGATTTTACCTAATTTATAATGTCACTATCAGCTTTGATTTTGAAAAAGATTGATTTTATTTATTTATTTTTTAATTTATTTATTTTTGGCTGTGTTGGGTCTTCGTTTCTGTGCGAGGGCTTTGTCCAGTTGCGGCAAGCAGGGGCCACTCTTCATCGCGGTGCGCGGGCTTCTCACTATCGCGGCCTCTCTTGTTGTGGAGCACAGGCTCCAGACGCGCAGGCTCAGTAGTTGTGGCTTACGGGCTTAGTTGCTCCGCGGCATGTGGGATCTTCCCAGACCAGGGCTCGAACCCGTGTCCCCTGCATTGGCAGGCAGATTCTTAACCACTGCGCCACGAGGGAAGCCCAAGATTGATTTTAGATAGGTAACTCTGGTGAAAATGTGGAAGACAGACTAAAACTGGGAGAAGCAGGTTTCCAGGTGACCAGATAGGAAATTATTGCAGTAGTCCAAATGAATGGCAGTAGGAGGGTAAGAGAGAGGCTGGATTCACAGGATTTCTGGCAACAGAACTGGCAGGATTTGGTAACAATACCAAATATACCTTCCGTCAAAGTTGGGAACTTTTAGTTCATTATTTCCTTGAATCTTTTTTCTGCATTGTTTTCCATCTCCTTTTCAGATTCCACTTATATTCACATTAGACCTTCTGATACTATCCTACAAGTGACAGAGTCTCTGTTCATTAAATGCGGGAAACTCACTTAATGCTATTCTCCTCTTTTAAGTATCAATGCTTCTTCTGTTTCTGCCCACCTTTGTTTGTCCTCCAATAGCTTCAGATAGTTGTGATATATATATATATACATATATACACACACACACATATATACATATAATTACACACACAATATGTGTGTATGCATCTATGTGTGTGGGTATAAAATTATGTGTATATTGTGAATTTATGTATATACTGTGTATGTGTGTAATTGTTCTCATTGGGATGGTTGATCTGATCTGAGCTACTCTGCCATTACTAGAAGAAGAACCCATACCTAACACAAGATTAAATGTATTCCCTGTTTAGAAAGTAATTAGAAAAAAATCAATAAATAATAAGGTCCTTAAATGAAAAATGAAACATATAAGAAAAAACAAATAACTCAATAGAAAAATGAGCAAAAGAATGAATAAACATTTCATAGAGGGGAAAACACAAATGGTTGATAAACATATAAAAATTATCAACCCTAGGAATAGTCAAGTAACTTCAAATTAAGATAACAAAATTATACCTATTTTAACAAAAATTAAGACAAATAACAAAACCAAGAGATGGATCAATGGAAATTGATCTGCTTGTAGGAATATAAAATTGTACTTTGGAAAAGAACTTGATATTATCTTGAGAAGTTGATCATTTGCTATGACTCAGCAATTCTGTTCCAAAGTATAAACAACCTAGAAAATCTCTTTATTTGTGCATCGGGAGAAATGTATTGGAATGTTTAGAGAAGTGTGTTTCATAATAACAGAAAAAACTGGAAAATCAACTCTCCATTTCTAAAATGACAAATTTTGATACAATCACAAAGTTAGTATCACACAGCAATGAAAACGAATGACCTACTACTACAGACACTAATATGTATTATCGTAGAAACAACATCAAGTAGAAAAAGACTAGACAGATAAATATGAAACCATTTTTATAAAGCTCAAAAAACAAGGAAATAAATTACATCTTATTTCAATTCATATGGATATGTGGTAAAACTATTTTTTAAGAGAATGATTAATGAAAAATTCAACATAGAGTTTACCTCTGGGAAGGAAACAGGAGATGGATAAGTAAAGAATAAAAAGATATTGGTATTTTTCTAATTCTTATGGAGGTGATGGGTTCACAGGCATTCATTTTAAAATGTGCTTCATAAAGTATTTATATTTACATATAATTTTTTAATGTATAAAATAAATTAAAATGTAGAAGAGGCAGAAAATGGGGTGAGCTTGGAAAAAAGATGAATAATATCATAATAGCAGGGAGAATCTCTTGCTGCTGTTTTCAACTGAGTAAATACTACTTGGCTAAATATATATTTTTGTAAACCCCAATTTGAATGACATTTAAATAATTAGGTCATCAGATGCCTTTTAGAATTAGCCTGTCTTTCGGAGTTATGAGGCTCTAAAAGTCATATTTCTGTTAAAAATGATATTCTGAGTATTTATAACTAGTAATTTGTACAAAACATATTTTTTGATAAAATAATTTTGACTTCAATTTTATGTACTCTTGTACATAGTACTAGCACTTATAAATTAGTACTTAAGCTTATTATTTAAATTAGCCCTCCCCTTCGGTTTACAAGTAGTTTGATAGTATATACCAAATAACTATTGAGACAGAAAATATTAAAATCTATTATTTCCAGATAAAGTTTCTGAGTCAAATCCTCTCCCTCAATATCTCATCTAAACTGATATGTGCTTTTTTTCTTTTTCAAAATGTGGGTCATTTTGAAAGAAATGCTTTCAGAAGAAAAACATGTATGATTAATGCTAACATGAAAAGATACCCTAAAATTCTGTGGTCTTCTGAACATCACATGTTGAATAAAGCTATTTGGGATCATATGATCATATTTTAGATTTCCCAAAAAGGCCACAGAGCCTATTTCTAGTAATGTTATAGAGTTCATCTTGAAAGCAGCTGGGAATATTTAGGGAAATAGTCACAATCTGGAATGTAATTAGATTCTTAGTCATTAGGGTAAAGAACATACCAGACAACAATCAATATGCCAGGTTTTCTTAGACCAAGAACAGAAAGTGAATTATAAATCTAGAAATAAATTCCAGAGGGGGAAAAAAATTCCTTATTTGTTTCTTCTACTTACCAAGTATGTTTTAAATTCCACTGGGTCAGTTTCTCCAATCTGATGATCCTGGAACACTGAAAATTAAAAGTATAAGTGATTAAGAGCAGGGACAATGCCCATTTGGAGTAAAGTTGAGATCTTTCCTATTCACATGTGGTCTGCGGACCAGGTGGGAGTTTGGTAGAAATGCAAAACCTTGGCCCAGCCCGACTCACTGAGTCAGAATCTTCATCTCCACAAGACCCCTGTGCGATTTATGTGCACATTAAATTGAGGGACTCACTGGTGTAGATTAAGTTTATTTCAAATAAAGTTACATAAAAACCATTTGCTTTCCTTCAGGTCATTAAATTCCACAGTAATGCATATGAATGACACGAGAAAGATGTTGCTGTTGCTATTTTCTTTTACTCTCTCTTCTACTAAAAAATAATATCTATATTATATCTCTTTTTCTAGATATTTGTTTTTGTGAACTGGAAAAAACAGAAAAGGAGGAATTCCCTTTAGGATGAAGGACACATACAAGATCTTCAAGGGCAAATACCAAGCTGGAATTATTGTTCTGTTAAAAATCCTTTCCTGTTGTTGTTGTTTTTTAATTACAAGATAAAAGAAAACATGGGGGCTTCCCTGGTGGCGCAGTGGTTGAGAATCTGCCTGCCAATGCAGGGGACACGGGTTCGAGGCCTGGTCTGGGAAGATCCCACATGCCGCGGAGCGACTGGGCCCGTGAGCCACAATTACTGAGCCTGCGCGTCTGGAGCCTGTGCTCCGCAACAAGAGAGGCCGCGATAGTGAGAGGCCCGCGCACCGCGATGAAGAGTGGCCCCCGCTTGCCACAACTGGAGAAAGCCCTCGCACAGAAACGAAGACCCAACACAGCCATAAATAAATTAATTAATTAATTAAACAAACAAAAAAAAGAAAACAGCCATCCCAGTTGATGTTAACATTTTAATGTATGAAGGTTGAGTTAAGAAGAACTGGAAGTACCCAGTTAAGATTCTGCCATTAGAGTTTACAGGTAACACAAAACTAAAAGTTTTTAAAATACTTAGAAATGAGGCTTTTCCTCATTTCCCTGTATAATCCATCAGCGAGTGCTGTCGGTTCATGCGCCCCTGTATATTTCCAGGTGTTCTCCATTTCCTCTGAAACCCTTTTCATCCAAAATCACCATCATCTCTCTCCTGGGCCAGAGCATTAACCACCTAACTGGTCCTCCTAACTGGTCTCCCTACATTCCCGCTTGCCTCTCTCCAATCCTTCTCAGATGGCAAACAGAGGGACCTTTGTAAACATAAATCAGACCATCACCTTCATGACTCAAGGCACTTCATGACACTGGCTCCTGCACGATGGCCCTATGGGCCCTACGTGGAAAGGCCCCTGCTTCTTTCACCACAGGGTATCTCCCTGCTCTTCCCAGGGTACACCTCCCACCAGCCTCAAGCCCTGATTTCTGGCCCTTTTCTGCCTCTGGGTCTTTGTACCTGTAACTCTCACCTCACCCCAACACATATACTCTGGCTTTTTTCATATTCTCATCCTTCAACTCAAAGTTTCCCTCTGCAGATAGGTTTTCCTGGCCTGGCCACATTATTTGAATAGCACCTGGCCCCTTACACCCCAGTCACTTTATCTCAACACTCTTTCTTTTCTAGTATCCCATGGTTCAACCTATAATAATCTTGCTGCTTGGGTCTCCTGTTTTTATTTATTTATTTATTTATTTATTTATTTATTTATTTATTTATTTTTGGCTGCGTTGGGTCTTGGTTGCTGTGTGCGGGCTTTCTCTAGTTGTGGTGATCGGGGGTTACTCTTCTTTGCGGTGCATGGGCTTCTCATTGCGGTAGCTTCTCTTGTTGCGGAGCACAGGCTCTAGGTGCATGGGCTTCAGTAGTTGTGACGAATGGGCTTAGTTGCTCTGCAGCATGTGGGATCTTCCCGGACCAGGGCTTGAACTGTGTCCCCTGCATTGGCAGGTGGATTCTTAACCACTGTGCCATCAGGGAAGCCTGGGTCTCCTGTTAACTGCCTGTCTCCCCAACTGGACTTTGTGGTCTGTGAAAATAGAGACTGGTCTATCTTTTTCACTGCTCTGTCCCTAGCACCTAGCACAATATCTTACACAGAGAGATGCCCAATAAACATTCGATGAATGAAGCAATGAATGAAATGAAATGAATTAACATTACCAAGATATGGCTCTTAGATGGTTATTAAATATGTGTTGTAGTTAATTATTTCTTAGTAACTTCTTTCAAATAGAAAAAAAACTTAAAACATCCTAATGATATCATTGAACTATAAATCGTTAATATCACCTTCATGTTTCTCATTAATATTATAATCTCTAGATATCATGGCCACTAAACTTAGGAGAATATATTTGTCAACCAAATCATCTAGCCCCAAATCACCTTTGATAGTGCCCACAGGTATTTTCCTAAGAATCACATCTAATGTCACACCTATGGTAGACACAGATAGTTGTTTACACAATCTGTTCTCCCTTCTCCCTTCCTAATAGAACCTCTATTGTTTTTGGAACAGAAATGTGTCCAGATAGCATTTCTCAGCCTTCCTTGAGGTAAGGTGAGTGCCATGAAACACATTTCTGGACAGAGAGACAGAAACTTTAAATCTTTTTTTTTTTTTAATAATTTTTACAGGTTTATCTAGGATATTCTTTTTTTTTTTTTTCCTTTTTTAAAAAATTTATTTGGTTGCACCAGGTCTTAGTTGTGACAGGCAGGCTCCTTGGTTGCAGCTCACGGGCTCCTTAGCTGTGGCATGCATGTGGGATCTAGTTCCCTGGTCAGGGATCGAACCCGGGCCCCCTGCATTGGGAGCACGGAGTCTGAACCACTGCACCACCAGGGAAGTCCCCAGAAAGTTTAAATCTTTAGAGAACGTTTTGCATTCTTCCTAAGGACTCCACTAATTGCTATGGGATGCTTCCACCAATTTCCAGTCTGAGACTTGAACATGGTGGCTTGAGCTACCGCAGCCACCACCCAACCATGAGGAGAAGATGAGAGAATCACAAAGACCTTGCCCCTGACACCCTCGAGACATCGAACCAAAACCAGCAACTACTAGCCTTCAAATTTCTTGGTGAAAAACAAACCTGAGTTTGTTTAAGCCACTGTTTTACCAGGTTTTCTGTATTACTTTTTTTTGACATTTGAAATTATGCTGATTGGCTAGCATAGGTTTTTTTTAATTTTTATTTTTATTGAAGTATAGTTGATTAACAATGATGTGTTAGTTACAGGTGTGCACTCTATTACTTTAAAACCTGCAGTGTCTCTACTGACTATATGATAAAAATCCAGACTTCTTCCTGTAGAACCCAGGGACTTTCACAGTCTAACCCAAGCCACCTTCTACCATCACTTCTCATTCTTCAGCCATGCCTTATTACAACCCCTCAACAACCTGCTCTCACCAATGCTTTCTACACATCAAATGACTCTGAACTTCTCCCCTTGTCCTACTACATCGCACATCTCCAAACCTCTGTGTCTACTACTCCTCTTACTACCTCCTGCTGGAACCTCCAGTTCCAGCATCCTGCCCTCCATAAGCCTTCCATGTCTCTCTGAGTCAGTTTCCTTGCCCATTCTTCTCTGCCTCCCAATGTCATTACAGTACTTATGACATTGCGTTGTAATTGGCCCATTATGGATTTGTTCCCTCTAGTCTGTGAGACATAGGCCTGGTATGTTAGTCATCTTAGCATCTTAAACACCTAACATTCCACTGGTTACCATAACCCCTAAAAATCATTCATCAAATAAATGAATGAATGTCTCCCAGCTCACAGCTACTGTTGTTTTAAAATCATTATATCTCACTGTGTTTCTCCCTGAATTATTACTTTTTTTTTTGAGCACCTACTATGTGCCAGACTCTATACTAAGCATTAGGGATAAAGCACTGAACAAAACAGACAAAATTTTGTCCCTGTATAGATTTTCCTCTATTGAAAAAATTTATGGAAATGAAGTGAAAATCAATTAAAGGATATTACAATAAACCAAATCTGAGCAGTAATAAGTAATAAAGGTAGGGTTGGTAAGGTGACACACCAAGGAGCCAGTGTAGTGCAAAAAGTATCATTCAGAAAATAAAAAATAATTCTAAGCCTACCTCATTAGAATATGAAGAAGACAGTCAGTAATAATCTAATTTCCACTGTTTATGCTAGATACAGTTACTACTAAGGTATAAAAAAAGGAAAATGAAACAAATGTTTCTATGTATACATTCAGATATATGTGCAATAAGGCTTATTACATTATTGTTTACAATAGTCAAGCTTTGGAAACAATCTAAATATTCCTCAATAGGGGATTCATTAAATAAAATATGGTGATTTCATACTGTGGAATATTATGCAGCCATTAAAAGAATAAGAAAGTCTTATAGCTACTGATATAGAAAAAAAACCTCTAAGATATGTTACTAAAAGATAAAGCAATACACAGAATAACATAGGTAACATTTATTTCTTAAAGGTATGTATATGTATGCAACGTATTTACTAAAGTTATAGAAATAGAACTGCAGAGAGAAGGAAAAACAGAAGGATGGAAGGAAGGAAGGAGGGAAGGAAGGAAGGAAGGAAGGAAAAAAGGAAGAAAAACTGACACAAGAAAAATGAAAAATCTCAATAGTACTTGTATCTGTAAAAGAAATTAAATCTGTAATTTCTCTCCCAGGAAGAAAACTTTAGGCCCAGCTTACATCGGTGATTCCTTGAAACCTTTAAGGAAGAAATAACACCAGTCTTACACAAAGTCTTCCAAAAAAAAGAAATAAGGAAATATTTCCAATCTCATTTTGTGAGGGCAGCAGGTTGATATCAAACTCTGACAAGAATTTTATAAGAAAGAAACACAACAAGAACAAGCCAGTTTCTCCCATGAACACAGATATAAAAATCATACACAAAATATAAGCAAATCAAATCTAGTAGTATATGAAAAGGATAAAATACCACAACCAAGATTTGTTTCCACTAGAAATGCACAGGTGATTTAATACTTAAAATCTTTTAATAAAATTCAACAAACTTAAAGAAAAAGAAAACAGAAAGTTCATATGGTCATCTCAAAAGATCCAGGAAAAAAATAATCATTTGATAAAACTCAACATTCATTCATGGTAGAAAAACTTTGTAACAAATTAGGAATGCAGAGGAACTTCCATAATCTGATAGCCACAAAAACAAACCAAAACAGAAAAAGCCTACAGTAAACATCATAATTTATAAAGGAAGGAGCTGTCTTTAGTCAACTGGCACATACTAGGTACTTAAGAAAGAGCTGTTGAATGAATAAATCAGATTTAATTTATTTTATTCTAAAATAGAAACACTAAAACATGCTTGTTACAAAATAAGATTATCTTAGTAAGACAGTAACTGCTATTAGAAAATATTTCCAAATTATCTGTTAAAAATAAATAGAACATCTGGTAATGGCACCAGTTCCTGAGAGTTTACCATGATCCAGTCGCCTTACATTCGTTACCTTATTTAATCCTTACAAAAGGATTAATAGTATCTGCCACAAGGCAAATACTATTAATATACACACTTTACAGATGAGGGAAATAAGGCTTAGAGTCACACAGCTTGCCTAACTCACGTAGTTACTAAAGTGCAGAAGGATTTGACCTCAAACAATCTGTCTCTCACAATACCTTTTTAACCACTATGTTACACTATCTTCAATTTTTAAACCACTTTTCACTACAGTATGTAATTTTGGAAAGCCAAAGAGAAAAAAGGGGGAAAAAAAGCAATAGGCAGACTCCTACTTCCTAAAAGGAGATATGAGACATAATGAAAGTGCTTGAAATGGCACATATTGGAGCCAAAATGGTGGTTGTTAATAAAACTGAGAAAGGGTGGATTGCTTTCCCACAGAAATTGTGGAAACACAGATGCTGTCCAACCTTAGAAATGTAAAATTGTTCATGTTTTTGATCTCTGGACCAAAGGAAAAACTACAAATTCCAATGTTTGGAACATTTAATGGAAGAGTTTTAAAGGAAACCATTATTATAATCATGGTACCCACCAGCATTATGAGAATCCAAGCTCTGTCAACATTTCTTTATAAATTCACTATTAGGACTCTCTAACTCATCCAGTATTATTCAGTTAGAGCTTAAAAATCTGAAATGTAAGATCTTAAATTGTGAGTGATATTATTCCAAGAATTATGCAGAGGAAAATGGATATCATGTGATACAGACACAATAGAAAAATGTTTGGCTTATGCAGGATTTTAACAGGTATTAGCTGTCTTTTACTTTGTTTTTCTTGCTTTGGAAGAAGGTTTAGGGGAGAAAGGTTGACCTGGGATGGAAGATTGTATTGTCAACTCAACCATGAGCAAAATTTTTAAAGTTTAGTATGTTATATACAGTTTGATAAACTCTTTAAAAACCTAGATATTGTCTCCACTTTCTGAGCCTACACAAAGGCTTGGAATCTCATAAAAAGAGATTATTTTTAAGAACTCTGGCACTTTGCTTTTAGTCTAAACCATAAAACAAACAAAACAAACAAACAAGCAAACAAAAAAACGAAAGAATAGTCATTTCTAATCCTGTCCAGTACATTCCAGCTAAATGGAAGCAAGAAGACATAGAATAAAAGGAGCTATTCGGTCATTTCAGAACTTCAATAAATATTGAGTTAAAATCTTTTCTCAATAAAGGTTAAGGCTGAAGAGCTCTGATTCCTCTGAAAATGCTTCTCTTATCTCTAACCTCCATGTTCCTTGACATTATTATTTTTTTCATCTCCCTTCCTTGAGATGACTTGTCTTTAAAACTAAATCAAAGGTGAAAAAAGAAATGTAGCAAATTGTATCTCACAAAGGCAAATGAAATAAACTTTAATGACTCAATCTGGAATTATAGTTCATGTCACCATTTATCACGCTTGAAAACCATGATGAACGTTTTGTAGGATCACATTACATGGCTAAGTCAGAAGAGAATGAATGAAACAATGCAATCCATCTGATTCATTATGGCCAATCTCCCCAGTCACAAATATGGAAGAAACCAAGAACACTTAGGCCCTTCATTGACACTGAAAAATAACATAATGAATTGTCCAAGGCCACCCCATTTTCCTGGAATCACATAAATGTAACCTTATGTGGCTTCTTTTGCTAATCTATCCAATTCAATTTTTACCTCACTGGATCTTGAAAAAAATACAGTGTACATGAAGTTCTAACTTTAAACTCCCTCTGCCTCCTAGGATTACTAAAAATCAATTGGTTGATTGTTTAAGTGCAAAGTAATTTAGATCTATTTTCTGGTAGGGCCTGGTGTTCCTTACCAAAAGAATTGTCTGACTATTTTACCTAATCTAGCATTTTTTGCTTCTGGATTTATTTTACATAGTAAATTTCTGCATCAAGTGTTCACTTAATGGGTAAAGCCTTAAAATAATAGACCCATTTTAAATAAACTGTCCAATAAGTAAGGAAAGTCTTGAAACTATGGGAAGTAAGGCTATTTCTACTATTATGCTTTAAATCTTATGGTTCACACAATTTTCTTATGTACACGTTTTGGCTACAAGTACATCCTAATATTAAATAAAAATGGTTTCAAAGCAAACTGATTCATGTGTCAGCATAATCTAAATACAGAAGGTATAATCTTATAAGTACAAATGGTGCTAAAATTCTGAAGTTAGAAGGTTTACTGTAAGTAAGAAGCCAAAAGTTCAGACACTCAACCAAAGTTGATCCAAACCTCTTGGGTTGGAAATATCACAAAAGTGAGCTTTTCCACAAAATGTCCTGTATTTCCTGTTTTTAGCTAAGCTGGAAGTGCAGTAGGAACAATACTTATTATGGCATGTCATTGTGTCTACTTTGGGTTTGAAAACACCAAGCAGAGACTATAAGCATGACGAATCAAAAGGAAAAAAATGAGTGGAGAGGTGTTCTGGGCTAAGAAAGGGAGAGTTAATGGAAACAGAATTTCCTTACTTGACCACCAGTTAACCATAGCTTGGATTTCCAACGTGCTATGAGTCACGAGCAACTAGCTCCAAAATAACACAAGAACATCTTGGGCTAGATCATTACTGGAGTATATTGTTAATAAAACTTCCAGAAAAAAAATTAGCAGACATAGTTATTCAAGGGGTAAAATGGTACTCATGTAAATTCCTTTTTACAGAATAATCTGGAAATGAGATAGCGCAAACAACTTGCTAGACAGATAGACAGACAACTTGCTAGACATTCACCACATTCATTTAGAAATTTTAGGCAAAAATCACAGCTCTCATCAACAGGGTTGATAATAACTCTTCACAGGAAGAGTGTGGAATTGTTAGACAGAACACAGGCTGAATTTTCAAAAGCAAAGTCTCAAAAGTTTCATGGATTGTGAACACAGAGGTATATTTTCCAAAAGGCCACTTAATGCTGTTGTCTCTAACATAATTTCTTACAGTCTTTAACCTAAAACTTCTTAGTTGATAAACCCAAACTACTAATATTCCACCATTTAGTTAACATATTTATTGAATCTGTGCAATATTGGTTATGCATACTCAGTTAAGAAAGAAAATTTGGGAGCTGTTCCTCTTTTCTACTTGATTGCTCCATAATGAAGGGCATGCTCTGAAGTTGGACAAGTCACTTAGTGATGCAATATCTAAGGGTCCCCTTAGAAATATTACTTGCCCCCTAACAAATCAATTCTTAAAGATGAAAAAACAAAAAAAAATTAGTAATAATGAAAAACAGGAAAAGAAAACAAGTGTTTAGGATTTGCAGCCAGGACGAGAGAGTCTTAATAGTATAATATATTGACACTAACTATAAAGGAAGTTTGTGAGTCCTTGTAAAGAAGAGTGAAAAGTAAGAAAACAATGAAATGAGACAGCAGAACTGAGACACAGGTCTGGGTGTCACTAACTTCCTCATCCATCCGTTTGTGGAGGCCTGTCAGTCCCAGAAAAAGGAGCAGGCCAAGTGGGGTGGTCAGGTTGCCATCCTGGGTGTCTAGGGCTTGGCGGTGCAGTGACCCAGCCAAGGTCAAACAGAAGACCAGAGACTGCAACACTCAGAACTAGCCCTGGGGCAAGTTCTACTCTAAGACTAGGGTATGAAGCCAAGCAGGGCAAGAGTCAGTAATTCTAGAATAGAGAGCTATGCCAGAATCACAGACCCAAAGATGCTGAGAGGGCCTAGACCTTTGTAGAGAGAAGGATGGCAGGCCTAGAATGTGCACTAGGACATGTCTTAGAGTCTGGGGCAAAATCCAGCACACGAGGGTGCTGTTTTGTTCTATTTCTGTGGTTTTGGCAATCTCCATTTTTCCACAGTTCCTGCCTCTCCCCTTTGTTTACACCCTGGACACTTCATATGTGTGTTACTTGTGTGTCCCTAGGAGTTTGTACTCCACGTTTGAGTGACACTTAACATGAAAACAGATTAATCAAGTGCACATACTGTGTGTTTATTATTCATTTTTATGGCTGGATTAATAATTTAGTAACTTTAGTTAATGGTTAAAAAAGGAGAGAGATAAAGAAATAATAAGTGTCAAAGATGGCAGAGGAGTAAGACATGGAGATCACCTTCCTCCCCACAAATATATCAAAAATACATCTGCATGTGGAACAGCTCCTACAGAACACCTACTGAATGATGGCAGAAAAACTCAGAATTCCCAAAAGGCAAAAAGCTCTCCACATCCATGACAGTGTGGCTGACAGGGTCTTGGTGCTCGAGCCAGGTGGAGGCCTGAGCCTCTGAGGTGGGAGAGCCACGTTCAGGAAATTTCTCCACCAGAGACCTCCTTGCCCCATGCAGTATCAAACGGCAAAACCTCTCCCAGAGATCTCCATCTCAACGTTAAGACCCAGCTCCACTCAATGACCAGCAAGCTACAGTGCTGGACACCCTATGCCAAACAACTAGCAAGACAGGAACACAATGCCACCCATTAGCAGACAGGCTGCTAAAATCATAATAAGTTCACAGACACCCCAAAACACACCACTGGACTCGGTCCTGCCCACCAGAAAGACAAGATCCACCCTTATCCACCAGAACACAGGCACCACTCCCCTCCACCAGGAAGCCTACACAACCCACTGAACCAACCTTACCCATTGGGGCAGATACCAAAAACAACAGGAACTACGAACCTGCAGCCTGTGAAAAGCAGACACCAAACACAGTAAGTTTAGCAGAATGGGAAGACAAAGAAATATGCAGCAGATGAAGGAGCAAGGTAAAACCCACCAGACCAAATAAATGAAGATGATATAGGCAGTCTACCTGAAAAAGAATTCAGAGTAATGAGAGTAAAGATGAAACAGAATCTTGGAAATAGAATGGAGAAAATATAAGAAACGTTTAACAAGGACCTAGAAGAACTAAAGAGCAAACAAACAATGATGAACAACACAATAAATGAAATCAAAAATTCTCTAGAAGGAATCAATAGCAGAATAACTGAGGCATAAGAATGGATAAGTGACCTGGAAGATAAAATAGTGGAAATAAATACCACACAGCAGAATAAGGAAAAGAATTGAGGATAGTCTCAGAGACCTCTGGGACAACATTAAACCCACCAACATTCAAATTATAGGGGTCCCAGAAGAAGAAGAAAAAAAGAAAGGGTCTGAGAAAATATTTCAAGAGATTATAGTTGAAAATTTCCCTAACATGGAAAAGGAAACAGTCAAGTCCAGGAAGCACAGAGAGTCCCATACAGAATAAATCCAAGGAGAAACATGCCAAGACACATATTAATCAAACTATCAAAAATTCAGTAAAAAGAAAAAATATTAAAAGCAGCAAGGGAAAAGCAATAAATAACATACAAGGGAATCCCCAAAGAGTTAACAGCTGATCTTTCAGCAGAAACTCTGCAAGCCAGAAGGGAGTGGCAGGACATATTTAAAGTGATGAAAGGGAGAAACCTACAAACAAGATTACTCTACCCAGCAAGGATCTCATTCAGATTCAATGGAGAAATTAAAATCTTTACACACAAGCAAAAGCTAAGAGAATTCAGCACCACCAAACCAGCTTTACAAAAAATGCTACAGGAACTTCTCTGGGCAGGAAACACAAGAGAAGGAAAAGACCTACAATAACAAATGGAAAACAATTAAGAAAATGGTAATAGGAACATACATATGGATAACTTCCTTAAACATAAATGGATTAAATGCTCCAACCAAAAGACATAGACTGGCTGAATAGATACAAAAACAAAACCCATACATATGCTCTCTAAAAGAGACCCACTTCAGACCTAGGGACACATACAGACTGAAAGTGAGGGGATGGAAAAAGATCTTCCATGCAAATGGAAATCAAATGAAAGGTGGAGTAGCACTTCTCATATCAGACAAAATAGACTTTAAAATAAAGACTATTACAAGAGACAAAGAAGGACACTATATAATGATCAAGGGATCAATCCAAGAAGAAGATATAACGATTGTAAATATTTATGCACCCAACGTAGGAGCACCTCAATACATAAGGCAAATGCTAACAGCCATAAAAGGGGAAATCGACAGTAACACAGTAATAGCAGGGGACTTTAACACCCCACTTTCACCAATGGATAAATCATCCAAAATGAAAATAAATAAGAAACACAAGCTTTAAATGACACATTAAACAAAATGGACTTACTTGATATATATATAGGACATCCCATCCAAAAACAACAGAATACACTTTCTTCTCAAGTGCTCATGGGACATTCTCCAGGATAGATCATATCTTCGGTCACAAATCAAGCCTTGGTAAATTTAAGAAAATTGAAATCGTATCACGTATCTTTTCTGACCACAACGCTGAGACTAGATATCAATTATAGGAAAAAATCTGTAAAAACTACAAACACATGGAGGCTAAACAATACGCTACTAAATAACCAAGAGATCATGGAAAAAATCAAAGATAAAATTTTAAAAATACCTAGAAACAAATGACAATGAAAACACGATGACACAAAACCTATGGGATGCAGCAAAAGCAGTTCTAAGAGGGAATTTTATAGCAATACAAACCTACCTCAAGAAACAAGAAACATCTCAAATAAACAACCTAAAGTTACATCTAAAGCAATTAGAGAAAGAACAGAAAGCCCCCAAAGTTAGCAGAAGGAAAGAAATCATAAACAACAGATCAGAAATAACTGAAAAAGAAATGAAGGAAACAATAGCAAATATCAATAAAACTAAGAGCTGGTTCTTTGAGAAGATAAACAAAGTTGATAAACCATTAGCCAGACTCATCAAGAAAAAAAGGGAGAAGACTCAAATCAATAGAATTAGAAATGAAAAAGGAGAAGTAACAACTGCAGAAATACATAGGATCATGAGAGATTACTACAAGCAACTATATGCCAATAAAATGGACAACCTGGAAGAAATGGACACATTCTTAGAAATGCACAACCTGCCGAGACTGAACCAGGAAGAAACAGAAAATATGAACAGACCAATCACAAGCACTGAAATTGAAACTGTGATTAAAAATCTTCCAACAAACAAAAGCCCAGGACCAGATGGCTTCACAGGCGAATTCTATGAAACATTTAGAGAAGAGCTAACACCTATCCTTCTCAAACTCTTCCAAAATATAGCAGAGGGAGGAACACTCCCAAACTCATTCTACAAGGTCACCATCACCCTGATACCAAAACCAAAGATGTCACAAGAAAAGAAAACTATAGGCCAATATTACTGATGAACATAGATGCAAAAATCCTCAACAAAATACTAGCAAACAGAATCCAACAGCACATTAAAAGGATCATACACCATGATCAAGTGGGGTTTATCCCAGGAATGCAAGGATTCTTCAATATACGCAAATCAATCAATGTGATAGACCATATTAACAAATTGAAGGAGAAAAACCATATGATCATCTCAATAGATGCAGAAAAAGCTTCTGACAAAATTCAACACCCATTTATGATAAAAACCCTCCAGAAAGTAGGCATAGAGGGAACTTACCTCAACATAATAAAGGCCATATATGACAAACACACAGCCAACATCATTCTCAAAGGTGAAAAACTGAAACCATTTCCACTAAGATCAGGAACAAGACAAGGTTGCCCACTCCCACCAAATTATTCAACATAGTTTTGGAATTTTTAGCCACAGCAATCAGAGAAGGAAAAGAAATAAAAGGAATCCAGATCAGAAAAGAAGTAAAGCTGTCACTGTTTGCAGATGACATGATACTATACATAGAGAAATCCTAAAGATGCTACGAGAAATCCTAAAGATGCTACCAGAAAACTACTAGAGCTAATCAATGAATTTGGTAAAGTAGCAGGATAAAAAATTAATGCACAGAAATTTCTTGCATTCCTATACACTAATGATGAAAAATCTGAAAGAGAAATTAAGGAAACACTCCCATTTACCATTGCAACAAAAAGAATAACATATCTAGGAATAAACCTACCTAATGAGACAAAAGAACTGTATGCAGAAAACAATAGGACACTGATGAAAGAAATTAAACATGATACAAACAGTTGGAGAGATATACCATGCTCTTGGATTGGAAGACTCAACACTGTGAAAATGACTACACTACTCAAGACAATCTACAGATTCAGGTCACTCCCTATCAAACTACCAATGGCATTTTTCATAGAACTAGAACAAAAAATTTCATAATTTGTATGGAAACACAAAGGACCCTGAATAGCCAAAGCAATCTTGAGAAAGAAAAACAGAGTTGGAGGAATCAAGCTCCCTGACTTCAGACTATACTACAAAGCTACAGTAATCAAGACAGTATGGTACTGGCACAAAAATATACATCAATGGAACAGGATAGAAAGCCCAGAGATAAACTCACGCACATATGGTCACCTTATCCTTGATAAAGGAGGCAAGAATATACAATGGAGAAAAGACAGCCTCTTCAATAAGTGGTGCTGGGAAAACTGGACAGCTACATGCAAAAGAATGAAATTAGAACACTCCCTAACACCATACACAAAAATAAACTCAAAATGGATTAAAGACCTAAATGTAAGGCCAAACACTATAAAACTCTTAGAGGAAATCATAGGCAGGACACTCTATGGCATAAGTCACAGCAAGATCCTTTTTGACCCACCTCCTAGAGAAATGGAAATAAAAACAAAAATAAACAAATGGGACCAAATGAAACTTAAAAGCTTTTGCACAGCAAAGGAAACCATAAACATGATGAAAAGACAACCCACAGAATGGGAGAAGATATTTGCAAACGAGTCAACTGACAAAGGATTAATGTCCAAAATTTACAAGCAGCTTATGCAGCTTGATATCAAAAAAACAAAGAACCCAATCCAAAAATGGGCAGAAGACCTAAATAAACATTTCTCCAAAGAAGATATACAGATTACCAACAAACACATGAAAGGATGCCAACATCACTAATCATTAGAGAAATGCGAATCAAAACTACAATGAGGTGTCACCTCACACCAGTCAGAATGGCCATCACCAAAAAATCTACAAACAATAAATGCTGGAGAGGGTGTGGAGAAAAGGGAACCCTCTTGCACTGTTGGTGGGAATGTAAATTGATACAGCCACTATGGAGACCAATACAGAGGTTCCTTAAAAAACTAAAAATAGAACTACCATATGACCCAGCAATCCCACTACTGGGCATATACCCTGAGAAACCCAGAATTCAAAAAGAGTCATGTACCACAATGTTCACTGCAGCTCTATTTACAATAGCCAGGACATAGAAGCAACCTAAGTGTCCACTGACAGATGAATGGATAAAGAAGATGTGGCCCATATATACAATGGAATATTACTCAGCCATAAAAAGAAATGAAACCGAGTCATTTGTAGTGAGGTGGATGGACCTAGAGTCTGTCATAAGGAGTGAAGCAAGTCAGAAAGAAAAACAAATACTGTATGCTAACACATATATATGGAATCTAAAAAAAACAAAAAAATGGTTCTAAAGAACCTAGGCGCAGGACAGGAGTAAAGATGCAGACGTAGAGAATGGACTTGAGGACACGGGGAGGGGGAAGGGTAAGCTGGGACGAAGTGAGAGAGTGGTGTGGACATGTATACACTACCAAATGTAAAATCGATAGCTAGTGGGAAGCAGCTGCATAGCACAGGGAGATCAGCTCGGTGCTTTGTGACCACCTAGAGGGGTGGGATAGGGAGAGTGGGAGGGAGTCGCAAGAGGTAGGGGTTATGGGGATATATGTGTTTGTATACCTGATACACTTTGTTTTAAGCAGAAACTAACACACCATTGTAAAGCAATTATACTCCAATAAAGATGTTAAAAAAAAAAAGAAAGAAAGAAAGAAAGAAAGGAAGAATGGGTCTCTTGTTTGGTGGCAGTCAGGCTCCCTTCCTGGAGCCGTGCTGTTGGCGGGTCTGAAACAGTCCTGAGCTCCACTGTGAGGCCACATGTAATTGATGGTAAAGCCTAGAATAGCCTTGCTGGACTTGAATCTAGAAGACTATGTGTATTTATGTATTAAACTTTGATTCCATGACAAAAAGACTGTGTTTGATTTCTTCAGAAGGACTTGCCTAGCTGAGGGAATCCTGACACGAAGGAAACTCAAACTACATAGAAGCAAAACAAACACATACGGTGTGGCTCTCCTAATTTATCAATTGCATGAAGATGAAACCCTGATAGTGAGTAATTTACTGGGGCAAAGACCATGTCTCATTCACTTTTTATTTCCCAGCATCTAATCATAGTGTCTGCCATATGGTAGGCATTCTGTAAACATTCAGTGAACTGAACTGGACCGTGTTGTTTCATATTTCCACTGCTGGTCTGCTTTCATCCAGGTAACAACTGTATGTGACCTTGGCTCAGCCTTCACTTCCTCAGAAAGACCCTCCCTGACCTCCCCAACTTGATCCATTCCCCCTAGTAAGTTATATTATTATGCACTCTCCTTCAAAGCACCTATCACAACTATAATTTTATATTTATTTACAAGGCTCTTTGAGATAAACAATACAAACCATAAACAATAAAGTCAAAGGAGGCATCATGCCGGGCGAGGCAGCCTCGGACGGCCCACGGAGCTGCAGCCGCCCTTCGAGCCCTCCTTGCCGACACATGCTCCAGTTCCTGCTTGGATTTACTCTTGGCAACGTGGTGGGAACGTATCTGGCTCAGAACTATGACATACCAAACCTGGCTAAAAAACTTGAAGAAATCAAAAAGGACATGGACACCAAGAAGAGACCCCCTAGTTCATGAGGCCGACTCCGGCACCGCCTCCTGGATAAACTGATTCTACTGTTCTCGAGGGCCTCCTCTACCATCTGAACCAAAAGCTTTTGTTTTCATCTCCAGCCTCAGCAATTTTCTTCTTTGCTAGACCCCGTATTGCCTTACAGCACAAATGGGGCCACAAGTTAAGAACAACCCTTACTTTTCAAACATCCTTACTTCTTCCCTTCCTCCTTCCAGCCACTTGGGAGGTCCTGAGAATGGAATTATGGTGCTAGATTAGTAAACATGACCTTAAATTAGTAGTCTCTCCCTTATTTTTGGGGATTTCTACTACCGTTTTCAAAAGAAAAATTGATGAGTTTTGTAGAGCTGATGAGATAAAAATAATGCTGATTTCACAGTCTAGCAATTATATTGGGTGTTTAAACCTCTGGTACCAAATTATGTTGTTTCAAAGTAGTAATTAAAATGAAAATCTAGAAGCCAGTTTCTGGTGAATTATCCACTAATTTTATGTTGTTGTCAGGAAGCTCCATAGTTGCTAATTTAACCAATAAATCAATTTGCTATTCATTAACCAAGAAACTCTGTTCTGAGAACCCTATCAGGAACTGGAGAATTTAAAAGTATTTAAAGTAATGGCCTTTGTCCTCAGTAGAATTCATAGTCTAGTATGCATATTTTTTCTTAATGATGCATTTGATCTGGCTCTATTCTCTCATAAGAATCATACTTATTTCATGGGATTACAGGCACATTTGACACTACATGGTAGATAAGTGAGAAGTTGTCTATAAAGGAAATTTTATGCCTTTTTACATTAAAAGAATTGTATTTACATTCTAACTTTATAGTGATTCTCATAAGAAGACTTTTTGTGTTTTTCTTTCTGCAACCATAAATTACTCTTGTAATTTTTCAAATGTATAATAGTCCATAATTTTTTTTAATTGAAAAAAAAGTGTAAATACATAACTTTCCCCCTGGGTCAATACAAAGTGATCTGCGTTGTCCCTCACCTCCTTGTTTTCTCCCTGGATTCAGGCACTCGCTAGTTTCCTATATCCTTTTGCGAAAGATTTTGTGCCTGAACAAACACATGTACGGGGGTGAATGATAGCAAACTATATACGGTGTTTTCCCCAGTGGAGGTCATTCCATATCCGTAGGTAAGGAACAAAGAACCTCTTTCCTTTTTTGGCTACATAAGGTTCTACTGAATGAATATACCATAATTTATTTAATCTGCTTACATATCTGTGCAGGGGGATAGCTCCAAGCTAAAGTCCTGGAAGTGTAATTTGCACTAAATATAAATAAAGGCCCATTTCATTGGGTGTTTTGTTCCAGAGGGCTTGTTGGGCAGCTTCACTGATGATGCCATTTCTCAAGACATTTTAGCAGAATTAGTAAACCGGAAGAATGGTTTAGGGACCTTTTTTTCAGACAGTGATGCCACTGATACTAAATGTGATTATAAAATGAAGTGATTCTACTTCTGTTTGAAAACATGGATCTTTCATAAATGGAGATAAGTTTTGTCCCTGTCAGGTTGTACTGGTGCGTGAGACAGGTTAGGATCATATTATGGTTTGGCTTCTCCCTTGCAGTGTGATCAGGGGCAAGCAGCTTATTTTTCTGAAACTGTTGTGTTCTCTGTAAGATGTGGATGCAATACCTACCTCATAGGGCTTCCATGAGAAACAGGTGAAATAATGCATGTGATGTGTAGCACAGTGCTTTGCAAATTGTCCAATAAATAGTAGACATTAGTCCAAAAAATTTAAAAAGTAAAAAATAAATAAATAAAGTCAAAGGAGGCAAGAACTGTGTCTTTTCGTTTTCCGCTCATGCAGTAAATATTGTTTTTGTTGGCTCTCAGTAAATATTTGTTAAAGCAGTGAACCAAGAACCCATAATTTTCATGGTTTCCTCTCATTCTAATAATACTCACAAGGCCTCAAATAATATGAAATACATTATCCAGCACACATTCACATAATAGTCAGAGCTGGGAAAGTAAGTTTGTGCCACAGGCCATCCAGTTAGGAAGAATTCTGATAAGGCAAAGGAAAAATGCAAATATCTTTCATTATAGCCAGAAGTACACCAACCTGGAGAATGCCATAGAAATTTTTGTGGAGAAATTTTTCTTCTTTTATAGGCATCTCAGTTGTTTTATTAAAAAAAAAAGAAGATGAAGAAGAAGAAGAAAATAAAGCATAATCCATTAAGTTTAACCACTAAAGGTCAAAAACTCCCTAATATTGTCAGTTACATATGACCCAACCTAGCAGACTACGTATATTTACATAGTTTAGTTTATCACACGTGAGCAGTTTTTCTATAGTATTGTTTTCTGTACCTTGGAAGTAAAAAAAAAAGAAATACTGTCCTGATCCAAAATACAGTACTAAAGGAATATGAAATGTGGTGAATGACAAAGTTCTTTTCTGGTTAGAGAAAAAGAAAAAGCAGAAACTGAAACTTAGTCATGTTTAATCTAATATCTGAACACTTATAATAAACCAATATATCCAATTTTTCCAATCAACAACTTAAGTAAAATTCCAGAAGAATGATTAAGGCAAAAAAAACCATCCTAGGAGGCTACTGATTCAATTCAGTTGGACCATAGTTTTGAAGCAACTCCTGTGTATCAGGCAGTGTACTCAGCACAAACGATGCAGCCATGAAAGACGCAGGTACAGTCCCTGCCCTCAGGAATTTACAAGCACTGAAGGAGTCCCCAGTCTGTATCTCAACCCTTCACAACAGTTCTATCTTCTTCCAATTCTTTGGGGAAAACTCCTGGCCTCAGGCAGGTCCACAAGGAATGCTCTCCTTCCCCTAAGGGGAATTACTTCTCTTCACTTAGCCTGAATTCTTAGGAACAGTGCTATGTACCAAATCAGGTTTCAGTAAATATTCTTAGAATAAATGAAAGAAGAAATTAACTAATCACCCAACTGATAATGAGAGGGAGCTGTGTAAATGAGGAGTTGGATGAGAATACCCATGCCTTGCTTTCCACAAAGTTCAGGTTTTCTGGCTTGACTGATCTTTTACCTGATCCTGAGACAAAGAAGACATTTTTATGGCTGATTTAAGTTAGCCTTACCCAAAAGTAAAAGTTCAATTTTCTTCTTTAACCATGTAATATGTGCACCAAATAACTCTAGCTCTTACAAGGTAGAAGAATCTCAGTTCTGTCACTGTGTGACTTGAGAAAAATTACAAACTCTCCCTGTGCCCATTTTTATAACTGTAAAATGTTGGTAATCATGTAGTAAATTTGTGAGGATTAAATAAGGCAATATATCTAAAGCGCCTGGTACAGTACCAGGCATAAGGTAAGCTCTCGGCCAGTATTGGTATTATATTATGCATGACTTGTAGCATTATTATCCCTCTTTCCATGTATTTTTTTATTGGGGAAATCAAGGTACTGGTTAGATTGAAGAGCTCTGGTTAAAAGGCTCAAAACAAGATCCAGTACCTCCATTTAATCATTCTACAAATATTTATTGAGCTTCTGCAAGGCATCAGGGTTGACCAGCTCCCAGAATCAAATGGGTGACTTACTGGGGGCTTGGAAGGGAGAAGGGAGAACTGTGGAAGAATAAGTAAACCAGAAGTTAATGGGCCCAAACTAAGGTCTAAATCCTGAAGACAGAGAGCATAGATAAAAGGGGTCAGGCACAGAAGTGAACCTCAGAGTCCTTGGGCAGCATTAAGTCTTAGAAAATTGTATTAACCTTTAACAAGAGGAGAGTCCAAGGTTGGAGAACTTTCTTACCCATGACTGGCCCCTACCTAATCTAGACTGCTAAAAAGAATTCCCCATCTTAAATGATCTTAAAAAATAACAGAGATGGTTTGTTGTGTTAACGTCCATCATCATAAAAAATCAAGAGAGAGAACACAGTTATCTTGCCAAGAACTGGAGGGCTATGCAGAAATGGAAGTCTAGTAATGAGCTAAGGATGAAAATCCAGCCTGGTGAGGAACAACGAGGATAATTTCCAAATATGTTGAGCAATAAAATGGGAAAATAAAAGCAGTTCCTCAGACTGAAGACCTATATCCCAGGTTGGCTCAAGGCTGGTCTTAAAGAGACTGAAGTCTGCAGGGGAAGAGGAGCAGTGAATTATCTAAGAATCCCCAACTTCTCTGCAGTGTCATGATTTGCTGATTGGTCTCCACCAACTACGTATCTGGTTTCCACAGACAATGTTCATTGTGAAATGCCAGAATCATCCTGCTAAAAATACACAAGACTCAGGAAACCACATTCATGGACTCCAAATGTCTTGTGTTTGTTTTTTGTTTTTTGCACTAGACCAGAGATTAGGAGAGGAGGAGATGGCCTGAGACATGTCAGAACTGTGCGGTGAAGGCTATTTGCAAACTAACATTCATACTTTTACAGATGCTGGAAGAATATGTGACATGCCTGTGTCAGAGACAATTGACTTTATTCCTCTCAGCAGTAGTGGTAGCCAGAATATCATTATTTTCTTGCACTAGTTCCAAAAGAGCCAATTCCCATAGGGCAACACAAAGAGGGTCAGGTGACACCTGTACATACAATAAGCATTATAGGAGAGGGACCCTGAGCTTAGGGAACCTGAATCTTTTATACTGGACAGTAAGCATGCCTGCCCTTTGCTCTGAAGGGAGACACTATCTACATCTTCTAAGGCTGTTCACTGCACAAACATTCTGGAAATAATAGAGTGGGATAAAGTTAGTTATTTCCTTTGCTCATAAGACAGGGAGAAATGTGAGACTCCAAGACACTCCAAGAATTGTCTCCCAATATGACCTTGACACTAAGAGAATTCACAGAACATGCTTTAGTGCTTGGCGTCCTGTTGGTCCATGCCTTAAATACCTGTGGATCTGCAAAGTCCTTTCTGATTCAGGATGTCATCTAATCTGAACAAACCATTATTGCCCATTCCCAAGAACATTTTCCTGAGCTTGTCAAACCACTTACGGGTATTCATTTCCTCTTTATTAAGGTCAGCACAAATTTCTAAAACTATTGTTTTTTACCATTTCCCAAAATGATTTAGGGATTCATATGTAAAAGGCTTCTGCAAAGTAGAACATCTCTCTTCCACTAGCGCTAGAACAGTAATCAAAATATAGTCTATACCTATCATGGATTTAAGGTAGGCATAGTCCTTCTTTATACTATGAAAACATTTCAATAATAACAATGCTCCTAGCATCCACCTACCATTCCACCCAAGCCTCCTAAGTAAGGATGTCAACGCTGAAGAGTAGCAAAGGCATGAGTCCTGGCTTTAAAGCTTACTATCTATTGCCTTGGGTGAGTCACTTCGTCTACCTTAGCCTCCTTATTGTGAAATAGGTGTAATAATACTCACTCTCCCTACCTCACACAATTTTTGAGGAAGTCAAATGACTTAACATCTGTGAAAGCATTTTATGATCAAGAAAAAAATCTTAGCCTCAGAAACTGGGTCATGATAGTATCAATATATTAGGCAGAGTTGTGGTATAATCAGTTCTTTGCAATTGGATTCATGTGTTATTGGGTATACAGAGGAAATCTCTTTATCATCAAGGATTTGTGGGGGAGGGGAAGGGATGAGGCTGTTGGGTGAAAAGGGGAGGGGGTGGGAGGGAACACAATGTTATTTCTAGGTCAGAAGCCATTTCCAAATATATAAAATAGCCAAGGTTTTATGATACCAAACATTGGCTTTGGGTTAATTTTTAGTTGAGAATCAGTGAATAGAAAGAAATAAAATATACTATCCACTTTTCATTAATATCTTCATTAATCTGCCTTCCACGTTTTTGCCTTTTCCAAGACACCAGTAAGACTACTGTCAGAGTATATTATTTTCCCCCGACAGTGTCAGGGTGGGCTACAAAAAATGCACAAAAGTCTCAAGAAAAAACAGTTTAAAACCCATAAAAGATGGATTGCAACTGGTGAAACAGTTCTCATGCTGCAAATTACAAAGACTTGGATCAAAAATTCTGTTCTCTGCCTAGTTTTCCAGAAATGGAAAACCTTATAGACTGTTAATATAGTAAAAAGGCACAGAGTACAAGCACTGACAGATCAAAAGTGGGAAGCAAAGAAACCAGGAGAAAGTAAAAGGGACAGAGATCTGCTACTGATCCAAATAGTTCTGAAATAAAAACTAGAATAAAAATGAAAAAAAAAAAACTAAAACATGCAAATACATTCTTATGACGTTGCATTATTTCCTTTGGGAAGAAAACTTGATCTAGATTATTTCTACTCCCTAAGATCTTGTACTCTGTTCTCTTTTCAGAAGTTGTCAAATTTTGGTAAAGATACCACTTAAAGGAAATAGATTTTCCATTAAAATTAAAGTTAACAAAAGCATCTCTCAGTTCCCTAAGTTCCCTTGAAAATGCAAATGCTTTGAATCAGCAATGGAATTAGATATGTCTAAGTATGTTTCTAGTAGCATCCAATAGTCTAGAAAAAAGCAATCCATAGAGCTTCCAAGTATGAAGTCCCTTTCTGGAGAACAGTGAGTTCAGAAGTCAGTTTGTGTACCATGTGTCTTTTATGTTCTATTCTGTTTCCATTCTCTCTTAGCTTATTTTGACCTGTCTTCTAGTTCATCAATCCTGTGTCTTCTAGTTCAATAATGTGTTCACCTGGCTGTTCAAAACATCCAAAGTTTTTAATATTAAATATTGTATTTTTCAGCTCAAGAAGGTCCATTTGATTAGTTTATATGGATTCCAATACTCTGTTGAAGATATATTTTCATCTATTTTGTACAATATTTTCTCCATTTTCTTGATCAGATTAACCATAGTTATTTTAAAGTCCCTATCTGATAACAGCAATATCTAAATCATGTATGGGTTTATTGTCTTTTTTCTCTTGCGTTTTGGTCTTTTTTTTTTTCCTGTTTTAAAGCACATCTTGTAATTTTTTATTGACTGCTGAGTATCATAGAGACTCTGATATGGTCCTTAAAAGAGAGTTAAATGGTTTTCTGAAATTCAGGAAAAAAATGCTGGTGGATCAACTGATCCTGTCTAAGCTTGATTTAAAGCTCTGTTGTATTTCCTTTTTCCTAGGGTAAGGTCCCTACTCCTAGGGCTTGACAGACAGGGTCTCCACTGAGATCCTGAGGTTGTTTACCAATGCCCCTGTACTTTGGCAGCACTTGAATTCCTATCTCTCTCCCCAGTGTCATGAGGCTAAAATACCCCAGAGATCTGTTTTTTAGCCATTCAGATGTCCTTTTGTGCTACATTTCTTGAGGTCTTCGTCCTGCTTATGTACAGACTAGTAGTTGACAACTGACTTGAACAGAATTTATATGGAGATATTTGGGCTACTTTTCTGAGGCTTACTCCCCTCCAGAAATTTTCCCCTCTAGTTCTAGCCACTTTGTTTGCCCCAAAGTCTGATATCATTCTCCTTAGTCCAATAACAATTGCCACTTTCTTCTTATACTTCACTCACCTGTGCTAAAATTTAGACAATGCTCTCACAGGGGTAGCTAGGGAGAATTTAAGTGCAGCCAATGCGTTTCTCTTCTCTCAAGGATCATAACCACCCTTGTGTCCCGACTATGTCGGTTGCTCTCCAATGTCTTCAACCTATTATCTTACATATTCTGTCCAGCTTTTATAGTTATTTATTGCAGGAAGGTTTGTCCATTACAAATGACTCCATCACGGAAACTAAAGTCTACAATACAAACGTTATTACAGAGAACGCTTAGTGTGGTAAGCTTTCAGGTAGAAGCAAGCACAGATACATGGATCATGATACAAAAGAGAACCAGATACCCTCCTTAAGGCTGGTAGAGCAGTAAACGTTGTTCGACATGGTAGAATAAAGTAAGGGAGGATTCACTGTATAGTGGGCAGCCTACTATGATAGCAGGCAATAGAGAAATGCTGATTTACTGTAACGAACAAAAATAAGCACAATTCAACATCAAGGTAGCGACAATCAGGTGAGCACTTGTAACAGGGGCTAGGTGATCCTCAAAATTCTGAACTTTAATATGAACAAGGCTTCTAGAAGGCAAGGAATCCCGAAGTGAGGCCTAGCATAGTTGCACGGGTCTCTGGTGCCATTAATTTTCCCTGCCAAAGGAAGTCTTTTATTTTGTCTTGATCATGGCTAATCAATCAAGCTTAATCATTGAGAGGAACCACTCTAGGCTTAAAGCAACTTTGACTAGTTAGAATAAACAGTGACCTTGGCCATCAGTAATTACATAAGGAGATATATTTCTATCAGGAGATCTATACTCCATTACCACCCGTTCAGGTTCCATTGTAGGATTAGACTACAAGAAAGAACCCTCCATCCTCAGCATTATTCAACTTCATCAGTGACCTAACCATCCAACAGAGATCAGGAGGCATCCAGCCCATGGGATTTGTGACTCACAGCAATAACTAAATTACTTACTTAATAAAAAAATCATTAAAAATAAAGTAACTTTTTTTGCTTTAAAAAAGTTTAAATAAAAATATAAATTAATAAAAACTAATCGAAATCCTGCCTTTCCTTCCAGTATATAAGTATTGCATTTACCATGAACAGAGCATTATATAATGATTAATATTTAATGTTTAAAGAATTAATATTTTTCACACAATTTTTACTTTCTAGCTAAGCCACTACAAGAGACACAGTATTTATTTATGCATCTCTCTCTACATTCTTCTTGTACCTATGAGGGAAAAGATGGCGTTTTCATCAACTTGATATTCCCAGGGCGTAATATGGTGCCCAGTAGGTGCACAGAGCAGGTGATTAACAGATGATTAATGAGTTAATCAATTAAACACTGGGATGGATTTGCACTGATCCAAGGACATGCCCGTCATGCTGATATCAAGCTAAATGGACTTTCTGTCAAGTACAACTCTCTAATAAAAGTGGAGAAGAGAAAAGGATGTGGATTGTTAAAGGGCTCTAATTTACAGATCCTTTACTAGGAAGGATACAGGGTAAAATCAAAAGAGCAGAAGAGGAGAGGATATTTATTCAAGAACTGGCTCCACCACTGTCTGTCTGAGAGTGTGTCTTTGAGTAAGGCGCACATTGCCTACGGAGTCGGTTTCCTCACCCGTTGAAGGGGAGGTGCGCTCACGGGCTTTGCAGAGTTCTGCAGAAGCGGTGAGCCCAGCTCCAACCCCCTGTCTTGAGACAACTACAGCTTCTCCTCCTGGTTTTTATAGGTTACACTTTTGTAATTAGGTGCCATGGTGAGAAGCTGGAAAAGCATAAGACCGCATGATCAGAAGTGTTTTCTTCCAACTTTACCAGTTTCTAATTCTATATATATTTAACTAGCTGAGAAAAAAAGAAGCTGTCAGTTTCTCTAATCAGAACCAAAAATTAAACTACTACTTTCACGGTGCTTACTTTTGGCAGATTTTCTAAGACAAACTCCCAAGACTTTCATAATTTTTAAACTCACATACTTCGTGAATATTTAGTCCATGTCTTAAATACCCAGAATTCCTGACAGCGCTTATTCTGAGAAGTAAGGCCACATCTAAAGGGACTTCGTCTATTTAACAAATATTTCTTTAGAAGAAAGCCTCAGTTTCAAAGCAAGATAATTTAATTTAGTAACTAAGCTGCTAATTTACCTTGTTTATAAAATTTTTACTAATTGAAAACATTATTCTTCTGTTTCTCATTCAATGGCCCTTAGCGTGAACTAACAATGCTTATGAGATCACTGGAGCACTGAGAAGCCCCTCTGCGGAAAGTGAATTTCCCCTGATCCCTAATTTTTTTTAGTTTCTTAATTGGGGAAAATAAATCTTTCATCTTCCTTGATAATCTTAATTATTAAAGTAAATATAATAGTCTCTAACATTTGGGGAGCACTTACTATGTACATCAACGCTATTATAAACACTTTAAATAAACTATACTTCATTGAATTCTCACAACAACCCCCAAAGGTAGGTTTCGCTATGCTCTCCATCTTCCAAAGGGGCAGCTGAGACACAAGCTCTCACACTTAGTGAGGGGCAGAACAAGCCCCACCCAAGTGCCTGACTCCTGAGCCCAAGTCTGGAGACTCACTGCTGCATGTCAGCAGCCAATGCAGGGCATTAACGTCCTGGGAATGAAACAAACCAGGATGCTGAAAATTACTAAAAAAACAGCCTTAATTTAGAATTCATGTTATTCTTTTCCGTTTATTTTTATTTTCCTCAGAATATATTTCCCCATAGTAAATTAAATAAGATAGGATGAAGTAATGAGAAAAACACAAAACAATGGAGATGGAGCTAAAGTCAGCAAACCTGTCCTTAGCACCAGTTCTGCCACTAACTGGTTATGTGGCTTTGGACAAGTCTTTAAATAGCTATTCCAAGCCTCAAGGGGAAAAAAAAAAAAAAAAACAACTCTAATTGAACCTACCTAAAATTCATGAGGCTTTTAGGGAGCCATATCAATAGTATTATTAATCACCAAAACATGTGTGATAATTATTATTATTAAGGGAATAACTGCAAATAATAGGCATGCTTTACTCTATTATACAATTCTAAACTGAGCTTAAAAAAATATTCTAAGACAGTTTAAAAATGTTTCCTTTGTTTCATGGGACTTTTCCTAAAGATAACAGTAAAACTGTCACTATTTCCTGTAAGACTCTTCATTACTCTGCAACTTCCTGAGGATGAACCACATTAAATAAACTCTAGAGAGGCCACAGTTAGAAGACATGGTACTTAGCAAACTCTACTTAAGTTTATTCATTTTCTAGAACAGATGCCTTGCCTTTTGTTTTTCAGAAAGAAAGAAATTTAAATTAAAAGCACATATTTTTTGATATATTTATGTCAAATAAAATCTAGTCTACAAGTGGAAATACTAAATAGTAAGATTTGGTCGGTATGTGATCTTATGGTAGAATTTCCACTGGGATTGTTCCTTTCTTTCATACCTTACCTTTTTCATAGTAGGAAGTCAGGCTCTGGCAGTGACTTCATCCTGTTACCTGAAACCAAAGACATGGTGTTATTTCCACAACAAGCTAAAAAGAAACCTCCTGTTCTTAAATTTGCTAGTTGTATGTTCCAAGTCGAAATTACATTTCCATCATATTCAGGATTTGCCCATATAAAAATATGTGCTAACACCTTTATGTGTAGACATTTTATAACCATTTAGGTCAACTGAGCTTTAAATAAATCAACACAGTAAAATGTGTAAGTTAAATACTTTTAACTTCCTTCTTTAGGGGTGGGGAGTGGAGGCGGAAGTTTGATCTTTGTATTTGCTTTTCAACTTTTGGCTAAACATATGCATCAAGAATTAGTCCACAAATTAAATGAGTATAAAATTAAAAGAACTACCAATTTTCAGTTGGTTTACTTTCGGTTTAATGTCCTAGGTCTTTTTTTTAAATACACAAAATTCACAAAACATTAACTCTATATTGTTTTACCCATTCATCTTCTGATTCAATTGTTGTTTCTCTTGATTGACTGTTAACAACAATCACCCCCCTTCGTAGCATTCAGACTCTCTACTTTGTAATGCTCTCAATGAAAATGACTTCACCACTTCCAACCATATGTAAACACACCACATGAAAGACAAACTATTGACCCAAATAATCCCAAGAATGTAAGAGTTGATGTGGCTTAGAGTTTTGCATAACTCCTGAAGTTTTAACTCCTGATACTCTACTTCGGGGCGAAGGGAAGAGAAATCTGACAAGGTTGGCTTAGTAGGTCTGTAATGTCCTGCTTTAATATCCAGCCATTTTCCACACTTTGTGACTGTCTGTAAGAATTCCAGGAGTTACACAGAGTAGGAAATAGTTCCACAGATTAGTTATTGAAAAGGACTGCTCTGTCTCCATGCCTTTGGGGTGCCAGTTGCCTCAAGAGCAGCTGGATCCCACCAAGCTTAATTCAATTCAAGTCAACTCATACTTACTAATATGCAAAGTACCCTGCAAGGGCTGTGGAGAAAATTAAGACAAGCACAAGCTGGGCCTAAGGCATTTCTAGGAAAAATAGTACACTTCAGCAAATCTCATGAGACAAAAATCCACTTGTGCTAAGTCTTCCGCCTCATTTTGCATTTGTTTTAACTGCTCTTCCAAATAGCGTTCTGAGGATGAAATGGCATCATTGCCTTCACCCAATCCAAGACTTGTGAGTTGTTTCTAACTTCCAAATGCGTAAAGGCACATGTCTGATTATAAAGCAAATTTTACTTTACACGTAGATTCTATTTATTCTCAAAAAGTTCTGGTGGGAATGGAAAACTCACAATCAAATAAATAAGGACATGCTAGTGGATTCCATTTTATTTGTTACAAACAACATTGCTAAGTTTTTGAAAAATATTTTAAATCTAATCAGTCTCCACTTCTAGCCTAAAGATAACAATCATTACTTATTTGATTTGAGAGTGTCAAAAATAAATTTTTGAGTGTTATTTAAGTTGGTTATTTAAAAAGACAGTCTTTATTAAATCATACATTGAATAAACATCACCCCTTCATTAACAATTATATTTTAATTACTAGATACACAGTAAAAGTTTGCTGCAATAAAAACTGTACATACCCACATAATATGAATAGTTTATTAATGGTACATTTCATCTTGTATTTTATATCATATTTTTGTGACTTTTTAATTATTCTTTCTTGTTGACTCACATTTGTCTCCAAACTGTTATAACTGTGGCAGTTTTGTTTTTTCAGTTAGTTTTCTGAATGTGATACTTAAAAGCCAAACTGCCAATTCAAAGCCATACATCTGACAACACCATCATTAAAGATTATATTTGTTCTACAAACATTTACTCAACAAACTCTCATCAAGTGACATCTATAAATAAGGTATTGGGCTTGGTACTAGGGACCAAGAGGTGAATGGCTCACTTCTGCTCTTGTGGAGCACCATCTGGAGTGAATTACCATACAGTTAGAGAATATGGTTATGAAAGGATAAGCACCTAACCCAGTCTGGAATACTAAAACAGAAAGTGACATGTGCGCTGAGAGTTGAAGGATCAGTAAGGGTTGGCCAGCCTGTAAAAGGCATAAAATCACCCTCAGACTAAAAGTTCTTAGTGAAGTGTCCTGTGAATGCACCCATTACTGAGTGGCTGAATGAATGAAAGAATGCTCGAGACAGTTTGAGCAAGTAATACTGGTTTCAGTCATGTTCGTTTCTCGGTAACATAAACATTTTCAATACTTTATAGTTATGGGATGTTCACTGCATGCATAACGCCATATAGGAGTCATGGAGAATCACAAAAAGGAAGAAATATAATCTCTGCTCTCAAGAAACATGCATTAATTCAGCAAATGTTTATTGTGCTTTGTGTTTTTTCCATATGCCTGGCGCTTTGCAGGTTGTGGAGAGAAAAAATAATAGATACTATTTAAAGCCAGAAGAGAAACAGAGCATAACAATAATTTCAGCATTACTAACTCTGAGTTTTGAGACTCTCTTAATCATTCCTTATAAATCTGCAAGTGTATTCTTAACATTCTCTAAGCCCTGAAAACTATTATAAAGCAATATATATGTTCCAAAGACTAGAGGACTAAAAATAAAAGTGATATATTCAACATTAGAGTAAAAGAAAGAAACTAGGATTGCAGTTCCTGCACTGTAGTCCCTTCCTTAATCCTTCAAGTTCATCCCCATGTTGGCTCACGTCCAAACAGCCCGTCTATTCTCTTCCATATATGTCGCAACATTCACAAAGTCAAGACTGTTCACACCATTCCTAAGGTCTGGAATGCCCTTGCTGTTCCTCTTGTCCTCATCCTTTAACCCAGCTTATATCCGTTAAAAGGTCACGCTGGGTTTTCCACATTGGTTACTTCTCCTTCCTCTTCATTTACAGAACACTTAATGCTATATCCCTCCGTGACCACTTAATGACTCACCACTGACCCACTGACACTTGAGAAAGAGCTCTTGAGCCTCATAGCAAATGGTTCTATCATTATCTATACCTCAAAGTTCTTCAAAGTTCTAATAAACTTTTGGGTCATGAAATATGACATCACACCAATCCTCCAGAGTTTTCAGTGTCGTGTGGTTACCATGTCAGAAAACTGTGAAGATCATTGGTTTAATGCTTAGTCCATGTGTAACTTTCTTCTGCAAATAGATCATAACCTCCTTGTAAGCAAGAACTAGATATCTTTTGATACCCCACTGTGTTTAAAACAATGTTAGAAATATATCAAATGCTCAAAATATTTGTGAATTATTTATTTCACTGAAAGGGAAACAATAACAAATGTCTGATTGAGTTTTAATTTAGAGCATTTGAATAAATTTATTAGCTTGCAAGAATTTTCTACTAATATCTTCTTATGCCTAAGGTTAGGCAATTTTGACAATTGCATTAATTTTTAGAAAATACATCAGCCAGTCAACCAGCAACTTTTCCTACATACCTAGTATCCAATTTTTTAGAGAATTTCTTACTTCAATAAATTATGGCTTGAATGAAATAAACACTGTATTCGCTAGTATTCTAAAAACCACAAACTTACCAGATATGAATACATGAGCCTCAGATATTTTATTTATATGATCAATAAATAAATTGATAGAAGTATGCTATAATATATATCACCATAGTTCCTAAAACCTTAGTAATTGTGAGTTTTAGCTAAATATAGCATATTTATAGGCTATTTTAAAGTTCAAGCTAGTTCTCAAACTTTATATAAGGAATTCATTCAATGGTAGATTTGTTTGTACTCGATGCTGTGTGAGAGGTTATTCACAAATACTCAGAAATCAACTTCCAAGAAATACCTTAAATTACCTAAAAACTATTTTTTTAAAGTAGCAATTTTCCAGCAAGCTTCCCTATGATCTTTGATGTCTTCAAACCAAAGGAATTTCTATACCTTTACCATTCCAAAATTTTAGAACTTTTAGAAAGCCTTTGCCCAAAAATGCCATAAAAATATTATCATTTTCTATGTATTCCATTATGTCTTTTTTAAAAGGGGTGGGTTAGAAAGCATTGTTATATCCTAATACTATGAAAGAATTAGGAAATGTTATAAGTAATTACATTAGAAAATATAAATGTGAAAGTAAAACTACTCTCTCTCTCACATTAGTGAAGTCTGTATCAGCTAGGACATTTGGAGTACAATAACCAGATCCCATTAAAAAAAGCGGGCTGGACGTATTGGCTCATGAAACTGATGAAACTGATTAAGTACCAAGAACCCAGGTTTTCTCTGCATCTCTGCTCTGTATTTCACTTGCACTCCACACATTGGTCTCCCAGCAACTACAGGTGCTCTTTTAATGATTCTCAAATGTCTACAGCATCCCCAAACCTCACAACCTCACACGACCTTCCACCTCCCTCCAATGCTTATTCACATAGCCTATCCTGATCACCTGGGATTGCAACGCTATATCTATATATCTTATTTCTAATGTGTGGGTTCTATTAGACAGTAAAATAAGCTTAGAGATTGCAAGGGTTCTTAGACCCAATTCCAGTGAGTGTGTTGTGTGTGTGTGTGTGTGTGTGTGTGTGTGTGTGTGTGTGTGTGTGTGTAGGCTTCCCCACATTAACAAACAATTCAGATTGAACAATTAAAGGGCTCAGTCTCATAAGACTGTCCTCCACTTCAGAGATCAGTTGCAAGGCCAGGCTGTTACCTGTGCTTTTGACTGACGGGTTATAAATCAAAGGTTCCCATGACCCTCTCCTTGCTTTCTATTAATTTGCTTGAACAGCTCTCAGAACTCAAGAGAAACATTTTACTTAACAGCCAGAAGGAAGAGACACATAGGGCAAGGTATACGGGAAGGCACGCTGAGCTCCACGCCCTCTCCAGGCACACCACACCACTCCCCCAAACCTCCATGTGTTCACTAACCCGGAAGCTCTCTGAACCCTGTCCTTTTGTGTTTTTATGGAGGCTTCATCACATAGGCATGGTTGATTAAATCATGGGCCATTGGCAATTGATTCAACCTTCAGCCCCTCGCAGCTCCCCAGAGGTCTGGTATAGTGGGGGCGTGAGGGGGGGAGTAGACAGAAAGTTCCAACCCTCTAACCTCATGTTTGGTGCCGATGGCAACCAGCTCCATGCTTAGGTGCTTCCAAAAGTCACCTCATTCATATAACAAAAGACACCTTTATCCCTCTCAACACTTAGGAAATTTCAAGTGTTCTGAAAGCCGTGAGCCAGAAATGGCACAAAGACTGAGTATATATAAGAAATATATTTTGGTCGTCTGAAGGACCAAATATATTTCTTATAAATCACAGTATCATGGAGGTCAAGATCAGCATTTTTAAAAAAATGGAATGTAATCGATTTTAAAATACCAAAGCTATCACATATAGTAACAATAAATATTGTTTCCATAAATTTTTTATTTCACTGTGTGTGTGTATATGTAAGTGTATATGTACTGGAACAAATATAAAACAAGCTCCTACTATAGTCAAAAGTTCATCTGGTGTAAACACACTTTACAGCTCCTCCAGGTGCAGGATATACAAGATTAGTAAGTTATAACGGCATGATTAGCATGATGAAACTACTTACTGAAACTGACTGGAGCAAAATAGGAAATGAAAAAGTTATAAGGGCAGGGGTGGCGGGTAGTGATAAATAAGAATGGGGAAGATAGGAACCAGACAAAGGGATTTATCTTGGAAGCAATGGAAACCATGTGAAGGTTTCAAGCAGATGAGTAAATACTTTGCAGTGATAGATTCTTCAGGCAGCAGTGCAGGCAATAAATTGGAAAGGGCAAATAAGGCAGGTCAAAGACCAGTTAATAACAGAAAGACTAACGCAGTAATTCAGACAAAAGATGCTAATGGCATGATATGTTGGGAAGATATCATGAGAAGATAGAGTCTATAGAGCTTTGGGACTGACTAAATATAGGAGGTGAAAGAGAAAAAAGAATATCAAACAATGTACAGGCTTCAATATGGAGTGGTATGGGGGTTCCAATCACTAAGACTGGGAAACATTAAAGGGAGCAGATTTGGGGGTGGGGGCGATGAGTGTGGCTTTGAACATGCTTACTTTAAGGTCTGTGGAGGACATTCAGATTAATATCCTGTACATGGCACAAATGTTTCTGGTCGAGATCCAGAGAGCAGGGGACCATCAACAATGTGGCAGTGGAAAAACATGTAAGTAAAAAGAGGACCAGGGACAAAAGACTGGGGCATCCACATCAAAGGGGCAGGCAGAGGGAAATAAGACTTCAAGGGACACCAAAGGAAATGGCCGAAGAGATGGAGAGAGGACAGGGCTCAACTACAAAACCCACAGAGAAATCAAGTTATATAAGGACTGAAAAGAATCCACTGGATTTGGCAATGAATAGGTTGTTTGGTGGCAATTTGCAGTGCTAGAATCAGAAGCCTTATTGCAGTGGGTTGCCTGGTAAGTATTTGGAGACAGTAAATACAGAGGGTTTGTGTGTGTGTGTGTGTGTTTGTCATCATGTGCTATGAGTATGTGTGTGCTTCAGGAGCTTCAGAGTATGAGAAAGCACTATATAGAGGGATGTGTAGGACAAAGGGAAGGTTGTTTTATTTTGTTTGGGGATTTTTCTTTTTTATGTGGGAGAAACTTACACGTCTTTATAGGCTGAGAAGAAGCTACGAGAAAAAAAGAAATTGAAAGATGAGAAAAAGTGAAAGTGTTCCACAGTAGACAGGAGAAAGGCCAAAAGCACAAGTAGAAGTCTGTCTAAATCAGTACCGTCCAATCAAGCTTTCTGTATGATATTAAGGTTCGCCACTCCAACCAATTCAGTGGCCACTAGCCGTATGTGGCTACTGAACACTTGAAATGCAACTAGAACAACTGACGAAATGGATTTTTAATTCTGATTAATTTAAATTTAAATGGTCATATGTGACCAGAATCTGCAGAACTGAACACTGCAGCTCTAAGCTAGAGTGAATGTGGGGCTGAGGACCCATCAGTCCTGGGGAGGAAGGCTTGAGTGGCTCATGCCTGATGGTCTCGTGTAGGAAGGAGGACTGATGTGCTGGGAGGGAGAGGGCAGGGTAGGAACCTTGAGGGAAGCAGGGAGGTTTGGAAGGGACACCAAGGAGCAGATAGGAAAGGGCTGACCAGAAAGACTAAAAGCACAGCATAGCAGAACTGAGGGCCCGGCTGAGACTGGAGACCACGAATATATGGCAGGCAGTGTAGGAGCAACTAAGGCAGGGCAGTTGGCTGGAAAAAAGATTAGGAGGCTGAACGCCAGAGGTGCTAGCAAGAGACCGTTGCCCTAAAACATGATGCCATAGAGAAGGAAGCCGTGTGTTTAGAAGAAAAGGAAGGGGGCAAGAGATCCCGGTCTCAATCAGGTCAAAGAATAGACATAAAGGGTAAGTGAGAGAGAGAGAGAGCAAGAGACAGCAGATGGTTTAGTACCTGAGGGGATGGAGCACTTCTAGGTAATGGCAAGGTTTGGGGCGAGTCTTGGTTGGCTTTAAAGAAGCAGGCAACAAGAACTGAGAAGTAAGTTCTGGTGGATACTGGGGGAAACCCATGATGGTGGCAGGAGTTAGGGTTCAGTGGAAGAACAGAAGCCAGGTGCAAAGCCTTCGACCACTTAGAAAATCAGTAAGTGTGCTGTAAAGACACACAGGAAGATTGCCCATAAGAATAAGAATCTTTAGGACAGGGTTTCTTCAGAACTCTGCACCAAACTGGAGAGGGGGGAAAGGCAGGCAGTGTGGGAAAGGTGGTCTCATCTGTGGCATACCAGGGTCCTGAAGGAGGACTTTAGGGGAGAAGCAGAGAGATAGAAAGAAGGTTGACAAACCACCTACCAAGATGACTATTTCCCAACAGGCAAGGGTCACATTGGTACCATTATCAACCCTACCCAACCTTTAAGTTTCTCTATTCAGCTTCCCTAACACTTTCATTGTGCCTCACTTTCTCCAAAGAGACAGAGGAAATACCACATTTTTGACTATTACTATTACAAAATTAGGTCACGTCTTTTGTAGCTATTAAATGCAATTGTATCATTCAAAAGGATATTTCATTTTCCACTTGCACAGTTCTCTCTATTTTGGAATTGTCTTTTCTAGCAATGGAATTCCATAGAGTTAAATTTTCTCATATGTACAGGGTAGGTTCAGTATCATTCCTGATGTGAGGCTGTGTCATATTATCATAGCCACGCCATTCTCATCCTCGTGTTATACATATTAGCACTTCCTTTCTCTCTTTTCCTCTCTTTCATTTCATGATTTTAATGGCAAAAACTAGAAACTTAAATTTTCTTCCCTCTCTTGTAGTGCCAATATTGCCCATGTGTACACACACCCACACACACACACACACACACATCTCTCCATGTCCCACAGAGACATTTTCCAGGCACTATTTTTTCAACTATCATAAAATCATTAAATCCAAGATGGAACAGCAGCCTAATTTATTATTTTATCATAAATATTTCTACTTTCTCACGGATATTAATATAATCTGCTTAGACGTTTTAGATATGCACGCTCAATAATAATTGGTATCAAATTCCTTAACGGTATTCTTTGCTTCTTTCAAGAACTTATACTCCCAACTGTGGCAATTTGATGGCAAAAAAAAAAAAAAGAAAGAAAAGAATGGGATCCTAAGGACAGAATCACAAGTCATAAATCATTCACAAGTGACATAACAATAGTATGTGTTTTGCTAGAAAAACTCTGTCAACAGAAACTGTTACCACATTCTTTTCTTTCCATGCAATCTGCATAGTGCATGACCCCGAAACCTACTGGGCTAAGGGGCTAATATTTGGTCAATGTGCTAATGCAAAAAAGTTAGATATGAATGAAAAGGAAAATTTTACCTTAACAAACGTTTACTGAGTGCTTATTCTGTGACAAACATTGTGCTTGGTACTTTGCAAGATTTGAGGGATTTAATCCTCACAAATTGTCCCAACAGTCTTATAAGGTAGGGTACTAGTAATATCTCCAAGTTAAGAGGAGCCAGCTGAGGCTCAGATAGATTAAGTAGTTTGCATGATGTCACACATTTAATAAAACAGCTGACTGGGGCTTCCCTGGTGGCGCAGTGGTTGAGAATATGCCTGCTAATGCAGGGGACACGGGTTCGAGCCCTGGTCTGGGAAGATCCCATATGCCGTGGAGCAACTGGGCCCGTGAGCCACAACTACTGAGCCTGCACGTCTGGAGCCTGTGCTCCGCAGCGAGAGAGGCCACGATAGTGAGAGTCCCGCGCACCGCGATGAAGAGTGGCCTCCACTTGCCGCAACTAGAGAAAGCCCTCACACAGAAACGAAGACCCAACATAGCAATCAATCAATCAATCAATCAATCTTTAAAAAAAACAAAAACAAAAAAAAAGAAACAGCTGACTAATGAAGTAAAGAAGAAAAAGAAAAAAAGATCTCTCCTGAAATAGTCAAAAAGAGAAATACTAAGTCCAGCAAATTCTATATTCATGTCACTTCTGTATAACCTCTATCAATAGAACATTTGAAATCAAGATAACAAAAGTTGCCCTAGTTAAATCCAAAATGGTGGCTAATTTTAGGAACTGCTTTCCAATACAGAATTAACTTACTTTAGGTAATAAATGTTCATACTAGAATATCAAACTAGAATTGTTGAAAATCATCTTTAATTAAATACAAATCAAGTTTACTTTGTAGGCTTTATTCTTGAGATCTTAAAATGTAAACACCAACGGTTTTTAAAACATGATCTATTGGTTTCTTTGTTTTTTCCTTTGCTTTCCTAGGCTTGACTGAATACTGGGCTGCCTGAAATAGTAGAACAGTAGTATTTCCCTACCATCACCACTGCCAAGAAAAAGAAGGAGCCTAAGCAAATGACCTTCAGCTGTGCTTGTCTAAAGGACGCCAGGTGATGCACTGTCAATGCACTTGGTCACCTGCCCTCGATACACACAGAGTCTGAGAAATCCCCTAGTCTTTGGCAGTTGTAGACAGAAGTCTACAGATCACCATTTCTGCTCAATAGAAGGTCATTTTCCCTTCTTGGAAAGTCGGATGTGAAGCGCGAGCAATACAGGAGTTTGGAGTTCCTGAGCCCTCTTTAGATTAAGGCCAGGCTTCCGTGAGCAAGAAGAGAACATCAGAGAAGCAGAAGAGGTACCACCACGCTATGGGGCCCCCCTCACTGGCAGCTCCTCCAGAAGCTGGCCAGGAGGAATCTGCTGGACTGGTGAGGAGGGGCCTGTGCAGATAGAGTCAAAGCCAACAGGGCTTTGTGCTCAGTTCTACTACAACAGTGCCCAGCCCAATAGCGCCCAGCACAGTACCTAGCACAGAGCCCACCATAGTACCCAGCACAGCACCCAGCACAGTGCCCAACACAGCACCCAGCACAGCACCCAACACAGCGCCCAACACAGCGCCCACCACAGTGCCCCACCGGGCACAGAGCCTAGCAGTGCCTCATCCCACTGCAAAGTAAAGTTGGTTCAAAGTCTATCTGAAGCTGGGCCGGAAGTTTGCCTGCTTACTTACAAGTTGAAAGCAAGCGGTGGGAGTCTCAGGAATCAGTCATATTTGGAAACAGCAGGGCAAAACACACGAGCAAGAAGAAGCAACAGGGAGCAGTTAGAAATGATGAAAATGCCACAAAAGATTCATTTGGACAAAATCAGCTTTCATCATCTATATGTGAGAAATGGCTTAATGGTGAAATATTTCCAGACGTGAGCAAGTAAGTCCATGGTTCCGTGAAACTTTATCCTGTAGTTGTTCACTTCCACACACACGCACGAGTCCGTACGAATATCCCCACATTACAAACCTGTCTCTCCTAGACAACAGCACTCTCAGTCTCTGCCACGTGAAGTGACGACATAGACCTCATTCCATTAACAACGTGAAACTCATCAGGATTCAAATCAAATCATCCCATGGCAAAAGAAGGGGAAAGCTGTAAGCCTGAAATGCACACTGTATTCCGTATGAGGAAAGTGCTTTTTCACTGAAGATGAAGCTCATAAAATAAGCACTATGTTAATAACACGCTGAGACATGCCTATTAAGGGATACTTGTGAAAAAATTCTGTCTATGGTAGATACTGCTTCAATGCCAATGGCCTGTCTGAGAGTCTGCCATGGTATTCATGCACAAGGGTTGCTTATCAGTGAATGATGCAATTATTCAAGAAGACTTTTTTGATGCCTGTGGTTGGTCCGAGTCTCAGCCTAAACAAGACAGCACTGAGTTAGAGACTGAACATTTTCAGTGTGGGCTGCGGCTGATGTCATAGAAGTACACACCCTGATATTAAGCCTCCCAAAGCATACCCATCATCTTGATTCATGTTTCCTTTTTTAGCTACATCAGTTCCTTAGTGGATAAGAAGCAACACATCTGCCTACACAGCAAAAATCTTAATTGTCGGGGGAAAAAAATCTTTGTCTAAACCCAAGAGTCTCTCCTAATACAGATCAGTAAACGCTATCTTTCTACTTCATGCTTATCTCAGACCGCAGCATAATACTGACTATGCTAATTAGCCCACAGTGTTTTACATGCCTTCTAGCGTTTGTGCTTTAAGAGTTTTAAGAAGCTCTGAGATAACTATCTTAAGAACATACATCGTTCAGAGATCAGTGTGTATAGAATATGAAGAAAAGAAGCAGTGGAGTTTGAAAAGAAGTGTTCCCTTTAGAACTGAATTTAGACTCACATGTCCCTGCTCCACCTCTGCCCAAGCTTATGTAATGTTACTTAGCCTTCTTGGACCTCAATTTCCTCACCTGCAAAATGGGGAGAATAATCCCTCACAGGGCTGTTAGGAAGCTGAAGTGAGATGGTGTATGCGAAAGGGCTTTTGTAAATTTAAAATTTCTACATAAACGGAAGGTGATACAGCCATATAGGGTATCCATTTCAGGCACCCTGACAGAGCACTAAGAGGCATTCTTGTTAAATTGATCAGACAAAACTGGCATTGTGAGTTCTAACATCAGATTAAACAATGCATTAGTTCACATTTACTTCAAATCTGATGATGTCAAGAGTTTAAATAGAGTGGCTTTTCTTCCTTTATGGTGTAAGCTCTGACCTAGAAGCCTGATGCCTTCGCAAAAAGCCTTATCCATCTGTTCAGATTTTAATATATGATTCCCATAGGCAAAATTATTTAAAAATTCCCACATAGAGGAATATTTTAGAAACTCTTTGGACAATTTGAACAGCTTAGTTTTTAACACTTTAGCATGTACTGGCTACCAGTTTCCATTCAATTTGAAAACTTGCTTGTCACTATCATGGTAGCATAGTTCACATTTAAAATTAAATGAAAGGAGAAAGTCTAATGTAGAGTGTAAAATGTCTGTGGCATTAGGTTAAGCAAAAAAATACCATCTTGGTTTCTGAGGAATAAATAACCTAAAGAAAACATCATTGAAACAGGCAATAATAATAAATTTTCAGTTGTCTCTTGAATATTTACACATGATATTTTTACCTAAAAGTTTCATTTGTTAAATGTCTCTACCAATTCTGAGCACCTAATCTAAAAAATGAAGAAGTCAGATTTGATGTTCTCTAAGCTCTCGAGGAATTTTAACACTCAGAAATCCCTGCAAAGAGGAATGGTGTTATCAAGTCAGACTGCAATGGGCTTTTTAAAATCAAGGCTTAGTTGGACTTAAGAAGAGGAAGAGCCACTGAAAGACAGAAGAGATGGGTACATTTAAAATCCTCATACATTATCTAAAAGTACTTTCATAAACATGGTCTCCTTGGGCTGAAAAATAACTATGAGCAGGTGGGAAACTGGGGGCTCAGGGAAGATTAGGTCTGACCCTGAGCTTCCATGGCAGGGAAACGGCAGGTATGGAACTCACACCTCCACCCTCCTAGCCGGTTCTCTGGGTCCTACCTAATGATTTTCAAAAAGTATTCCAGGAAGCCCTGAAGTTGTGAGAAGGGGCTTTCAAAATATTTATCCTTTCATTTACTCCCATTCTTTGAAATAAATTCTCATCTCAATTCTGTCTTCCTCTTAAACCTATTGATTTGCTTTCCCCAAATCACACATTTGAAAGAATGGTTACCTCCACTCTTTTCATTCCTACTCGCTTATCACCTTAAGTATCACCGAGGGGACTCTACCTGTTTAGGTAGAGAAAACAAAGGGTTGTAAATACTCCTGGTTGCTATGGTAATACATTTGAGTTGCTAATCTGTCAGGAAAAGTGTTAGAGAGACATCTCCACGTAGAAGCATCTGTATTCTCCAGCACCATCTCAGACTAATGCAAGCAGACTACGGGCAACACAGGATTCTAACTAAACTAACAGAATAAGTGAAACAAGTAGCAAACTGAAGGAAATAGCATATTTTTTAAAATTCTTTTCCTTCCTCACCCCTCTTACCCTCAATTCCATTTACCAGCAAGTAAATGAACAGGCAAACATAAGACACAGACCACATGCAACAGTCTTGACTACCTTCTGACAAATAACTTTGCATCAGAAAATATCCTAAGAAAGTCAGAGAACTAATTATAAGGAGGGAAAAGCATGAAGGAGATGAATGTAATTTAGATAGTAAACATCCGTGCTTCTTTCCCACCTCTGAACTCCCAGGGAGTATGCCCTCTCTTTAACCTTCATCTTAAGCAAATACAAGGAAATGTAAGCCAAGCCAGGGTCCCTGAAGATTTTAGGATAATATTTATGACTATTTTTCAAAAAGCCTTCTGGCACACCATGTTTTTTGCTGGAATTCATTTACATGATTGGATTTGAGGCATGTCAGAAATATCGGAAGCCCACTCCCAACCGACCATCACGACAAATCATTCCCCGTCCAGATGTCCTTATAAGGCCAGACTTCCTATAAATCTGATGGCTTAGTGTATGCATTGCGTATGGGTCTTGGCTCTGAGTCACATTCGCTGGGAGCTTTGATTTCCGCTTTGAGGGCTGGCACAGACTCCTGCTTGCTCTTATAAGAAAATGTCTACGACTGAAAGCTGAAATGTGCAAGATTCCTTCTTCAAGTACACAAACACTCCAAGTCTGGCCACTTTCCTGTAGTTCTGCCAGGTTTTCTCTATGTCTGATACCTGATCAAGTAACCTTTTTTTCAGGGAAAAAAAAAAACAAAAAACATAAGAGAAGGAATGTAGTACATCCGCAGCTGAACATCTTACAAGCCTTAACCAAACGACCTGTACAAATGATGCCTGAGTAGACACACACATACCTTATATAGCTCTGTAAATAGGACTCAGTGGCCAACTCAGTGAATTCCTCATTCTACCAGGAAAAAGAAAAAATGCTCTCTAAAAAGCATTTGCTAGATAAACACTTGCTTACAAGACAAAATTAGTGCATCTTAACCATTTTACAGACAAATTCAAAGACCTTTTTCTCCCAATTCTGACCTGCTGTCAATCAAAAGGGTTGGGATAAGTCAGAGCTGGAAGAAGTTATAAGAAGCCACTATTTCCACTTTACTGCCCAGGCACACACAAACATTTGCTGAGTCATTTATAATAGTGCAAGAATTCAAATCCCGTGGCATGAGTGAAGGACAGAGTGTCAGCCTTTCCCTTTGAATTTCCTGGCATTTGATGGTCCATATCACAATATAAACATACTTTTGAGTCTGTGAATGTCTTGGGTGTATTCATTCTTTCTCTCCCGCCCTCTTTCTGTCACTGTCTTAATAATCTTTCATTTTAAATCTTTCAAAAGAGTTTTGATCATAAAGCCCCAATCTAACCTTACATGCACAGCATATTTTTCTATTCTGAGATTCCATGTTCTGTATATTTCAATATGCTTATTTTCTCTTAGCCAATATTAAAACCATCCAACTGGAGCTAACTATGGACTTCTGAGACTTTGAGGGACCACGTGAATTTTATTAAAACCAAATTCTTTTTATAATACTTCCTGATATTTTAACAACACAGTAGAATAGGAATATACTTGTTATGCTTGTGGAGAAAGAGAAAATCAAGAAAGATCAAAAAGATAAAATTAAATTAAATTTAAAAATAAAGTAAAATAAAATAAAGCACCAGTTCTCTGAGAACTGTAGTCTAATTAACTATCATTAAACCAGCATTTTATAAACGGAAACTCAGGAATATGACTCCTACTTATGACTTCCCTACGATTTGTGAATGGCAGCTCCAAGAATACAACCCAGGTCACCCAACTGTAACCCAGTCCAGCAATTTAGCCCCTCCATGAATGAGAGTCTCCACTCTGCTGGACATGAAGTGGTGGCTCTTAGACTCTCCAGAGTATTCAAAAATTCCCAACCAGTTCTCCCATCTACCTCACCCTGCAAGCCACAAGAGCTCATGGCCCAGGCCACATGTCACTTTGGGTGAGGTCCCAGCTTCACATCCCTCCCCTTCCCCATCCACCACACCTTTCCAACCATTAGTGGTAGATATAATTGGGGGTTTAGGTCTTGAAAGATTTCACTGTGGCTTCCCACATATTTTGGACTTTTAAAATCATCCACAGGGGAAGAAAAAGTTGGGGGCCAAGTTGCCTTTAATACACATGTGGCTATTAACATAACTCGGAATGTTCCTTCTTTAAATAGGAACTTTTAAGGCCTCTTCTCTTTGAGGAATGCTTGGAAAGAACATGAAATAACAATGATGAAAATTCTTCCTGAGCTTCAGAGACCCTCATCGTTGGCTGGCCATTCCCACTGTTGACATGCAACTACACTGTACAACATGTGGACTGCTTAACAAGGTAATTGTGCACAGATGATGTGGTCTGTGCTGAAGTTGGAGTAGTTATTTTTTTTCTTGGCTCTTTTTCAACAGAATGAAATGAAACTTGAAAAAATGTGGCCAGTTTAAACAGGCTATTTTCAAATTATAAATCTATAATGTTTCTGAAAGCTTGCCTTTGCATCTGAAACAGATAGGTTAATCTTCCACCTATACAAGGAAGCATCAACAACTAAAATGAATCTACTCATGGGTAACACCAGCATCAAAGGATGTGGCATTACAATAGGAAAAAATGGCATAGCCCTGGAATCATTCTCTTTACATAAAGTGGAAACTGGAGTTATTAACAAAACACAACTAAACTATAGATTCTAGAGGGAAGCACAGTTAATTAACTGACTCCTTAGTGAAGCTAAATAGCAATATTAGGAAAGGGACATATGTTTAGACTTTATTGGCCATATCTGACATCTGCACACAAGCAGAGGGAATAAAACCTATTCTTTCCTTGTCCTGATCTCCCTCCTTTAGGCTACAGGCTCCTTGGGTAATAAGAAGTAACAATCACTATTCACAGGTGTGTGGAGAGTCACTAAAATATATTACTTACTGACACTCTTAGTTTATAACCAAATATAATGGGGGTACAGTGTTCTCATTATATAATCAGATTTTCTTTTTAACTGCAACACAACTAAATCTTCACATTTGAAGATTATAGGTTTTAGCATATGAAAAATCACTCATTTCTCAAAGACCCACAAATGTGTTTAAAACTCCCCAAGTGAACCCCAAGCTTCTTGCTGCTCCCCTCCTGTATGGTTCCCCTGTCTTCCCACCCCTTTTCCATCCCAGCACCCAGGGCTTCTACCTACCCAACACATAATCACTTGCTCTGACATAACAATAGATGGATTTTTCTGGAAGTGTTGATGTCCACTCACCCCTTTTCCCTCTCTATAGCCCCAACCATAAAACTGCTACATATATTAAGAGAAAACAAAGCAAGAGTGGTGGAAATCCCTCCCAGAAAACTGCATCCCTACGCAGACCCCTGGCTTTATTCTCCTTCTCGTCTGGCATGGGCATCCAAACCGTTACTCCAAGTGACAAATGATCAAATTCCTGCATCTCCAATGTGGGATTCAGGGATTTGCAGGTATGCTTCTGCTTCTAGGGGATTTCAAGCAGTTAAAAGCAACGTACCCCTTTTCTGCTCTCTGAAGAGTTTCAAAGGCAGACAGCCTCTAAAACTAAAAATCATTATCAAACCAATAAAAAAGGAAACCTTTTCGAATTTTTTAGGAATCCCTGCTATTAGCCTCTTCAGCTACCTACCTCCTACAAAGGATTTATGTCAGTGTGTAGAACAAGCACAGCTATTAGAAACAGAAGTGAGTGGCATAAAAATAATGATAATCACTGCCGATGTATTTTTTTAAATGATATAAATCAGGAGTGATGCGAAGAGGCAAGAGGAAAAAAAAAATCCTATTTGGTGGCTGGAAATACTGAGCTTTTTTTTTTTTTTTTTTTTTTTTTGGTGAGCTGGAGTGTGCCAGCTTTTTCAGACGGGAGGAATGCTGAGTGTCAAGGGGTCAGGATCAATCCGGTGTGAGTTGATGAGGCAGGAAGGTGGGGAGGAATGCGAGGAATGTCCCTGTTTGTGTAGGACTCCATTCAGCTCATTGGCGAGCCGGGGCCGCCCTGAGCGTATAAAAGCCTCGGGCTGCCCGTCCTGGCCTCACACAACAACTCTTCCCCGCCGAGAGGAGGCAGCCAGTGCGACTCCCACCGCCGACGACCCACTGCCTTCAGCCCGACGGCAGCCGCCCAGGCCGACAGCTCCCGAGACAGCAGCCCGGCGCGTCCCGACCCCGCCTCCGGCCCGAACTCGAGCCGCCCGCCCGGCCCGCCGCGCCACGCCCGCCCCGCCGCCGCCCGCCGCCCGCAGCGCCCCGACCATGTCCGCCGCCGGCCTGGGCCCCGTCCGCTGCGCCTTCGTGCTCCTGCTCGCCCTCTGCAGCCGGGTAAGCACCGGAGACCCCCGCGGCGGCCGGGGCCGGGCGGGGGACCGGGAGGGACCCCGGCGGCGCCGAGGGGCGTGCGCCCGGCTGACAGCCGCCTCCCTCCGCAGCCCGCCTCCGGCCAAGACTGCGGCGGCCGGTGCCAGTGCGCTGCCGGCCCGGCGCCGCGCTGCCCCGCCGGCGTCAGCCTGGTGCTGGACAGCTGCGGCTGCTGCCGCGTGTGCGCCAAGCAGCTGGGCGAGCTGTGCACCGAGCGCGACCCCTGCGACCCGCACAAGGGCCTCTTCTGCGACTTCGGCTCCCCGGCCAACCGCAAGATCGGCGTGTGCACCGGTAAGACCTGCAGCCCCCGTCCCCTTCCGCCTCCCCGGGCCCCTCGCCCCGCGCCGCCGCCACCGCCACCGGGGCGCCGGGGGACACTCGATGACCCACCACCTCTTCCCTCACGCTCACCGTCCCGCTGGAAAAGAAAGCCGCTCGAATTGCGTCCCTTCCTCAGGCTGTTTCCCTGGAGCCCTGCTCCCAGCTCCCATCCCCGACGCGCTTCCGGTTCAGGCTCGAGAACCGATGCTTGACCCCTGCACGTCCCCTTTTTCCCTTCCTCTCCTTCAGCCAAAGATGGTGCCCCCTGCGTCTTCGGAGGGACGGTGTACCGGAGCGGAGAGTCCTTCCAGAGCAGCTGCAAATACCAGTGCACTTGTCTGGACGGGGCGGTGGGCTGCGTGCCCCTGTGCAGCATGGACGTCCGCCTGCCCAGCCCCGACTGCCCCTTCCCACGAAGGGTCAAGTTGCCCGGGAAATGCTGCGAGGAGTGGGTGTGTGACGAGCCCAAGGACCACACCGTGGTCGGCCCTGCCCTCGCTGGTGAGCTGAGTCTTCCTCTAAGTCAGCCTCGTGATTCTCCCCCCTGGGGCTGAATCCTGACTTTGCCAAGGGCAGGGGGAAATGTCTTAGCCTGGCGTCTTACCTCGTGTTTGCGTGCTCTGCTCTCACAGCTTACCGACTGGAAGACACGTTTGGCCCAGACCCAACCATGATTCGAGCCAACTGCCTGGTCCAGACCACAGAGTGGAGTGCCTGTTCCAAGACCTGCGGGATGGGCATCTCCACCCGGGTTACCAATGACAACGCCTTCTGCAGGCTGGAGAAGCAGAGCCGCCTCTGCATGGTCAGGCCTTGTGAAGCTGACCTGGAAGAGAACATTAAGGTACGTTTTCTCCTCCTATTAACTCATAATCATGGAACAAGAGTGGACAGGACCAAAGTTAGGACAGGACCAAAGTTAGGTCTCTTACCACCCTTGTTATTATAGGCCTGTCATCTCCAAAAATATCCAACCATTGAGCTGTTTTGATGGAATGAGATGTTATGTAATAGGAACCACCAATTTTCCACTCGGAAATCCTCCACAGTGTTAGTTCATTCAAGACATCCCAGAAGAGGCCATGTCTATTTTTGGAAAACTGGCAAATGAGACTCAACCTTCCCCTCCTCAAAACATAAACAGAAGTCAGACAGCCCTAAGGCGAGAACACACAGAGGTTGAAGAAAGCCACACCCCTTGCAGAGTCATTGATTTTTCTCTCCTCCCTTGTCTTCCTCAGAAGGGCAAAAAGTGCATCCGGACCCCCAAAATCTCCAAGCCTGTCAAGTTTGAGCTTTCTGGCTGCACCAGCGTAAAGACATTCCGGGCTAAATTCTGCGGCGTGTGCACCGACGGGCGGTGCTGCACCCCGCACAGAACCGCGACCCTTCCCGTGGAGTTCAAGTGTCCTGATGGCGAGGTCATGAAGAAGAGCATGATGTTCATCAAGACCTGTGCCTGCCATTACAACTGCCCCGGGGACAATGACATCTTTGAGTCGCTGTACTACAGGAAGATGTATGGAGACATGGCCTAAAACCAGAGAGAGTGAGAGACATGAACTCTTTAGGCTGTCACTTGAACTGATTCACATCTCATTTTTGTGTAAACATGATTTCAGTAGCACAGGTTATTTAAATTTGTTTTTCTAACTGGGGAAAAGAAATATTCCCACCAAATTCAAAATCTTGTGCCATATGACATTCAAACAGTCTGTCAACCCCAGACACTGGTTTGAAGGAAGTAAGACTTGACCGTGGGACTGCATTAGTGCATAGCACCAGCATGTATGCTAGGAGCAGTGGGGGGGGACCAATAGAAAGCCTTGTCATCTTACAGTAGTGATGTGCCTGCTATTTGGAGTGTCACTGGGAAGGAAGACTCACTGACCTGCCTGTAGCTCCAGTGACAGCTAGGATGTGCGTTCTCCAGCCGTCATGAGGATGAGTCAAGTTCTTCTCTAAGTCATAACAGCAGATTCAGCTCTGACCTTCTGATTCGGATGACAGTGTTCAGGAATCAGAATCATGTCTATTAGACTGGACAGCTTGTGGCAAGCTAATTTGCCTGTAACAAGCCAGATTTTTTTTTATTGATACTGTAAATACTGTGTGTATATATATATATATATATATATATATATTTGTACAGTTATCTAAGTTAATTTAAAGTTGTTTGTGCCTTTTTGTTTATGTTTTTAATGCTTTCATATTTCAAATGTTAGCCTCAATTCTGAACACCATAGGTAAGACGTAAAGCTTGTCTGATAACTCAAAGCATGAAATGGATATTCAAATGGAAATTCTGCTCAGTTAGAGCAACAGTTCATCAAAACAGGTTTTTTGCTAAAGGTGAGGCAGCAATGTCCTTGGACGTCCGATTTGTAGGTTGGAAATGTGGTAGGCTCACTTTTAATGTAGAAATGACCTTTATTAAAAAATGAATGGCTCTGTATAGCTGATTGGTTTTTCCACCTGGAAGCATTTGTTTCTACTTTGACTATGACTGTTTTTTTGGACAGTTTATTTGTTGAGAGTGTGACCAAAAGTTACATGTTTGCACCTTTCTAGTTGAAAATAAAGTATATATTTTTTCTACAAAGGGCTTGGTTATTCATTTATTCTCTAAACATTTCCGAGTTTTCTTGAGTAAAAATGGGAAGCTTTTGTTTGTCTTAAAACAATTCACTTATAATTTTCTAGATATCTTTTATCATCTAATCAATTGGTTAATCCCTTCAATAGAATTTTTACATGAATACACATCACACTGAATCAGGTGTCACAAATTTGCAGGCATATACACTGTATTGAGTACACAGGCATTTTTTGTTATCTTCACAGTACTTTATAAACACTTCAATTCTCTCTAGATTATTTCAGTCTCCACTAACCCCTGTTGTATTACACTTGGTCCTGTTTACATTTAATACCTCTCTGGCCATTGTAGGCATCTAATTTCCAACCTGTCATCACACAATAGCCCATGTGCCTTGCACATAGAAAAATGTTTTGAATTTGTATGCTCTACTGTAGATCACACACTAGCCTATGTGCCTTGCACATAGAAAAATTTTAACTATTTTTTGAATTTGTATGCTTTACTGTAGATTTATTTCTGAACTTGAATATCTTACTGTTAAATCTGAAAAAGTATAAAATCTCCATTAAAGTGGAACAACTTAACAAGTCTTATTTTGCATCGTTCTTTCAGTTGCCAGATAACAAATCACAAATACATGATGGCATAAGTAGAAAAAGAAGGATAAGCAAATCTTCCATTCATTTGTATCATAGACATTTGCCTTAAATTAAAAGCAACTCCTCCATTTCCCCTGATAAAGTTTTTCACTTTATCAGATCTCAAAATCAATAATTTACCAAGTGGTTTGACAAAATGAAATTGTTCAAGAAGCCCTGTGTAGAAATGATATTGGACGTCACCAGGTCTCCACTGAAAAATCAACTGACATAAGTGGCAAACAAAAGGAACACTCCAGGGACAACTAAAAGCCCATTTTTTTCTAGATCAGAATAGCTGTGGATTCTAGGGGAAAAAAAATAGTTGCAGACAGACCAAGCCCTCACAAGGTAATTAGCAATGTTGTAGTGCCAGTGTCATTCTAAGAGACAGAAATACAACCGAAAATAAAGACTAGTTCTACAAACAGTACCCATGCCACAAACCAAAGGGAAAGCTTCCCATGTTCAAAATGTGAAAAGTATTTCTGGTCAAAACGTTGGACTTTTAGGATACACCTACATACGTATACAGCAATGCCATCAGTAGCTGCACTCCACTTCCCCAGATAAGCCCACATGCAAACACACACACACACACACACAGAGCACACTGTTTGCTTTACATTTCCTTTCTGTCAGTTGACTCCTAGCTGCAAAGATGAAGGACCATGGTAAATGAGCCTAACTGTTTTAAAAGGAATTTGAGAATTCTGGGAAGATAGAAGTAATAATGGAAGCATAGATTTTAGATTTTCCAAATCTCCACATAAAAACAGAGTAACTAGATTGCGAAATCAAAACACCATGAGACATATTTACAACAGAATTATATGGCAATGTATCCCTTGCCCCAAGATAAGAGAGGGGGAAAATCATCAACCACCACAAGATCCACACTATGTCAGCATAAATGTGAGGAAAAGCAAAGGAATGCAGTAGGGTATCTGATGCTTCTGAGAAAGGGAGAGCTCCAAAATATCCAACAGTGAAATATAGGAGATCAATCTGAGGCTAGCTTATGAAACTGGTAGGAGTTTTGCCCATTCCAACAAAACTTAGAAACCAAGGCTCTCTCCCAAGGGAGGACTCCACATTCTTGGGAGTAAAATCAAAATTAAGCAAGTCAGAGACAGTGAAAACATTGAAAGAGAGGGTCCAGGTAAAAATGAGAATAGAAACAGATTCAAAATCTCAGGAAGTAAATGACCATATTTTCAATGCTGCATGAAAACAACCAAAGAGGGAGCTCTATGAAGTCAGAAAAGCTATTTAAACCAAGCCTCCTTCCTAAATAAAATCCAGGAAAATTAATTTTACCTAAAAAATAGAAAAGCAAAATTATCAAAACTAAATCCATAATGATAAAAATCCTCCAGAAAGTAGGCATACAGGGCACTTACCTCAATATACTAAAGGCCATATATGACAAACCCACAGCCAACATCATTCTCAGTGGTGAAAAACTGAAACCATTTCCTCTAAGATCAGGAACAAGAAAAGATTGCCCACTCTCACCACGATTATTCAACATAGTTTTGGAAGTTTTAGCCACAGCAATCAGAGAAGAAAAAGAAATAAAAGGAATCCAAATCGGAAAAGAAGAAGTAAAGATGTCACGGTTTGCAGATGACATGACACTATACATAGAGAATCCTAAACATGCTACCAGAAAACTACTAGAGCTAATCACAGAATTTGGTAAAGTAGTAGGCTACAAAATTAATGCACAGAAATCTCTTGCATTCCTATACACTAATGATGAAAAATATGAAAGAGAACTTAAGGAAACACTCCCATTTACCATTGCAACAAAAAAAATAACATACCTAGGAATACACCTACCTAAGGAGACAAAAGACCTGTATGCAGAAAATTATAAGACACTGACAAAAGAAATTAAAGATGACACAAACAGATGGAGAGATATACCATGTTCTTGGATTAGAAGAATCAACATTGTGAAAATGACTGTACTACCCAAAGCAATCTACAGATTCAATGCAGTCCCTATCAAACTACCACTGGCATTTTTCACAGAACTAGAACATTTTTCACAATTTGTATGGAAAAACAAAAGACCCTGAATAGCCAAAGCAATCTTGAGAAAGAAAAACGGAGCTGGAGGAATCAGCTCCCGGACTTCAGACTATACTGCAAACCTACAATAATCAAGACGGTATGGTACTGGCACAAAAACAGAAATAAAGATCAATGTAACAGGATAGAAAGCCCAGAGATAAACCCACGCACATATGGTTACCTTATTTTTGATAAAAGAGGCAAGAATATACAGTGGAGAAAAGACAGCCTCTTCAATAAGTGGTGCTGGGAAAACTGGACAGCTACAAGTAAAAGAATGAAATTAGAACACTCTCTAGGGCTTCCCTGGTGGCGCAGTGGTTGAGAATCTGACTGCCAATGCAGGGGACACGGGTTCGAGCCCTGGTCTGGGAAGATCCCACATGCCGCAGAGCAACTAGGCCCGTGAGCCACAACTACTGAGCCTGCGTGTCTGGAGCCTGTGCTCTGCAACAAGAGAGGCTGTGATAGTGAAGAGGCCCACGCACCGCGATGAAGAGTGGCCCCCGCTCGCCGCAACTAGAGAAAGCCCTCGCACAGAAACGAAGACCCAACACAGCCAAAAAATAAATATAAAAAAATAATAATTAAATAAATAAATAAATAAAGATTACTATTTAAAAAAAAAAAAAACACTCCCTAACACCATACACAAAAATAAATGCAAAATGGATTAAAGACCTAAATGTAAGGCCAGACACTATAAAACTCTTAGAGGAAAACATAGGCAGGACACTCTATGACATAAATCACAGCAAGATCCTTTTTGACCCACCTCCTAGAGAAATGGAAATAAAAACAAAAATAAACAAATGGGACCTAATGAAACTTAAAACCTTTTGCACAGCAAAGGAAACCATAAACATGACGAAAAGACAACCCTCAGAATGGGAGAAAATATTTGCAAACAAGTCAACTGACAAAGGATTAATGTCCAAAATTTACAAGCAGCTTATGCAGCTCAATATCAAAAAAACAAACAACCCAATCCAAAAATGGGCAGAAGACCTAAATAGACATTTCTCCAAAGAAGATATACAGATTACCAACAAACACATGAAAGGATGCTCAACATCACTAATCATTAGAGAAATGCAAATCAAAACTACAATGAGGTATCACCTCACACCAGTCAGAATGGCCATCACCAAAAAATCTACAAACAATAAATGCTGGAGAGGGTTGGAGGAAAGGGAACACTCTTGCACTGTTGGTGGGAATGTAAATTGATACAGCCACTATGGAGAACAGTATGGAGGTTCCTTAAAAAACTAAAAATAGAACTACCATATGACCCAGCAATCCCACTACTGAGCATATACCCTGAGAAAATCAGAATTCAAAAAAGAGTCATGTACCACAATGTTCATTGCAGCTCTATTTACAATAGCCAGGACATGGAAGCAACCTAAGTGTCCATTGACAGATGACTGGATAAAGAAGATGTGGCACATATATACAATGGAATATTACTCAGCCATAAAAAGAAACAAAATTGAGTTATTTGTAGTGAGGTGGCTGGACCTAGAGTCTGTCATACAGAGTGAAGTAAGTCAGAAAGAGAAAAACAAATACTGTATGCTAGCACATATATATGGAATCTAAAAAAAAAAAAAAGGTTCTGAAGAACCTAGGGGCAGGACAGGAATAAAGACACAGATGTGGAGAATGGACTTGAGGACACAGGGAGTGGGAAGGGTAAGGTGGGACAAAGTGAGAGAATGGCATGGACATATATACACTACGAAATGTAAAATCAATAGCTAGTGGGAAGCAGCCACATAGCATAGGGAGATCAGCTCGATGCTTTGTGACCATCTAGAGGGGTGGGATAGGGAGGGTGTGAGGGGGATGCAAGAGGGAGGAGATATGGGGACATATGTATATGTATAGCTGATTCACTTTGTTATAAAGCAGAAACTAACACAGCATTGTAAAGCAATTATACTCCAATAAAGATGTTTAAAAAAAAAAGCCAAATGCATACAACGATATTATACAAACAAATAATAAAGGACAGAATAACATATCTACAGATAATAAAAGCATGCCAGAAATACATGCCCAGAAAACATGTCAAAACTATAACCTACTATTTCAAAAGAACATTAAGAAAATAACACTGGACATAAATGATTAAAAGGTAACGACTAATGACATAAAATAACAACATAAACGAGTTAGTAAAACCTGGAAATATGGTGATAAAAACTCAAGAAGGAATTAGAAATTAAAGAAATATTAGAAAAATAGAAGGAACACAAGAGTGAACAAACACAACAGTTAATTCCTTAAGAAGAAGAGATAATGAGGAGAGAAATTTTTTTAAATAAAAAAAGAATTAAAAGGTTTCAAGAAAACGTGGTAAACATTACTGATAGGCAAAGAAGGTCCCACATATGAATAGTAGGAGTTCCTGAAGAACAAAACCAAAAACTATAAATCAAGAAAACTGAAATAAAAAGTGATTTGAAAGAGATACTGAAAAAGAAAGAAAGAAAGAAAGAGAGAAAGAAAGAAAGAAAGAAAGAAAGAAAGAAAGAAAGAAAGAAAGAAAGAAAGAAAGAAAGAAAGAAAGAAAGAAAGAAAGAGGGAAAGAAAGAAGGAAAGAAAGAAAGAAAGAAAAAGAAAGAAAGAAAGAAAGTGATACTGAAAAAGCATGCCATATACCTAATAAAATCAACCAACACTAAGACATATTCTAGTAAAATTGCTGCACTATAAAGAAAAAGGAAAAACTGTTGGGACATCTAGGCAAAAAGAACATAAACCTTATAAGTAAAAGAAAACTAATTCATTATTCTGATAATGACAGCAACACTTCATATCAGAAAAATTACAATAACATGTTTAAGATACTGAAGGAAAGAAAATGTGAGCCAAAGAATTTTTACCCTTCAAAACTGATATTCAAGAATAAAGGACACAGACAAATCATCAAAACCATGTAAGAACTCAGGGCATATTGTTCCTATGAACACTTTCTGAGGAGCCTACCTGAGAAGAAGCTAAAAAAACAAAAATGTCTGAGAGATGCTAACGTAAGGACTGGTGGTGGGCATTAAATATAGCTTATCTTTAGAACTAAGACTAAATAAAGGCTAAAGAGGAGAGAGTCGAGTATACAGTGGCTATATACTCTGATAGTGCGGAGTGCAACCATACAATGTTTGGGGAGAGAATGAAAGTAGCATATGCCACACACACACACATTTAACTCCTTTTATTGGTGGTGATGGTGGTGGTATTGTTATTCTGAGACTATGGGGTGTGTAATGTGAGATCAAGCAAATTAGCCATTATGGACATTCTAACACTATCCCAAGTGGTGGTGAGTTCCTAGGATTCTTAGTGAGGAAGTCAGAAAATACAGATGTAATATAAAAGTGGTTAAGTTAGATTCTGTAGTCCTGAATTTGAATTAGAAATATCAGCGTAAACTTATGATGTATTTTATCTTTTAAAACACACACACGTATGTACATTTCTTCCTACATCTGCTCACTGAAAAAGCTTAGCTACAATGACAACTAAAAAGCAATGAGCATCCCTAAGTCCAGATTGTGCTCTTGTTATTTTCCACTAAAAAAACCTAAGGCTTCTTGGAGAATGGCTGACTCCAGGACTGGGGCAGTAAATGTGTAAGGTAAATACATTTATGCAGGGAACACCTTTATATATTGGATAATAATGAAGCTAACAAGGACCATTAAGATCATACTGAAAGGATTCAGGAGGCAAATTGAAGAGACTCCTACTAAAGATGGGGCAATTTGAGCTTCTATGAGAATAAGAATTGCAGTGTATTAAGCCTATCATCTATCCTTAAATTGATTAGCTCATTATGATAGCTAAAGAAAAAACCTAATTGGCCACCTGAGAATATTAGGGAACCTATTCATTATACACTAAATGTAATACATCCATGATGACTTTGGTTTCATATCTTTGTTCACATCTTTGTTTTTCTACACAGCTCATAGTGCTTCAGAAGAGACTGGTCTAATCTGTACCAACTCCAGACATAATCCAGAGATGACTTTTAAAAGAAATAAATCTCTTAGTAGTATTCATCTCATGATATTCAATTTAAAGTAATTTTATATTCTTTAAAAATAATTTTCTATAATTTTCCAAAATGAACATGCATTATTTCATAATCAGAAAAAGTTTTAAAAAATAAATCTTTTAACTCATTAAAAAAATGGCAAGAATATGCCAAAATGTGTTAGAGTTTTTCATGATTTCAGATTTAGATAAACAGCTCACGATACATAAACAGATGGCTAAGCCATTCAAGTCACTATTCCTTAATGTGCCATGTGCCCAGGAGCATGTGCAACACACGTATAACCTCTAGGCTACATGTATTCATGTATATTAAGTGTATTCTCTTACCTCATTTTCCAATTCCATAAATAAATTCATGGAAGATTTTCTATTATAAATATACAATAACTATTCTTTATCTCATGAATCATACTGATTATATATAGACTGTTGCTAGGACTAAGAATAAAGTATGCAATGTAAAATGTATTCTTAAAATACTGTCACATTCCAAATCTAAATATAGGATCCAAAACAATAAACATGGAGACCCTCTTCTATATTAGATATTTAAAAGACAAAGAATAGTAAGAAATGTAGAATGTCACTGATTAATTCGAATTTATGTCTCAAGAATGTAAAACATATGTAAGATTTGCATTAGGTCAACAAATTCTAATACAGTTTTTGTCAGCACAGTTAACACAATTGGGTTAATTCAAATTGGGAAACTGAGATCAAAATTTAAATTTATACTTCTACATTAACTGCTATCAATGTTTATATTCTCCATTTTTCAATCCAATATATATTGATTTATTCTATGTTTGAGATTGAAGTCCTTTAAAATTGAAACCCTTAGCATTAAAAAAAAGACAAACTATTATTATTTAATTCTTTTTTCAAATGTTCTTTTATATCATTCCAGAGGATTTTTTTTTTTAACTAAGCATAGGCTCAACTCTTTATTTTTCTCCCCAATTCCTCTCTTCCTGGATTCTTTCTGATCTGTGGTCAGTGTTTGTTGTATCCTCTCTAGTGAGTTCTTACAAAATACTGAAAATGACATTAAATCTAAGGGCTTAGGAAATATTTTCTACATGACTTTTTGTTTGTTTGTTTGTTTTTGCATTTTGCTTATTTGCTGGTTTTTAAACTTTACCCATAATTTGGGCTGATGAATCTCAATATGAAAATTATTTCATGTCACTGATAATTTGTAACTCAAGGCAAGTTTCCATGTTTATATTAAGGAGCTCTGAGAAGTCTGAGAAATTCCCAGAACTCCATTTGCATAAACACCTTGAAATAGGGATGTGGTGAGAGAAGGGACATGTGCAGGGCATGAGCCAAACACTAAAATTGCCTAGATTTGAGGAGGGAGTTATGGGATTTATAATGTGACCATTGGGAGATACATTTTAAGGAAGACAGGAGCTTTACTGGAACTCTGGGGAAGTCAGTTCATGTGTTCTGCCTTGGTGAACAGCAAAAGAAAGTGGGAAAGGCAACTAAAAATGGTGTCCTGTATACAGAATAGTATACATATTCTCAATTCTCTCATTTCTGGTTTCTGGTAGCTTTCATCCTTTTGAGTTTGAGTCTTTGTCAATTTTCTAACTATCTTTTCGAGGTATTCTTTCTGTTTCTCTGCTCCAAACATGATTGTCTAGTGACCTCCTACACCCAGAGATTGCTTGGCTAACTGGAGTACATAGAGGACCCCACAATGAGTAAACACCCATCAGTCCTTCAAGTCAGAAGCCCAGCATCTCTGTCTATGGGACTTTTCTACCAGGTGTGTGGAGTAACCAATGGAGATATAAAGGACTTTGAAAGAACAGTGTGACATCTTAACTGCCCCTAAAGGGCTTAATAGAGAGCCTATTGAGATCTGGTCTTGAGGAGTGATGCTAGAAGTCTAATGCTCCCATTAGTCACTGAGGGAAACCAGAAGACTTTTGAGAAGATGTATGGGATTGAGGTCCTTTACAATTAAATCTTTTAGAATTTAATGGGATTCCAAGGATAAGCAGTCAAGAGCTGCTGGCAATCTCTTGGAGCCCTGTTCACCAGAAGGAAGACCTGCTGGGATGTGCTACTGCTGGTTAGGATCTGTGACAATATGGGTGGCCACTGGAAGCTCCTGCTATGGAAATTCTTGCTGACTACTGTTGGAAGTAGTGGCCAAGAAGTGGTCATTGCCAAGAGCAACAGCCAAGAGGCTCTCCTGGGCGATGTTGAATGGAGGCACCCTTGGGTGTTTTTAATAGAGAGCTGGGTCCAGGGATCATCTGCTTGAAGAGCTTTTTTGAGGGAAGATGTTGTTCGTTTTGTGTAAATATGCTTAGGTGAATCATCCTTGATGTTAGGAAAAAAAGAGGAATACTATTGGTCTTATTATGCTCCTCACTAAGAGAACATCATAATTTCTCTCAAAGTCAACTCCTCCATGTGACTCTGCATTTCTATTAATAGCACTATTAATCTACTTGTTACCCAGGTGGGAACACTCCATTATCATGGAATCCTCCACTTTCCTTTTACCCACACTCAAATATTTTAACTTCAATTTAGAAATTTATTTGTAGAGAAAGTAGTCCCAGACCCAGTCATAAGGGGAGCCCCATGCTTTTGTGAATCTTACCTCCAGGAGCTCTATGAATATTGGAGGAAAATCCCCTCTTGCTTCATGCAGGGCAAAGGGAAAAGTAACCATTTAAAAGTACACCAGAGCCCTCTGTTCTTCTTAACAAGGCCAGGCCCAAGGAGAAATTATTTTACTAGAGCCTTACCTATTGGGATTTTGTTCGAGTCTAACCTACCTGGAGGAAGGAAAATACTTAACTTCAGCTCCCTCTAGCTATGTGGTCACACCAAAGACAGGGGGGACTGAAAGTACTGGTGATGCTTACAGGGGCACAAGCTCAGCAAAAGACTGAGGCCCAATCATAGGACTATAAAATGCTTCCCCTCCCCCAACACCTTACTACTACATTACTAAAGGCCTATTTACTGCAGTTCCTTTTACTCAGTACATCATGTCTACCTTTCAATAAAAAATTACAAAACATACTGAAAGGCAAAAAACAAAACCAAAAAACCCACAAACAAACAAGAAAAAACAGTTTGAAGAGATTGAACAAACATTAGAACCAGAGTCAGATATGGTAGAAATATTGGAATTATCAGACTAGGAAATTTTTTTAAACTATAATTAATATGCTGAAGAATTTAATGAAAAAAGTAGACAACATGCAAAAGCAGATGGACAATGTAAGCAGAGAGATGGAAATTCTACTAAAGAATCAAGATTAAATGTTAGAGATCAAAAAATACTGTAACAGAAATGAAGAATGCTCATCAGTAAACTTGACACAGCTGAGGAAAGAGTTTCTGAGCTTGATATGAAATAGATACTTCCAAAACTGAAAGGCAAAGAGAAAAGGGACTGGAAAAAACCCCAGAATATCCAAGGATTGTAGGACAACTACAAAAGATGTAGCATACACATAATGGGAATACCAGAAGAGAATAAAGAGAGAAAGGGACAGAATTGATATTTGAAGCAATAATGACTGAGAATTTCCCCTAAATTAATGTCAGACATTAAACCACAGACCCAGGAAGCTCAGAGAACACCAAGCAGGATAAATACCAAAAAACAAAAACAAAAATAAAAACCCCAAAAACTATACCTAGGCATATAATATTCAAACTTCAGACAATAAGAGATAAAGAAAAATTCTTGGGAGAAGCCAGAGGAAAAAAATACCTTACCTATAAAGGAGCAGAGATAAGAATTACATCTGATTTCTCCTCAGAAACCATGCAAGCAAGAAGATAGTAGAGTGAAACAATTGACGTGTTTCCAGAAAAAAGCCCACAAACCTAGAATTCTGTACCTTGTGAAGCTATCTATACATAAAGAAAGACCATCAAAGAAGAAGTAAGTAAAGTAAAATTAAAACTTTTGCTTTTCTTTAGTTGATCTAAAAATAATAATTTGTCAAAATGTAGTATGTATGCTTATGTTTATGAACTAAATAACATCAATGATAAAAGAGACTGAAGGGAGGAGTTAGGATTATTTTATTATAAAGTACTACCCATGAAGTAATATGGTGTTATTTGCAAATGGACTTGGATTATTTTAAATGTATAGTGTACTCTATGGCAATTACTAAAAAAAGTTTAAAAAGAAGTATAACTGATGTGCTAAGAAAGGAGGGAAAATGGAATCATATAATATAGATAATCTCGTTAAAAGTCAGTGTTCCAGCCAATTAAAAGACATAGATTATTAGAATGAATCAAAAAACAAGACCCAACTATAAGTTGTCTACAATTAACCTACTTTAACTATAAAGATATATGTAACTTAAAAGTAAAGAGGTGGAGAAAGATAAGGCATGCTAACACTAATCAAACGAAAGCAGGAGTAGGTATATTAGTTTCAGACAGAGCAGACTTTAGAACTAGGAAAGTAAGGAATACAGAGAGGCATTATGTAATGATAAAGAGGTCAGTAGTCCAAGAAGACATAACAATCTTTGATGTGTATGCACCTAACAACAGAGCATTGATATGTGGGAGGCAAAAACTTAATAGAACTATGAAAAGCAATAGATGAATCCACTATTATACTTGGAGACTTTGATACCTCTTTATCAGAAATGGACAGATCCAGCAGGCAGAAGATCAGTAAGGACATAGTTGAACTCCACAGCACCATCCATCAACTATATTGATTAATTGATTAATTGATTGGATATAATTGACATCTCTAGGCTACTTCATCCAACGACAGCATATTACACATTCTTCTCAAGCTCACGTGGAACATCCACGTATAGACCAGCATAGACCATATTCAGGGCCATAAAATATTCTTTAACAAGTTTAAAAGAATTGAAATCATATAATGTCTGCTCTCAGACTACAATGGAATTAAACTAGAAATCAAGAACAGAAAGATAGCTGGAAAGTTCCCACATACCTGGAGATTAAACAACACATTTTTCAATAACACATGGGTCAAAGAAGGACTCTCAAGAGAAATTTTTAAATATTTTGAATTAAATGATTCTCTCAGTAGGGATTCCTAATGGGGCCCAAGCAGTCACTGGGTAGTTCTACTATTTCTGCCCCTTCTCTAACCTCTCAGATGCTTCAGTGAACACTGGAAACTACTAAGTCCTCTTTTCCTTCTCTCTGAAATCTTCGTAAAACTGTTAATTGGGTTGCAGTTCCCTCCATCTTATTCCCAGGTGCCAAAATCCCTTCTCACCTTGATGGTGACAGCTACTACTGCATGCCTACCTTCACAAATCTCTATAGACAAATGGTAGGTACCAATTTCTATTCACATGCCTCCAAACTTAGAAAATTCTAAACCATCTCCAGCTTTCCATTTCTGTCATTCTTATTACAGATTTCACTATTTTTGCCAGCAATATTTGTATGAGTCTGCTAATTAGTTTTCCTGTTCCTCCACAATACTTCTTCTTAATTACTGCCATCAGATTATCATCTCTGGTCACATAAGTTTTGTGCTCTGAAAAAGATGGAAAAGTTATTCTCAAGGTAAATACCATCTTTGCAGGACTGTATTCAAGATCTACAAAATAACATCAAAGCATCTACTCAGAATAAGTTCATATTACTTTGTTTTTTGCTTTTTTTATTTTTTTTGGTTGCATTGGGTCTTCTTTGCTGCATGCGGGCTTTCTCTAGTTGCGGTGAGCATGGGCTACTCTTTGTTGTGGTACGCGGGTTTCTCATTGCGGTGGCTTCTCTTATTGCAGAGCTCAGGCTCTAGGCACGTGGGCTTCAGTAGTTGTGGCACATGGGCTCAGTAGTTGTGGCTCGTGCGCTCTAGAGCTCAGGCTCAGTAGCTGTGGCACATGGGCTTAGTTGCTCCGTGGCATGTGACATCTTCCCGGAGCAGGGCTCAAACCCGTGTCCCTTGCATTGGCAGGCAGATTCTTAACCACTGTGCCACCAGGGAAGTCCAAGTTCCTATTACTCTTGTACATAGTTTTTATGCCAAAACCAAACTGGGCTTACCATATTTTCTAAATAGTTTCCACACTTTGCCTTCATTCAGTCTAGTCCCTCTGCCTGAAAAATTCTTCCCCTGATTCTTCCATAATGTGTATGTGTGTAAATGCATAAATACATTTATATATGTCAACCCTACACATCTTTTAAAACGCTTCCCAGAAGTCACTTGCACAAATCCTTTCCTGGTTCCCCTGACCTGTCAGCAGCCATCTTTTCTTTAAAACATTCTAGCAAACATTCTGTTTATATCTGTACTATGTCACTTATGTCAATTTTACCCATATTCTAGTTCTTTGCTGTCCAATAGATAAATGTGGCTATTAAACTTAAATGAATTAAAATTAAATAAAGTGTAAAATTCAGCTTCTCTCTCACATTAGCATTATTTCAAATGCTCAGAAGCCAGTGGCTTCCAGATCGGACAATGCAGATATCACAAACATCTTCATCGTCACACAAGGTTATACTTGAAAGCACCATTCTAGTTGTTCATAGATTTACTTTCTCTATCAACTCCAAAGTTCTTGAGCTCAGAAACTCAGCTTCGACATGGAAGAGTCTCAATAAACATGGGTTAAATTAAATGGGTTATTTAATTATGATAGTACATAAATATATGGGTCATATCTTTAAATTAATCAGGTCTCATGTTTATTTGTGAATAATTTTAAAAATTTAAATATCTTTCTAAAGAGTTGATCATTTGCATTTAAATTCCAAAGCTAGAAATGCAAGACAAATCAGGCATAATATATGTAAATAGCTTATCGAATGGATTGACTTCAGTGGAGTACACTTAGGAAATAGTTTAATTTCTCACCCACCCCCTAACCCCTAGCCATTACACATTTTTGATAAGTATCCTGATCCTGTTTCTTTATATTTTAGGTAGATCCCAGAGATTTGGTATATTTTTAGCTATTATACAATTTTTATATTCAGGTATTTTTAAAAAATCGATTCCAATCTAAATCAAAACTATAATCTGCATCTAATTTAAATATCCTCTCCTTCCAAGTAGGGAGCAAAGTTTGCAGGGGTGGTGGAGAGGGAGTGGCACTTGTTTTCTCTTTCACTCAACTTGTTCTACTTCATTTTGCCTCATCTTTAATTTGTAGCTTCAAATTAAACTGTTACCAAGGCGCACTCAGTGATTTGCTTACCACCTTTTAAGTCCTTACTATGGTAGTGCTATGCGTTGTGTTAGGTTCTAGGGGAGATGCATAGGTGAGTAAGATGTGGTTTCTGCTCTCACAGACCTTAAAACCTATGTACAGAGTAGAAATATTTCTCAAATAATCACAAAGTAAGGTAGCACATGTTAAATTTCCCAAGTGTTGCACTGGAAAAAAATCCTATAGGAGAGGAAAGGAATGAAAATTCACTTTCTGCTGAGACTTTATGACAAAGGAACCATTTGAGTTGGGTTTTCTAGGAAAGATAAAATGTCTAAGGCATACATTTCTTAATGTCATCTCAATATCAGACAAATCACATATATTATGATCCAGCATGATATCCATTTACATCTATTAGGTTTCTTTCAGTTGCAAATGACCAAAAAACTCAATCTAGCCTGGCTTAAGCAAAAAGGGGATTTATTGAAAAAAAAGGAATTTAACAGAAAAGTCCTAGGTACACTGGCTTGAGACAGGACTGGATGAAAGAACTCAAAGTACATGACCAGGGTTTGGTTCTCTCTCCCTCTCTCTCTCTCCCCCCACCCCCCTCCTTCTGCACCCCCTCTTCCTCTCTCTCTCCATCTGTCTCTCCAGAACTCTTCTTTTCCATCTCATATTCTTTTGTTGCCAACAACCTGTCCCAAGGTACCAGCACTTCTAAACCTACAGCCTTCTGGATTCACAAAAAGCTATAGTCTTTGACCCAGAATTCCAGGCAAAATTCTGAGTTCTCATAAATTAGACCAGCTGAGGTCAGCGCTCACTCCTGAACTGGTCACTCATGCCAGTGGAAGGGAATGTGGAGAGTGGTTTAACTCAGGTGGACCTTGGAGTCTATGAGTGGAATCAGCTTTACCCAAGGCACCTGGGTTGAAAGCTGGAGGAGGATGATTCCACCAGTGCAGGGATCAGCGAACTTTTTCTGTAAAAAGCCCCATAATAAACATTTTAGCCTTTGTGGAACATACAGTCTCTGTCTATTCAACTTTGTCATTTGTAGCTCAGAAGCAGCCATGGACATTATGTCAACAAATGGGGATGGCCTTGTACCAATAAAACTTTATTTACAAAATCAGGAGGCAGGCCCTGTACTAGAGAGAAATTGAATACAATTATAGGATGGAAGTCAGGCAACAAAAAAACAAACAGTAGGTATCTACGACATGCATAGTACAATATAGGTACACCTGCTTCTCTGAGTCTTCAGCCCTGCCCCCTCTTTATGAGAATCTTAACAGATGACTTTCAGGAGGCTGCTTTTCCTTTAAGTTCACCTGGCTTCATATTAAAATAGTCTACTGATTGTCCAGGTGGCTCTTACAAATACTTGGAAGCCAGGAAGAAAGGTGACAGCCTTCATGATAACAAGTACCAGTTCCAGCAACAGATAATATGCCTCTGGATACAACACTTTCATGTGCTAAGATATATAATCTCTCCCCACTGCTCCACACCCAAATAATTCGCTTCTTCCCCAGTCTTTTCCATGCCAGGTAATGCTACTGCCTTTTAGCCAATCATCCAGACCAGACGCTGAGGTGTCGTCCTTGAATTCTTTTCTGCTCACACTCCACAGTCAGCCAGTCAGCAAGATCTACATCCAAAGTACATTCTGAATCTGACCCCTTCTTCCTACTGTCACCGCCACAACTCCAGTCCATGTCACGTCATCATGGTCCCTCTCCTGGATTTCTCTAACCACCTCCCCAGAGGTCCCCCTATGTCCCCTTGCCCTTCTACTCTCCTTTCTCTATTCAGCCTTGGGGTGATCTTTGGAAAATATAAATCCTCCCATGGCTTCCCATTACGCTTGGAATAAAATCTAGATTTCTTAGCATAGTTCACGAGGCTCCCATGATCTAGAGCTTCTCAGCTTTCCCAGCCTCATCTTCTAACACTCTCCCCTTTTTAGCTCTATTTCAGCAACATTATCTTCTGGCCATTCCTTAAATGGTCTAAGCTCAACCATGCCTCATGGCTTTTTGACTTTCTATTCCCTCTACCGAGGCAGATCTTTTCCTACGAATTTTCTAACAATGTTAAGTCCAATGGAATAAGATGTTGTTTCTCTTGTATATCGGTAGGGTATACAACAGTACTTGACATGTAGTCAATAAATATCTTCTGAATGAATGAATGAGGCAAATGTGGTGAGAAAAATAAGGGCAGACACAGAGACGATGGGATAACGCAGAAATGTTCAGATTAGCGCAAGAATTCCAAGGTTCCACAAGAAGACAGACCATCCCTCTGTATAAAGTTTTACTGTCTGGTCCGAGAGCTACACTAAGAAAAATTAAAAGTAGCATTCACTCAGTTAATAAAAGTAAACCAGAAAGAACAACCACACAAAAAAATCTTAGTAGTTGCTACTTTAATTAATGAAAGGTTATGTTCTTCTGAGTCAAGGTACTTTATTTATCTAGAGCTCAGAGAAGAAACAACAGATTTTCACCATAAAGAAATAAGTAGTGTGCTAAATTAAGCCTTTGGGAAATGAGTTGATTTAATTAATGCTGATTTTCGAAGTACAGAAAGAACCTTGCAGAGAATTCCTAACACTAGCAAAATTGGCAACAAAAATACTTCACACTTATAACTGAAAAACATAAAATGCCTACGTCAGTAAATCCCAGAAGATGTCATTAGGGACAAATAAGTAACTTTATTGGAGTTCAAATATCTCTATGACTCCATCCTGACATGGACCCTTGTGGCATGTGACAGGTGGCACAGGAATTATACCTTTAATGTTAATTTACTAATTCTGTTAAAGTGTTAATTACTATAAATTATGCACAACACCATTCTGGGGAGAGTGAAACATGCTGGTTTTCTTTACTGCTGATTAATGCAAAAATCGTCTTTTTCAAATTAGATCAATAAAAGAACAAGAAGAATAATCCTCTTACTTGGAAGTGTCTACCTCCTAAATGCCTATATTAATCAGCTTTCCTATGGTGACAAACAAGTCCCAAATCTCAGTGACTTGTAACAACAAATGTTTATTTCTCGCACAGTTCCATGTTAGTAGCTTTGCCTCGGCTGCTGTGGCTTTGCTCCATGTGCCTTATCATGCCAGGAACAGGGCTAAAAGAGCAGCCCCTCCTTGGGACACTACATCATTATTGAGGCCAAGGGGAAAGGGCAAGACGCAGAGCCAAACCACCCAACTGCCCTTAAAGCTGTTACTTGGATGTGGCATTTGCATTTCCATTGGCTGAAACAAGCCACATGGCCAAGTTGACATGGTGGCCAAGTGTATTCAGCCCATAGGGTGGCTCTACAAGCCCTGTGGCAATGGGTGAGAATGCATAATTATCCTACAGGGAAGGGGACTGAGTCCTGTGTACAATGATGCAACTACCATGAGAGCCAATTAACATAGGTATCTTAAGTGTATCTTTCTCCCAGTAAATGATGCTGAATTCTGTAAAGTTTGTGGTTCTGAAACCTCCTGCAGTTTTTAACTCCTTGGTTAAGTCCTTGATGACGAGTTCAGTTTTATTCCTCTGTTTCTGTTCTGCCATGGGACACAAGGATTTAACCCATCTTCTCTCTTTCTAGACTGTCCTACCAACCTACTAGATACTGAGCCCAATTGTCATCTTATGTAATCCTCCCAGGAATCTCTGAATATTCAAATAAATGAAAGGTCTGAGAGGCTAATGAAGTTGCCAGCTTTCTCACTGCTAGAAATTGATTTGTCCAGGATGTGAATTTCATGGACTTTCTGACACATCATGCTGTCTGCTATGTGGACTTGTCTTACCCAGGAACAGGAAAGGCTGGGTATGGGCTGGGTGGAGAGGGGTTTTCAGGGTCATTTTAAGGCCTTGGTAGGCCCTGAGTTCTTTTATTATGGAGGCTTCACACTGCATCACATAAAACATATCAAAACAAATCCTCATCCCACACTAAATATAATTTTCAGCTGTAAATTTTTTGAAAGGATGCTTATAATTTTACCTTTGAAGCTATTTGGCTACAGATAGCATTTGATTGATGGTTGACTATGATTTGTCAGCTATCACCATGTATACTTAGGAAGTATTTCAAAGTAAGAAATTCCAAATACCAAAATTATATTCAAAGGCAATGAAATTGGTATAAATACTAAATTTGACAATTAATACAGTTGACATGGTGCTATATTTGTAGATTTTAGTTAAACACTTATTACTTTCAATTTTCCAGTCTTCTTATATTATTTGGAGCCATATGTATTTTTTTCAGGACTCAAATATTTTGCGGGGTGGGGAGCAGTCTCTAAAATGCATATAGGCTCCAGGATTTGTGCATACACCGCCCAGTGGGTTAAATGCTTTATCCTAGAACTATTCTGGGTGAGGAAAAACACATCCTCAAAACGTGGAGCCCACAGACAGAGCTTTGAGACGAAATTAAAAGTCAGATATCATCCAAAGATCAAAGAGTAGAATCTATGTGTGAGACAGCAGGACAAAAGTGAGATTTGAGATTAAACCTGAGGAATATGAGTGAATGGGAGAAGAGTGGAAAGAGATGCTTATGCAGTGAGATGCCTGCAGACACTGGTGCCTCCGTGGCCTCTGGGGAGGTGGGAGCTGCTGAAAAGCTAGCTTTTAAGTCCAGCACATTTTTGTGGTCGACCCAGGGCAAAAATGTGCCTTGAACTTTCTGGCCCCAAATGACTGCTTCCCCAGACTCCAGAACTCCTGCACTGACACCATTCTCACCCTCTCCATCTTTCCAAGAGATCTCTGTAGCTCCCCTTCTGGGCTCCTTGCAGGAGGCACTTCTTTTCCCGAGTGGCCCCAAGGGTTTCTCCCTCAGGCATTTGGCTGTCTTGAACTTTCAATGAAGGGTCACTGACTCTGATCCCAGGAAAGCCTATTTCCTCTTCTTGATTTAACTTGTCCAATGGAAACTGTTCAGTTGTTGAGGCAGATTCCTTCTGTAAGTAAAGCTGCATTTCTGCTCCCAAGATTCAAAGTGATTTCTACATCCCACTCTTCCTTTATTACTCTACAGCACTAACTCTATTACTTTTAGAGTCATATGACCTCAGTAATTAACGGATTTCTCTTACTGTGATGGAGCCTCTCAGCCCTCTGATTTTTTCCATTTCCCATTGAATTCATGTTTCCAGTCTGAAGAAGATACCACTAGGTTTCCTCTTGATTTTGAAGCAGAGGTGATTGATATGCCATTAGTAAAACTGTTTCCATAGCTTCTCTTTAATGATAAAATCAGGTGACTCTTCACCTAATTCCAGCAAGAGAACTTCTGGAATCTAATTACTGTTTCAAATTTTTATAAAAATATTTTTTCACCTTCAGTACCTTGATTGATGAGGACCAAGATTATGAGTCTGACTCCCAGGTCTAATCTCATCCCTTCTTCATCATGGAACATAAGGACATTGTCTCAATCAATTTCTAATCACAGAGCTATTATGGAGGTGTCAGTTCATGTTAAAGAGGTCTTCAGAGGAGACATGGCTGCCTGCCTGGATTCTGGGCAGACTTGGAGGAAAGTTGAGGAGCTGGAGCAGAGCACATCACAAGAGAGATTTGATGGAGGGAAAACATGGACCTGAGGGTGGTCTGGACGGCCCACCCACCAGGACAGTCTTTAGGTGAGGAGACTGACCTACAGTGTCATCAAAGTCCACTAGCAGGGCACTACAGGGTGAGTGGTATCCCCTGGAATTATGCAGTGTGCCATCTGTGTAACTGTATACCATGGGCCTGACAAAGGGAACTGAGTCTGGTAAGAGAGAAATGGCATTGGGAGCAGGCCAAGCTAGCAGAGGGCAGAGCCTCAGCTGTCCTGGGTTTCAGAACAGGAAGACCATCCTCTGCGGTCTGGAAGTGATTATGCAGTCTGAGACTTCATGAAAATAATGTTATTACCGCACCATCCAGAAAGGCAGCCACTAGCCGCATGTAGCCATTGAGCACTTGAAATGTTGTCTAGTGTAACTGAAGAACTAATTCTTAAAATTTAATTTTAATTAATTTAACTTTAAAATTGACATTCAATTCAGTTATTGGAAAACTTTTATGTATGACTTATGAAATGGAATAACTCAGTGTATGAACCTATTTTTAGCTATAAATTTTATGAAATCTAAACACATCAAATTTAGTGTCCAAATTGAGATGGGTTGTAAATGTAAATACACACCAGATTTCAAAGACTAAGTATGAAAAAAATGTAAAGTATATCTATATATATATATATAATTTTATATTGACTTCACATATAAATAAAATCAGTCAATATATCATTAATGTATTTTATTATATAGATTAATATATTGTTAAAATGTATTATTAATAGAATAAATTAACATATTTAGATATATATATAACTATATAGTGTGTAAAATATATAATTACATAAATATATACATGTAAAATTAATATAGTTTAGAACATTTAATATATCATTCCAATTAATTTCACCTATTTCTTTTTGCTTTTTAAATGTGACTTCTAGAAAATTTTAAATTACATATGTGACTCATATTTCTATTGAGCAGTGCTGCTGTATTATGTATTCATGTATATCCTCTAGATTGTTAAATAAATATAATTTTTAATGGTCAAGTACTATGCAAACTTTTTAATAACTTTTTTTCCACTTCTTGATGTTAAGAACATTTTGTCATATGAATAGATATTCATCTATAACTTCATCAGGACTAAAATAAATGAGATCCTTGTTTGCTGGGTGAGCTTATTGCTGAGCAATTGAATCTCCATTCCTTAATTAGACTTTTTCCTAAAATATTGACGGCAGAGAGCTAGCAGGTGGGGGAGCCCTGGACCATTCAGTGAGATGTGTTTTTAGGAAACAGAGTAGAGACTTGGATGAAAGGAGTGTTTGTAAGCTAAACCTTTCATATTACACTTGCCCTAGTTGCAGTAACAATAACAGACTATTGTCTGTCAGTAGTAGCTATGGGCTATTCTCTCGTACAAGCTTATCATCAAGCAATAATTCTATTTTTAGGAGATGACTCTGTAGAGTTGACAAAGCATAAAGTAGCTACAGACTGCCTCTAAGCAACCAGTACAAAGCAGATGATGGGACTTGCTGCATTTAAAGTCTTATAAGAGAATGGGGAATAATAAAGTCTCAAAATAGATTTTCCTATAAGAAACTTTCCCCTTAAATGTCAACTTTTGAAGTTCAACTCAAATATAGCAAATCTGGACTTCTCCTACATAAAGAATAATTATTTTGTACATATGCCTACATATACTGGCATAGAAAGGCTTAGTTACTTCACAGGTTTCCAGATCCCAAAGCAATAGTAAATGGCACCAATATGCCTTGCACGGTAAAAATTGTCCAGAGACAATATTCACTGTTAATGCTACTTCTCAGAGAAGTAGCATGGTCGTGTGGAAAAATCATGAGTTTCTAGTGTCTAAGACATTTAACTCCTGGATCGACATTTATGGTTGCGTGGCCTTAGAATGTAATTTAACCTTTCTAAACTTCAGTTTTCCCATCCTTAAAAAGAAACAATAGTAAATGCCTTCTTCGTCAATGTGAATATGGAATTTAGTATTGCATTCAATGAATTCTCTCAATCGTCTATTAGGTAGCAGGCACATAGTAGCTGATATAAAGTAAGCAATCAGTAAATATTCTTTCTTTTTCATCTTAGGTTACTTAAACATCTAATGTCATTACATTAGAGAATGCACAGGTAAAAGAGCAGAGATAAGAAGAAAATAGAAATCAAGCATGATACCCTGCCAAAACAGACTAATAGGGCTATATAGTTTGGGTTTTTTTCTCGTTTCATTTGCCTATAATAATTTAGTTTTGAAAGACATTTTAGTGGGAGTCTACTGCAGCATAGTCATTTGTTCTTTCTTTTAATTACACCGATATTTGTGGTCAGCTGAACACATGTCTGGAAATTGACGATTGTCCCTCCACATATTTAACCTTCATCTGCAGGGATGCCATACAAGGAGTTGAGTCTCTATGTTCAAGAAGTAAATAACAAAACAAGACCAAAGTATACACTTATTTTGACGGTGCACATCATATCAAACATATTAAAATGCACCCACATTCCTAATTAAACATATAGATAATTATAAGAATTGAGGTTTGGTTGACTGACATATTGTTTTGTGTTGTAGATAGTGACCTATTTATTAATTTTGATTTACAGTTTGGCATTTTCTTTTTGTGACTTGTAGATGAAACTTTGTTTTTCAAATTACAAACGTTTTTGTAGGCCTTCAAAATCTTATGTACCTGGGCAAACACTGTATCAGAGTATCTAACAGATAAAAGACTGTATGTGTTGTGAGGCGGGGTTTCTCATAAGTTAGTGGAAACAGACTGCTGGTCCCCGCACCTAGAGTTTTTGACTCAGCCCGTCTGGGTAGAATATGAGAATTTGCGTTTCCAACAAGTTTCCTGGTGATGTTGATACTATTAGTCTAGCGACCACGCTTTGAGAATCGTTAGTGTTGTGTTTGTAACTACTACAATGCAGACGATCAAGAGCAGACCGTTAGTGAGGGGACTACACTTAAATAAGCGAAGATGTGTGAAGGGGCTTCCCTGGTGGCGCAGTGGTTGAGAATCTGCCTGCCAATGCAGTGGACACGGGTTCGAGCCCTGGTCTGGGAGGATCCCACATGCCGCGGAGCAACTAGGCCCGTGAGCCACAGTTACTGAGCCTGCGCGTGTGGAGCCTGTGCTCAGCAACGAGAGAGGCCGCGATAGTGCGAGGCCCGCGCACCGCATTGAAGAGTGGCCCCCGCTCTCCGCAACTAGAGAAAGCCCTCGCACAGAAACGAAGACCCAACACAGCCAAAAATATAAATAAATTAAAAAAAAAAAAAAAAAAGATGTGTGAAGATATACAGGAGATGTTTGATTTGTACTCAAACAGCTTACTGCGTGGCAAGGGTTAGTGTCTGAAAGACGTGACATTGGTACAGAGAACAGTGGAGTTTCAGTTTTAACAGTAATTGGTAGAATTCTCTTGGGAAAGTCACTTCTTTCTGGGTCCCAGAGCTGCCTGCATAGAGCGGGTTTTGAGTATCAGTAAATTATTAAATAGTAATCACTATATTAAAAAAGTTTTTTTTTTTTTCTTTTTTAGTATAAGTGAGAAGTGAAAAGAATGGGAGCTTAATATCCTTGAGAAAAATATACACAGTCTAAACACTACTGCAAAACAGGAGGGCAAGAATCTGAGTGAGAATGCGCCGGTTGGCACAGTGGTTGGCTGAGGCGAAAAGGCCCTCAGGACCAGCTACTCTGTCACAGCTTTAGAAAACAATTGCTGAAAATCTGAGAGTGAACTAAAAGAGCTGTAACCTTGCCGTCCAAATGAGGGTACCAGCGAGGAAGAAATTGTAGCAGTAAACAACCGTCCCTGGACCCGGCAGGACTCAGGCTCAACAGCGACACCATGTGGCAATGACTGACAATAGCTGTGCTGAGGTACAGGGCAGTTCTCTCTGCCTGGGGCTGGAAGAGGACTGACTCCCTTTGTATTAAATAATCCCTAGGAGTTCTTGAATAATTTGCTGGAGAGGGTGAGGCCTCAAAAGAGAGACACTGGACTTTTTCAATAAAGGCAGTTGGATTTAAAGTGATTCTACAGAAAAATAAAGAAATGTGACTGTATTTGTACACTAAAAATTGGTGATTTGGTTCATGCCTGAACTATATTATTTGTTTCTGCCATGAGGAGTAGAAGGCAGGACTCAGTCTTCTATATCTAAACCTGTAGAAGTCCAAATAATCAGATAGGAAGACACTGTCACAGGTCCCATTCTGTTTTCATGTATGTCTATGGATGCTAAGGACGGCTTGAATGATGTTAGGTTTTAAGTGTTTGCGAGATGGATTTCTGTTTCTGGGCAGTAGACAACTTGAACATTCTCCAGCCATGTCTAAACCTAGAAATTCTGGGTAAAATATAGCCAACAATCTTTAAAATGCATGGTTGAGCTCTCAAGAAAAGAAGGAATTCCATAGGGCCTTCAAATAATAAGATATTAAAAACTAAAGCTATGAGTGCAAAATAACACTGAGGTTATCCTGGGAGGGAAGAGGGTTCCAGCCCCAGGAACCATTAGTCTGGGGTCTTAGCACTCACATGAACACCGCATATGAAGCTGTGATGCCAGGAGGTGGAGATGAAAATAAGACCACCACCCCAAGCTCCTCTCCCAGTAAAGCCAGAACACTTGAAAGGGTGGTCTAGAAAAAAAAGAAATCAAACTACTAGCACAGGAGAAACAGTTTTGTCTGCCTGGATAGGAAAAAAAGTCTCTTCTGGCATTAACAGTTGTGGGCTTTCCCATAAGTAGTTTGAGGTTTGAAGGAGCACTAGGTATACAGTCTGGGAACCCTCAAGCTAGGAGGTTAATATAAAGGTTGGTCCCCAAATGCTAATATCTTCAGTGTGCCTCACTAAAGCAAACTGGAAACCATTTTGGAGCGGCATATTCCCCAGTCAGGCTGTGGAGAACTTCCGTGGATAAATATGTGTCCACAATTCAAAATTATAAAACCTTGATTAAATAATCTTTCATGAGGGAATGTTAGGGCACAAAAACAGGAATTTTAGACCCCTAAAAATTAATGTAATGGAGGAGTAGACTATCAGTTCGGGAGGGGTTTTGGGGTGAGAAATAGGTCTCTACTCTGTGCAAATGGCAATGGCTGTGAATGGCTCCCCTGAGCTCTGAGTCGAGAGGATTCTGAGGCCACGTCCAGGCTCAGTGGAAAAGCCTGATTGTCGTATGTAGTGTCTCTTCTTATTGGAAAAGTTTGTCTATTTTATCTCTCTGGAGCAGGGATGCCAGGGCCTAACAAGTAGTTTGAGATAATAAAGTATGTAACTAAAAGAGAAAAAAATAGCAGCGAAGCATTCTAAGTCCTCCATAATGCCTCCCCCAACTTACTCCCTCCTATAAGTCTCCATTGCACTTTGTACATCCATTAATTATAACTTATCTGGGGCTAATATTAGAAGTGTACAGATCTGCCTCCTGTACTAGGCAGTGAGCTCCTTAAAGGAAAAATAGATGATGTTTCATTCAAATGTGTATACCTAGGGCCTATCAAAGTACTTAGCACAGAGCATGGGTTTACTAAAAGGGTGCTGAATTGAACTGAGGGAGAGGAGCGAGCGATGGGACATAAGTAACCACTTCATTCTTTATGCTGTCTTGCCAGACAAACGAAAACCATTCACTTTATCCAAAGCACCAAAGAGGAAAAAACAAACAAACAAAATTTGAATCACATATTTATTTTTGTATATCTCCCTCTAACAAATTCTTGATAAGTGATCGATAGATCAGCTTTTTCAAAACAAAGCTCTTTAACTCTTTGCTAATCTACCTGTCTTTCTGGAATCCCAGATTCTATGGCCACGGTAGTGACACCAAATGGTTAGAAGCATCAAAGGCAGCAATCAGTCTTCAGAGGACAGTCCCTGTGGGACACAGGAAGTCAACTAATGGAAGGGTTAGCAGCCCAACTGCCTCATGTGCCACCTAAAAGCTACTATTTTTATTCCTCACAAGATATTTTCCACATCAAAATTGTTGACTTTTTCCCCTTGATATATCTCTTACTTCCCAATTAAGTTTCAGGCTTTCTTTTCCTTTTCCAGTTTCAACCCCAAATTCCCTCCCCAGAGATATCTCTCCAAACATGGTTTTCTGAGGAAGGCTAACAGTCCTGGCCTGGAGGGTGGTAACGGTACCTTTGATACGGGTGAGAGCACAAATGCCCCTCTCACCTCCAGGGAGGGCTGCCAAACAGGCAACCAGTTTAAAGAGATAGAACTCAAGCCCTGCCTTCCTCCCCTTCATTATACCCCACATCCAAAATCTCTATCTATCACTCACACTCCTGTTTGGTCTGGACAAGGGAGTGACTTTGGCAAGGCTCTCAGAATATTCTTCATGAACTCTGGCATTCCCCTTTGCGGTCCAGTCAACCACAGTGGATTAGTTCAGTTTCCCCTTTTCACAGAATTTTAGGAGTTAGTGGGCAAATTTGGAGACGTGCTGTTGAGAGATCAGATTACTAAGAGTGGCAGAATTGAAGGAATAAGGAGAAAAAAAAAGCTCCACAGAAGATAAGGCACTTGAGCAAGACCTTGAGGGAAATGGATAAAGATACTCCACGGAGACAAGGCAGAGCACACACAAAGATGGAGACGATGGGAGGTGGCCATGGGGTTCATCAAGGGTCATGGTTTGAGTAAAATGTAACCAATATAACAGGATAAATGAAGATGAGAAGTAAAAAGTGATGTTAATAATCTGGTTGGGGTCAGATGGCCAACGTAAAAGAATTGCAAAGTTATTCTGTGGCAACAACCAAAACCACAACCATTTGAGTATCTACTATGTGCCAAGTTCTACCATAGCCACTGAGGTTACCATGACGTCTCAGATATGGACTTAAAGTCCCCTTTAGGAACCCACAGCCTAGTATTTACTCACTAGACTTTTGAAAAACACACATTATAAAATAAGGGTATTTTACCCTGTGGCATAAGCCAAATGTCATAGGAAGCCAGAGGCATGGGGGAGAGTGGCAGGGGTCAGAGAAGCAAGTTCAGTATTACTGCAGGAGGAGGTGAATTCGTTTTTTCTGTTTTTAGCTTTTGACCCTGTTCGCCTATTTCCCCTAGTCTCCAACTCTGGCAACCACCTATCTGTTCTCTGTTTCTGTAAGTTCAGTTTTTTTAGATTCAACATATTAGTGAGATCATACAGTGTTTGTCTTTCTCTGACTTATTTCACTTAACAGTATCCATCCATGTTGTTGTAAATGGTAAGATTTCCTCTTTTTTGGTCAAATAACATTCTACATTTACACCGCAATTTCTTTCTTTATCCATTGGAACACTTAAGGTTGTTTCAGTGTTTTGACTATTATAGATAATGCTGCAATAAACATGAGGGTGCAGATATCTCTTCCAGATAGTGATTTCATTTCCTTTGCATATATACCCAGAAGTGGAATATCTGGATCATGTGGTAGCTTTATTTTTAATTTTTTGAGGAACCTCCATACTGTTTTCCATAGTGGCTGTACCTTGTTATCTCTCGCCTTTTTGATGATAGTCATTCTCATTGTGCTTTTAATTTGCATTTCCCTGATGACTAGTGATGTTGAGCACCTTCTCATGTACCTGTTGGTCATTGGAAAATATCTATTCAGGTCCTTTGCCCACTTTAAAATTGGATTTACTATTATTATTATTATTAATTATTATTGCTATTGAGTTGTATGCTTTCCTTATATATTTTGAATATTTACCTCTTATCAGATATGTGGTTTGCAAATATTTTCTCTCATTCTGTAGGTTATCTTTTTATTTTGTTGATCATTTCTCTTGCTGTGCAGAAGGTTTTTAGTTTTATATAGTCCCACTTGCTTATTTTTGCTTTTGTTGCTTTGTGCTTTAGGTATCACATCCAAAAAAAAATCATTGTGAAGACCAATGTCAAGAAGCTCTTTCCCTATATTTTCTTCTAGGAGTTTTATGGTTTCAGGTCTTATATTTAGGTCTTTAATCCATATCGAGTTAATTTTTGTGAGTGGTGTAAGATAGGGGCCCAGTTTCATTCTTTTGCATGTGACTATCCAATTTTCCAAGCACCATATTGAAGAGACTGTCTTTTCGGCTCCCTTGTCAAATATTAGTTGACTGGGCTTCCCTGGTGGCGCAGTGGTTGAGAATCCGCCTGCCAATGCAGGGGACGCGGGTTCGAGCCCTGGTCTGGGAAGCTCCCACATGCCGCGGAGCAGCTGGGCCTGTGAGCCACAATTACTGAGCCTGCGCGTCTGGAGCCTGTGCTCTACAACAAGAGAGGCCGCGATAGTGAGAGGCCCGCGCACCGCGATGAAGAGTGGCCCCTGCTTGCCACAACTAGAGAAAGCCCTTGCACAGAAACGAAGACCCAACACAGCCATAAAAATAAATTAAAAAAAAAAAATAGTTGACCATGGGAGGAAGTGAATTTAAATTGGGCTTTGGAGAGTGAGATAATCAGAGGCTTGGGAATTGATAGGATGTGTGAGCAAGACAAGAGGTATTGTTAAGGGACAAAGCAAGTGTGTTTGGATCAGCAGAATATTGGTAAATATTTAACAACTAGCTGGAAGAGATGGAAGGTACTGGTTTGTAACAATAGAAAATTTCTATTGTAAATGCTTCTGTGATAGACAATTCCAAGCTACCAATGTAAAGTCAACCCACTTGCAAAATCTCTGACAAATTATCCATCAGCTTTTATGAGCCTATTGAGGCTGGACACAACACAAAACAGCCTGGTTTGCGCGTATTGAATTTGAGATGACTGTCAGACATCTAGATGGAGGTTAGTCACCTAGTCGTAAGAATTACAGGTCAATTTTTCCGATGAGAAGCTGAGCCAAAGCAGGGTCTTCAAAGTCCCAAAGGTCTGCTGTATTGGGGGAGAGTGGCTTCATGCCCCTCTGCAACTAAAGTAGCTCAGCTCTAAATCTGTTTTATTCTTAAACAGTAGGTACCACTTCACTAGTTTAGAGGCACCAAATAAAACAGTTTCAGGTGATATTCAAATTAAAAGATACCTTCAGATTAGCATTATGTCCAACATGCCCTTAGAATTACCCTTTCTACGCAGCCTAAGTAAACTCCTAGGTCCTTCACGCTGATGCTTGTTACAGTATTTCCCATAATCACTTATCGCCACCTGCTGGATGAAGAGAAGCAGCGCTCAAGGACAAATTGTATCTCAAGGACAAACTGAACTCTAAGTAGCTATAACTTCTGGGATGTTTGTCCTCTGTCACTGTTGTTGTTATAGCAAACGCCAGTTGAAAAACGGTAGTACAGACAGTTCAGAGAAATGGCATCTGCCATGGACATCTGCAGCCATCGTTGGCTGTTCTGAGAGCTTCTACATGCCTGCTGAAGGTCTCTGCTGATTGGCCCAGACTTCAGTGAGTTGTGAGATACAAGGGGAGGTATTTCTCCTATATGAGACTCTTGCAAACAGTTCCTCTCAGTGGTCAGTGCTCTAATGGATACTCAAAATGATAGGCAGTGCTTCCCAAGGAATTCCAATGGCATCTGTGTATTTAGTTCATGAGCATCATATGCCCTTAATATTTCCTAAACTGAAGGGATCCTATGGTGATATTTCACTGTGATCAATTAATATTTTAAAGGTTTTGATTATCCACTTTATCCTATCAATAAAATGAGAGTCACCTCAATTTTTTGGCAAAGTGATTACGGCTTATCAATTCTACATAAACATAATGGCAAGGGTCAATTATAGTTGCTGACTTTTTCTTTTCTTACTTTAATCTAATTCATAAGAATGAGGACTTTGTTATAAGAAGAAAAACAATAACCAAGAGAAAATACAAAAGATATCTTAAAGTAATTGGTCAGATAATTATTAATGTGATCACTGCTTTTCATATAATCACAGCAAGGTGAAAAATTCTACCAGGGGTATGAGTTTTCTTTGTATTGAAGGGGTTCAGAACAAGTCTCCCCAAAATGTGCCACTGTGGTATGGGGATTATTTTGCACTAAAGGCAACGGAGAACTTGTAGATTCAAGAGAAACTTTTGCCCCTCCCATGAGTACCTGGAAGAATTTAAATTAGGAGTTTTTCCCAGAATTAGAGTTATTGCCAGAGATCAGTTTTATTTGAGTGGCCCATCTGTGTGGCAGAGCAAACATCTAATTACCCAACATCTGCTTTTCTTCTTATTGTCCTGTGAATGACCCCCCTAACCTTGGAAGTCTCAGGCCCCTAAGCCATTCCTTAGCTCAGAATGGCACATAGACTTCATTTTACCTTTCTGTCTTTGAACCTCTCATGTATGTGGAGTTCCCATATATTCAAAATTAAACTTTGTTTTTCTCTTGTTTATCTGTTTCACATCAATTTGATTATTAGACGAGCTGAAAGAAACTTTGAAGAGTAGAGGAAAATTCTTTCTCCACAACAGTATTATTTGTTATTTTTTCTAATTGTTTTATATAAACCTACTGTTTTTATAAACATAAAAAATGGATGCTCATCAGAAACATAGCAACTAACCTTCAGATTTAATCGGATTGAGAAAAATTAAATAAAATGACATTTCTATCAACCAACATTTGTCAAAAAACCTACAGTTAACATTATTGTTAAGGGTGAAAAATAATGTTTGCTTGCTAGGATTGGGAACAAGGTAAGGATGCCCATTCACCACTGCTATTCAATATAATCCTGTACTTTCTAGCCAGTGATATAAAGCAAAAAAGGAAATAAAAGGAATACAGATTGGAAAGGAAGAAATATAACTGTCCTCATTTGCAGATGGTATGATTATCTACATAAAAAATTCCAAGAAATCTATTCAAAAAAATCCTAGAACTAGTAAAAGAGTTCAGCAAAATTGCATGATACAAGATCAATATACAAAAACTAATTGTATTTCTATACACTAGCAATGAACACTTGGAGATCAAAATCTTAAATACAATACTATTTACAATTGCTAAAAAAAATGCTTAGGTGTAAATCTAATAAAAACATGATGAAAACTGTAAAATATAAATGAAAGAAATCAAAGATCTAAATAAATGAAGAGACATACTGTTGTCATGGACTGGAAAACTCAACATAGAAAAAATGTCAATTCTCTTCAAATTGATATACAGGTTTATTGCAATTTCTGTCAAAATTCCAGAAGATCTTTTGTTGGTAAGGACAAGATTATTTTAAAATATATATGGAAAGGTAAAGTAACTAGAATAGTTAAAACAATTTTGAAGAAAGAAAAGAAAAAGAATCACATGGGAAGACTCACTCTACCTGATTTCAACATTTACTATATAGGTTCAGTAAACAACATAGATCAATGGAAAAAAATAGAGAACCCAGAAATAGACCCACAAAAACATGCCCAATTAGTTTTTGACAAAGGTACAAAAGCAATGCGATGGAAGAAGGATAGCTTTTCAACATACAGTGCTAGAGAAATTGAATACTCACAGGCAAAAATATAAACCTTAAACTAAACACACATTTTGTACAAAAATTAATTCAAGGTTTTGGATCATAGATTTATATGTAAAACATAAAATGATAATGCTTTAGAAGAAACCACAGGAGAGAATCTTCAGGACCTAAGGCTTGGTGAAGTGTTCTTAGACCTGACACCAAAATCATGATTCATTTAAAAAAAAAAAAGGATAAATTAGACTTCATCAAAATTAAAAGCATTTTAATTTTGCTAAGTAAGTGCATCAAAAGTTCCTCACAAGACCCTGTTAAGAGGTTGAAAAGACAATCTACAGACCAAGAGAAAAATAATTCCAAGCCACATATCTGATAAAGAATTCATATACAGACTTTTAAAAGAATTTTCAAAACACAACAGTAAAAAAATAAATAAACCATCCAATTAAAAAATGGGCAAAAGACAGGAAGAGATATTGCACTAGAGGATATACAGGTGGCAAATAGGACATGAAAACGTTAAACATCATTAGCAAATAAAGAAATGCAAATTAAGATCACTACGAGATATTGCACACCTATCAAAATGGCAAAAATGAAATATTGACACCCAGATTGTTGGCAAGGATGAGGGAAAACTGGATCTTTCATACATTACATGTGGCAATGTAAAATGGTACAGTCATTCTGGAAAATAGTTTGGCAGTTTCTCAAAAAAACTAAACATACACTTACTATACAACCCAGCAATTGTCCTGCTGGGCATTTACCCCAAAGAAATGAAGACTTATGTCTAAACAAAAACCTGCACTTGATTGTTCATAGCAGTTTTACATGTAGTAGCTAAAAACTGGAAATAACCAAAATAGATGAATATTTAAACAGACCATGTGCATCCGTAACAAGAATGTTACTCTGCAATTTAAAAAAAAAAGAACAAACTAGTGATATATGTAACAACTAGGATGGATCTCAAGGACATTGTACTGTGTAGAAATAAAAGTCAACATCAAAAAGTCACATACTATATGATTCCATTTATATAACATTCCTGAAATGACAAAATACCTTAATATATGTATATATCTCCTGAATTTGATTTACATGATTTACCTGTCTATGTCTTTCTATTAGATGTTATCTCTGGGGGCCAATGTCATCTTTTACAGATCAACTGTTGTTAGGAGTTAGGGATGATGGAGGGAGAAGGTGGGTGTGACTCTCCAGGGGTAGCTGTGGGAGGTCTGTGGTGATGGAATACTTCCGAATCTTGATTGCAGTGGCACTTACGAAATCTAAACATCTGATAAAATGACACAGAACTATGCACACACTTTATACCATTATCAACTTTCTGTTTTGAAGATGCAGTCACTGGGAAAACAGGATGAGGTATATGTGGGACTATCTGTACTGCCTCTGCAACTTCTTGTGAATCTGTAATTATTTCAAAATAAAAAGCTGTTCTTGAAAAATCCAACTAGAGAAAAAAGAGAATATATTAATGTGCAATTAATATATTAATATTTGTATGATCAGATTACTTCTCTTAGTGAATTCTAAGGGTAGGGATCCCATTTACTAATTATACTTCTGCTGAGTCTCTTTACTGCCTCTTTATGCCCCAATTTTTATTCTCTAGTACACAGACAAATTCTATCACATTTATAACTCTTTACTGAATTTAATGATTTACATGCCAATGTCACTCTATTAGGTGCCAAATTCAGGTCTACACCAGTGTCATCTTTGAAACCTGTGTTTAGCACAGCTCCTGGCACCTATTAGGGGTTAAATAAAGGTTGGTGAATGAGTGAGCTATATCCAAATGAACTGTACGTTCATTTAAAAAAATGGAAGAATGAATGAGTGAATAATTGCAGATAATAGCTATGGGAGTTTAGAGTCTCCACAGGAAATATTTTGGTAAATGAAAGCACCTAATCTTACAGGGAACATGCTTATTCCATCAGTCCTGGTTATTTCCTAAAATGGAACAATTCTAAGATGGCCAGCAGGAGGCGAACTGCTCCTTACTTTAGTGCTGAAATCTACCAAGTACCGTGGCTACAGGAGTTTCCTATATTCAGTTTTATCCCATGTTTACATTTACAGAACTAACAATGTTTCTAAAGTGACAATTTTTTTTTGTTATTTTTGCTCCTGCTATATTTATTTTTGTTGTGAAGCATAACTGTAAACTTGCAAATTCCCCATCTACAATCAGGATTTACCATCTATCTTGTCACCATGTCCTTCCCCACCCCTCGATTGAAAAAAAAAGAAAATGTGGTCAAACAAACAAAAACCACCTTACTTAAAATATACCGTGTTAACCATTTTTAAGTGTACAGTTCAGTAGTGGTGAATATATTTGCACTGTTGTGCAACAGATCTCCAGAACTTTTTTGTCTTGCAAAACAGATGCCCATTTAACATCTCCCTATTTCCCCCACCTACACACCACTGGTGACCACCATTCTACTTTCTGTTTCTGTGAATTTGACACTGTAGATGTCCCATATAAGTGGAACCATACAATACTGCCTTTTGTTGACTGACTTATTCACCTATGTCCTCCAGGTTCATATATGTTGGAGCATGTAACAGATTTTCTTTCCTTTTTAAGACTGAGTAATATTTTATTGTATGTATCGACAACACTTTGCTTATCTATTCATCCATCCATGGACATTGGGGTTGCTCTCAGCTATCGTGAATAATGCTTCAATGAACACTGATGTGCATCAATGTGTCCTTTCAAATACGGAATCAACACTCGCACACAAATGCCTTATGTCTCAATTTTCAACTCAGCCTTGTCCCCTTCAGAGTGTTTCACAAACAACTGGAGACAGATTGTGAAGAACAGCAACATCGTATAACACATAACACAGGTAGTCCTTTCTTCTACCTTCAACAGTCTCTACCACTTCCAGCCTCTGCCCACTGCCTGGTCCCAAAGCCAATGTCACATGTTTCAAGTTGGGCTTATGATACCATCCATGTTCGGGTATCAATTATATATATTTGCATAAAAACCTCCCTAAGACATAGTAGCTTAAAATAATGATTTACTATTTCTCATGATTCTGTGATCAGCTGGGTGGTTCTTCTGATGGTTTCCTTTGGGGCCACTCATACAGCTGCAGTCATCTGGCAGCTCCATTGGGGCTAGAGGCCATCAGATGGCCTTATCCTCTCATTTGGGCCCTTGGAACAGGCTGTGAGCTGAGCCTCTCTCCTACATAGTTTCTCATCGTTCAGTAGTTAAGCACTGACTTCCTTACATGGTAGTAGGAGCATTTTCAGAGCCAGAAGCATAAGTGGCAAGGTGACCTCATTGGTGGACAACCTCATGAGTGGAGAAATGTCACTTCTGCCACATTCTATTGGTCAAAGTAAGTCACGAGGCTAACCCACGTTCTAGGGATGGAGCAGTAAAGTCTCATTGCAAAGAGGCATTCGGAATGGAAAGAGCCAACAATCTATTATAATGGTTAAATAGGGACATAATGGGAGGAAAACCAGTGAAACAGAGAAAGAGAAAATACGGTTGACAGATATGTGAAATCTCCTTGGTATGCACTAAATTGGAGAAATAAGTCAAAGTCTAAAATTATCCAACATAGGATTTTTTAACCTAAGGTGAAGTGTACCTTTCTCTGAGACACAATCTCTGAAGAAGGAAAGATCTCAAATATCCTATAAAGTCTAAGACAACTTCAGTCCATCTTTCCTCCCATCCCTACACTACCCTTGGACTTCAGAAAATTGGATAGGACATAAAATATTCCTCCCTGACAGTTTAAAGGAAAACGCAAACAACTCTCAGACACAACTGGAAGATGATCGCTTCATCTCAGAACAAAATAGGATGAGTAATATAAAAAGAAATGGCATTAAACTCAGCAAATTACTACAGGATAAAAAAGGAGGAAGGCTGGAAGGAAGGGCAGGAGAGAGGAAGGAAAGAAAGGAGGGAGGGAGGAAGGAAGGAACGAAGGAAGGAAGGAGGGGAGGAAGGAAGAGCTCATTACATCAATCCCATCTAGAAGAAAAACACATAGGTCAAAAGAAATGTTTCACATTACAGAACAGGTTAACAGAAACGTGAATCCAAAAAATAAAAATAAATTTAAGGAAGGTATAATAAAATAATAGAAGGAGATTTTAAAAGGGGGGATAGTAGGCTCAAAGAAGTAATAATATAGAAATAATAAATTACAAATAAGAAAATAAACATTACTGAAAAATGGAATCTGGGCCATGTAAGGAGGCTTAAGATAATCATAGTGTTTGAAAATATAAAACACAAAGATTAATGCAATTATCAATAAGTTAATAAACCAGAAAGGATGTTAACAGTGGGTGACTGCATCGGATGATTGTTATTTTCCTCCTTATATTTTACAATATATTTTTTAAATTGCCAAAATAAAAATAAAATCTGTCAATTAGGAAATTGTTATTTTTTTTAAGAGAGGTTATAAGAAGTAGTGAAGTTTGGAGACGTGGTCTGAAACCAATTTATTGGACTTTACAAAAAAGGGGAGAGGTTGGTGAAGAAATAACATCAGGAAATAAAAACCAATCACTTATCTGTCCTTTCCTACAGTGAGAGGAGAAGATTGTGAGGGAGCCAGAGGGACCAGATGCCACAGGGTAAATACTTCAGAAAAATAGAAGAAGGACACGTGCATAGTCAAAGCAGAGATGTGGAATCAGTTCAGAGGTAGGAATCGCAGATGTGTGTGTGAGAAAGAAGCATTAATCATTAAGAAAACAAAGCCCTGGAGGAAGTGAGGAGTCAGGTCTGGGGGAAAAAGAAAAGAATCACACTTCTTCTATGATGGATTAGAAGGAAGTTGGACCAGGTGTGCACACAGAAAATGGGAAGGAAATGATAAAAGACACATGTCTTGTGCAGACACATGTCTATGGCAGAATTCAAGTCAGAATGGGCCTTTTGGAATTGTGTTAGCATCGCCATGGCAAACAGCAATGCAATGAGGGAATGGCACGTACGCACTATTAAGCTGTACCTATTCAATATCCTTTGGTACTGGATACTCTCTGCTGTTCAGACATTTATTACCACCTATATAGACACGGATAAAGACACTTCAAATACTTTATGAATTTTCAAAATATTTTTTGCCTAAATGAATTTTACTGTTTTTTTCCAGATTATAAAATTAATGCATTATAGAGGAACAAGAAACTGAAGACCACCCCAAGTCCCACCACTCAGATACAAATATTGTTAATAGTTTAGGGCATTAACTTCCAGAGGGAACAATGAGAGGGGTGACACTGAAGAGGAGAGAAAGGGAAGAAAAGGAAGAGAAGACAGAAGGAGGGAAAAGAGGAGGAAAAGGGATTTTATTTTTCCTTTCACCAGAATCGGTAAATTATCATATGCTATTTTAGAAGCTGTCATTTTGAATTCCTATGGTGTGAAGTTTTCCACTTTAGTAAATTTAGATAAGCATCACTTTTTAAGAGTTTATTCTATTATATGAATATACTATACCATTACTGTTTCCCTAGTAATAGTCAACCATTTAGAGTGAGCATTACTTTGTATCTTCCAGCAGTTGGATCACAGCTTCTTCAGAACAAATTTGAAGAACTGAAAGTTCTTCATACCGAAGACTGAAGTGTTTGTGGACAATTTTTAGACTTTCAGAACACAGTTGTCAAATTGCCGTCAGAGATGTCATAGCATCTTATGTTGTGCTGCCCTCCTCAAGGTCTGACTGCCTATAACTTTGAAACACTGGAGATCTGCATCTTTTTAATCTTTTTCCCACAAGGTAAGCATAAAAATACATTAATAAATGAATTTAAACATTTTATGCATTTATGTTTGCTCTTTTCATTTCTTTCCTGTGCATGTCTTAATCCAGACTTTTGCCCATTTTTCAATTGAGGGTTAACGTATCTTTGTTCTGTTTCTAAGTGCTTTTTTAAAAAATTGGTGATATGTCATACTATTAACACACTATTAATAAATTTATTTCAAGAACTGTTTCAGAGTTCAATTACTGATGGAGTAGAACTTGATGAACTTGAACATTTTCAATGTGTTTATTAAGAAGGCAATATGACATACTCCTTAAATGTATGAACTTTGCCAGGACCTGGGTTCAAATCCCTGCCAGGGATAACCCACTAGCTATGGTTAGATGAGTATTTTCACATTACAGGATTGTTGAGAATATATATGTAAATCATTTAGCACAATGTCTGGAACAAAATAAGTACCCAGTAATGGGTACTTATTGTAATTAACATCATATTTGATCTCAAGATCTTTATCATAATAATATTACTGATTCATTGGTTATTCGAGAATTTAAGTTTAATCATTTGTCAACCTTCCATCAGAGATGGATGGGATGATTTCACCCACCTCTAACACTTCTTGGTTCACTACTATCTTAGCCAATGCTAGATTCCATTGCCCTAGATTTCAAAGATAGGAGGAAGGTGTGGGAAAGAGGAAAATCTCTCCTCTTTGGTAAAGGGAAGTTGCCTGAAGTCTGTTTGCTCCAGAAGCTCCGGTGTGGTCCCTACCACCTACTTATTTCTTCCAGGCTGATTTGCTTTCCCCCACAGCAGAAGGTGTTACCTGGAGTTGATGAACATGAGAACTAAGATATTCTCCTGTATGAGATGTAACAACCCCTCTTGGGGCCCTTGCTGAACCAAGGCCCCACCCCGCCACCCCCGAGCTCGGTCGGGGGCTTCTTTCCCACTCAGGTTCACGTTGCCAATAATGAAACAGAGTTTGGTGCAAGCAAGACAGGCTTTTATTCAATGGCCAGAGAATGGAGAAGGGGAGTTCATGCTCTAAAGGCACCGTCTCCTCTAGCACTTAAAAAGGGAGGGGAGTAAGGGAATTTTAAGGGTCAGGAGGCAGACAGGTCATCAAGGCACGAGGAAAGGGGTGGAGATCTCTAGGGGCAGCCCGGACATGCACAGTCTTCCACACTCCTTTGCACATGGCACCAATTGTGCAAGCAGGGTACAAATCTCCCCGTTGGGTGAAGATCTTAGCATGGGGATGAAGCAAAGGTAATTCTCAGACTCCTCCAGGCTTCATCTGCACAGGTGCGGTCCTGTGGTCAAGTCAGGGCCAGGTTTGGAGCAGCTGACTGCTGTGTTTCTCTCAAAGCATGTATCTCTCCTAGTACAGCTGCAAAGCACCTCTGCCCAACACCAGGTACTTTTGAAACAAACACAGAGATGAGTCAGGGGAAGTGTCTCTCAGCTTTCAGATGTTGGTATGGAAACACAGAGATAAATCAAGGCAAGGAAAGTGGTGACATTTAGCCTACTTTGTCCATCATCTTGGATCAAGCCAGTTCCGTCTGGTTTGCCTCAGGCCTTTGTGGCAGCCTGTTGATAAAACACAACTAGCCTGTATAGTAAAAAAAACAGTTTTGCTCCTGGGGCCTGGGCTACATAGCGTGGATGACATTCCCATGCACCTTCACCTTTGCCATTGAATGTTTATGACAGCAGCTTGTTACTGGAGAAACACTGTGTGCTTTATGGAGAGGTTTTCGTTTGACATGCCAAAACTCTGAAGAGTTCCTTTTTTCATTTTCAGTTCACCAGGCATCATACTTTCCACAGGATGTAGTCAATGAAACAACTGTAAGTGACCCTTGAAAGGCATTCTTGATCTTTTATTATTTTTTTAAAAAATCTGCGTTGTGCACTAGAAACATATCTATAGATGAACTCTTTTTAAAGAATATCCCACTGAAAATTCCATCTGGCGCTTAAAAACTAAGGAAGCAAAGAATAATTAATTTCAGTGTGATTGTCCTCCAGCTGCATTTCTGTAACCTGTGATTCCTTGGCTATCTTAAATGGATGTTTTGTTAGGATCATCTCATTGGTTTTTATTCACCTGGGCATTTTTTAAATTGAGCAACTACTATGTGCCAGGCATTGTGCTAGAAACAGAGGATATAAAGATTATTTCTGTTCTCAGTGACAGATGACTTTGCAGACAAGACAATAAATACATGAAAGGAATATATCAATTTAAGAAACATGCTAAATACCAAATGAGAGTTATGTGAAATAAAATTCATATTTATGGCAAGACAGGAAAAATTTAAACATAAAAATTCTTTTCTGCCCTTTGGCCTCCCCTCTCCCCCCACTGTGCATTGTGCATCTGCATTATGCATTTACCAAACCTTCCCCTTCAGCAGGAATACCTGCTCAACCATAAACAGCAACATTCTCCCAGCATCAACAAGACAAGTCCTTAGAAGATAACATTCCTTCTTAATCTTGTAAAGGATCACATGACCCACCATCATGGCACTTAAATCTGGATTATGTAAACTGTCAATAGTGCATCATTTAATGTACAGCCATCTGTCTCAAAAAACTTATATAAACTGTGTCTTGACTTCTAACAGGCGGAACAGTTCTCAGAGCTTTCTGAGATGCTCTTCCCGGGTTATAATCCTCAAATTTGGCTCCAATAAAATTTTCCAATTCTTTCTTAGACTGACTGATTAATTTTCTTTTACGGTTACAACCACTGGGAGGAAAGAAATCCCACAGTATAGAGTTGCACTCCTGGCAAAAGAGCACATTCAACATCACTCAACATATATCTCATCAAAGTTATAGTTTTTGGGGATAAGCTCAAAGGATACAGTCTTAGCAAATTTAACAGAAGATCACAGGCTGGGAAAAGTATAGATGATGCAGCTTCTTGGGACTTCTCACTTTCCTTATATGGTTTGTGGTAATGTGTTCTCTTTAGGAGACAATCCTGCCAGGTCCCTCCCTGGAAGCCCCAAGTAGAAGCCAACAATCCTCTTATACCTATAACCACATCACTTTAAAATCATTTTATTTCCTTTTATGGTTGCAGGTTGCCTTTAGCAAGCCATGTATTTAGACCTAGCACGGGGTGGGGGGGCGGGGCAGTAGGGGGAAGAGAGGGGCTGGGGACAATCTCTTAGTAGGTCTCAATGCCATCTAGCAACACTGTGCCCAGGTTATGGAACATGGGCAGTTGGGTGCAACTATGTAAGAATGTCTAGCCTTGAAGGCATGTGCTATTTATAATCTCCAAAGTCTAGGAGGGTATGATCCCATGATGGATCCCTTAGGGGGATAGAGACGAGGTTTCAAAAGGACATGTGCATTGGGCTAGAACTTAAGAGGTTGATAAGTAAGTACCAAGGGGGCAGGCCTCCCATCTGTCCTGTTCCCCAATTTATCTCTAATGCCTAATTCCTTGACACAGAGTAAGCACAGCTTTGAAATTTATTGTCAGTCTTGATCTAATTGAATCTAATCTAGTTGCAGTGTCTTAAGTGTGCTATTAAGTTAAACAGTGGCGTTATCTTAAAAACAAGTAAGTACACAAATAAAAGCCCCATAAATCTACCAGCCTGTTTCCGTTTTGACCTTAATAAAAGTGAGTAACTCTTCAAAGAGTGAAATTGTGTCAAGGTATAGAGTAGTTTATGATTGAGAATTTTGAGATTTCTTAAATTGTGGAAATTTGAGCAATGAGATCTACTCATTGGACTGAGAAAATGCTGTTCTCATTTATTTAAAATTGTTTCAAGTTTTTATTAGCTTATAAACTTTCAGTTCTGAGACCTGTTTTGCTTCCTTTATTTAAACCCAGTGCAATGCCATCTAAGTGTAGGCATAAACGATTTTTGATAGTGAAAAATACCTGGACATCATGGGGCAAAATTATCAAGAGATGTAAAAATCTCATTTCCTGGATGTTTATTAAATTGTTTTGTATCTCTATTCTGTGAAAGCCTAAGTCTATTCTGAGTTCTGAATTTCTGACATATAATGAAATTGGATATGAGTTTTTAAAGTAATGTGTTAGATATTTTTATTAAAATCCTCAAATTGTCCCTTGAATTGAGGATTTGAGTGAAAGTATGGAGTTAAATTTAAAACAACCACGTTGGGGTAGGATTACGTTGCTTCCTTTTGCCATCCCATGGGTATAATACCTATTCCAGAGATTCTTTCATTTCTAGTACACTAAAACGTATTTCATACCTCTATGGCTTCTGGTACAGATATGATTTCTAGCAAACACCTTTTTTTTCGCTCATTATTTATCTATCACGGAAAGGATAAATGCAAAAATTTTATGTTGAAAAAAATCTATGGAAGTTACAAGTTGGAGACTTTCCTCCTGGTTTCAGACCATTTGAAATACTGGAAAGATATTTATATATGCCTGTCACTCGTTGTTACCTAGAAGTACGACTAAATGTAATTAAAATACCACAAACAAGGATATAGGTCACAAATCAGAAATGGTTAACTCTGTGAACCTGAAATGAACTTCGGATCTTTCTTCTTCCTCCTGACAACACAGCTGGAGTTAATTGTCTACAACCCTTGTACTCAGCACCAATCCCTGGAGAAACACCATCACCCGCCCTTCCTGACCCCACCCTCCAAACACACATCCACATCCAGGCAGGAAAGCAGCCAAGATTCTGTATATACAACTTTTACTTGTAAATTCACATTTCTTAGCTTAGAGACACTTAATCTATAGAAGTTTATTTTTTCTTTTTTTCCCCTACCTTACAATATTTAGACTGGCCAAAAAATCAGGGAAAACGCCCTTGGACTATAGCCATGATAAAATTTAACTTGGTGCTTATGAAAGCACCCACACACCAAATTCCTGCGATAGGCTTCAGCGTGAAGTATAATCACATTTAGTTTCAAAGTTCAAACAACAGTTTCAGTTACAGATAAACACATACCCACAGATCCGGGCTGGACAGCTATTGCAGCTAATGGCAGAAAATAGTCACGGGGGGTGGGGGGGGGGCGGTGGCCGTAGCCTATCCTGGAGGACTCAGTGATTCAGCTCTATCCTGGTGGGTCTTATCTCCTTAAACAGGACCAGCCAGGCCAACTGGCCTAACCACGCTCTGCGTATCTCCTTACCCTGCCGGAACCTGAACATTCACCTTCTTCCCCCTATGGTTTGCCCTCTTTTCTCTGATTCTTGGAAATATTTTTAAGTTTCACCTGATTTTTTGCTCTGCCGTGAATAAACTAACCAGCTAGAAAATTATGTATGAGAGTTACTTACCTCATTTAAGACGTACTGACTGGAGGCATGGCAGCAAAATTAGGGATAAATAAAGGTTTTGCTGTGCATTTGAAAAGGAAAGAATAGCCTTTATTGAAAAAAGTAGGATACATACATTTCCATATATGATCATGTGAATTTACCATTCAAACTGGGGACTAGTCACATGTCTTAAGTAGATGAAAGAGTGCAAGATAGGGTCTCTTCCAAGACAAGAGAAGAAAAAAAAGCATATTGTATAAGAGCAACTGAAAGCTAAGTAGGAACAGATGTGGATGCCTTTTCCTTTAAAGAATCAGCGCAGAATTTATAGTCTGACATTTCCTTTAAGAACAGATTAACAGGGCTTCCCTGGTGGCGCAGTGGTTAAGAATCCGCCTGCCAATGCAGGGGACAAGGGTTCAAGCCCTGGTCCGGGAAGATCCCATATGCCACGGAGCAACTAAGCCTGTGCGCCACAACTACCGAGCTTGCGCTCTAGAGCCCGCGAGCCACAACTACTGAGCCTGCGTGCCACAACTACTGAAGCCCGTGCGCCTAGAACCCATGCTCCACAACAAGAGAAGCCACCGCAATGAGAAGCCCGCACACTGCAACGAAGAGTAGCCCCCACTCGCTGCACCCAGAGAAAGCCCGCACACAGCAACGAAGACCCAACGCAGCCAAAAAAAAAAAAAAAAAAAATTAAAAAAAAAAAATAATAAAATAAAAAAAAAAAAAAACAGATTAACAAAGTAAGAAAAACGAAATAGTTGTATATTGTAAGTTGGTCACAGTGACACTTGTAGAAAATATCGGAAGTAGCAGTAAATGGAAAAATGCCCCAAATGTATCCACCCAAGGGAGGCTAGAATGCCGTTTTTTCACCTATTCACCTGCAGAGCTCCAATTCATCCCTCAAGTCCTAGCCCCAAAATTACCACCTCTGGGAAGCCACTGCTGGTACTGCCAAGCAGCACCCAGTGCCTGCTTTGTACTCCCTGGCACCCTGCCCATGGCTCCATTATAACATTTACCATCTTTTAAGGATCATTTACACTTCTGCTGCCTCCTCTCTCTCACCAAGACTGGAAGGATTGTAACTTGCTTTTCTCTGTATTCTTGCTGTCTGGCAAAGGAGAAAGGCATCTATCCATTTAATTAAGATCTGCTAAGATGCTCTATGCAGAGGCAACTGTGTCTGCATGTGTTTTGAAAAATATATAAAAATCAATGAGACACTTCTATAAAGAAGTAGATATCCTTCTGCTAAGTGCAGATAAAAATCTTCATTATTATATATAAAACAAACATAGCAAGATTCTGAAAGGTGGAGAGGAGAAGGCAGACAGGCTAGGGATCTCGGGACCCAAGGAACAACACTGTAATGAGTTCTGCTGGGTTTTCTTTTAGTTCATATATGCCAGGCTTGTTGCTGAAGAAGTCAGCAACCTGGAAATGTCAATGAGTACAGACAAAAAGAAGCCCCAAGAAAGGCCTGCTATCTCACCAGCCAAAGGACCAGAAGAGGAGTGGCCTAGCAAGGGAGAAAAAAATAACTGCTCCTCTCGAACTAAACACCACATAAAAGACCATGATCCCACCCATGCCAGCAAAGACAGAGGTTTGCCAGGTTGTGAAAAGGTGCCCCAAGTCCTCTGCCAGGATAGCATCAGAGAAGACTGAGTAGGAAACTGGCAATTTCATTCCCACCTAGTGATAATAAAGTTTTCCCTGCCACCCCTGTCCACAACATCAGTGGAGACCACATGGGGGCAGTAACAAGGTGCCCTGCACATCTCAGCCAGGGAAGCATCAATGGAGACCCAGTGGGAAGCTGAATTCTCACCCTGCCTAGTAACAAGGGTCCCCTCTTACTCCATGTCAATAGAGGCTGAGTAAGGAACCTGGCAATAATGAGACAGTGCCCCCAATTCGCCTGCTAGGGTGATGACAGAGAAAGTCAGCTAAAACAGAAGGTTTAAATAAGATCCATAGTTTCATACATAATCCCTAAAATATCCAGGTTTCAGTTGAAAATCATTCACTACAACAAGAACCAGAAAAATCTTTTTGAATGATAAAAGACAATAGATGCCAACACAAAGATGACACAAGTAGGAATTATCTGACAAGGATTTTACAACAGCCATCATAAAAATCTTCAATAAGCAATTATGAACATGTTTGAAACAAATGCAAAAATGGAAAGTCTCAGCCAAGAGATAAAATTTCTCAGCAAAGAAATAAAAGCTACAAAGAAGAATCAAATGGAAATTTTAGAAATAAAAAAACACAATAGCTGAAATATAAAAATCAGTGGATGGGCTCAACAGCAGAATGGATTAGACAGAGGAAAGAATCCGTGAACTTGAAGATAGATAGAACAATAGAAATTACCCAATCTGAACAACAGAGAAAAAACCAGACTGGGGAAAAAAAATGTACAGAACCTCAGGGATCTGTGGGACTAAAACAAAACCAATGAGACTTTCTAAATTAGTAAATAATTTTCAGATGCAAATTGTATTATCTAAATTAGGTCTTTGTGGCCCCTCTGCTTTTGAAGAACAAGTATCATATGAAGGACAAATACAGATCTTTGTTATATTAATGTAAGACTTATATCAGACCCAAGTAGCCTAAAAGTGAATGTAGCTTTTGAAAGTCCACAGGTTGGTACTAAAGGGTATAGTCTATGAAGCAGAGAAATCAAGTTCATTTATCATGACTACCGAGAAGATATAAAATGATGGTAACACATTCTCTTCAAATCAATGGAACTTCAAAATGAACAGCTCAGAACAGTATAGCTGCTCTGCTGCTGGTAGCGTCATTTTTTGTGCACAGAGGAAAACGTTCCCACTATCTGAATGAAAAAATGCCACCTTGCATGAGTTGACAAGCTCTGTGAAGCTTCACTAAGACAAGACACACTTTTAACAGTCTAAAATAACCATTTTGGGAGTTATTTTCAACCTATGTTAAATACCAGTGAGAAGGGTGGGAATATTTTTCTTCTTTGGTACAAATGTAGAGTAAAATTTAGAAAAAGATGTACTCAATACACGCCTTCCCTCAAAGTTTAACTTGAAAGAATCATTAAATCTGAAGAAGCCCAGTCACAGTTAAAAAATAACACAGGATTACATACTTTGGCTTTTGAGGGGCTGTACAGAAAAGATAGAAATAGGGCCTCAAATATTTCTGCTTCCATTAACTTTTATGATTAAAATTAAAATAAACTCCAAGTTAAAAAGAATCCAGAATCACTTTTAAATTCTTGGGAAGAAACGAATGAAACAGGGCCTATTCCAATCCTCCTCATCAGTCTAGTGTTTGCCAGCATCATCGAAGTTTATTAATGATAATAAGATTGAAACATCTGGTGTCCAGAGAATGTTCACAGCTACTTCTGCCCTTAAGAGAAGTAGAAGAGCAGTTTTAGGTATGGTCTGTCTTTATTCCCCAATCTGAACAATTCTTACACATTCAGACACGTGCGTGACTCAATAGGAACACTTTCCTACTGTTATGCGGAGGCCACAAGTTTCCCTGAGATGGTTGTGTATCACAAGAGGATTCCCAGTTCTAACTCCGGTCAACAGTCTCCGAACAAGGCAATAGTGTAAATAGAGGATGTATAAAACAGAAGGTTCTTTCAAAAAGATTTACGGCGTGGTTTTGGAATGGAAAACATCAGTCTTCTTGGTTAAAGGTTGGCAAATGTGTTTTCAACTTTAAAATGTCTGAAATTGGCTCTTTTCTTTCTTGATAGAAGCTGAGTCCAGTGATGTGTTCAACATCTGCGATTCGAGCTCTGTGTCGCCTCAACAACTCTTCAACCCATGAGGATTCATGCTTCCCATGCTATGAGCGTGGGAAAGGAAGAAAAGTCACTGGAGAGCAGTCAATCAACCTTCCCTATGAACTTTCCATCTCCCCCATTTTAATCAGCCGTGACACCTCAGCTCTTAAATGGCAGATACCACGAGAGTTGTTAGGCATAATCCCTGCTCTTGAGTAGCTCACTATCTAATACGTACCATGCATGTTTGTTTAATAGATGTATCAAATTTGGGAAAAGTATATGTGGAACAGATGTTCCTCTATTACTTTGGTGCAAGAAACGTCAACAGTATGGGGTTAAAAAATGTTAGAAAACAGAAGCAACATGCATGTAGAAAGAATATGGAAATTAGCATCAAGAAACTTGGATTCGGGCTTCCCTGGTGGCGAAGTGGTTGAGAGTCTGCCTGCTAATGCAGGGGACACGGGTTCGAGCCCTGGTCTGGGAAGATCCCACATGCCGCGGAGCAACTAGGCCCGTGAGCCACAATTACTGAGCCTGCGCGTCTGGAGCCTGTGCTCCGCAACAAGAGAGGCCGCGATAGTGAGAGGCCCGCGCACCGCAATGAAGAGTGGCCCCCGCTTGCCACAACTAGAGAAAGCCCTCGCACAGAAACGAAGACCCAACACAGCCAAAAATAAAAAATACATATATAAAAAAAATAAAATAAATTAAAGAAACTTGGATTCAAGTCCTGTTTCTACCATTATCCTACCAGGTAAACTGAGGCAAGTTATTTAACATCTGAATCCTAATTCTCTTACCTGCACCCTCCTTACTGGGTTGCTCTGAAGATCAAATGTAATGATGTATGCAAATGCACTATACAAACGCTAGTTCTTATCCGAATCAGTTATCAATGTGGTTGCGATGAAGAAAGGATTAGGGGAAGTGGTAAAACGCACTTTCATTTCTGGTGAGGTAGTGAAGTTTTAGCGAATACGAGATCAAAAAAGAATTAAAGCCTTATGCTCTGGCACATGGAAGCAGAGATGGTAGCTAAGGCAGGTAATAGGATGGAAATCATACCTCCATGTGTTGGTATACATTTTTCTGAAAATGGCTAGTGGAGAAAGTCAGATGAAGAACATATCCACTGGTTGGTGTACTATGATTATACTTTAAAGGCATACTTCAATAAAGGTTCAGGTACCCTTAAGATATCATTAGTTGGAAATGGTAAATATAGACTTTTCACATAAAAAGGAACAGACCAATAATTTCCACTTTCCCATTAGCCTCCAGTCATCCACTACCCAAAACTGCTGTTCCACTCAGTCTCCTCCTCTGCAGCAGTCCTCACTCTGGCTTTCAGGGGAATAGCCCTGACTCAATAGACTACTTGGCCAGTCGATATCTGCCATCTGTTCCAATATTTACAGGAATAAATAAAAAGTACACACAAGGGATCTGTTCTCTCAGGCCAATATCCAGCTAATCCTTAGTCACTATTTCCGTAAGTATGTGTGATACACCTTCAAATAATCCTCCTTCTGGTTCACGTTCAATATTTAGTGTCTTCTAATTACACGGCCATTATAGAATTTGTTAAATGCTTGTATTTAAGATATCGGTACAATAGCTTTTGGAATGGTACAGATGGAAAAGGGACTCAATGCCTAATTCATGGCACTTAACATCACTGTGGTCAGTGAAGTGTAAGCATAAGTCTATTGCTGCCTTTTTTTGCAGGGGAGGGCCCAGAATTCATACATGGATTTAATGGCTAAGCCATACGAAGTCACTAAGTTTTGACATTTTGATCTTACTGTTAGTGCTTTTAACAGACAAGAATGATGTTCTCTGAATATATGTCATCTTAGAGGATCAAATTTAAAACCATCCTATAATTTCGAAGTACATGTATATACCAGTTATGTTAGATATGACACACACAAACATATTTATGTGTCAATGTTTAAGGTAAATTAAAAAAGGTTACTTACAGCACAGCTCTCACTGTTATCAGTCCTGTGAGGCAAAATGAAAGCCAAGGTATCTAGATTTTCACACTGTGATGGAGTCTGAGATGTATTTTTACAACTTGTTAGCACAATGAAGAAGTGAGTTGGAATCATAATTTCTTGATTACGGATGATTCTGCTGTTTCTGTAAAATATGGTAATATTCACTTTAAGAAAGAAATAACTATCTTCTTCTTATTGAATATTTCACTCAAGTATATTGTTAATACAATACATCCCAAAATAAAATTCAGTCAAATAATTAAACATACTGTAAGAGGCTAGTTATCATAATACCTCAACATTTTCTGCCAGATGGAGAAAGAATAAGAATTAGAAGACAGCTAAACACAGTCCAAATAATGTGATTTTCTATAGAAATTTATTAAACTTTGGATTTTTGGGGGTAATTCTACATTAACAAACTGAAATTGAGACACTAAAGAGAAAAATATCAATTTTGAATATGTACAACCAAGACTCTAAAGCATTACTGATAGTCTTTTATATTCTAGGCAGTTATGAACAGAGAGTGAAAGAGAACTGGTTTGGGATTTTTTTATTCTAGCTCCTTCAGAGAACCTATGAATTCTCCTATGTTTTACCTGGATCTTCTTTCCTATCCCATAACATTTTTTTTTTAATTGAAGCATATTCTCAAAGATGTCCCAAGTGACACTTTTACCTCATCTTAATTCTGCCATTTCCTTTGGTCTCAAAACTAGATTTGTTTGAAATTAAAAAAAAAACAAACTAGATTTGTTTGGGTGGTATTTTAGCATCTTTCAAAATTTAAGGTAGTGGTATCGTTGTTTTTAAACATAATCGTATGTGGAACCATGATACATAAATAGATGGAGACAGCGCTCTGGTTGAAGCTGTGAATGGGAAAGGTATAAGTTCTCTTCTTTACCCATTCTACTGCCGTCATCTCTGAGGCATTTACATGGGACCCTTATGCCTCAAGGGATATAGTAAAAAAAAAAAAAGAAAAATGTAATTTTACAAACTAAAGTGATCACAGGTGTATGTGTGTAAACAGTAATCCCTAAATCTGCCTGAGAGAGTGGTTCTCAGAAACGGGCTGAATCTCAGTGGATGTTTCACTCTCTTTTTCTTATAGTCTGAATAGAAAAATTGCTTCCAAAAATCTTGTAATTATTGTTCTAATAAAGATTAACTAGTCTCTAAAATGTTCTTCCCCTCTCCTTTATAAAAACAGCACCACTGATGGTCTCTCAAGAAGGTCACTGTATCATTCCCCTCCCGGCAGAGTTGGGTAAAAGCTGTGACATTCGACCAGGGGCAACCCTGGGGCACTACCGCTTTATAAGCCTTCTGCTTCCTTGACTCAGGATGCCTCCAGCCACACTATATCATTCTTCATCTTCTAATTGGCAGTATGCGAGTTAAGACAGTATCTTAACGATAGCCACACAGAGAGATTTTCAACACTGATGTTATCTTCTTAACAAAGGCAGAGTTCAGTATTTAATATGAACTACAGAATTATTCATCTGAGCTGAGTGGGCGATAAACACTGCTTTCATCTAAAAAATATTTAACACTGAGCAAAACATCAAAATTAATCAGATATTTCAAGGGGCTTCCAGCGTAATCAGAAATGTCATGTACATAAATATGAATAGTATCAGATAGAAAAGGTTCTGCTGATTCAACTGGATGGTAATCTCACTTGAGAGCTGTTTTTAAGAGTAAATGAAATACGCTCTTACTGTTTCAGAGTCTCCAAGGAATCGTAATGTCCGTCATAATCAGAATCAAAGACGGGACCACTGACAACATTGAGACCATTTCTTTCTTCAGCATACCTTTGCAGCAGGGTGCCATGAAAGTAGTGCCATATAACTGAAACAAGAAGGACGACAGTACAGTTTCAAAAGAACAAGGTGCCATGTTGTCATGTGAAATAAATCCACACCATGATTCAAAATTAGCGTTTGTCATAATTAGGGGTAAAGTCAAGTTTGGCCAAGAATCCACTGTTCAGCTTTGGCCCTTGGAAGGACAAACCAGCAAATGCTGAATTCAACTCTACTTGAGGCATCCTTAAACATGTGCATTATCATGAAGCTGTGATCACACATCATCATTAAGCATAAAAAAAAATCATGAAGACAAACAAGGCAGGTTATTCAAACTTATTGTTAATATCTGAATTTTTTTGAAATATTCAAAAGCATTCTGGATGTAAATTAGAGTAAAAATTTCCTTGTATGCTCTATATTTTGAAATTCTATATGTCACAAAGTATAAATGTGTATTTATTCTTATAAGAGTCAAGTATTGCAATAATTAATAATGATGTAAAATCTATTCATTTTAAAATAAAAAACAATTATCAAGAACTTCCAAATAGTTAAATAGTACAATAGACTGAAATTTAATATATGTTAGTAGACCGTATTAGCTACATAACTTAGGAAGAACATTACATACTTTTTCCACCAAAAATGTTTGTAAACACTTAAGTACAAAGCATAATAATAACTATAGGAATATATCATAATTCTAATACTTGTAGAATTTTTTGTGTACTGGTATTCTCAAAGTTAAACAAACCTATAAGAACACATTTGATATTTAGTCATTTAATTTAGAGCATCAGTCTTATTACATATAAATCATACCTATAATTTAGGGAAATTCATTGAAATTATGAGACATAAGATTAAAATTTTTTACCTTGAAAACTCTGGTACATGGGCACTATATTAGTAGTAAGCAATGCTTCAGAATATACTTGACTTGAACCTTTATTTAATTCTACAAAGAAAATAACAGGTCAACTATTTCATTCTTCACATGTAACACTAGGAATTATACTTTCTCATGGGAGACATTTAAAAACATCAGCTGAGTATCATCTTAAACTTGTAAAACTTTCCCAGGTACTGGGTCAAGGGGAAATGCAATGTGTTTGGTCAAGTCCCTTAAAAAAAACAAAATATTTGGATCTTTTCTTCTTCAAGATGAATTTATCAATGAAACAGAATCTTTAATATGAAGGTCTCAAATTAAACATATTCAAATTTTACCTCATTTGCCTTATTTCAACTAAAGTATATTGTGTTGACAATCTTCTTTCCTTAAACTCTCTCACAGTGAAAAGAAAAAAGAGAATATCTGGCTTCAGAACAACACCTACTAACTAGAAAAAACATCACAGGATGTCTGCCTCAAAATGCCGTACAAGGCTTCTTTGTATGGACTTTTGGCTTAGACCTGTCTATTTTTATAATGCAATAGCCAAGTTCTGACTTCAGAAGCTTGCTCTGGGGACTCGATTGGATATTGGGTGTATTTGAGCACCTGGAGGCTTCTGAGTTTTGCCTTTTTAGGATGGATTCAAATTGTCTTCTCATTAACATACAAGTCTGCCACTTGAAAACACAGAACACTTAACTTCAAAAAAAGCCATTCCCTAGGGGCTTTGTACCAGTGAAAGAACAAGCACACTTAGGCTCTCCCTTTACCTAATTCTTTGACAAGTCACATTTTTCTTTTCAAACAACAAAATGATATCTCCTTCCTAAGAACCCTGATGCATCCTTCTGACCTGAGTTTTCTCAAATTCTGTTTAAAAGAAATGCAGAAAAGTGAAGAATGTTCTATCTACAGTGCCTGCACTAAATCCATCACCCTCCAAACAAAAGTAAAAAGGTTTCCAAAACTCAAGTTTTAGACACTTGAAAATTTTCCCTAATAGTTCTATTTCCCATTCACAATTTTCACCAATAAATAAACAAGACGTACACTGCCCCATAAGAAAGAAAAGGAAACGAAAGAGAGAAAGAAGGGAAAGGGAAGGTCAAAGAGGAAGAGACTTACGTGGTGGGGAAAGGAACCCATAACTCAGTTTAGTGTTATTTTTATAAAACGAACATTTATGGACAGGTCTAAGAGGAATTCGGAGATCCTGGTAAAGACAATTGGAAAAGTCTTCTGTAGAGAAACTATCCTGAAGAACAAAATGAAAAGGACCATCAGGGATCAGGCATACGGAAGAAAAACAGAGAGTTTTATAAATAGTTAAAGGTGAATCACAACATAAAGTCATGGAGTTCTGGCTGTCGGTTCATGTCCTTCACCATTTTCCATTTTTCTACGAGAGTATTCATCTTGCTTCTAACTGAAGTGTAAGAACTCTTTACAATATTAAGGGTATTAATCATATATGTGCAAATATTTTCCTACTATGTTGTGCTAATTTTGTTTATAATGTTTTCGTCTACTCAGTTTCAAACTTTTGTGTAGTGAATTGCTGACTTTTAGAGACAGACTCTTTCATATCCAACACAGCCACAACAACAAAAGTAGTGGGGCTTAGGGGGTGGAGAAAAGCCACTGGACAGCAATTCGATATGAAAATCTCAGGAGTAGTGATGACTCTGAATTTTTGCAGCTTTCATTATATAAGAAAACTGAAAATTCAGAGTCCAAGAACACCATAATTAAGGTATTAAACAACAATAAATAGGATGGGGACTTACAAAACCCTGGGTAAACTGCTATACACTACAAAGTCAAGTAAAATGTGTTTAAAGTGTTTGAAGATGCTCTTTAAAAATTAAAAATCAAATTAAGGTAAAAACATGTTAATACCCGAAATGTCTGTGTGTATTCAATATATCTATATATAGACACAGAAATTACATATATATATATACATGTCTCCCTATCTTTTTATTTAGCAGCCTTAGTGAGTAGTAACAAAAGCTCTGTTTTTAAAATCTAACTGCTACAGTCAACTAAACTCTCTCAAATCCCCTTTCCATCCCTTAAGGGCATCCTATAGCTTGCCAGACATTTTCAGTTTTTGAAAATCTGGTCAGTCTAGTTTAAAACTTCACTTCCAGATAAGATCTAAATCTCATCTCCTCCCCCCATTCTCTTTCTCATCATTTATCTTTCTACCACAGCACCCAAGGGACGAGAGTGAGGGGGAATGGTGGTCTTATTCTGGGATATTTTCCCCTACTTCTTTCAAGGCCAAACTCTTCTGGTCTGGGTGGTAGATAGGATCCCTGACCTTTCCCTGGTTTGGTCTGGGTGTCTTCCTATAGGTGGTATATACAGTGAGGTAACTGAGCTTTAATGGCCTTCTCCATCACTGAGGACCCCCTACGATTTGGGCAGCCAAGGGAAATCCTTGTACTTACACAGCTATGTACTTTGAGATAAACTGATTGTAAAACTGAGTTCATTAAATTAGAAATTAGAATCATCAAATATTAAAACTGAGAAAAAACAAAAGCAAGGGAGAACTCTTCACTGCACACCCTCGTTTCACAGAAGAAGTTTGCTCTGAGTGTCAAAGTCATGTAGCTAGTTAGTAGCAGAGCTAGAACCAGAATCTAATTTTTCTGACTCTCAGTTCAGTGATCTTCTAATTTGGGAACCGATTACAGAGCCAAGATCGACAGTGAGAAACTATGCTTTCAATGTTTTGCTTAATGATAATATAAAATAACCACACAGAGGTAAAGAGGTGACAAATACTTGCATTTCGGTCGATGGTGTAGGCTGTCCAAAGGGGCATCAGGATGTCATGGCTGTAGCCACTCACAAACTGGTGCTGGTAAAGCAGACAGACAGTGCTATTCTTCCGGAGAATTCTGGGTCTTCCATAAGGTAGAGTGCCACGCTTAATGGCCTTCTCTTGGGTCATAGGGGGAAAATGAAACCACCATTCAAATATGCTTAGTGTGCATGATATGATAATACATAATGATACACTGATCTAATTCTTTCCTCTACTTAACCCTATTGAAAAATTATTTGTAACTATAAACTTAAACTAATTACAAAGAGCAGAACCATAAACAATTTAAAAAAAAAGGAGTTCACTGCAGTTTTTGCCTATGAAGATTCTGAAAGATCAATGTAATACTAAGATATCACAAGATATTACATGAAATTGCTAGGAATTTCAGCAATTAGGACTTAAATTATATTACTAAAATTCTTTAACATTGTCTTTATTACTTATTTTCCAGGATATACTACAGAAGGAAAATTTTCTGGATGATGTGTGTACCTGGAAAGCAAAAGTTCAAAACTGAAATTATGAGACTACACTGAATGAAACAACAATAGTATGTATACCGTTTACTGCCCCTTTTCCCAAGCATCAGATGCTTTTTTAGAGTTCTTTGTATACATCGTTGAATTTAATTCTTATACAGCCCTAAGAATTAAGGTTATATGCCCATTTTATAGATGAGAAAACAGCAATTTATAGGGAGTAAATGCTTTTTCCATGGACATACGGTTCCTAAGCTCATATTCAAACCCATATCTACTCAGTTCCAAGGTGTCACTTTTCACCACAAAACTTGGCCACCTTGGGGCCATCAGAGATTTCTCTAATCTGAACATTTACAGAGATTTTATAAAGAGAAGTTCTACATGAATAGAACTTCATTCATATAAATGAATGCAGAACTTCATTCATTCTGCATATATGAATGCATAATTCACCTTTTTATTCCAGCAAGAAAAAGCTGTGAGCCAAGTAACTTAAGGATCAGAGACTGTGTCAAAGTGATGCTAAACATCCACATTTCATCAGCTGCCTGCATATTCTTAATTTTCATTCAAAAGTTATGAAGAAATAACTTTAGATAAATAAATCAATTTATACTCCCTTATAATTAACTAAGAATTAGGTAAGATAGAAAGCTAATGGGTATTTTAAATGGAAATCTGAGGATCTATTATTATAATATTGTATAAACCTATAAATATCTTCAAAATCTCAAAACACTCCACTAAGTTCATAAAGAGTGATTCAGCTTCCACTAATTATATTACATGCTGTTTCCACTGTAAACATGCTTTCTTTCCTTATGACTAATAGTCTAGACTATCAAGCTAAGAAATCTCTCCGGTTCATCAGGTGGTCCTCCATTACTACCTTATTTTGTTGGTATTCTCAAACAATGACTCAAAAACTAATTCTGTGGTTCACATTGTTGAGAAAAAGCTTGCTTCCACATCCCAGGCTCAAGACTAAGCATGCCTTACCTTCTGCCATTGTCAGATTCAACTGTGTCTGAAAATCCACAATTGGCAAAATCTAAAAAATTAATAATACAATTTTTAAGGACTGAGAAACATGCTTTCATTTTGTAATAAATGAATTTTACAGTTTAAGTATTCCACCACAGAACAAAGATAAATTTAAAATCATTTTGTGCAAGTGAAAGTTATTTTTTTTGAAGAGATAAAAGAATAGGGATAATAGTTGCAAAAAGACAAAACTGTTAGCATAGCATAACACAAGTCATCGAAAACAAGAATGTAATTGCTGCTTTATAATTCTTATCTCTACTCTAACAGTCTTTTTACAAGTCTAAATTAAACCTAAAACAAAATGGAAAGCATAAGATAAACTACTCAAATGTCTATTTTTATGGACACTATCAATTTTGTTCATAACTTGTCATGTATTTTCATCTCCTTACAACAACTGTATATTAAGATAGGAGTAAAAAATGAAAAGTGTCATAAATCCATTTCATGCCAAAAAATGATATTTTCCCTCTAAATTTAAAATAGGTTGGGATGTATTTTAGAAAAGGAATATTGTGATTGGTTCATAAAAGACCTCACTGCTAGGATATCAGCACGGATTCTGGGATTCAGTACATTTCAGGACTCAGCTAGACCTCTCCCAGCCTACAGCCAAATCAAGTCTCGACACAGGGGGATAAAAATAGAGCGAGAGTGCAAAAACCCGGAGCAGGAAAAATAAATAATTAAAAGGTCGGCATGTGTCACTGGAATTGAAAATAAATATGTTTACTCCCACTCATAAATTTTAATTTAATCATTATGTATTTCTACAACATATGCTATGCAGAGGGTGTTAAAAAACCATACCCACTGGGCTTAACTTCTTGGGACTACTTACCGAGGGATCACACGAGCAATCGAGGCTCTCCCTGGGGGCCCTTGTGAAGGGGCACTGGACTAAGGAGCGGAATTCTCTGGGATGCTTTGGGGTATAAACAGGATTCTTTAGAAGGTGGTTAAGGCTTCCATGAGTTCCATTATTAGGAGCTGGTGTCAAATTCAGTAAATCTGCATAATTTCAAGAATGGTAAATAAAGATTTACTTAGAAATTTCAAAACTAAGTAAATAGTAGACATGAACTATGAATTTTATCTTTTAAAGGCAAATCTATTTAAGAGTCCTTAACTCTTTACCTAAAATAAAACTATAAATCTCTCTCTCTTGGGTTGTATTTATGACCATGCTATTCTCAATGGAAATACTGATATGCATGCTGTACTTCTCTATAAAAATTTCTAAATTTTAATGTATACAATAAATATAGTTATCTCCTGTTGAATGCTTATTATATGCCAATCAGTATGCTAATATATTTTTCTTACTTAATCCTCAAAACAATTTAATAAGTTATTGTCAATATTTGGTAGATGAGTACAGGCAGACCTCGTTTCACTGTACTTCATTTTACTGCACTTCAGAGACACTGCATTTTTTACAAATTGGTTTGTGGCAACCCCACATTGTCAGATGATGGTTAGCATGTTTTAATAATAAAGTACTTTTTAATTAAGGTATGTATATTGTTTCTTTAGACAGTAGCTATTGCACACTTAACAGACTACCGTATAATATAAATGTAACTTTTATATGCACTGGGAATCCAAAAAAATAATGTGACTTGCTTTATTACAGTCTTCACTTTATTGCGGTGGTCTAGAACTGAACCCGCGATTTCTCTAAGGTATGCCTGTAACCAGAGTGCTTAGCTTAAGATTTCAAGCTACTAACGTAGTAGACCTAGGATTCAAAACCAGCTCTGTCCAAGTCTAAGACTCACGCTCTTAATAATAATGATGGCAAACACTCATACAGTAAAGCGCTTATTATATGCCAGGCACTGTTTAAGTGCTTTAGGATATATTAACTCATTTAAGTATACAGGCTCTCACTAGAATAATTATACTTAGAACATATTTAAGGTTTTACAAGTGCCCAGTATTGTTATCAGAAAAAGGAAGTAATATTTAAAATGCAATACTCAACCATAAAAGTACTAATTTGGAAGGTACAGAGTAAACTTAGAACAAAGAACATAGTCAATATGTCCTCCTCCATTTCTATAACCTTGACATTGCCATCCATTCAACTATTATTGCTACCAGAGGATCCACCTGTTTTGTCTTCCTTTCACAACCCCAAACTCTTTTCTCTGGCTTCCACCCTGATCTGGTTCAACTGTCATCTAATGAAGTCCAGGGCCTGGCAAAGTACTGGGCACTTGGGATGTACAGACCTCCCTACTCTGAGTGTTGTACTTTACCACTGTGCAGTCAAGTGGAAGGAACAGGTCAGTCATCAGATGATTATGTTCTGCACATTTTTTCAATGACTCTGGGTCAGGAAGAAGAAAGGTGGAAATATAAGGGTCTGTCTTGCCATATCATCACTTCCAGAAAGGTGCTCAACATGTGACCTACTTTTCATAATCCTATTCCAGCTCTGTGTTCAGAAGGGAGAAAAGATGCCTGTTCACACTTACCACACATTAAGTTATAGACTTCAATATTTTCAAAGGAGTCAACTTCAATGCCATGCTTGAATCCAGGTCCGTAGCCAATAAAGAGGGCCTACGTTGGCCAGAAAAGAAACAGTTTATCTACTCATTTCAGTTATGTATGGAGTTGGTCACCAAAAAGGTATTTTATATCTTCCCCATTGTACATATATAAACTGGTTATGTTAAGGTAAGTGGAAAAATACTGTGCCCAGTGGACTTTCTAGGATATTATTTTAACCCCTGTTGCACTTTTAATCTAAGGACATCTAGGTTATTTTTCTTAACTGCATTATAATTCCTAACGTGACAATCAGAACAGAATGATGATGAAATCTTTTTTCAACTGTGAAATGGGTTCTAAACTTCATTCTTCCCACCACACACAGTGCCATACGGATCAAATTAGAAAATTATTATGAGTATATTTTGAAAATTTTAAAGTGCTAGGTAAATGGAAGGCATTATTATTTTTGGGGTGGCCGCGCTGCGTAGCTTGTGGGATTTTACTTCCCTGACCAGGATTGAACCCAGGCCCTCAACAGTGAGAGCACGGAGTCCTAACCACTGGACCACCAGGGAATTCCCGGCATTATCTTTATTTAAAACATAACTATGATATCTTTTCACCTATTAAATTACTGGCTTTCATTTACTGTGGAGCAACATTCTTAATGAAGCACAAATACATACAAAATAATTATTAGAAATTTAGTATGAGGTATAAGTCACATTCATAAAACATGAATATAAATATTTAACAAAATTCTATTAATTTATTTAATGTCCAAAGTAAAATAGCTATATGAAACTAAAAGCTTCATTAATTCTCATTCAAGACATATAATGACAAGTCTATGATTTTAAGTCTAAAACTTTATATATCAGTTTTTTCTTCAGATATAAACTATAATTTTTACTGTATAATAGGTTTACTCACTTGCATATTTGAAAATGCATTGTCAGAGCCGTGAAATCCACCTCCACAATATTTCCTTTCTGAAGGATTCCTAATTTTCACATAATATAAATTAACAATGTAAAGTCCATTCATAAAGCAAAACTGACAATCATGACATTATTTCCATTAATAAAGAGTAACTATTCTTTAATATTTAATATATTTCTTTAATATTTTTGTACATTTTTTAATATTCTTTGATCAAAAATAAGTAACTATTGTTAAGCAAATCAAAAAAAAAGTAAATAAAACCACTTGTCTGTGAAAAGCATTAAGGGGAAGCCACCTTTATCTTTCATTTTGTAGACGAATCAATTATAAGCAATACGGTATAAAGGAGAAAACCATTAGCATGGTTTTGAACCCTAACCATACTATTTACTGAGCTGTGACTTTGGCAATTTAATTATCTTCTCGTGGTCTCAATTTGTCATGCTGGGTTTATAAAAATTAAATGGTTTGTACTAAAGAAATGCTTAGAACACAGTAGATGCTCACTAATATTAGTTCTCCCATGAAGGTAAGGACCTCCTCTTCTTTCACATTCTTTTTCTAAACACTGAAAGCACAGCTCTTAATAAAGGAGAGACAGTGCAATTCTGTTGACTGAATTCTGGTTCCCTGCTTAAGTTTTGCTGGACAGGGGTATTTATCAGCCCTGGCTTCCTGGCAACCATACAGAGTTAATGATCAAGTTTTGAGATGTTAACAATACGAACCATCCAAATAATTTGCTGAACACACCAATAAACTGAGGTTTATTAATGGACTAGGATAACAAGAATGAAAAAACAGCTTTGTCTAATGAAGAAGGTAATGGCTCATTATTATAAAGAGTTTTGCCAATTATTTGTTAGACTCTGAAGGTATTATTAGGCAAAACTGTAACATGCAGAAGACATACAATGGCAAGTGGTTACACAAATGTGGAGCATAAGAAATAATCAAGACAGATGTGAGGGGACAGAGCAGTGGTTCTCAGCTGGAGGCGACTCCCCTCCCCAGGGGGCTTCAGACAATGTCTGCAGATATTTTTGGTTGTCACAACTATAGAAAAGGTGTTTTTTCATCTAGTGAGTAGAAGCCAGGGATGTTTTCAAATATCCCACAACAGACAGGACAACTCCCCAACCACAAAGAATTATCTGATCCAAAATGTCAATAGGCCAAGGTTGAGAGACCCTGGGATAGAGTGAAGAGAATCATATTTGTAGTTTTCATATAACGACATCATTGGAAAGGGCCCAATGGTTACCTTGAATTACTACAAGATCAAGCTAACTTTACCTGGGAGATTGTCAGAACTTACAATGCAAGTTGCCACTGAGGGTCCAAATAGAATGTCAGGGGCTCAATCCTGTCACTTTTGGCGAAGTGCAAACGCTTGGGTAAGAAATGTTTCAGGTAAGGTATGAAGTGCTGGTTTGGTTCCTGGCACTGAAATTGTAGAAGGCAAAGAAAAACCATTATTTCCATATTTTCTTAAGTGTAAACTTCCCTTGAAATTGCTTTCTAACGCCATATGAATTTTTTCTCACAAACATTTAATCAGTATGCCCAATAAGTCACAGATGCAAATAAACTGAGTTCTTACTACCTATATAAAGTACAAGTTGAATATTCCCAACTATTGAATGTTCTTATTTTTATAGAAAAATCATAATTATTACATAAGAGTCCTGGGATGCTTAGATTGAGTCACTAGTTTGCCTTTGTGTTACTACTGATGATCATATTTTCAAACACTCTTATAACAATTTTAAGAATTTTCTTTAAAATTGTAAGAATTTTCTATCAAGTATAAAATTGTAGCATAGATAATAAATCAGCACTAGGACAAAAACTTATTTTAAAAAATAGGCATAAGAAAGACTGGTAGAAAATATATCATAATGCTAACAGTGTTTATGGTAGTACAGCTATAGGGTTTTCCCTTCTATTGTTTTCAGTTATTTCTTGTACTGTTATATAAATTTAACAATGTCAATAGATAAATAAATTCTTAAAATTTAAAAAACCTACATTATTGGGGTTTGTCCTTAAAGATCTTTAAAAACTACGGAGCATTTAAATGTTGGCCCAGATACTCAAAAAATTAGATTAAATTCTACAATCCCAAGAACAAATACTGAAACTTTCTTCTAAATATATTTTATACAAAACTAGTAATAACAAAGTAATGGGGGAAAAAAGATACTCACAGAAAGGTTTTTGGCGATGCCTTCATAATTAACTGAAGGGGGGCAAAGATAAGAATTAATAGTTGAATGGTATGTTACCATTAGAAATAAAAATAATACAAAAAATATATAATGTCAGACTCAAACCCTATATTTAAATACCAAAGCTGGTTTCAAACAGATCATTTAAATCAGGGGTCCCCAATCCCCAGGCCACGTACCGGTACCAGTCTGCGGCCTGTTAGGAACTGGGCCGCACAGCAAGAGGTGAGCGGCGGGCTAGTGAACAAAGCCTCATCTGCCGCTCCCCATTGTTCCCCATTGCTCGCATTACCACCTGAACTATCCCCTCTCCCCATCCATGGAAAAATTGTCTTCCACAAAACCAGTCCCTGGTGCCAGAAAGGTTGGGGACCATTGATTTCAATTATTATATACTAGCCATTGACAGGAATAAGACAGATCTTTAGGAACCAACCAACCTCTACTACCACCATGCCTGTGAAATTATGTCCTATTGTCAAGTGAAAAGGCAAGTTATAGAACATCAATTTATCCATCCATCTGTCATTCATATGTGTGTCCATTCATCCATCTGCCTGTCCATCTGCCTATACATCCGTCTCTCTATCTGTCCATGCATCCAAATATCTACCCATCCCTCTATCCACCCATCTAGATCCTGTATAATGTCACTTTGTAAAAATAAAAATGAATGTGTTTTACATATACATAGCAAATACCTGGGAAGACACATCCCAAATCTAAGTATTTACCTCTAGAGAGAGGAACTGAGTTGTGAATTAGGGGGATTTAGGGTGGAAAACTATTACTTTTTACATACTTTGATATTCAAGGATAATTCCAGAATTTCCAAATAAGGACATAGGGGAATTTAGAAGTGAGGGCAGGTAGAAGAGCTTTGAAACTGAATTTGCACAGCAAGCCCACAGTGTACTTACTTAGTGTACTCTGTGCTGCAAACAGTAACTGCCTAGCTCCCTACGATTCTTTTAGCTATACTTTACATAAGTTTGAGAAAATTATCCAGACAAAAGAATATGTACTGTATATATATTTTAATGTATGAAGGTAGATACAGAGATATGTAATTTTTACTTTAAATTGGGAAACTTAGGGTCCTAGTTGAGATAAGGGTGTGGCTAAGCTTAGCCATCCTATCCTAAACATCTCTGGGGACTGCCATTGCCTGTATAGTTTTATAACAGGTTTTGTAACAATCATGTACTACTTTAATAAATTTTTTAAACACTAATTAAAACTTGTTATTGTACAAGTTAGAGTCTGTGCTTTGGGTTACTATGTTAATATATTGGCATAACTATTTTCCTGCAGGGAAATCTACTTCTTCTCATGAACGTTCAACAGTATCTACTGAAACATATAGCACTGCATATACCCAAACCTAATCCAATGCTGATGACTGCCAGAAAAGCTCTTTTCTCTTTCCATTTCAAAGGTAATTGTAACAAAAAGATAAACAAAACTGCCCTTAGTATTTGAGAATTACCAAGGATGGTAATCAAAGAGGGGTACAATAGAGGTGCAATCAGTTCTGAAATAGGCTTGACTTTCAAAAGAATGAATATTTAAAATTTCTTGGTAGTTTAGTTTGAGTACAACATGGGGTCAAGAGAGATTGTGAAATTTCTTCTTCTCTGTTCAAAAAACACATTCTCATTGTTTTTTGGAATAGTTTAAGAAAGTCATTTCTGAGAACAGAAATTAGTTGCTTATAGAATTAATAATCTCTGCCAGCATTCCTCCTCATAATGGAATATTATCCTATAACATCTGTAAATTATTTTAATGAAATGACATTAATCAAAGTTGAATAAATGTAACTGAACTTTTCTCTTAAGTTTTTATTTTTCTAGTACAAGTAATCTTGAACCCAACACAAGCAAAAGACACAACAATAACATAAAATTGTACCAAGTTCATCAAATAATATTCTTAGCCATGAATAACAGATAAGCGGTTAGACTTGTGCCCTCCCATCTAGTTCCATAAAATCCCTTTGGGTGCAAAAGATCAGCTCTGGAGATTTAATCATGAAAAGGAAATTAATTGATCCCCTTTAATTTAGAGACATAATGATTCCGAGGAATGTATTGTGAATATAATCATATTCAAAATTAGCACAGAGATATACTTACATGAATAGTATTTATCTGGTACATCAGAGGGTCTCAATCGAGCTGCAGGTCCATATATAACTTTAACATTTTTAATATCCCCCAGATATTTACTCAGATACACATATTTCTTACAACTGCCTTGTTCCATGCCTAGGAGAAAAAAATCCCCGAACATGTTACAACTATAATAAAAAACATTTAACATGTAGGACAGAATTTCTTTCACTTCCAGAATTTAAATCAATAAACATGAGGTCAGCACTCATGACAGTTGAACATCTAATAGGTAAGACACAGAATTTCATGTATATCTACCACGTCACTTAAAAAAAAATCTTTTCCCTTTCCTTCATCCAAAATTAGTGTTTCTTCTCATTTATATATTACAATATCTTTATGTGAGTGATGAAGAATATCACAGTTTTAGACTGAATATGAAAGCGTAGTTACTTTCTCAGAATCACCTAGCATATTAACTATGAGTATAAAACTCTCAACCTCATTCCAGGACTGGGGGCTTCTTTAGGATACAGCTTCTTAGGACTGTTTCTAGAAATAGTTTTCAATAATTATTTTTGAAGCAAACAATAATAACAACAACAAAAAACAAACAAAAAGAACCTGTTTCCTATTTTCTTGTATATACATCGCTTTTACAGTCCCAAGGCTATACACATACATGTTCTAAAGGTCACAGTAAGTAAAAGTTAACTTAAAATATTGCCAAAATTAATACATACTGCTTTTAAAAGTCAGCTTTATCATGCTAGAGAAAACAGAAGCAGCACATAATAATCTATTCAAATTACACCTAAAATTTTGAGAGTAGATTTACCAAAATTTAATGTTAAAAAAATTGTTTTAACTCTCCAAATTCCCGGTGTAAGCCCTCCCAAATCAGGAGATGAGTGCATTGTGGTTAATAGGCTCTTAGGTTTCTGTGAATTCTACGTTTCATTTGTGATTTGTATTTAATGTAGTATTTTCTAAAGGCTTTCTACAAGAAATCACATTTAAAAGAAAGAATTAACTATAAAAGTCAGAGGAAATAATAAAACAATAATCAATCGAGTAAACTTCTGGGGGCACCATTTAACCTGAAGGAAAAATGATGCAAATTCAGGTTACCATGATCTGAGATAAGGATGAGGTTCAAGCATCTATGCAAGTTCAACTCTTTTAGACCATCCATAAGCATGCCAACCATGTTGTCAACCCTCTGCAAAGCTCTGATGACCTAAGAAAGGGAAACAATCTCATGTCACGCAGTTAAAAGTATTCATGAAATGCTTCTTATAGTTCTATGTACTTAATTTTTTAAAATTAGAACTTCTAGGAATACAACCCATTGTTTCCATACAAACTGTATGATTTTGCATATGAATATCACAAGGACACAGAATGGCGCATGATTTTGGCAAATTACCTCTGGCTCTTCTCTCCTCCTCTCTCCGGGCAAAACCACCGGAGGCAAATTCTTGTGCAGTTTTGCCTGTGTCTTCGGTACTGTATCAAAACAGTCTAACCTTTATCTATAGTCTGTGTATTTCACTGTATTATGAAACAAGCTCTTTCAACATGGTCTTTCTTTCACTCAAAGATATCCAAGCAACATGGATTGGAATTTTTAAGTATGAAGATAAAGTGGGTTTCGACGAGCCAATAATACTAGCGTTTAACTGAGTTTATAAATTGATGAATATGATTTGAAAAGCGATGGGCTTGACCTTGAATGAAGATGAAAGAGAAAAGCAGGTACTTTGGTAAATCTTTAGTGAATAGAAATAGCACGGGTCTTAAAACTTATGTGATCTGATAATCAATTACAAAATGATCCTTAGACTTACTTGTAGCCAAACTGACCTAGACACGGGTCTTAATAGTGAAAGAATAAAAATTATACTAGCATCTGGCCAATTGTTCAAACCAAGATAAGAACTACAAGAAACTTCCATTTGTCTAATTATGACATGGCCGCATTGACGGCCACACATCTCCCACCTCTAAGAAGGAGTATTTCTACTTAGCTGAAGGACAGAATCAAAGCAAGGGCATGTGGGTTGTTAACTACACTGAAGTTACTGGAGATCGGTTTTGATGGAAAGAGTACAAAGGGTGGAGTGTGACAGGTCTCATTTGACATTGAAAATATAGAATTTAACTCATCATTGGTTCAATTTAGCACTGTAGACAGTGTAAAACAAAACAATGCTTCCAACTCTTTTTGATTAAAGTGCATCTTTTGGTTTAATAAAAATGTGCTTAATACTCACTCTTTCCAGAAATCATGGATTCCTATAGAATGGTCTAGAAACCTGCTTCAAAGCAAGGTTCAGTTAGATATTACCAGGTTTAATGACGTAATCACTGATAAAAATGTACTTACTTCACTGCTGACTGGTCCATAAGAGTGACCTGAAGAATCTGGTTCTTCTAAATACAGAGTGTAAAAGTGTGGTCTAAATCAAACAGTATCAAAATGTAATATTTTACGAACACATTGTAAAACAGAATAGAAAGAATAATTCAACAACTGATAGTGAATAAAAGTTATACAACACTGGGGTAACATTTCTAAAATTGCTGAGAAATAATTTACATGTTTAGAGTTCTTCAAAATGTGGCTGTAATAGGGCACTAAAGAGTTCATTTGGATATAAAACATCATAGCCAATAGCAAAGTTTTCCTGTCGTCTATTTAAAATATTCTGGCATTTTTATAAAACAAAGGAGTATTTTATGACAGAAATTAATCGTCTACATACCTTTCATCTTTAGGAAGCTGCAGCCACTTAAGAACAGCTAAAATTCTTTCTTCAAATGGTACTGAACTAATATGAAAGATAAAATGAAAACGAATCTGTGACAACTGTTTGGGTTTAAGATATAAATGTGTGTCTCACTGAAAATTGCATTCAGAGAGACTAAAACAATTCAAGGCATCAAATGTGTTCCAAGCAATGTAAGAGTTTCACCTGAAAACTTAAAATTGTTTTCCCGACAAAGAAACAAACATTAAATTTTTCACATATGCAAGTTGTAGCCAGGTTTAAAGGATTTGCTTCCTATACTCTACCTGAGGATCTTACTCCTGGACCCGAGAATAGCAATTGCTAAGGCATGAATAACCCATGTGTCAATACACTCTTCAAAGAGGACCTCATGAAGAACTCACTCATTGACGACTCTTAGTAAAATTGGGAAGTGGACACCTAATGAGCAGACAGTTCTCCAGGCAACAATTTCTGGGCAGAATTAATGACACCTTCCTGTGGGCACAGGATTTTGCTTACAGGTCTCCATCAGAGTGCTTGCCCAACCCCAAGTACACTTAGTTGTACCTTGAGAAGGTCTCTATCAGACCCTGAGAAGCCAGAGAACATATATCACTACTCTTCAAATCCCCCAGGCCTAGGACAGTGCCTGGCACATAGAATCTCAATAACCATCTATGGAATGAAATTAACGGCAAATAAGAAGTTGCTCGTGTGAACCATAAGGAATAAACAACAGCATAAGATCACCAAAGAAAATCATTATGCATTTCTTGTTTGGAATTTATGAACTTTTCCTTTCGTCCCTCAAATACATTATCGTATTGATTTTATGACATAAATTTCCCAAGTGAAAGACAAAATTATTTTGCTATTCTCCCTAAAATGATCCAAAGAGAGTTTTCCAGAAAAAAGTTTCTGTTTTTTTCGTGGTACCTCATGGATTTTGAATATCACAGGGAGGTCACTCCAATCAGTTCTCACATTAAATGGAACGTTTAACAAAGTAATTTGAAAATGCAAATCCAGGGGTGCCATTAATATCTTCTTTTAAATAATATTTCCAGATACCAGAGAGTCACTCCTACCTGTGTCCCTTTAATACTTTCACTTCCTTCTCCTCGTTCTTTCTCCCTCGAGTGAAAATGTGCAGGACCTCTACTTTCACCAGGACTTCAATTCTTATTCCTGCCCAAAGATCTGAATGCAAACTCTAACATGTTACCAGTGCTTTCTAGAAAACCTCCAGGAAAAAACTCATCATAGTTTTACTGTCTATCTATCATCCATCTAAAACTCTTTGAGACAGAGTTCTTATTCTGACAGGTCTCATTTTTCAAACAACATATCATTCAAACGCTAGAACTCAGGCTATGATAAGAAAATAAACAGTTCTATGTTATAGGTCCTAGAAAAAGTACAGCTATACATACCTATTATACATCTTATAGATGTCTGGGAAAATTCCATTAATTTTCACATCTGACCCTGGCCAAAAAAATGTGCCCGTCTTCAGGCCTTGATATTTAGCTGTAAGCCAAATCTGGGGAAGCCAGTGAAGGAAAGTTAGGAAATTATGCAAGCATTCATTTCTTAGGAAACCATGTGTTCATGCAACACCAATGCTTTCCTCCCAAATGTTAGAATGTTTTTGACATTAATAAGCTCCAGCAGTTAGACTACAAAATAACAATGTAATATGACTTTGAACAGCAGCAAAGAGAAATTAAATAATCAGAAATTAAATTAACCTAAAAAATATGAACAGTTGATAACTCCTGCAACTTTTATAGTCATACTTCTACTTAATAGGTTCCTTCTTAAAAGAAGAAAAATTCATGAAAGGAAAAAGAAAAGAAAAATTTACAAATATACATATCTTTAACTTACTGACATTTTTGCTTATGTAACTAACATTTATTAAGCACTTATTATTGCCAGTTACAGTTCTAAATAGTATTCCTATAAGCATCCTAGATTATTAATTCAACTAATCATCACAATAACTCTATGAGGTAGTTAACAGTATTTACAGTATTATTTACAGTACAGATATGAGAAAATTGAGGCACAGAAAGAATAATTTACCCAAAGTCACACAGCTTTAAATGTCAGAGCTAAAATTTGAATTTATAACTTGAAAATGCTCTTCTCCTCCCAAGAGGAATATCAAGACTATCCAAATAGACCTTATAGAATTGTCGTGGCAATTTATAAAAACTCAAAAGGAGAACACATCTAACTCACAATCAGAGAGAATCTTCTAAGTTAACAAATGCAAACAAAGTCAAAGTTTACACCTGTAGAAACCGTTAGCTTTGTGTAGATCAAAATATTACCCCCAGACTACTGCTCTTCGCTACTAGGACAAAAAGGTAAAATCAAGCAGAAAAGAAAATTGGCTCAGCATAACCCAAACCCCACTCTGGAATAAACTACATAATGATACAAGCTATATTTAGAGTTACCTGAATTCATCTCTGTTTGCATAAGGATGGCACAAAACATAGTAAATTAGATGAGTTATTAAAAGCTCCAGGGAATCTGGTATTTTACTCTGATAGAAACAGATGAGAATAATAAAAATAATTTTAATAGCGAAAACAAACAACTCACTGGTTCTCCTTTGTACCACTCAGGATTAAATTTCTCTTTACTTTTAAGTGCAAAGTAAGCATTCATTTGGGGATCATACATTTTATTGTCAATGAGGCCATGGGATTCTGGATAAAGTCCCTAAAAAATATAAAATACAAGTTTTATGCAAGTTTTAAAGTTACAGAACAAAATTATCAAAGAGAAATAGACAACTTAAGCTACACAGAACTTAACCCAGCTTAAGGAGAGAAGAACAAAACAATGGGTATTGTTAAAACACAACCAACCACTCAAGATTTTATGGAGTATTTGTGTTTTAATTTATGTAATAGGAGAAAATAAATTAGAATGATATGGATGAAGTTCTATATAAAGAAGCAGCCTAATTTTGAAAAAAGTACTGTGTTGTCCTTTTGCATTGCTCAGTGAAACATTTCTGCAGAACAAACTCCTTTTTGGTTGGGTCCAAGAATAGCTTGTACCAACACAAGCTAAAGCATTAATTCTCTGGCTTCAACCCTAAGGCCTAATGAATTCTATTTTTTTTTTCTGGATTCAAATTAAATCTGCAAACTTTGAGTGAAACAAAAATAGAGCTGTAATCCTACCTAAAGTCAGGCAAAGTGGCTTGCTTAGACTCATACATCAAGATGATTGGAAAGACAGCTGAGAACATGTGAGTGTAGACAGTCTGGGGTTCAAATAAAGTAAGATAAAAACTAATCAGAAAAAACAGGACCCAAGAATCAGAGACTCTTAAATTGAAAGGGAACCAAGAAATCATTTCTTGGAGTCTTTAGTCACCTCTTTTCACAGATGGGAAATGGAGACCCAGAAGGTAAAGTGACCTGCCCAAGGCCACAACTAGTTAGTAGAAAAGCTAACACCAGAACCTAGGTTTCCTTGCTTAACTACACAATGAAAAAGAAGTTATTTTTTTCTGATCTGAAATCTACTTATTCTCTTGAAAAATGTTACACTTACATCTCACTTCTGTGAACATATAAAAGTTGAAATGCAGAGCTTACTGTGACAATGCTGTAGTGATTGGGGAAAGTTTTTGTTGGATATACTGGTCTCATGTTTTTAGCATATGTTCCACAGGTTTCTACAAGGGAAACAAATTAAATATTGTTATTAAATACAACGAACAATCTGTTTCCCTTATTTAGCTTTGGTACCACAGACTTCTAAATAGTACTAAAAAATGAACCCAGAAGGGATTTACAACCATATAAAAATTCAGGGTGAATTACAAAGCAACATTTTGGATTCGAATTCAATGTTAAGAGTTAGTTTTTCTCTTAGTTAGAAAATCATTAAACAAAATTGTTAAGCCAATGAAATAATTATCCCATACTTATCAATAACATTAAGTTCCAGATGGACCATAACGAATCTTGCTAGATCTTTGTCTGCTACTACTTGGTGGTAACATACTAAATTATAAGATGTAGTTATATTTTAACAACAAAAACTGCACTAGTAGCTAAATCTGCAAAATTAAAACAAGAATGAAGCAGTAGCTGGGATGACAGTGTCACACCCCAAAAATCCAATCTAGCTAACTCCAGACAAATTCAACACTGCTCTAAAGATAAAAAGCATCTTCTGGCGTCAAGTACAAGAAAGGACAGAAGTCAAACTGTTCCTGATTTAGCCCTAGTGTCACATTCCTCTTCTGCCTCTATCATTGATGACGGAATACCTAACTAATGATTCTAGCATATCAATACCCCATTGCCTGAAAATATTCCTCAGATTGGCACGTGTCTATCTATCTCACTGCCTTCCAAATAGTTCAGAATTACAAACTACATTCTCCAACTACCCAAAGAGAGGACTTAGTCTAACTGTGTATTGATTTCCTTCCAACTTCATATATAGGTACCTACAGCTCCTTAATTCTGAACTCAGGTTCTGAACTCATATTTGGTGCTATGGAAACAAACTTTCCTCCTGATGATAACAAAGGGCCATATTCAAACCTCAAAGCTCATGAGCTTGGCTGGTAAGAACAGAGTCTTCCTTGCCCATGCAAGCTCCCTGCTAAAGACTTTTTATGTCAAATGATTATTTATAAAAACTATTTTCTTCCCGGGAGAAATTAAAAACTGAAATTTTTAAAAGTTCTCCAAATATTATTTTCGCTTGTTACAATAGAAGTACAATAAACAAACCTATGTATTTACTGAGAGTGGCTGTGATGTTTAAACCAACCTCATATACTCAAGTCCAGTAAATAATGTTTCAGAGCTCCAGAAGAACACCAAAACAGTGTATTTACTTACTTCTAGTTCAGTCCAGCATTACACTGTGGCTACTTAAATACTGATCACTGATAACAAGCAATGTTCTACAGTTTTTATACCTATATTTAATTTTTTCTTTTTTCAGTAACAATGATGATACAAGTGATGCCCATATTACTGGTGGTTAATGTGATTTAAAACTTTGGCATTAATACTAAGAAAAGACTATTCTACTATTGCATTAGTAACTTATACAATAATCAATTAAGGCTTTATTGAGGTAAAGAAGTTGGAAGGATGCTACACGATACTATAAGATAAATAACAAATATTCTATATCTACACTACTAGAAACACAGCAGAAATACCTTCAGTTTTTGAAATGCTATTTTAAGATGTAATACATATTAGATAAATATATAAATAATTTGTCCATAAAAGGAATCCAAAAGTCTAAGGAAAAAAAAAGTATATCTTATCTCATCCTTATATCTACATCTATCACCAAGGGATAAAAATCCTAAAATAACTACTATTATCTCAGAATTATTTAAAAGGCAGTTTCAGAACAATTACAATATTAAATACTAGTTCCTTATCATTAGGTTTAACTCTTTTGCAATAGAGGAGTTTAGTAAAACAGATTCTGCCAGTATTTTTCGAAAAAATGACTCCCTCCTTGGTCTATCTCACTGAAACTGTGGCACTCCAATAGTAAACTCTGAAGTTACTCACTCAGCTTGCTAATAACAGGAAGAAGTCCACCCCAAGTGTGTAAATATTCTGCCCTGAAACCATCCAAAGAAAATAAGAGGGTAGGAGGCATTTCAAACCTGGATAATGAGAAAGAAAGAAAAAAAAATTGTTTAAAGAAGAAAGAAGACACAGATCCGTGAAGATTTTCCACTGAGGCTGATATGTAATCTAAGGTAAACTAACAAGCTCAACAAACATCCTCATAAAGAATATTTTGTAAGCATCTATATTCATATATATGCTTTTATATTTTATTATATATATCATCAAATAGTACTGATTAAGCACTCATACCATTTTGAGCCACCATACAGAGACCATCATTTATGATTCCTGCTATTCCAAAAGCTAGACCAAAAGCAACTAAAATGTAATAATATTTTCCCAATTTGCAAGAGAATAAATGTTAACAAACAGCATGTTCTAAATTATGTTCTTGTTTCCACTACTTTTTTTCCTGTAAAAGCATTTTCTGATATTGTCTCTACTTGAACCTAATAGATAGTATCTCATATCACATAAATTATATACAATATTTAGCTTTTAAGTTTACCATATTTAAAAGATATTAATATTTAATTGAGAAGTTGGTGAGGTATTTACTACATTTAAATACATAAACAACAAAGAAATGATCCAAAGCTAGAAATGAACAAACAATGAAGGTACACATACACACACACACACACAAACACACACAGATTTACATGTGTGGTACGGAAATCCAAAGACGGAAGCAAAACAACATGTGTAATGATATACTCAGCAAAAGAGAATAACTATGGACAACCATTCCGTGGCTACACCAAAACAGGCATGGTTCAGAAATTTTGCAGCTTCTAATGACATCTGATAGAGAGTAGGAAAGTATATCATTGGATAACCATGAAAAAACTTTCCACTGAAAGTTTACTCAGTAATTTAAAAATCTGAGCACAAAGATTTACCTTACCTTGCCTTTTCCAACTCTACTGCCTCCCCAGCTTACTCTCATACCCAAACACAAATGGAAAAAGGAGGAAATTTGTGTATAATTTCCACTAACTAGTATTTGTACCATAGTTCTGTTGGGAGACTCTGCAGAATCAGCTGCATATAGTCTCAATGGTCCATGTCTGTATAAAATTATTTCTATTCAATCAACAGAAAACATAAAAACAGTTTGCTGGGCCTCCAGGTAAATATACGGGTATAATAATTTCCAGTATAATAAAATGTGTCCTAAATTATGGTCCTCTTGTAAAGAAAGGAGGACTTATATTTTCCACTAACAGAGTCAACATTACAGTTGGAAAATAATAGTCAATGTTCAGAAGGAAAGGAAGATTCAAAATTCATTAAGTGTAAAATTTCCAATATACCTTGGACTTAACAGACATCTTAGGATATATGAGAAGTCCTCTTTGAAAAAAGTCTCTTCTGTTGGAATTTTTTGGGTTTAGTTTTTGCTGCTGTTATTACTATTGTTTTAAACAGAAAAGAACTCTTCCATCCAACAGAAAACAAAAATACATATTTAAAAAACAAAAATAAATTATATACATAAGTAAGCTAAAATACAGCTTTAAAATGTTTAACAGTCTGGAAAAATCATTATTTTAAAGACATAAAAATATATTCCTGAAGATTAATAATTCAAATTATATGAATTTGAATTCATATATCTCTGTTCAAGTGGAGCAAAGATAATTAAGTTTAATACTGTCACCAAATTTCTACCTTCTGAATTCCACACAAAATTTTTTGATGACCTTGTAAACATAAGGTATTGTAAAAATACTCTAAATACAAAAATAACAAGTATAAATTATAAAAATTATGTAACATCTTCTCACAGACATGTTATCCCAAAAATATATAAATGAACCAAAACACAAAAAAAGTAAAAAGAAGCTGTAAAGTAATTCACTATAAGTTCAACTTGAAAAACTTCAAATGAATGTAAAGATCCTTTCTTCCTAAGAAGGAAAACACAACCAACACTCATGAATACTAAATATTCATGACCTCTCTTTTTTCCACTAGCTTCCAGAGTGGGGAGTCATGCCATAATCATCTCTATACCACCAGTGCCAAAAGAAGGCTTAACTAAAAATAATATTTACTGAACCAATGAATAATTATTATTTTTATTTGGAAAGGGAAAAAATGGTACTCCTAAAAAAAATTAGTATCTCAGAATATAATCTTACCCTGCTGGACACTGTGGATCATTAATACTCTCACATGTTTCTTCTGCCCAACTTTTCTCACCTAAAACATTTTCAAGAAGTACAATGAGTTAAACACACTCAATAGAAACAATGATTGTGATGCTTGTGAGACACATTAGGACAGATTCCCAAAACAAAATATGTTAACAGATACATAGATAATATGGGACATGATTCTAGGGAAACAAAACAAATAAAGGGAGTTATTCTGTTTCAAAATAAAAGTTAGCTGATATCAGGAATTAAAAAATGAATGTATGATTGCAAGACTAAAACATACTACTGTATTTGGGAGAACCTGAAGGCACCTTTTCCATTTTCAAATTGTTAATATTTTCAGCCAAAATTTACAACCCTGCTTCTATCCACCCAACAAAATCTTCTGGTATTAAATCCTTGATGTCTTAGTTCCTCTCATACAGAGCCAGGTTCTGTCAAAGAATTTCAAGGAACCCTGTTAACACCTAGACGAGACATCATAATAACATCAGTTTACACAGAATCTTATGCACTAACTTCACGTCCACTCTCTCAATGCACAGCAGACATCGTCCTCACTTACTATAAAGGAACCTGTTATATAGTCAGCCAGGACCGCAAAAGTGATCTTTCCACAAGTATAGCGTTAAATATGCAGCTAATATCAAAATAACACGAGGGGGTTGTAGCAGGAGAGTGAGTGACTACAGATAAAACAACACTGGCTGTGTTAGATAATGGTAATTATTAAGCTGGGTGACGCAAGCTTCATCACATATTCTCTCTATTCAGGTATATATATTTGAAATTTTCCTTACAATGTTTTTAAAATATTTTTTCAGCCAATATGGTTGGTCAATAACTATGACTTCTAATGTAAAAAATACATCTGTGCTAAACCCCGCTAGGACCTAGGAAGATGTAAGCCTGCGTGTGAACCCGGCGAGGGCATGACCCCCTGACCTCGGCACACGGAGCCATGGTTGACGCAGCAGTCGCCCTTGTCCTTGCAGTCATCCGAACAGGAGCAGAGGCTTCGGGACAACCTTTTCTCACCACACCTGAATTTGCTGCAGGTCCATATCCGTTCTAGAAACAAGTATCAACATAATACATTTCAGGGTCCGAATTCAACATGTCCAAAGTGAACACAGAGATGCCTCTGGGACATGATCCATGAAGAGACAAGGGACCATTTTCTAACCCTTAGTCGGTCACAGAACCCGCCACCACAGTGGTCAATCTGAACGAAGAGAAAATATGCAGGCAGCAATGATTATTCACTAAAAAGCCAGAATCTCATCGTTTTAAAATGTAAACAAACATAATTCTTATTATACAACCTCCCACGTCCATCTTGGCTTCTTCCACCAGTCACTGTCAGAGTTCTCAAAATTTAATCTAAACCCGGCTCGCTCTCATTTAAATGTTATTCCATGTCATACGTAGAGAAGACCAGATCAAACTGAGAAAATTTCCATAGTCTGACAGTTTTACTTTGAGGTTTAAGTGGACATCTTAAGAACTCTTGCTTTAATAAGCCCATAGAAATATTCATATATTTTAAGCAGCCTTTTTGAACTTAGGTGAAATGCAAATTAGCCTACATAGGCTGTCAGCACACATTAAAAACAGGCAGTTTTGCTATCCATAAAACTTTTAACAAGGCAAAATATGTAAATGTTTTTTCCTCTCAGAAAATATAAAAGCCAAATTTTTAAAAATCTCAAATGGGTTAGGTAAATCACATACCTAAAAGATGCAGAACTTTTCTTTGCTCTTTTACCAAGGCCCATGACTCCATCTTTTCCCCTGCATATTTTTACCTGGTTCTATACACGTCTCCTGGTAATCTAGACAGCAGTTTCCAAGGTCAGCGCAGGCAACATCACAGCGACAGTTCCCAAATGTTCTCTCAAAACAGCGACCCTTGCAACTTTTAACTGAAAATATTGAAGGAGTTAGATGTTTCTAATCATTATATAATTACAAAGCAAACATCAATTAATACACCTAAGTTAGTTATAGTCAGGTTCAAATATTGTTTTAGAAAACACAGATGGGGTGGGCAATGAAGTTAACCAAGAATCTTTTCACAAATACATGTAGAAAGTGACACAAACAGAAGGCAGTAACCTTATAGAGTTTGTAACTTTATCTCTTGCCATAGGAAAAAAAGATGACTTTTTTCTTTTATATATTATAAACCCTACTGGGGGTAATAAAACTTAAATACTTTTGAATAATAAAGAAAAGAAAAATAAGAAGACCTTGTTCTTAAGATTTTATGCAGAGTTCTCTAAAAAGTGATAATCTATGAATATTTCAGAAAGACAGAGAATACCTGACTTACATCATTCTCAGTCTGGTGTAAAGAAGTAATGTGTTTGTACAGAACATGTTCTGCGGGACCCATCTCCCACCATCACCTAAAACATCCATTGCACCTTCAGATCCAGCCTGCTCCCTTTGAGAAACTTTCCCAAACTCCCAGTCTAGGTCCTTTTTCTTTTTCTTAAGTTTGTATAAAACCTTATCCTTCATCTCAGTCACTTACTTTCATTTGTAACTAGATCATTTGGTTAATATCCCAGTCTCACCCTAGAGCACAAACTTCTTAAGAACAAAGACCACATCGGGATGTTACCCAGTTCACTGTATCCCTGGTGCCTAGCAAGAGCCTTGACTAGAGCTGGTACTAATAAGTTTTTGTTAAATGGATAAATGGCAGATATGGAAGGAAAATACTTTTCATTAAAAAAAATTTTACATTATAACTCTTTACTAGTTACCTAGAATAAGCTAGGTTTTTATTGGATTACTAAAAATCAGGATGGTAAGAAAAAAAATCCACTTATAAAATAATGGAAGTCCAAAAGAAAAAAATGAATAATCCTAGCTCTTGACTGCAATGGTCTCCTGACCCAAGAAGACACTGCCACAGAGTTTAACTCTCATTTAACACTGGGAAACTAGGCAATTTTAAGGACATGAAATGACAATAATAATTCCTAGGATCAAAAATATTAACTTTCCTGACCCAAGGGGGGAAAGCTATTATAATAATAGCTATTACCTGGAGCTCACTAATATGTTCCTAGTCATTTAAAAAATAATATGCATTCCATGTTGAGTTTAGATTAAAATTGCTGTTTTCAATCATTTGGTTTTATTTTTACATGCCAAACTAAACTCGAGGGGAATTACTTTGTGTCTAAAGGCTACATAGGTGAACACTAAAGTCTATAGCTTTTTAATCTTATTAAACATTGATAGTTTGCTCTGAATAGTTGCTGTCTAAATATATAAAATTACATTTCATTCATTTCAACAATAAATGACAGCTTAACAATCACTAAAATTTTTTAAATGACTAATATTACAATTACAGAATAGTTGAACAGAAGGATTTGTTCAATTTTCAAAACCAAATTCCCTAGGAAGACCATCAATGATTTTAACAGGGAAAAAATAAAAACTACCTCAGAGCCAAAATAATGACTGCTACAGTGTACTGTTATTCATAGTTTTATTATTCATAGTAATCTTGTCAGTGTTGGCTAGATTTCTGCACTCAATAAAAAAAAAATGTATATATATATATATATATATATATAAGCTTAAAAATATCACTGTTGCTTTGAAATGTCTGCAATTTTAAAAGACTTATAAGCATTAAGGATAAGTTTCTGGTTGCCCAGGGATGCTAATTGGTTACCTAGTAACCTCAAGGGCTGCTCCAGCACCTAACTCCTTAGGCAGAAAAAGTGTTTGGGAGTCACTGGAGGAAGTCAGGGAGACAGGCTCCAGGAGCACAGCACCAGAACCTGTCAGCCAGCTGCTTGTTTGTGTCTTTGGTCTTTATTTTTTGTTGTTTTGAGGTTTTTCTGTTTGTTTGGTTGGTTGGTTTTTTGGTCATAGCCCCTCTTCATCGTTTTAGGATGAAGTTCTGCAAGTAAATAAAATAGTATATGGCTAAAATAATAAAAGAGCTTCAAGAAAAAGGCTCAAACCAGCATCAAATTTGCACTGTCTATGGAGTACTCAAGGGATTAGGACATAACGCTTATCTCAATCACATTCTGAAAAAGGCTGACTAGTACCCCTACACACACACACAAACACACACACTAATTACCTTCTTTGGCACAGCTTGGTTTCAACCCAAATATACAACCAAGGATTGTCGTTAACACACAGACTGACAATACCTGTGGAGAGAAAACAAAAATGATGTAGTTTCAAAGCCCTTTTATTTCTTCAAATGTTTTATTTCTTTAAATACTTCTAAACTTGTTGGTGCTGCTCTGTTTCCTGATCTGGTGCTGGTCACATGATGTGTACACGCTGGAAAAATTCAAACCGCACATTTTTGCTTCAGGTACTTTTCTGTATGTACGTCATACTTCAACAAAAAGTTTACTTAATTAACAAACAAATCTATGCCTTCCTAGGTTAATGTTGCCAGAAATTTCCCAGTTGATGTAAATGAATCCAGTCCAAAAACGTATAATAATTAAGGTAGGGAAAAAAGAAACCTAACAATTTTCTACTTGTTAATCCATAAAAGGCAATATGAGAATATCAGATGCCTCTTCTAACAGTTTAATTACACAAACCTAAACACTATTCTCATATTCACTGTGACAGCTTGTGGGAATGAGCAACAGACAGGGTTGGATGACTACATCCCGGACCCAAATGTTACCACAAACTGGTTGTGTAGAGATTTGGAGCAGGTCACTTTAACATTCCAGACATCAATTTACTCACTTATAAAATTAAAGGGCTGGACTCCTTGGATCCCTAAAAATCTTTCCAGCTCTAACATTTTGCAACTTTCTCATTCTCCACTATTCTGGACTTTGACATTTGACTTTAACTAGATCATTTGGTTAATATGGTGTCAGTGATTACACCATATAACTCCTAAGAACAATGACAGAAGTTTATTTGTGAGTTAGGAAAAAAAAAAAAGGAGCAGAATAATCTACAAAATAGTCCTCAATATTTTTCAGTGGAATGGAGTTCCCTTGGCAGCTCTCTGGAATGTCACATTTCAGGACAATTCAATAAAACATGCATTGAGCACCAACTATGTGTAAAGACTATATTATGCATTGAAGGAAAGAATAAGAGATCCCCCAGGGAGCTTCTACTTTTTGGGAAAAGGCAAAAGCAACAGCACAAATGGCTCATATTTGGTAGACTCTAGTTGCAGAGTTCTATAGTTGTTTAAAGAAGAGAGGCTGGGGTGGTTGGTGAGAAGGAGATCAGAAAAGATTTCATAGAGGAAGCCTCTGGGCTGGATTCTGAAAAGGGGAAATGACGGCATGATATCGCCAGGCAGAGTTGATGGAAGGGACGAGAGGGCAGAGCAGAGAAAAACCAGTATAAGGAAAGGCTTGCAGGAAGGAAGGCATATGGGAGGTGGCAGATGAATAATGAGCAGCCGACTTTGGCTGGAACCAAGAATATGAAAAAGGGGAATGGACACAGTATGGAAAGGTGGCGTGGCATTTCCCCAAAGCCAAGATGAAGAGATACTAACGAGAGGAGGAATGGGTGAATGGGACAGGGTGGGTGGTGGGTAGAGGCTTTTATGTTTTCTGAACTCATTCCCTCACATAAAACATACTGAGTATTGACTGTATGCTGATCTGTAGTCTAGGTACTGGGTCCTCAGTAATAAAAGAGACATGACCTCTGTCCTCAGCATGCCTACTGTCAAGGGACTGCAGAACTAAAGAGGAAGTGAATGGCAAATAAACTGAGGAAGCAGGTTTAACTCATTTCAAAAGAAAACGAAGGTAGAGGAAAGAAGAGTGAAAGTACAGTGGATCTAAAATACAACAGGGTCTAGGTCAGGTTCTTTTTTTAGGAAATCAAAAATCTAAATGTATATATGTCCATTAAAATAAAGAGCCATCAGAAGAAGAGCTTGAACAAATAAGTAAAGAATGGCAAATAGAACAAGGTCGTAAGAGTACTAATGGATTCTCCCAAGCCTTTAATGGTGGTGTAAACTAACACAAACTTATGGAAGAGTAATTCTAAAGGATCTATCAAAAACAATAAAAACTCTCTTACTGTCAATTATAAATATATAGGAAAATGAAAAAATAGTAAAACTAATCTGTATTTAGTATCCTGTAATTTAAACCATGAAAAATTAAAGTTTTATTTCTTTGTAATAAACCTATCAAGAATAGTCTGAACAGTGCTTTATCTACTTCTCACAATATAGAGTGAGAATCTTTTATATGCCTTGGCAAATTGTCATATTCCTTTCTAAGTTTAGATAAGTTTCCAACGTTTTAACCTTTGTACTTTTAATATCATGAAATATCTCCAAAAGTTCCATTAATATGAATCTTTGTATCACTGTCACTTCCTCTGGGACATCTTCATCCTTTTCCTCACAACCATGCTTCTCATGTCAATAAATTCGCTGTCACTAAGTTCCTTTGGCTGTATATCTAGAGTCTGTTGAACAGCAGCAGTGTTAGCCTACCCACAGTCAGCTATCTCTTCCATAACCCCATTTACATTTGATCTGAATTTCATTGCCGGCATTATCACTTTTCTTTTTTTAACTGCACTTTATCAGCCAATTCCCTCTTTCAATTATTCATTTCTATAAAATGTGATGTAGGTCTACCACTGGCAGATAAAAAAGCAACACAAGTACTTGTTTTTCTGTCTGTGCTGAACTGACCAACAGATGCATAGTAACCAATCACTGACACACTTTAAAAGAAGTGACATTGGTCACTGACCATGATATGCATCTGCTATTTGCATAGTGTTTTGTGGACTGAAAAAGCTAGTAGCAAAGATTGTACTTTATGCAATTACTCACAGTCAATAAGTCTTAGTTACTGAAATTTGAACCATGTTGTTGGGAGACTGGTGTTATTTAATTAAACTGTGGGAACTGAAATTGTACATGTCAGAGAACCATGCAAAGCTAGCACTGCTTGTATTCTCACAAGTGGGCAATAATATAGTATATAACATAATAATATATATATATCCAAGGATGTTTAATTCAGAACTGTTCGTATTTAAAAACAAAAAACAAAAAAACCAGAAACAACCTAAGCTCATTATAAGAAACTGGCTTAAACAGTCAGGTTAATCATACAATAAAATACTCTCAGGGGATTAGCCTCAGAGATAGGTGCGTGAGAAGAAGGCTTAAAGATACAAAAACCAAAAAAAGCTGAGGGGCAGCCGTAGGAAGTTAGAAGCAGCCCTTCAATCCTTTTCTGTAAGTAAGAAGCATCTGTGGGGAGTGAGGAAGCCAAGGTGGGGCTCTGAAGTGATGAAGGGGGCTTAGGAGACCCCATGTGAAGGATGGCAGCAAATCAGTAGGGACAACAGAGATGGAGTCAATAATGGAAGAGTGAAAAGACCCTCCAGCTCTGGGGGCCCAGCTTACTGAGATCATGAATTGTTTGTAATAAGACCCAGAGGCCTCTAATTCCAGGAGTGGGAGTGGAGGAGTGGGGTGAAAAGATAACATGGCATGGGGAGATAGGAAGGGAGGGGAAACAGAAAAGGGAACAAGAGAGTCAAGGTGTGACTGCAACAGCTGACCAGGGAGGGTTAGGACCATGTGAACATGGGTATCTGGATGGAGAACTGTGAGAAGTGAAGGATCGAGAGAATGAAGGAGTGGGAATGAGGGAGGGAGTGAGGAAGGAAGAAGAACAGAAGTTACGGACTCTGAAGAGAATTTCAGCGTCTGAGCTCTCAGAAGTGGGACGGTGTGGAGTGGAGGTGAACCCACAAGTAGAAACCTGAAATTGGCATAAGGTACTTGCTGGAAGTAAGAAGACGAAAAAGTTCTACTACTTTTACTAGTAATCGGAGTTAACCTTTTGACAATGAATGAAAATCATGATAAGAGAAGTTATTTATATTCTCAAATTTATTGACTTCCAATACATATTCCCTCACTGCTGAAGAAATTCAGTCATGAAGATGTATTACCAATAACCTTACTGTTCTAACTAAATATAAAACAAAACTTGTGAACAGTTCTGCTAAAATAAGTCTCATCTTGAAGAAAACTATGAAAAGATTTAGCGGTTAGCAAGCATTTAAATTGCAACCATGAGTTTAAAGCATACATGATACATGAAAATCTTTGCCCTCTTGTTAAGCTACAGAAGAGGCATGCTGATTTTTTTAATCACCTCTTTGTTACTAAAAGATGTTATTTAGATTTACGTTTTAGATAATGCATAGCATGAAACTGAAACTAAAGTATGATCATAGAAGCAATCATTTCACCTCTGTAAAAGATGAAATTTAAATTACCTACCACTTTGTTACATGACACCCAATCAGAATAGTTTTGAGTAGGAAATTTCTCACCAACGATTATCAGAGCTGTGAAATCTAATTCAATTTGAATTTCCTTCTCAAAGTAGTTTAATCCAACAATGTCAAAATCCACCATCCTTTTATACCTCTATAACAATTTAGGTAGTTTTCAAGTTTTGATATTTTCTTAGAAGCTATAGACAAAATATTTCATCTTAGAAAACATGAAGCTTGGAGACATATAAGTAAAAGTAAAGTTGCTGGAATGTTTTGCCTCTATGTTAGAACAATATTTATTTGGAGTTTCCTGCTTATTTAGAGTCCCTGAATCATTTCTTGGACATTTAGTGAACCAAAACAGATATAAAGAAATCACTCAATTTTTTTTCTCACAAATTCCCTCAAACACAGTGGCGTTAACATAATGAGTATTATTCTTTCTTTATCAAGTATTCATACAAATATGTGTCTACTGGCCTTTGCTAAAGGCCAGAGATGCAAATGAAAGCAACTCCTCCCCTGACAGAGAAAGCATGTGGACATGAAAATGAATGATTACAATGGAACTGGACAAGAGCTACAGTTGAAATATGTAAAAAAATGTTAACATGCTACCAGCACAGTGGAGAGAAAAAAAGGAGAGAATGCTTACAAAAGGCTTCACAAAGAGAGAGGTGGGAAAAAAGGAATTTCCCTTTCAATCAATAAACAAATGTTTGAGTGCCTGCAATATGCACTGGATTTCGATTCTGTGGAGAAGTACAAAATTAAAACAAAAAGAATTTGTGGTGAAATCCCTAATCTGAGTTGATAATCTACTCAGGGCAACAACTCTAGAATTTGTTGATGATAAAGACATGAGACAGTGAGAAGTAACCTAAGAATTAAACTACATAGTGACAATGTGTCACCCATGCACCCATGCATAGGTATAGAAACTATTTTTTAACTGTACAGGCTAGTTGTGTTTTATCAACAAGATGCCACAAAGGCCCGTGGCAAAACCAGACTGAACCAGCTAGATCCAAGATGGCAGACAAAGTAGGCTAATGGTCACCATTTTCCTTGACTTGATTTATCTCTGTGTTTCCATATCAACCCCTGAGAGCTGAAGGACACTTGCCCTGAGTTATCTCTGTGTTTGTTTCAAAAGTACCTGGTGTTGGGCCGATGGTTTGCAGCTGTACTGGGAGAGATACATGCTTTGAGAGATACACAGTGGTCAACCGCTCAGAACCCGGCCCTGACTTGACCACAGGACCGCATCTATGCAGATGAAACCTGGAGGAGTCCAAGAGTTACCTTTGCTTCATCATCATGCTAAGATCTTTGCCCAACGGGGGGATTTGTACTCTGCTTGCACAATTGGTGCCATGTGCAAAGGAGTGTGGAAGACCGCGCATGCCCGGGCTGCCCCTGGAAATCTCCACCCCTTTCCTAGTGCCCTGATGACCTGTCTGCCTCCTGACCCTTAAAATTCCCTTACTTCCCTCCCTTAGAGGAGATGGTGCCTTTAGAGCATGAGCTCCCCTTCTCCACTCTCTGGCCATTGAATAAAAGCCTGTCTTGCTTGCACCAAACACAGTTTCGTCATTGGCAGCGTGAACCTGAGCGGGAAAGAACTCCCTGATCCAGCCAGGGGGCCTCAGTTCAGCTAGGGCCCCAAGAGAGGGGCCTGGTGTCTAATTCAGTAACAAATCTATGCAATGGTGCTTTGTGCAAAGCCAGGGAAGTATAGAAAATAACATCAGTCTGGGAAAGAGAGAATAACAATGATTACAGTAATAGCTATCACTTCTACAGAATAATAGCAACCATCCCTTCTGTAGTACTTACTATGTGCTAGGCACTTTTCTAAGAGTTTTCTATCAAATCATTTAATCCTCACAATAACACTGTGACACAGATTATTGTATTTACCCAGTTTAAGGAAACTTAGCTGCAGAGAGGTTAGCAACTTGCCAAGGATCACAGAGTTGATAAGCAACATGGGCAAGATTAGAACTTAAGCAGTCAGATTGTAAAGGGAGTGGGGCAGGAGCGGGGACACAGGAGGGGCTGAAAGGTGGCTGTGGCCTTCGGGGCAGTCAGTGTGGAGCTGTTGCGGATTTAAACATGAAAGTGACGTGACTGGATTTATAAATTCTAGAAAGATCCTTTGGTGACACTGTGAAAGGTTGTGCCATAAGTCACTCACCTGCCTGTCTTCTCTCAGGAAATGCTCTGTCCTCCTCTGGGTCTTTCCAATTACTGCAGCCCTGACCATGCTCTGGGAGGTTTGTTTATCTGTCTGTCTTTGACCGGACTGTGAGCTCCAGGGAGGCATGGATTTATTGACTCATCTCTGTATTTTCTACGTCTAGCAGAGTGCCTAGCGCATAGACATTCAAAATAACTGCTGACCTGAAAAATCAGTAAACTGATTTAATTAAACAATTTGGGGGGAAACTATAAATCTCCCCCATTTCTTCATCTGAGTTGACAAAGTCAATCAGTTTGTTAAGTGCCTTTATATAAAGGGTGCCTATAATAAATATAGGCGAAAAGCATTTTTTTAGGAAATGGACAATTGCTGGATTTGGTATTCAAATGTGACAGATCCCTCTCCAATTTGAAGATGAATTAGCCGACCACATTGCCTATCAGTCCTCTGACCTTTTACTCAAGTAGCATGCTTTCTGGAAACGACTCTGTGGGAACTCAGACCTACGCGTTGCTGGAGTCTTTGGGGGATTTCCTTTCCTAGAGGATGAGGATTAGATCCTAATGCAATAAGCCCAGTGCCAAGAAACTCCCACCGGAGACTCAGAGGGATGTCATGCTCAAAGATAATGTCTTGTTCTTGAAGAACTTTGAAGTGTTACAAAGTTCAGTGTAGAAGTTAGAACAACTGCTTGAGTGTATTGCAAAGTTTTTTAAAGACAAGGTTCTAACTTTTGCTTGGCCTCTTATATACTCAGTATCGTTTTAGTTACATTTGACTTAACTGAAGATTCTCCCAAATGGCAGTGAAATTTCATGTGATGCAATTTATGTAACTGGTCAAATGAAAATGGGGGAAGGAGATACTACGCACTGGACAAGCACATCACTTAGGGGCAAACCTCACACTCAACCTCTCAGTGAAACCTGAACACGCTGAAAAAGTTGACATCTACCTGGTAGAAAGGGGTTCAGTTTCAAAATGGCGAGGGTTCAAATCCCACCTCTGTTCATTCATTTTTTTCAGCATTCAACAAATATTTCCTGAGAGGCTACTACGTGTTAAGAAGAGTCTCGTGCTGGGTATACACCAGGAAACGAAAACATTTCAGTGCTTTCATGGAGCTTACCTTCTTGCGACTTATAGACAACCACCAACTATGTGACTTAGAAATGTTTCATATCCTTGCTAAACATTATTTTTTATCTATGAAGTGGTGATAATACACACCTCAAAAAATTGGCACAAGCCTTGGACATAATTTACAGAAAGTACCCAGATTGGTGACTGGGGCGCTGAGGTACTCCATAAATGACAGTTCCTACTAGGAATATCCAACTCACTTAGAGCACTGAGACATTACAGATTCTTCCACAGGAACAATATAACCTTATCAATGTTTAATCACACTTCAGGGCATTCTTTCTTATTTGCTGTTAAAAGAAATGCCAAAAACCAGTATATTAATATTTCCCTTTTTTGGGGAGGGGGGGTTTAATTCTGCAGTAATCTGTTTAACAGTGGTTGAAGACCATGCACTGGTAAAGAAAATATGTCAAAAAGGTGTAATAGAGAAGAAAAGCAAATTATTATTTTGCAGGTAACGGCTGTACTGGTAACTTTAGTTATACCTATACAGCAGCTCTCCAACCCATGCCACTGAAAAAGGGATCCATGTAAACACCAATCTGTGTATTAGAGATTACTACAGATTCATATCTGCACACTTAACAAAGATTAGCTGTGGATTGATCCAAGCACTGTGCATATAAAAATCTCTGGAAAAAGTCTGAAAGACACCTTAAAGTATATATACTTCTCAAAAACTACACTTCCTACACTTTATCCTAAGGCAAAAAAATTATGTACAAATATTTAGATACAAATATATACATGCAGTACTATTTATAACAAAAAATAGACATATGTACAATGTCTAATAGTAGGAAAATGGCTAAAGAAAATATGGACTGTATATAATATGAGTATTATACAGCCATTAACAGTTATGATTTAGAAGAATATTTAATGACCTGGGGAAAGACATTGTTGAGTATGAACTGCAAACTATAAAACAGAATAGGCAATATGGTCCTAATTTTATGTTATACATAATACATAGTTTACAAATAGTCTTATCTCTGGCTGATGGGCTCACAGTGATTCTTGTTATCTTCTTGGTACTTACCTTTATTTTCCAGTTTCCACAATGAACCCATATACTTTTAGAATCAGTATACTGGAGAACCCAGGGGGCTAGCATGGATAATAGTGACCCAGAGGAAAGTTTACCTCATTCTGGCATTTTAGTGATCTTCAGCATAACAGGAAGTCCTCCCTGCCCACTTACTCTAAGCAAACTCTAATCAACAAATTCTGCCTCCAGTTAACCTACCTAATCCCTCATTCTTAAATATCAATGAACCACCATGATTCACCAGTCATTTGAGGTAAGCCTGCAATATGAGATCAACAAAAAGAAAAGGTCTAAGATCAACACAAAGGAAAAACAGGGAGGAGAAGAGAGAAAAGCATTTAAAACAAACCCATCTAAATAGTATTCTCAATAGGATTCAAGAAGTTACATACAAATATTGAAATCAAAAGGCTCATACTACTAATATCAAGTAACCAGAATAATAAATCAAAGGCTCATACTTATTCACATCACTATAAAATACCAGAACACTAACAATAAAAAGATCTTCAAGTGAAAGGTTATGCCAACTTCACTTCACAATAAGCAGTAAAGAAGTATAAGATCAGAGTTAGTTTTTCCTTGAAGGATAGAACTAACTGGGGAAGCTCTCTGGGCCTAGAAAGGTCTGTGCAAGAAGTTTATTGACTTCTGGTTCAATCTCTTCATTGATTATAGAATTACTTAGATTTTCTAATTTTTCTTGACTCAGTTTTTCTTGGAATTTTTCACTTCATCTGCATTTTCAAATATATTGGTATAAAGTGATTTACAATAATCACTTGTTATTTTTTTAGTGTCTGTAGCACTGAATTTGTGTTCCTTTTTTTCATTCCTGATGTAATTTGTGCCTTCTCTCTTTTTTTGCGTAATCAGGCTCACCATAGGGGATCATACCTTTTCAAAGAATTTGCTTTTTATTTTGCCAGTCTCTTTTTTATTTTACTGATTTCTGGTCTTATCTTTATTTTTTTCTTTCCTTCCATATCCCAGGTCTAATTTTCTGGGTTTTCTTTTATTAAGTTGTTGATATGGACGCTTAGGTTTTAGCTTTTTTAGACTTTATTCTCTTTTAATATTACTTTTATTCTAACTTTTAAACCCCTAAGACATTGTTGTTTTATAAGTTCATTTAGGTTTACCCAAATATTTACAAGTTTATGCATTTTAATGCATTTTTCCTTTATACTTTTCATCTGGAAACATCTGGAATCAGTTTCCTTCTGCATAAAGAAATCTTTTAAAATTTTCCTCATGGCAGATTCTGTCCATGTTTGTTAGTATACACATGTCTTTATTTTGTTCTCATTCTTGAACGGTATTTCTGCAGGGGTATACAATTCCAGTCTGGCAATTGTTTTCTTTCGGCACAGTGAAGATCTCATTATACTATGAGAATTCAGCTGTCAGTCCGTCACACTTGAAGAAAATTTGTCATTTTTCTCCTATACCTTCAATGATTTTTATTTTTATCTTTGTATTCTGCAATGTTATTCTGTTGTTTTTTGACATATATTTCTTTTATTTATTCTGCTTACGATTCAATGAGCTACTTGAATCTAAGGACTGATGTCTTTTGTCAGTTCTAGAAAATTGTCATCTCTTCAAATAGTGTCCAAAATAAAAGGTAAAAGGGATAATACTATCAGAAATCAGTAAACCTAGAAAGTTTTTTAAAGAACCAAATAAAATTTTTAGAAATAAAATGAAAAATAAAATGAACAAAATTAATTAAGGGATTAGGCTTCACATCAGAAGAGATGTAGAGTAGTGGAAAACAGAATTTGTGAGCTGAAAAATAGATCAGAAGACATTATCTAGCATGTATCACAAAGAAAGATCACAAGAAATTATCCTTCTAATTCAATTCACTATTATTTCTTCAATATTTTCTTTAAAAAGGACAAGAATTTTATAATCTGTGTCTGATAACACTACCATCTGAAGTCATTGTTTGTTTGCTTCTGCTGTGTGATATTTCTGCTGATTTTTGCTCATGTTGCCATTTTCCTTTGTGTGCTTAGTTGTTTTTAACTGTGTTCTGTTCATTGATGTTAAAAATTTTCAGGATTCTTTGAAGCTGAGGATGATGGTGTTTTCCTCCAAAAAGGATTTATGTTTGCTTCTGCCAAAAACATTGGTGAAATTTCAAGTTTGAGACCACCTTCACAACTTGAGGTAGATAAAGTGAGATCAGCTTGTATATATCTTTATACATGGAGGACACGCCATAAATTACACAATACCTATGTCCTCCACAGGATGTTCCAACTTCATACAACATATTACGTATATAATTCACTTATAATACATAGCTTATAAGGTATATAAGGATACACAATTTCTTCATAAAATGAAATTATGACTTCAAAACCATATCTCAATTTTTGATTTCTGATAGTTTCCAAAAACATATCTTTTATATCTCTGTCTCTCTGGCCCATGCTCCACCTCTTCAATTTCAATTTAAGAAATATTAGTCCCTGCCAGTACTATTCCAGGGAATATCTCATATGACAACTGTATTAAGCTGAATGTCCTTTACCCTCACAATTACATCAGCATTGGCCATTAAGAAAATAATAATATTTATTCTCTCATTGACAGGTCTCAATTAGGAGTCACAGAAATCATTATCGCAATACCAACTTATGACTAGCATAGGTTGAAGATTACAATGACAGAGAGAAGAGGTGCTAAAATAAAAGTGTAATGGGGGAGTCATTTTATGAAGTTTCAAGCAATAACTAGAAATTTCTTAAACTATAATACACACACACACACACACACACACACACACACACAAAGAATGACAACAAAAACCCAAAAATATCCAGGGTCTTGGTGATCAAGGCCATTTATCAAACCACTGCTTATAAGAGTAACTAGAAGGACCAATCACGAGGCTAATGACAACATTAACAGAGAGGAACACCATGGTGGGTTCCTTTGACTCTGGACAGATCCATACATGTAGGGTAGAACGTGTCACTACCTGCACAAACCCAGCTGCTAAAGCACTTCTAGGATCTCTATATGAGTTATAAGCAAGCTAAGATCACAAGCCATAGCACTCCCCCTCAGAGAGACTCTTACTTCTATGGATAGAAGGAACCTCTGCTCTGCGGATACTGTATTTTCCACAAACATAGAAGGGAAAATATTACCTTTAAAATGAGAGATGCTAAGACAGGAGTCCACAAAAACAAGCTTCAAAGACGTATCACAGAAATTTTGGTTGACTTTCTAAGAATTCATCATCGACACATGTTTTTACAATAATGATTAACAGAACTGCTGGATGTATACCATCATTTCCAACAGTACTTCTTCCAATTTATGTCAGAAATATTGCCATGAAATCTGGTACATTTCTTAAGATACAAACTACTTCTCATATTTAGTGAATGGGGGAAATCAGTAGCAGGCTGAGTTTAATAGACTTTACCAAAGTGAATTCTAGTCATGAGTAAAAAGAAATATATTCACATTGAGAAACTACACACTCTTCTTTGGTATTCTTTTTTCTCATATCCTTTTAAAAAAGAACAGAGGAGAAATAAACTTAGAAGGCAGTAGAGCAGTTTTATGAGGTACAAAATATCATTAAATTAATATTTAAATATTTAATGTAATATTTATATTATTATTATTTTAAATACTGGCTCTTAAAGGCTCCCCCATCTGTCACTCAGCAGCTCTGAGCTTTTAACCCTTTCCTAAGTAAGAAAGAAAGATAATGGCAGACATATTTTTTTACCATTCAGATATGACACTATGTACATGAAAGATAGAGAAGATAATGCCCTCAATCAAATATAAATCTGTTAGGAGTCGCTGATAATAGAAAGTGCAGTTCAAAACAATTATCTTGAATAAGCACAGTGCTGTACACACTTGGTTGAACCGGTTCTCGGGCAGATAAAACTATGAGAGTCTTGCCTAAACTATAATAGTCCAGAGAAGGGTTTTGGCACTTTTAATATTCAAGCAAATAGTCATTTCATCATTTCCCTAATTTTCAATGAATTATCCTGGTAAAATAAGCATTTGAAGAAAAGTCTCAAAGAAAGCTCAAATCAGTAGCCCATGGGAGCTAGTAATGATAATTGGAAAATAGTTTTTTAGGAGAACAGGTTAAAATGAAATATCAACTCTGTTGATGGACATTTCCGTTGCTTCCAAGTGTTGGCTATGATAAACATTGCTGGAGTGTAAAAAAAAAAAAAAAAAAAATGAAATATCAAATTAGAACTCTAGCTTAAGAAAACAGAAACAATGTTAGAACTTTACCATAAATTGTAAGGAAATCATTAAAATTCTATCCATTTTCGATTAAAAATATAAGGATGGCAAAATTGTAGCCCTAATCTCAAAGAGACCAATAACTCTCATGCCTTTATATCCAAATTAAGACGTGAGTTACTTCTGGAGCTCTGTGATATTGCGAAAAGCACGTTATCTACAGCCCCTTTATTGGGTTAGACTGGGTATTTTCTATTCTCCCTAATAAATCTAAAATATCTATGAATCTACTTTCCCCTGACATTTGATCTTACCTTTATTTGGATCACCCCAACCCCACATCCTGTACCCTCCTCTCTTAAGGAATATTACCTCCAATATATACATGTATTAAGATTTCTTGTTGAACCCAGGCCATTGGAATAAACTATTAGGCCTGTCATGAGAAGTACCTGAAACACTAGCCTGCAAGCCTTACTTTCCCAGGTGAAGCAGAAAGGAGGTCAGAAACTCACCTGAGCCATATCCTCCATATCAGAACTTTTCCTGGGGACCCTGCAAGGCCTCCAGAGAACTGATTTATCTAGGCCAGTAAGTCTCCTTTCCTATAGTGTTCATTTTTTTTCCCCCAGTTTTATTAAGAAATAATTAACATATATCACTGTATAAGTTTCAGGCATACAGTATGATGGTTTGATTTAAATATACAGTGAAATGATTACCACAACAGGCTCAGCTAACATTCATCATCTCATACAGGTACAATAAAAAGAAAAACATGATCATTTATTTTTGTTTCCAAAAGTACCAAACATTTTCAAAGGAAAAAAAATCCAGTACTTATAACTTCTGCTTGAGTGAGCAAATCACTTCTCCCAGATCGAAGTGACTGCTTTCACAGACCGTTTCCCTCTGAAGTTAAAGGTCAAAGGATAAAAGTCCATTTGATAGTTTAAAGTAATGGTCTCAGCAGAGATTCAGCTTTTTTTTTTTTTAGATAAATTTATTTATTTGTTTGTTTTTACTTTTGGCTGTGTTGGGTCGTTGTTTCGGTGTGCGGGCTTCTCATTGCAGTGGCTTCTCCCGCTGCAGAGCATGTGGGCTCTAGGCACACGGGCTCAGCAGTTGTGGCGCACGGGCCCAGTTGCTCCGCCGCATGTGAGATCCTCCCGGACCAGGGATCGAACCTGTGTCCCCTGCACTGGCAGGCGGACCCCCAACCGCTGCGCCACCAGAGAAGTCCAGAGATTCAGCTTTGATGGCAAGCTTCCTTCCATGACTCCCACACCCTCACTGAATCTTGAGACGCAAGCACCTAGTCAACAAGATCAGTAACAGCAAACACCTCAACACAAAGCAGGGTCCTCTTAAAAAGCTGGTGGGTGACTCCTCAGATATAGCCTCCTGCCCCTAGAATTTCCATTTACATCCACAAATGGGTAATGCCCACAAGGGATCACAGAATTATTAAATATCAACACTGTTCTTAGTCTGATGGCTTATTTAACCGTCTTCTGTCTTCAACAGGACTGTTAGTATTGAAAAACACATTTTTGTGGCCTCTCTTTATCTAATCTTCAAAATTACCTTAGCTTCTTAAGAAAAGCAATCTATTGAGAAAAGAGATCTTGAGGGAAGTATAGAGTAAACTGGATTTCTATCTCTTGCCTTACAACAAAATAACATCTGAAATAAATATTTAAAGGTTTAACATGAAATCACTAGAGGAAAATATAGGGAAATATTTTTATATTTTTAGGGTGATAAATATCTTTACAAGCATGGCACAAAATCCAAAAATTATAATGGAAAAGCTGATATATTTGATTTCATAAAAATTAGGAATTTCTGTAAAAATTCCAAAAAAAAAAAGAACCCCTACCACAAGAAAAATCGGGGTGGGAGAAACTAAGGTAAAACTTTCCAACATATGACAAAAAGTTAATTTCCATGATAGATTATGAGTGTATAAAAGTTAAGTAGAAAAAGATAACTCACAATTTTAAAATACCAAAAGTAATAAACCAGATATTTCAGGAAATAAAACAGCTAATAAAAATGTCATAGGCCTTCATTAAAAATCAAAGAAGTATAAATCAAAGAGTCCCTTTTTTACCCAATGAAATCGACAAATGTTAAAAAGATTGATAATTACAAGTGCTGGCAAGGATATAAGGAGAGACAGGCACGTTCATACTGTCTTCATAGAAGCATAAGTGTCTTTCTCAAAGGTCATTTAGATGAATCTATCTAAATTCAAAATGTACATATCCTCCACTCCTGCAATTCCAAGTCTCTTAACTTATCTGATAGAAATGTTCACATAAGCAGATAAGGATATGCACAGAGATATTTATTTATTGCAGCATTATTTGTAATAGCAAAGACAGGCAAATAACCTAAATTTCTGTCAATAAACAATTGAGTTAATATAATGCATTATGGTAAACCCAAACAATATAAAATACTATCCAATTACTTTAAAATTATGTAAATCCATCACTGAAATACTTACTCTTAAAGCCTTCAGCCCCCATGCTGGCAGTCTACTCTGAGGCCATCATGTTGCGAGTAAGCCCAGACTATCCCAGGCACAGAGACCAGTGGGGAAGTCCTGAAACTACATGAAGTGGGAGAGAGATGCCTGGCCAGCATCTAGGTGCTCCATTCCCTATTGCAACTCCAGCCACCAACTGACTGCAACTGCATGACAGACCCTGAGCCACACCTGCCCAGCCAAGCCTTTCCTGAATCCCTGACCCATCAAAAACCACGAGGGGCTTTTGAGTCTACAGGGCTGATGACCAGATGCTGAACAGAGATGAATTTATCAAGCTGGTAGTACTAACCAACAAGGCTTCCTGACCACATAAGAGAACATGCTTGCTTTTCTTTCTCCCAGACTTTATGCCTAAACCATTCCCACAGCAAAATGGTAAATGAAGGAATCTAACAGCTGATTCTGCGGAAAGTGCACAGCTGGCCAGCTTCATTCAGAGGTAACCACCTGGTTCTTCGTCACTTCACAGCGAAGGAAAATGTCTGAAAACTATTTCACAGAGTGATAAAGGGATGTGAGTGGTGTGATGTGTACTTTTCTCCCTTTGGTAAATGCACAGAGAGTTTAGGCATATATGTTTACATACGTCCACTTCTAATTTTCAGGTGGAGAAGTGGACTTTTGGTTACACTCACTAGTTTTATAGCAGCAAGAATGTTAGTAAACATTTAGGGGAAAAAAAATAGGACAAGAGGAGCCTAAAAGTCCTATCCCAGAAAATAAGGGGAGGCACACATACACTCACATACAGACACACACACTCACATACAGACACACACACACGCCCACACAATGATGGGGTACGTCAAAAGGTATAAACTCCCAGTTATAAAATAAATAAGTGATAAGTGCTGGAGATGTAATATACACTATCGTGACTATACCTACTAATACTGTAGTGTATATTTGAAAGTTGCTAAGAGAGTAGAACTTAAAAGTTCTCATCACAAGACAAAAAACTGTAACCATGTGTGATGATGTTTCAGACTTTCAGACTCATCTTCTAGCACCAAAAAGTAAGGGAGTGCTAAACACATATACACGATGATGGGGGTATGTCAAAGGGACACAGGAGCCAGCTCCCAATGGCCAAAGCTGGAATAATTTGAGCAAAAATACGAACAACATATTATTAGGTTATAATCCAAAGTGTAAAATAAATATCAATGAGTTAATACTGATATAAATATATGATTGAATAAATTAATAAGAGTAGACAAATCTCCAGTACAGAAGAATTCCAAACAATCTGTGTAGATACCCCACTCTCAAGGTGAAGCAGAACTCTCTCCTCTTTAAGTGTGGGCTGAACACAGTGACTTCCTGCCAAAGAGTACAGAATGGAAAGGCACAAAAGAGAATATCTTCGAGGTGGAGAAGCCTGATAAACACTACCTCAGCCAGGTAATTAAAGTTAACATCATCGATGATTAAGTCATATTAATAGCATAGACTCTTGATATGGTATGTTAAGAATGACACTTTACCTCTGCGGTCTGTCTCCCAAAAGCACATGATACCCATCTCAGCCTGAGGAAAACATCAGACATTCCACAAATATACATGACCAGTCCTCCTCAAAACTGTCCAGGTCATCAAAAACAAGGAAAGTCTGAGAATGTCTGAGAAACTCAGCCAAGAGGAACCTAACGAGACGTGACATCGAAATGTAACATGGTATTCCTGGGTTGGATACCAGAACAACAAACTAAAAGGACATCAGGAAAAAACTAAGGAAATATGAATAAAGTGTGTACGTTAGTTAATAAGGCTGTACCAACATTGGTTCATTAGTTGTGACAAATGTACTAACTAATATAAGATGTTAGTGACAGGGAAACTGGGTGTGTAGTATATCGAAACTCTCTGTACTAGCTTTGCAACTTTTCAGTAAATCTAAAACCATTCTATAAATAAAAAGTTTATTTAAAACGGGAAGGAAAAAAAGAAATAGGCGTGAATCCATATTATTCCACCACAAAATTTCCACTATTTAAAAACGTTGGCTACTTTCTTTTAATTTTTAAAAAAAATGCATGCACACACACATAAATGTACACAATTTTTTCTATATACATTTTTTTAATCAAGAAATTATTCTATACATAATTTTGTTTCTTTTTTGCATGTAATACTATTTCATAAGCATTTCTTATTTTATCAATAAATTCTTTAAAATATATATATATTTAAATTTAGGTAGAGCCATAGGTTGGGATATGGACCCATTTAAACAATACATGGTATTGTTAAGTGAAAAAGCTGAACCTCTGCTTTATATATTTCAGTGCTATATGATTTTTAAAAATAAACAATGTGCAGACGCTGCTTTCACATCTGCCGCCGTCAGTGGTGGAGACTGATAAGCTGCCTGGATTTGCCTTCGGGAAGGAAGGAATTACTCCCCTGGCTGCTGGGGGTGCCACCCGGCAGGGCCTGCCTCAGCTGAAGAGAGCACTTGCCCAATGCCACACCCCTTCCCAGGAAAGCCGGCTCCCTCTTGGACAGCTCTAAATGGTCACGCTAGTAGGAAGAGCTCACAGAGTGGGCGGCAGTCTCCATTGAGAGACCGCCTCACAGCTCACCTCACCCTCCCCACAGTCCTTTTCCTTCCATAGGAGCTGATCTCAAGGGCACACCTGTTAAAACCCCTGGGATGCCAGTCTCCATCTCAGTGTCAGTTTCCTGAGAAACCCAAACTCTGACACTGCCTTTCTCCTGAGCTTCTATCTCAGAGAAATGACCTCTTAGTAAATATCAGTATATTACCCAGGCTCCCTGGCTCCAGCATCAGAGCAGGATAAGCCAATGGGAAACACTGACAGAAGATCGGAGGGTGGGAAGACGGGAGAAGTCAGAATACATCTTCCCTGTTCTAGCCTCAGACAGGACCCCTGGCAGGGGCTGCATCTCTCCAGGGTCCCAGCTCCTACAGGGAAGTCCTGGCTGCCAGCTCTGTGTTTCATCAGCTTTTCCCTTCGCCTTTCCTGCCCTCAAGGTAGTACAAGCTTCTTTCTGGTACTATTCCCTGGGTTGCCACATTGCCATACCATCCCATTTGGCTTTCAGCTCTTCCAACACCTTTGTAACTGGTTTCTTATATTAAATTCTCTTGATTAAATTACCAGGTATGGACTTTTATTTTTCTAATTGGCCGTATAGCAAATGATCAGACATCAGATAGACACATACATATAGCCCAAGGCATAAACGAAGCTAAATTAAATATAGGCAAAGAACTTTTCATTCTGAGAGTTTACTTGTTTTTAATTCTCAGTCTCCTAGATGCAAAACATATTTTAATTAGATCTTGCTTCAGTTGGATCTCAAGGGGAAAAAAAAAGCACTGCCAAAATAATCCTAAAAACAGTTTGTTTCATTAGAAGCTACAATCAAGAAAGACATGACTCACTAAATAAAAGGAGTATTAAGTCATTTTAGGAAAAAATGTTTTAAGCTTTGTGTTAGCTCATAAGACAGGAAAGAGAGGAAACCAGTTTATTAACAGTACAGGACAGCCCTTGCCACCCTCAGGCGGAGGATGAAACAGACGGACTAAGAGGTAAAGGGCTATGGGCTTTGTCTAAACGACATTGTTTTCCTTGCCTAGGCAGGTCTCCTGCCTATGCAGGTGGTAGGTCAGAGACAAAGAAACACAAAAAGAGAAAGAACATCATGTTCAGTTAAGTTTATGTGATTTATTTCTAGTTTTTTTCTGAAATAATTTTTGGAACATAATGACTACAGCACCTTGCATTTATTCTCGAAAAATGAGCTCAGTGGAAATAGACAACAAAAAGATAACTTCCAGAGGATTTTTGGTATTCTTCTTGAGGACAGAGAATGGGATTAACAGGGAGATTAAAATGACCATTTACTTTCTTTAAAGACCCAGTGGTTAGGTACTCAATCACAATTACACTCAATCACAATTACAGTGGCAACTTAAAGACAGAACTTAAAATCTGGTAATGGATATAGGGGTTTATAATTTAGGAGGGAACCATAATTTTAGAAATGTGTCACCTTTTAATGTGTATATTTAGGCTTAAGTCAACAAAATTACATGCGTTCATTTGGATAAGGAATCTTAAAATTACATTTGTAAAAACATTCACAACTTAACTCTCTTAAGCAACTTCTTTTCTTCTAACAAATGTTTCTTCAACAAACAACATTTGTTTTATGCACATTTTCATCATTACTTGCTGGAAAAAAACATAAAAGTAAAAAACCCTATGATATCTTTGGCATGATTCAATTCAAGTTTTTAAGATGATAAAATGTTCCCTCTGTCTGTGCTGCCCTACAGGGTGGTGCCAGCACATCACTGCTGAGCACTTAAAAAGTGGCCAGCATGATGAGGAACTGAATTCCTTCTTATGCTTTTTAACTTTAATTCATGCAAATTTTAATTTGCATAGTCACATGTGAAACTTAAAAATCTAGTAGAAAAGAGAAAGTAGTTATGAAATAGCCAAGTAAAAAAATAAGACGGTGCTCTTTCTACACCCAACATGCTCTCTTTAATTTGTTCTTGCCGTTAAAGCTAAAATGACCTTTCCAAAATGTAAATGAGACTTTGTCACTATGAACAAAAGTGGAAACAAAACCAAGCAAACAGAAAAATATGTCAGTGAGTTTCAGTTGCTCTTAAAACAAAACCCAAAAGCCCTAAGATGGTCTGCAAGGCCCTGCCTGGCCCTGGCCCCTGACTACCTTTCCTGCCTCATCACCCATCACACATCTCTCTGCCTACCAGCTACCTGGTCATCTCCCAATTCTGGGTCACACCATGCTCCCTGCTACCCCAGGCCCTTTGTATGTGCTGTTGTCTCCCCTCAGAATCCTCTTCTGCTCGCCTGTCACTTCCTCCTGGACACCTTTTTAGACCTCTCTGACTAAGCCAACTCCCCCTCACTACCCTCTCTCACAGCCCTGCATATAATTTCTAGGCAGCACCAATCACTGCTGCAGTGAGGGACACTCTTGCGGGATTTTTTGATAAACATCCAGTCCTGTGGGGATGGACCATGAGAACAAGGAGTAAGTCTTTCCTCTCCCCTCACCACCATTTAGCCCCCAGCCTCTTAACCATTACTGCCCACACAATAGGAACTCTAAATATTTGTTGAAAAAGTTACTAACCATAACCATAATCATAACAATAACCCCTAATCTAGCCTCTACTATCTTTCAGGCACTTTTCTAATTAGTTTATATAGATTAATTCATATAACCCTCAAAACAAACCTGTGAGGTAGCTACTATTATTATCTCCATTTTATAGGTGAGGAGACTGAGGCATAGAGAAGTTAAGGGACTTGCCCAAGGGCACACAACAGTTATGGGCAGAGACAGGATTCAACTCCAGCAGTCTGGCCCTTAACCACTAAGCTCTACGGCCTTTATATGATTAAGTGGCAACTGCGGTTAAGTGATCCAGGGACAGGGGATACAAGCCAAAGAGCAGTAAAGGAGCGTTTCCTTTGGGAGGATAAATTCAGTTGGATCCCAGGGGGTACCTGGTGTTGGGTGAGAAAAAAGGAGGTGAAAGACCACTTCTGGGGTAGAGAAAAGAAATGGTCCCTGTAAAGTGTATCTGGCGAACAGTAAAAATCTGAGCTGTAATGGAAGGCGTGTTTCAACACAGCTGGAACTTTTGTTGTGAGATAGGCATCTTGAGACCCTTTCTGACCCTCTAAATTGGCAAAGTACCACCACAGCAGAAGTTGAAAAATAACCTGAACCCTTTGAACTTCTAAATCCAAGTTATGCATATAACATGTGCAAGTCCCCTATAAGATATGGGACATAGAGTCCCCCTGAGGTGTGGGTTCCATACCAGACTCACTCACCAGCCAACACGTTTGCTCCCTCCTGCCTCACACAGCTGTGCCAATTAAGCAGATAAAGGGCTTAACATAGGGTCTGACATAGAGTAAACTCAATAGAGGCATATGGGAATTCAACAAACACACAGCACTTACTATGGGATGGGTCTGCTCTGAGTGCTTGACAAATATGGACTAATAAATGGCTACACATCTATGCCCCAGGCCTGCAGGACTGCTATGAATGGATGAAGCTGTTAAGTGTTAAGCCCTCGAGTGGTAACACTGTTACTTGAGTAATGAGAAATAAGGCTGAAAAGAAGAGTGCATTTAGGAGTACACAATTTCCCACATGTGTTGTGGCAGTCTCTGAGAAATTCTGAGTGGAAACAAAGTGCAAGGAAGTAATTATTTTCGGAAAACTAATAATCGAACCATAAGAAGAGACATAGGCAATGGAGATGGAGTTGAGGGATGAATAAAACAAAAACTGTGTCCTAAAAAATATTTAAATTCTTGGGGAATGATTATGTCTGAGGTATGAGTAGAGATGCTTTCAAAGATTACCCCATGAACTAAAGTTGATAAAAGTCTCAAAATCCCATTCATGAAAGGTGCATTAAAAAGCTGTCTAGCAGGACTTCCCTGGTGGTCCAGTGGTAAAGAATCCGCCTTCCAATGCAGGGGACGCGGGTTCAATCCCTGGTCGGGGAACTAAGATCTCCCATGCCGCAGGGCAACTAAGCTCGAGTGCCACAAATACTGAGCCCGTGCGTCTCAACTAGAGAACCTGCGTGCCGCAAACTACAGAGCTCACGCACCCTAGAGCCATGCGCCACAAATAGAGAAGAGAAAACCTGCATGCCACAACTAGAGAGAAGCCTGCGCACCCCAAGGAAGAGCACGCACGCTGCAATGAAAGATCCCACGTGCATCAACGAAGATCCTGCGTGCCACAACTAAGACCCGACACAGCCAAAAATAAAAAATTAGAAAAAAAATAGCCATCTAGCAATGGGAAAATTTCATAATGGAAATATAAGTTAAAAAAGAAAATAAAACAATATATGCAGCATGATCCCATTTTTGTTAAACAAAAAAAAGAAGTGATACACATAGAAAAGTCCTGAGGGAAAAAACCAAAATATTAATAACAGATAATAACAAGTATACAATCTTTATTTTCTCCTTTATACTTTTTTTATACTTTCTGAAATTTCTGCAATACGTAGTATCTTTATAACAAGGGGAAAATATTATAAGCTCTCTATACAAAGATTTAAAACCTAGAAGAAACCCACCTAATCCAAAACCCTCATATTATGGTCACAGAAAGTGAAACAACTGCTCAAAGGTCACACAGCAAATAATTCTTGTGAATCCAGGTTTAGGACCCTTTACATGACCCGTCTCTCAAGATCTTTGAAGCTTCCCAGAAAAATCAATGTTCTCTTTTTCTTTGAAAGTTTCCAAGAAATGACAAAGGCATAAATACTTTCCTATGTCAACATTCTTCACATTCACTTCCTGTGAGCTGATCAGTAAGGTATTTAAATACTGTACAAGCAGAGTTGTTTTGTACTATTTCTCTGGTTAATCCAAAAAGAGATAAGATCAACAGTCTCTTCACAGTGCTCCTAACCCACACCCTTCCCACCTGAATATACTTCATTCACCTATTTCTCCTGGTCTCAGAAGTTTCTAATCTAAATGGTGCTGGGTGGCACTTTATAGGAAGCCAATGTGTTTGGACGATGAAGTATCATGGAGTAAACTCTGTGCCAAAGACATCAAAGCTGACTCAATCCCTCAACACCACCTGAAAAAGCCCTGGTCTAAGACTCCTTTGTTTTGGTATTATGTCAAGTATATTGTAGATTGTTGAGAATGTACTGAAGTGGAAACTTTGAATTGAAGAGTTCTATTGATGGAGCAATATAAAGTGAAATCTACTTGATATTCTGATAGATGGATGGTTGAATTGGAAAGAACATTGGAGTGTTATCAGATCACAGCAAAGGCAGAAGACTGGCACAGCGGACAGCAATAAAGAGCAATTAAAGGACAAGCCAAGGCAGGGTAAGGAAAGGCAATTAAAGAAACAGACTGTGTATGAAATGTCCTGTAGACGCGACAAAAGCGGTGGGGCTACTTTAATCAATGTGCCTCTTACGTTCAAGGAAGGAAAGGGGTAAATGCAACCAGCAGCAGCACCATTTCCACCCAACGCTAACACAGTTGAGGTCATTAAGGAACATTCAGTAATTTTTTTTTAAATCATAGCAACATGTATGAAGTCAATGGCAGGAGAAGGGTTGATTGGCACCCCCAGCTAAAGAAATCCAAGTTGGGGCGCCTTCTGTGCCTCCTCATAGCCCTAGGGAGTGCTGTTGCTCAAAGTTCAGTGTGCAGACAGATCCCTGGGGATTGTGAAAATATAGAATCTGGTATGGTAGGTCTGGGGTGGGGCCCAAGAGTCCGCATTCTGTAAAAGTTCCAAGGAGGTGATGCTGATATGCTAGTCTACAGACCACACTTTGGGTAGCAAAGATGTAAAGTGTCTTCTGAATAAGGAAAAATTTTTAAATTCAGTAACACTGAAGCTTATCAAAAATAACAAGAAAAATGACCACTTATTCAGGGCACACTATGTGCCACTTTGTATACTTTATCTAATTTAATTCTCCTAACAACACCTAACAGGGTTTTATCAAGCCTATCTTATGGTTGTAGAAGCTGATATTCAGGAAATTTAAGTTATTTGTCTACCTTCAAAAACAGCTAATAATGGGCTTCCCTGGTGGCGCAGTGGTTGGGGGTCTGCCTGCTAATGCAGGGAACACGGGTTCGAGCCCTGGTCTGGGAAGATCCCACATGCGCGGAGCGGCTGGGCCCGTGAGCCACAATTACTGAGCCTGCGCGTCTGGAGCCTGTGCTCCGCAACGGGAGAGGCCGCGATAGTGAGAGGCCCGCGCACAGCGATGAAGAGTGGCCCCACTTGCCGCAACTGGTGAAAGCCCTCGCACAGAAACGAAGACCCAACATAGCCATAAATTAAAAATAAATAAATAAATAAAAATTAAAAAAAAAAAAAAAGTTTAAAAAAAAAAAAAAAAACAGCTAATAACAGTACCAGGATTTAAATCCAATTCTGTCTGACTTCATTTCTCAATAAGCTATAGCAATGAGATTAAGAGAATTATACTAGTTTTGTGATCTTGGAAAGGCCCTTTAATTTCTCTGAGCATGATTTTTTCATCTCTAACATGGAGATAATGGCAGAGCTGTGGTTTAGACCAAACCAGGTGGTAGACGTAAAAGTATTTTGAAATTCATAAAGGACCTTACCTAAATAAGACACAAAAACTGTTGTAAATAGCTGATTCTTTTTATATGCCTTAATTTCCTTTCCGTCTCTTCCTAGTACTAAAAATAGTATTGAATGAACACACCTTTCCTTAAAGCAGATATTCTCAAAACTGTTGGTTTCAGAATCCCTTTATACTCTTAAAAATTACTGAGGACCCTAAGAAGCCTTTTCAGATAATTGTGTACATTCTTATTTAAAACTAGACTAAAATTCTTAGTTATAATTTCTTAAAGGTGAAATGCAACATGAAACTTGAAACAATATTAATCAACTTTTCATACCATTATATTAAAATTCATTAGTCTATCTTGCAGTTTGATTGGAACTTACACCCATGCATAATTTTGTAAATCATCCATTGGTCCTTTGGAAAATATTGGTTCACTGAGCTACGTATTTCTTCCAAATGTTGACACGTCATTGTACCAGATGAAAAAAATCACATTCCTTACTATCTCATCTATTTCATCAGAAAAATCTTTAAGGATTGGGACGCTGTCGAGCTTACAGTGGCAGAAACAAGTTCTCCAAAATTTCAATTTTTACCTAAAAGATCGAATTTTATGACAGGCAGCACGTACCTCATTTTGTTTTCCTGGAAGTGACAAGCTAACGCTTTTCATTTTTGCGAAAGTATGTGCCAAATACCCAAGTCTGAATCACCGGTTTGTCAGCTGCTCTTTCCAATAAAAATGGTGTTCCATGAAAAAGGCAGCTAGTTCAGCTCACAACTCAAACAGCAGCTCAACTGCTTTTCCTCTAGAAAACAACAGTACTTCAGGCTGCAGCAGACGTGCTAAAGGCAGACTCCAATGTTGTTGCACAGAATATTAAAAAGGAAGGTAATTTAGGTTCAAATTTAATAAAATCTGCTTCATTGAGGACATTTTTACTGCTTCATTAAGTGAAACTGGCTTTTTTGGTTTTAACTGCAGATGCATGAGGACTTGTACAGTTGGTGCCACTGCCCTGATTCCTGCTGAGGGGCAAGCAGTTTTCCAGCAGTGTAAATGGCAGCACAGTGAGAAGGGTGAAAAATGTCTATTAATGTTCAAATGGTTTAGACTTCACAGTCCCCTTGAAAGGCTCTTAGGGACCCCTCAGGGATTTACAGACCACACTTTCAGAACTTGCTTGAAATACTCTGGCTGAAGCTTTGTTCTACCTGTCTTACCTTTTGCTTCTAAACATATTTATCCAAAATCACTTACAGGTACTCTAGAGTAATATGAAACTCTATTTGGAAAAAAAAAATCACAATAATAGCTAAATTTATTTTATTGTATAATAGCATCATAAAAAAACTGTTGAGTTTTTCAGTTCTCTCTCTCCATGAGAGACCAAAGGCTCCAGATGCTTGCTAATGCCAAAAAACTTATCAAGGGAAAGAAATCAGCTCTAGGAATAAACTATTGGGCTGGCCAAAAAGTTCCTTCGGTTTTAAGTAAACATAAAAGACATTTTTCATTTTCACCAAGAACTTTATTGAACAGATTCATTAACCGAACGAACTTTTTGGCCAGCCCAATACTTTCTCAGGACTATTCCCTGAAAACCAAGATAGAGTGATCTTTAAGGGTCTCAAACCACATCAGTGATATGATATTTGCCACCTAATCTGTGTAAAGTCCTAAGGTATGGTGAGAAAATGATTGACCCACAAATGAGATATGCGTGCGAAAATTCACTCACTCCAAAACGACTGTCATGACTCTATATTCCTGTTGTAGTACATCTAAAGATATATTAAGAAGGAAACTCAGATTAAGAAGAAAGTCACTTTCCCCCAAAGCTGTATACATTGGAAGCTCACAATAACATGATTATTGACTTCACACTGATAAAAGGGAAATAAATGGGGGTGGGGGTGGGGGGTTTCGCCATTAGTCCAGAATAAAAATCTGTAGTTAAAAGTCCTTTCAGTTGGGCTTCCCTGGTGGCGCAGTGGTTGAGAATCTGCCTGCCAATGCAGGGGACACGGGTTCGAGCCCTGGTCTGGGAGGATCCCACATGCCGCGGAGCAACTGGGCCCGTGAGCCACAATTACTGAGCCTGCGCGTCTGGAGCCTGTGCTCCGCAACAAGAGAGGCCCGTGCACCGCGATGAAGCGTGGCCCCCGCTCGCCGCAACTAGAGAAAGCCGTCGCACAGAAACGAAGACCCAACACAGCCAAAAATAAATTAATTAATTAATTAATTTAAAAAAAATAAAGAACAAAAGTCTTTTCAGTTATCATAGTCCACTACTTACACGTGATGTGACTTATGCCTATAAATTTAACCCACTGTTTCTAGAAGTGGAATAACTGAACCAACTACATCTGAACAACTTGAGGTACTTGTTTAAAAAATACAGATTCTTTAGATCCATTCCTATCTTAGTCTGCTCAAGTTGCTATAACAAAACGCCATAGACTGGGTGGCTTAAATAACAGAAATTTATTTCTCACAGTTCTAGAGGCTCAGAAGTCCAAGATGAAGGAATTGACCAATTTGCTTCATCAGGTGAGGGTTCTTTCCCTGGCTGGCAGATGGCTGCCTTCTCACTATGTCTTCACATGGTCTTTCCTCTATGGGTGGGTGCGTGTGCTCAGATCTCCTCTCTCTCTTCCCCTTTTTATAAGGCCACAAATCCCATCATGAGAGTTCCATCCTTATGACCTCATCTAAATCTAATTACCTCTGAAAGGCCCCACTTCCATATATCATCACATTGGTGGGTTGGGACTTCAACATATGAATTTGGGAGGGACACAAACCTTCAGTCCATAATAATTTCAGATCTTCTAAATCACAATCTCTGGGATTGGAGCCCTGGAACCTATGGTCTTTAACAGTTCCCAGCTGGTTCCTATGCAACCTAATGTTTAAGAAACACCTCTGTGAGCCTCAGTTTCCTTATCTGTAAAGTAGGATTGACTGTCACCATACTTTCCTATTTCAGAGTTGCTGATATGCCAAGGATCAATTAAAAATATACGAGAAAACGCTTCTGAAGGTGCAAAGTGCTATGTAATAATCATCTGAACTTTTACCGCCTACTTTTCCACCAAACGTTATTCTAAAAACCAAAAGTGGGAGGATAAAATGAAAAATACTATCAATAATATCTTAATTCTTGTAATCAAACCTCAGACAATTAAAATACTCAGGAAACAGAATGTTCCAGTTAATATTTAGCTGAACATTCTGGTCATTCTTTTGAGAAGTCCTTTTAAATATATTATTATAATTTCTCTCCTTGGTAAATACAAAACTTAGCTCTTGTTTGATGCCAAAGGGTTTTCATATTGGGTCAGCACTCTGAATATCAGTTTTTGTTGCACAGAACTTAGAAGAGTAATCTATGTTCTGCCTTGGGCTCATTTGCTAAAAGGTTTCTTGTTTATTTTTGTTGTTTGGGGGATATTTCATGGTTGATGGAGGCATGTTTATTTTAACCATAGGCAGATCTCTAATTACAAGTTGTATTCCAAAAGGTTTTTGTTCCTATGTTGTTTGAAACTTGAAGTGGCTTTCCCCCTACCTACCTTCCCAAAAAGTTATGAATCATGATTAAGTTCTTTGGCTTGTCTAAAATGTCCATAATATAGATGAAATACATTTGCTATGTCTTAAAAGTAATGCAGATATTTTGCAATGGAATTTATCAAACTCAAAAACAAAACTGAATTTAAAACTATTTTCATTTGCCTTTAACACTGATATCTGAGAAAAAGAGTTGCCTGGAGGAAGATAAGAAGGTGACAAAAAATTCCTATAAATATTCTAAAAAGGTTAATGGTCCCCAGATCTTTGTTATACAAAATGCATAAGGTCTCTCAACATGGCTCTAGCGAGAGTCATGATTCACAGTCATGATTAAGATATGATGGGGCAGGAGACGGCAAAACTGAGTGCCCAGAGGTAACTGAAAAAGTGGAATAGAATGGAAAAAAAAAAGGGTTGAAAGGGTGCCTGTGTATTCCTAAGAGGCTGCATGAAGTAGAAACAGCTGAAATATAAACGGTGAGAGAAAGACCAGAATATGACTCAAAGCAGAAGAAAGGAAGTCACAGAAAGCAATGCTGAAGAAAACAGTTCCCTACAAGAGCCACAAAGACTTCCAAAGAATTTGGGGTGTGACAGCAAAGTCACCAAAACAGAAGATGCCTTGGTATAAGCAGGGAGACCCATTTGTACCTGAAGGATGGCCTTATTTGTACCTGCCAAACGGCTGCACCTGCCTTGTTTCTTTCTGAGGGCGTGCCCAGTAGCTAGATCTTGATTCTGAATCCAAGTTATCATGGAGGCCCTGCTGGCCTCTTTGGTATGCTGGCCTTAGTTGGGAACTTTTATCACTCATTCACTGCCTCTTCCATCTCCCTATGTGCTAAACAAATGATATTCCTGTTTGATCTTATCCCTGAATTGATACCCAATGTCATCTCTATTAATGCACCTATATTTGGATTCCTGACTTTCAGCTGGCCATATGGGTATGTGGTTGTGTATTTAGTCTTCCCATCTTGCCCTTTTCCAAGTCAAAGTGTTACTCAGTCTAAGTAAAAGTGCACTTCATTCGTTCGACCAAAAGCTGACACTGAGTGTGAGGTACCATCTTAGGCCCAGAAGTAAACACAACAGTGTTGCTGGGTTCCTAGAAACCTTGGGTACATGTTATTAGAACATGTGCAACAAACACCATAAGGGGAAAACAGGAGATGTCTCTGGCCCCTAAGATGTTCTGGTCATTTTTGAAATAAAATGCTCCACTATAGCTGGACAGATATAAAATTTTACAAACCGAAAAGCAATGTCAATTCTGAGTCAGATTAAGAGCAGAGGACTATCTTGAATATTCTCCACGCTGTATTCTAGAAATAAGATGATATGATGCAAGAGGGAGAGAAAAGCTAACAGAATTCATAACTTTCACACTCAAATGTCTGATAAACAAGGGCAACTTCTGCCACTTACAAAGAACTCTTTCATCAAAAGGTGAAAGTTGTCTTCACTCACAGCCACCCACACACAAGGCCCCTTATGAACACACACACAGGTATATGTATTCATAAGGACAGCAGAAGGTCACAAACACAAAATTATGCCGTGTAAGAGCTTACTGTACAGTGGAGAAGTGTACTGCAACGTGGTTGAAAATACCTGCCAGGGAACAGGAAAGTTATTTCAAATAAATGTCCGTGGCCAACCTCAGTGGAAGCTGACATTTCAGTTCAAAACTTAACTTGGAACCAGTAAAGGCATCCAGATCTAACATATCTACTGAAGCATGTACTTATTTGCCCTTCTGGGGTTTTCCACAGTCTGGCTCAGTGCCTAGGCATGAGTACTTCCAGAGCCCAGGGCCAAAGCCTCCAGAGCAGAGCCTGTGGTCTTCCTAGGGATCAAATGGGGAGAAGCCAAGGTAGGGCGGGATCGTCCCTTCTGCATCTACTCTCACATACCTCCGGCATTTAAGTTTATCTGAAACACTTTCAGAAAAATGCAACAGTCATGTCACCACTGCTTATCTCTCCAGAAGGCAACTCTTGTGTTTATCCTACTAGATAACAACCGTGTGGCTGAGGACCACCTCAGTGGTTGGGCTCTTGTAATCCCAATCCCAGATGCAACTAGTCAACCCATTTCTTCAGGTTTATGAAAAGCGTGCTGATGTTTCACCTGAAAAAGGAATCCCATAATTGCAGCTTCTCTCTGGAAGACATGTCCCAGAGCTCTTTGATGACAACTGTCAAGCTCCTCTTGGAGACTTTTCCCTTTAGAAGTGCATCATTTGGGAAAGTCTAGAGGGAAGAAGGGTATTGAAGTAGGGAAGGGAAAGAAGAATGGGTAAGAGGTTTCACTTTCACCTGAAACCATTAATTAAGAGTTTCAAAAACACAGCAGTGAGTTTTGGTGTACATTAATGGTCCACTGTGTTTCATCAAAAGTCATGAAGTAAGAATTCTGTCCAGTTCAACGTGTGTTACAGCAAGAGACTCCTCCTAATGGCATAAAAAATATTCATGATTGTCCTACTTGTAAAAGTACTAAAGACACTTCCATGTCAAAGCCCAGAGTTGCATCATCAGAGCATAAAGAAATGCTTTTGGACCAGATGACTGCAGGTGTCAAAGACTGAAATGCATGTTGCAAAGGCAGATCTCTGCTGATACCTATTGTGGATTTATAAGTAAATGAATAGGAAAGATTTTAAAATGGAATTTAGCAACTGACAATTTACCAAACTTTCAAGACTGTAGATTGGCATGTAGAAGTGATTTCACACGGGAGTTACATACAGATTCGACGTACAATTATTGAATGCCTGCCAAACACTGAAAAGTACTGATACTAAGTTAAGTGATAGTGTTGCAAAAGCTAAGGTCTTCCATTGACAAAAACAAAATAGGTGACTCAAAAGACTAAAACTAAGTTCTCATCAATATCAGGTGTTCTTAAACAGTGATATATGATGCAGAAATGTATCTTGAGATACAAACAGTATGTGTTTTGGGACACTTACCCTTTGAATCTTAGGCTTATTTTTAAGTACTAATTATATGACACCATCTCTTTAGTCTAGGAATGTTGGTTCCTCAGAGCACTGTATCATCTCCACGATACCCAAGACATAGTGAAAATGGAAATGCTTATGAAAGATTTCAAAAATCAGAAAAGATATCCTCTACACCGCATTGTTTAATCATAATATGTAAGTGATTATATGCTTTAAGGTACACTAAACATAGAACGGTCACTTCCATATAATACAATAAAATGATTATATCTCCTTGTAGTTTTCAAATTTACTCCCCCACATACAGTGTTGCACAGTGACCCTCACAATAATCTTATCTGATGCACATAGAAGTGATGTTGTCCTCATTTTAACATAGAAGAAATTGAGGTTTGGGGAGAGTTACAGGAGGCCCCAGCAATTAATAACGGCCATGAAAGCAAGAACCCAGGCTTCTGACTCTCAGCGCAGCACTTCCTACCATACATGTAGAATGAAAAGCCACCCCACATTTCATAAAATTGACTGTGGATCCTGCAACTGTCACGACAAAATAGCAGAGGGAGAGTGAGTACTTCTGTTAGCAACAAAAACCGTGTAACCTATGATTGAAAGAGTAGACAAAGAATCATTAACTTTTCTTCACATTCACATAACATGAATATTGACGGAATTTCTGAACAGCTGCATGGAAATTCCTAAACAGAGCCAAGAGAAAAAGTATTTTCTAGAGTTCCTGATACAACTTAAAGAGCTCTGTTAAATCTTCTCAAGTGGAATCGGTTAATGCAAGGAAAGTCATCAATACTGCACCCAGATTCCCCCAAAAGAGGTAAAAAATTAAATTAAAAAATAACATTAAAAAAAAAAACAAAAAAAACCACCTTGTCGGTCCTTCCTAAGACCAACAATTTTCGGGCTGGTCATTTTTCCCCACGAAAAAGCTTGTGTTCTCTTGAGGGGCGGGGCGGGAAGAGGTGGGATTTCTAAAGATCTCGGTTTTTAACAGCCTGGTTTCATAAACAGGCCCTTCTGAGAATCAGTAATACAAGTGAGAGTGAACTATTCCCCCGGGGGGAAGAGAAGGCTCGGCGGTGATGAGCACTGATAAAAGCCCGCAGAGGAGAGCGAGAAGGCGAAGAGGAGCGGCACAAAAGCTGTCTCTCTCCGGGCCCCGGGTGCTGACGGCGCGCGCTCGGAGCGCAGGAGCGGGTGCCGCCCTCCCCGCCCTCCCGCGCGCCGGGCCGGCCGGGACCTACCAGCGAGAGCACTTTATAGGTGTTGGGGTCCTTGGCCGTGCGGGCGCGCGCCGCCTTCTCCAGCGGCTCCTCCCCCAGGTCCATGGGGGCCAGCAGGGACGAGGCCGCCTGCGGCTCCCCGGGCGCCTCGGCGGCAGAGCCGCGGCCCGGCTCTCGGCCGTTCCCCGCCGGGCCCTCCCGGGGGCCGCGTCCGCCCTCGCCGCCGCGGCTCCCACCCCCCACGCAGCCGTCGCGCTCCATCGTGGCCCTGGACGCTCGGCTCCCACCGCCCCGCCGCGCCTTTAATAGGCTCCGCGCGGGCCCGGCTCCGCCCCGTCCCGCCCGCCGCGCCCGCCCCTTGCCGCCAGACCCTTGGCTCGGCGCCCGCAGTCCGGCGCTACGAATGAGGGGAAAGCAACTCAACGCCCTGGATTATTTGGCTTCCTGTCTGATGGCGGGCGCTTTGCGTGTGGGTTATTTTGGGTCCTTTACGTGGGCGCGTCTTTAACTCCCCCCCGCCGCCCCCCTAGCCTTCCCCGCCTCGAGCCCCGGCCACCAGCAGAACACTTGCAGGAATCGCCCTGCGTGGCCTCGCGGCGCGGGCTGGACTGGAATTGCAGAGCGTGGTCTGCAGAGGGCATGAGATCATGGGGCCCCAAAATAGAGCGTAGGAGAGGGAGGATGCGGCCGCCGGGCCAGTGCGGCTTCTCAAAGGCGGGAGAGTGCAGTCAGGACAGACCTGTGTGTTTCTGGATGGACAAGCAGAGAGGCTATGGGGTCAAGCGTTGGGGGAAGCGACCTTTGTCTCCTACGTAGAAACAGACAAGAATTCCCTCAAAGCCCTGCTATCCGCTACCTACGCTACTCAGGACTATCCAACCTTAAAATACCTGAATTTACAAATGCACACATAAAAGAGATTTAATTTTCTATGGTTTTCTGTGGTTTCTGTGCTGGGGGTGAGGGCTGCTCTTGCTTTATTTGTTTATTAGTTCTTTTAGACTTTATACATCGAAAGCTTCAAAGTGTCCGCGCTGCGCTCGCCTGAGGTTGCTGCCGATACTTGTTAGCAACGTCAAAAATTTTAACAGTCTGGAATACTTTGATACTTTGGTTTTGAACTAGGACACGAACAGTAGGCTATAATTCTTGGTGGGTTTTGCTTCACCTTTGATTCTACAACTTTTACATTTCCTTGCTCATCAATAAGAAAAACCACAAGTGTGTAGTGACGTGAGTCTCGGTTGTCAAGAGGAAAACAATGACTTTCCATACCAGGAACTGACTTTAGTGACCAAGGAAATTTATACCATCCAATATCAATTAATTTTCAATTCATTTTGATTTCAGGAATATATACAAATATTTTTTTAAATGAGAATGGATGCTTAACAGATATAAGATGTGTGTTGTCCCCTTTAAAATAGTTAACTTGGGATGCTTTCCATTTATATTGATTGATTGATTCATTCATTCAATAATGAATCCTTCAGTTCAATCTCTTGGCTTCCAACAATGTCAGTGGTCTCCAACAATATCAAAGATGCACAGAAGTATATCTTTCCCAAGTGGCTCTCAGTCTGATCAAACAGGGTGAAGGCAGTAAACAAAAAACTAAAACCCAAATTATATATGCATAATAGAATCACACATAGGATATTACGAGAGCTTAGTGGAAAGGGTACCTGACATCTGGAAGAAGGGAAGAAGTAAAGGCCATCCCTCAAAGCACTATTGAGCTCTTTTTTTTTTTTTTTTTAATTACCTTTGAGTCAGCTTTCAAACCAAACCACCCAAGAGAAACAGGTTTTCACTATTACATAGTCACATTTTTTTACCCCAAACATGGCTCTAAATTTTCCTTTGACTGTTTCCAAAAATCAGAGTCAAGGACAAAGATTTACAGAGACTGTTCAAATGAGTGTCAAAAGCAACTCAACAGAGTCATTCCAAAATGGCTTTGAACTTGAGAAAACAAATGAAATAAGTGTATTGTCTGCATCCCAAGTCAACAAATCATTTTAAAGACTCCACCCATTGGTGCAGAGGACTGTAGGGTCACAAACGCAAACATCCAGGGACCAACAGGAACCATAAAAGAGTGAGGCAGCCCCTAGGTGAGTGTGTGCCCTGTTAAAGGCTATGGCACTAATTCAGAAGGACTATGTGCCCATTGTGGCCAGATAGTCAGAGTTTTCAAGAGAAACAGGAAATTTAGATGTTTGTGTGAATTCTCCAGATTGTAAAAGTTTGTCTACAAAATTCAGAAAAACAATTTCATTAAATACTTTCAAGGCCAAACAAAATGTAACACATCAGCAGGGTGGGCCTGGCACTCAGGCCACCAGGATGTGGCCTCTGCCTTATGCTCAGGCCTTGCCTGTGCCGACTGGGACTTTTATGGGTAACTATAAAAATCCAGTTGAAACCCTAAAATTAGAATAAAAGTGGATCAAGTAGGCCACTCATGTTGTTTAGCCATACGCTGAACTATAGACAAGTCTTGTCTCCATCTTGTTTATATTCAAAATGATCTGAGGGACAGCTTCACACTCCAAACTACAATAAGGTCAAGAGACAGAAACTGCAACAAAACTCCGGTTAGTGTAAAGGTGAACAATGAACGTGTCATCCTTAGTCCTAAACCATTCTGCCTCTAATGATTGAGGACTCTAATCTAGTACAGCAGAAAAGATGAGGGTGTAAGATTTTATGATTCCTTAAGTTGTACTGTACAAAAATATGTAAACACTTCCCCCTTGGTGCCTGAAACTTTGGATATGAGTAAGGCCAAAACAGCAAACACAACCAACTTGTTATCTATGTTTGAACTATGACTTCTCAAAATTGAGAAACAACTCTTCTCAGCTTCTAGAAAATGAAATATACTATAATTATTTTAGCACCTGCTCCAGAGCTTCTCCAGCTGAAGTCCCTCCAATTCTCCAGTGAAACTTGGAAGACATCTAGCCCAGTCTAAAATGAAAAAACAAGTTTCTTTCATCTTTATGAGATCTAGAAAAAAAATTTTTTTTCCATGGCATTAATTTATTTTTAAGACTTTGCCTGACATCCTGATTTCTCTTTCTTTTTTGTAAGTGCAAAAATACTCCCCCTGGAAGAAGCTTGGATTGCAATGTGACCTTGTACAGAGTACAAGAACTCTCTGAGCCTTGGTTGCCTCATTTATAAACGGGTGTTATAAATAATACCATAAAATTACACTAGTATCTCTAAATGTCAACAAAATGTTTTGAATTTTCTCAACTTTACATAAAAATTTAAATAGATCCTTTCCATATTTAAATCACCCAAATTTTTACATAAATTACGCACAATTTAAATATTTAAATATAATAACTATAAATGATTTAAATATAATTTCTGGGAAGGTTTGAGAGCTCCCATTGGATATATGCATCTGCAAAGGGAGAGCCCATGGGATCAGGAAGGGATACTGACCCCTCTGTGATGGAGAAAAAAACACCTCATTGTCAGGTAACAAAATCAATGAAGTGAGCGCAGAAAGTGAATGCAACTGAGTCATAGAAACTGTGGAAAAATGGCAAATGCAGACCCCATCTAAAGGGAACTGCTGTCCAGTCTTCACTTTTTGGTGGTCCACGGCCTCTGCCACCCCCCATTGTCTCTTTTATACCTCATGTCAAGCAAAACCTGGGGTTGCCAGATAATCTGAATTCATGCCTGCCATTTTGCTATTTGTTTTCTCTATGCCTCGTGGTTTTTTTTTTGTCCTTCTGTTTCTCCTTCACGTCTTTAAAATTGTATTTCAAATATGTTTTATTATACCATGTTAATTCCTCTGTTGAATTTTACCTTTTCTAAAGAGTTATTTTCTTAGTAGTTGCTCTAGAGGTTATAATATGCATCTTTAATTTACCATCTACTTCAGATTAATACTGACTTCATTCTGGTAAAATATAACATTGTTTTCTGTAATAGATCTCCATTTTCTGATTCCTCATTTCTGCCATTATTATCATATGCATTAATCTATATGTTATAAAGCCATTGATGCAGTGTTATGATCATTGTTCTAAACCTTAGGTTTTTTTAAAGAAATTAAGAAAACAGAGTATTCATACAGACACACACACACACACACATACACACACACACTGATTTTTTTTTCATGAATCTGAGTCAAACTTTCTTGCTTCCTTGAAAGTACTATAATTTTTGGTTGAAAACTGGACTTGTAGGTAATATGTTATAGCTACTCTGGATTCTGATTATTTTTCTGAGAATTTTTTCTTTCAGTACTCTCCTGGACTTAAAACTTCACATTCTTCCTGCTGTTTTCTATAAATTTTACCATTTTCACACTCCACCATCACCTCACGAAATCAAGTCTGCCCCTCTGATGTCTAAAGGCTACAAACTCCCACTGTTCTTATCCAACCCTAGCAGTTTTTCGAGAATAAATGCTTTCTCAACTCGTCTGCCTTTGGCCAATTTACGGAACCCTGAGATGATGGTTAGGGTCATCTTATCTTTGACTATAAGGCCCACTGGGTAACTCCACTGGCTCTCAACTCAGGTAACTTCCACATCCCCAAAAGGCATGCGAGAAATTCAGTATTGCTCCCTTCCTACAGTAGAGCCAACTTCCATCCGCTATATCAGATTCTGCCTAGCCACAGGGTGTAAACATTTTTCATTTGGATGAAGCCCCCCCATATCGATGAGGGGAACGTTCTGCCCACAGAGGTCTAATCAGGAAGTAGGGTAGAAGCATCTCCGCTTCAGGCTTTCTATTCAACCTACCTAACACTTACCTTCCCATCCAGGATTTCAGCTCACAAAAGGTAAAGCCATCATAAAGGTGTCTAACTGAGCAGTTCCCTCTCACCCTTCTCCTTTCCACACTCCACAGAATCCAAGAGTCAACTTTCTCTCATCGCAGTGTAGCAGGGACTTTTCATGCATCATCTCCTGAGATCTGTATTCCCATGGTTTATAGTACACTGAACATTCAAGTCTTTCAGGCCTCACACTTAATTTGTTTGTGGGAGCTTAAAAAATTTAGAAATTGTTTTGTCTCTTAACAACACCTGGCTTTGAAGTAGGTGTTACATATCCTTGAAGTAGGTATTACAATTATATTTTTGCAGTTGAAAACTGGTAGCAATTCCTTTATCTTTGTATATTGGTCATAATAAAGTCAAGGCTGCCCACCTTATCTTCCTCTCCCAGCTCTGAGGCAGGTGGATAATTCTAGTTGGTCAGATATCAGATCCCTCACACAGAAAAAAAAAAAATTTAACTCACCATTCTTTTCAAAATTATTATCCATTTTTACCCCCGCAAGTATATAATCGCATATAGCATGTATATAGGAAAGATCCTGACATTTTTCTGATTCATCAATATGGGGAATCCCATTTTTTCTGTTGATGTGGTCATCAAAGCTGGTTAGGTATGATCATGGGACACACGGGACCAAGCCTGAGACAAGCACATGGCTTTCCTTCTCACTCATCTGCGAGAACATTTGTTACAAAGATGCCATAGTTGCAGGATAGTCTAAGATCTTGGGAGACAAGGAGAAATGTTGCAGCTGTGAACCCCAAAGAGTAAGAATTTCCTCTTCCTCACTGTGCTGGTGACATCATCCAGAACGTCAGATGCTTAAGTCTGGCCCAGTGTAAGACAGATTTGTCCATTCTTGTAATATGGAGAATAGTGGGAAAAAAAGCTTTGTACTTCTTTATACCTTAAGCCACCTAAAACCAAAATATTGGAAAAACAGTATAAAAAAAGATATCTCATATTTTATTCCAGTATAAACTTCTAAAAGATAAAAATGTGAACATAAACACATGCACAAAAAACCCTCAAATGCATATGAAAAAAATATAGGTGATTATCAAAAATTACCTCATAGCTCCTGGTTTTTCAAACAAACATTTTTTTAGAAGAATGAATAAATGAGGGAGAGAAAGTATGATCTTCCTTAATATACAAGGAACTTTATAATCATTTCAAGTTAATGATATTTTGAAAAACTTAAGTATTTAAAAGAATGACAAAAAACCCAACTCTTTTTATTAAATAAAAAAAAGGCACTTACCAGAAATAGAAAAGCATATGGCCAAGAAAACATTCAAAACAATGCCCTAACTAATAATAGGAGAATTGCCAATCAAAGGAATACTATATTACCAATAAAATAAAATTAGACAAAACATATTAAAAATGTCTTTTCATCATATTAATAATGGGCAGCTAAGGACTGTTATCTTTTATATAAAAGAAACAAACATAGTGAAGAATAGAAATTAATGAAATCAAAACCAGAAAGAAATGGAGAAACTCAATGACACCAAAAGATATTTCTTTGCAAAGCTTAATAAAATTGATAAGCCTCTAATTAGACTTATTGGGAAAGAAAGAAATTCCTAATATTGTGAAACAGGTGGCACAAACACTACAGATTTTACAAACATGAGGAGGATAAGGGAATATTATAAACAATTTTATGTGAGATTCTAGAAGGACAAAACTGTAGTGACAGAAAGCAGGCATGTGTTTGCCAGGATCAGGGTGAGCGGAGAAAATTGACTATAAATGGGCACAAGGGGACTTTTTGGAGTGATAGAAATTTCCTACATTATGATGTTGGTGGTTATATGACTGCATATATCTGTCAAAATTCATTGAATCGTAGGCCTAAAATCAAAGAATTTTACTATGTATCAAATGTGCCTCAATAAAAGTGACTTTTAAAAATTAAAAAAAGGCAATCATGCAAACAGGGACGTCTGGAAAAAGATGATGGATCAAACAGGTACATTTGCTTTCACTTTCTCCCCAGACCATACTAAGACAAAAGAATGCCTTTTTTAAAGGCGTAAGTCCTCGGGGACAAAGAAAATTGGCAAGACATGACGAGAATAACACAATAGTGGATGGAAAAACAGGTGGACACTTGATAACTGCTTTAACAGACCAAAGAAAGCTTAACCCTAAACCAAAAGTGAAGAAAGCCAAGATGTAACCAGACTTATGTGCAAAACGGGCTACACCAGGTACTTCTGTTAGAGGCTGTGAAGGTAGGACTAAAAAACAGTCAAATTGGTTCGAAGTCTGTTTAAGAAGCAGTTAGAGGGCCAGATCTTCTCCCCAATTCCATGCAGCTGGTGACTACCTCTTCCCCCTTGTCAGCAGAAAACTGGAGGTTTATTCTGTGGAGAAAATAAAACAGAGCCTTTGGACTCTAGGGCTCCAGAACTGAAAGGCAAGAAATTACCATATCAACATATTTGGCTAATTACCATATAATTACCCAAAAAATATATTTAGTGTGAAAAATAGGTTGCAAATATGCATACTGAATGCTAATCCGCCTGCCCTCTGGAACACACATTTATTGATTACTTACTGTATACCAAGGACTGTACCAGAAACATGGGATAAAGAAAGAAAAACAAGAATGGTCCAACCTCACGAGAAGCTCCTAGCCCAGTGTGGAAGCCAGAAATATTCACAGTTAATACAGTATGTTGAGAACTATGAAAGGGCAGCACAATGTATTGGGAGCCCATAGAAAGGTACCAAACCCAGATTGGAGGGCTATAGTCCTTATGACTATCATTGCTTATACCTCCTGTAGCCCACTTTAGAAAACCTATTCTCCTGAGAGCCACTAGAAAGGACAGCCTTACATATCCTGGGACATGGCCCTGCTCTTGTGGTCACAAATGATTTGATCAGATGCCTCACAGAAATCCAGCCCATCCATTCACTCTGCTGTGACTGGGGTTTTCTCTGGCTTGAGCTCTAAGGTTTGCTGTCGCTTGAGAATTTTGCAATCAGACAGAGCCGAAAGTCACAATGTAGAAAGAGCAGCTGACAGAGACCACGCTGGACACTGTGCAAGGTGCGTCAGCAGAGGACTCTGGTAGATACAGAAAAGGAAGCATGGAGTGGGCACTTGGAGAGAAGCAGAGTCAGGAGAAAACGTGAAGTGACATCCTGATTTTCAACACCCTAACCCACTACCTGTGTGGCTCAGCTCTACCTTACTTACTGTCTTTGGATCTTACCTGTTGTTGTATTCTCAGAAGAATGCTCCTCCTTTTGGCCATGATCTGATTTTAGTGGGTTTCTTTCCTTTCATACAAAAAGAATAGAACAGGGGTCATGGAAGACTTCCTGTTATCAGTCTGTTACTTCCAAGGACCAGTGACAGTCAGGCAAAGAATGAGAAGGATGGTATTTGAGGATGAAGGAGCAGCCCACACAAAACTCACAGGTACAAGAAAGAGTACTTGCAATGAAAGCACTTGAGTACAGCTGAAGCACATCGCAGCGGGAAAGAGACCAGGGATGTACAGCTGGCATCTAGGCACTGAATGAGAAAGATGATGGGGTGAACTAAGAGCCCAGCCATATATGACAAATTTGTTTCTACAACTCAAAAAAAGGTAAATAAGTTTCCTGGAAAGTTTGACAAGCCAATTAAAAGACAGAATGAGTTGTGCCATTCTGGTTCCAATAGAAAAATTAATAAAAGTATTGCTGTGTGTAAATGTTCTGTTTAGAAAATAATTTCAATGGGAAAAAAGTGATTTCAAAATATCTTCATTGTCTATGAGCTGTAAGTAAATTAATTTTAAGAAATCAAATGTAATAATGGAATGGTAATTAATCACAAGTCTCAAACTTTCCATGTGGATCTAATACCACGTAATTCTGAGTCCTTGCTACCACTAAATTGAGAAGCAAAATGAAAATTAACTTTATTATAACAGAAAAATAACTAATTATCCAGAAATCCCCATATAATTGAGGTTATCATATTTTATTCTAAAGAAAAATGAAGTCTTGAACTTGCAAATTTTATTAAAGTGTTCAAATTAAAAGGAATAAAATCAAACTTTTCAAAAAATGCAAAAAATGTATAAGTAATTAACCTTGTTTACTTCTGGTCATATATTCTTGATTTTGGAAATCCTGATAGGAATTGATAAAACTTATACTAAAAATTTAACTGTTTTAATAAGAAATTAAATCAAGGTGTATATACATTTTAATATGCATGATTACTAAATAGAAAAATTATTTCACATATTTTTATATCTAAAAAATTATTGATTTATTCCTTATTAACACAGTCACATGTACACATACACACACGTGTCTCTTTCTGTATCTACATATTTGTCTATTGCACAACTATAGAAAAGAATTCAACTGTAAGAAACCACGTATTTGAAAGAGCACATAACTTTGTTTCTGAAGCCACAATCAAGACTTCAACAAACTAAAATACTCAGCAAATTGATTTGATCTGGAATGGAGACCAGCAATAATAATATCAACTATCATTTTATTGAATGCCACCGTATACTGGCCACAGTTCTGGGGACTTTAGTCATTCATTCATTTTTTTCACCTCTATTTATTCATCTATTCACTAAATATTTGTTGAATCCCTACTATGAGCCAAGCGTTATTCTAGACTCAGGATACATGGGTAAGAGAATATCAGTCTCCTCAAGGAATTTAAGAGTCTAGTGAAGGGAGATCGATATTAATCAAATAAATGCTGAGAACTATAATAAAAAATGGTAATAAACACTATGGTAAAAAAGTATAAGACAGCAGAATATGTAACTGGAATGTCTGAACCAATCTGTGGTAGGAGCAAGATGTGGTCAGTGAAGGGTTGCTTGAGGATGGAATGCTTTCACTGAGATTTGAAAAATAAGGAAGAAGTAGAAATAAGACCACAGACCTAGATGATTTTGAAATATGGCTTTTGCTAGTTGTGTAAGATCTGTGTATAGGAAGAAATGAGATATAGTGACTATGAGTCATAAACTGGAAACTATTTGGACATCAGTTCTTAATCCACCAGTTTTATGGGCTCCCTTTTATAAATGAGAATAAGTCAAGATCCCCCCTGACAACGCCAGAAATAGTTTGGTAATTCAGAGAACAGGGAAGCACTGGAATTGACAAGTTAAAAAAAAAAAAAACTTGAAAGGGATGATAACAATAATATACATTTGAAATATGATTCAGGTATGTACATTTTGAACATAGGAAACAGTAAATTAGAAAACCGATTCAAATACCCATTTGAAAATAAGGTTTTATCCCAGTAAATGAGGTGCTATACATCTGAAAGGAGATTTGAAAAGAAAGCAAATCACCGAATGATGTTGAGGAAGGAAATCAATAAAAATATTTCTTGTTTTAACTTGAGTTCGAAGACACTCTAAGTAACAAGTGATCTATAATAGGTTATAAGGAAATTGAAAGTTGTGCCTTTTCTCCTCAATCTTACAAAAATCTTAAACTTGCAAAAACATTTCAGAGGAATGCGTGCTTGACAAAATGAAAAAATACAACATAAAGATTCATCCTGGTTATTTTTACACTTTCTTCAGACTAGAAATATCTGAACCTCGTCCCAAACTGTAAAATGTATCAAAATTTTATTTCCGTAAATTATTATGTGTCTTTCCAACCGGGGTTGGGGGATGCAGACTCTGGGGGTCACAATGTTAGGCCTTTGTCCACAGGGATGCGATTGGCCTCCCAGCTGGGAGCAAAGGTTGCCACGTGAGCAGAATGGGCAGCCCTGCTCTCTAGCAGTTGCTGTACTGTAAACAAGAGTGAAGCAAGCCCAAGCAGAGATGAAAAGAAAGAACTTTAAGGATTCACTCAAGCATGCTCCCCTGCCCCCTGGCTGTAAGCCATGACTGGGACTGGCTGGGAAACAGCTGCTTGTGACAGACCCGTCTGGCAAGCAGCTGAGAGATGCTTTTTTTTTTTTTTTTTTTTTGAGCAAAGGCTTAAAGCCAATGATATCTCTAATAGGCATTGATACAACTCCAGGTGCCTCGTGGAGCCCGTGGCAAGGTGGCTCTATTATATGGAGAAAATAAATAATGACAAATAATAAAACAATACCAGTCACCACTTTGGGGGCCTTTACAATATGCTAGGCACTGAGCTGTGCAATTTACAGACTGCTTTTGCTCCCTTCTCTTCACTGTTTACAAGACAGTGACAGCTAGAGAGCTGTGCCCTCACCCTCCCTCCCTATGCATGAGGCAGTTCTCATCATCTGTTTACTCGTGAGGAGGCTGAAAGGTTTTCAGTAGTTTCACAAGATTTTATTTGTACCAAGGAACCACATTTTTAAACCAATTCCCTGTGGATGGAGTGGGATATTAGGCTGTTTCTAGTCTTGCCACTACAAACAATGTTACAATGGATACCTTTGCATATACCTTGTTTCCCAAATGTGGACCACATTTGTAGGATATATACTTAAACACATGGACATGCTGGATTGTCACTTCTTTTAGTTTCTAAAGATCCTGGCAAATTGCCCTTACATTGGAGTAAATGAATTTACTCTCCCACAAGCAATGCATGTGCTCCAGTCCCCACCCCCAGCCTCTCAATTTAGCAGTAATAACTGCAATCCCTTACTGATGCCTATTATAATGCTGGATGCTGTTTTAAATGGCTTACATACATTAAGTCACTTAATCCTCACAAAACCCTAAGAGATAAATACTATTGTTATCATCACCATTTTACAGATGAGGAAACTGAGGCAGGCAAAGATTAACAAATTTGCCGAAGGTCAGCCAGGCAGCTTTGGATTCCAGGGCCCATACTTTTAATTCCCACATTCTAGGGTTCAAGTTTTATCTTTGTCAGTCTGTTGGGTGAAAAGGGGTACCTCATTGTAGTGTTTGTTTGCATTTCCCAGATAATGAGTAAGATTGACATTCTTTATATAAGAATTTGCCATTCTTTCTTCTGTGAGTTGGCTGTTTACTCCTTTTGTTAGTCCCCTTTTCTACTGGGTTGTTGGTTTTTTTCTTACTGACCCATAATATAGTCAAGATCTTTTGACTTTACTTATGACTCTTGCTTATGATTTTTCCCAAGCAACATATTATTTTTTTTATGTAGTCATATTTACTGATCTTTTATCATTTCAGGGTTTGATATCACACTTAGAAAAATCCTCCTTCTAAGCTTTTTTTTTTTTTTAATTCTCCAATGTTATCCTAGTAACATTTTTGTTTAAGTTTTTGCATTTCACTCTTTGACCCATGTGAAATTTATTTTGGTATGAGATATGGGTTTTATTTTTCAAATGGCCACCTATTTTTTTTCCAGAACCATTTAATAAATACTCTATTTTTCCCCTACCCGTTCCAGTTACCACTGCTGCTTAATAAACCACCCCCAAATTAGTGGTGTAACTAAAAAACCATTATATTGTGCTCACAAGTTCTTTAGGTCAGGAATTCAGAAATGTCACAGGAAGAAAGCTTTTCTTGCTCCGCAGTGTCTGGGGCCTCAGTTGTAAGGAAGTGAGGGCTGGGGTCCCTAGACAGCTGGAGACTGGAATCATCTGAAGGCACTCTCACTCATCAGTTGATACTGGCTCTTAGTTGGGACCTCAGCTGGGGCTATCGGCCAAAAGGTCTCTTTGTGCTCTTTCATGTGTCTGCGTGGGCTTCCTCAGAATATGGTAGCTGAGTTCTGAGAGCAAACTTCCCAGGAGAGCCAGGGGGCAGTTACTGAATTTTATGACCTAGCTGGTAAGTCACGTAGTGTCACTGCCACATTAGGCACGAAGCCCACCCCATGTACTGCCTAAGAAGTCAGTACAAACTTACCCCTTTGACTAATACAAAAGGAATATACCTGGAGGGAATAACCCCCAAATGAGACAGGGAGTGGCAAAAACAGAACATCGTAAAAATGTGTTAGTGCTCAAAAGCAGAATGAAGAATAAAATCTAATGGACAATAAAATAAAAATAAAGCAGATTCAAGGAAAGGAAACACAGACTCCACCTCCTTTAGGTCTTTAAGGGTTGCACAAATTTCTGCCATTTCTCTTGGACTGTGAAATTGTTTTAGGTTCCACTATTTTGGCCAGAGGAGGCAGTTTTAGAGGTTTGTACTTGGCCTTCCCACTATGTGATAGTTCTTACCAACTGACCAAGGAATCCAAAGGAGCATTTTGACAAATACCAAGTCTGTCCACTCCAATTCTACTTTCAGGGACTGAGGAACTGAGCACTTTGTCAATCCATGGGCCCCACATGAGCTGGACACAAGGCAGGACTCCATTTATTGCTGGGCCAACATGCGCTCCTACTCTATTAGAGAGGCCTCAGGTCCTTGACTATCAATATCAAGTCAGACCTTAGGTTCGACAGTTCTCAGAATGTCTGGGTGTATCCCTTTTCCCAGAGTATAGTTACCTAGCAAATGGCCGTAGACCCCTTTGGGAAATAACTGGAAAGAATCATCAATGCATCCACCTGCGGTGGTGTTGCAGTGGTCCATCCTTATGGGGACCCAGTTTGTCCTTGACTCAATATGATACAGGTCTGAAAACTGGCTCAGTTCTGGAAAACTAGGCTAGGGATTATGACATTTTGTTGGGCTGTTTGCCCTCCTCCCCTAATTTTCTATCCTGATTTCTTTTGTAGTTTACATTGGACAATATCCTTGTTGTCTGCCCAGGTATCTTGCCCTGGGAACATCATGCTCCGTTAACCATCTTCATAGCTCTTGGTGGTTCAGCCTCTTCTACTTGCTACTCCTGCAATGCTGTTCATTACGCTAATCACATCCACTTTGCTTCAGAAGGTTAAATGGCATCACCTGGCTTCCATTATCAGCACGGCTTTCAAGGAGCCCAGTTCTATAGAGCTGCTCCTGTCCTCAGCCCTGGTCTCCTGAAAAGGACATCACTGAGCTCCACACCAACACTGCTTCCCAACAACAGCTCTCCCTCATCGGTGCATCCCTTATGGGTTTGGTAAACTGCATTCATCTGGGCTCTCCCACAGCTGGTGGACTTTCTGGCCTTACGTAGTATATCCACTCTAGCATGCCCACTTCTGTGAGCCTCCCTTGCTCAACCATTTGCCAGGAAGTTCTGGAATTTCTATTTCAATACGTGTGAGCCATTATTTCCACAAAGTTTCCAGAGTCAGTCTAGCAGTGTTATTAACATCATCTTCAGTGGACCCTACCAATGTTAAATCCTGCGTCAGGAGAGGGGGTTCCTGTGTCAATAAACTTTTATTTTATTATATCAAATATTATAGGTTATATTCCATCTCACTTGACTTGTCACACTCTCAAAAGTTCTCTCCTAGAGACTGCTTGTATATGTTGGCTAGATTCTACATCTCATTTGTTGTTAAGTCCCTTTCCTTCCCTAGCAGGTCCAGCACCTCCCCAACCAGATATGATCTCCCCAAGTTGTGATTGGACCCTAGTTATTGGTCTGGTGGTCAGGTGGCAGGGGAAGTGACTTCCTGAGGTGGACTTATGTTTTCTCGCAAGGCTTCAGCACCATCCTCAAGGTGGGAGTACTAGCCTTCAAAAAGGAAGAGTGAGCTCACTCTGTAGGTTTGAAGTCCTGTTTTCCAGCAGAGAACAGGTAGCTTTGAAGGGTAGTAAGAGAAATACTTCTGAGGTAGCGGGCATGAACCCAAAGCAGAATATAGACACATCATGTTAAAAGCTGTGGCTTAACTGTCCTGATCACCTCTACGAAGAGTGTGAAGCTACATTTATTACATTTTGAAGCAACAGAAAGAAAAGTTATTGCTGAGTCAGGATGCTTGTATTACTGCTTCAGTATTTCACATACTATTTCATTACATCATTTCTACAATGTGCTAAAGACATGCTAAATACTTATGTGTCCATCTGTTATGTGGAATCCAGAGTAGTCACAAGATCTTTTAAAAATGGTTGTTTCTCAGACTCTAACCTGTTTGGAAAATCTGCTTCCTAAACATATGTAATCATACAACTTCCTCCGTTGGTTGCAGATATTTTATTAGAAGATTTTTGTCTGGAAAGTGGGTGAAGAGAAGGGGAGGTGATGGCAGTAAGGAAGGGAAGTGTATGATTAGATTTTGCCTGATATCCATGGGTCCCGACTGGACCGCACTCCAATATGACCGTTTTGAAGGGTCTGCAGCTGTTTGTAAAGGTAGTTAATATCATTTTGTGGTGAGAAAAGCCTTTGGAATCAGAATACCTTTGTTGAAGCCCTCGTTTCTCTATTTGATGGTTGGATGACCCTAGCGAAGTCATTTAACTTCTTTCTGCTCTGGTTTCCACATTTTAAGAATGAGGATAATACTACCTGTTCTGCTAATCTCAAATAATACTGTTTGAAATATTAAGATTCTGAACGTAAAACACTTTGTAAATTTTAAGGGACCCCTAGGGCTGGTGAGGCTCTTCCTCTTGTAATTACTATGGAGTAGCTGCAAACCAAAGGCGAACTATTTATTCCTAAAGGGTGAATTTGTCTCTTTGGGGTGGCGGTTTGTTTCCTCTAAAATTCCTAGGATTTCATTTTTTTAGTTTCGAACTAAAGAAGTATTGGCAAACATAACTTGTAAACGTTACGTGTTTTAAATGAATGCTCATTCCTGATTTCATACCATGATTATTTGAAAACAACTTTTTTACTTTGAAAAAGTATCTACAGCTTATAAGCACAGAGAAGGCAAACTGGTTTTTCTTAATTGCTCCAAAGGACATTCTATCCTGAGGTGATAAATGTGTAAATTTGCAGACATGTTTGAGGATCCAAACTAAATTTCTAAATCTACAGAACTTTATGCAAGAAAATGTCCTTTTATTTCAAAGTAAAATTTGAGTTTAAAAATAAAAGTCAGTGTGCCTCAAAAACAGAAATATAAATCAATGGAACAGGATAGAAAGCCCAGAGATGAACCCACACACATATGGTCACCTAATCTATGACAAAGGAGGCAAGGATACACAATGGAGAAAAGACAGTCTCTTCAATTAGTGGTGCTGGGAAAACTGGACAGCTACATGTAAAAGAATGAAATTAGAACCCTCCCTAACACCATACACAAAAATAAACTCAAAATGGATTAAAGACCTAAATGTAAGACTGGACACTGTAAAACTCTTAGAGGAAAACATAGGAAGAACACTCTTTGACATAAATCACAGCAAGAACTTTTTTGACCCACCTCCTAGAGTAATGGAAATAAAAACAAAAATAAGCAAATGGGACCTAATGAAACTTAAAAGCCTTTGCACAGCAAAGGAAACTATAAACAAGATGAAAAGACAACCCTCAGAATGGGAGAAAATATTTGCAAATGAATCAATGGACAAAGGATTAATCTCCAAAATATATATATTATATATATAAATATATAATATATATATTATATATAATATATATAATATTGAGCTCATGTAGCTCAATATTAAGAAAACAAACAACCCAATCAAAAAATAGGCAGAAGACCTAAATAGACATTTCTCTAAAGAAGACATACAGATGGCCAAAAGGCACATGAAAAGCTGCTCAACATCACTAATTATTAGAGAAATGCAAATCAAAACTACAACGAGGTATCACCTCACACCGGTTAGAATCGGCATCATCAGAAAATCTACAAACAACAAATGCTGGAGAGGGTGTGGAAAAAAGGGAACCCTCTTGCACTGTTGGTGGGAATGTAAATTGATACAGCCACTATGGAGAACAATACGGAGGTTCCTTAAAAAGCTAAAAATAGAATTACCATATGATCCAGCAATCCCACTACTGGGCATATACCCAGAGAAAACCGTAATTCAAAAACACACATGCACCGCAATGTTCATTGCAACACTATTTACAATAGCCAGATCATGGAAGCAACCTAAATGCCCATCGACAGACAAATGGATAAAGAAGATGTGGTACATATACACAATGGAATATTACTCAGCCATACAAAAGAACAAAATTGGGTCATTTGTAGAGATGTGGATGGACCTAGAGACTGTCATACAGAGTGAAGTAAGTCAGAAAGAGAAAAACAAATATCGTATATTAACACATATATGTGGAATCTAGAAAAATGGTACAGATGAACCGGTTTGCAAGGCAGAAATAGAGACACAGATGTAGAGAACGAAAGAACAAATGTATGGACACCAAGGGGGGAAAGTAGGGGCCGGGGTGGTGGTGGTGGGATGAATTGGGAGATTGGGATTGACATATATACACTAATATGTATACAATAGATAACTAATAAGAAACTGCTGTATATTAAAAAAAAAAAATAACCGGTGGCAAACAAAAAAAAACCCCAAAAACAAATTGCTGACACAGGCGAAAGTAAACAAATAAAATTATTGTTAATTTTTAAGCTAAAAAAAAGTCAATGTGCCTTTTTTTATAAGATCTGTGGTGAGATAACAGACGTGCCTTTCCTCTCCCCTCTCCCAACCATAATGAACTTCATTTCTAAAGAAATCACATAAGATGTGTTTGCTGCTTAATATTACTTCTTTTTGACCCCATCCTGATCTATTCTTACTCCCTTGAATGTGTAATTCCAAGGTGACAGCAGTTTTCAGGTAATAAGCAACATTCAAACATCTTTCATAAGGAAGATTCTGGATATTCCTTGATCCTCTTTCCCCACAGTTAATATCCCCTGTTGCTTTCCTTCCACGGATGTGTTATTATTTTATGATATATATATAATTAGACATAATAGTACAAAGATGTATTATTATTATTATTATCATGAATACCTAAAGATTTTGCTGATTTTAAATTATTCTTTGGCAAGTAGTAGAAAGAAATCTTTGAAAGATATCACCCTGTTAAAGAAACAGCACTTTGAAATGATTCTCCTGCATGTATAACCAGCTTACAATGGAAAATAATTAAGCTCATAAAAAATAATCACCTGGCTTGCATAACATTCTATGTTTCTAAACTTTCCACCAATATTAAAATTAATTTGTGCACAAGCTTTAAATCTGGGAACCATCTGCTTTATTCCACAAACAGCAGGCAAACTAGAATGGAAGAAAGAAAATATGTTTATCAAATTGAAGTATTCCAGTTGACTGTTCCACTTAATCAAATCACTGGGATAACTGCCAAATACATTCCCTTGGGTGGCATCCCACACGCTCCTAATAGAACCAAAATACCAGGAGTTTTTATAAAGATGAGCCCCCTGTAGAGCAGGAAACTGGGCAATTCCAGTGGTTCTCTACCCCCCAGTCCCCAGCCCCAAGCCTCAGGATAACCAGGACCCCTGGCGAGGTCACCCATACTTCCGAGAAGAGATTTTCTGTGGTGTAGATTAAACTTTCAGTGAGGTATGTGTGTTTTGAAAAAAAAAAAATCAGTACTATAATATAATTTTATATTTGGAAAACCAAATGAAAATGCTTATTTTGAAATTTTAAATCATTTATTGTTAATTTGGTTTTCCAAGGGGAGCACAAAGTTTGAAACGTTGAAATTCTGTCCAGACTTTTTCCTCCTTTCTGCTCTTTGTGAGAATTTGCCTGACTTTCACGACCGAGCCAAGATCCCTGCTGAGAGTAGGTGTCAACGAGACCACCAGCTTCACGGGGTGCAAGAAAGAGAAATCCAGCCTCCATCACTGCCCCAGCCCAGGGCACAAATACCCATGTTTGTCTCCACACCTCTCTTCCTCAGTCAGCCTGCCTGTAGGAACTGTAAACCCAGTGCCCAAGGGTCACAATGAAGCTTGAGTCATGTGCCTGGAAAATGAGCTGATGGAGCTCTGGATGAGAGTTTGAATACAAGGAGAGTCGCCATCCCAGACAGAGCAATTTTCTCCACACCAATCTCCTGGGAGAGAAGTAGGATGGAAGAGGAAGAGGGGAAACCTGGCCCACATTTATCAGCATGAGTTTACTTAAGCCTTTTGCTAAGTAACCATAGAAAAGTACATTGAAACCAGACTTCACTACTATAACCAGAAAGTATTTTTCATGATTAATTGCTTCTTAGTCTCCAACTCCTGGAATACAGCTCTGCTGGTGAGAATGCACCAACAGCTCTCAGAAAACCCATGAGCAAGGTTGAAATCACATATGCTGGAACAATCAGGAAATGTTAACACATACGTGTTGTGATGTTGACCTTTTCTTATGGAGAAATAAAGACGGAAGTCAGTTTGCCACACAGAGTAACCAATGGGAATTGACCAAAAAAATGATGAATTGGCTAGCTTTCTACACCTAAGTTTTACTGAATATTTACATTTCTTCTTGATCAATGGTGATTCCAGAGGAGTGAAGTCTAAAGATTTTATGGTCTCTACATTCTCTAATCAAAAGTAAAACACCTGCTGTACATGGATCAATCTTTCAAGGACCCTGAGGGTTCCCAGCCTTAGGAAGCACAGAACTGAAGGTGTCAGCAAGGCTGGCTGGCTGTATCTCGTCTACTTGCTCACCGACAAAGACTCTGATCTCAGAAACCAAAGCCTCCAGGTTCCAGTATCCGCCACCAACCAGGAGATGCTGAAATTACGTAATTACTGCATTAGGAATGCCTTTGATTGGCTTAACACTTTATTTACCTATATCTACAATTTATTTACCAAAATGCAAATATTCTTGAGAGGGATAACAGAATTTGTTTTATCTAGTGTTTATAACTTAATGGAGAAAGATTTATGACAACTCGAGAGCTGGTTCTGACAGAGAAGGAAGCGAGAGAGGATGAGGGCACGGAGCATCTGAAATGACTGTGACAAATGAGGGGGCACACAGAGGGCACTGGGGACTCTGAAATCAGTTTGCTTATTTATTTTCCAGCCTTATTTTAGTGAACCTATCCCTGACAGCATTCTCCTTTCAGGATAGCATTCGTTATCTGGATAAAAGAAAGCAGAAACTAGTGAGCTAGATGAACCAGGATCCCGCATCTGATGAGGCAAGTGGAACAAAATGGAACATCCCTTGGTCAATAGGGATGAAAAAATCCAGGGTAATTGGCCGGGCACACCTGGAGAAGGTGTTACAGAGGGCACACGTGGAAACGCTCTAAGAACACACACAGCCTTGGCATGAAATGATGATCATATTCCCAAAGTATTCAGGTTGCCCTAGTTTCTACTGCATCTCAGCGTTCTCCCTGCTCTCCTACCCTCCTAGGGCTGTCACATCTACACTCCAACAGCTTATAATGTCCTCCATCCCCATGACCCTTGGATTCCTGGGTTGTCCTCCTCAGGGTTCTGTTTTCAGAAAACTGTGCTCTTACTTAATATCAGTGACATGATGGCCCAGGAATGGTCACCAGACGTCTAATCTACTTCCAATGTAGAACTAGGTCAGAAATATGTTTAATCTCACCAGGCCCGTCAGGCCTTCTCAGTCTCTCAGTCTTCCCACCTCATGGTCAATCTGCCCACCTTGCTACCTATTTGAATCTATTTGAATCTCTACTATTACCATCACCACCACCATCAAGGCCCTTACACCCATTTTTTATTGGGCATCCATCCATGTATCAGACAGAGAGATATTGGGAGCCTGCTACATGGCTGGCACTGGGAATGTAGCAGCGACTGAAGGAGACACAGATCCCTGTCTTCCTGGCATTTACAGTTTAGTGGGGGGATGCAGGCAACAAGGAAAATAAATAAATACGACATCTGGTATATTAGCAAGGGGTCAATTCTGTGGATATAAATAAGTGGGGAGAGAGAGGTGGCTGCAGTTTTAACCATGGTGGCCAGGGAAGGCCTCACAGAGAAACTGACAATTCAGTAAAGACCTGAAGGAGAAGAGGGGGGACATCTGGGGACAAGTGTTGCAGAAAGTAGGAAGTGCACAGCCCTGAGGCCGGAGCCTGCCTGGCCGGTCCCAGGGGTGCTGGGGAGGCCAGTGTGGCTGGAACAGATTTAGTGAGGGAAGATCAGAGCAGATGGGGTGGAAGAGATAAAGATGATGGGCCCTGGAGGTGAGAAACAACTCTGACCATCTCCAGATCCCAGAAACGTGGAGCATTCCTCTAGGGAGCCCTCCCCAGGGACTTTATATCCTTTATACCTGAGAGCAGCCAGAGAATTTACTGTTCACTTCTAGACATTCTGCCCTCTATTTGGAACCTCTGCCAATTTAAGGCAAAACACTTATGCATTTCTTGGTTCCTTCAATGGCAGTTACGTTGATAGGTTTTGTCAGGAATTGTTTTGCTCACAGTTGCTACAAAGATAGAAATTTGTGGAGATTTGTTTGCTGTTGACTCTTCAGTCAATTAATTCAAGATCAAAGGAAGTATACAGGACGATTCACAACCGGAGATATATGCATTTTTCAGCCACGTCACTAAGAATATTGAGGTAAGATAGTGACCCACAGAATATGGGAAATGTGGTGATGCGTTCTAAAAGGAACACAATGGGCTTACATCTGTTGCTAGGGGTCCCCAGTGCCTAGATCGCGTCACAATGATGTTTCATACAGCTTCTCTGTATTAAAAACAACTATTTAGAACACTTAATCTGTACCAGATGTTTTCATAAGCATATATTTTTACATATATTAATCCATAAAAATGTCTGATGTATTCTATTATGTCATTTTAAAGATGAAAAAAATCGATGCTTAGAAAGTAACAGAAATTTTCACTGTGTTGTTATGTGTAACTGCCAAAGGCACACATTTTCATTCACTCTGCAGAGGGAGGCATGGAGAACTGGTAAAATATATTCAAATCTCAATAAGCAATACCATTATCATTAGATAATGATACCAATATCATTAGATCTGTCTGTGATATTTAATCTATCAAGAGTTTATTCCCTGATGAATTTCTCTGATGGATGAGGGAGATATTCCCTTAAGGAGCTGGATGTAGGTCAGGAAAGCTGTAGGAAATCTTGGCTTGTTCAGGTTTTACAGGCCCACGAATTGGCCTGAAAACCTTGGAAAAATAGATACAGACACATTATCTCGCTTTTTCCACATCCGAGTCCGGTTTCAACCAAGGTCAGAATTGTGTGCTTCAGGAAAAATCACGGAAATAAGCTAAATGAACTGAGATACACCGAGGTACACCGTTGTCCTGCTGGACCTCATGCAGCACTGCTCCTCTGGGATTTAGCTGTGCTTTCCTTATCTCAGGATGAGGAATTCAGAAATGTCTAAGAAGTGAAACAAGTAGGATGTACTTGTTTCACTTGGGTCTTGGCCATTCCTTTCTTCAACCTCAGCAGACAGAGAAGTGGCTCTGAGACTCCAGAAAACTCCCCTGTGGGGACACTGGTGAATCCAAGAACACATTGTTTACTCTCCTTGTGGTCGAGTCCCTCAGAAGCACACAGAGGGCCAAGTATCTCAGAATCCAAACTCCCCATGGCTTCTGCATCAAGACCCTCCACCCACTTTACCCCACACCATTTCCTTGTTCACTTATTTCAGTACCATCTACTTAAATCCATAGCATTTATATAAAGTGAGTCTTTCTTTACAAGCTTGTAGCATTCTAGAAAAGTTCTGATTTGCTTATTTGCAATTTTTATAAATCTTATTAATGTTTTTCCCTGGGATGCATTGTCATTTCAGACATGCCATCTCACTTGAAGAGGACAATATATACGTATACATATATCTTTTTGATTTATATATTTATATATGCAAATATTTAATATACATATATTAATTTACAAGCTATATTAAAAGTCACATGTCCTGATGCCTCAAACTTGTCGAAATCTCATATCTAGGACAAATATAATTTCTGATAAAATTGTTTTTTTAGTCTTGAATTAAAGTTGGTGGATACTTCTGGTAAAATAGCATGGTAATGAGATTTGAAAAATTCAAAAAATATTTTGTTCTTATCTCCAAATATTTACAGATCAACATCCCTCTTCCAAATTAAAAAAAAAAGTTCATTCTTTTAACAAATATCAATTCATTCAACAAATAATTACTGGGTGGTTGATATGTGCCTTGAAACGTACCACCTGCCAGGCACTACTGCTAAACAATGGAAATAGAGTGACCAAATGAGCACAAACAAAGGTGAGCCCTGCCCTCCTGGAGTTTAGAGTCTAATGAAGGTGCTAATAAATGAATCATACCAACAATATAATTATAAGCAAATAAGGACTATGAGGGAAAGGTACTGAGGGCTTACCAACAATTCAAATCATACATATGGTAAATGACTTTTATTGATAAACTGTATTAGGATGCATAAAATTGATTGAGATGTACCCAACTGCTTACTCAACTACTGCATTTTGATGTCTGATCAACATCTGAACCTCCAGGTGTCAAAACTAAGCTCCTCGTCTTCTCCCTAGCCTTTTCTGTTTTAGTTAATGTCAACTTTATCCTTTGAGGTAGGACAAAAACTTTGGTGTCATCTTGACTTTTCTTTCTACTTCAATCCTTTTATCTAATCCTTCAGCAGATCTGTGGCTCTATTTTCAAAATACATGCAGAATCTGACCACTTATTCCCTCCATTGATCCCACTGACGTCTGGATTATCAGAATACAAGCGATATTAAATCTTGCCTGGGTTTTGCAATACCTCCTAAATGGCCTGCCTTCTACATTCTCCCTGTTAGCGGTCTGTTCTCAATGTGGATGATGTAGTGACCCTGCTCAGAGTTAAGGCCGAATGTATGACGCTTCCGCTCAAAACATTCCAGTGCCTCCTACCCACCCATTAAGTTCACAGCCCTACATGGAGCCTCATTTCCCCTCTGACCTAACCTCTTGCTGCTCTGTCCTTCACTCCCTCTACTCAGCAGCCTGACCTCCTTGCTGGTCCTCAGACTGGCCAGGCACATCCCTCTCCAGAGCGTTTGCTCCCACTGTTCCGCCTGCCTGGAAATCCTTTCCTCAGAGATCGGCCTGGCTCCCCCACTCCCTCACCTTCCAGTCTTGGCTCAAATGCCACCTTTCCAATGAGGCTCACTCTCTAATATGGCAACCTGCCCTGGCTCGCACTGCCCAGCGTTCCTGATTCCTCTGATTGTGTTCTTCTTTTTCCTTTTGCCCCAGCACTTAGCACCTGTTAACGTGTATATAATTTTATATGAAATTATATTGTTTCTTTTGTCTGTCTCTCCCACTGGAATCTAAAACTCATAAGGGCAGGAAACTTTGTCTTTATTCACTGGTGTATCCTAAGCACTAAAAACAGTGCCTGGCATCTAGTATGAATTCAATAAATATATATATATATATATTTTTTTAACTAATTAATTAATTTATTTATGGCTGTGTTGTCTGTTCGTTTCTGTGAGAGGGCTTTCTCTAGTTGCGGCGAGCGGGGGCCACTCTTCATCGCGGTGCGCGGGCCTCTCACTGTCGCAGCCTCTCTTGTTGCGGAGCACAGGCTCCAGACACGCAGGCTCAGTAATTGTGGCTCATGGGCCTAGTTGCTCTGCGGCATGTGGGATCTTCCCAGAGCAGGGCTTGAACCCGTGTCCCCTGCATTGGCAGGCAGATTCTCAACCACTGCACCACCAGGGAAGCCCTCAATAAATATTTTTAAATAGATAAATGGAAGTCAGTAGGCAGGGTCATGTAATGGATGAGTAGAAGCCTTGAGGAAGCAAACCTGAGTTCTAATACTGACTGCACTTTCTAGTTGGGTGAGTTACTACATACTCTGAAGTTTCAGTCCCCACTCCCCATAAAAATGTAAATAGCGTCATTATAAGAATTACACATGAAGCACTCAGTGTGACGTAGGCTTTACAGGTGTAGTAATGACTGGTCACAATATTTTTATTTGAAATAGTTAACAAAAGATTTAATGCTCGATTTTTTCAAACAATGTTCTATAAGTCATAAAGATACCTTGAATACTTAAAAATACTTGCTCATTTTGGTACTGTAGGTACTACTCAAAATGTGAAGCTCATCAATTGTGTTAAATTCTTCCGGGTTTCTCTGTAAGAACTTCAGCAGCTCAGTTAGTGGAAGGTGTAGGGGAACAAAATGTCTCTTTGGCATTTGGATTATTTCTAGCTGAAAACAATCAAGGCCCAGAAGACTCCGAAAGAAACTCTGACCTTCCCCCTAACTGCCTAAAAGAATGTAGATAGAGGATCAGTTCTAGGAAGGGAGCTGTCACCATTCATAACTATGGTATGAGCCAGGTGTCGTAGACAGGGTAGAACCCAGCAAAGCCTGTTTGTTAAAATTTCTCTCTGTGTCCCACTGTCTCTGCCTGGCCCAGCAAACATTTGTTTACCAAACATTTGCTTTTCCATGTGAATTGCCTTCCTCCCCTTTGAGGTCCCAAACCACTACCTCCAATATCCTCTTTTGTCCTTAGCTGAAGGTATTTAAGTTAAGGGAGTCACCATTTTGGCAAGTTACTCAGTTTTTCTCAGTCTCTCCCACGTATACATGTTATTAAACTTTTGTTTGCTTTTCTCCTGTTAATCTGTCTCATATCAATTTAATTCTTAGACCAGCCAGAAGACCCTAGAAGAGTAGAGGGAAGTTTCTTCCTTCCCAGCCTAGGTAACAGCAGCTGAAAGACACACAGAGTTTCTTAAGCCATAAACACCTAAGGACAAAAAATAGTCTCATTAATAGTATTCAAAGTTAGAAAATTAGAGAAAACAGGCCCAGTCCTTGTGGCACATAGTGAAATGTTAACAAATGACAGAGAGGAAGACAGAGAATAAATGACATTGTCATTTATTTATGTTAAATGTTAACAAATGACAGAAATAAAAATTTGTTCGATTTTTTTTTTTTTTTTGGCTTTCTTTCAGGAAGAATGAACTTCAGACCAAGAGTGGTAGAACAAACATCAGCGAGAGGATGTAGATGCCTAAGATATGTGAGGTTGTGAGAGAGAAAGGGACGCTATTCTGAACCAGTTCGTCCCCACAAGGTAGAGTGGTGGGTACGCAGGAAAACTGCTTTTAAGATTTCTGAGCCGCTTTCAATTACTTTTGAGAAGCAAAAGGAAATATATTTTCTGAGAGATGGAAGATGAGAGTAGGGCTGCTTTAGTTACAATTTCCTAAAGTAAATTGCATAAACCATAGCTTGACTTTAAAGCATATATGCTAAAAGCTAGTCTGAGGGAGTAACAGAAGCCAATATAATTCATGAAGTATTAATACAAATTCATTCATTCATTCATTCTATAGTCACTTATTGAGTGCTTACCATGGGCTGGGCACTCAATAAATGTCTTTTTTTTTTTTTTTTTTTTTGGCTGTGTTGGGTCTTCGTTTCTGCGCGAGGGCTTTCTCTAGTTGCGGCGAGCGGGGGCCACTCTTCATCGCGGTGAGCGGGCCTCTCACTATCGCGGCCTCTCTTGTTGGGAGCACAGGCTCCAGACGTGCAGGCTCAGCAATTGTGGCTCACGGGCCTAGTCGCTCCGCGGCATGTGGGATCTTCCCAGACCAGGGCTCGAACCCGTGTCCCCTGCATTGGCAGGCAGATTCTCAACCACTGCGCCACCAGGGAAGCCCCAATAAATGTCTTTTGAATGAGAAAAAATTCCCACCCTCATTGAAAATAACACCCTGTTCTTTTTTTGGAGACTGGTAAATAAAGGCAAGGCCATAAGAGCACGGCTAGATCTCCAAAAAGCATTTGATAACACCTTTTATGGGATACTAATAACGTAGTTATCTTCTCAGCAGACTGAAGGACGAGTCCCTGACCAATGAACGGTGAAATGTGTAGGTAGACTCTACGACTTGTTGTAGATCAGTAGCACATTGAGTGAACCAAGAAAGTGATTTTGATCTGCTTTGTTAGAGAAATCCTGTTCAGAAAGGATAGAAAGGCCACCTTCTGGGGAAGTCACCTCACCTTGGGTACTGAGTTCAGTTCCAGGTGCCAAAATTGAAATGGAAAGAAATATTGTTAATCTGAGGGCAATACAAAGATGCTGAGGAAGTACAGAGACTCATATTGGGAGTGACTGAAAAGAAGGAAGCCCCAGGTGTTTGCCCTGAGAGAAAAGAAGGATCAGGGGACACATAATAGCTGCCTCTATTATGGAAAGAGTGCTGCCAGGGTGAGCTGGAATTTGAGGAACAGGCAGAACATTTGGGGCCCATCTCTGAGTCAGGCACTCCTCAGGTACATTATCTCATTTAATCTTCATATTTAGCATTAAAGTGCCTGATCCCTGATGCACGCACGCACCTGACATCTCTCCCCAAGTACATTGGGAACACTGGAAGTCATCACTTCTGTACATCCAGGCTCATCTTCCAAGGCTTTGAATTACTGCTTTTGTATTAACAGAATCTCATTGTTTGTAAAATTTCCACGCAGTTAAGGTCAGTGAGGATTCCAAAGAGGAAAAAAAAAAAAAGTATTTTAGCCTGAGAGGCAAATATTTAACTGAGAAGTGGAGATAGAGAAGCCACTCCAGCCATCAAAAGTGACTTCAGAATCTGAAATGACACGGCTTGTGTGTGCTGCCTGAAATGTCACAGGTAGAAGCCCAATCTCACAGAAAACTATAGACACGTAGCACTAGCCTGTGTACAAGGAGCTGTTGGCAGATTTCCTAAATGGGACTTTAAAACATGGGGTCTGCTTTGAAAATGAGAAAAATTGGTGTTTCTGGATGGGAAAGTCAGTTGGAGTTCTTCAGTTCGATAAACATTTCTGAATCAGGCTTCTGTTCCTTTAAGAACTATGTTTACCTTCAAATTCATTTTGGTTTATAGAAATCCTCCTAAATAGCAATGTTCAAGAAAAAAGGAATCCTTTCAGGGAAACCTCAGAAAATATATGAAAAGATTCTTTGAAAGCTATAACATTTTGCAACTGACTTTCAAAGAGCTGCTGCCAGCTGCAGTGATCAGTTTGAGTAGATTCAATGGCTTTTCTTTATTTTTAGTATTTCATAGTTCACTTTTCCCTACTATTCTCAAATAACCTAAATATTCTGAGCTTTCTGGTATTCGCTTTACCAGGAAACTGACAGCATGAGAAGAAGCATTCTTTTTTCCCTGGTAACGTTCCCAGCAGAATTCTGCACATCTGAAGTTCTGTGGTTAAAGAACATAGATTTATAGGCATAAATTTTAAGAACTGTTCAAGAAAACAGACATCCAAACATAACCTCCATGAAACAGTAGTGCTGTTTGAAATACTATGGTTTGGGGTTTTGGAATAGAAAGAAGTACATTTACTGAAGACATAAGCACCTAGATGACTCCACTGGAGGGGAGTGGGGTGGTCACATTCCCCAGTGAGATGGAGTCTGGTCATAAACTCAGTCCAGTCTGTCCTTCCACCACCCCTCAAACCAGAATCAGGCCAATCCTGAACTCCCTCACAGCTGTTCTTTGCTAATGTCGACTTTTGTTAAATACTTATTATATGCCAGGCATTTAAGGACACAATTGAATTTAGTCCTCACAGTGGCCTCTTGAAATGAGTACTGTTTTTATTCCCATTTCACCAAGACAGAGACTGAGGCTTAGAAACTCTGCTTAAAAAATTGCTGGTAAGTGGTGACTCAGGCTCAGAGCCCTAGTCCTTCACTGTTACCCTAAAATGCCTCTCTCTGCCTTGTTCCTTCTACATACATTGGGTCCACGGATGCCCGAATTTAATCAGAAGTGTTCTAATGAAAAGGAAAATCCCAGCTAGGCAATGAGTTAGTGGAACCTGAAATCTCTGGCCACTAGAAACAAAAAGAACCCCCTGGCAGGAGTATCAGAGAATACCACGTGTGAGATCAGTTATTCTGGCAGGTTCACCCCCCAGCCTTGGCTTGAGAGAGGAGCGCAAGGCTGGCTGCCTAAACCCTGAGAAAAGAATCTAGTCTTTTTCTGTTCATTTTTATTTTTATTTTTTTTAGGCTTCTGGGCTTTGGGAATCTGCCCACAAAGGCTGCAAACAGCCTTAGGAGACCTGCTGGCAGCACCCCTAGGAGTTGTTAGCCAAAACCTTCCAGATCCTCTCCTCATCACCGAGACGTGTCCATTGGGAGTAGCTCAAAGATACTCTTTCAACCAAGATAATTAGTTTAGCAAAAGGGAGCCATTGTGGTTTGGAGAGCTCACCATTGATTACTAGGTTGAGATAAAGATTGTTCTCTCCTTTTTTCCCTCTTGAGACCTTAGATAGTAAAGCACTTTTGACCTTGTGCAATAGAGATCTTCTTTCCCATTGAGAATAATGTGGGTAGGAAGGGGAGGGAGGCGGGAAGAAGTACATGTCCATTGTACTGCTTCTCGGCACTTGCGTTTACCCCATCAGCCTTCACTAAACCCGCAGGTATGTGGCCCTCACTAGTAGTGTCAGGGGAAAACATGGCAATCCTAAGGCCAGTGATGGCCCTGAAGGGGTTCAGAACATACCACCCCAAAATATGCTGCTTTGACATACTGATTATTTTGAGTTGAAAGCACTCAAGAAATAGCAGGTACGGGAAGGGCTCTCTGACCTCCTTTTTCTACCTAAAAGCGCATGATAAAATTTCCCATGAGGGAGGTGCCCACCCTACACCAGGAAGAGAAGAATATCCTCATCACCAGAGACTGGTGTACAAACAAACCTACTAAATTAACCCTTATCTTCCATTAGTTCCTGCATGCATTCTCTATCGCTGTCTCACAATTTACTCCCCCTAGCCCAAACCCCTTTGTCTTATTGTATTCTTACAATTTATCATTCTTTGCTTAAAAAGACATATAAGCTTTGGGGTCCAATGGCTTCTTCTGGTTGTCATTTTCCTTTGGAAGACACCCGTATACACATAAAAATATGTATGCTTTTCTCCTGTGACTCTGTCTTCTGTCAATTTCAGTCCACAGAACCTAGGAGGGTAAAAGCAAGTTTTTCCTCCCCTATAGCCCTCTTGGAATGCATGGAAACTTTTTTTCCCAAATAATTTGATGACATAAACTAGCCAAAGTTATAAAATGCCTCTTTAAACTATTTTTCTCCTTTTCTGGCCCTTGTGTATTCTATTCATGATCATTGAAGAAAGTTTAGAAAATATAGATCAACAGAAAGAAAATAAGTACATTAAAACCAGTCAAAACACCACCACCCAGAGGTAATTATCATTAATAATTCTGTGCCAATTCTTCCAAGCCTTTTCTATTCAAATATAAACATATAAAAGTTAACTCTTTTAAAAAAAGTGTCAAATTCTACACATGGTTTTGTAACTTGCTTTTTACTTAGCAATAGATCTTTTCATATACAAATTAAAATTTCTTTTATTTTATTGCCATTTATATAGATGAGCATACCATCATTTATTAATTTGTTCAATATTGTTGAACATTTAGGTAGTTCCTCATTTTTCACTATTACTTTAAGCTACAACAGAACAGCATCATTCACACATTTTCGAGCACTTGCCAATTATTCAGAATACATTGCCAGACTCAAACCAGCACATTTACTGAGGTTTCTGAGACATTGTCCTCCAGAAAGATGATCTCCAACAACAGTTCACTAGCAAAGTTTGAAAAGTGCCATAAAGCCTTTTCAAAGAGCAGAGCAAACCAATGATCCCAAAAACAATCCTAGGAGAGGGAAGAGGCAGATCCACTGCTTTGCCAGGAGACCCTTCCACTGGGGCTCTGATAATTCACTGAGATAATGTAAATGATTGTCGCTCTGTTGCCCCCATCCCAAGCTTGTAAAATGAGAAAGCAGCAGAGTTAGATTATTATCCAGAACAATGGAGAGTCCCGGGGGGCCTTCTGAGAAGGCATCGCTTCAGTGCGCAGCGTTGTTAAGAAAACAGAGGAAAAACCAGCATTTGGTGAAAAGCTCGGTGGCAGCAGTTGATAAAAGCTGACGCTTTGGAGGTGCAGAAAGTATTTATTAATCAAATACTTATACAGCACTTATTATGTGCCAGCCACTCTAAGTGCTTTATAAATCTCAAATCATGTAATTCCCCTAACAATCCCATAATAAGGCAGATACCACTTTTAGCCTCATTTTTACAAGGAGGTTAAGTAACTTGTTGGGGATAGTTTTCGAGTCCGTGAGTCTAACTACAAAGTAATGTTGCCCGTCAGGGAATGTCCCCAGTCCCACTAAGAGCACCTCCAACTGCTTCCACATATACAGGGTGGTAAGCAATCAATTTTCCAATCAAGCAGGAAGCACCATTTAACTGGTATTGCCACAGTAAAAACAACAAAGACCGAACTTTGCACACAAAAAGCCACTTAATACCTAAAATAACTAAGATAATTTAGATAGCAACATGTTCCCTGTACCTGATTTAGCCCTGGTTTCATTTGTCACTTATTAATTTTAACTATTTATTTGTATGGAAAGATTCATTTTTCTTTAATAAATCATAACTGGACTATGTAAGGTCTTATACTTTGCAAAGACCTGTGACATATTTCATCTCATTTAATCCCCAAAACAACCACTTTGGAAGGTATTGAGGCTTAGAAAGGCTAAGTGACTTGTTTGCGGTCACTCAGCTAGATAAATAACAGAGGCAGGACACAATGCATGGCTTCTAACTACTTCCCCACTCTGTTCTAGCTACTAGCATCCATAAGCTCACAGCAGACGTTGAAACTAAGGAAAGATGTGAGGGAGCATGTTAATAGGTTAAAAGATACAGGTAGTTATATAGATAGATAAATATCTAGACATACACATCATAATATTTCATGTATTTTGAATTCAACCATCTGGGGAACTCACCTTCCAGAACTCAAAACCACCTGGTTGGTCTATCTATCTATCTATCTATCTATCTATCTATCTATCTATCTATCAATCTGCTTACCAGTAATAAGTTTTCTTTTCCAAGCCCCACAGAACTATTCTTAAATTTCACACATCTCAAGTCTTCTGGATTCTTTTCTGTCTGTAATTGACAGAGGAAGTTAAGGCCACTTTTCATTCATTTATTCATATGTTCACTTCTATAAACCTGCCCTGGTGTGTTCTACACAACTTACCAAAACACTCTCAGTCTCTTTCAACATAAACACGCACACACACACACACACACACACACACACACACACACACACACACACACACAGGCCCACAGGTGCACGCACGCACCTATTAGTTGTAGCTAATTTTTGCAAATTTAGCTACACATTTAAAGCATGTTTGTCATATCTTATCCAACATACCTAGGTGTTACTTAGCAAAGATGTTTCTGGTTAGCTGGTCCTTCTTACTGCCTGAAAAGGGAAGTTATTCTTTTTCTCTCTAAACTTCCCTTTTCTTTGATGTGTCCACATTTTATTGCTTCTCTTCCTCTTTGTTTCTCTTCTCAACAGAATTCCCTTCTTGACGTCTAGAACTTTATATCCAATTACCTCCTGCGTATGTTCACCTGAATAGGCCACTGGAACTTTAAATTCAGCATTTCTAAAGCCTAACTCTCTCCTTCCCCCAAATCTTCTCTTTTTCTTGTACCTCTAAGAGACAGGCAATGTCATCCACTCAAGTGAAAAAAACTTAAAGTCACTCTTGACTCCTCCCCTTCCCTCAGTTTCCACTTCTGTCTCCCACCAGAATAATCAACTACCGTATCCAATTAGGTTTATTTCCCTTCTCTTTTATTCAATCCTCCACTTGCCTACCTTTTCAGGCCTTTGTCATCTCTCTCTGGGAAAACACAACAGCAGTCTCACCTCTGCTCTATGCTTTCCAACCAGGACTGACAATTCTAGTAAATAAATATACAAGATGCCCAATTAAGTTTGAATTCCAGATAAACAATCAGTATTTTTAGTGAAAATATTTTCCAAATATTGATGGGCAGACTATAATTTATCCAGCAACCCTACAAACACATCTTCGATATTGTCATCCAAGTGAGCAGAAAATTTACTATGGTATTCCTGGCTTAATATCCTCAAGCATTCCCCATTGTCCACAAGATTGTCTTTGGCATGGCACACAAAACTGTCCATAACCTCGCCACTCTATACCTCTCCAATTTTTCTCACCTATCTCTCCCTTTATTCACTGTGTTGCAGCCCCACTGGCCTCCTTCTGGGTCCTAGAATGCATGGAGCTCTTTTCTGCCTTGGAATTTGCAGGTCCATCTACCTGGACCACTCTCCCTCAGATCTCTGAATGGCTGCCTGACTCTTATTTTTCAGAACTTAGCTAAATGTCACTCATTCATAGAAACTTTCTCTGGGCATTCTATCTATAGTAGCCCCTGGTTACTCTTCACCTCATTCTTGTTTCTTTTTTTGATAGCATTTCACAATCTCAAAGTATCTTGTTTATTTGCTTACTAGTTTATTATACATTCATTAGAATATAAATTCTGTAAGGGCAAAGACTTTGCTAGTTCACCACTGAACTCCCAAGGTTTAATACAGGTCTTGACACATAGTTGGTGTTCAATAAATATTTATAGAACAAATGAATAAATGCATGCATGAATGAACAAATTAATGAACAGTTAAGCCCTCTAGCCATGAGTTTCTTTTGACTGTTTGCTTATGCCCTGTGCTTCATGCCCTGTCTTAGTCAATTCAGGCTTCCAAAACAAAATACCTTAGACTGGGAGGTTTAAACCATAGAAATTCATTTTATCACATTACGGAGGCTAGAAGTCCAACATCAGTGTACCAGCATGGTCAGGTTTTGGTAAGAGCTCTTTTCTTGGGTTATAGATGGTTACCCTTCTCACTGAATCCTCACATGGTGGAGAGAGAGAGAGTGAGCAAACTCTCTGGTGTCTCTTCTTATAAGGGCACTAATCCCAACATAATGGCCCCACCTTCATGAACTCATCCAAACCTAATATCTCCCAAGGTCCCCACCTCTAAATACCATCACATTGGGGATGAAGGCTTCAACTTATGCATTTTGGGGAGACAATTCAGTCCAAATCATGCCCCAAGTGTGACTCCCTCTTTTCCCTTCTGTGTGCTCCAGAATCACCATTTCTATAGACAGATTTCAAGTAAAATAAATCACTTCTTCCTTTGAATCTTGCCAACATCCTATGCACCTGTAGTGCTTTACTGTAACTAGTTTCATACATGACCGTCTTCCTTTCTGAGACTTATAAGCTCCCTGAAGGTTGTACAAACACTTCATTGTGCCAGACATGTCTGGCACAATGTCTGGTACACAGAAAGAGTTCAATAAATATTCACTGATTAAATACATAATTGGATGAATGAATATTAGCATCTAAGAAGGCAACATAATGTGGCTAGGACTCAGGGTAGTCAGTATTCATATCATAAAGCTCATAAGAGCTACTCACAGAAGATATATTCTTTCATTCCCTCATAGTCTATTTATAGCTAGTTTTCATGGTATTAATGATTTCCAAGTCAACCTGTATTAGTTTGCTGAGGCTGCTGTAACAAAGTACCACAGACTCTGTAGCTTAAACAACAGAAATTTACTTTCCCACAGTTCTGGAGACCGGAAGTCCTAGATAGGATGTCAGCAGGGTTGGTTCCTTCTAACGGCTCTGGGGGAAGGATCTGTTCCAGACCTCTCTCCTTGGCTTGTACATGGCCATCTTCTTTCTCTGTCTTCACATCATCTTCCCTCTGTAAGTATCTGTGTCCAAATTTTCTTTGCTTATAAGGACACCAGTCGTATTGGAGTGGGGCCCATCATAATGACCTCATCTTGACTTAATTATACCTGCCAAGATCGTATTTCCAAATGAAATGACATTCTGAAGTAACAGGGGTTAGGACTTCAACATATGGATTTTGGGGAAACACAATTCAGCCTATAAAACAATCTCTGTTATGCTAATGAGAAAAATGGCAGGCAAGTCTGGTCTAAGCAATCACACAACAGCAGAAAGAGAAGTGATATCCAACCACCTGAAGCCAAGGGAGAGAACATGGTGGATGTGGGGACCATAACGGGGTGGGGGAAGAACACAATGAAGAACAAACACAAGACATTAATAAAAGGATACCGACCAAAGGGCAGCGTGCACTGCTGTTCGTGAAAATACACAGGGTCTTTAGGAAAATATTTGGTTATGTGTAGAGTAGCTTATTTAATGGAGCAGGAAAGGCTGTAATACATTTTATAAAGCAGTCCTTCAAGTATGGTTACATGGTTTTAAATATTGCTTCTTAAAGGTAAACCTCCAGGCACGTGCAAAATTTAGCTACTTAAAAAGACTCAGCCCCTCAGTGGTCCCATTGTTTCCTGATAACTTCCATCTTAAAGTAAATTACCACAGATCATAGAGTAGAAACGAAAAAAACCAAAAGATCAAGTAGTTCCCCCAAATGGGTGAAAATACCAGGAACATACATTCAGGTGAGAACCCATATGTGTAAAATAAGACACATGTACTCTTTAATTCTTGTTCTTGCTCTTAGCTTCTCTTCTTTGCCACCCACCTTCTAGGACAGCCGCTTAAACATCCTGGAAGAGTGAATCACCATGTGTATGCAAACCCAGTATTGGTTTCTTGGAAGTCTGGCAGGTGATTCATATTTCATAAATTTTGCCTTTAACAATTTCATTTGGAAAGAAGTTTTCATGTTTCCCAAATGTACAGTGTGTCTGTTAAGAAATTGAAACATGGTAAAAGAATGCAGAGCTTGTTAAAGCTAAAAAGTGTTGTGTTATATACTTTTTGTAGCATAAGATATTTTCACATCATCATGTTGTCTCCATATTCATTTCTTAACCACAACTATTATTGTAATTGCATTAATTATGGTAATGCTAACTGTTTTAACAAATATCCCAAAATATATATAAGGTTCAAGCACACTGTCTTGAGTATTTGGGATGGCTAAGCTCCTCCTTTGGCAATCCTAACACTTTCATATTTGAAAATGAGTCAAGTATAAGGATATTATATTCCAATTCCAGTTAACAAAGAGAGAACTCTTTGTATGTTGGATATTCCCAAATTCTTTCCTCAGTAGATTAGGAGATTTGGATTTGGTCTGAATTTCTTTATATTCCTGAAATCTCCTTGTGGAATTCTTCAACTTAGCCCAGTGTCTGGACAGCTAGAATTATGGTGAGCACTGCAACATAAGTGACAACAAAGCTTACCTACTTAATGTGCCATAGGCCATAAATAAATAAGACTGCTCTTTGGAAAACTTCCAAAGGGGTTAATTTCTACCTCTTGGAAGAACCAAGTGCTTCCATTTATGTAAGATCACATTTATTTCATAGTATAGAAAGAGGTTTAATAAAATATTGTATGTAGAGCACTTAGCTCAGTACTTGGATATAGGAGACAAGTAATAATACACAGAATATGGCCTTATACAAGCAGCACTCGAAGGATATGCATTCAGATATTAGGAGTGATTTGCTCTGCTTGGTAGTATTTCGAGTATTACTTCTTTTGCCTGTCTATATTTCTCTGTTTACAGTAAACATTTATAGGTTTATAACAAGTAAAATTAAAAAGCTATTTTTAGCTTTTAAGATAATATTTTAAATTCTGTGCTAGTGTTTATTAATTCGTCTCTCTTTACACCTGAAGTTTCCCTGTTAAGTGGATAGTCCAAAATACCCATTTGCAAAAAAGGGTCCTATTACCATTAGGAGTTTAACATGTGTTTAAATTTTTGTTAGTGACACACAGATAGAACCATAAAGCATACATGAAAGAAAATACTTTCTCATCTAAGAAAGAAGTCATTTTTTGCTTCAACATTCTAGGTTGGAAGACAAGTATTAATAGCGGGTAACCTGATAATCATAACAACATTTTCAATTGAGAGATGGATCACTGCCTGAAAGTCTAAGTAACCCAGGCGTTCCTGAAATTCTGTGGTGGCTTCTGTTCTCACCCTGTGTCTACTCTGAAATTAAACTCAGCTCTTTGCCGCATCCCCCAAAGAAATCCGACACTAAAATTCATTCATAAGTAATGCCAATTTTACTGAAGATTTCTAGGGGAGATGAAGAAAGGAAATTACATCATATATCACCCAGAAAAACTTAGTAAAGTTAATCTTCACTGTTTGCCCCCTTCTCCTGTGTCAATCAGAAAATCCTCTCTACTGTCTGAAACCCAGCCTTGGGCTTGTTGCCAGCAATACCCTCCACAAACAACAGCCCTCACCATTGCAATAAAAAACAGACCAATAACTACTTAGCACAGGTTAAGTCTGGTCCGTAAGTGTTTTATGTTCCTTCTCAGGCAGTTTATCAAAATATTCGCCCAATAAAACAGGTATGTGTGTGTGATGGTGGTGATGGAAGTGAAATTTCGTAGCTAAGAGAATATTATTTCCACCAGATGGATAAATACACAAAGTCATTGTACACCCATAAACATATATGAATAAATACACAATATGAAAGTGACAAGGACTCTTTCAATTCTGCTCTCAGCCTGTCCTTGTCCCAAGCTTTGGCTCCCGAGAAGAAAGAGCTGGCCATTCCTGGAGCCCTTGGTGACAGGACTGGGGCTCCTTAACTTAAGTTCCCTCTACGTGGGAGCCTTCTGTATGCCCTCTCAGAAGGCACATTGCAGTGGCTTCCGAGAACACATGGAGCCTCCCAATGCAAAGTATTTTTTAAGAAAACTTTTTTAGAAATCTAAAAAAAAATTTCCTCTATACTTTTGTATAACACTTGACAAATCAAGATGAATTTTAATTGGAAATACATAGCAAACTTTGACTTTCCTTCAATAATCATGTGTCCTATTAGTATATAAACTATAACATGAGGGTAGGAAGACTTACCTTGATAGCTGTCATGAATCCAAATTCAAGCTTTTTTCCAACTATTTACGCCATCACTCAGCAACCATTTAGTAATTGCCCAGTTACTGTTTCCAAGTATGTGGGCTCTGGCTTGTAAAGTCAGAGTGGGAAAGAGGAAAACCCAGCCTACAAAGTTTCCATCAAATAAGTCTAAACTCCAGACGTGTCTTGAGTCACTCTGACTCTGCTTGGTTATTGAAATTCTATGGAAATTTTTTCTCCTCATTGGCACTACTCAAACCTCCAGACCACTGGTTTCCAGCCTTATGGTGCACTGTGCTGTTTTTCCCTATTGCTTTTTGAAACATAAGAGTGTAACTCTTCCACTTTCATCCTTGCTGTTTTGGGGGTTTCAAAATTTATATTATCTAGGTTATTCTTATTTTAAAATAAGGACAATCACAATTTTAGGTTTTAATAGCTGAATTCTTCATATGCCATTGCGTCTCAAAACCCAAGTTGCCCACTCTGTCTGAGGCGGCCACATTCCACGGTTGTCCCAGAAGTACCTAATGAATACAGCTTTCCCCCAGCAAATCTGTGAAGGCGGAGAGCATGTTAGCCCTGGATAGCCTCTGACTCCCCTTTGCTAGTCCTTCCCCCCATTATCATCAGCATCTTATCCTCCAAGCGTTACCCACATCTCAGGCATCTATCATTTCTTGAGATCCCAGAAAAAAATAAAGAACTGAGCGAGTTAATTTCTTAGGAATAGATGCAGTTCAAAAAAGGCGCAAAGGTTTCAGGTGAATTTAGCAAATCTCTGATGGGCATAGTTAAGACTCCAGAAGGAAATTGTCTCAGGGCAGGACCCTTAATACCAGTTGGTTTCACCCTTTTGGCCACCATATACTCTTCAGAGGGGGGCATCATATTGGACTAGGGACAACACTCTGCATTCTCTGAACCTCACTTGCTGCATCTGCACCTACTCTCAGGGTTGTGTAGAAAAATGGGACTGTGTAAATACAAACAAGTAATATTTTATGAGTGCATGTGAAAACTGGTGAAATCTGAATAAGGCCAATGGGCTAGTTAACAATATCGTACAATGACATTTCCTGGTTTTGGTATTTTACTATAGTCGTGTAAGATGTTACCGCTGGGGAAAGCTGGGTGAAGAGTATACTGGACTCTTGTACTATTTTTTGAACTTCCTGTGAGTCTATAATTATTTCATAAATAATTTTTGTGTGTGCGTGGAAAAAAAGTGAGAAAGGATTTTAAAGTCTTCCTAGAAAGGTACAGTGCATTAAAGAAATACTAAAGTTTTACCTGCCTCATTTCCAATATCTTTTATGTCCCCAAGTACTGTGTGCAACATTTTTAAGTAACTAATAATAACTACCCCCCCATAAACTCATTAAGCAAGAAGCATCTTTAATTCTCCAAAAATATCATTTTGAAAAGCATTAAGGTGATTTTTCTCTTTTGCCTATTTTGAGCACAAGCCGTCATCCTGACTTGCCCAAATGTGGATACGGGTGAAGTGGAGAAATTAATGTTTTGCATGCTTTTGTCAAATATCGAAAGAAAGGCTGGTGTTCTAATATTCAAAAATAGGACTTTGCATAAAGACAACTAGACCTTTATGGCAGATTATTATTTGGGGAAACGATTGTCTAAATTCCTCCATCTCCCCTTGAACATATTCAGGGACTGACTTGATTGCCAAAACATAGAGTTCTCATTGAGGAAGGTCCAGAAGGAGAAAAGACTGCTCCTTTTTGGCCTCGGTGAACTGCAAAAAGGAGGAGAAAAAAGAAAGAGTAGAAGAAGCCATCAGATATTTGTATCAGTTTTTATATCTCTGGCAGCCCGAAACATGTTAGGTTCATGAGACAATAACTTATGGGGGTACAGGGGAGGTGGTCTTGCATTGTGAACTTGGGGAGGAAGCCATCCTGATCCAATGTAAGGTGCAGTCATAGACACAGAGCAGAGTGGTAGACAGATGGAGCCCCTGAAGTTAGCTTTCCTGAGCTACTCAGTTCCCCTGTGGCCTGGATCCTGAGCTCAGGGCCAGCAGTGTGAGAGGGGAAATCCCACAATAGGGGATAAGACTGGATTTCAGGGCCAGCCAGATAGACGGAGGATGTCGTGAGAGACTCAGAGGCTGAGGCGGCTAAGCCAGATGGATGGACCTTGAGTTCACCACTGGTAGATTTCAAGCTTGGAGATGAATAGGGCAATTCCATGAAAGGCAGAAAGGAACTTACTTCTGAGGCCAGAAGATGCCAGCCAGCGCACACTCACGGACAACAGGAGGTCAGGGATCTCTCCCCCCAGCCCACAAGGTCAGAAACTCCACTTCTTTTAAACCTGGACTCCAAGCAATAGAGAAGGAGGGGGGAGACACTCTATGAGAACTAAATATTTTCATCCTAGAGCGTCTGGACACTACTCCAAAACATCACTCACATTGTAAGGTCACACTAGCCTTTAAACAGGACTAGATTTTGGTTAAATTTTTTCCCTGTCAACCAGCATATGGTGACTCCTCTGCATACCTGAATATAATGCAGTTAATTATGAGATAAATTTTTTAGTCTGCTGTCCATGTGTCTTGTAAACTACAGGCAATCTACATGGTACCTGGGTGGCTAGAGAAAAGAAGAAAGATCAGAACTGAGCAGAATTTGTTCTCACTCAGGTTTAAACATATGGCAGGACAAATCATGTTATTACATCCTTACATCTAAAGTCTCTCTAAGCATAGTTTAGTGTAGCCGAAGCCCTTAGCATTTTTCTAACATAAGCTTAAACGGGTCCAGATAAGTTTAACTTAGCATTTATTGAGCCCTTCTCAATCAGACACATTGGTAGTTACTGGTACAAAGATGAGTAAGACAAGGTTCTTACTCTCAAATTGCTCACAAGCATCTAAGTAAATCATTGTGATACAATATATGCACTAAAACTACTTTAAAAGACAGTGATGTCAACGTACGTTCTGAAGTTAAGGTCCATCAGAACAGAACAAAGATCTATCAGCCAGTCTTTCACTAAGACTCTAGTTGACAATGTAACTGAATCTCAATAATGTGTCTAATAGTACCTCTACTGTGGTTTAAAAAATTATATTTTAAAATTCATGGGTTGTTTTACATGGTCATTAAAATGCTTTTTTTCCTGCAATCTAATTTTTAAGACTAGTCTGAATTCTATCACATTGGGACCTATAGGCTTGCTGTAAATTTTCAGAGCAAGTATCAACCTATAATTGAAGCACTTTTCACTTTTCTAAGCATATTTCATGTGTTATTTCATTCACTTAATCCTTACAACGGGCATTAAATTATCCCGTTATCAATGAAAATGAACCACACAGAGTTCACGCAACGTGATGCAAGGGTCCGCCTCTGACTACTGTGCACACTTCCTCTTCCCTGTGCTTTTCCTAAAGCACCTGGCAGGTCTTTCCATGTAGTACTAGTTTATACAAATTGGCTTTGTTGCTCCACATTTACCAACGTGTATTCTTTAGAACACTAGAACTATATGCACAGGCTGCTGGTACTTTCTGTTTTGATTAAAGTTTTTTTTAAGTAAAACTAATCCTTGAAGCTTTTGGTATATTAATGTGTACTGTGTATATTTCCAAAGGACATAACAGTGCTTAGTACTTTCTAAGCGTATAAATTGTTTTGTAATGGAGCTTTCCAGGTCTATTAGGTTTCTCTAGAGAAACAGAACTAATAAGATATAAATAACATATATAATATATTACATATATATTAAATATGTATAATATTTATTGATTTATTGATTTTAAGGATTGGCTCACACAATTTGCAGGCTGGCAAGTCCAAAGTCTGCAGGGTGGGCCAACACTCTAGGGACCCAGGGAGGAGCCAATATTCAGTTCAAGGCCGAAGATCTGATGTTGTAAAGGAAGTCTTAAGGAAGTCTTCTGGAGACTTCCCTCTTGCTTGAGGACGGCAGACTTTTGGTCTATTCAGTCCATCAACTGATTGGATGAGGCCCACCACATTATGAAAAACAATCTGTTTTTCTCAAAGTCCACAGATTTAAATGGGGCAAAAATACCTTCACAGAAATACCCAGAATAGACCCAGGCAAACTAATACGTAAAATTAACTGTCACACCGGTAGATTAGGATTCCACAGAAATCACCTTAGAAAACACTGCCCTGGCTGGATTATCAGCTCCTTAAAGGCAAGACCTGGGTTTTTCAGTTCTTGTATCCTTCAATATCTTGATTAATTGATAGTAAAAGACTGTAATTATGATAAAATGGAATGAGCACTGGACTTAGAATCAAAACACGTGGAGTCCAATCCTGACTCAACATTCTAGTAACTTTGTGGTTTCAAGGAAATAATTCAATCTCTATTTTTATCAGGTTTGTTACATGTGGACTGGGAGTAATCATAACTATATCAAATTAAATGAGAAGATACGTGAAAGTGTTTGGTACATACACTTATGAATTTAAAAATGTTTCATGAAGCAAACAATTAAAACTCCATGACAATGTCAAAGTATATCTCTGAAAATCAATACACTTCATGTTATTTTTTTCTGTTATCAATATTTATTCATTTTGTTTTTTTAGCCAAAAATGAAACACATGTCATTTTAATGTTACCAAAATGGGGTATAGGTCAAACCATATGAAATTGTCAATGTTTAGTAGTTTTTGAGTTACAAGAATGGCAATTTCATTTGGTTTATCCTAATACGAATAGGTGGTAAAATGCAGGGTTACACTTGAGGTTATTATAGCTAACAGACTTGTTATTGCTAATTAGGACTTGGTAGGCCCCATTCATTATTGTCTCTGCCTACTAGAAGATTTTATTCTGGGACAGAATGACTCAGTGTCAAACAGAACTGAAAGAAAAAAATTTGATCACTTTTTTGATTTGGTGGCAACTTTTAACAAATCTCCTTTATCTAGTTTTTTATTCTTACCGTGTATCGCAGGAAATGGTTATGAGAGGTCTGAGGGGAAAAGAAACTTCTCTTAATAGCCATTCTGGCTTCCTACTGCTCCTTGAACATACCAGGCACATTACTTCATAGCTTCCCCATGCATCTGCCTGGCCAGCACGTCATCTCCCCCAATTCTTTATCAGGTCTCACCTTCTCAAGGAGGCCTACCCTGACCACGCTATTTATTATTTTTAGCAAACTATCCTCCACATTTCCACTACCCATTGTCCTGGTCCTTTTTTATTCTGCCTTATTTTTTCTTTTTATCCATAGCATTTATCTCTTTCTAACATATATAATTTAATTTTCTTATTTGTTGTATCTATTATTTATTGTTTATCTTTCTCACCAGCATATAAGCTTCTCAAGGGCAGGGATCTTTGTTGATTTTGTTCACTGATTATCCAAAGCCCCTAGAACAGTGTCTGGAACATAGTAGGAGCTCAGTAAACATTAGTTGAATAAATAAATTTAATGAGAAGATCTTGAACAGGCAAGACGTGTTGTTGAATGACTAGGAAAAGGTAGTTGGTTCCAGACTCAAAGGGACAGCAAGAGAGGAAGATATTTCGTATCAAAGTAATCGATTACATATTTGATTCTAAATTTCTGTTTTTATTTTGTGGAAAACTCTGCTGAAATGCTGTAAGAGACTGAAGTCACAATCTGAGGTGATAGTTGATGATGAAATCATCAGAATAAGTCCATTTTCTGAGATGACATCCAGACAGAACGGGAGGAAACATATGAATCTACTGCCAAAGCCAGTTGATCAGAGCCACTGTGGACAATCTGTTTCCGGTTTTTTCAGTATCCCAGAGTAACAAGATTAAGCATTCCTTTTTCTTCCCCCTTAAATTGCTAATGTGTGTATAACTTATAAAAATATTCTTGGACCTAACCAATGAATAAGGACTGTAATAGAGGCAGACCAAATTTAAAGATCAGGGCAACCACAAACCATAATGGAGGGTGCTATTAATGTGACTAACTCATCCTGGCAGGAAATATAGGAGTCAAACCTCCAAATCACAGGGCAAAGATCAACCTGACACAATCCACAAATTTGAGTCACTGAAATTGTGCCCAAACCCAAGTGAAGCAGAAACAATTGCCTTGTTCATTCAAGAAGAGTGCTTTCTATGTGATTGAGAGAGGGCAATGCTACCATGGCAGAGCCTCTGTTGCACATATTCTAGATCTGGTAACTTATTGAATCCTCATAACAACTCCATGAGGTGGGTACTAAATGATTCCCCTTTTACAGATGAGAAAACTAAGTTGTAGTTTTAAGAAACTTGCTCCAGGTCACACAGCTAGGAAGCCAGGATTTAAAGCCCGGTGGCTGTAACTTAGGAATTCATGGTCTTATCAATTCACTACCACCTCATAACACAACAGAGAAGAGATGATTCCTTGGGAGACTATTATAAACAAACTTTACAGCTAACACATTAAATAGAGAAGACACTATGCAAATCATTAGGCAAAATTTCTTAATTTCTAGAAATAGGAAAAATTGTTTAAGGTCTTTGTTTATCCCTTAGACGTATAGAACATTATACTTTAGTGGAGTGAGCCATATGAGATGGACTAGCTAGCCGCTCCAGATTTCTTATACACCTATGCATCTTTAATTTACACACTGAGAAACATAATATCGTAGAATAACAGAACCAGCCTAGGTCTAAGCCTGGTGTCATGATTTACTAGTTGTTATTCAGCTACGTTTACAACGTGGATTTGGGACAAGTCAGAATTGTATGAATCCTCTGTCGTTGAAAGGCTGAGGTTTGTTCCTGTCTTGAAGTTTGTTCAAGCGTGAGTCCACTGATTCAGGGAGTGATTGTGGTCTTCCAAGGGTGCTGTGTAAAAAGGAAGTTGTTTCTTCCAACAGCCTTGTTTGTGTTTTTGAAAACTGTTTCAGTTTATGTCCTGTCTCCATTCCCAGGCCCAGCCCTCTCAAAGTAAACAGATGACAAGCAGTAGTGGTAGGGTAGTGGTGATGCAGGGGTGGGGATGGAGGTGGAGGAAGGAAAGAGATGTCCCTAGGGCAAGAAGATTTCCAAAGAACCCAAATGTAATTTGGAAATAAACTCAAGTGCCAAAACCAGATGGGATTTATAGCATCAAGATCAGTCAAATCTATAAGCATAAATATAGACTGAGAGAAATTTCATGTACTTATTCTAAAATGATCAAACACTGATGGACATTCTTATACTAAATGCCAGCTAAATTAATGGCTAAAGATGAATTCTTGGCACATAAATAGGTACACCTCTTTATCCCATTCATCTCCAGCCATCTGCTTCTACTTGCCCAGAAAACTCATTTGTTTCTGATGTTTTGTGGAAGAACAGAATCTGAGCTTCCTTAATTCAGACTATGGCACTAAAAACCATGAAAGGAAAGCAAAGAAGGAAGGAAGGAAGGAAAGGAGGAAGAGAGGGAAGGAGGGGAGGGGAGGGGAGGGGAGGGAAGAGCAGGGGAAGGGAAGGGAAGGGAAGAAAGGAAGGAAGGAAGGGAAGAAAGAAAGAAAGAAAGAAAGAAAGAAAGAAAGAAAGAAAGAAAGAAAGAAAGAAAGAAAGAAAGAAAGAAAGAAAGAAAGGAAGAAAGAAAGAGAAAGAGAGAAAGAAAGGAAGGAAGGAAGAAAGAAAGAAAGAAAGAGGAAGAAAGAGAGGAAGGAAAGAAAGAATAAAAAGAGAAGGACGAACGGAGAAAGGCATTGAAAAAATAAATTTCCATAATCTTAACTAAATCTGGAAAATAAGCCAACATTTAAAATTTCCCTTCTTTCCGAGTCTGCTCCCAAGACCTTAGCTGACCCCATTTGGGTTAGAATGTTCTCTTTCTACAAACAAGAATTAATTGCAATCCTTGATTCAGTAACATTGGAACTCACAAAAATGTCCCTCTTATACGCCTGTTTACCAAAACACGTACAACTAAAACCAGAAGTAATATGCATTTCCTCTATTTAAAAAGCAAGTAATTCTGTAGTATTAAACTATCATTTATATACAAAGCACTTGTCAAAACTTTAGTTGATCACATACTTTGATGTCAGCAGAATAAAAAGGAAAGACAACTGCATCACCTGAGAGATGATATAGTTCTATTGGCCAAAAGACAAAAAATAACTCAAGAAGACTTGGGGTGATGACTGGTCATGGATGCTAACATGGATTCTTACTACACCCACCTGAGGCTCCATTAATTCTCAGCTACACATTTTGGGTACCAATTTGTAAAAAATCAAGGCATTTATTGAAATATCAAGTAGTCATTTCCTGACTTACTCCAATAAGTTAAATTTTCTGATAGAAAGGGTTTTTTAAATCCTTAAAACATAAGTATTTTCCTGAAAATTTTGAAATTCACCTGAGAAAAACATTTGACTCTGAACCAAAGTAATGTGGATTGACATTTCTCCAAATCCTATGTTCAAATATTACATTCAAAGGAGAGCTATGCCCAGGGGCCATGAATTAATAGAGTTTAACTGTTATAATCATTGGTTGATGTGATTATGTGTGATTTTAATAATGTGTAATTTTTTATATGTAGATGTAGTTTATATATAAAATGTTCATATATGTAGTTAAATAGTATAAATATATACATGTAGTTTGGATAGTGCTACAATGAGTATGTGTTTTTTTATGATTTAGAAAAAATAAATTATTCCCATTCTTGGTGGGGGAAAGCTACATCTCAGTAAATTCAGATTTTGAATATACCAATTTAGGAGTTAAAGTTGTGCCAATACAGTACTTTAATTTTTAAAAAATAAAAGTGCCATATATATGTTTACCAACTTCTAGGAATTTTCCCAGAAGATACACTTTGAACAAAATTACATATGGATTAGGTTATTCATTGCTGTATATTTGTAACTACAAAATATTGGAAACAGTTAAAGGCCCTTACATAGGAGATTGACTTAATTAACTATGGTAGTCAACAGATTTTGACAAAGGAGTGAAGGCAATACAATGGAGCAAAGGTAGTCTTTTCAACAAATGGTGCTAGAACAAGTGGACATCCACGTGCAAAGAAAAAAAATTAATCTAGACAGAGACCTTACACCCTTCACAAAATTAACTCCAAATGGATCATAGATGTAAATGTAAAACACAAAATTATAAACTCCTAGAAGAGAGCATAGCAGAAAACCTAGATGGCCTTGGGTATGGTGCTGACATTTTAGATACAACACCAAAGGCGTGATCCATGAAAGAATAACATAACTACACTGAAGGGGGAAAAATTAATACAAGTCATTTTGGAACACAGAATTGTGATTATAAATTTTTAGTCTAGAGACACAAAGAACTAAAAACATTTCTTGAATTCTACTTAGTAGATTTGTTTCTCTCAATGGTGCTGGTTAGTAATTCCTTCATTCTTCGTATTATAGGATTGAGCAAATGAGTAAATATGTTGATAATGTTGGGAACCAAGTTTCTCACTGTTGGAGAAGGAAGATACCATTATGAAATGGGAAAGAGTTAGAAAGAACCATGTAGTACTGAATGGTAATTGAACTCATTGCATTTTACACATGTAATTATAAATATAAATAGAGATATAAATAGAGACACATAGACAAAGAGATGTAGCTATAGATTGTACTCTTGTTGACTAAAGGAGCCTAGATACAATGATACGCCAGAAGTAATTAGGGCACCAGCACCCACTAAATGGAACCAGGGCTCCTTGGAGAAATGGCTGATTCCAGAGTTAGCACAGATAAGTACAAGATAAGCTTAAAACATTATTTTTGGTATCAGAAATTAAGGAAGTGCTCAGAAAATAATGAAGATATGTCAAAAGGACACAAGAACCCACCTGTAGGAGCTTGCACAGGCCAAATTTGGGGCAATTTGAGTACTTAACTAAACAATGATTCTGTGTATTTTAATCAATTGGAATAAAAAAGAATCCATGAGTCTATATAAATAAGAAACAAATAATAGGGCTTCCCTGGTGGCGCAGTTGTTAAGAATCCGCCTGCCAATACAGGGGACACGGGTTCGAGACCTGGTCCGGGAAGATCCCGCATGCCGCGGAGCAGCTAAGCCCACGCGCCACAACTACTGAGCCTGCGCTCTAGAGCCCGTGTGCCACAACTGCTGAGCCCGTGCGCCACAACTACTGAAGGCCGCGGGCCTAGAGCCCGTGCTCCGCAATAAGAGAAGCCACTGCAATGAGAAGCCCGCGCACCGCAACGAAGAGTAGCCCCCGCTCACCGCAACCAGAGAAAGCCCGCGCACAGCAACGAAGACCCAACGTAGCCAAAAATAAAAATAAATTTAAAAAAAGAAGCAAATAATAAACAAACAAAAATAAGAAGGGAAAGCTTTTCCTTACAGTAGAAAGATAATAAATGTAGAAGGAATAATGGCAGTATTTAAAATCACCCTTTTGCAATTGTCATAGTAAAAATTGAATCAGGGAGGAATTATTAATGGATACTAAAGACAGGGGAAAATTTAATGAGAAACAGAATATTGATAGGGGCTCGAGTATCTCCCCACTAATAACTTCTAAATTATAAGGAGAAAGTACTATCTTTGCAGCAGAGAAACCTGGTGAACACCAACTTAACCAACTGACCAAATTTGGCATCAATAATAATGGCAAAATTGAACATCTTGTGCTTCCAGAAGTGAAGCACCAAGGACACACTATCACTGATGTAGTGTTCCTGCCAAAACTGCAAAACATGGATCCAATCATAAGGACATATCAGACAAACCCAAACTGAGGGACAGCCTACAAAATAAATAGCCTGGACTCTTCAAAACATTGACATTATTTGGTAAAGGCTGAGGAACTGTTGTACCAAAGAGGAAAGAAAACTTAATGCAATGCATGATTCTGTTTTGCATCCCAGAAAATAAAATCTTTTAAAGGACATTATTGAAAATGAGAAAAAATTAAATTTGATCTGGAAATTAAATAATGATATTGTATCAACATTAAACTTCCTGACTGTGGTTGTGTGACTTAATGTCCTTGATCTTAGGAGACATACCTTAAAGTTCTGGGGTGGTAAATGGGCATAATGACTCCAGTGTACTCTCAGAAAGTTCAGGGAAAAAAATAAAGCTATCCATAAACATACATAGAGAGAATATTAACAATCAGTGAAGATGGGTGAAGGTTAAACAGAGTTCTTTATACTATTCTCACAACCTTTCTGTATCTTTGAAGTTCTTTCTAAATAAGTATTTGTTAAATGCAACTAACTTTATTATTTACATTTTCAGATTTTTAAAATAAGACAAGATCATTATTTAAAAAGTAGGCTACATACTGAAAGTTATAAAGTAACGATTGTAAATCCCCTGTAATTCCATGAATTGTTAAATCAGTGGTGTCTTTCCTTCAGAATGATTTTACACATACATATTTCTTTTTAATGGGATAAGATTATACCAAAAAAAAAATTATACAATCTCAATGCAAAATATGCAATTTTAATGTTTCTCTGACTGAAATTTTTATTTCTATGTTGAGCACCCATTTGATTTGATATCAAAAACAATTTAGTTGCTTTAAGAGAAACTCAGAAGCAATGAGGGCAACCACAGTTAAACTCAGTTCAAGGATGTAACCATCCTTCACTTGTCTCCCCCCAAAGTGGAGTCTAAATTCCAGGTTATCTTATCTAGTTTCCAGGCCACAGTGGGGCAGGGGACCACTGACTGGAGGAATTCTATCTGTATACAGGGCATCAACATTTTTGCCACATAGCTAGAAATAGTTTCCAATTTTTGTCTTGTCTTTCAGCTTCTCTGAATTGTACATTTTAAAACTAACTCTATAAGTAGAGTTAAAAAAAAAAACCCAATGGCCCTAAGCTAATATTTAAATTACTTATAATTAATGACCATAATTCCATTGAAGTCCTAATAGAAATAGTTTGTTTTTTTGAAGCTCATGCCACAAGATTTTTTTCTCACCAGCAAAGCCTGTGTCCCCTGTATGAACTGGTCTATATATATCAGAAATGAATCTGGAACATTGCCAGCCTGCAAACCAAAAATCTGACCAATGGTATTGCCTCCCAAATGAGTACTGGGATCTCTTTGCTTAATAATCACATTTTGAAAAATTAAAGAGATACATATATAGTTTTTAAAAATTTGTATGCAATGCCAAAAGTCACAAGATAAAAATTTTATCTCCCTCTGTCTCTTAGTATTAATTCCTGCCTCTCTCCACCCTGGCTTTAGTGTACAAATCAAGGTTGACAAACTTCAGACCGTGGGCCAACTCTAGCCCCCCAACTACTTTTGTAAATAAAGTTTTATTGGAAACAAGTTACTCCAATTCCTTTTACATATTATCTATGACTACTTCCTTGATGTAATGGCAGAGTTAATTAGTTGCAGCAGAGTCTGTACAGCCTGAAAAATTCTATTATCCAGCACTTAAAGAGAAGTTTTGCTAGCCCCTGAAAAATGATAGTATACTATACATGCTATTCTACCACTTCTCTTCATTTAACAATAGTCATACAGTCAATATGTAGATCAACTTCTTTCTTTATAGTAGTGGAATCGCATTCCATTGTTTGCTTAAATAAACACCATAATTTGCTCAACAAGTCTTTTAGGTTATTTTCTGGTCTTCGTAAAAGACGATATTTTCATGCATTTGTGCAAAGTATATCTGTTGGCACCACTTTTACAAATGAAATTACTGAATAAAGGTAATGTGTACTTTTTATTTTAATAAATATTGCCTGATTGCCAAGTATAAAAAGTTTTATAACAAAACTGATGTAGAACTGATTCAAAAGGGAGACCTACTTCTCCTACTCTCTCTTCTATTTAGATAATGCTGGGAAGAAAAATATAGCCCAGGATTATAAGAGAGATAATAAATATAATAAGGAAGGAACAACATAGCACAATCTCTGGCAAAAAAAGTGTACCTTTAAAATAATATGTTTTTATTGAAATGAAAAAGAGAAGAGAATAATGAAAATTATACAACATGGCTTTTAGAGGAGTTAAGGAAAAATAGAAAACTTTGTTTTACATTCTTCTGCAGAAAATATCATTTACAGTTTGCCAAAGTTGTTTTATATATTAAGTTAAATAATGGTTTCAAATGTGGGCAAATATGTCTTTAGTTGCAAAATTTCAGAGACAGGCTGTTCTTTTTCCTGATAAAAGTCAAGCCCAGTAAGAAGTTCCACATCACGGACCCGGGCAACATGTGCGTTGAATCTTTCTTCAATCCAAAGAGCTTCTGGTTTATTTTCCTGAAAAAGAAAAACAAAAGACTATTTTCCCTGGGGCATGATTTTTCATTAACAGAAAGATCTTTTATTACTTAGAAGTTGTCCTTTTTCCTGTGTTTTTTTGGTTGTTGTTGTTGTTGTTTTTTTTACTCAGGTATAATTGACATAAACAGCATTCTATTAGTTTTAAGTGTACAACATAATGATTCAGTGTTTGTTCCTGTGGTTTTTATTGCCTTAAATCTTAATTTGATACAGCTAAATTTTGTTGTATATTAAAAGAAAAAGAAAAAGTACAAAGTATACTATAACAAATACAGACTGCCATAAAGTCATAAAGTACAGCCAATTTTATATTTACTTCAGATACAAATTTTTTTTAAAACTGAGACATTAAAGATGAAGTTAAGTCCCCACATTCCTCTACTCAGAGTTAATCGTTACCATGAGTCAGTGTGAATCCAGTCTGTGTTTTTACACTTTTACTGCACATAAGTATACAATATATAGCATTGATTTATGTTTTCAAATTTATAGAAATCATGTAAGTGGCATTCTATAATTACTTTTTCATTCAATATTATGTTTGTAATCTATTCATAGTGAAATATCTAGATCTAGTTAAATCATTTGTTTTTAGCTATGGTTTGTGGTAGCACAGTTTATTTTTTTCATTGCCATATTGCTAGTATTTTTGGCATTATAAATAATAGTGTCATGATAAATTACCACATGTCTTCTGTGTTCAAGAACATGAGTTTCTAGGATATAGAAATGGAATTGCTGGGTCATAGAGTACATGTAACTTTAACTTTACCAGATATTAAACCTAGCACTCCTCAAAGTGTTTATACCAATTTATAGTTCCATTGGCAATGGAGGATAATCCCCATTTCCCCACATCCTTACCAAACCATGATGTGAAATAGTGCTTTATCCCTGTTTGTTATTACCCTGAGTTTGACTGAGTATCTTTTCAGATATTTCTTGGCCATTTGACTTTCAATAGGTTTTTAACTACATATAAAAAACAGGATAGTTAAAAATAGTATAATAAATAGTATAGTAAAAACAATTTTGTATACTATATATACTGTATATATAAAGGTTAGTGCAATAATTTAGAGCCATGGATTTCTGTGAAATTCCTTATTCTTTATTTATTAATTTTCTGATATTCATATGATATTGCTAAATTTCCAGTTAAATTTTTAAAAAGTAAGAAAGTTTACAAGTTTGTTTAATTAGATGGGTCTGCTTAAATGACTTTCAGTTGACTTCAGCATACTGGTTCACTTGTTTTTTAAATATGCAAGATTAAAATAGGCAGCTACTATTTGAGCCAGAGAAAGTATAAGACGAAATCACTGTTTGTTTCGAACCTCTAAAGTATTTCTCCATGTGAGATTCATGAGGTGAGTTATTATTTTTTAAAATAAATATGTGATGTACTAATATTAACTCATATTTCTAATGGGAATCCAATTCAGTCTTTTTTTCTTGCCTGCACTATTTCACATTTTAGTAACATTTAATAGTTTTGATGACTTTTTTCATAAAGTTTCCCCCCCGTGGCTTTTATAACTCTATTTTCTCCCAGCTTATTTGGTATCCATCTAACTGAATGTTTAGGGAACACCTGACAGTCTTCACTTTTTTAAAACTGCAATGAAATGATCTTAATGATCTTAAATGAAATGAAATGTACTTAAATGATCTTAAGTACAACATAATTATAACTAGGCAGGGGTGATACTCAAGCTATTCTGTATCAGATAGTTCACCAGCACCAACCAATCTGAACAGAAGCCAGCTGCAGACAACTGCTCTAGCTGTACCACTGCATCCCAAGAGAATAAAAGCCTTGTGTATACTGAGTTTTTATGAGCCATATATATATATATTTTTTAAAGATATGTGACCTTTTTTGCTGAATTGGATGATGGTCTTCAAATATTGGAAGAATGTTTCCTCAAGGTTTTGTGCTATTCACAACGTAATGGCCATAGACATGACAAACTTTTTTTTTTTTTTTATAAATTTATTTATTTATTTTTGGTTGTGTTGGGTCTTCGTCTCTGTGCGAGGGCTTTCTCTAGTTGTGGCAAGTGGGGGCCACTCTTCATCGTGGTGCGCGGGCCTCTCACTATCGCGGCCTCTCCTGTTGCGGAGCACAAGCTCCAGATGCACAGGCTCAGTAGTTGTGGCTCACGGGCCCAGCTGCTCTGCAGCATGTGGGATCTTCCCAGACCAGGGCTCGAACCCGTGTCCCCTGCACTGGCAGGCGGATTCTCAACCACTGCGCCACCAGGGAAGCCCATGAGCCATATTTAAATATATGCTTTTAGATTTATATATATATATAATTTATTGATTGATTACATATGTATTAGACCTGTTGCATAAATAGAAGTATTGTATACACCTAAAATACAACTCAATTTGTTAGTTTTTTGAGGCGATACTAGTTTCAGTACTTTTCTCCCCTAACCACCTCCTTAATCTCTTCCTTATTCACTTACAGTCTCGTTATCACTGCCGTCACACTAATGAAACCATTTTGTCAAGGATGACCTGAGTAGAATTTTTGTAGACCTTTCACTTCGCTATTACCCCAAGCTTCTGAAAGTTCCTTCTTTGTCTTCCATAGCTCTGCTTACTTGTTTGATGACACCTTCTGTTTCCTCAGCTGACTTTAGTTTTTTCCATCCTGGAAGAATAGACATTTCCCTCCATCTGATCTTTGGACCTCTTCTCTCTATTTTCTTCCCTTTGGAAATTTTATTTCACTCCCATGATTTAATACCAAATCTATCTCTATAGTTCTGTTCTCTTCCAAGTTCCATACCTGTATTGTCTACCCTTAATTCTATTTACAGTACAACTGTGTACCCCCAATTGCATTTCCAATATATACTAAGTTACAATAATGATAGTCACTTGGAGTTATGGCAGTGTTCTCATTTATCTGACAGGAATTCAGCAATACAGAGTTGAGGGAAAAAAAGAAAAAGGAGGAGGAAAGAAATGATGGAAGAACAAAGGAAGACAGAAAATATATAAGGAAATAAGAATCTAGTTCCCTACATCAAGTGTGAGGTGGAATTGTGACTCTACCATTTCTACAACTGGTATCTGTTCCCTTAAACATTTTATAGTGCGAGTACCTTCCCCCCACTCAGTGATTAGAATATTTAAAAGTGCACAATTTTCATACAACATGACCCTTAAAGAAAGCCTATTTCACTGGGTGCTTAAAGCACAATTACTTGTTCTAATGCTGGTGGAAATGTTGGCTGAATTGCACTTATTAAGGTACAGCTTGTGTATGTACAGTACTTTGTGGGTGATTTGATTCTGGGTGATTTTATCTGTAAACAATTTCACTTTATGTTGACTTCAGAATGTAATTCCTTAAAAAATGTGATTTCTATATAATGGCTACCATTTGCTTACTATTTATTTAGAATTCTTAGGGGTTTATATGAAATATCTTATTTAATTTTCAAAACAACATCATGAGGGGGTGAGTTTTTTATACATTTGAAGAAAGTGACACTCAGTTGTTTACCCAAAGAGGCCAAATCAGTAACTGAACCCAGATATCCAACTCCAAAACTCATGCATTTGAGTTCTATACTATACTGCTTCTCACATACCCTCCTAGATATTCAACTAGTTTCTTAATCGGAAGACCACCAACAGCAAATGTATCCTTCCCAAAACAACTGATTGTCTTATATATTTCCTGGCCAATCACACCTAAATTTTCAGTCACCTTTAGCTCTATCATCCTCTCTTCCCTCCCTATATCTAATTGACAGTCACATCTTATTAATGTCACAATCTCTCTTATAATTATAGCTTGGTTTAAGTTTGTTTCATACTCATCATATTATGCCTCATAGTTATCTTTATAGATATCATAGCCTGATTACTATACTGCCAATTCCTTAACATTTTGGCATATGTCCAATTTATTAGTGATCATGTCTTATTCAATAGAGATGATGCCCTGTTAATTTTGAGATCATCTCCACATTGGATGTTCAGGGAAAGCTTCATACCGTTTGTACTTTACCTTGAAGTGTAGGTGGAATTTTTAGCAGATGGAAAAGAAGGGCATTCTAGAAGACAGAAGAGCATTAACAATAACATGGAGGTAGGGAAAATCAAGGGGTGTTCAAGTAATTTCAAGAAGCTCAGTTGGCCTGGAACTTGGGTCTGCAAAGTCAACTGAGGGTAAATGGTGAAGAGCCTTAAGTACAGGCTGGGAGATTTTTATTTGTTTATTTTTGTAGTTTTATTCAGGGTAGATAGATAATCAAATGGATGAGAAAGGATGTCATCACGAAAAACTAAATTTTAAGATGAGCAACTTGATAGTGAAATACAGAGGTGAAGGGGAGGAGGACAGGAGATAGTAAAACTACTTAAGATTCATTTTCAAAAGTCCTGATAGAAGACAATAAGGGCCTAGACCAGGGATAGCAAATCATTTCTTCTTTTCGCACCCATTCTAACCAGTCCAAAATGGCTACCTAGAACCTCTATGATAAAGAACTATTTATTCCTGATTCAGTGGAAAAGAGCACCACACCGTATCAGTCACCAAAGTCTGCCACTGGAAGAGGAAGTGAAGAAGGACGGCTTCCCCTTGTCTTGACTAAATAAACTTCTGACAAGACAAATAGGAAGAGATTTAACTACACAACATCTCCTGATAGCTTCTTGTTTGGAAACTCTTCCTCATTCTAGGACTATGAGTGACCCACTGCTTAGCCTCTAAACTTTGCCATCCATCTTGAGTCACTGAAAGCAACCATTCAACACTCAAGTTCAAATCCTATCTTCAAGACTCAGCTAGAATGTCACCTTCCTTACCAGAAAGTATTTTTCCTTTGAAATCCTACTACATTTTATCTGTCCCACTTTGTGCCACTTATTTTTCTTTCTTTTATTTTACTAGGCTTCTAAATGATAGACTATGAGCCTTTTTTGCTGGAATTCATATCTGATTTATCTGTGTATTGCCCATAGCACACAGTATGGTGAAGGCAGTTATGTGTTGAACACCTGAAATAGAGATGAATCCCAACCTGGCTTAGAACCTAAGCTTTAATTTCCATCTCTACTAGCCCATGGGATTTTCCATGTGAACGCCCATTTCTACAAACCAGGTGTGCCTACACTTAATTATCCTACCTACCTGCCAAAATAATTCTCATTCCTAACTTCCCTCTTTTTTTCCCCCTAATTACCTGCATTTAAAATCTCTGATTCAGCTTTGAGTCTCCCTTTTCCTTTGGCTCTTGCATCCAGCCAGTTGCCAAGTCCCTCCCTTCTTCATTTCCTCCACAGAAGAGTCTTCCTAATCCTTTCAATCTGTTCAAATTCTGCCCATCCTTCAGGGCCCAGCCCTACTCCCACCTCAATTTATGTAACCTTTATTGGTTATCCCAGCCAAAAGTGTTTTGAATTTGAAACACTAAATACTTACAACAGTATTTGACAACGAATCCCTACTTTGTAATGTCTCTTACTTCTAATTTTTAAAATAATTCTTATATGATCGACTGGCCCATTTATGTGTCTGTATCTCATTTATATATCAAAGTTATATATGAACTCCTTGAGGGCAGAGACAATGTATTCTTCCTTGGTGCATTCGAAAAAGCTTCTATCATGATACTGTTTACTTAATAGGTATTCAATATATTAGCTGAATGACTTCAGTAAAACCCAGTTACCAGAATACATATGTTTTTCTATAAAGAACACATATGAAGTTGAAGTAACTATTTACATATAATTTGCCTTGATCCAAAAGGTTTTGAGGTGGCCTAATACATGATGTTAAAAAAGGAATGTTATTTGAACTAACTTATTTTGTAAATATATATATGTATTTAGGTAAATATATATACACATATATATACACACTATATATATATGTATTTTCAGACCTCATGTTTCAAGTTGATGGAATTTTTATATTTACATATTCATTTAAGAAACATTAATTTAGTGCCAACTTTGGGACAGAACCTTAAGGCTTGCATTCAGAATAAAAAGCCTAATAAGATACAACCCCTTTCCTTATTAGTGAATGTGAATAAAATATATCTAAATAAAATATATGACATGAATATATATACACATGTTCATGTAAGCATATACATGTTTAAGTTGATATTAATTACATAGAGATCAACAGTCTAAGGAAAAGTTCAAAACTGAGGTCATATTTACTACAACTCTAACCCATGAAACACCTAAAAAATATACTGTAGTCAGAGCCACTTTTATGAAAGCCCAGATGAGCTCTGACTAATCGTTTTCTCAGGGCCCAGGGCCTCTCCAGGAGCATACTCACGGGACAGCTCTCCACGTTGGTAGGTCGGTGAGGGATGACAAAGGGTAAGACGTCCAACCACCCAGGGCAGGCGTCGGGGGTTTGGCTCTTATTTTTACAACTGGTCAACACCACGAAGTAGTGTGTTGGGATGGGAACACTGGTGTTGACTACATATCTAAAAACATAATTGAAAAGATTTGATGTTATTATACTTTTGCTTCTGAAGATTAGAAATGTCTTTATATATTTTTAAAGAAATGTCAAAGTAAAATTATAGTAAAAGAAAGTAAATAAATAGAAAATACAGAATCTTACCACACATTTTTAAACCTTAATGAGCCTGAATCAAGATTTATAGAAGTCCAAGCCTGGTCATTTTAACATCATGGGAAAATATTAACATACAATGAAAAGCAGAGCATGGTATTCTGCCTCCCAGCTTTGTTGACTTATACATCACAGTGACGTTTCCTAATAGAGCAGGGGCTGGAAATGAAGGAGCTGGGATTTCAACTCTAGCTGCGCACTTCTACTAGACGTTTGGATGTGTACTAATCCTCTAATAGTCTAAGACTTTCTAGGTTTCCTCAACTTTAACATGGAGGTTTTCCTATGCTACCAACTTCGCAGCATAGACGGGGACAAATCCATACAACTGATATGACAGTCCTTTAGTCTCAGATAACAAACGTGAAAGTGCTTTTAAAAGTTTCAAGTGCAAAATAAAGGTAAGCTATTAGTATGAGTCCACTAAAAGGAAAATGAACTGGTAGAAGTAGTAATGTATTACTGTGATTTAGAATCAGAGCTAGACTGTCTGGGTTCTGGCTTTACTACTTAGTTTTGGAACTTAGACAAGTTAGTTAACCTCTCTGTGCCTCAGTTTCCTTTCCTAAATGGGAACTAATGGAATCTAACATGTGGATGTTTTTCAGATTAAATGAAGTATCTGTAAATTCTTAGAAGCATACCTAGCATGGAGTAAAGTGCTATCAAATTGTTTGCTAGGATTATTAAATGGTGAAAGACAGGATCAATAAACATTGAAATAAGGACAAGGCAAACAAAATTTAAGGCCACACACAGTGATCATGAATGTTATCTTATCAGAAGGTATAAGTAGAAATCATTGCTTTACATAATCTAGGCTTAGACAGTACAATAGTTTAGTACTGCCCATTTTGATAATAAAGAGAAATCATGGATGACACTTCTAAAACTCTCTATTCCTGTGTGCTGGGTTCAAAAGTAATTCTTAGCAACATGTATGACCAGGTTTAGTACAAAGATGTACAGTTTAGTAGGACTAGTTTTCTATAGGAAGCCTACACTATCTCCTGGGAGATACTTTTGTGAATCATCCACTATCCAAAATATTGGGCAGTATTTTGAATAGTCACTTCTTGATTTTTTTTATTTATTGCTGAACTGGTTCTCTATTTACTGATAGCACAGTGAGTCTTTCCTACCTCCTTAACCTTGACAAAACCACGTTTTCCCTTTCACATTAGTTTAGAAATTTTCCAAATAAAAATTTTGCTAAACTATTCCTGGACATTTTTTTCTTTGCCTATTAGTTTAAATCTTTGCCATAGAAAATTTTTGCTAAATATTTAGATAGACTAGTTGAAAATAGTCAACAATTGCATCTCTATATAAATATGTTATGTAATGTTTAGAATACTGAGCTTTAATTTTAAATATTGAGGTTTCCCCTTATGATACCCTACTGCCAAATCAAAAGTCCATTTGGTTTCAAATTACTTACTCTGTAATTTCATCTGGAGCATCAAAATGACCATCGTAATTATAATCAAATATTGGTCCACTAACCACATTCACTCCATTTCTTTCCATGGCATGTTTTACAAGAAGAACACTATGGAAGTAATTCCACATTGCTAAAAATAAAAGAATAAAGCGTTAAAAATGTCTGCCTCTATTGAACATGGAAATATTTTCTATTATAAACAGGTCCATTTAAATAGCATCCAATTCTGCTTTAATATTTGTCAGTGGTCATTGAGTAATACTGCAAAATAATCCATGTGACAAAAATAAACAGCCACATTCATGATAGCTTTTTGTTGTTGATGTAGTTACAGTCTCGGAATGACAGTTAAATATGTCTCCAAATGCTTCCCTAGGGCTGAGCTGCTTTGGGGACTGTATTAAAAAATGGTCAGAACACACATACTGCCTTATTAATTGTGACTCTAAGGACAAACACTTTTCATTTACTTATGGTGAGTATCAGTAAAATTTTCTTTTGTGGTTAGCTCTAAAATTAGGATTAAAAAATTATCAAAATTCTAGCAACAAGTCACCCAAAGTTGAAGTAAGTTGGAAAGAATTTACATTTCAATATTTAAAACATTAGAACAGGGACTTCCCTGGCAGTCCAGTGGTTAAGACTCCATGGTTCCACTGCAGGGGGCGCGGGTTCAATCCCTGGTCGGGGAACTAATATCCCGCATGCCACAAGGTGCGGCCAAAACAAAAAATTAGAACAAAATGACTGGTAACAGGAACAAATTGCAATAAAAGATGTGTTTAGTTTAGAAGTTCAAGGAGTCACTTGGGTATTTTAAAATTAATAATCTAAGTATATACTTACTTTTGAATGCTTCATACATAGGGACCAAATTACTTGTAATTAAAGCATCATATTGACTATCAGAAGTTCTACTGTTTGCTGCAAAACAAATGAATTTTATTAAATCTAGCTATAAGAGAAAGTATGACATTCTACATAATAGGCCCATTAGTATTACATACCAATGTAAATTTATTAACACACAAAACACAGAGATACAAAGCACTCTCCAGTGGAAGTCATCAATAATGCAGGCAGTTTTATGCATTTGATTGATACCTATAGTGGGCTGGTGACCCTCAAGAAGATAGGTCCATGTCCTAACCCCCCATTACCTCTGAATGTGATAGGTAGGAAAATAGTGTCTTTGCAGATGTCATTAAAAGTTCAAGATGAGATTATCCTGGATTTAGGGTGGGTTCTAAATCCAGTGACTGGTGTCCCTATAAGGAGGAGGAGGATTGAGAAGAGGAGAGACTCAGGGGAGAAAGCTATGTGAAGATGGAGGCAGAGATTGGAGTGATGCAGCTACAAGCCAAGCAACACCTGGAGCCCCCAGATGCTGGAAGAGGTAAAGAAGGATTCTACCCTAGATTCTCTCTTGCAAAGGGAGCGTGGCCCTGTCAACACCCTGATTTCAGACTTCTGGCCTCTAGAACTTTGAGAGAATAAACCTCTGTTGTTTTAAGCCACCAAGTTTGTGGGTAATTTGTTACAGCAGTCTCTAGAAGACAAATATAATACTGATAGGAAAGCATCGTTATTGAGTATACATAAAATAATAATGCTATGATAAATGACACTTCCAAAGTAAAATTTTCTTGAGAAAGTGGGTTTTAACTCAGTGACAACTGCTGACAGCACCACCAATGGTTGGCTTTGAAGACACATGGACTTGCCATCTAGAGGAGCGTGTGCTGAGCCTGGAACTCAGCACTGGAACCAGACCGCCCGGGTTCGAATCCCAGCTCCACTGCCCACCAGCTGACCCACTTGGGCAAAGCGCTATGTCCCTCTGTACTTCATTTGTCTCATGGCATCTCTCTCACTGAAATATTGTGAGGATTTAAACTGCTGCAAGCCTATGACTGTTTATTATAATGTTTTTTATATTTAAACTACCCTTGGCTACCTTAACTAATACTCAAATGAAAGGCCAATGCATGGGAAGCAAAAGGCAAGGAGAAGCAAGATTTTTTTGCTTTTTTCTTTAAGATTTCACAGCTGCTCACGGTCCCCAGATCCTCTACAAGCCTTTTCTACTTTTTTAAACTAAACTTTGAAAGTTGTAAAGTCAATGAACATAACATTATCTTCTTTTCAGGAAACATAAGAATTTGCTTATAATGGAAATGCTAACAATTTGTAATGGAGAGTTAGAAGGTGGTTTTGTTCAATCCTTAATATTTTTTGAGACAAGCTGTTTAGTTTTTCATTTCATTTCCTTGTCAAGACAAACATTTATAAATCAACCAATATCTTAGGCCTTAACAGATACAATTTTATAATGCCAATTTAAAATTTTTTATTAATAAAATGTTGCAACTATTTAAGGTTTATCCTAGGGTTTACATAAATTTGGTGGCGCTCTAATTGTCTCTAGATATTGTAACAAGATATATCAGTTTATTATCCTAATTCTCTGTCAGGAATTTTACATTGATGTGCTACTTGCTTTCACTAGGCCTTTTTTTCCCACTATAAATCTCAGAACCTCTAAATTATAAATCTCTAAATTGACCTCTTTGGTCATGGCTTCCAGAAAAATGAAGCCAAATATCTGGAGAAAACCCATTCTCAGAAGCTGAAATTGTTGAAAATCTCATGAGTAAATCAAGGAAATGACAATCCCTGCTGAACAGAGAAGAGATTTGGGTTTTAGAAAAATCACATTGGCTTTTGCATGTTCCCAAGAGAGAAGCTTTCTGAAAAAATATTTCAAGTTCATTCAGCTGCTTAATCCACATAAAGCTGTTGGATATACAGCCTGAACGAGAGGCCCAAATTCCAGCCTGATTTGTCTTCACAGGCACAGCTGCATTCTCAAGGCAAGCCTTAGCTTGGCCAGTCACCAGAAAAAAAAAAAAAGAAAAGAAAAAAAAAGTTTTTTTAGACGCTTGTGTCCCTCTCCAAAGAATCTTCAGTTTTAGAATTAAACTTAAACCTGCCGAACTCTCTGAACATCTGGGCCAGATTAAAGCTGATATGTGGTTCCCAGTGCAAAATTTATTAGTCTTTATTATAGCTGTTGCACTGCTCCAGGCCAGCCCACAACCACTGGAAGCCTCCTGGGCAGCTAGTTTAGCCCAAGCAGGTAGTTTTGGTGGGGAGCATATGTTTAGGGCACATGCCCACATCCAGCTGATGAGGGCTTTCTAAGCTGCTGCTCTAAAAAAGAGTTATACAAACCAGGAGGATAGAGGAAGCCGTGGGTGATATTCTTGTCTGCTAAACAGAAGGAAAAATTTTGGCTCTCAGAAGGAGCAACCCTGACATCAGCCCGCAGACAGTCTGGGACAGTGGGAGGAAGAGGCGATGTGTCTCCCTGTTGAAAGAGAGAAAAGAAAAAAAAAAAAATGACGCCCACATTGTGGCTCACCCATCGCCTTACTTGGTTTGTAACTTCCCTAGAATGTTTTTCATTTAACCTTTTCTTATTTTCTTAGTGAATCAGGTCTGCGCAAGCAATGGAAATGGATGTCTTCAGCAATGTTTTCTTCTGTGGTTCCCTTCTGGTTAGGGACACGGGAAGGGCAAATCAAATACACCTTGGAAAGGAATATTTGCAGGTTAAAACCTGAATTGAGTGCAGAGGGATAATGGGAGCTACTGCTAAAAACCCAAATCCATTTCAGGATCTAACTTTAGGTGGTGATATATACTGTGCTTGCAAATAAAAATTGAAAATAAAATATAAACTATTTTTAAAATACAGATATGACTTAAGGATAATATTCTTCAGTTGAGCAAGAACTTCTAATTAACCTAAGATTAACTCAAAGAAGCTGTATAAATTTACTTATTTGGGGACTTTAATAAATTTGTAGCTATGCTTTATTCATCTTGAAATATAGGAATATATTTTTTATAATTTTCTTTGCAACTTTAAAGACTAATATGATAATTCATTTACTAGCAGGCATCTATAAATGCGCTGCCTAAGTACTTAAGGTAATACAATATTACATATTTTGATGAGCATATAATTATGAGTATGTAAACATTTTGCTATTCATTTAATTTTTTCAGAAATTTTGATTTATATGCCCTCTACTGCCCACAACATATATATTTCTTAAAAAATTATTTTATAATTTATAAAAAAGAAGCTTAAATTAAATTAGAATGTTCTTCTTCTATTCACTATATTGTGCTAAAAGCAAAAATTAGCTATGGTGTCTAAAACATATGTGGTAATTATTTTATAATATATGCATATATCAAATCATCACATTGTACACGTTGTAAACTTACACAATGTTATACGTCAGTTATATCTCAATAAAGCTGGGGAAAAATAAATAAAATGTACAAGATCAATTCACAAAGGAAAAGGCAACAGACACTGTGTGCTACATTCATAGGCAGGAGAGCCCCATGATGAGATATAGGACAGGAGGGAGATGAAGATGAGGGGAAACACAAGCAGAGGATGTACCCCTAACATGCGGCAACACACCGGTTGGAAAACACTATACAGCAGTGGCGTAAATTTCTCAACTTGATTGTACACAAACATTTATCTCTGCTCCCCTCTGAAATCCCATTAAAAGAACAGTAATGATGAAGACACATAAGAGATGGTAAGAAATTTTCCGAAACTGGAAGTCAGATAAGCATATCTGTTTACTACTGTAACCTTGACTTGGTAAACCAGTAAACACTGATAACAAAGAGCCTCTGGTTGGGAAAAGCCCAAAGAAACTGATTCCTTCTGTAGAACACCAGAAGTGTAGAACTTGGAGTCTCCTAAAGACAGGGGATGTATGTAAAGTTGGAAGAAGAGGATAGGTTGAAAGTCTGTAAAAGAGGCCAGACAGCGGCTTTACTCACTGGGAAGGTTGATCCAAAGAGACAACCAGACTAAAGGACACAAGGCACCCTGGAAAGCAGATGAAAGCAATGGAATTAAATTTTAAAAACTATGTACTGAATGGTAAGATTCCCTCCAGTCTCATCACCCCCGTGTACGTTGGTTCACATGAGAAGTGTCCTTTCTTTGAAAAACAAACCAGCCTGAAAAGAAAACGAGATACAATTGGGAGTCCCCAACAAAATGTCTGGTTCTCCTCCTGATTAATATATAATGAAGCCTATCAGCTGGCAAACTCAGCCCTGTAGCTTAGTGCCTCGCCCTTAAAATATGAGCTGACAGCCAAGGACCACCAGATATGCATTGGGGTTGGGGAGAGGAACGAAGAAGAAAAAGAGACAATACAGACAGCAGAAGAAAACTCACTTCTCAGAGAGTTGAGAGTATGTATGGCATCCATAGAGAAAAGGCAGAAAGCATTTAAAAAGGAAAGAGATAACAGAAAGAGCTCTTGGCATTTAAAAATATGACAGCAAAAAAAAAAAAAAAAAATGACAGCAGAAATAAAATTTTCAATAAGCTCTAGAAGATGAAATTGCAGATATTTCTCAAAAAGTGAATTAAAGACAAGAGATGGAAAAAGGGAAGGCACATATAAACACATTAGAAGTCTAATGTCCTATTAATTTTGAAGAAAAACTGGTTCTAAAATTCTCAAGCTAAGCCATCAATTAAGCATATAGATAGAATAAAAACATTTTGAGATGCACAAAGTCTCAAATATGTATCTTCTCTTCTTCCTTTCTTAGGAAGCTCCTCAGTGATATAGTCACCAAAACAAGGAGTAGACCAAGAAATATGAAGATATTAGTATTAGATGCAGTGTATCCGCTCCCACCATTTATTTCATTCTCCTTCTGGTGCAGATACTAGAAAGCTAAAAACATTTGTTTATATTCTTTCAAAAACAGATAGTGAACAATTCTGAATGACCAGGTTTCTTCACTTGGTGTAAAGGGGCACACAGAGACGATGCAAAGTGGGAGAACTAGGGAGATTGACAGCTGACCCAGTCAGCCCTACAGACACCCAGAATATTGTGAGTTGATGTTTCCTACCACACACCATTTTACTTGAAGAAATATATAATACACGAATGTAGCCATTGATGCATTTTCCATAATATAAGGAAAGTGAAATGCCTATATTCAATAGTTAAAATTATAAAAATCTTAAGGAGGGAAGTTTATTGTAATTTTAATGAGCCTGCAGCTATGGAAGTTGTGCTCAAACAATTCAGTTGGGCAAAATGTTTACTGTTTTCTCAAAGTGGCATAGACTTTGGGTTGGGAGAAAAGGACCAGGATGGCTTTAGTCAGAAAGTACTAAAAAAAGTTACACGTTTTCTGCTAACTGAAAATCTTAGATGTGTTTCTTATATATCAAACTTGAACCCCCAAATATAAGGACATCAAGACTGGGAAAGACAGGGTATGGCCTCCTTTATAAAGGTGAGATCATGCAGTATGCAGCTCTCTAGAAGGATGGAGGGGAGGTATAGTAACATCATTTCTGAATCTTGGGCTCTTGAGAAAAGGCATAGTGAACTACCACCTTACCACCCCACTACTCCCCTACAGACACAGATACACGCACAGACACACACAGACACAGACACAGACACACACACACACACACACACACACACACAAATAGTTTCATCCTTCCATCTGTTCAGAGTTCCTTAGAGTTTTTTAAGCCAGGGGATAGAAAGTCAGGAAAACAATAAATAGAATTCAGACACTCAGATGAAATCTGAGCTCTCGCTCTCAAAATTCTTCAAGGGAAGTAGATGATAAGCACAGACAGGAAAGTGAGATACTTTCATTTCCAGTCTGGCATGGAGACAAAATAGAACTTAAACAAGGGATAAAACTATTTTTATTGAAGTTATATAGACTCTCCTTATCTGTAGACTGAATGTCAAAGCTAAAACGTATTTATTTGAAGATTGGATAATTGTGATCTTGCCTTATGGTAAGGTTAATAATTATACACATGTTTAAATTATTTTTCTGGTCGTGATTTTTTTCTATAGGGAAAAATATTTCTTATAGTTCAAAAAACAAAAAAAAACCTTTTGCAATACACAATAATGTCCCTAGTTTTTAAAGACTCAGAAAACACATTTGGGTCATAATTTACAATATCAATGCTAACAAGCTTTAGAAACAAAAAAGACTTTGTAAAAATTTAGTTATGGGCAATATATACATATGTATATATATAGAGAGAGGGAGAGATTTTTCAAAGTGTACTAGATTTTCTTCTCTGAAAAAGCCCTTCGACTTCATACTCAATTTCTGAATTAGATATGCTAAATAATTGTAATTCTTGGTATTATTTTTAATTTTCCACCTAGCAACAGAAAAAACAATTCTCATCTTCCTACTGAGGAGGGCCAGAAGCAAAACCCTTATACAGTCTGATCAACCTTAATGGTTTTGAAGCAATTGCTGTAGGACCGTGATTTCAAATCACATCTACTTCCCCCAAACTCTTCTGAGATAATAACAACAACAACAATTAGAAAACCCACCAAAACCACAGAAAAACAAAAGTTCCGTAAAACTTAAAGACACAAGCCAATTGGGTCCATGCTCCAAAAAGTGCTTATTTAAAGTCTGATTTTTCAAACACAGAGCTGATTTACAACATTTCTATGTGAATCGCAAAACATCCTTGTATGTAATTTTCTTGAACCACGACATACTAACAGAGTAATTTCTGAATTAGAAAGCAGAAAATTGCTAGAATTCCATCCTCTCGCATGGACAGAGAAATACACAAGTAGTTCTGTGGGATCTGTGAAAGGACAGGAACTTTGGGTAACAAAGAAGCTAGTTTTAAAACAATAACAAAAAAAGAATTGTACTAAACTCTTAGTCTGAGCCCACTTGAAATCTCTCTGCCTTTGGTTTCCGCTAAAGCTCATATAAATTCAGGAATGCAAGACAGCAGGGGAAAGTATTAAAAACATAAACATTCCCCTTAACTCCACAGAATCCCTGGTACCTGGACTTTTCAAAATAGAGAATAGAATAATAAAACTGGCCTTGAATATACTGCCCCTCTCAAAATCAAAAACAAAATAGAAATTATTTTAAGGAATAAATAACTTCATATTATTGTTTCATAGTATGCTTCATAGCATGTTGAAGAAAATCACAGACAACGGAACACTGTGCATATTAAGAAAGTGATGTTGCCATTAACCATACATATGAACTCAGGTAACTTTGTAAAATATTTGCCCACATTGGAAAACAACATTAGTGCTCTCCTACCACTGACCACAATTAAACCATTGTCAGCAGGAGAGTTGACTTTCAGAACACATAAAGCCATAATTAGTAGTGGGAAAATATGCTTATTCCAGAAATCTTGAATTGGAACAAGAAGAGTAAATAAACTAGATACAACCAATCATTTCCTTTCCATAAAAAGAGATGGAAGATCTGTACCCTTAACAAGAACAGTAGTAGGTAGGGGTTTGTCATCAGAATCTTTGTATCTAAAATACTAAGATTTTCTCTACAAAAACAGCTTCCTGAATATTTATTTACCCTTCTGGTTGGAAGTACTGCTTCATCTTTAGTTCTTTAAAAATAATGGTTGGGATTAATCTATCTAATGCATTCACTCAATAACCATTTACTGGGCAGCGGTATTGTGCTGGGGAATACATTAAATAAAACCATTCAGCTCGGTGGTTTGTGACCACCTAGAGGGGTGGGATAGGGAGGGTGGGAGGGAGGGAGACGCAAGAGGGAAGAGATATGGGAACATATGCATATGTATAACTGATTCACTTTGTTATAAAGCAGAAACTAACACACCATTGTAAAGCAATTATACTCCAATAAAGATGTTAAAAAAAAACAAAAAAACAAACATTCCTGCCATGAAGGAATGTTTGGGCTGATTTTTGGCAGACTTTGGTTTTTGCTTTAATTTACATTTCCCTGATTGCTAATAAGTTTCAATTGTTCGGTTCATATCTTTTGCCCATTTATTAACTAAGATGCTTGCCATTCTCTTGTTTATTGGTAGAAATTTACTAGCCATTCTGGATCCTAATTAGTATTCTGTATACTCATCCCTTGTTTCTCATATGCAGTGCAAATATATTGTCCCACCCATAACTTAATTTCTTTTGTCACACATTAATGTTAATGTAGTAAATTAATCAATTTCCTCTATGTAATTTTTGTTTTTGTTGTTCTGTGTCCTAAGAAATCCTTCCCTATCCTGAGGTCATAAAGATATACACAAAGGAAAATATGGATTTGCTGTTCACGTTTAGGTCTATAAATTCACCATCAATTTAATTTTGTATGTGGTGTGAAGTAGGGATCGAATATTTCTTTTTTCTTATGGTAGCCAATTGTCCCGGTGACATTAATTGAAAAGGAGTTTGCCAGGTAGTGAAAGAGGTAAGAGGATTTAAACAATTGGATTCTCAACCTCAGTCTGCAGGGACCTGTAACATAGGACACCTATACATGTAAGGCTGGCCTGGCTTCTTAGAGTGCCAGATCCTTTAGGGAAGGATTACCTCTTATTCACATTGTGTTTACTGTGCCTACCACGGCCCACAGCAGATAGTACAGTATTTTAAAGTAATCAAATAAATAACAAAACCCTTTATAACTTAGTTATCATCACCTTTTGGGTGCACCCACCATATACTTGGGAAATACCAAATGAAATGTGTGCCTCTGTACTTCCTGTTGCTTCTCTTTGAAATCTTTTTTTCTACCTGCCATACCAATTAGCCAGTTGGCCTGTAAACACTCTGCTTTCTCCAGGCAAAACACAATGTATTCCTCTTTTGCACCCATGTAGCACCTACAAGTTACTTGTAAGTAAAACCTGGGACATTGTCTTATCAATACAAGCCACAGGCCCGTTGAGCTCCCTTTGGGATCTCTACTGCAAATCAAAATTCAACTTTTAGTATAGTAAAGAACTACAATTTCTTTCCAGCCTGCGTGAATCAATGGACACAGGAACTTACCGGTTTAGGGACTGTATATGAACTCCAAAGGGGCATCCTGCTAGTTTTGTCAAATCCACTGATATATTCCCTGTGATAAAGAAGACAGTGTTCCTTGTTCTTCTGTATAACCCTGGGCCTTCCAAATGGCAAGTTTAGTTTCTTTGTTGTTGTTACTAAAATAAAAATAACATAAAATAAAAATGTTTGTGAAAATTAGCAAATGTTTCTACGTATAGTAACTACCCATCTCTGATGGGTTATTATTTTCCAGGTACTCTGATAACTATTTTACATATTTAACCTCTTTAAAGTCTTACAACAACCCTATGAGGTAGGTGTTATTATTGCATTCTAAAAATTATAAAACTAAGGCTTAGATAAATTATTTAGCTAAACAGCTAACAGTTCACAAGACATATCCGAAGAGATAAAACCTTAAAATCAAAAGCACATACTTTATAACAAAGATGACTTACTTTAGTAATTGTCCTAGGAAAGAAATTGGAATTTTATTAAAAGTATGCCTACTGTATTTATTCATTTTTAATTGTCTGCCATTAGTCTAAATTCCACCAATTACTGATGATTAAAAAACATGCAGGGTATTCATGCCATGGAATAACACTCAGTAGATTATAAGAAAATTGTCAAAACAGCCGACGTATTTACCGAACTCTTACTGTGTGCCAGGCACCATTCTAAGTACACACATATGTTAACTCATTTAGTCTTCCTAACAACTCTAAAAGTAGGTATTTCCATTTTACAATGATGAAACAGGCCTAGAGAGTTCAATACAAGAATACTTGAAAGATAACAGGTTGATTGTAGTTAATAACACAGTATTGCACATTTGAAAGTCACTAAGAGAGTAAATCTTAAAAATCCTCATCACAAGAAAAAAAAAATTTTATAACTATGTATGGGGACAGATGTTAACTAGACTTATTGTGGTGGTCATTTTGCAATATATACAAATATTGAATCATTATATTGTACACTTGAAACTAATATAATGTTATACGTCAATTATACTTCAGTTAAAAATTTTTTAAAGTAAAAAAATAAAAGGGATAACAGGTAATAATAATATTACTCCAGGGCAGACACTGTTCTACATTCTTTCCATGGGTTAGCTCTTTTTTAAAAATTTTTATTTCATGTCAGAGCATAGTTGATTAACAATGTTGTGTTAGTTTCAGGTGTACAGCAAAGTGATTCAGTTATACATATATTCATGTATCTATTCTTTTTCAAATTCTTTTCCCATTTAGGTTATTACAGAATACTGAGTAGCATTTCCTGTGCTATACAGTAGGTTCTTGTTGGTTATCTATTTTAAATATAGCAGTGTGTACATGTCATGGATTAACTCTTTTAATCTTTTCAATTACGTGAGGTGAGTACCATTATTATAAATGAAGAGACTGAGCCACAGAGAGGTTAAGTAATTTGGCCCAGGTTACACAGAGGGGAAACAGTAGACAGAGGACTTAAACCCAGGCAGTTTGTCTCTTCACATCTAAAAAAGTGAATAGGGAACTGTAGACAACGCACCACCATTTCAAGGAATTGTTGTGTGCTTGGGACCATCATAACTATTCCATGCTGCTACTGTTGTTATTAGATCTGGGGTATTTTTCCCTCTTGTATATTGGCAAGAAAATCTTTATGTTCAAAAGGACCTGTAAGCTTATTTTGGAGAACCTTCAAAAGGCAATATGGTATTTTGTTAGGTCTAAACATCGAAGACTTAACACGCTTTCTATTGACTTACTTTCACCTTGGGTGAGATTTAGCATTTGATTCACGCGTTCAAGGTCAGCATTCTGCAAGATAACGTGGGAGATGGGGAGAAAGTGAATCATAGTAACAACACATGTTTTAAAAGGTGATCGAGATTATTTCTGCAGTAGTCACATGAATGTTTTACTATGGAACAAAAAAGCCAGACTAACTTGAGTTTAAATTCCAGTTCTGCCACTAACTCAGAAATATAGAGACATTGCTACTCCCAGGAATACATTTTTTGTGTGGGAGTATGCAAAGATGTAATTGATAATGGGGCATATCATTCTGACCATAGCTGGAATCAACTACTAAGCTTGGATGACAACATCCCAGGGTTCCTGAAGCTTTTATATATATATATACACACACACACACACACACACACACACACACACACACGCAACTCCCTTGAGAGTCTTGCTAAAATGTACATTCTGATTCAGTGTAAACCCAAGCTTACTGGGGCCTGTGATTCTGGATCTCCAACGAGCTTGCAATTGATGCAGATGCTGATCCTGGGACCACACTCTGAGCAGGAAGGGACCTTCCTTACAGAGAAGAACTTGGGGTTTTCAGTCACATAGACCAAGCTTCTGTGACATTGGACAATTTACTTAACTTTTCGGATCCCTCCTTATCTCTAAAGTGGGGAAGAAAACACTCACTTTGTAATATTTATTATTATTACTTTGAATAGTGGTTCCATTGAGGTTATCTGGAGCAGTAGGAAACCCACACCTTTACTCTGATCTTCAGGATGGATTTGATTTTTACTGGGAAGTTTAGACTTTTGCCCCTTTAAATCTTTTTTGGTTGGTAATTTACTTATGCATTTATTTCTGTGAAATGATGTTATTTTGAGGATCAGAGAATGGAAAGTCTTCCATGTCCCCTGGCTCTAAGAAACAATTCTTACCTGAGGCAGCTGGTGTTTATTTAGCTTTACAACCACCCTTGGAACTTGGCATCAAATGTACCTTGACATTAGTTTTAGCTTGATGGACTCCGGATAGTGGGCTCCAATTCCACTCCGATATCCCAGCCCCACCCATGTGCTTTAATTCTCACAGCGGGGCTTGGTCCTTGCATTCTGAGCTCCTGTTCTGATTGCTGGCCTTTGGGAGACCCCTCTTAGCGCTGGAATCTCACCTGGTTGAGAGTCTCCTGGGATCTGAAATCCTGCTCCTGAACTCAGCTGGGCATCTGATCCACTAAAGAGACCTTCCCAATGCCGACTGTTTGTCAGCCAGCCTCCAAGCGTCCTCTGATCAAAGGGTTCTTCACTACTACCCAAAAGGATACCTCCCACTTTAAATGCTAGGCTTCCTGCTGAGCAGCCTCCGAAGCACCTACCCTAGTGGGTGTGTTAGATGCCGCATCTCAGTCCCTGCCCCTGCCAGCTATTTCTGCTCTGAAATAACCGAGTATGACCATCTGATTCTTAAGCTGTAAGAGAGATGGTTTATGAGGGAAATCAAAGAGAGCCCCAGGATTCCACTGTTTTGAACGATTAAGGACAGTTAGCTCACCATGGGTTAACAATTGCCAAATAGTGCTTTCCAGTTTACAAAACATATTCACATACTTAATCTTACAATGTACCTCTCATTTCCAGATAAGGTTCAGAGAAACCACATATTCTCTTAGTAAATATCTGAGCTAGGACACAAACCTGGTTGTTAGCTACTCTGGTTATAGATGAGTTTGCCCCTTTACATTCTTATGGATACATGAAGTTATTACTTACATTTTGTAGCCCGGGGCATGAACATCCTAGAGTATCTGTGGGCAATGCAACAGTAAAGCCACAAACAGAAAGCTTTGACACTTCCTCTGCATGAGATGGTTCATAAAAAGGCACCTTCAGAAGATAGTTTAAACTACCATGGGTACCATTGTTTGGTGCTGGTTGAATGTGTAGAAGATCTGTTTAAAAATTAAATTCAGAGTAGTTTTAAATTAGAAGGCAACAACATCTATGCAGAAGATGGGAGAAAACAAACACTTAGTGTTCACTTCCTTTAATAAATTCTGCTGCATACACCATTCAGTTTAGCAGCTTCCCCCTCCCCTCCCAATTTCCATACCTAGTCTCTCTAGAAAATAGGAACAGTTGCTGTAAATGAGCCACAGGAATGTTTATGAACTGTTTCTGTTCCTCCAGAGAAAAGCATCTTTGCTTAAATGATCACTTTGTGCCTTAAGCATATCATGGTTTTCTAGCATAAAAAAGCTATACTTTTAGTAAAAACAAGTTTAAAGAACTTAAATAATTTACAATCTTATTTGTAGTATATTTATTTAATTATAGGAAAATAAGTACAGATACTTTTAAAGTATTAAACTAGTGAATTTTGCTTAAAATTTAGAGAACTTTTTATAGTTTTTCCTATAAAAACAGAACATACAAATATTGCACAAACATAACCTTGTAAGTGGCTCCTGCTGAGGACTACCAAAGAGATCTCTCCTAGAACTGCAATCCTAACTAGTTCTTTTTAAACTTTTCCTGGAAAGGGCCAGTAGCCCTGACCACAAACTCAGCCTTGGGAACAAAGAATTTAAGTTAATGCTACAACACATTATTTTTAAGTGGATACTCTTTGGTCTCTAAGTTACATTCAATTACCACAGGCCAGTGGCAAGATTAAGAGTGACAACTGTGAGCTACTTATGTTCCCAGATTCCTATAGATAAAGGTGAAATTGCAACTCAATTCATTGCCTTGCCTAGCTAAATGATGTGTGGTCTGAGGTGAGCACATAGGCAGGAAGGTAGGTTAGATTCCCCAAAACTCTAATTCTTTACGGTTTTTTAACATTGAGTGTAATGTGTCGATCCAAATAGGACTTTTTTACTATCCTTTTATTCCAGAAGCTTTCTCTCTGTAATTACAAGAAAATACTTCTGTTTTTTGCTGTGTTATCCCTGCTCTGAAAAGTTGGAAGTGTAATTTTATTTATCTAAATTCTATTAAATTAAATTTTCATGGAGTAACTAACTAACAGAAAAGTTGGTCTCCCAGGGTCCAATGTTTATCATTACTAAAACAAAACAAAATGAAAAGAACTCACATTTACTGCTAAATAATTCTGAATAGTAAATAATTCTACCTCATCTTTTCTACTTGCCATCTCCTTAGGATAGAGCATCTACTTCTGGGATTCAATTTATCACCAGCTTCAAAATTCATATTTTTAAAACTCAATTCACATATGATTGTTGAAGTTATATAGGTATACTTACCGCACATTAGGTTATAGACTTCAATATTGTCAAATGGTTCAACTTCAGTCTGCTGTTTAAAACTGGGTCCATGTGCCAGAAAGATAGCCTAGGCGGTAATAGTACACCTATTACTAGATGCCATGTAATCTCAAAAACAGATGTTGCAAGAGACACAATTTTCTTTTTCTAACAGCTCTTCTATTTGTATCTTAAGTCTCTTTAAGAATTCCTTTCCAGATTTTTTTTTTTAAGAGTATGATTTTTTTTTATTATTGAAGTACATTTGCTGTACAATATTATAAGTTACAGGTGTACAATATAGTGATTCACGATTTTTAAATACTCCATTTATAGTTATCGTAAAATATTGGTTGCTTTCCAGATTCGAAAATGATTTTTGCAACATTTCCACCTGAGATGTTGTACCAAGTCCAATCAAATATAATCCATACTGCGTTTACTTCTAAATCCACCTGCTTCCATAGCACCTCCTATGTCAACAGACTAGGAGAATACACGCAACAGTGGACAACCGATGCCAGCACAATTCTACAACATCTGGACAACAGAAATTAGAAATTCATCATACAACATCATATATTCTTTTTATACTCCTTTCTTATCATTGTTCACATGTTACTACTACATGACAAAAAATGTTGACATTTCTAAGCATTAAATATTTTTGTACACCTTATACTTGCCCACTGATTTCTCAAAGACATCTCCCATTTACTTTTGGGATGAAGAGACCTAAATATTTTTATTTATGTTTAAATAATTAAAGGTAACTTAATTATATTATTTATAACAGATCTAATTTGTTTTAGATTCTAAATATCTAGAAGAACAGTATCAAACACTGATAGGCAAAATTCTTTTCAGGCAACAGGAATATAAATATACACATATATATTTTCCCAAGATAATCAGCAAAGAATTAGAGGCATAGGTTTTTCTTGTAGTAATCAACTCAATTATCAAATAGTACCTTAATTAATAGAGAAGGATGCTGTCTCCAGAAATTTCTCAAGTATTTACAAAGAGATATAATTCATCATGACAATGTTAAGACGCAGTATATTCATAGAGAGCCTAACACATTTTTCTTTCTTTGGAAAGGGGCGTGTGTGTGTGTGTGTGTGTGTGTGAGAGAGAGAGAGACAAACGGAACTAGGTAAGACAATCAGGTTGCAAAATCATGAAGCTTTACCTAGGGGGGAATATTGGCTACACTTTACTTATGGGCTCCTTCAAATAGTTTTCTCCCTGGGCTCCAAGGACAGCACACTCTCCTGGTTTTCTTCTTCCCTCACTGGCTCTACTCCCAGGTCTCTTTGCTAGTAACTCTTTGTCTCCCAATCTCTTCAAAGAAAAGTGCTTAAGGCTCAGTACTTGCTTTTCTTCTCCACCTACGCTCAGTCCCTGAGAATGTTATCTAGTCACATATCTTTGAAATAATTTATATGCCCAAAACTCAATTTTTTTATCCCTTTAGGTAGACTCTCTAATTGCCTATATGTAACATCTCCACTTGCATGTCTAATAAATATCTTGAATTTAACATATCCAACTAACTCTCCCTCTTTCCTCTCCAATCAGCTGCAGCCATGGTCTAATATCCTAACAGCCTAACGAAAGTTCTCTCACCTCCAACACATCAGACACGTTCCCACCTTAGGCCCTTGACACTGGCTGTTTCTTCTGCCTTGGACACCTGTCCCCTGGATACTTGAAAGGTTAATTCTTGCACCTTCTTCAAGTCTCTGCTCAGCTGTCATCTCAATGAGTCTTACAATCTCCATCTTATTTAAAGTTGCACTCTGCCCCCATGTCACCCCAAAACACCCCCAATTTCCACCTACTCTGCTTTACTTTTTCTTTATTTCCCGAAGCACTTATCTCCTAACATACCAACCATACATTGCTTTGTTATGCCAATTGTCTATATCCACCTGTTAGAATAAAAACTTCATGAGTGCAGGGGTCTTTATCTGTGTTGTTCAAAAAGGTATTCAAGAGTCCTGAAGATTGCCCGTCACAAAGTAGGTGCTCAATAAATATTTGTTTTAAAAAAAAACAACAGTAAGTTACCTCCATGCTCTTAAACTCATTGTTATAACCATGGTTGCCTCCTCCACAGGAAAATGCTTTAGTCCTATAAAGAAATAATATTATTACACTCTGATCAATCTATTGATATGAGACCTTATTGCAAACTGAGCTTTAATGGATTTTGATGTAGCCTCTCCTTTTATATAAGTAAAATTTTCTGTCAACAACAGCATAAATATATTTATTTTCATGCTCAAATTCAGAGCCACAGAGGAACAAAGAGAGTGGTAGGAGAGAAGGAAGGAGAATTCCAGCATCTATAAATAGAATTCAAAAGTATTTGACTTTTAAACATTAAGAGAAGGATATACAAAGGCATGGATTTTTTTAAAAATTTGTCTTTGGGCTTACTGTACCTTTACACATCCATGTCTGTGTGATTAAGAGTAGTTTGATTAATATATTATGTTAAGCATTTCAGTGCTTTAAAAATAAATCTTTGGAACTGGGAAAAAATATCAATTCCTATTTTATGTCAGAGATGTCTAGGGAAATAATATGAAAATATGAATAGAGAATACTCAGGGCAAGTTAATTATAATACTTGGAAAGGAAAAGCCAGTATATTCTGTAAAGTCAGAGTTTATTTTTAACTTTTGGGATTTTCTTCCAGAGGTTGTTGTTCTATTACTTGAAAGACTTTTCAAATTTAATTCATTTGTATTTTGCCTACGTTTCCACATTTTAGTCTTTGAATTGAGCAGCATTAGCAATTTTATATGTAGTTAGTTTTTATACTTGAAAACAAAATAGTGATAAAGGAACCTAGATTTTTTTAAAGCAATAATGTTATACTGGTTCAAATTAGGTCCCTAAAGAGAAAAAGACTAATATTTCCAAGTGTTGGCCTTAAAAATTTTCTCTCATTTGTTTCCCCAATCCCCAGCTCCCAACCCCTGGGCAAATACACACACACACACACACACACACACACGCACAGTTTTTGTTTTTTACATTGTAACGTTAATTGAGAGCAGGACTTTAGTGTCTTAAAAAATCAACTTTAAAAAAATTCATAACTGATTCTCACTCAGCTTAAATAAAAAAATAAAAATAAATCACAAAATAAAAAATAAATCACAAAATTCACCAGGCCACACTCAAGTCTACCCAATAGAGGGAAGAAAGGAGAAACTAAGTACCACCTAGAATGGGGAAAGCAAGAGTAGTCCTTTTGATAGGGGGTTTAAGTTCAGTTACTCTAAGGTGTCAGTTCATGTCATCTTAGTTAATGCCAATAAAATTGTTGGTATGAGGTAAAACTTGTTCTAAGAAATATTTTTATACTTATTCCATAGATATTTGGTTCCCCAAGATTACTGGAGCTATTTGATTGAGGATAGTTAAGTTTTAAATTCTGTGTGGGGAACTAGAGTATTCATTAATGAAAGAAAGGAAAGGTCTTTTGAACTAAGCCATTGGTAAAATTCCTAAAATTGATCCTTTATTTATCTTTCTGTTTTCAGATAAATCTAGTTTTTGTTGGTTTGTTTTTATATTTCCAACCCCTAACCCATCTTCATTAGAAAACTTTAGTATTACAAAACCATATTTGGAAGTAAAAGATAAAAATATTGTTAGAAAAACCTCTATTTTTTATTGCTTTCCAAGTGAAAACTTTAGAAGTCTGCTTTTCTAATTGCTCACATTCAAGCTTTCCAACCATTAATTTGGCTCTGGAAATTACATATGGAAAAATGGACGCTGGCACTTGGAAAAGATGAGTTGATTTTATCTTTCATAACTTAGCTCAACTTCCAAGTACTATCTAAAATCTTTTGGAACAAATCTTTTTTATCTTCTCCATGTCTAATTAATAAAGTCAAAATTAAGGCCCCGTTTCTCTGCCACAGCTGGGACATGACACACATGGGCAATAAGCAAGACTTCTCTCCTGATACCCAGTTAGTTGCCAACTCCTATCTTTCTCTGTCGTACCTGTCACATTTCCCTCACTTTCCTCTACTGCCACCATTCTAAGCTAGATCTGACCTGAATTGGTTATCCTGGCTCTGAACTCCAAAATCTTCCCACATAACTCGTACACATACACACACCCCTAATTGTATTTAACCCTATATGTCCCTGCCGGAAATGGAAACATATGTTTTAATGAGTACAAATGGAAGACAGAATATAATGAACTGGTACTATCCTGGAAAATCTGAGGCATAAGTTCACCATACTTTCCCAATAGTGTGCTGACTAGTTTTACCATCCCCTACAGCTCCACAGCTCCCTTGGGGCTGTCATCACGCTGAAGACTGGGTCACAACACATCTTTCTAACTGGCCTCCCTGCCACTTGCTTGACCGTCCTCCTCCATATGGCAGCTGGAGTGAGCTCTCAGAAATGCAAATCCCAATATATTCACCTCCAGCCACCTTGTATCTGCCAGTGGTCTCCTACTCTTTTCACAAAGTCACACTCCTTAGTCCTGACAGATAAGGTCCTTCATGCAGGAGGACCTGAATGAAGGCAGCTTCATTCACTAGGTGCTCTAGCAAAACCGAACTATTTGCAATTCATGGAATCTAGTCCCTCCGCCTGGAAACCTGACCCTCTGTTTCTACCTTTCCTCGCCCCAGAGCTGCTACTGACTTAAAAAAAAAAAAAAAAAAAAAACAAAAGAAGGGACTTCCCTGTTAGCGCAGTGGTTAAGTATCCGCCTGCCAATGCAGGAGACAAGGGTTCGAGCCCTGGTCCGGGAAGATCCCACATGCCGCGGAGCAACTAAACCTGTGTGCCATAACTACTGAGCCTGCGCTCTAGAGCCCGCGAGCCACAACTACTGAAGCCCGTGTGCCTAGAGCCCGTGCTCCGCAACAAGAGAAGCCACTGCAATGAGAAGCCTGCGCATCGCAATGAAGAGTAGCCCCCGCTCGCCACAACTAGAGAAAACCAGAGTGCAGCAACGAAGACCCAATGCAACCAAAAATAAATATAAAAAAATAATTAAAAAAAAAAAGGTGCTCCACTGCTCTGAGCAGAGCATTCAGAGAAAGAAGCACCTCTGAGAAGACACAGCCTGGCAGTGCTCAAGGCGTGGCAAGCAGAGGGGTGCCTTCCTGTAAGGAAAAGGGGTCCTTCTCCTCTGCAGACACGGCCTGTCCAGGCTTGGTGAGCGGAACAAGGGTGAGATTCCCGCTCCCACTCGTCTCCTTGGTTGAGTGCCTCTGTACAATGCACAGACTAGACAACTGCACAGGGAGACCCACTTATGTGACAGCATTTAGCCTAACCCATCCTGAGCCTTCAAAACCCAGAGCAGGAATCACACCCACGAGGAAGCGTTCTCTGACATTCTCTGGCATCCGCACCTGGGGTATGAAATCACTCTTTTTGTTTCCTTGTGCCTTGTACTTGATCCCAGTGCAACAGTTGTTACACCTGATTATAACTGTTGCCATCCTCCCTCCCTGGGTGAAGATCCTTCGAGTGGGGACTGTGTCTATCTCCATTTCTCAGAAACGTGCCTGGACAAACCGATGATTTGTCAGTTTCCAATCATAACATAAAAAGCTATTATTCATGTTATCTAAAAGGGAACTTTAACATTACTTCAACTAGTTTCAAATAATTGGGTTTCCCCTAATTAGTAAAATCTAACACATTCTATAAAGGGCAAAATAAGGAGGAGAAGGAGGAAAATAGATTACACTAAATGATGAAATTTGCTATAATTTTGAAAAGGGAATCTAGTTATCAAATATTGAACATTATAACTAAAGATGACATATTTTAACTTAGAAAATAGGTAGCCTGAGACTCATGTGTTAAGGGCTGGAGATAGAATACACCCAGGACTTAATCAGATGAGACTTCCTGTTGCTCTGATTGGGGCTGTAGTCAGCATTTCCTCTGATGTAAGTTAGTTTACGTTGTATATGAATAGCAAGAGATTAGTAAAACCAGGTTCGTCTTGTGTTACAGATGAGACAGATGAAGACCTGAGATATTTATCTGTGCAAGTTCTCACAACAAACTAGGTGCGGAACCGGGGCTTGAACTCTGGGGCTGCTGCTCTATTTACATCTGACTGCTAGCTAGTAAATATACAAAGCTCACAATTTGAGACTGAGTATTAATGTGTGAAACCCAGAGGTATCCTGGTGGCTGGGCTCTCCTTCTATAACCCGTAGTCCATGTTGTTGAACTGATGGGCACCTTCTCATTTTGTACCATTGGTCTCCTAACTCCTTTGATCTCATACCCTTAACAGTAAATATTTGGAGAACTCACTCACATTTATATATGACATACACACACTACTAAAAATCTTATATATTTAACGTTAGTAAAGCTTAATTTATCTCACGTAATTTAATCATCTTTTAGAGAATGCTGTCCTGACCCACAGGACAGCCTACTGAGCCAAAGGGCTCTGAAACTCCAATTCCAAGAAGAAAGGCTAGTGTCATCTAGTGGCCACGTGTTAAACTGCACGCTCCCTGGCCTAGCGATGCACTGCTTGGCTTTCCTGTTATCTCAGAGAATAGACTCTACCAAATCTCCATTTCCTCATCCTGCACACATTTATTATGTTAGAGCCCAACTTCCTCTCTTCCTTTGTCTCCTCTTCCTTTATTAAACATATCTTCTATTTATATCCACTTATGCATTGGAAAAAATACTGGAATAAAATACAAAAATAGGGAATGCGAGTTAAACTACCAGATAGTGTGTATTTATTTGTTTACTGGCTTATTATCAGGCTTTTCCATTTGACAAGGAGGGCAGGAATAATTTCTGTATCCCAAATGCCTTGAACAGGGTTTGGTACACACATAGCAAGCATCAATAACATTTTGTTGAGTCAATTAATTAATTGGTTATTTGGGGATAGAATGATTCAGAATGCTTTATATTTTCTCAAAATGGCCTTATATTTTGCAAATGCTCGATGATCAATATGAATTACAATTATAACTAGAAAAAAAGAAATGTTACAACTAATTGGTTAGCTTGGCCTTACAGCCATAAGCATGCTCTTTCAGAAAAACCACAAAGGTGACAAAGATCTTAAAGAGCTATCTAATCAATTACTCATTACCAGCCTGTGAGACAACTGAGGCCATCTTTATATCCTGTCTGCCACCTAAAGGAGACCACAGTGGTCTCAGTGGTTAAGAATGTGCTGGTACTGATAATCTCTGCGACAGTCAGCCTTCTTCCTCATTCTCATCTACATTGTAAAGATTAGTAGGCTAAGATGGGCAACCTCATAACAGTCATTTCAAATACAGAAATGCTAGATAGCATATAAAAGGTCAAGAAATTGTCATACTCAGGAAAATTCATGTGATCATAATAGCAGGGTAAGGTCAAGGAAATTTATAATGAAAGATGGCTGTTAAAAGTATTATGAGATAAATTAATAGGCACACAGACCTCACAGCCAGCCACTGTCGATCCACCAAAAGATGAGCTTTGTCAATTCTGACATTTTTGGCATAGTGTAGGCGTTTTGGCAAATCAGGAGTCAAGTAGGGTGTGAAATGCTGATCAGGTTTTCGGCACTGAAAAAGAGGTAAATTATTTCCTCATGACACCTATAAGATATGCAAACTAATTCAATAATTTCATCTCCTAAGATGATTTGTTAAACACTTTTTAAAAGCAAGAGGATTAAAAAAAAAAAAAAAAGCCTCGCTAATAAAATAGCGATATAAAACCTGAGATGCAAGAACCAATCAAAAGCAGTTACAATTATACTTAAGGGAGTTGATTTTTCTGACCTGTACAAAAAGATCTATAATATCTGTGCTTCACTATTTTCCAATATTAAATCATACAAAAAATATGAAAAATGATGCCACCTGAAGCTCACTAGCCCAGCTCCTTTGAATGAAACATCAGCCCATTCAATTCAGGAGTCAGTGCCTCTGATACCCAAACAAATTTCCAATAGTGGTGTCAACTCCAAAATAAAAACAGATAAGGTAAAACCAACTGACAGGAATTTTTTAAAAAGTTGATGGAGGTTTAAGAAATAAATTACAAATGGCTTGGACTCGAAAATATAGAATACAGCTTTCTTGAAATTTAGATTAAAGACATCCATTAATTTAAACATATGTATTAGAAGACTGTATACTTACACTGAGGTTCCTAACAATTTCTTCAGAATTAACTGTTTGGAAAGAAAAAGAAGTAAATCACATTACAACTGCAAAGAAATATAAACAATTCAGGTGAATTTGACACAGACGCTTATTAATGACTATGATCTGGTAAAATTAAATTAAAAAGTACTTTAAGCAAAGAATTATTTTAGCATTTAAGAATGGAGTATATTTTAACTTAACAATATTAGATTACCATAGACTCTAACGACAGACTGTAATTAAACATGGGATTTTCTCATTTGCTTCTGTGTGGTCTTCCCAAGAGGTCAGAAGAGGGGGCCTGGTAATCCCTGCATCCTCAGAATCAGGAGGCTATGGTTATTCGCTTTCAGTATTACCTTTATTTTTTTATGTGGTCATCTTCATACTTACAGGTAAAAAAATCATGAGGTACATTATGACTCCTGATGCGGGGGGCAGGTCCTTCATACATGTAGAAGTTTACTTGGGAAAAATAATTAGTCATATATTCCACTTTGTCACAATAAGTCTGATCCATTCCTGAATTAAAAAAAAATTATTCACTGAATGTATAAGATGGTAACAATCGGTTATCTTTGATCAGGTCAAATAGGAGATATTTTATGTTACAGATCTCAAACCAAGTTTGACTGAGAACCTTTACAATTTACCCAATTACTTTATTCTAATTAGCAGGCCTTGAAAATCCTGGCAGTGGAAGAGAAGGATCATGTTTATAAGAGAAGAACAGATAGGAATTATAAACAGATCATCTGTTCAATGCAGATCTATTAAAGTAATTTCAAAGAAGAAAGTTCTCCGTAGGAAGCTAAATAAATCTTTATAACATCTGATTTTACATAAAGCAACATGATATATTTTTAAATCAAAAAATAACATGCATTTTTATAAAACAATACATTAAGCAAGAGAGCAAAGCCTAGAGAATTTTTACTTTTCATAAGTGTATTATTTAAATTTATATAAGAAGCATATGCTTTAAAAAAGAATTGGTAGTTAAACCTTTTTTATTTGAAGATTCTTCAGACTCCATCCAAATTTTTATTTTTATTATTTTTACTATTCATTTTATTATTTTTATATTTTATAATTTTTTTAACAAAATATGCATTAAAATATTTTCTTTAATTTTAAAACAATAGGTCAAAGTATTAGGGAACCATTTTAGAAACTTTTAAAATAAATTACTGTGTCTCACATTATCTTGATGTAAGATATAAACAAAATTCTGCAGATGTGTTCCTTTTCCTCTTCTCACCCCATCTAGACTACCCTGTCTAGAAAAGGTCCACTTCTGCTTTATGTACTTCCTACCACACCACATTGAGCAAAATACTTGGCATTGAGTTAGCACTTTAAAAATATTTGTTGAATGAATGAGTACTTTAAAAGTGAGGTTGCAGAGGGCATGACATCTGTCTCACTTCTTTTAATATTCAGGTTGACTGAAATGGAGAGCTACCCTCAAGCAGAGAAATGTGGAGTGACAGGGACTTTATAGAAGTCTATTCACATGACTCAAAAGAAATACACAGAACATGGTAAAACTAGCCAATTCAGTAAACAGCAGCCAATCTATATGAATGAATCATTCACTGAAAAGAAGACATTTTTTATGAGAACAGCCCAGCCACATCCTTGCTAAGTACTACTAACTCCAAATATATAGAAAATTAAGTGTATGGATAGATTTTTCAGAATGAATGTTAGAATAATTAAACTAAAAGTATAAATTTTAGTCCTCTATTCATCACAGCCTACTACAAAGCTCATTCTTTGCTCATTCAAGAGCTTCTAGGTCTAGAAATAGACTTTAAAAATCTCTATTTTTTTTGTATGCTCCCTGAAGTGATAAGATTTAATCAACGATAAAATACAATTTTTAAAAAAGCACGATAAAATATGATTTAAAAAAAAGCATACCATGGTCAGCCAAAAGGATTATATTGACACAATTGACTAAGTTTCTCTGCTTTAGGCCTTCCATCAACAATCCAAAAGTGTAATCTACTAACTGTAAGGCTTGAATTACCTATGGAAAAAAAAATTGGAGTTAAGATTATCTTCATGAATTAAGGCTTAATTAACCAAACCATTATCTAATCGAGTAAAAATTAAATAATTTCCTTCTCTGAAATTGTTGGGTTTTGAAATAGGATATCAGAGCCCAGCACCCATACTACATTTACCAAATACCAATTCCCTATATTTCTATAGCCAAAAAAAAAAAAAAAAATTAAACCATATTCCCTACAAAGGAAAATAGACTACTGGCCAATAAATACCTGAGGAAAAGTGTTCAACTTCAACATTATTCAAACATTATTTAACTGCAAAGGTTTTCATGATAATTTCCAATGCTGGGGAGAAGAGTCCATAGACACTTCTATAGGAGCCTAAATGGTTACACATGTTCCAGAGAACAATGAGACAATGTGTAGCCAGAGAGTTTAAAAGGGGCATACCCTGTAACCTAATAATTCTGTTTCTGGGCATTTGTCCTAAGTAAACAGAGTACAGATGGAGATTTACATACAAGGATATTCATCACATTATTTATTTACAATTTAAATACAAGAAAAAAATTATACCATATCCTTAAGTAGGCATACTCAATAACCATTAAAAAATATTTAAGCAACCTAAAAGTCCATCAACAGAGGAATGGATAAAGAAGATGTACTACATATATACAATGGAATATTACTCAGCCATAAAAAGGAACGACAATGGGTCATTTGTAGAGACGTGGGTGGACCTAGAGAGTGTCATATAGAGTGAAGTAAGTCAGAAAGAGAAAAACAAATATTGTATATTAACGCATATATGTGGAATCTAGAAAAATGGTACAGATGACCTTATTTGCAAAGCAGAAATAGAGACACAGATGTAGAGAACTAATGTATGGATACCAAGGGGGAAAGGGAGTGGGGATGGGAGGAATTGGGAGATTGGGATTGACATATATACACTATTGATACTATGTATAAAATAGATAACTAATGAGAACATACTGTATAGCACAGGGAACTCTACTTAATACACTGTGGTGACCTAAATTGGAAGAAAATCCAAAAAAGAGGGGATATATGTATATGTATAACTGATTCATTTTTGCTGTACAGTAGAAACTAACACAACATTGTAAAGCAACTATACTCCAATAAAAAATAATTTTAAAAATATTTTTAAAGAACAATGGCATAGGAAGATGATCACAATACAATGCTAAAGTTAAAAAATTAAAGCCAAACTGTATACACACTCATACATATTGCATAATCCAATTTTGTTTTTAAATACATTCAGCATTTCATAGTAAAGTCACATATATGGAAAACCAAAAGAAAATATATCAAGGTACGGTTAACAGTGATTGTCTCTGAATAATGAGTTAGAGTTCATTTTTATTTTATTGTTTATATTCTTTTGTATTTTTAGATTTTTCTACACTTTATCGATATAGTATATTTAACTGACTTAAGGTTTAAGTGAATAATTTTTAACTAACATAACCTCATTTTTTTTCAGTGAATAAGAAAATGTAATAGCACTTTCCCCACGGGATTGGGGAAAATGTTTAATCTTCTTAGTACTATTATAACAATGATTGCCTTTTTTTTTTCTTTTTTGAGAAAGAATTTTACAATTTTACAATTTTATTTTATTGGCTTTGAGAAAGCCAATTACTGTTAAGAGTGTTAGTGCATTACCTCATGAAATCTCTCAGCAAACATTCATGGAAGATGCTACTGGAATTTCCAGTTACAGAGACCAGGAAACTTGAGGTTTAAAGCAGTTAAGTGACATGTTGGTAATCCCACAGTTACTAAGGGACAGGGCAGGACTTTAACTCCAATCATCTCTATATACTGCTAAGTCTATCATCAACTCCATGACACTTTCTTGACCCTCATTCTCAGGGTGACCACGCACTCTGGTTTGCCAGTGAGAGTCATGGTTTCCACCTGTCATCACAGCATAATTATGTTCCCTTTCACATAGGCCACCTACTCACTCCTCCCGGCTGCACTCAGAGCCCTTCCTCCTCTGTCCTCCCCTGGCACCCTGGCATCCCGCTACCTTTGGACTCTCCACAGTTTAGAAATCATCTATGCATCTGCCTTTCTCCCCAGGAGCGTGGGAGCTCCTGTAGGGAAAGGACTGTGCAACCAAACTCATCACCTGCTTCCTAAGCACAGAGCTGTTCACAAAGTACACACTCCATAGATGGCACGTTGCACTGAACGTGAAGTGAGTAGATGCCAGCCTCCTATTCTAGCCCAGACAAAGCTAAGAAACAAGAGATGCCTATAACAGGCAATGAGTAAGATAATTAACAGGGATAGAAAGCTCTGAGGCAAACTAAGTTTGGGTAGAAAACCCAACTTCTTTCACATGCAATCATGATCACTCACTTTCACAGGAGACACTGTGGAAACAGTAAAATCAATCCTGATATAATTAATTAACTGGAAAGACCCTCAATGAACAATTTTTCTCTGGATCTGGAAATCCCCTTGGGTAAAATGGCATTCAAGGCTGCTCTATGCAGCAGAGACATAACCTGTTTTTCAAAAGGTACAACATTCCTCCTGTCTTGTTCCAGCTCCTTCCACATGCTTCCCCCAAAACAGAGTTCTTCGGTGCTCAGAAATTTTCCCATCACGTTCATGAGCATTAGCAACATGTCAGTCAATCTGTTCTTAATTTCAATTTTCTTTTCAGAATTAAATTTTTCTTCCCAACTTTTCATTCCATCTAAGATTAATAATTTGTTTTTTAATAATGAATAATTACTGGATCTTATTAAAGTATTAGACCATTATTTAAAGTTACTGGAACCAACCAGGACACTCTGTGCCTAATTCAACATCAATCCTAGAGACTCATCGGAGCAAATTTGTTATTAAGAAGTTCCGATTTTATTATACTTCAAATGCCTCTCCCACCTCCTCCTACCTCTCCAAATCCTGTCACCCTCTACATCCCCATTTCATAAAGCCTTCTCCAGCTATGCCAGGTCACAATAATCTTCCCATCTAAACACTATTTAAGCTATGAAATTTTTTTAAGGTTTCTTTGAGAAAGAATCCTTTTGTGCATTAACTCGTTATTTCCTTTATCTGCCCTTTCAACCTGGTTTCTGGTACAGGAGCTTCATCTTCTTCACCTCTAAGAATGCCTAGCACGACATCAGGCCCACAAGAAACTGTTAAAAGTAGGTCTTAGGGACTTCCCTGGCGGTCCAGTGGTTAAGACTCCACGCTCCCAATGCAGGGGACACCGGTTTGATCCTTTGTTGGGGACCTAAGATCCCGCATGCTGCGCGCCAAATAAAATAAAAAATTTTTTAAAAAGTAAGCCTCAAAGGGATAGCAGGGCAAGAGCAAGGGTACTGATAACTGAAAAACTTAGAACTAGTTAATAAGCTTTCAATATAGTAAATCATCTTTTTACTTTCAAATTATGTCATAGTAACTCTGAATCAAAGTATGTGATTAAAAGTAACAATAGCAATAACAAAGCCATAAAGCTTTCCAGTTTCTGCATCTGTTTGGCCTCTTCTTAAGTTTTAAATGAGGCTTTGTCTTAATCCTTCTATTTTCACTGTTCACTCTTTCTTTCCTTAGGACATCTCCGCTTCCATGCACCATCTGGATGCTGCCAAACTGCCTGATCTCCATCTCCTTTGAGCTTTAAATCCATATTTAGTTGCCTTCTGGACATCTCCATTTGGATGTCACAGGCACCCCAGTCACAACATGATCTTCACCTCCAAGAAGATGCCCTTCAGTGGTCTTATTGGAGGAACCTGCCTGCTTATGCTAGAAACCTGAAAATCACCATTGATCCCCCACCCCATCACCTATCTCACACCAAGTCATATCAAGTCCATCTCTTAAATGAATCTTAAATATACCTTCTGCCATCCATGATGGTTGCCACTACCACAGTCCAAGCCACTATTATCTCTTTCCTGAAACATTGTAAAAGCTAACTCATGTCTCCCCACTTTCCCTTGCTCCCTCTAACCCATTCCTCTTACATGATAAAAGTGATTTTTAAATTCACATAGATCTGATCATGTCCTTCCCTGATTAAAATGCCTCAGTGCTTCCCATTGCACGTTTTATGGCCTAGAAGAATTCGCGTGGTTTGGCGCTTGCCTCCTTCTGTAAGCTTCCTCTTAGCCCTCTCCCCTGGTCCACAGTGCTCCTGACATTAGTGAGAGATAATCCTCATATAGCAATTCAGACAGTACCTGGCACAGAGCAGCACACAATAAGAGTTAGCTGCTATTCTTATTTTTACCATTATCATATTGTCTATTTGTCTAGCTACCTGTCCATTTGTTCCTCTAATGTGCTCAGCTCCTCCCTTAACCAGGCCATTTGTGAACTTTTTATCTTTTTTGTTATTCAGAGAACTTTCTAACCAGCCCCAACCCAGACTAGGTTAGCCCCTAAAGACCTCTCAGGGCATTCTGATTGTTCCCTTGGCAGCACTTTTCCAAATTACACTTAAAATTTATTTGGGTACTAAACTAGAGCATTGGATAGAAGAAAAAGATATGGCACCTAAAGTCAGCTGTAGGGGTCAGACAAATGCAGATTAGAGTATCCCCTCTCAAATCATATCAAGCAGGGATAACAATTAAAATGGAAAAGAAGAAATGGTGAATATGCTTTAGATAGTTACTAAGCCATTCACCCTTAGAATAACCTGATTAAGTGTTAGATTCTGTGAGACAGTCAAGGGCGGTGTAGGAATATAAAAGAGGACAAATGGGTTCATAGTGGTCAGACATGAGCAGGGCTTATATTAGAAATCATTTTGATTTAATGAGAAGGAAGAAGAAGGGCATTTCTGGCAAACACCTAAGTCATGCTGCCAGAATGAATATGCTTGCATTCCAACTGAGGAAAACTGTTAAATGAGTTTCCGTGGGGTAAGGAAATGCCATACTCATGGGGACCTTTGCAACTTTATATCATGTCCAAGACAATGCAGCCTTGAGTGGGTTTTAGAAGAGAATCAGCTTTTAAAAAAAATCATATTTAAGAACTATATTTCTGTAGTAAATACAAAATGGTTTAGATAATGAAGAAACAAGTATTGAAGGGTCTCCCTCAATTATAATGGGGGCCTAGAAGGCGAATAACTCTGACTGATGCAATAATATATTGTCCAATTATAAGGAACTTCTGATTGGAACTGTGCTTGAATAGACAGCCATATATTCTACAACGGACTTTCAGGTGACATGGCTCGAAATGGGCTACATTAACATGTTAAGTTGACACACTGGATCTAGCCTTGATGTTCTCGTGATGTGAAATAACAATGCTGCATCTAAGCATTCAATAAGTGTTATCAAATTAATCAAGATGTGCTTAATAAGGCAGATATTCTTTTTACACGTTTAACTATTTTGTGGTTAATAAAGCAGATAATCATTTAGACTTTTAACTATTTTTATGTCTTCATATATATCAAATACACTTGTATTCAGTGGAAATTAAAGAATAACGTTTCATGCTGTGGGTGAAGGCTAGATGATTTTAGCTTTGTTTAAAAAGAAAAACTTACTGCGGCACTGACTGGTCCCTGAGCATGTCCTGCAGAATCAGGTTGTTCCACGTATATGGTATAAAAATCGGGTCTAGGAGTAAAATTGAAACAGAGAAAGACGTTACCCATTTGGAATAAAGGTACAAGTTGGGTGTGGGAGATTTGTAGGTCTGGAACTTTGTGGCAGTTTCCTCCTCTTTTTCTCTGGTCTTTCCTTCTCTACAACCAGGCCCAGTGGTTCAGTGGTTCTGCTTGGCTTTGGCAGGGATAGTGGTCTAGCAGGAAGTAAATGAGACCTTCCAGGATGTAAGCACTTGTCTGACTCAGTGCTGAAAATCTGTCTTGTTCTTGCTGTTAAGATCTCTCTTGATGAGCCTCGGCCCTCTGTATTTCCTACTTTATGACTTTCTGCTGACTCTTTTCTCTGCCACACTAGTTCTTTCTTTAAATGTCTGGTTTTAAGAATAATTCTTGAAAAATGCCTGTAAAAAGGAAACGCCAAGTTTTTTTCCAAAATGGTAATTTAAACTAAGAAATACTTTCATTTTATGCCCACAAACATCCCGCTGTGCCAGCACTTCCCTGACACTAGATATTACCGTTCAGCTTTGGGCAGGTCCAGCCACTTTAACAATGTAAAGACCCTCTCTTCATATGTGACACTTCTGAAATGAAAAGTAAAAATAATTTTTAAAAATTAATCAAATCAAAATAACTTCATTATATGCCTGCTCAGGAAGGCAGGTTGATATTTTCAGATATTTTGTGTCCATATATTATAAAAATACTGAAAGGGATTCAGTACTACTCAGAGGGATTCCCGTTTTCAATAACTATAGAGAGATACACTCGACTCACTATAAATTCAATGTATATTGTTTTCTTTCCTTCTCATCCATCCTTCCTTCACTGTTCCCCCGATTAAAATAGAAGGCCATTAATTACTATCCATTAGTTCAATTTGTTTATTTTTATTTACTTCATTCATTTATGCATTTATGTGCACTATCTTTTGTCAGACATGATTTCTTCATTTTAAACAGAATTTATCAGTGAGCAAACCAAAGACGACGTCCTTCCTAGAGGTTACATTCTAGTCAAGGAAGACAAACAATAAATAGGCCTAATACATAAATAAATTACAGAGTGTATTAAAAGGTGAAAAATGCTATGGGAAAACAAAAGCAAGACTAGAGCCAGGGTCCTCGGGAAGATGGCGGAAGAGTAAGACGCGGAGATCACCTTCCTTCCCACAGATACAGTAGAAATACATCTACACGTGGAACTGCTCCTACAGAACACCCACTGAACGCTGGCAGAAAACGTCCGACCTCCAAAAAGGCAAGAAACTCCCCCCGTACTTGGGTAGGGCAAAAGAAAAAAGAAATAACAGAGACAAAAGAATAGGGACGGCACCTGCTCCAGTGGGAGGGAGCCGTGAAGGAGGAAAGATTTCCACGCACTAGGAAGCCCCTTCGCGGGCAGAGACTGCGGGTGGCAGAGGGGGGAAGCTTCGGAGCCACGGAGGAGAGTGCAGCCACAGGGGTGCGGAGGGCAAAGCGGAGAGGTTCCCGCACGGAGGCTCGGCGCCGAGCAGCACTCTCCAGCCCGAGAGGCTTGTCTGCTCACCCGCCGGGGCGGGCGGGGCTGGGAGCTGAGGCTCGGGCTTCGGTCGGATCGCAGGGAGAGGACTGGGGTTGGCGGCGTGAACACAGCCTGAAGGCGTTAGTGCACCACAGCTAGCCAAGAGGGAGTCCGGGAAAAAGTCTGCAGCTGCCGAAGAGGCAAGAGACTTTTTTCTTCCCTCTTTGTTTCCTGGTGCGCGAGGAGAGGGGATTCAGAGCGCTGCCTAAACGAACTTCAGAGACGGGCGCGAGCCGCAGCTACCAGCGCGGATCCCACAGCAACAGGGGCGCAGAGGGAAAAACGGAGAGATTCCCGCACAGAGGCTCGGCGCCGAGCAGCACTCTCCAGCCCGAGAGGCTTGTCTGCTCACCCGCCGGGGCGGGCGGGGCTGGGAGCTGAGGCTCGGCTTCGGTCGGATCGCAGGGAGAGGACTGAGGCTGGCAGCGTGAACACAGCCTGAAGGGATTAGCGCACAACAGCGGGCTGGGAGGGAGACCGGGAAAAAGTCTGCAGCTGCCGAAGAGGCAAGAGACTTTTTCTTGCCTCTTTATTTCGCGGCGCGCAAGGAGAGGGGATTCAGAGCGCCGCCTAAACGAACTCCAGAGAAGGGCGCGAGCCGCGGCGATCACCGCAGACCCCACAGCAACAGGGGCACAGAGGAAAAAAACGGAGAGACTCCCGCACAGAGGCTCGGCGCGGAGCAGCACTCACCAGCCCGAGAGGCTTGTCTGCTCCCCCGCCGGGGCGGGCGGGGCTGGGAGCTGAGGCTCGGGTTTCGGTTTCGGTTGGATCGCAGGGAGAGGACTGGGGCTGGCGGCGTGAACACAGCCTGAAGGGGTTAGCGCACCACAGCTGGCTGGGAGGGAGACCGGGAAAAAGTCTGCAGCTGCCGAAGAGGCAAGAGACTTTTTCTTGCCTCTTTGTTTCGCGGCGCGCAAGGAGAGGGGATTCAGAGTGCCGCCTAAACGAACTCCAGAGAAAGGCGTGAGCCGCGGCGATCAGCACGGACCCCAGAGACGGGCGTGAGACGCTGGGGCTGCTGCTGCCGCCTCCAAAAAGCCTGTGTGTGAGCACAAGTCACTCTCCACATCGCCCCTCCCGGGAGCCTGTGCAGCCCGCCACTGCCAGGGTCCCGTGATCCGGGGACAAGTTCCCCGGGAGAACGCACTGCCCGCCTCAGGCTGGTGCAACGTCACGCCGGCCTCGGCCGCCGCAGGCTCACCCCGCCTCCTCTGTACACCTCCCTCCCCGCGGCCTGAGGGAGCCAGAGCCCCCGAAGCAGCTGCTCCTTTAACCCCGTCCTGTCTGTGCGGGGAATAGACGCCCTCAGGCGACCTACACGCAGAGGCGGGTCCAAATCCAAAGCTGAACCCCAGGAACTGTGCGAACAGGGAAGATAAGGGGAAATCTCTCCCAGCAACCTTAGAAGCAGCGGATTAAAACTCCACAAACAACTTGATGGGCCTGCAGCTGGTGAATACCTGAATAGACAACGAATCATCCCAAATTCAGGAGGTGGACTTTGGGAGCAGGATATATTAATTTTTCCCCTTTTCCTTTATTTGTGAGTGTATATGTATATGCTTCTGGGTGCGATTTTGTCTGTATAGCTTTGCTTTACAATAGCTTTATTTTACTTCACTATATTATAGCCTCTTTCTTTCTTTCTGTCTTTCTTTCTATTTTTTCTCCCTTTTACTCTGAGCCGTGTGGACGAAAGGCTCTTGGTGCTCCAGCCAGGCATCAGGGCCGTGCCTCTGAGGTGGGAGAGCCAACTTCAGGACACTGGTCCACAAGAGACCTCCCAGCTTCACGTAATACCAAACGGCAAAAATCTCTCAGAGATCTCTATCTCAACATCAAGACCCAGCTTCACTCAACGACCAACAAGCTACAGTGCTGGACACCATATGCCAAACAACTAGCAAGACAGGAACACAGACCCATCCATTAGCAGAGAGGCTGCCTAAAATCATAATAAGGCCACAGACACCCCAAAATACACCACCAGACGTGGACGTGCCCACCAGAAAGACAAGAGCCAACCTCATCCACCAGAGCTCAGGCACTAGTTCCCTCCACCAGGAAGCCTACACAACCCACTGAACCAACCTTAGCCACTGGGGACAGATAGCAAAAACAACAGGAACTACGAACCTGCAGCCTGTGAAAAGGAGACCCCAAACACAGTAAGATAAGCAAAATGAGACGACAGAAAAACACACAGCAGATGAAGGAGCAGGGTCAAAACACACCAGACCTAACAAATGAAGAGGAAATAGGTAGTCTACCTGAAAAAGAATTCAGAATAATGATAGTAAGGATGATCCAAAATCTTGGAAATAGAATAGACAAAATGCAAGAAACATTTAACAAGGACGTAGAAGAACTAAAGAGGAACCAAGCAATGATGAAAACCACAATAAATGAAATTAAAAATACTCTAGATGGGATCAATAGCAGAATAACTGAGGCAGAAGAAAGGATAAGTGACCTGGAAGATAAAATGGTGGAAATAACTACTGCAGAGCAGGATAAAGAAAAAAGAATGAAAAGAACTGAGGACAGTCTCAGAGACCTCTGGGACAACATTAAACGTGCCAACATTCGAATTATAGGGGTCCCAGAAGAAGAAGAGAAAAAGAAAGGGACTGAGAAGATATTTGAAGAGATTATAGTTGAAAACTTCCCTAATATGGGAAAGGAAATAGTTAATCAAGTCCTGGAAGCACAGAGAGTCCCATACAGGATAAACCCAAGGAGAAACACACCAAGACACATATTAATCAAACTGTCAAAAATTAAATATAAGGAAAACATATTAAAGGCAGCAAGGGAAAAAAAACAAATAACACACAAGGGAATCCCCATAAGGTTAACATCTGATCTTTCAGCAGAAACTCTGCAAGCCAGAAGGGAGTGGCAGGATATACTTAAAGTGATGAAGGAGAAAAACCTGCAACCAAGATTACACTACCCAGCAAGGATCTCATTCAGATTCGATGGAGAAATTAAAACCTTTACAGACAAGCAAAAGCTGAGAGAGTTCAGCACCACCAAACCAGCTTTACAACAAATGCTAAAGGAACTACTCTAGGCAAGAAACACAAGAGAAGGAAAACACCTACAATAACAAACCCAAAACATTTAAGAAAATGGGAATAGGAACATACATATCGATAATTACCTTGAATGTAAATGGATTAAATGCTCCCACCAAAAGACACAGGCTGGCTGAATGGATACAAAAACAAGACCCATCTATATGCTGTCTACAAGAGACCCACTTCAGACCCAGAGACACATATAGACTGAAAGTGAGGGGATGGAAAAAGATATTCCATGCAAATGGAAATCAAAAGAAAGCTGGAGTAGCAATTCTCATATCAGACAAAATAGACTTTAAAATAAAGACTATTACAAGAGACAAAGAAGGACACTATATAATGATCAAGGGATCGATCCAAGAGGAAGGTATAACAATTGTAAATATTTATGCACCCAACATAGGAGCACCTCAATACATAAGGCAAATACTAACAGCCATAAAAGGGGAAATCGACAGCAACACAATCATAGTAGGGGACTTTAACACCCCACTCTCACCAATGGACAGATCATCCAAAATGAAAATAAATAAGGAAACACAAGCTTTAAATGATACATTAAACAAGATTGACTTAATTGATATTTATAGGACATTCCATCCAAAAACAACAGAATACACATTTTTCTCAAGTGCTCATGGAACATTCTCCAGGATAGATCATATCTTGGGTCACAAATCAAGCCTTGGTAAATTTAAGAAAATTGAAATCGTATCAAGTATCTTTTCCGACCACAACGCTATGAGACTAGATATCAATTACAGGAAAAGACCTGTAAAAAATACAAACACATGGAGGCTACACAATACATTACTTAATAACGAAGTGATCACTGAAGAAATCAAAGGGGAAATCAAAAAATACCTAGAAACAAATGACAATGGAGATACGACGACCCAAAACCTATGGGACGCAGCAAAAGCAGTGCTAAGAGGGAAGTTTATAGCAATACAAGCCTACCTCAAGAAACAGGAAACATCTCGAATAAACAACCTAACCTTGCACCTAAAGCAATTAGAGAAAGAAGAACAAAAAAACCCCAAAGCCAGCAGAAGGAAAGAAATTATAAAGATCAGGTCAGAAATAAATGAAAAAGAAATGAAGGAAACAATAGCAAAAATCAATGAAACTAAAAGCTGGTTCTTTGAGAAGATAAACAAAATTGATAAACCATTAGCCAGACTCATCAAGAGAAAAAGGGAGAAGACTCAGATCAATAGAATTAGAAATGAAAAAGGAGAAGTAACCACTGACACTGCAGAAATACAAAAGATCATGAGAGATTACTACAAGCAACTCTATGCCAATAAAATGGACAACCTGGAAGAAATGGACAGATTCTTAGAAAGGCACAAACTGCCGAGACTGAACCAGGAAGAAATAGAAAATATGAACAGACCAATCACAAGCACTGAAATTGAAACTGTGATTAAAAACCTTCCAACAAACAAAAGCCCAGGACCAGATGGCTTCACAGGTGAATTCTATCAAACATTTAGAGAAGAGCTAACACCTATCCTTCTCAAACTCTTCCAAAATATTGCAGAGGGAGGAACACTCCCAAACTCATTCTACGAGGCCACCATCACCCTGATACCAAAACCAGACAAAGATGTCACAAAGAAAGAAAACTACAGGCCAATATCACTGATGAACATAGATGCAAAAATCCTCAACAAAATACTAGCAAACAGAATCCAACAGCACATTAAAAGGATCATACACCATGATCAAGTGGGGTTTATCCCAGGAATGCAAGGATTCTTCAATATACGCAAATCAATCAATGTGATACATCATATTAACAAACTGAAGGAGAAAAACCATATGATCATCTCAATAGATGCAGAGAAAGCTTTCGACAAAATTCAACACCCATTTATGATAAAAGCCCTGCAGAAAGTAGGCATAGAGGGAACTTTCCTCAACATAATAAAGGCCATATATGACAAACCCACAGCCAACATTGTCCTCAATGGTGAAAAACTGAAACCATTTCCACTAAGATCAGGAACAAGACAAGGTTGCCCACTCTCACCACTATTATTCAACATAGTTTTGGAAGTGTTAGCCACAGCAATCAGAGAAGACAAAGAAATAAAAGGAATCCAAATCGGAAAAGAAGAAGTAAAGCTGTCACTATTTGCAGATGACATGATACTATACATAGAGAATCCTAAAGATGCTACCAGAAAACTCCTAGAGCTAATCAATGAATTTGGTAAAGTAGCAGGATACAAAATTAATGCACAGAAATCTCTTGCATTTCTATACACTAATGACGAAAAATCTGAAAGTGAAATTAAGAAAACACTCCCATTTACCATTGCAACAAAAAGAATAAAATATCTAGGAATAAACCTACCTAAGGAGACAAAAGACCTGTATGCAGAAAATTATAAGACACTGATGAAAGAAATTAAAGATGATACAAATAGATGGAGAGATATACCATGTTCCTGGATTGGAAGAATCAACATTGTGAAAATGACTCTACTACCCAAAGCAATCTACAGATTCAATGCAATCCCTATCAAACTACCACTGGCATTTTTCACAGAACTAGAACAAAAAATTTCACAATTTGTATGGAAACACAAAAGACCCCGAATAGCCAAAGCAATCTTGAGAACGAAAAATGGAGCTGGGGGAATCAGGCTCCCTGACTTCAGACTATATTACAAAGCTTCAGTAATCAAGACAGTTTGGTACTGGCACAAAAACAGAAATATAGATCAATGGAACAGGATAGAAAGCCCAGAGATAAACCCACACACATATGGGCACCTTATTTTTGATAAAGGAGGCAAGCATATACAGTGGAGAAAAGACAGCCTCTTCAATAAGTGGTGCTGGGAAAATTGGACAGGTACATGTAAAAGTATGAAAATAGAACACTCCCTGACACCATGCACAAAAATAAACTCAAAATGGATTAAAGACCTAAGTGTAAGGGCAGACACTATCAAACTCTTAGAGGAAAACATAGGCAGAACACTCTATGACATACATCACAGCAAGATTCTTTTTGACCCAGCTCCCAGAGAAATGGAAATAAGAACACAAATAAACAAATGGGACCTAATGAAACTTAAAAGCTTTTGCACAGCAAAGGAAACCATAAACAAGACCAAAAGACAACCATCAGAATGGGAGAAAATATTTGCAAATGAAGCAACTGACAAAGGATTAATCTCCAAGATTTACAAGCAGCTCATGCAGCTCAATAACAAAAAAACGAACAACCCAATCCAAAAATGGGCCGAAGACCTAAATAGACATTTCTCCAAAGAAGATATACAGATGGCCTACAGACACATGAAAGAATGCTCAACATCATTAATCATTAGAGAAATGCAAATCAAAACTACAATGAGATATCATCTCACTCCGGTCAGAATGGCCATCATCAAAAAATCTAGAAACAATAAATGCTGGAGAGGGTGTGGAGGAAAGGGAACACTCTTGCACTGTTGGTGGGAATGTAAATTGATACAGCCACTATGGAGAACAGTATGGAGGTTCCTTAAAAAACTACAAATAGAACTACCATACGACCCAGCAATCCCACTACTGGGCATATACCCTGAGAAAACCATAGGTCAAAAAGAGTCATGTACCAAAATGTTCATTGCAGCTCTATTTACAATAGCCAGGACATGGAAGCAATCTAAATGTCCATCGACAGATGAATGGATAAAGAAGATGTGGCACATATATACAATGGAATATTACTCAGCCATAAAAAGAAATGAAATGGAGGTATTTGTAATGAGGTGGATGGAGTTAGAGTCTGTCATACAGAGTGAAGTAAGTCAGAAAGAGAAAAACAAATACAGTATGCTAACACATATATACGGAATCTAAGGGGAAAAAAAAAAAAAAAAAAGAGAAAAAAAAAAAAAAAAAAAAAAAAAAGGCCATGAAGAACCTAGTGGCAAGACGGGAATAAAGACACAGACCTACTAGAGAATGGACTTGAGGATATGGGGAGGGGGTGGGGTGAGATGTGACAGGGTAAGAGAGTGTCATGGACATATATACACTACCAAATGTAAAATAGATAACTAGTGGGAAGCAGCCGCATAGCACAGGGAGATCAGCTCGGTGCTTTGTGACCATCTAGAGGGATGGGATGGGGAGGGTGGGAGGGAGGGAGATGCAAGAGGGAAGAGAAATGGGAACATATTGTATATGTATAACTGATTCACTTTGTTATAAAGCAGAAGCTAACACACCATTGTAAGGCAATTATACTTCAATAAAGATGTTAAAAAAAAAAAAAAAAGACTAGAGCCAGAATATGGGGCACTGAGAAACTGGAGTGGGAGGATTTGAATTTGAAATCTTAGTGTGATGAGGCTAAGACAATATGGAGAAGGTAATTTTTGAGCTACAGCCAGAAGGAGGTGAGGGAGTGGGCTGTACAGATACATGGAGTAAGATTGTCTCAGGCAGAGGAACAGCCTGTGCAAAGGCCCTACAGCAGAAGCAAGCCTGGTATGTTGGGGTCACCGAAAAGGTCAGTATGGCTCGAGTAGAGTGACAGAACCCAGGAAAGTAGCTGGAGAGGAGTCTGAGAGGCAGGGGCACAGCAGGGCTCATACCACTAGGGCCTTGTGGGATTTACTCTTTGCTAAACTGCAAGCCGTTGAAGTTTTTGGTGCAAAAGAGTGCCGTAATCGGACTTGTTCTTTTAAGTAATTATTCTGGCTGATAAACTGAGAATAGATTATAGGGAACAGAAATAGAAACAGGGAGACGTGTAAAAAGGCAGCTGCAGTAGTGCAGGCAAAAGAGGATGACAGCTCGACCAGAGTGTTAATGCTGGGGGTAATAAAAAGCTCTCAGACTGCATATAATATTTTGAATTAGAGGCACAAGGGTTTACTGACAGACGGGATGAGGGATGTAAGAGAGAGGAATCAATGTTGACTTCAAGATTTTTTGGCCCAAACAACTGGAAAAATAAAATTACCATCAAGATTAAGACCAAAAAAAAAAAAAAATTCTAGGGGCTTCCCTGGTGGCACTGTGGTTAAGAATCCGCCTGCCAATTCTGGGGACACGGGTTCGAGCCCTGGTCCGGGACAATCCCACATGCCACGGAGCAACTAAGCCCGTGTGCCACAACTACTGAAGCCCGTGCACCACAACTACCGAAGTCCGCGCGCCTAGAGTCCGTGTGCCCTAACAAGAGAAGCCACCGCAGTGAGAAGCCCGTGCACCGCAACGAAGAGTAGCGCCCCCCTCGCCGCGACTAGAGAAAGCCCATGCGCAGCAACGAAGTCCCAACGCAGCCAAAAAAAAAAAAAAAAAATCGAATCATCCCTGCCTAGACGGGATCACATCTGCAGGTGCTTTAGTACCTGTTGTAAATCCTATATATGGAAGGAAAGGTGCCATTTATAGCCACATCTGATCCTGGCCAAAAGTAGGTACCAGCTTTTAAACCTTGATACATTGCTGTCAGCCAGATCTATAAGAAGTGAAAATTTCAAATAAGTGGAGGTTAAGAGAATAATCAGTTTGAGTAGAAATGGTGCCATTTACGAGAAACTGAACAGTACTAACAGTTGCAAAATTTATTCAACTATTAAAATGTATTTAAATTATTTAAAATTTGTCTTTGTCGCAGTTTAAAAAAGTAATTATCCAGGCATCCACTTCAAAAATCAAAAAACATAGGACAGTAAGAAACATCATTTTTCAAATTGGTAAAATTGTACAGTTCTTCTTTCCCTTTTAAAGATTTATAAAACAGAATGAATAAAAAAGTTAACAGATAATCTTTCTGAGTAACTTCCAGGTTGATACGTTTATAATAAAACATCCAAGTTTCAACTGAAGACAATTTAGGTGAACAACTATACACGTTAAAAAGATTCAAATTATAATTATAAATAATGGTGAAACACCATCCCACCCCTAGCCCTTAGAAATTAAAAAGATAATGTAAAACTCAAAGTGGAGAGAGAAGAGAGATCCACTGTCACGTTGGGAAATGAAGGTTACTTTGGAGCCACATGAAGAATGCTACATACTGGTTGTCCATGCCACCAAACTGGATTATCTTTCTCCTTTGAAGAAAGTGAAAACTTCTTGTTGAGGTATACATCATACATATTATTGTCAATGATGCCATGTGATTCTGGATATAACCCCTAAAATGATAATTTTTAAAAAAGATTTAAGATAAAATAATAAATTAATAAAACATACACTTAAATTGAAATAGCATAAGACCTATAACTCATATTTGAAAAGATGCCATATACCTTTCAATATAAAACCCCTGGATCTGAACCCTAATGCCAAATATACATACTAGTATTATATATATTCTAGTTCCACTGTGGTCTATAGCTGCAAACGAATGACATTAGGCAGATGATTTGGGCTGATAGTTTTAATATAACTCATGTTATTAATAACTGTTTGCTAATTATAGATTCTATATTATAATATTGATTAGCCATTGGTTTTATTGGCAGTAATAGCAAGAAATTTACTACATGGATGCTTTTAAGTATCAGACAGCCTGGCAAATGGGTTAAAGTGTGTTACCAGCACTTTAAAAGGAAGCCTGCCAAGTCTCTGTACTTCCTCCCTTCCATCCATCCATCAATCCAGTCATTCCTTCAATTCACATATTTTTATTGAATGCCCATGATACCCTATGCAGTTGTAACTACATTTAGAGAGGTTTTTAGGGTCATTATTTCGGAACATTACTATATATATGAATATGGATACATATGCATATGTAGGAAATTAATAGCACTTATGTATAATCCCTCATTTATATATACATGTATAAGTATTAATATATTATGTATGTAGACTTATGTAAGTATGCGTACATATAGTCAATTCTTGCTATTTGCAATAGTTATGCTCTATAAAGTTGCTGCAAACACTGAATTAGTGAATATCGAACCACTGCTCCTAGAGAAAATAAAGGGTTATGTTCCTGTGAGCTTTTGGTTACAATATTTTTGTCTACTGATCCATATGTAATCTTGTTTTATGTGTGTTTCTGTTTGAAGATCCCTTATTTAATATATATTTTTAGTTCAGTATAACTCATGACTGAACACATCTAACACACATATCTTCTCCATAAGGTACATCACAGACTTCTTGCTCTTAGGAACGCTAGAAAGTACTTGAGCACCACACTTGAGGGCCATTGTAAACAGCAAAATCTCCAATAAAAAAGCACAAACATGTGAAAAACATGGCACTAAATAGACAGTAGACTGTGAAAACAACATTTGTTTATAGAATGAGAGCTAAAAACAAGAAGGCAGAGTATTGCCTTGTTAGACCTCAGCTGGAAACATGTGAGCTGGGTAACTCAAATGTTTAGGTGAATCTGCAAAATGGAATCTGCATTTATACATGCACACACACACATGCAAACACACATATATACATATATACATACATATAATTACTTAAGGGCTAAAATTTAAATAAGTTGTAATTACTGTTCCATACTAATAAATGCAATGTAGTAAAGACATAATATCCTTTGGCAATAAAGGCTGAGGCAGAGGACGCCTTAAGATGTGTTCTAAATCTATAAATATTAAATAAGTTAATCTTCCTTTGAGTTCATTTTGATCATTTCTTGTACGTCTTCTCATACACTGAGGAGAATTCATTTGCTTTACTTGCTTTATCTAAAGAGATATAGCCAGTTTGGGACTTCCCTGGTGGCGCAGTGGTTAAGAATCCACCTGCCAATGCTGGGGACATGGGTTCGAGCCCTGGTCCCAGAAGATCCCATATGCAGCAGAGCAACTAAGCCTGTGCTCCACAACTACTGAACCTGCACTCTAGAGCCCGCGAGCCACAACTACTGAGCCTGCGCACCACAACTACTGAAGCCCATGGGCCTAGAGCCTGTGCTCCACAACAATGAGAAGCCCGCACACTGCAACAAAGAGTGGCCCCTGCTCTCTGCAACTAGAGAAAGCCCGTGCGTAACAACAAAGACCCAATGCAGACAAAAATAAATAAATAAATGTTTAAAAATAAATATATAAATTTATAAAGAGATATAGCCAGTTTGAATTCAATTATGAAACAAGAGACTTTATCAAATTAAATATAATAAAAAAAGACTAGGAAAGAAAGAACTTTCCCACATCAGAGTGGCTGTCCTCATACATAGCCTGCCATTCCCAGCAGACCTTCAGATAAATGGAGGGTAATCAAAAGATCAGAATAGAGGGTATTTCTCACATCCAAGAGGCTATCCTGGCCTGTCACAGAGGTAAATGAACCTAATGCTGGGACACTCAATCACAGTTAACATCTCACAGCCCTGGATTGACCCCATACTGAGACACTCCTTCCCAGCCTGAATTAGCTGTGACTGCCACCACACATGCTCATGAAATGTGTGACCTGCGGCTTGGCCAGTTCCGCCTAAGCATGTCTGGTGTGGTCAGTTGCCCTTCGGGGGCCTGTCAGTCTTGCCACTGGGCTAAGCACTTACCGTGACAATGGTGTAATGATTTGGGAAGGTTTTGGTTGGATAGGCAGGTCTCAGGTATTTTGAATGAATTCCGCATGTTTCTGCAGCAAAGGATAGTGAGAAATTAAGACGTTGTTTCTTCCTCAGAAGTTGTTTGAATAACTAAAAATCTGAACACGAAAGTTTCACAGAGAAATAGAAAACTAACTAAGGGGTGAATTAGATGGAAAGAGGTCGAAATTCTGATGCTTAAAATTCCTCCATTCCAAGGAATGACAGTTTTCAGGAGAGAAGTGAGCTAAATCAAGGGTCAGGAAAATTTTTCTATAAAGAACTAGATAATAAATATGTTAGGCTTTGCAAATCCATATGGTCTCTGTTGCAACAGCTCACCTCTGCTATTAAGGCCTCTAAGCATCTATAGACAACATGTAAACAAATGAGCATAGCTGTGTTCTAATAAAACTTTATTTATAGACATTGAAATTTGAATTTCACATTTTTTTTTTGCATGGCACAAAATATTCTTTTTTTCCCAACCATTTAAGAATGAAAACAATTCTTAGCATTAACAGGCCTTACAAAAACAGGCAGAGTGGGCGAGATTTGGCCCGTAGGCCACAGCTTGCTGACCCCTGAGCTAAATGTACCCTACTTTACACAGTGCCAGCTTTGTTTGCTTTAGCTGCTCCCCTCTTTCTGACCCAGGTCATTACAACAAGAATTTCTATATAACATCGGCTTCTTAGCTAGTTCTTATACATAAAATATCCAATATAACAAAAGTGAACACAACTATCTTGATAACTGAAAAGGAGTTTAACTTGTGTAAATGCATAAGCCCATGCCACAAAGCAATGTTACAAGATGAACTAACTTTCCCACTTATTATTTTCAGTCAGTACAGTTTCCATCTGATCAGTGAAGTTTCCTGTGATCCGTTTTCCCCAAAGCATGGCATCAAATTGGCTTTCAGTTATTCTGTTGTTTTCATCTGTGCAATAACTCTGCTCAAGGAGGTCAGAACCACTAAGGCACACTGATATTTCCTCTGCAGCAGTGAAGTGTGAGAAATTTTCCATACCAAAATCCTACCAACTCTAATTCTAAAAGAGAGCTTCACCATTAGAGATTCTATTTAGGTTAAAACAAAAAGTGCAAAGGATTGTTGTCCAGAAAGCAACAAACATTGCAACTGGAAATAATGAAGGTTTTCTCAAATAGGCTTGGAACTGGTCTCCTTCCCAGCCTCTAGAACAGCGTTTCCAATATTTTCCAGGAATTTCCTCCTTCAGAAGATTCTTGGATCCAATACCAAGTCTACTAAATAGGACTCTGGTGGGGATGGGGGAGGTTGAAAAGTGGAGGAAAAGGAGCTCAAAAAATCTGCATTTCTAGCAAGCACCCCAAGTGGTTCTGATGTACTTGAGTTTGAGGCCTGCTCTAGGACATAACGTATAATCAACTTTTTTCGTTCTCAGTCAGTACCCCCAGTAAATAAATCATGTCCTCAATCAGGGAAAGAAACATTTAATATTGTTAAGAAGTCATATGATAGAAAATAAAATGAGATCACATCCACTGATAAAAGAATTTAAGTGGGGAAAACAATCATACAATAGAGAGAGATATAAGGTCAGTTTCTGTTTTTATTTCCCTGAAACATGGGTAACGCGTTCAAATTCTTAAATGCCTAAAGTCACAGAGTATAAAATAAAAAACAAAGCTACCAGTGATGTAAAAACATGACACCTTCGTAGTTTTAAACAGGACACATCTGTTGACTATCTACAGATTCAAGCTACCATTTTCGATCACCTGCCTTTGAACCAGAGCTATTACAGAATAACTCATCAAAAGCAAGATCTTCTACCACTGTTTCTTCCAGATCTTAATAATCTAAATTATGACTGAACAGAATAATTCTGGAAGGACACACAATAAACCAATGAGAATAGTTGCTTCTACAGAGAAAAATGAGGAAGATCAGGAAAGAGAGTCTGTTGGTTGGTTGGTTGGTTTTTTTGTTTGTTTGTTTTTTTACTGTATACCCTTTAATGTCACTTGTAAAAGTTTATCATTTGCAAGTTTTACTCCTTAAAAAACATATTTTTAAAAAGAAAGCACCAACCGAAAAAAATTCTGAAAATATAAATGGAATAAATATATATCCATAGTAACTATAAACTATAAGAAGAAGTGGAGACTGAATGGATGAGTAGGTGAAATAGCTGAAGAATGTACAGATGCAGCAAAAGCAGTACTAGGAAAGAAGTTCATAGCAATAAACACCTACATTAAAAAAGAAGAAATTTCAAATAAACAATCTAAATTTACACCTTAAGGAACTAGAAAAAGAACAAACAAAATCCAAAGTTAGGAAAAAAGAAGAAAACAACAAAGATTACAGCAGAAATAAGTGAAACAGAATAGAAACAGAGTTCTAAAAATCAACAAAATTAAAGTTGGTTTTTTGAAAAGATAAACAAAATTGACAAACCTTTAGCTAGATTAAGGAAAAAAAAGACTCAAATCAATAAAATCAGAAACCAATACCACAGAAATAGAATTATGAGACTGCTATAAACAATTACACCCCACGAACTGCATAACTTAGAAGAAATGGATAAATTCCTAGAAACATACAACCTTCCAAGTCTGAATTATGAAGAAATAGAAAATCTGAACAGACCAAAAACAAGTAATCAAAAACCTCCAAACAAAGAAAAGCCCAAGACAAGATGGCTTCACAGGTTAATTTTACCTAACATTTAAAGAAGAATTAATGTCATTTCTTCTCAAACTCTGCCAAAAATTTGAAGAGGCAAGAACACGCCCAAACTCATTTCATGAGATCAGCATTACCCTGACACCAAAGCCAGAGAAGGATACTACAATAAAAGAAAATTCCAGGCCAATACCTTCATGAATTTAGATGTAAAAATTCTCAACAAAATACTAGCAAGACAAATTCCACAGCACATTAAAAGGATCATACACAACTTTCAAGTGAGATTTATCCCTGGGATGCCAAGGATAGTTACTACTAGCCTTGTCCTATCCCCAGTTTCACATCTAACTTTCCAAGAAATCTGACTTCTAGTTCAAGCTAAATCACTTCTATCTCACCTGACAGTTTGTTGATCCCGGCCTTTCTTTGTCTGCTCCCACCCACGTTAGGACAAGACAACAACCTCATGTTCTCACTAGAGTCCGTGACCCCTTAGTAGTCACTGATATAACTCACTGCACTGTGGTGTTAGCCCATGCTCAGTTTCCAGGCAGCTTGATAAGACACTAGAGATGAGGTTCTAGACTTCCTTAAAGTAATGCCTGCTGTCACATACCTCACCTCAACCCTACCATTCTCGGGAGGTCCTAATCCTAAATCTTTTAACACATCTACTCTTAATTGGACCTCCTAGAAATGAAGAGCCCATTTTGCCTTGGTAGACCTAATTAGTTATGGCTTCACACATTAAAGAATTGAGACGTTGTATAAATGACTTAAAAAATATTTTAAACCTTAGAAAGGAAGGCTCTTAATGGCCCAGTATTTCACTGGTGTCCTTTCCAACTCTCAAGGGGATGAGCAAATAAAATAATTCCACTTCTAAAGGGGTCCAGTTCAACCTGGCTAGATAAATTCCCTTTTGGACACAGGGTTTGATATCCAGACTACCAAGGGAAATGCAGATAAGGAAATAGAAACCGGGAGTTGTTAATGACTTTTCAGGCTAAAGTAACTCAGCAGTAAGTGACAAATCCTGAATTTGGAGCCAGTACTGTCAGAGACCCAACATCTTAATCTCTTTGCTAAAGATCTGCCTCAGAGAGTGTAGGAGAACCTGAAGAGACAAAGTCCCTGATGCTGTAGGGAGGAAGTAATTTATCTTTCTACAGTCAAGGAATTTTAGTGCTGGGATTAGTAGTAGAAATCATTAGGTCTAATCCTCTCATTTTACAAATGAGGAAACTGAGGCCCAGAAAAGGTGATCACCTTACTCAAAGTCAGATGCTATTTTTTAATAATTTGGAGAAAAATAAAACCAGGAAACCAGTAAAATTGTCAGAAATTTTGAGGACCATGGAGGTAAAAGAGGGTCTGGTAGAAGGGGGAAGTAAGAGAGGAATTGAAGGGCAGTGAAGACTGTGAGCCCTGGAGCTAACCCTCTGATACTTCTTAACTTTGTGTCCTCGGGGTTCTCCATTCTTCTTTATTATTGACTTTATAAAATTGTGCGAAGTCCAAGTACCCTAACTCAGAAGTACATCATGATAAAGATGACAATAAAAATAATAATTATAGTAATAACTTAAAATCATCCAATGTACACTATGTACATAGTCTCACAGTATTTCTATGAGGTGGTAAGTGACCATTTTACAGAGGAAGAGACTGGGGCACCAACCGTGGAAGTAAACTTGCCGAAGGTCTCAGAGCTAGTAAGTGGTGGAGCCAGGTTCCAGGCAGTTTGATTCCAGAACTGGACTTTTCACCTACTGGAGCCTTGGTATATGCTGATTCTGCCCAGTCTGCTCAGGCTTCTTCAGGCTCCCATCCCTACTGGGCATATCCACCTTGCTGAGACCCAGAACCCAGGTCTGACAAATGCCAACTTTGAGAGAGTATCCATGAACAGATTTTCACAGAGCAGAAGTTATATTCAAATACAAAACAAATCAAAATAAACAAACAAAAAGATAAACACGCTGCAAAAGAAGGAAGGAGGAGCCAAGAAGTATGAAAATAGGTATCGGGACCCAGAACTAAGACAAACCACTGACATTAAAGGTCAGAAAGAAAAGTGTTAGTTAATCTAGACATTAACTAACTAGGTGTCTATCATCTGCATGTCCCTGATTATAGGAGACTTACTCAGTTTATTGATATTAGGTATTAGAGTACCCCATGTCTGTAAATATTCAGCTCTAAATCCATCCATGGAAAACAAAATAACTGGTGGCAGGTCAAATCTGAAAATGCAAAACAAGAAATTGTCCATTATTTTGATTTTTTAAAAAAGACACTTTTCTGTACTACTTATATTCTCTAAATTAGAAAATACTAAGAAAGTACAGTCAGAAATAGTTCTAAGTCAAGTTTTCCTTTCTCTTTTTAAAAATTATTTCCCTTTACAATCAGTATGTCCAGTACGTTATTAATCCATAGTAAAAATGTACAGTATTTTTTAAAAGGTGTTACATAAATTATCTGGGTCTTTCAACTTGGAGATCTACCACCCTTTGAGTTCTAGAGTTTAAATAATTTTAGCTAACTTTATTTCCGTTTGCTCCTTGGCACTGGCTATCTGTGACACCCAGGTATACCATATATGAAATTTCTCTAGCCCTGAGTGTTTACAATGACCAGGCAGTGCACTGTGGAGAAAAAGGAAGGGATTGGCCTCAGAAAGATGAGTTTAATTCTCTGCTTCATTCTTTAGGAGCTATTTAACTGAGCAGTTATTCAACCTCTCAAAATTCAATCCCAACCCACGCACCCAGCACTTTGGAATCATTACAACATGGCACATTAGTATCATTGCCTCACCTCAAATATATGTAGCATTTTACAGGGGCAAGTATACATGGAGCTAATTATTTGTAGTTTTACAGTAGAAGTCAGCAGCGTGCAAGCAGAGCACTAACAAAACATCACCAGAAATGAGATTTTTCTATTAGAGACATTTCAAAATCCCAGCTTTGGCTAAGGATTCAAAAGCAATGATTACTGAATTCAATGCTCACACTCAAAAATTATAAAAGTTACAAGTATTCTACCACATTTTCGATACAACTATCGTTATTATGATATGGACTTTAGGAACTCTGAAACTTACAAGATGTTTTATTAAAGTTCTACATTTTTTTACTCTTATTCCAATATCTCAGGATATTAATATTAACCTCCAAAGCATTACAATCTCATTTTAGTTGAGTATTTAAGTTACAATGATGAAAGGTAACTTTTGGGTTATAGTCAGAGACTGTCTTTTTTCCATTCAATATCTTTTTTCACTTCTAAAATTTTATTTGTATTTTATATACACACACACACACACACACACACACACACACACACACACACACACACACCAGAGATGTATAGTTTCATAAATTTTTCCTAATTGAACTCCACTGTGTAGCCATCACCCAGATCAAGAAACAGAATATTACTTAGAATCCTTCCCTCGTTCCCCTTTCTGGTCACCAACCTCTGCAAAACACGCACCACAGACGATCAGTGTCTTGACTTCTAACAGCATAGATTAGCTGTGTCTATTTTTGTACTTATATTTATATGCAAACAGAATCATACAGTATATATTCTGCTGTGTCTAACTTCTTTTACTTAACATTATGTTTGAGATTCATCTGTATTTTTGCATATAGTTGTAGATCATTCATTCTCATGGCTGTCTAGAACTCCAGTGAATGAATAAACCACAACTTATTCATTCTGCTGATGGACATTTGGATACTTTCCAGTTTAGGGCTATTATGAATAACAACTATTAACAGAGTAAGTTTGTCTTAAATTCCAAACTTAGTGCATACATGGGACTTCTCCGGAGGTACGGTAGTTAAGACTCTTTGCTTCCACTGCAGGAAGCGCTGTTTGATCCCTGGTCGGGGAACTAAGAACCTGCATGCCACATGGTGTGGCCAAAAATAAAACAAAAACAAACATAGTGCATGCAAATAAGAATGCCAAAAGGAATTTTCAACTCAGTGCTCAAGCGGTTTCACATCTAAATTTTTGAACAAGAACATAAGTTTTCAAGAAATTTGGTTAGAATTTGTCTTTTAAAATTCTGACAAAGGCCCAGTAGTATTGTAAAGAAACTTCTGAATGCTGATACCAGCTCAAAGTAAGAAAAAAAATTTCAGTTCTTTTCAATGTGTTTGAGTAGAGCTAGAAAAAAATATTAGCATAGCCATCTATTTGCACATTGTAAAAGAAACTGTGAGGAGAGTCTGGAGGATGTGTATTTGGTTTCCCAGAATATGTATTTGTTGTACTCATTTAACAAATATTTGAGTCAGACATTGTGCCAGACACAGAATAAAGGCATGAAGGAATTGCAGCCCTTATCTAGGGGATGAAATTGAGAAGTAAACAGAAGTGATTAATGACTAGATTTGGGTACAGGATGCTATTCAAGTACATAGGAGGACGTCAGATTCGATCTTTGTAAGGTGAGAGCAGGCTCTCCAGGGGGTATGACATGTGAACTGACCCCTAAAGAACAAATAGAAATAATATGAAAAAAGAATGGGACCGATGTTTTACTCACAGAGAGCACACGTTGCAAAAGCCCATGTGAGATAAATGATGCATTTAGGAGTCTCAAAAACATTGGGTGAAGCAAAAAACAAAAGAACACAAAAATAGACTCAAGAGGATATATGGTATGATTCCATTTATATGAAGCTCTAAAACAAGAATCTATGGTGATGAAAATCTGAACGTGACCTTCTGTGGAGATGGAAATATTCTGTATCTGTGGGTTACACAGATTTCTGAATTTCCAAATCTCATTATACTGTACACATAAGTGTGAACACTTCAGTGTATATGAACTACACCTCAAAAAATAAGAATGGAAAATTTTGACTGTTTTAACTACAATGTGTAAAAAATTCATCACGAAATTAAAGTGACATATTGCAATTTGCGTTGGAAAATACTTATTTTTTCATAAAGTCATTAGCATAATGCTGATTTTTAAATTTATATTTATAAATATGCCATCAAAATAACCACGCAGCTTAAAAACAGGGTAGGGGTTTTTTTAAAAAAAACTTCTGTAAGAACAGCATCTGCACTAACTAGGATAAAACTATAAGGTCTCTCAATCTTGATGCTGCAGGGTAACATCAGATCACCAGCTGAGCCAGCCAGAAATGCTTCCCAGTGTTCTAGTATTGCATAATTGGCGGTGTGAATTCCAGGGTTCCCAGCTTCAAATGCAGGGCTTGGTGCTGGTCACTCACCAAGGGAAAACACTGAACTAATGGTCTTTCCAAAGATTTTAATAAAGTCTGACACATTGTTCACATGATTTCAGGTTTGGGGGTAAAAGAAATATAAATGCATCTGTACGTGTGTATGTCTACAACTGCTCAGAACAGTCCTCTATTTAAAAAACAAAATTTTAAGCGTGGAAAAAAAAAAAACCAGGGTCATACATCTATGTGATCAGGATGCTGATTCAATTCTCATATGAAATCTTCTGAACTTGGCACATTATCGTTGTTGTTATTATTTTTACTATTATTCTGATTTTACAGATGAAGCTTAGGGAAGTTACCAGGGCAAAGTCCCCCAGGCAAAACCAGGACTAAAACTCAAGTCTTTTTTTTTTTAATTCTAAATTCTTTACTCTTCTACCTAGAAGCTTCTGAAGAGGGCAGCTGGATCTGAGGACTGGTGTAAACCAAAGTAACATGATATACAAACAGACACATTATACACACACATTTTTTTTAACGAAATAACGTTATCTAAAAATGTCTCCATCAATTCTTTCTATAGTCACATACTCCTTTCTCCTTCTTTTATCTCACTGTCATCCTCCCACTGCTTGGGCCAGAAGAGTGCAGCAGGTAAAGGGCAGAAGGGACAACTAGAGGAAAAGGGGAAATCCACCTTGACTGGGAGGTGACATGGGGCACGTTTCCAGGGGTGGGCAAAGTCTGGGGAGCAACCATCAGAAACGTGTGAAGGAAATGTGTGCCAAGGGTGGGGTGAGGAGGCCCTCACATGTCCATCACCCGTGCCCATCTGGCAGTGTTCTCCTCATCCATTCTTCAAGGTCCATCTTTCCCTGTGAGGCCATCCATGGACAATCCTCTTCCCCTTCCCTCAGTGAGAATAAATCTGAGGTGCCAGGATGATAATAGAAAAGAGTCCTGGCTGGAGTCGTTTAGATCTAAATTCTAATCCTGATCGTAGGACCTTGGGATGTTAGTACAAATATTTCAACCATTTTTTAAGTCATTGTTGTAAAATATGAATATAATAACTTAATGTAAAAATGCTTTTTAAACAATAAAGCAAACGAAAGTATGTTATGAGTTGGAAGCCACAAGGAATCTAATCTTTTGTTAACTGTTTTGTTCTAAGATGTAAACAGAGTGGGGGAAATTCCACCCTGCCTCTCAGCTACATTCCTGCGTGCCTGTTAAAGGAGAATCTGTTAAAGGAGAATAAATGTGCCCGTGTCCTTCTCACCCTTCTGGGCACTGAGGCTGCTGGGCTGTGCCACACTCTTCTTCCACCCATGAGGTTTCTCCTGAAAAGCATAAGATCAAAATCTTTAGATAAGAAAAGAGAAACCAATGTCCAATGGACATGCTCTTTCCAAACGACTTAATTCATGTTCCTCCAAAGACGAAATTCTTCCAGAACATGTTAAATGCTACTTCACACGTTGGCAAGGTCAGTGCCTCTAGCGATTTGCACAGATTAGTAATCTACACTAACTGAATACCAGGAAGCCCATCTTTACCAAGAAAATAACGGGAATTCCTTTAACTGGAAAGGGACAATTTCTTCTTTCTTTTTTAAATAATGCTTTTTCCCTCAAGGACAGTGTTTTCCCAACTGCTAGGAAAAATGAGTTTAATAAATATAGGTATATAATCTAAAGAAAAATGAAAAGAAAGCATGAAAAAAAAAGAGAAATAGCCAATGAGAATAATTGATATTAACATCAAATGGGGAAAATCAAACAAACAAATTTTTAAGATCGTAACTAAAAAATTCTCACTCCATGGTTGTTTCTGTCTATAGAACATTCCCACTAGTTAATGAAGTAGAAATAATAGAATATGAATGTCATCATTTGCAACCCCTAATGGATCTAGGCAATGATCATCAATGGCTAACATGACCAAAAAAGAGACAAGCAAACAAGATGTGCCTCTTGATGGAAGTAACACCACTACCTGTGAAGGGTACATGGTAAACAGGTAGATAGATCGATCGATAGATAGATAGATAGAAAGATAAACACCTGAATCTGAACAGTCCTCTAGTTCTAACTACCAATTTGCAGGAAATATAGGGGATGACAAACTGCTTAAGTCACAGAGGATGCAATCTGCAAAACCCAGACTGGAAAATTCTACAGGACAAGTGACTCCATGTATCCAACATGTAAATTGCATGGGGTGGAAAAAAGGAAGGGAGAACCCACTTTTAAAGGACTTGAAATATATCAGCCAGTTGCAATGTATGGAATCTATTTGGATCCTACTTCAAACAAATTTTTTTTAATATAATAAAACAAAAAAATCTGAACACAGATTGGACATTTGTTAACAATAAATAATTATTGAAGACATTTTTAGATATATTGATGATATTCTAATTTTGTTAAATCTTCATCTTTTTTAGATACATACTGAAAATATTTATAGATGAATGATATTAACCTTGGGATTTGCTTTGAAGTAATCTAAAATTTTCAAAGAGAGGTTGGAGGTATTTTATTAAGAAAAAAACCCCAAAACTTGAAAATAAGCAAAAGGAGGACTGATCATTAAACTTCATTTTAATGTCATGCTGGGAATTATTTAAAAAGCCCACCTATGGATTATCTAGTTACCTAAGAGTATATACCTTTATCTAGCTTATTCTTTACCACTTATTCATTTTACAACTTAGTAAGGGTAGCAGTTAATTGGTAGAAAACTAATAGCAGTGTAACTGATTCTTATCTGATAGCAGATAAATTGTCCTGTAGCAAAGCAAATCATTTGTGTCCCACCACAAATTACATCTTTAGTGATTTTATTCCAACATTCTCTCAGTTCTAGGTATACTTAGTCTCTTCAATCCTCTGAGCCAGCTTAACATTCATACTGTATTGGTATGAGACAAGATTGGGCACGAGTTGATCACGACTGAAGCAAGGTGATGGACATACGGTTAAACACACTATTCTTTCCATATGTTAGAAATTCATCATATTTCTTTTCAAAATTCTGAACTTAAAATATAAAAGTTAACTAGCTGGTTTCTTGCACAAAAATTATTCAAATTCCCTCCAACTACGGTCTGGAGATACAATTTTGGCAAGAACCATTTAACATCTTAAAGTGTTGAATTCTTAGAGTGAGAAAACATTTACCTTTGTTTAAAAAATAAACTGAAATGATTCAATGAACACCATCAAAGTGGTTAATTAGTGGTAAAGGTAAACTTCAACACTGCTTATAAAAATTACTTTTGTTTCTGTTAAATTCGAGAAATGTTGTGCAATGAATTCAGTGAGAAAATTTGCCACATGACCTGAGGATCACTACTGAGATAAAAAGTTAAGAGTTATAAAATTAGGACAGAAGGCAGGAGACCACTATGCTCAATGAACTTATTAGAGAAATAAGCAAACTGCAAACTACACTTGCCTTTGTGAATTTAGGGGGATTTTTAATGACACAATATTCACTATTAAATATCAATTATTATTTTAAAACAGACTTACCATTTCAGGCTTTTACTTTCCTTTCTGCTTGCCCTTTTTAGTGGATTTTCAGTTATATTTTGCATAAAAACTGATTCATCTATTAGTGTAAAACTTATTTTTTACTGAGGGACTATATTTAATAATGTTTCTACTATAACATTTTCCTCTTATTTAAAAAAAATCAAAATTCACCTTAATCTCTTTTTTTGTCTAAAAATATTACACACGTAAGTTAGTTAGCTCTACTGGGTGTGGTGTTAGGAAAAAGGGGTTGATAGCTTGAAGCAATCTTGTTGCTATGTGTATATGTATGTTTTTCCTAAGTCTCATCAGATGTGCAGAGGGATTGGTGATTTTTTAAAAAATCTACATCACTTATAAAGTGGTAAAGCAGGTGAAATCAGGCTTTGAATAATCTGGATTCTAACCTTGGCTCTCTGCATTACCTCCCTGCCAGTCCTAAATCAGTCATTAAACCACTGAGGACATAGTTGTTTCAACAATCACATTGCTTTAACTACCTGCTATTCAGGCCAGAGAATCTCTTCTGCGACGTTTTAACTTTAGGATCTGCCGTCCAGTGTCTCAAACCACAAGAATGTCTAGCATAGTCATTGGACTGAAAAAGACCTTGCTTTACAGAACATGTGGAATGTTAACCTTTCTCTTCTCTTCTATAATATCTTTGCTATGAGCTCCCTTCCTCTATCGTGCACAAAACCCATTTGTTCCCACAGTAAACACATTGGGTCTTTTCTTCCACATACAGTGGCTAAAAATTCTTTGACTTGTTTTAATGTTTGCAGCCTAGGCCAGCTGTAGGGTCACTGAACTCACAGAGGCAAATGGGTCAACACCTGCTTACCTTGGCAAACACTCTTATAGTCAGCACAGCAGTCTTTCTTCTGTAAACAGTCATCTGAACAAGAGCAAAAGCTGGATTCCAGTCTGGTCTCCCCACAACGAAATTTATTGCACGTCCATATTCGAGCTGGAAAATTACACAATTCGGTTTTGAGCATACAATTTAATTTAAGCATCCAATAACAAAAATACAAATTCCATGCATTTCTTCTTGTATTATCCTATGGTCAAATTCTTGGTTTATCTGCATTCATAAATGAAAATTCATAATATGAATAAGGGGCAATCCACCACTTTTCTTCGTTTGGCATGGGTGGCAGAGAGAAATGTAGCTTTAGAAGCTGCAGCTCTGGTCTACCTATCAGGTACACCTCTGAGTTTGGAGAAACTCTGAACACCTGTCCTATTCCCACCCAAGGGTAGGAACTTCCAATGGTAAAGAACTACTAACCTTGAGTGACTGTTGCCACCCAAGAGCAGCCTGCCCAGCCTTATCTAAGGACAGACAAGGAAGTGGCAGTGACAACAGAAGTAACAGGAACATGGTCAGGTCTGTAAGAATGTAGGCGGGCAGGGTACCTCCCAGCTGAGAGTGAAAGAAAGGTAGATCAGCTCCCCACCATGCCTCTGATATTTTCCCAGGCTAGGCACTTAATGTGAGATCAGTTTCAATAAATCCCAGTGCTAACAACAGCAAGAGGCTGGACCGAGACTGCTTCCTAGGGCCACCTGCCAGGAAACAGTGACTAAAATCAACATCAGCCCCTGTGCTCAGACAAATGCATTGGCTAGGTGACAGCTGTGTGTTTCAGTCATGCACAGAGTTCTTCATTCTTAATTATATGTTATGTACTTAGAAAGAAAAGAGTTCTGGAGATGAATTAAAAGGAGTACAGATCTTATCCATACTAGGCTATACCCTCCTTCTTGCCCTTTTCAGAGAGCATAATGTAAGGAGCTGTACTGTCCTAATCTTCTCTCCTCGAACCACTAGACACCTCCCCCCACCACCTCCTTGATTTCTTAGAAAATTAAATATTGCAAACTGTCTCTTCCGCCTCAAGAACAGTGTTTCCCAAGTTGTGTTCTGTGGACCACTGGCATCAGAATCGCTAAGAATCACCAGCTTTCCAGTGGGGTCTTATGCATCCTGAAATTTGAGAACCACTAAAAATGAAACTAAATAAGATGATAAGCCATGAGAAAACTCCCTTGAAACTTGTGTAATTTGACAACATTTCATCTACTGGAAACTGTTTTTCCTCAACCTCAACTAAATAAAGTGTGGATTCTATCTTTAGTACTGAAAGGGGGGTCAGGATAATACTAGATCCTGAATACAAGGCGTAATGGGCTGAATTGTGTCTCTCCCCTAAAATGTTGAAGTCTTAACCCCCCATGACTGTGAATGTGACCTTATTTAGAAAAGGATTTTGCAGATAATCAAGTTAAAATCAGGTCATTAGAGTGCACCCCAATCCAGTATGACTGGTATTCTTCTTACAACAAGAGGAAATTCAGACGTGGACACACCCAGAGGGAAGACTGTGAGGACATGGGGAGAAGGCCATCTGAAGACGAAGGCAGAGCTTTGAGTTATGTCTGCCACAAGTGGAGGAACACGCAAGATGGCTGGCGACCCGCCAAAAGCTAGGAGAGAAGCATAGAACAGATTCTCCCTCACAGCCTCAGAAGGAACCAACCCTGCCAAACCTAGATCTTGGACTTCTAGTTTCCAGAACTGTGAGAAAATGAATTTCTGTTGTTTAAGCCACCCAGTTCGTGGGACTTTGTTATGGCAGCCTGAGCAAACTAATACACAAGGTGAGCATTTGCACATGCATTAACGATAGCACAACCAACATGCTAATAAACTTGCTCTCAGGATTCGTACTTGATTTCACACAGGTGTCTTCAAAGTCCCAGCAGCAGTCGCCTCGGCCTTTACATCCCACGTCACACCGGCAGCCCTCTAGTCCTCTATGTGAAGCATCAAAGCATTTTTTCCTGCAGCTTTCCTGCAGAAAGAATTCTGCAGAAACAATAAGGAAATCTGTGCTTAGAAGTTATCCGAAGTCTCATAGCTTGATGGTGCAAGCACAAGAAGTACCCAGCACAGACTAGGACGGACAATTAGATAATTTTTATTGCACTGTATGACTCATCAGTGCAAAGTGATAAATAATGAGTAATACATAATGAGTGATTTTTCCCCAGGACTCCAGAGAGGTCCCAGACTCAGAGACACCAGGGGCCATAAGGAGAGGGTAGGAGGGACAAGCAGAGGCTAAATGTAGTGGAATTGGTTGAAAGTCTGGATATGAAGCAGCAGCTACCCACCCCACCTCCCACTTCAGAATAGAAGGCTCAAAATTTGGAAGAAATTGGGAGGAGTTGCTTTCATCACAGAGACAGCAGACATGGAGGATGGCCATAATGAGAAAAAAAGATGAACAAGCCTTACTCTTAAATGTGAACAGATGATTACCAGACCTTTGAGGATAGCATCCAACATGAAAGACCAAAACAAACAAGAAAAAAAGAAAAACTTTTGAAGAGGAAATAATGCAAGGAGCAGAAGAGTTAAACACACACACGCTCATGCACACACAAACACACAACTGATATTGAGATGCTCAGAAAAGAAATCACATCCATTAAATAAGAAAGTAAACTATAATTTTAAAAAGGGAAATCACGTTCAGGGTGCTCTTGGAAATAAAAACATGAGAGCAGTAATGGAAAACTCAATAGAGGGGTGTGGTAGGCAGAATTATGGTTTTCAAGAAGATTCCATCCCCTAATCCTCGAGACTGTGAATATACTGCCTTACATGGCAGAGGAACTTTGCAGATATAATTAAGGCCACTACTTAGTTGACCTTGAAACAGGGAGGTAGTACTGAAAAGTGAAAACAAAGAAAATGGAAATGATATTATTAAAGAAATCATAATAAAATTTCCCAGAATTGAAGAGTAAACATTATTATGTCAAAGGTGCTCACCAAATTTCACAGCAAAACTCACACCAAGGGATCAATAGGGATAAAGAGATCTGGAAAGCTCCCAGAGATAGATCAGGAGAAATGTATATAGGATCACAAGTCAGAATGATATCAAATTTCCTAAAAGCAACTCTGGGAGAGGGCATAGGTCAAATGGCATGTGGGATACACGTCAAAGAGCACTATGTATTAAGTAGATAGGTGCATAACAGTAAGGGCATGCATGGCAATTAGATAGCTACAAAGTCCAGTGAGAAAGTAAGGGGAAAAGTTTATATGCCATTTACATAAAAGGTCTTTACATTTTTACATTCACTCTCCTCCTTTGAAACATTTTCCGCACTTGAATTTCAGGACAAAACAATCACCTGGCTTTCCTCCCACATTCCTGGCCCTCCTTCCTAGTCTTCTGTGTTCTCCCCCCTTCATCTTCCAATCCTTTAAGGTTGGCATACCCTGGTCACATTGCTTTAAATCCCATGTATGATGCTGGTAACCACCACGTTGCATATCCAGCCAGAACTTCCCCCAAAAGCCAGCCTTATATATCCAACTACTTTTTGACTTTTCTACTTGGACATCTAGTAGGTATTTCAAATTTAACATATCCAAAACTGAGTTCCTGATTATTCTTCCCAAACCAGCTCCTTCTATAGCCTTCCCCATCTGAATTATGGAAATGCCATATTTTCAGATGTTCCTGCTGAAAATCTTGAGGTCATTCTTGACTCCTCTGTTTCTCACTCCATATCCAATCTGTTGATAAAATCTATCTACTACATCAAAAGATCTCCAGAATCCAAGTACTTCTCATCAGTTACAATGCTACCACCCTGGTCCAGGACATATGGCTTGTCTATATTATTGCAATAATTTTCTCTCTATTTCTCCTGGTTTCACTCTGCCATTTATTCATAACACAGCAGCCTGAGCGATCATATTGAAAAGCAAACCACAGCATGTCATGTCATTCCTCTGCTCAAAACCTCCAATCACTCCCCATCACACTCAGAATGAAAGCCACAGGCCCTATTTTGACCTACCAACCCCTCTGTGATCAACTCCTCTTTGGTTGATCTAATTTTATGACTACCCTTCCTCTGGTCCTCTTAGCTCTAGCTCACTGATCTCCTGTTATTCTTTAAGTAGAACATGCCAGGCAAGCTCCTGCCTTAGGCCTTTGCACTTGCTATTTTCTCTTGCCTGGAGTGTTCTTTTCCAAAATATCCTTGTTTCTTCCTCACTTCCTTTAGCTCTTTACTCAAAAGTTATTACACACACCCCACCCACCCTGACTCAATATTTCATGTTCCCCTTTTCAGTTTTACTTATTCCTTAGCACTTTCCCTATCATATTATATATATATTGCTCAATTTTAATTATCTGTCTTCCATGCTAGAATGTAAACTCTTTGAAGGATTTTTGTCTGTTGCCTTTATCACTATATCCCCAGTAATTAGAATAGTGTCTAGCACAGAGTCAGTGCTCAATTGTTGAAGAACAGGTAAAAAGGATGTGCACATAAAATGAGAAATTTATCACTCAAACTAGAAAAACTAGTTTAAAAACTCACACTAGAAAAAATATATATTGCCTATGAAAAGTAGGTTAATTGGAGCAGAGAATGGTGAAGATGATCAAGGGTTGGGGTTTAGGAAACAGTTGTGGTGGAGGAATGAGGGGGTAACTATGTTAGGATGCTGGCAAAAAGAGGCTGGCGTTAAACACCCATCCACTGGGTGGGAGGGAGAGGAGAGTGATGCCACACAAGCCCTGATAGACTGAGATGAAAGGAAGAGAATAAGGAACAATGACTGGGGAGCCAGTCAGTAGCTGTACTAACGTAAGGAAGGGAGGGAAAGAGCTGGAATAATTGGAGATTTTGCTCAGAGATTATGATATGCCTTTTGCAATTAATTTATGTGATTTGCGGGATGAAATAACCAAGAAATGATGCCCACCTGTGCACACTAACATCAGAATAATACCACCAAAATGACCTGCCAACATTTGCTAGATCTAGGACTGGTACTGCAGCTCAGAAACACAACAGCCAAGTGACCAAGAAAAGACAGTAATTTTCCAGCCAATGCCCATCTTTTCAGTGCCACTGTGTTCCCATGTTACAGCAGGGGTACTGAGTGTTTGTAAATTACTAAGTGAAAACAGAATTGGCAAATTGCCAGTTAACCTCACCAAGAGTTTCCTAATGGAGAAGACTTTTCCCATTGGAGTCAAATTAGAAGTTAATCAACCAGATAAAAAAAGGAGAATAAATTATCTAACACTTGACCTCATACTTTCCCTTAGTAAAAGTGTCAAAACAATACATAGTAAGATTATAGAAAGCGCTTTTTATTGAATCGCTTGCAAACGGTTTATTTACTGTTCATACTAATGCGATATGGCAAAAGGGATGTGAGGTGTTTTGATACTTTGAGCCACGGATCTCCTATTTTTTCTTTGCTTCTTATGAGGAAAAAAATGTGAAGCTTTTATTGTGCACTACATTTCAAGAAAGTGGCACTGCCTAACCAAGAAATGGTGAGATTTCTGGGATGGGGTAATACTAACATGATATCAAGGTACAAAAGTGGTGGTAGGAAGTCATGGGAGTGAAGCAGCTAAGACTTTCGAAGCCAAGTTTATCATAGGATATTAATGATTAGAGTAGGAGCTGGGAGAGAAAGAATCTTTGATTCAGTTACCAAAGTCCTCTATGAAGGTGAGGAAAAGGGGGAAATACTGGAATGATATGAATCTCAAAGAAGCAGGGAGATGAGGTCAAAGAGGAAGGTCCAGAAGCGGCAGTGGAGAGGGCTAACCGCAGAGGTGGGCTCCTGATAAGTGGGGCGTGGGAGAAAGGGGAGCCTAGCCTAGCCTAGCCTAGAAAGGAGGCGAGTCCAGGTTATAACAGGGAAGGTGAGGAGAAGGAAGAAAGAAGGAAAGTTTCTGAGACAGTGCTGAGGGGAGTACCTTGCTCTTCTTGCTGCCTGAGTCCAGCTACCAGGCCTAACGCAAGTGACACAGCCACCAACAAAGTGAGGAGAACCTATTACCAAAAAAATGTGACTTTTATTACCATTTTGTTAAAATATACAAAGACCCAGATAACCGCCCTCCCTTGGTGATTGTTAAGGGAGCACAGCCTGCTAGCTTTTCGCGTTACCAGACCCAACAAGATAAGGGGACAGAATTTTATTTAACGCCTGATTATTTTCAGGCATTAAGTAAGAAAGGTTTGGGAAGAATGTTAAAATACTATTTATTCCAGATCTTCAAATTCAAATACATTAGTCCTAGTTAGTTTAACCCCAAATTGAGTTAAAGTACAAATGAAACCAAGGGCCCATTTACCTTTGCCCATTTTCCTTTCTTAACTAGATACATGTTTGGAGATCATTTATTTAAAAGCATTCCAAAACTGTGAAATCATTAACGACCTCATTCCCAGGAAGCAGGGTATTTTTCTCCCACTCTGACCATCAGAGAATAATGAGAATATTTAACATATAAAAATATAATGTCCAATTAATTAACTAGCAAATTATCTGCTTTGATCTGCAGTGCAAACAGATGTTTTAGGGTAACCGGGAAGTCACGTGATCAAAGATTGTGTATGTCATTCATTATCATTATTACTGACAAAGCTCTTCAGTGTAATGGACCTTATACTATGACTGAAATTAAACTGTGATACAAATTAAAGAGAATTCTTCCCACTGACCTCTTTCCCTATCCATTAAGTCCAATGATAAGCATACTGGATGATAGAGCTTAAATAATATGTATCACCATAAAGAATACAAATGCAACAGGTACACAGTTTACTTAAAGTATTTTACAATACAAATAAACTTTGTTATGTTTCTTTTTTAAAAATCACTTTTATAAAAGAAAAAAAACCAACATCAAAATTTGCTTAGATAATAAAAACCCTGCATAAACTATAGATTTTGTCTGTTTTCCTTCTGAAAATCAACTGAAAATTAACATACCTAATTTTTACAATAGAAGAGAATTCAGTGATTGGGAAAATATGGTTAAAATACTGTGAAAACAATTTTTATATGAAGACTCAAAATTAGCCCAAGGGTCAGTGACCTTCCAGCAGGTATTCATTCAGTGGAGAGGATGGAGAGGGAAAAGTAAACATAAACAGTTATTAAATAACATCATTAGCACTTTTTCCCTTATTATGATGCTCAAGAGCCACAGGTGACTAAGGCTACTAACGCTACAAAGCAACAAAGCACTGGGAAACTTTCCTATGGTAAACCTCATATGTCATAGATTTACATTTTGGCTATATCTCAGTTTACATCTTATTTTTGGTCCTTTGGCCATTCAAACTTGCTGGGAAAAGCAGAAAACATCTAGCTGTCCTTAGGATGCTTTAAAACTTTGTAATGTTAAATTTTCATGTCTATTTCTTAATGATTTTGTACTTGTTCCATATATTTATGACTTGCTCTCTGCATTATTCTGTAATCTCCTCAAGGGTAAAAAGGTTCATTTTTAATCTTGTATAATCATTGACTCTAAGTATGTAATTCTCAATAAGCTTCTGGATATTAAGGTGCAAATACATCTTAAACTATCTTATGCTATCTACAAAGTGGAGAGGGGAGTGCTTTGGACTCCAGAAATCACTGAGAAACCAACATCTGGCTTTAGCTTGGCTGAAAAAAGAATGCTAGAAACACAATAGGTACATAAAAATTTTTTAAATAAAACTTTTACTAAAATTTAGAAAAAATAGGGTAGCTTTGAAGCTATGATTTTAAACTATTGAGCTTCTGTTTACGTGTACTAACAACCCACTAAAAGGATACAGCGAAGGGAAATAAACGATGAACAGACTTTGCTCCCCAGGAGTTAATAATTCCCTGAATTAATAAGGTAGGATAAATATAGTAAATGGCATAAGAGCTAAAAAAGAATACCAAAGTTCCCAGAATAATGAATAAATAGAATATCTTGAGCGTTTCCTTTGTTATAGTCACTGAGCTCAATACTTATACACACTGTTTTATTTACTCCTCCAAACAATGCTCGCGTGACAGAGAGAATGGCAATGACATTAAGAAAAGTAGGGAATTTAGGAGAAAACTGCAGCGGTATAGGTGTGAGAAAACTATGCAAATGGTTTTGGCTACAAGGAAGGTGCTGGATGAGGAGCCAGCAAGCAGGCACTTGGAGTGGTGTGATATAGTCTGACTCAGCAAGAGGTCAGAACTAGTGGCTGACTTGGAATTCTTGGTGGAGAATATGCTCTTAAAACCATTAAAAAAGGTGAGATTTCCTAAAGAAAAGATCTTTAGTTAGGGTTTGGTGAAATGCATAATGAGAAGAAAGATAAATCAGCCAATAAAGCAGATAAGGAGAAAAGTGATAAAAATGGGAATGTCAATGCCATCATGAAAGCAAGGGGAGAGAAGAATTCGAAATGAGAAATTACTCCACAATATCTGTGTATTATTGTTAGGAGACTCAACAGGAGAAGGACAGGGGAGAAGGGCTGACTTTTGAGGAGGTGACTTGAGTACAGTAAAAACAAAGCTAGAGAACAAAACATGGTTGGGTGGTGAGAAAATTGAGACAATGGTTAGAGCTGAAAGTTTGATTGTAAAAGGAAAAGAGACTATAATAAAGTCAAGGAAAGTTTTTTATTTTTGTTTTGTTATTGTTGTTGTTGTTTTAGGACAGGGAAGATCTTACCATATAAGGGAACAAGAAAGAGAAAATAGGAAAAAGAGACCATCTCTAGGAGTGAAGTAAAATAGGATAAAATCAAGAGTCCAACAAAGAATATAAGACACGGTGATTTTAATTCCTCACTCTCTTGTCTTAAAATATTCATGCAAAAAAATTTAAAAAGGTGACTTGGGAGATAAATATAATTATAATCATGGTAAAATCAGTGCTGCTAAGTGTTCTGCCACAGATCCCAACCTTTTAGATTGATCAAATATTAATTTGTTGTTACTCAAATTTCTTATTTGCAAAATGTGATTCACTTTGCTTTAGAGTTGTCATAAGGGATAAAACTAAACACAATTACTTAAAACTTTACATTTAAATAGCAACACAAACAAATACAATCGGGAAGCCATTTGTTGCAAAGCTACAGAGACGAAAATGTTAAAATGTACTTACAATACAAATTATTTTGTATTTCTTAGCAGTGTTTCTCATAACAAGTTCTTCCGTTGATAAACTCAGGGTAGAATCCATTGTTCTGTTAGCTGTATAAACCTGTTCTACCAGAAAATGGTAGAACTCCTTCCTTTTTCTAGTCTGGCAAAGAGAAATTGTATTAATTACGTGGCTGTGACTGACTTTTAAATGTTTGGGAAGAGCACAGCTCTTTAGTGATTGGGCAATCAAGAGAGAGGAAAAAAGTAACAATAGTGTTGAGAGATGAAAGTTCATTTCTAGTACACTGTTGACAACTGTTCTTTCTCTCCTTATAGTTTCTACTAAATACTAATCAAAATATATGTAACAAGAATAATACAATAATCAAATTTTAATACAATGATCATTGATTTTCTTTAAAAATAAACCAAAACACCTTGTTACCAAAATTCTAGAAAGTTTCTACATTTATATAAACTTACTGTCACTGTTGAAAACTAACATATTAACCATGTGCTTTAACCATATAAAAACTCCAACTCTGCTAAATCTGTATAAAGTATTAATCATGTGATAATTATGACTTGCATTTTAGAGCATTCACAATCTGACATGTTTTCACATGCATTAACTCATGTCAAACATAACAGAATCCCTTACAAACATTGTATCCCTATTTTGTAAGATGAGTAAAGTAAGGCTCTGATTATTTAAATTACGTGACTTACTTGTCCCAAGTCACATTTACTAGATGCCAGAAGTGGAACTGGAACCCAAGTCTTCTATAGCCCCAAATCCAAGGTAATTTTCACTGACCAATTAAACGTGATCCTTTCTTATTTACATAGACGAGAATGGTCTCATGATACATATATTTCATGCTGAGAGGGGGTTAGTGATTTCTGATGAAAGAAGCTAAATTAGTAGCAGTGTGGCCAAAGAGAGTTCTAATAAATGGTGGGTTTTACACATTTCCATTTTAAATGGCCCTAAGGCAATAATTCTCAAAGTGTGATTCCATGGAACTGATAAATGAAATATTTTCTGCCATGTCAGTAAACAAAGGGTGTCACAGTCATCAACGATTGCAACCCTTCAGCATGAGCCGGTGAGCCCTGAGGAATCCCAGGGCTGAAAAGAATATCTGCCATCTAGCAGCCATCAGACTGCAGCCACTTCCTGCGGTGAGCCCTGAGGAAACTCAGGGTATGAAAACACAGGATACTGGCCCCCAGATAGCTGAGGTGCATATCAAAGGAATGATTTCAGTGAGTCCAGACTCTTGCATCTTCCCATACATAGAAAAACGCTAAATTCCTTAACTTGAGATATCTGGTTTTCTTTAATTAACAGTAATTTTTTGACATTCAGACTACATGCCCTTTGTTACAAAACTTCTATATAAACTGGCTCCCTGCCTTGCCTCTTCGGAGCAGTTTGTCAGAAGCATCTGAAACGCCGTCTCCCAGGCCGCAGTCCTCATTTTGCCCCAAATAAAACTTAACTCGCAACTCTCATGTTGTACATTTTTTTTAAGTCAACAGAACATTAGTCCTATGATAACCTCCTTTATTTAATCAGATAAAGCTTGAAAACTCTCTTTTAGTGTAAAGGTTATAAAAATCCTGTAGACTGCAGTACATTCTTTGGAAACCACTATTCAAATTATTCCAACCCTAAAGACCGTGAAAAGAAATAGGAAATGAATCTATCCTAATATACAATGACATAAATATTAAGAATATTTCTGAAAATTGTAGCTAAATCCCTTTTTTTGTTATTGAAGTACACTCCCTTCATGAAAAAATCTGCAGCATACAAGCCATGTTTCCTTTCGTGGCTTTGAGGATTTGTGCTATTCTTTCCCATCACTTTCTGCATCCACTATGCCCCCCACTTCACCAATTCCACCTACAGACCTACTAGTGGAAGCATCTGCATTTGTTGCGGTAACAGAAGGAATTAAGTTTTAGAGAAAATCTAATTCACGGTCTTGCAGACTTCTTTCCATGGACCACAATGAACTACCAGGTCTTTAAAAATTCAGAAATGAACAAAAACATATTTGAATACCTTTGGCAAATGGTTCTTTGTACCGGGTAAACTTAGAAGCACCCAAAGTAGTTTTTTAATTTTAAGTTTTTAAATTCTGAAGCCCAGGCTCCACATTGATTGAATTAGAATCTTCTGGACTTTTGACAAAGGCAGCAGTATTTTTAAGTATCCTTCCACGTGATTTTTTTTATGTAGCCAAGATCAATCTGAGGCAGGAGATAGATGGGCTCCAGGCTAGGCATTTACAACTGGCCTCCTGTTTACATTTCATGGGGCAGCAAAAAGTGGGCTTCAGGCCAGACACTTACAAGCAGCCTCCTGTTTGCATTGCCTGAGACAGGAGATAGGTAGGCTCCAGGTTAGGCATTTACAATCAGCCTCCTGTTTACTCTGAAATGGAAGTAACAACAGAAACAGGGTAAATAGCCAGGCTTTGTCTCCTGTGGACACCTTAAGATACCAGTCACAGGAGCTAAACCCTGTTTGAGTAAAGGCTCAAGAGGTAACATATTTCCCCTCCTTGGGGCAAGGGAGACACTACACATGCAAAGAAAGGCTCTTTGGGGGTCAAAAGTCAGGGGATGCCGGGCCATAATGTCCTGCTTTCTTCTTCCCAGATACCTTTGCATTGAAATCCATCTTGGCTGAGGGGTGCGCGTGCACCTAGGGGAGGGTCCTGAGACAAATGAGCCAAGGGGACAAAACAAGATGATCGGCCAGAAGGAAGACAAAGACTGGAAGAAGTGACCTATATAAATGACTTAACCGCCTTTTACGGGGCTCCTCCTCATTGGGGGGACACCCGTACCCTTTCTCTCCTGGTGTGTATCTCTGCCTTGCTTCTGTCTTAACTAAACAAACTGTCTCTCTGTGTGCTCTCCCACTTGTTGTTATGCTGTGTCTCTAATAATAAACTTTGTAGCTGTTTTTAAAGTTTTTGCCTCCTTGAGAAATGCATTTTTCAATGGGGGCAAGAGCCAGGGAAAATTTGTTTCTAGCCTCTACCCCTTGCTGGTCTAGTGGCTAGGATTCCTGGTTTTCATCCAGGCTACCCAGGTTCAACTCCTGGGCAGGGAACTAAGATCTCTCTTCAAGCCACCACTCACTGCTGCCTCTCTGAAATCAAGTCTAAACACTTGCTTTGAGTCCTGTATGCACTTTTGGATTCTCTTCTGCAAACTTTCACTCTGGATTCTAATCAAAATTGATGATTGTACAGATAAAGCTAGAGGACCCAAGGGACTTGATCATCTGCCCAGATCACCTTGGTGAGCGATCTCTCAGAAACGAGATTCTGCCATGTCTTCAGGCTCCCACTGCAGAGTATTTTGTCGTTATTGTTGTGTTATGACATACTGATTTTATAAAAGATAGATTAAGTCTACATTGCAATTTGCCTCAAAATTAGGAGATTCCTAGAACCTACGGCTTTTGTGTACTCATCTGACTTAAGCCTTCAGTTTTTCTTGGTTTCTGGGTTCTAATTGCCTATTTGCACTTAAGACAATCTATCTAGTCTCCTTGAGTCTGGTTCACAGTGCTCCTAGCTTTATCTACCTCTCTGTGGTGGTTTGTTTTGTATGTCAACTTGGCTACGTTATCGTAACCAGTTGTTTAATCTCCCACACTGTCAGAACACCCCTCCTCTCTTCTTCCACCCTTGTTCCCCAACCCCCTTCAACCTTGAGAACACAAGAAAACGTTAGGTAAGGAAGTCAGGAGGCCTCTGATAAAGTCTTACGTCTGTTACAAGTTAATTGACTCTTGACATTAGATTCTTCATTTTCAAAGTGATCTCAGATTATCTCCATGCTAATAAATGTTGGCTATTATAATGGAGAAATATCTTAATCCTTCAGCTCCTGAGGGTAGAGAATCTACCTGGGACATGTACAGGTATGTACAGTAGAGATGTTGGCATTGCCCAGTCTCTAGTCATATTTTCTGCTATAACAATTCCCCTGAGTCCTAAGTTCCAACCTCTTCTGAGTTTTTCAAGTCTTAGAAACTTCTTAACAGTTCTCCTAAACATTGGACACCAGGCAAATGCACAGCTTCTGGGCAATTTAGACTTTGGACTAGACTGCCTGTGTCATCTGAACCTGCGCTTTCTAAGTTACTTGAACCTTGGAAGCCTCACTATTCTTCTTCCCTTCAGTTTTAGAACGATCTCCACTTTCTGGGTTCTGAAAGCTTCACTCTGCATATTCTAATGCTTAGAACACTTGGGCTCTGAAAGGCAGCTATCATTACATCCCCCACCAATCATAAATATTTTTTACATTCTACAAGGTCCCCCTGTCCACAGATTTCAGGGAATTTTCTAAAATCACAGAAAGCCCACTTGTTAATGTCTTGTTAATGTTAGCCTTCCTGGTTCTCCCACTCGAGCTTGAGTGGTAGTTGGACAAGCCAGACTGGGAAAGTTCAGAGAAACTAGATACTCTGTGGGTGGTGGAGGTGAAGTAGATACTAGGCTCAGGTCCAGCAGAAAAAGTCCAGGGAGATCTCAAGTAACATAAGAGCAGGGATGCGTGGGGAGGTGGCCAACTTCAAGGAGGGCTTATTACAAAAAAAGGCTAACCAGATAGGTAGGTGGTATAGAAAGCACAGATGCTAGCCCTTGGCAAGTGGAGATCCAATATTGGAGCTGAATCTAGACCAAGATGTCCAGGTGGGACTGGTGTTAGCAATGCCAAACCGGAGCCAAGAGGCAGCAGTATATAGGAAGGGACAAGGCAAAATCTCACCATGGACTATAGGACCCTGGCTCTTGGAACTGAAATACTAATAAAGTGCCTGGATTACTAGACATCCAAACAATGATTGATAAAGTAGAATCAATGCTTGTGGACTGATATCAGTATTTTGCATACCTAAGTGTATGAAAGAACACTTTTCAAGATGAAATACATCAAATCTCATTACCAGTCAGCACAGATGAATATTGAAGACAGGTAACAGTAATTTTGAATCTCAATTAAACAAAATGTTATCCCCCAACCCTAGGGGAAAAAAAGCTCTATTATTTTATTTTTAATTTTATCAATAAAAATTTGTGAAATTTGTTTCCTTTTACTATGTAAGTACACACATTTTAAATTTCATACACATACCTACATAGTATCTTTGGTTATGCCTCTTGGCCCACAAAGCTTAAAATATTCACTAACTGACCCTCTGCAGTTTTGGAGGCTGGCACTAATGTACTTAACCAGAGAAACCCACCCCAGCTCTTCACTTGAACCATTGATTACTACCTCTGATGATTCAAAAAGTCAGAAACCTGATTTGATGCCTCCAGTTGTGGCAATTGTCTTCTACAGAACAGTCAACTTTTCTAAGGTTGTGTCTGGGGTCTGGAGAACTACTTCTCTTTCTTTGCCTCAAGTGCAGATCTGTCCTACTAGTGTTAGAATTCTAGTGGTCCACTCTTGTTCATTTCAAAACTCAGAAATAATTTTATTTCCAAAAAATGTCCAAGCTTTCCTAGGCTCTTGTTGTTTTTAGTGTTTTCAAGGGAGTGTCATTCATGACACAATTTCTAGGGACATGTCCAGAAGAGACATCCCAAAACCGGAGTCCCGCCATGCTACCTGAGTTCACCAGTGTTTGGGAGAGAGCAGCCCCACAAGTGTCAGTCCATGAAGATAAGGGCTGTGAGTTCACTCCACTTCTTTAAACCCTGACAGGCACTGGGCTATTTCCCCAAAACTTGGAATCCCTCTGGCATTCCAGCTCTGTTGAGACAGGGGCTACATTAGTTTAGGCTTGCCATTTTGTTCCATTTTATCTAGCGCAATGGCTGGCACCTAGAAAACATTCAATGAACATTTGCTGAAATTATTTAATGGTTTCAGAAATGACCTTGGAGGTTTAAGTCATAAATGTCTAGTGAAACAAATTGTTATAAATTATGACAACCTTACAGGTATGTGATCCAAATCTTTCTCTACATCCAGCATTTCAGAAATAGCTGTTACCTCAAAGGAAGCCTCACCCATGAAATAATGCCACATTGGGTGCTTTTATTCAATGCAGAGTAACAATAATAACTGAGAACCACCAAGCCCCAGATTTTACGCCAGGTGTTAGGAGATGCAAGAATGTTCCAGTCTGGTAGACGACTTCAGTCTGGTAGAAGAAACAGACATGTTAAACCATAATATAATGTGAGATGTGCTATACTAGTAGTATTAATGAAATACCAGGGGAATAGAAGAGGAAATAATCAACTTTTTTCAGGGGATTCAGAAAGGTACCTATATTAGTTTGCTAGGGCTGCCATAACAAGGTACCCCAGACTAGGTGGTGTAAACAGCAGAAATGTATTCTCTCATAATTTTGGAGGCTAGAAGTTTAAGATCAAGTTGTCAGCAGAGTTGCATTTTTCTAAAGCCTCTATCCTTGACTTGCAGATGGTTGTCTTTACACAGTGGTCTCCCTGTGTGTGTACTTCCCTGATGTCTTTGTGTCATAATCTTCTCTTCTCATAAGGACACCAACCATCTTGGATTAGGACCCACCCTAATGACTTTAACTTAATTACCTCTTTAAAGACCCTATTCCAAAAACAATCCTAAGGTACGGAGGATTAGGACTTCAACATATGAATTTGGGGGAAACGAGTCAGCCCATAACAGTACCTTAAGAGGTAACATTTCTAATAAGCACTATGTGACTTAAAAAGTAACTCAAGCACTGTTGTTGAGTAGTGAAAACATGAGTCCCATCACCCGTGCCAATTGTACTTACAGCAGAAATTTTGCCAAGATTTCATGTGCTTACATGGATAGGCTTAAAGGGAAGGTCTGTGGACCACTTGAAATTATGCACAAACTTTATGTGTATATATGTGTAGGTATATGCATAGGTATATGTATGTATTTGTTTTCTATATAGCTTACCTCAGAGTCTCAAAGGCAAGAGCTAAACCTTCTAAAAATAACACTTTTAAGGACACAATAGCATACCTACAGAAAACAAAATATGTTTAACCTGAATATAATCATGAGAAATGAGACAAACCCAAATCGAGGGACATTCTGCAAAACAACTGCCCTGGAATCTTCAAAAATGTCAATTTTATGAAAAGTGGGGGAAAGAATGGGTTAGTGAACTCTTTCAGTTAAAGGAGATCACAAAAACCTAACAACTAAATGCAATGCAAGACCCTTGTTTGGCTCCTGGATGGGAGAAAAAAAAAAAATATGTGAAGGACATTATTGGGACAGTTGAGGAACTGTGAGTATGGATGTATTTTAGATAATAGTATTATATTGATGTTAAATTTCCTGAGTGTGCTATGGGTACTGTGGTTATGAAAGTCAGGTCCCACGTGCATGACTTTCGGAAAGCACACAATGAAGTATTTAGGAGTGAATTATGACATCTGTAAATAATTCTCACATAGTTCATATAAAGACAATAGATTGATAGAGAGAAGATGAGGGACAGAGAGGAGAGAGAGAGACAGGAAGAGACAGAGAGAAATAGCAAATGTGGTAAAATATTTAAAATAACATGTGATGATTGCAAAATTCCTGCCATTTTTCTCTAGGTTTAAATTTTCACAAAATAAAAAGTTGGGGGGAAAAGAAATAGTCTTTCTGAGGAAATTAATGGAGGATATGATCTCTTCCATCTTCAAACAGGAGAGTAAATTGAGAAAGAGGAAGACATGAAACTGAGCAAACAGAAGATGCATGTAAGAGAGAACAAAAGAGAATCTCCAGGACACTAGCCAGGATAGTAGCCAGGAGGCAAGCTTAGAGAGTAGCCAATCCAGACTGGCAGAGGAGGACAGAAGTTCCAGGATGGATGTCTACAAGAGGAAGATAAAATTGGTATATACTTTATGTGTCTGAACTTCCTGAGAAGAGACTAATATCTCAGATGGAGGTTTCTGGATGAATTAGTCATAGGCACATCCCAAACTAAGCAAAGAAAAATCATGGCACAATGATTAACCCCTAAAACAAAATAAAAAGTTGTACAGAAAAGGAAAATATAATCACAATGCACTGTATTGCATTGTGTAAGTAATAAAGTGTAAATAATAGCTATAGAGTCAGAACAATAGAAACAGTCTGCAATCTAACCAATAAATTCTGATACATGAGTGGGATAGAGAAGGAGGAAATGTGAGAGGTATTCAGGAACACTAAACGCTCATCTTTCATAGTAAGTCAATACATAATACCTAGAACTGAAAGAGCAAGAAATGGTGCGATAAAGCATATTATTTAAAAAAAGAATTGAAAGTGGTTAATTCTGGGGCATGGGAGTTGAAGGTGGGGAGGAGTTTGGTTGGAACGGATACACTTTAAATATGAGGTTTGGAGAATTAGTCCTCTCTTTATTGAAGTATTATTGATGCACAATATTATATAAGAATTAGTCATCTTTTAACATTTACATATATTATTGCTTTGAAAAATTATAACACCAAAAAGAAATTAACAATTATAGTAATAGTATTATCAATTGATTTCACAGTGAATAACCAAAAACTAAAGCTTTAAACTCTGGACAGCACAATGATCACTATGGTCTGAGTTAAAGTACTATTTGCATCAAAGTTTCTATAAACAAATAAGATGACCCAGGACAGTGAGGTTTTTACATGACTGAATCGATTATAAAAATCAGAGTTCTTCAGCCTGTAAAATCTATGTGGTATGATTAAAAGAATAATAAATTTGGAGTCAAAAAGCATTTTGTGGCAAAAGAAAGAACGAAGAAATGAAAAGGTTCGAACTGAAGAAATTGAAATGTGAGTCTGTTGAAAATGAAACGCCAAGGTTGGATTTAGAGGCAGAGAGTAACATGATAAAAGATGTACTTTAGGAACATTTTCCCGGTTCTAGAGAATGGAATGGACCGGAGTGGGGAGAGATGAAGGCAGAGGGGCCAGGTAGGTGTGGCTGTCACAGTCCCGTGAGAGGTCACAAGTCAGATGAAGGCTGTGGAAAAGGATAATACATGTTGGGTTTGAGAAATATGAAGCCTGAGCTTGGAGAATGAGTCTAAACCCAGGTGACCCAGAGAGGAGTGGGGCCTGAGCAGAGAGAGGCGCATCAGGATGCGAGGCTAGTTTTCTGGAAAGCTGACAAGTAGGTTTTGGACCTAATGAGGCGGAGGTATTTATAGAACACACATCTTGAATTATTCAGCATCAAAAGTAAAGAGAATATCTTTTAGGAAAGAAGTGTAAAAATGTCTCTATTGTACTTTTTAAAGTAGTACTTCATAATAAATAGTATAACACATCCAATAATTTCTCCCATCCCTCTCAGGTAGCCAATGTTGATACTTAGGCATTTATATAAGTTTTCTGTGGCTGCTATAGCAAATTACCACAAACAATGGCTCAAAACACCACAAATTTATTATTTTACAGTCCTGCTGGTTTAAAGTTCCATCCAGATCTCACTGGGCTGAAATCAAGTTGTCAGATGGGCTGAGTTCCTTTCCGGAGCCTCTTGGGGAGAATCTGTTTTATTGCCTTTTCCAGCTTCTAGGAGCCACCTACATTCCCTGTGACTCCCTTCCTCCATCTTCTAGGCTAGAAAACTTGCATCTTTCTGACCATTCTTCCTTAGTCATATCTCCTTCTGACTCTCCTCTTCAGCCTCCCTCTTCCACTGCTAAAGGCCCTGCGAATTACGTTGGACCTACCCAGATAATCCAGGATAATCTCCTTATTTTAGGGGCAGCGGATTAGCAATCTTCATTCCATCTGCAAATTAATTCCCCTTTGCTATGTAATTTAACATATTTTCAAATTCTGGGGATTAGGACATGGACATCTTTGGGGGGAGTCATTATTCTGCCTACCATAGGCAAAAATACTTTTATGCTTTTGATGAAATAAAATTTCTATTTTAAGGCAGGACAAGAAAAATTAAACATAAAATTCTCTGTGTTTGTTTGGGCCTCCTCCCTCCCTAACGTGCTGTGTGCACCTGCATTGCACATCAACCAGAGCTCCTCAAAGATGGGAGAGCCTGTTCAACTGTAAAGATCAATTTTTTTCTTTCTTCTGATGCTAGCAATGTAACTTCTTAAAGAATAGCATGGGGTCATGGTGACTTCCTGCTCACTTTGTACGTGCTTACCTGGACTATGCACCCTTGGTTCACTTTATGTAAAATATTATTATGTCATTTGATGTATGATCATTTGCCTTGAAAATGTATATGGCTGTGCCTTTGACTTCTAACAGGCAGAAAGTTCTCAGAGCTGCCCAGGTTATAATCCTCAGTTTGGCTCAAATAAAATTCCCTTTTTTTCTTCTTAACTTGACAGTAAATTGAATTTTTGTCAACATTTTCTTGGCGTAGTCGGCAGGATATCAAACCTGGCGTCTACCCTGAACCAGTGCTTGGTACCAGCATGGGCCCTTTGAGCCCCACCTGTTTACTGGTATTCCTGAGGTGCTTTGGTGAGTTCTCGTGAGATCCAGACATCATTGCTTTAAATGTCCTGAATTTTACTCCTGCTGTTTTTCTTGGGATTTGGAGTCCTAAGAGTATACCAGTACATTTCCTAGGTAGGGACCTAGGGGGAATTTTGGAGTAAACTGGCTGGCTGTCCTTTTTTAAAAGTTGCCTTAAATTGGAAAGATATGTATATATGGTTTGAACAAACTGTTTGCTAGTGAAATCAAAGACTGAGCCTGGTCAAGTCTGAAGAAAAAGAGACAACTGCTCCTTCTGGCCACAACACGTGTAGTGTCTGAGGGTCAATCCTCCTGCCAGGTAGTGGTCCCACAGAGGCTCCCACTACAATCACTAAGTAAATCCTGCTCGCCAGGTTGCATAATAAAGGCTAATCGCCTAGTGCCCTGAGCAGTTTTAGACCATTGGAGGGAGAAACTGAGACTCATAAGAGAGTTGAACTAACCCAGGCTCCGTGGGGAGCTAGACTCGGAAACAGCACACATCCGATCCAACTCACTGTCCTCAGAAATTGTTCAGATCATATCTAAATTAGGCCATGAAACTAATAATGGGAAACTGTGCCTCAAAGGCCAAACAGCTCCTGGACAGGCAGCCACTCACGGGAACTCTGGCTGGCTTCATATACAATTGGAACAAAGCCAATGCTTGCAAGCACTTAACGCTTAAATGGTCAGGATGGAGCTCTTTTGACATTCTAGAGAAGGCCAGCTTCATAAAACACCTGTTCAAAATTCTGACCCCAGGAGAATAAAAGTATTCCTAGGAGAAACCTTGACGTTATAACTCTTATTATGTCCTTGAAATGTAAACACAGCCCACAACACCTGAGAGTACAGCGTTAGCTCAGTTAGTAGAATTTAAAACTGAAAGGAAGGAAAAAAAAAGGAAAAGAGGCTTTTTAAAACTCAAGCAGGAAAATTATGAGATATCTGTCTGTGTTTGTCTTGATGTATGCTTGTCTGTGTGTATGTTATAAACATGATATGTCCCTACCTCCAGATGGTGTTATCAAAATTAATTTGTAAAAGAACTCTATTTAACTGACTTAAAGATAAGTGCTAAAAAATCAAATATTTCTAGATGTGACTTAAATTAACCCAAAGTTGTAAAGGATCACATGATCTAGGATTAATCTTTAATGAATAAAAACAAGTTTAAATTGACGGTTTAATTAATTTAGACATGTCTTTAGAGTCATCAACATTAAGTATAATACTTCTGTTGTAACTAGGCTTACTGAAAGTCAGTAAGCTCATATTATCTATGCTACAAACTTTGTCAATGAGATAATTAATGGCCTGATTATATTTCATAAGTAATAACATATAAATGGGATATAAGCTTTTGGTGAATTCTTTAAGAATAATATGTTTTATGGAATGTCTGCCTAAAAACGGTTTCTCTGGATTTTTGGCAACCTGAAACTTTAGAGTTCTGCTAAATTAAATTAAATTATGGAAATTCATTGAATGTCTAGATCATTTTTAATAAGATAAAATACTGAAACATTAATTGTTAAAGAAGTCTATGTTTACCTACTTTTGACCTCTTATTACAGAGAAACTAAATATGTTTGAAATTATTAATAAATATATTTTGTGCTTTTTAAAAGCATATATTTCTAGAAATATATATTTTTAGAAATCAATTTTAAAAAGAGAATCTTGAGAAAAGAGTTTTATGCATGGTCAAGACTAAGATTAGATTGAATTTAATTAAATAAGTGAATTTTAATATTAAAGGTGAAATGATGTAAAACTAGAATTTGGTTTTTTTCTCTGTCGAGAAGACAAAGTTTTCTTGAAATATTGATCTGCTTTTGATAACAGATTGTAAAGTTTCTTTACCAGTAACTCTCTGTACTTGCCTTTGAAATCTTATTGTCATTTTGGTTATGTGAATAAGTATTGTTTCACACTGACTTACTTACAATCCTACTTGGCCAAAATGTTTAAAACATTTTGATATCTCTGACAACCTTTCTGAAATCAAATTCATGAAGTTCTTTTGACCTCCAGCTAACTTTGGGATGCTTCAGAGGGTCCTTGAACATCCCAAAGAAATAGGTAAATATTATTAACATAAAGGTTCTAGAAATTATATGAAGCTCCTAACCTTTGAAGTGTCCTGGTATGTTGTCAGTATTAATTCTAGTCATTATCCTAGAATGTTGTATGTCACAGAAATTGCCAAATTTCCTTAATGACTGCATCATAATCAGGTCTTGAACAACGCTTTTTAAGTCTTTCATTTATAGACAGTTATTGTCTTACTCTGATGCTTTTACAAAAATGCTTATAGATGACTTGCTTTTATGCTCCAAAACTAAATTAGATTAGGTAGCAAAAGGACTTCCACTTTGTCTGAAGGTTATTTCAGAAAGGCTACTGAAGAAACAGGAATAGGGTCTCCTTTAAGTATTTATGTCCCACACCCAGTTGAGTCTCTTCTAAACTCTCACCACGTTCAGCACAATTCTGAAAGCCAACAAACTTCTTATGAAGTAATGTTGCTTTCTGCACCTCATACCACCTTGGTTTGATATAATAACATTAATCTTGTAATTTTGCTTCCAGCATCACAGGAAGAAAACAACTATGACTGCATTTTGTTGACAGATCATTATCTTGCTCCCTGGAATGACTTACAAGAAGCCCCATTGATAAGGCTGATCTAATTAGATTTACAGATGGTTCCTACTTAAGGGTTGAGCAGGGGCATTACAGAGCTGGAGGTGCAATCACATCCGTAGAGGATATAACTGAAAGCTTTTATTTATCAGAAAAAAAGTCAGCACAACAAGCCAAATGAATTGCCTTAACTCTAGCTTGTCAACTAGCTAAAGACCAGGTGACAAATATTTATAATGATGGTCGCTATTCTTTTGGAGTGGCACAAAACTTTGGAATGCTATGAAAACAATGAAGTTTTTAACCTCTTCAGGACAACCTGTAAAAACTAAAATAAAAGACAGGTTGCAGAGTTATTAACTGTTATACAATTGCCAGAACAGTTAGCAATTATCAAGACAACAGGGCATTCCAAATCTGACACTAGGGAAGCTAAAAGAAACAGCTTGCTGTTGCTGCAGCCCAACAAGCAGCTTTAAATATTCATCCTGTTCAGCCTCGAGAATGCTCTCCGTTAACCCTGCTAACCCAGTAAAAGGTTTCTTTCTACAGGCTCAAGAAATTGCCACTATAGAAGGGAAACGGACACGGCAACAAAAGGGGGGAATTTTGACCCCACCACGCATATATGGTTTAGACCTGTACATTATTTAATCCATTGGGCATCTGAGAAAATGGTTTTTTGGGAAAACAATATTTTGGAAACTTTCACCCACAATGGTTCACAGGAAATATATTACATTAATGACAGGGTCTTATTAAGACACTTTAAAAAAATTAGTAACTACCTTTACAGCAAACTCCCAAGAAATGAAAAGGATCATAAATTACAACCTAGAGATTTTGTTTATTGGAAAGGACATCAAATAAAAGATTCTTTGCAGCCACAATGGGAAGAACCTTATCAGGTATTAGTAACTAATCCATGCACAGCCAAACTGAAAGACATTAATTCATGGTTCACATCTCATTTTAAAAAGCCTCCTCCACCTGAATGGACTTTGACCCCTGTTTCTACACCTGGCTTCAACTAAGACAAGCATCACCAAGCTAGGGGGAGAAGAAGATGACAACAGTAGCAGACAACTGACCGGTCTATTCCCATCCTCCAAAGATTCTAAGCTGCTTCATCTCCATCCACAGCATCTAGGGTTTCCAGCTTTCCATTAGAACTGCTATATCCTATTCCTTAAGGAGGTAGGTGCAGCCCCTGATCCTCAGATCTGGCCCAGTATTTCTTCTAAACCAAATGCTTATTTTCTAAGAGACAGAAAGAAAACCAAATTTTCTTTCTGTCTCTTAGCTCACTCCATTATTTACAAGCCCAAAGTGATCATCGCATTAGCTGATGATTCAAACAACCCGTCCTGGCTTTCAGGGCTCTCCAATTCTGAGAGGTACTACCCTTGACTCACCCTCCAGGATGATTCAACTGTTTGTCCTAAGACCAGCTCTAACAGCGATCCAAATATACTAGCCGTTTTTACAAAGACATCTTGGTTGATCTCACTTTGCCCAAGTCCTGCTGGTCACCTTTACCTCTATTTCTGCCTTAGTTTGTTTCCTGAACTTTTGACATATTTCCTGTTCTCAGCACCAAGCCTCCACTATGCAAAATTGCACTGATAAATCACACTGATGTGACCACTAGTATACTTCCTTAGGTACAGTTTTATGTTCACCCTTTTGCTCAATCAGCTGCTCCACATAATTTTTCTTTCTGCTAAAGCTTTGGTCATGTTTGAGGAACGCTAGGACAGCTCATACTGTATTTATTTCTAAAACTACCTATCTATTAAATCCATGAGTTCATATCAAAATACCCAATTTCAATCAAGCACTGTAGGATTCATCCTAGTTTTCTCTTTCCACATGTGTATACCCCTTCTCCCACAATGTGAAACCAGACTTCCACTGAACTTACTATTTCTGCTTATTTGATAAACTCCCCTGTATGCCATCAGCCTCTCAACCTCACCACCATCCCCTCCCATGCTTGGATGCCCACGTCATGCCACTTAGGTGCCTGCAAACTCTACTGAGCCACCTCCCACCCCACCCCCATCCTGGAGGACAGAGCAAATAATCAAACCGAAAAGGATTATTCTCAAGCCTCAAAATCTAGTGGAAATTGCCCAGCTAGATTTCAGAGTTGCTTGGAACTTGCGACCCCTTTATTCTTTTCAATTTTTCCCTTTTGGAATGGGAATGTATATCCTAGGCTTGTCCTATCATTGTGTTTTGGAAGCAGATAACTTGTTATCTGGTTTCACAGCCTCATAGCTGAAGGGGAATTTTGCCTCAGAATGCCTCACACCTGAAGCACCTATACCTGATTTAGAGGATATTTAGACGACAGTTTGGACTTGGAATTGATACTGGAATGGTTAAGATTTGAGAGCTGTTGTAATGGGTTGAATGTATTTTGCATGCTAGAAGGACATGCATTTGGGGGCCCAGAGGAAGGAGTTTTGAGGCTGAATTGTATGCCTCCAAATTCACATGTTGAAGATGTAATTTATTTGGACAGAGGGTCCAAATAAAGAGGTAATTAAGTTAAAATGAGGTCATAATGGTGGGCCCTAATCCAATATGACTGGTGTCATTATAAGAAGAGGAAATTAGCCACAGACATGCACAGAGGGAAGACCATGTGAAGACACAGGGAGAAGACAGCCGTCTGCAAGCCAAGGAGAAAGGCCTCTGAAGAAACCAACCAACTGATAAATTTATGAATCATAAATATTTCTTATATATTTATCAAAATAAATAATGATAATGGATTTTGACTTATTGAGTAAAATAGGAAACCTTGATCTCAAGTTTGTAGCGCCTTTATCTCAGACCTCTAACCTCCAGAATTGTGAGAAAGTACATTTCTATTGTTTAAGACAGCCAGTTTCTATTGTTACGGCAGCCTTAGCAAACTAATACCCTCAGCCTAACTCTTTTTTTTTTTTTTTTTACATCTTTATTGGAGTATAATTGCTTTACAATGGTGTGTTAGTTTCTGCTTTAAAACAAAGTGAATCAGTTATACATATACATATGTTCCCATATCTCTTCCCTCTTGCCTCTCCTTCCCTCCCACCCTCCCTATCCCACCCCTCTAGGTGGTCACAAAGCACTGAGCTGATCTCCCTGTTCAGCCTAACTCTTGAAGCTACTCTGCAGCAGGAAATTTGAATTCTTTCATTTCAGGTTTTTAGAAGCTCTTACGTGGTAACAAGGGCATATTGTGCTGTATATACATATTACAAATGTTAGGGAACTAAGTATCTGCCAGGTCAAAGCCACGACAGGAGAATTATTAGGTCGTCACCTAGCAAGTGAACGACGTGAGTTCAGCTGTACAAGGTATCCACAGCCTTCAAAAAAAAAAAAAAACTTTAAAGGGCTTTTGGAGGCCTATGACTCCCAGCAGTTTTCTTCACTAGTTAAAGCTGATTATTCAAAACAAGGCATGTTTTGTTAGGAGTTGGCGATGATAGTGGCATATGAAAAAAAAAATACAATCTCAATAAAATATTAGCAGATAGAATCCAGAAATATATAGAAAGGATAACATATCATGACCGAATAGTATGTATCCCATGGAAGCAAAGTTGGTTTAGCATTTTGATGGGGTTCAGGGCAGGCTGCCCCAAGATGTGCCACTCTGGCATGCTGAAAAGGCTCAGGAAGAACCTTTGAACTTCCCCCACTTATTGTCTAAAAGAATTTAAGATAGAAGACATGTTTGAGGAAGGAGTCAACACCATAGATACTATAGTAAAATATCAACTAGGTGTAGTAGACAGGGAGTAACCTACCAAGGCTAGTTAGATCAAAGTCCTATCTGTGTTCCACTGTCTCTAGATGGCCCAGCAAACATATGCTTACCAAATATTAATTCTTTTCATCTTCCTGTGAATGCCTTACGTCCCTTTGAAGTTCCAGACCCCTACCTCCTTTTCTCCAGTCCAGAGTAATAAATATACCTTATCTTGCCTTACTGTCTTTGGAATTCTTTATGCTTATGAGGGTTCCCTGTATATATGTAATAAATTTGACTTTCTCCTGTTAATCTGCCTTATGTCATTTTAATTGCCATCCAAAAGAACTAAGAGGAAAAAGAGGGGGAAATTCCCTTCTCCCACAATTCAAAACCCCATCAATTAAACCCATCACATTAACAGAGTAAAACTGAAAAATCTCAATAGAGGCAGAGAAACATTTGACAAAATTCAATATCTATTCATGATAAAAACTTCCAGTAAACTAGGAATAGAAAAGAACTTCCTCAATATGACAAACAGCATCAATGAAATGATAATGAAAATCAGTGGAAAACCTACAGCTAGCATCAGACTTTATGAAAGGCTGTTTTCCCCCTAAGATCAAGAACATGGCAAAGGTGTGTGTTCTCAGCACTTCTATTCAACATTGTACTGCTGAAGGTCCTAGCCAATACAGTAAAGCATGAAACAGAAATAAAGGAAGAAGTAAGTTGGAAAGGAAGAAGTAAAACTGTCCTATTTACAGATGACCAGTTGTGGACATAGATGATTCTAAGGGTTCTATAAAAAACTACTAGAACTAAAAAGTGAATTGAGCAAGGTCACAGGATTAATGACCAATAGCCAAAGATCAATTGTATTTCTATATGTTAGCAATAAACAACTGGAAAACAGAATTTTTAAAATGCTACTTGAAATACCATCCCCCCCAAAACGCATATAAAATACATAAGATTAAATTTAACAGAAGATATGCAATATCTGCACACTGAAAACTACAAAAGATTGCTGAAAAAAATAAAAGAAGACTAAATAAATGGAGAGATCAACCCTGTTTGTGGACTAAAAGAGTTAATATTGCTTAGGTGTCAATTATCTCCAAATTACACTATAGATTCAATTTAATCCCAATAAAAATCTCAGTATTTTTTGATCAAAATTGACAAGCTGATTTTAAAATTTATATGGAAGTGCAAAGGATTTAGAATAACCAAAATAAGCTTAAAAAAATAAATTTGGAGAACTTAAGCTACCTTACTTCAAGACTTACTAATTAGCTACAGCAATTGGGACGATATGATATTGGCATAAGGATAGACAAATAGATCAAAAGAACAGAATAGAGAGTCTAAAAAGAGACCCAGACTAATACAAGGCAATGCAATGAAGAAAGAAGGATAATTTCAACAAACGGTGATGGAACAAATGGATGAAACTAGAGGTATGATTCATCCTTTGGCAAAATTCCTTTCTATGAACATGTGAAACTACAAAACAAATTATCTGCTTCAAAATACACTGGTGAGACCAGCATTCCTATTTCAAAAGGAAGAAGTCAAAAAGAAGGGGTCACATGGGTCCCAAGCGAGTCTGAGACCTGGCAGGGAAAATTCCATTAGATTTTAAGGCTCAAAAATAATTCTCTTTAGCTTGAGGCTCTGTTCTCTAGGCCCATCAGGGTGGCAGCTGAGCAGCTCAGCCCTAGGCAACAGCCATGACCCCTCTGGAAACGAGGAGGAGAAAGCCCTGCCCCACCCTAACACATACACACACATGCACCACACCTACAAAAACTAATTCAAGATGAATCATGGATCTAAATATTTGAACTATAAATCTACACTATCTATACTAACTATAAAACTTAGTTCTTAGAAGAAAACATTGGAGGATAGCTCCATGACCTTAGGGTAGACAAAGATTTCATAGGCTACTTAAAACAATAACCATAAAATTTAAACATAATAAATTGGACTTCATCAAAATTAAAATTTTCTGCTAATCAAAGACATCATTTTAAAAATGAAAAAGCAAGCCAAAACAGAGAGAAAACGTTCACCATGCATGGATTTGATAATAGACTTGTATACAGAATATATAAGTACTCCTACAAATAAATGAGTATATAAGAAATCACCTGATTAATAGTAAGCAAAAGACTTAAACAGAACCTTCATGAGCGATATCTGAATAGCTTATAAGATACACATTTTTAAAAAAATCAACATCATTAGTCACTAGGAAAATCCACACCCATTGGAATGGCTAAAAGTAAAAAGATTGACAACACTAAATGCTGACAAGGATGTAGAACAATTAGAAACCACACAAATTTGTAGCATCAGAGTGTAAAAAGAGTAAAAACCATTTTGGAGAACTGTTTGCCAATTTCTTATAAAGTTAAGCATATACTTACCATATGACGCTAAAATTCTGCTCCTAGAAAAATATGTCTACAGAGAGACTTGTTTGAGAAAGTTCATAGCAACTTTATTTGTAGTAGTCAAAACTGAAAATGTAAATATCCATCAACAGGTGAATTGAAAAATAATCTGTGGTATATTCATACAATAGAATGATATACATGGATAGATCTCAAAATACAAAGTTGTGTGAAAGAAGTTAGACACAAAAGAGTAAATACTGTGTGAATCCAATTATATAAACTTTGAGAACATGCAAACTAATTAATGATTACTTAAATTAAACCAGTGTTTGCCTCTGGGAGGGGGATTGGCTGCAAAAGGACTCTAAGAACTTTCTGGGACAATAAAAATATTCTATATCTTGCCTGAGGTAGTAGTTAAACAAGTGTCAACATTTGTCAAAATTCATGGAGCTGTATATTTAAAATATGCATTTCACTGTATACAAATGTAAAATAGATAGCTAGTGGGAAGCAGCTGCATAGCACAGGGAGATCAGCTCGGTGCTTTGTGACCACCTAGAGGGGTGGGGTAGGAAGGGTGAGAGGGAGATACAAGAGGGAGGGGAGATATGGGGATATATGTATTTGTATAGCAGATTCACTTTGTTATAAAGCAGAAACTAACACACTGTTGTAAAGCAATTATACTCCAATAAAGATGTTAAAAAAAAAAAGAGAGAATATACCGATTTCGAAACAGCCGAAACGTGGAAATCTGCTAGTAAATGAAAGCTGTCTTAGAAGTGAATCTGGTTGAAGACAATCCACAATAAAATAATCTGTTTAGCATACAAAAAAGAACAATAGGTTGCTAGGGTACTTGGATTTTAATAATTCTGGCTCTGTCACCCTTCTATAATAGCTCAGATATTCTGCAAAATACACTCTGCAATACAGTTCATTGAATACCTAACACCGTGTCTAGCACTGAGGGAACGGTGGATAAATATTCCATAAATGAAGTCCTCTACTATTTATACACAAAAGTGTTATATGAAGACAAAGAAGAGACACCTAAATCAGCTTGAAGAATGAGAGCAAGTTTCCACAAAAATGTCAACTGATGTTTGAAAGAATACAGCGGTGGGGGGCACACTACTCAGTGTATCTGCTCCGACCATGCCACTGAATCAACCTTCCTCTTTGCCACCCTTCTCCATCCCTACCCACCACCAAAGAGGCTATATGTATTCAGTAATTGATAAATATTATTATTTTTAGATGATCATAACTGAAAACAGTATATATTATTATTCGATTATTTTAATTAAAAATCAGTAGTGATGCGTTCATTCACCTTTTCAACCTTCATTGAAAGTCTGCTGTGCTTCTGGCACTCTGCAAGGCACTGAGATAACCATAGTCGAGAAGGCATTGTCCCTGTCGTCTAGAAAAGTGAGCTTTCAACTCCTGGCTCCAGGCTGCTGACGGAGCCCTAGAAGGTCAGCAGCTCGTAGACATCAGGTTGACCCAGGTCGCAAGAGGAGCATTTCCAGCAGGCTCTAGCCCCTGGGTCTCAAGCTTGTTTTCTTCCCGCCGTGCAAAAGCATCAGCACCAAGCAGGAAGCAATTCCCGCTTCAGCCGGGAAGTGGCGGCCTGCAGCCGACCGGGCCTCGGGGTGACTTAGGCTCGAGCTTCCACTTAGGGGCGCTCTCGTCTGGCTCGCGCGCCGCACTTCTACACAGGCGGAACCATCTGACTGGGTCCCTGGTTTCTGCGGGTTTCGTAATCAGCGGGCACCCAGCGCTCCGGCTTCCGTGCAGCTTCCGGTTGTTTGCTGGGCCCTGCAACAAACAGGGGACGGAGTCAGCTGGGCGCTTGGGGAAGAAACTGACCCCGGCGAGCTGAGGTTTCCTACAGGCGTCTGCGGCCCTCTGCCCCTCCATTGCCGGATCTCGGGCCTGACCCGGGCAGCGCGCCTGGTGTCCAAGGAAGGCGGGGGAGATGGTCCAGATGGAGACGCAACTGCAGAGCATTTTTGAGGAGGTGGTGGTGAGTGGAACGGCCAGGGATCCAGGACGATGGCTGGGAGAGGGTGTGGCTCGCGGCAACGGCTCAAGAAACCTGGCCCGGGCAACCTCTCCTCCATCTCTTCTTTGTTGTGAAACCGTGTATGTGTGCAAGGGTTGAGCAATTCTCAAACTGCTGTCCAATTCCAAGTCTCCTTTGAAATCCACAACACCCTTTGTTACAGGCCAAGCAGGCAGGTATTGTTTGTTTCTGCGCGTTGCTGATGAAGGTGACTTGCCCTTGTTGCATTGTATTATTTTGCTCGGGGACGCGCCTCCCCCTCCCTTTTAAAAAAACAAAATTCACATCGTTTACTTTTTTTTTTTTTTAACAGAAAACGGAAATTATAGAAGAGGCTTTCCCTGGGTGAGTATATGCATGGCAGATTTTTGTGTTTTTACCTGAGTGTATCTTTGTAAGATTTTATTTAGGTCTGTCTTGGAGGTTTACAAGATCCACTATTCTGGTTATGTTGAATTACCTTTTTAAAACTAGTGGCAAATAATGCTATTTTTGTTTTTTAGCATGTTTATGGACACCCCTGAAGATGAAAAAACAAAACTAATTAGCTGTTTGGGGGCCTTCAGACAGTTTTGGGGTGGTCTTTCTCAGGTGAGCACTGCGTTTTTAATACACTCAGCTGATGATTTTTGACCCTTTCTTTTTGCACATTTTCTTTGATGTTGCTGTTAAGGTCTTTCTGGAAAAGGAGAAATAAAATTGTCATCATCTTTTATTTGTCTATTCTGATTTCCATTTGTTTCCATTTGTATTCTTCCAGTAGAGAATCTGTATTGAAAAATCAGGTTGACGACAGCACAGTGTGAGTTGTTTTTAGAAATCTCTCCCAAGTTAGATTATATAAAACCATTTTGATCCTATGCTGATTTATTTGGTGCACTTCAAAACAGCTGTGTTAGGGATTGTAATGGCTAAAAAGTTCATTCATTTACTCAAGAAAGGAACTGGCCCAGCATTGATACAAAGATGCCACAATAAGGATACAAAGATATTATAATAAAATTGAGGAAAGGAGCAGTAAAACTTAGTAACAGAGAACATTCACCAGAAAATGCAGCCTTGAAAAAGACAAAATGTGTGATCCTTAAAGAGCTCATAGTACAGTAGTACCTTATCTTCTCATGGTGCATTATAGGTAGGAAAATGAGAACTGTTTGCACTTGAGCTGCTGGTGGTTAAGACTTGCTACTCAGACATGAACCACAGAGTTTCAATACATTAGTTTTTTAAAATTTCTTTTAATTATTTTTTTCTTTTTATTTATTTATTTATTTTTGGCTGCGTTGGGTCTTCATTGCTGCCCGCGGGCTTTCTCTAGTTGCATCAAGCGGGTACTACTCTTAGTCGCGGCGCGCAGGCTTCTCATTGCAGTGGCTTCTCTTGTTGTGGAGCACGGGCTCTAGGCACGCGGCCTTCAGTAGTTGTGGCACACACGCTCAGTAGTTCTGGCTCGTGAGCTCTAGAGTGCAGGCCCAGCAGTTGTGGCGCACGCACTTAGTTGCTCCGCGGCATGTGGAATCTTCCAGGACCAGGGCTCGTACCCTTGTGCCCTGCGTTGGCAGGTGGATTCTTAACCCCTGTGCCACCAGGGAAGCACCCTAATTATTTTCTAATAGATAATATATTCATACGGTACAAAATGCAAAGGGTTGGACCAAAAGTTGGACCCAATGATGAATCTGCCTTACATCTCTCTTAGCTTAATTGCTTGTTTCTTTTTCTGTCTGCAAACAGCATTCCCAGTTTATGTTTCCTTCTAGAAGTGTTTTTTTTAATACATTTATTTTATTTATTTATTTTCGGCTGCATTGGGTCTTCGTTGCTGCGCGCAGGCTTTCTCTAGTTGCGGCGAGCAGGGGCTACTCTTCGTTGCGGTGCGCAGGCTTCTCATTGCAGTGGCTCCTCTTGTTGCAGAGCACAAGCTCTAGGTGCACAGGCTTCAGTATTTGCGGCATGCAGGCTCTAGAGCGCAGGCTTAGTAGTTGTGGCACAGGGGCTTAATTGCTCTGCAGCATGTGGGATCTTCCCTGACCAGGGCTTGAGCCCGTGTCTCCTGCATTGGCAGGTGGATTCTTAACCACTGCACCACCAGGGAAGCCCCTAGAAGTGTTTTATGCATAGAATCATTTTTATAGAATGTTCATATGCCATGTACACTGTTCATTAGCACCTTGCTTTTTTCCTCTTAATATTAAATTCTCAAAGTAATTCTACATCAATCCATTAAGAGTTACTTCTGCCTTCCTTTCTTACTTTCTTATAGCAACATAATATTCTATTATATGGCTGCACCTTCCTTTATTTAACCAGTCTCCTACCAACTGACAGGTTGCTTCTTACCTTTTTCACTTTAAATAATGCTATAATGAACAGTTATATGCATGGAACACAGAATAAATTTATAGTATTGCTGGGTCAGAGGGTATGTCTATGTGTAGTTTTTATAGAAATTGCCTAATAGCTTTCCATAAGGGTTTTACCAATTTATACTCCCGATAGCAATGTATAAGAGTATCTTATTCCCTAGAGCCTCATAGTAGAGTGTTAATGAACTTTTTGATCTTTGCCAATCTAAAACAGGAGAAATTTTATTTCAGTGTGGTTTTATTTTTGCATTTCTCTGAGTGATGTTGAACATCTTTATGACATACTTTAATATTTTAATAATTCGTTAAACATTTTATGAGTTAAGATACAGTCTTCGAAAATTTTATATTCTAATGGAAGAGCTGGGAAGAAAATAAGTATTTCTAAGTCAGCATTATATGTTCAACAGTAGAAGTGTGTATGAGGGACAGCGGTAGCACAGAGGAGCAGGACATCTTGAGGATATCCTAGAAGATAATCTGTGATTTCGGTACTACATTCTGGTATCAGATTTAAAGTTTTGCAAGTCTAGAAATTGGATATGTCATTAGATTCATAACTCATTGGGCTCTTAGGGATTAGACTCACGAAATTCTCATGAGGCTGATGTACTAATTCATAGTGGATTTTTCCCCCAGTGACAGGAATATTTATATCTGCCATTAAGGGCACTGCTTACAATGCCGTGCACAAGCTTTGCTAGAGTTTTCTATTGATCATGAATATGTTAATAAAATCGTACTCTTTTTGGAGGTGCCATGTAGTAAAAATGGTGGAAGTTTATATAATTGTATGATTTTAAGCTTACTATAACTCAAGTACTAAATCTGAATTTTTTCAGATTTTTTTTTTAGAATTTGCTTTCATCCATGAATTTATAATGGAGTATCTCATTCATAGTCTTGATATACTCCCAGGTACTATTAGCTATTTGTTAGTTACAAAATGTAAGTTTAGACCTAAAACGTGATCATTTTCTGATTTTCCAGGAGTCTCACGAACAGTGCATCCAGTGGATTGTTAAATTCATTCACGGCCAGCATAGTCCTAAAAGAATTTCTTTTCTTTATGACTGCTTAGCAATGGCGGTCGAGACTGGTCTCCTTCCACCCAGGTACGTTTAATGGTGAATATGAGCAATCTAAAGAATTTTCTTTCTTTCTTTTTTTTTTTTTATAAATTTATTTATTTTATTTTATTTATTTTATTTTTGGCTGCATTGGGTCTTTGTTACTGTGTGTGGGCTTTCTCTAGTTGTGGCGAGTGGGGGCTACTCTTCGTTGCCGTGCGCGGGCTTCTCATTGCGGTGGCTTCTCTTGCTGTGGAGCACGGGCTCTAGGGCGCCCAGGCTTCAGTAGTTGTGGCGCATGGGCTCAGTAGTTGTGGCTTGCAGGCTCCATAGTTGTGGCTCATGGGATCTGGAGCGCAGGCTCAGTAGTTGTGGTGCACGGACTTAGTTGCTCCGCGGCATGTGGGATCTTCCTGGACCAGGGCTTGAACCCGTGTCCCCTGTATTGGCAGATGGATTCTTAACCACTGCGCCACCAGGGAAGCCCAGAATTTTCTTTTTTATTAATGTTTAGAAATTGGTTGAGGTTGTTGTTGTAAAAGGATAAGGGAATGAAGAAGGAAGTTGGGCTCAACAAGAAATCCTTTGTAATATCTCAGTTTTAATTTCTAGGATGCAGTATTCTTAGAATTGTATACTTACGGTGCTCAAAACCAGGCAGACTTTGCCTTTCAGTCCAGAGACTAAAATCACTCACGTTGATGAGCTTGTTCCAGTTAACTTTTGTTGTTTTTGTTATATTCACTAGTTTGTTTATTGTATTTTTTAGATTCTACATATAAGTGATATCATACAGTATTTGTCTTTCTCTGTCTGACTTAGTTCACTTAGCACAATACCCTTCAAGTCCATCCATGTTGTTGTAAATGGCACAATTTCATTCTTTTTTATGGATGAGTAGTATTCCACTGTGTGTGTGTGTGTGTGTGTGTGTGTGTGTGTGTGTGTGTATGGCATGTCTTCTTTATCCATTCATCTGTTGAGGGACACTTAGGTTGCTTCCATATCTTGGCAATTGTAAATAATCCTGCTATGAACATTGGGGTGCATGTATCTTTTCAGTTTAGTGTTTTTGGTTTTTTTTTGGCTATATACCCAGGAGTGGAATTGCTCAGTTGGTTCCAGTTTACTTTTGCTGCGTGATGAATTACTTCAATACTTTGTGGCTTAAAACAATAGTAATCCTTTTATTATTAACATTCATGATTATAGTGCTTGACTGGGCAAATAGTATGTAGTTTTTTCTCAGGTCTCGTGATTGCAATCAGGTAGTGGCTACGACTGGAGTCATGACAGAGGTTTCCCCATTCATATCTGGTGGATGATACCTGGCTGTCATCTGAGACATCAGCTGGCACTGTTGGCCAGAACCTACGTATGCCTTCTCCGTGTAACCTGGACTTTCTCACAGCATAGTGGAGTCCAAGAGCAAACATTCATAAGCGGGCTAGGCAGAAGCTTTATCACCTTGCCTTGACAGTCATACAGCATCCCATTCGCCACTATTAGGCCTGCCCAGGTTGAGGGGTAGAGGATGACACTGATACTTCTCATGGGAGGAGTATCAATGTCACAGTTTAGAAGAGCCTGTGGGATCGAAAGTCTTACTGCAGCCATCTTGGAAAAATACAGTTTGTCACAAACTGGTAAATGGTAAATATTTAACCAATAGCTTTTGGTACATATCTTTCTAGTAAAAATATAATATAATTAACATTATTTAGTTCTACTTTGTGTTTAGTCTTTCATATAAGTAAAAAAATGTAAAATACTATATGTAATTTTTTGAAAGTGTGCTTGAGTAATATGTACCTTTATGAAAAATACTTACTGGGACTTCCCTGGTGGCACAGTGGTTAAGAATCCGCCTGCCAATACAGGGGACATGGGTTCGATCCCTGGTCTGGGAAGATCCCACATGCCACGGAGATCTAAGCCCGTGCGCCACAACTAATGAGCCCATGTGCCTTAGAGCCTGTGCTCTGCAAGAAGAGAAGCCACTGCTATGAGAAGCCCGCGCACCACAACGAAGAGTAGCCCCCGCTCACCACAACTAGAGAAAACCCGCGCACAGCAACGAAGACCCAACGCAGCCAAAAAAAAAAAACTTACTATGGCAAATATAATATTCAGAGTACGCAGACCTTGGCTATTAGAGAACTTGCAAAAATTCTGTCTTGTAATTGGAACGGGTATTCCTTTTCTCTAGGATGGTTTGTGAATCCCTGATAAACTCTGACACACTTGAATGGGAAAGAACACAGCTTTGGGCCTTAACATTTAAACTGGTTCGGAAAATAATTGGAGGAGTGGATTACAAGGTATTTTTTTCCTAATTATTCAATATAAAAAGTAATCGTTGTTAGGTGTGATTACTTTTTCAGTGTACATATCTTAATTTCACATGGGAGAAATGAAGTGGAACCATTTACAAAATCTCCTTTTTTTGTTGTATTTCCTGAAGGGATTTAAAATTGCTCAGTGTTTCTCACAGCTTCTCTGCTCCCCTCCCAACATTCTTAAAAATGCAGGTGGCTGGTAAATTTCTGTGACAAGTAGGGAAGTCACCAAGCAGACTCTGGGTCCCTTCATGCCACAGATCTTATGATGTTGGGGCCCCTTTCCAATGAAAGAGCACAGAGCAGGTGTGTATGGAACTGAGAAGAGATGCGGGCATCAGCTGATGAAGGGAGCAAGTCCTGCTTCACCTTGACCTCCCTTGGACACATTTCCTTCCTTAACTGGTGTCTTCAGCACTCTGATCTTGACCAAAACCAACAGCATACACTCTCTAATTGTGTCTCATAATACATCTCAGGATCTCCATAGCTGCAGAAGCTTCTCCTTCATTCAAGCCACTTTTGTTATTGTCCTTTTTGAAAGACTTGCCAATACCTGACCCTGTGCTTTATGTCTGTATTTTTGCTAATCTAAAATGACTTAACTGATAAGTATTGGTTTGAATCGTGATTTAATACAGAACTAATTCTAAGAAGCTTTTTCTGATTATTTTCTCTGTACTTGGACTTCACTTTTCTCAGCATTAATATGTAGTTTTTACCTCCTTACTTATTTGTATGGTGCTTTATAATTGTTTCTAATTTCTTTCATATATATGTTTTGTCTGTCTTTTTTATAAGATTGATCACATTGTTTATACTATGGAATGAAATTTCTTCTCTATATATCAGATTCTGCTCTGAAATAATGCAACTGGTAATAGATACGAGTAGATGACCAGTTAACAGAATGGCCTTATTCGATAAGTTTGAGGGATTAAAGTATGTGATGGATGATGAGAAGGGGGAATAAAGTTAGAATATGCAACGGGAAGGAGTAGAAAAGGTCATCTGCCAGAAAGTTTGTATTATTGTCCCTGTTTTCAGAGTCTTTTCAAGTTATATTCAAATATATTTCTGTCTGTTAAGCTCAAATTAAACTTTTTGGACCCTCATAGTAATAGAAACTCTTCTAATGTTGTGAAGGTCAAGAAAAGCTTAGCAGAGTGTGGAAAGTTTAATTTTTATTTAAAAGTGACTTTCTTCGTTCATTCATATTGCAAGCCATTCTTTAGAATCCTGCTTTGGAACTTGACACTTCTCTTGGGTTAATATTAGGGGGTTGAATGTTAGCTCTGGTTCAGAAAAAATCAAAAGTGTGACCTTGAGGGTAACATTTTTTTTTCCAAGTGTATAACCTTGAAAACTTTAGATGTTTTAACTAGCACTGGGGACGTTTTTATATTTTAACCTATGACTTTTTTGTTCTATCAGGGTGTTCGAGATCTCTTAAAAGTGATTTTGGAGAAAACCTTAACAATTCCCAATACAGTGAGCTCAGCTGTTGTACAGCAGCTTCTAGCAGCAAGAGAGGTAATTTAAACATGTCTGCAATTCATTGATCATATCCTAAAAAAAGTCTAGTTTCACATAGTTCTGTGCTTTTAAAACTTATGGTAGTTTGTAAAACGTTCCATTTCTTTACTTCTACAAAAATCGTGTTTTAAAGGTGCTATTTCACTTTCATTGTATTTCAAAGGGAAATTTTATATTTTAATTAATTCATGGTTTTTAACTATGAAAACAACAATATTGATGTTAAAGTATTTTCAACCATTTTAAAACATCAGCCTGTGGACCACTTAAAAGATCTTTGTGCTTTGTAACTAATGTTGCAAGAATTGTTAGTCTGTTGCCTTCCTATTAGAGTCTACCAATAATTGATGCATTTTCAATGTTTCTTACTATCAGCACTCATTTTATTATTTATTAATCTTCATTTTTAGATATTCACATATAAACAAATTTTTTATGGTACAGTTTAAGCCCAATGAATCCATGAAGTAACATCTCTACTTTTTAATACCATAGTTCTTGTTGTTGTTGCATTTAAAGGGCTTATCTGTGGGACTAGTCAAAATAATAACATCGCCCTCTTATTTTTCGTAGGTTATAGCATATATCTTGGAAAGAAATGCTTGTTTATTACCAGCATATTTTGCAGTCACAGAGATCAGGAAATTATATCCTGAGGGAAAACTTCCACACTGGGTAAATTTAATATTTTCTAAAATTTTTAATAGAAAGTTTTATTAAAAATCGTTACATTAATCTGATTTTTTGTGTGCTTATTCTTTTAATGGTAACTTTATTCCTAGATAATAATGTGATTTTTTGTGTGCTTATTCTTTTAACAGTCACTTTATCCTTAGATAATACATAATATGTATTTATTTCATTTCTCTGCTGTCCTGCTGAGACAGTTTATATATTATGTGATGAAATATACATAGCTTCATCAAATAGCTAAGAACATGGTGGTATGACCTGACTTAATTCAGGGAGAAATGAACTGGTAAGTAATTGTTTGGAAGGAAGCAAAAGAGAACTAACCTTTGAGTAATTTTATGTGCCAGGAATTGTACTCAGTCTTTACATATTATCTCATTTTATGTAAATGATTCTTGTATTCAGAGCAATCTTGATTTTATTTTTATACCTATTTGTTTTCTGTTTTGTTGTGTTTTGTTTCAGTTACTTGGAAACCTGGTATCAGACTTTGTGGATACCTTCAGGCCAACAGCAAGGATCAACTCCATTTGCGGTAGGATCATAATTCAAAATATACTAAATAGTACCTGATCTTTAGTGATCTGACTATTGAACAAAGTTGATGGTTGGTATCTTATACATGTCTTGGTGACTTGTCATTTTAGTATAACTCTAGGAGCTTAATAATGTCCTTTTACTTGCTTCAGGTACTTTGTGTGTTAAGTACAGGGAAGGAAAAGCAACTGTCTGGACTGGTCTAAGTTTCAGATAGAACCATTCTAGAAGATGTGTTTCCTCGTGATTAGAGGGAACTTTTAGTAGAGCTAGTAAAGCACCATGGACTCTCTAGGCAACTGGAAATCGTGGTAGATCTGCCCCTCGATTATCTGACTCTCTCAGCCCATTCCAATTTACACCTTTGCTCTGTATTTCATTTATTTTGTTTTCCATTTTTTCATGTTTGTTAGATTCTCAGAATTTTCTTTTAAAAACAAGCACGTGATTTGCAATTTTTGCAGTGCTCATATATATTCCTGAATAATTTCTAGAAATCATGGTGGCCTCAGAACAGCCTGGAATATAGACATTATTTAGTCAATGACCAAGTTTTTAGCACTTTCTGTGAGTCAGGTGCTATTCTGGACACTGGAAATACAAAAATAAACTAAACAGACACTAGACAGATAATTCTTAGGCTTTTAGCTTTTGTAACTGAGTAGATATTGACATCATTTAATGAATTATGGAAGGATTGAGAAGGATGATGTTGAATTTAGTTTAAGTTATGTTGAACTTGAGGTGCCTGTGGGACATCGCAGTGACAGTATTTATCAGTCATTTGGATACATGAACTGATTGATGGTCATAGACTACATCTAAGGCTTCTAGGAGCATCATGTTTAAAGTTACTCAGGTTGACCCTAGATTAAGCGTCTGTAAACTTTTTCTATAAATGGTGATATAACAAATATTTTAGGCTTTGTGGGCTATACAATCTGTTGCAACTACTCAACCCTGCCATTACAGTGCAAAAGCAACAGCGTTCCAGTACAGCTTTACAAAAGCAGGTGGATTTTGTCCGTGGATTGTAGCTTGCCGACCTCTGTCCCTGGACAAATGCAACATTTGTGAGTTTGGAAGGCCTGTACAAATTGGTCTTTAACCATCTGGGCTAAAAATAATCAAAGAAAATTCCCAAACTTCTATCTAATCAAAACATATTTTTAACCAGTGCCTGGTTCAGCATAGATATTCATTAAATAGTTGTAGAGTGAATGAAGGACCAGGCATTGCTATGTTCACATTTATTCAGAAACATTTTTTTGTAATGCATACAGGCCGTTGCAGCCTTCTGCCAGTTGTAAATAACTCAGGCGCCATTTGTAATTCATGGAAATTGGACCCTGCAACTCTCCGTTTTCCTTTGAAAGGCCTCTTGCCATATGATAAGGTATGTTGCTAAATATGATGGAACTTTTGATCCATCTAAGGGTCTTCATCCTGGATTATTTGATGTGTAATGCTAAATTGTCTCTTCATAGACTGAAGAAGTAAATATTTAATGAAAGATAGTTTATGGTTTATCATATGATTTCAATATCCAAGTACAGCCTGTGGTTTATGATATTGCAGGTGTCTATGTTCCAATGGTCCACCTCTGGCAAAGCACTTGGTGTTAGAAAATTGAAGTTTTTAATTGATTCCTTGTTTTCACTTTTCCTTTACAAAGCAGGGACCAAAAATGCATTTGCAGTGTCCCTAAAATTTGAAGAGTGAGCCTCCTATTTGTTAGATTTTTTTCAAAAGGGGAGGACAAAAGTAGAGTAGAAATTTCTCAAAGGAAAAAAACCCACAAATATCCGTAAAATGAAATATGTGGTATAGACATAAAGCTATAATTAAATATGACATTTATTTTATTATCTTGGGGTTTGGAGTAGTGACAGAGCAGGGTATGGGGAGGCCAAGATAGTTTTCATGTAAATGTTTCATGTCAAAAATGACATAGACAGTGATTAGGAAACTTTTCCAAAAGTGAGGAGCATAAAATAGTGCAACTAAAGTGACAATTCTGGGTTCTTGGCATATTAGTCAGCAAAACTTTGGAAGATGAAAAAGTGGTAAACTAAATGGAATTTGCAATCATGATAGCAGTAATAATGAAGACAGAGAAACTTATTGTGAACTTACTATGTGCCAGGCACTGTTTTAAGAGCTTACTTTGCAACAACTTTTATTCTTAACTTTGCAACAACTTTTATTCTTAACTATCATCTTAATATTTCCATTATCCAGATGATGAAACTGAGACACTGAGTGGAGTAGTAACTTGACTAAAAGGGCCCACATTTAGGAAATAGTATAGTCAGGATTTGAACTCTTAACCCGTGAGCTGTCAAGTCATTTGTCCTCTCCAAATTTGGAAATGATGTTTATGTTTACACTTGTAGGAGAATGATTAGAAACTGCCTCCATTCCTCTTTGATTAGATTTCTGGGGAAAAATATCCTTTCCCTACGCTGATGCTTAAGACTTTCACGTGACTGTAGCTGAAGCCATTTCTAAGTTTTCCTCTATGACCTTGGGCAAGTCCCTTCACCTCAGTTATCAAATGAGGGGTTATCATTTATCAAATGAGGGGTGGGAACAGATTAATTGTAAGCACTAAAATCCTATGATTTTTTTCCACTAGATACTGCCTACTGTGTGAAGGTAACAAGTGCCTTTAGAGGATTTTTTGATCCCAATTTCAAATTATTTGAATTAACATTAACTTTGATCTTGAAGCAATAATTTTCTTTATTTTCTTTAAAGGATCTCTTTGAACCACAGACTGCTTTGTTGAGATATGTTTTGGAGCAGCCTTATTCCAGGGATATGGTCTGCAATATGCTAGGTTTAAATAAGCAGGTACTGTACTGTGCTGGAAACCTAGTAAATTCTGCATAGAATCTGCACTATTCTTTTCTCTTTTCTTTGCTATAGCTAACTGAGCAAAACAGTTAAGAACTATTTGGTGATTTTTTTTTTAAATATATGGTTTATTAAACAATGTATTATTCTTATCATTTATATATTGCTTTAAGAATGTTTAAATTAAGAAGGAGATATTTTAAAAATTGGTTTATTTTGCATTGCTTTTTTTTCTATAAGGCCAGTTTCAAGTATACCTTTTGCCAGAGAAACCTACACATGACTTAACCATAATTTTTGACTTTTTTTGTTGTTCGGGTATCTATTTTTATAACCCTTGGTATTTTCAGCATGGCCTCAATTGCTGATTTTTTTTTTTCTTTTTGGTGTGTGTTTTTGGTGGTTTAACATGTGGGAGGGTTTGTGCTGACTCTGGGTTCCTTGAGGCTGGCCTCATAGTCACTGTTTTGTCTTTTCTTTTTTTCTTCCTTTATTTTTGTTCTGTCCTGTCTTGTCCTGCCCATCCTCCAATGCTCTAGACCTTGAACATTGCTCAGGTATGTTCACAACCTTACTGTTGTATTGTGACTAACGATACGCTGGCCGCTTTGTAGCCACTGATTCCATTTAGAGAATACATGTATGGTCGGGGCTTGAAATTGGCAGGACCATGCTGAGACCAAGGCCACTAAAATGAATTTCTTCTTGGGATATGAGAGTTGTTTTTGGTGGATTGTTTTTGTTTTTGGTTTTTGGTGTTTGTTTTTTTTTAATATTCTTTTTTTTTTTTTAATCAAATCAAGAGACAACACCTGGCACATGATAAAGCCTGTCACTTTTTTGATGGGTTGTTTTTCCTTCCCACTCCATTTTACTGTTTTTCATACTTTAGGGCTAAAGCTAGCCTGGTGGAATTTTCAGAGATGGAAAGATTTGTGGTGGCCTTTATCTTTCCAGACTATTAAATCATAAACAAACAACAACATCAATAAAAATACTTATGTTGCTTTGCCTAAAAACAAAAACAAATTAAAAACAAAACAAAAAAGAGAACAAAAGCACTTTAACAGAGATATGTTACTTTTAAAAGTTGGAGTGGTACGCTTTACATGGGGAAGTTTTTTTGGAAACATGGGGATTGACTAAGAAATGTCACACTCTTAGGTGACCCCACACCTGCTTGACAAACACCCTTCTTTGTCAGTCTTTGCCAGAAGTGTCCTCCTCCTGCAGTGAGCGCCTCGCAGCTGAAGTCCACCTGTGGCAGGAGGAACACGAAATGGCCAAACTTTATAAACCAAACTCTTATACAGTCCCAAGTCTGTTCCAGGACTTTTCACCTTTGAGATTTTAAGCAAAATAGTGGTTCTCATTATTTTTGTTAAAAATTTTTGAGCCCAACATATTAAAATAGACCAGCTTTTTGATTTTAAAAAGACGTTCTTGTCTAGGTTATATAAAATAGCGTTGCTGTTTGCAATACTATAGTGAAGGTTGTGCCAGTGCTTCCATTTATAAAGCCCTATTTTTAAGGACATATAGCTTGGCCATAAAACTTGCTCAGTGTTGAAACTTTGCATGCCAAACCTCACCCTAGTAGCAGTATCTCTTTTATTATTTTAAGTTTTTTCTTCTGAAAAATTTACCAAGTCTTCTTGTTTGGACAAGCCTTTGTTCATGTGAAACTGAAACTGCTTCACACCACAGTATCTGACAGTTAACCTCACATAACCTGTCAATGTAACATCTTAAACACCAAGTCATTAACTCTGATCAGCTTTCACTTGAGTTAGAGGTAAGTATTCAGTGAACCTTGAAAGAATGTTTCATGCTATGTCTTAAAACTAATTTTTGCAGTGAACTTTAAGGCATACTTGACTCAGTTTTTTTTTTTGCAGTTTGGTGAATGAATGTACCCATGGTCATTTGAGCTGCAAGTACCTTCCCCCAGATATCCTTAGCCATCCTTAGCTTTTTGCTTTTGGGGGGCAGCTCTTCTCAAACTGGAAACTGACAAAATTTTGAGAAGGGTGTTTCTGATCTGATTCTTTCAGTAACAAGTTTCAACCTAAAAAAAGTTTATGACTAAGACATAAATCCGTAAAAAATAAAGTTTATAATGGAAATGCTGACAGAACATTATTAATATTGATCTCACTGTAGTGTAAACATTGTCAGAAGTTCACAATTCATCATTAATTGTTTTGGGAGAAAACTGTAGTGAGCGCACTTGTAAGATATATGCTGCATTGACTTGATATCTTATTTTTACCACCTGGAGAGTAGGGTAGAAAATGAGAACACACTGTATAAGAAGCATATGATTAAAAATAAACAAGTTATCTCATCACATCTTTTATCATTACAGAACTATATCCTGCACTATACTTTCTTGTCCTCTCTCTAGCAATGCAATAATTTACTTAAAGCTTTGAAACCTTTTAAGAGCTGTCCATATTGCATTTTCCAGTAGGAATTGGGCTACGGTATTTTATCCTAAAATTGGTTGCATTCAGAAGGTCATAAATAGCCCAGTTCTGTGACCAGCAAGGTAGAGTGTTCACAGTGTGAGAATCCTGTTTTGTGTATTTGCACAAGAGTTTGTATTCTTTCTACTGAATAAGAGCATTACAAAACAGATTCACTCCTCAAGCTCTTACGTGGTGGTATATGAACTCTGGCTACCCTGAGACAGTGAAGTACTAGACTGATCACTCAGTTTATCCTTAAAAGGCAGCATTGAAAGTTGTATTAACTGGCATGGGACTCCAGTTCTGATTGGTAGAGAATATGATAAATGACATACAATAGGATTTTTCTTCCCAACCTGTCCTAAATAGATACTGCTTTAAAATTGATTTCTAGCACTGAAATAATGATTTTAAATTAACTTACGCCCACCTAAGTACAATATGTTAAAATTGCACCACATAAGCAGTACCAAAACTGTTATATGAAAATGTCAGGGGCCACTTAATATAGGATATGCTTACTAAGACGGAAAGCATTATCATTTGCCATTTTAAATAGTGGTGGGAAAAAATCAGGGGCATGGATGGGGCTTAATGTTTCTATTAATTCCTTGTGCCTGATTTTCAGCGTTTACCAAAACTGAAAATTTAATACAAGTTTCCGATACAGTTTGAGCTGTTATGCAGAAATTGCATTGTTAAAATACTGAATTTAGATTCTTATTGTTAAAACAGGCTTTAACTAAACATGCATATACATATGATGTAAACTAATTCAATTTGTATGCCTATATCTTGAAGACTTAAATTTATGAAAGCTTTCAGCAAGTTGTGAATAACCATAGACATAGCATCCACTGGCTACCAGAATTATCACACCCTATGATTGATAATTAGCCTTTATTCACAGATCATTAAACTGATTTACAAATTTTCATTTCTTCCACTTTATAAAATAATTTATGTGGTGGAGAATCTTAATTTTAATGTAATTATCTTTTAGCAGTTGAAAACTAAAGCAAAACTTATTCTAAAGTAGTTAGTAGCACAGATCATTTTATATTCCAGACTTTTCCCTCTTTTTTTTTTTCTCATATTATTAAAATTGCCAAGTAAAAAAAGGAACATGTGTAAGCTATCCCTAAACTTGGTTTGAGAACTATCCTTGGATTTAACCAAAAACACCTGGGAAATATATTCATTCTGATAGATGTTCTGCTACCCTCAGACTAACCAGTGCATTTGGTACCATAGAGATTTCTGACTGATTTAATTATTAACAGAAAATCTGGGGGTAGTCTTGAGTCATGGTATATACTGAAAGCTTGTCAGCTTTGACTGTAAATTTCCTAGTTGTTCTTACTTTGCCAAAATCTTAATATTTTTGGTTTTCCTCTAAATCATTAACTATATGACCATCAATCACTGCACTCCTAAAAATATGTAGGTAAAAATCCAGTTCTCTGAAACAAATAGCTAATACTAATAAGGGAAACTCAAAAATGACCCAGGTGCTAAAAACCAATTTTGTTTAGTTTATTCTTTTTTTCCTGAAGCAGACTGATGGAAGACCATCACGGATGGAGGAATAGATGACAAATTGGTTAGTTTCCAACTAGCAGCAAATTCCCATCGCTGAAGAAAAATTCCTACTGGAAATTCTGGCTTTACTTCTTTTCACAAATTTTTCTGACTCTTGTATACTTTGAATGATCTCGCTCTAAATTTGTGTTGTCTGACACATTTCTTAGGTTGTTGGTGGTTGGCAGAACTAGTGAATTTCAAGCCCTGTACACAGTAGTTTTGCATGCTGATTTAAGAAATAGTTTGTAGTGTTGTCTGTTGCACTTTGCTCTGCTTCATAATGATAATTACATTTGGAGGAAAAGTACTGTAGTCCCAACTGGTGGTGTTAATATTGCTCTTCGTAAACCTGTAATGTGATTGAACTGTGATCATGGCATTGTGTTTTTGGAAAAAAATATGAAACAACCATTGATGCTTACTGTTTTGGATAGATGTTTGTTTTATTTGCATGCTTTAAGAAAGTGCAGCTATATTGGAGCTTTACAAGTTTGGAGCTGGCAGAAAGCATGCAAAAGAGGGGATGCTATTCATTATGTTTTGTTTTTTTCCAAATTCGTCCCCATTTTGCATTTTTCCCCTAAATTTAAAGAAATCATATCCCTTTTTCATGGCAAAAGACTAATAATCACATCTAAAGTTTATAGGGAAAGCATCTATGTTAGTATTGTATTCATTAGAAAGGCTTCCAACTGCCTGGCTATTGAGTCATATAACATATTTTATTAAAAGTATAAAAATGGCTTAAAATATGGCTTAACATATTTCTTTTGGTAAAAGTACATTTTTTAAAATCACTTTAAAAAAGCATAAATCTTTTTGCCTCTAGAAAGGGAAGTTGCATTTTCATTTTTAGTGTTTAAACTCAATTCGTTTTCTTGTTTTAGATTTTTAAAATAGTCTAATTTAAAATTAAAGCTGCATTATGTTTGGCTTCTAAGAGGGAAGAGCAGAGATTTAACTTTGAGATCAAGTTTTTTTTTGTTTGTAGAGGAAGTTTTCCTTTCAGTATCAGATCAATACCACACATTGAAAAACAGACATTGAGTAATCTGGAAGCTATTTAGATATACCTCTGTATATAAAGTTAGTGTGAACATGTGGTGATTACTTTTAAATAAATAGATCACACACTACTTTGTTTGCTTTCCTGTCATAGTATTTAATTCCTGGAAATCCAGGGTTTTCATATTTTGAGCTAGATTGCAAAATTAATACTGTTATCCCCATTTCGTTTGTCTTTTAAATGATCTTTGTTCAAAAAATAAATAACAAAATTTTCTGCTGTGTAGTGCCCTTTGTCATAGTGGAACAATGATGTCTATAGTGAAAGTCAAAAGTTAATGGGAAGCCTGTTTTGCGTGAGACCTGAAAAATAATTTTTTATGATACTCATCCTCTATGATAATGTAACATGATGCAGCTTTAATAGACTAAATCTAACCTTAACTTTCTAAGTTCAACTTCATTCCATGCTTCTCAGCCTCTTGTTACGATTAATGCCCATTAACTGGTAACTTCTGAAACTAACCGGGAGGCTTTTGGAATACTGTATTTAATCTCTGCCCTACAGCACAAGCAGCGCTGCCCTGTGCTGGAGGACCAGTTGGTGGATCTGGTGGTTTATGCCATGGAGCGATCGGAGACCGAGGAGAAGTTTGATGATGGGGGAACAAGCCAACTCCTCTGGCAGCATCTCTCGAGCCAGCTCATTTTCTTTGTGCTTTTCCAGTTTGCAAGTTTTCCACATATGGTCCTTTCTCTTCATCAGAAGGTAAGTACCACACCCTTTGTCAGAGCCACTTTACCTGTTGATTAGTATGTTTTAGACTGGTGTGGATGTTACCTAGTGAACAGAAGTTCCGAGCTCTGATTTCTGTTTTGTTCAGTGCCTTTATAGTTTCTTAACTTCTCACTTTCTTGTCACCATAAAAACTGCATTCACTTCTTCATTCCACGTATTCACAGTGCAAGGACCAGGAGATACAAAATGAAAAGGCACTAGTACAGTACCCTCAAAGAGCTCTTTACCGGTGGGAAGATATAGGTATAAACAATTTGATTATAATATTATAGTTCACATAATGGAAGTATGTTTCCTTGTGATAGGAATGAGAGAACAGTCCCTATTAAAGACATCAGGAATGGCTTTATCAAAGGGATCTTGAAACTATTACTTGAAAGACAAGTAGAAATTTGCCAAGAGGAAAAGATAGGAAAGTGTTTCCATAACAATAAGATGGTCATTTGGAAAGGGACAGAAGTGTGTGATAACTGGAAAGAAAAATATAAAAGGGAAAGTGTTGGTGAGATGAGGAAAGCAGGAAGGTAAGACCAGACATGGAGAACTTTATATGACCCTGTGTTTGTTCTGAGTTAAATTTACTTTGGGAAGCAAATGAGGAAGGGAATGACATCATCATATACAAGTTGGAAAAATTACTGCTAATGACCACATGTAGGAAGACAGTGATGTAGAGATGGATGGAGCCAAAATCAGAAGCAAAGAAATTAGTAAGGGAGCTGTTGCAGTGGTCTGGGTGAGAGATGCTGAAGACCTAAACCAGGACAGAGAGGAGGAGCCAGAAACCCGGTATGCTGGGAGGTGAATACGACTTGGTGACGATAGGTGACAGGGAGTAAAAGGAATCTAGGATTACTCACTGGTTTCTGCTTAGTCAGTGAATGAAAGAGTAGAACAATGAATCCAAAACAGGGAATACGAGTGGAAGAGTAAGTTGTGGAAAGGGTTAGACACATTGAATGGGAATAAGGCATAAGGCTTTGGACACATTGGGATTAAAATAGTGTTGTTGTATCTATAACATCTTGATAGTCTAGATTATTTTGGGGAAATTTTTTCATAAGAGTTGTTAAAATCCTTTCAACCACCACTTACCCACCACCCCTATCACCACCACTGGTTTCTGTTATCATCTACAGGAAACCAGGATAAGTGTTTTTGATAACCAGTCCTCGAGGAGTAAAAAAAAATAAATTTAATCCTTTTGGTATAATAAAGCACTCCTTGTGTTTTGATGAAATATTTTTAGTAATATTCCCAAATTAAACTTGATTCTCATGCATACATGATCGACTTAATCATGTTTTAAAACATTTAATTTTTGATATGCATAGTTGTTTTGGAGGTCAGGGAGAAAACATATAATATTAAAATAATTTAAAAGGCTTTGCTGGGTGTGCCTTGAGTGGAGAATAAGTAATTAGTAAATGCAAACGTTAGATGCTAACTTTCTGAGAACAAGGTTTCTCTCTCTCTCTCTCTCTCTTTTTTTTCTTTAAACTTTACTGTATCTGTTTCTTTTAACTGGCTGTGTAGATTTGTATTTGAACGTTTTTTACAGTTAGCAGGGCGAGGACTGATTAAAGGCAGAGATCATCTGATGTGGGTTCTCTTGCAATTCATTTCTGGAAGTATTCAGAAAAATGCACTAGCTGATTTTCTTCCTGTCATGAAGCTCTTTGACCTTCTGTACCCAGAAAAAGAAGTAAGTTTTACTAAATAGTTAACAATGTGATTAGAATTATGTCTAATTTATGTTTAAGGATTTTAGTGTGATTTTGTGAGACGAGCACTGGACTTGAAAGCTGGAAACATGGTTCTTTTCCCAGTTTTTGTGATTGCTGTGATCATGGGATAGACATTCAGTTTTTCTTGACATTAGTTTACTCCTGTATAAAGTGAAGAAATTGAACTAGATTATTTTTGAAGTTTATGTTAAATCACATTTGAACATCTAGTATGACAAGCTCTTTCTCTACATTCTAAAGAGGGTTACAATTTTTTAAAGCATGAAACTGTTTTAATCTCTACACATTGAATGACCACATAACATCAGTATCTGTTAATATGGTTTTTTTGGTTGTTTGCCAATTGAGTGTGTCACACTAGTGTTTTATTATATAAGGTATTTGAGTAAAATATGGTATATATTGATGATTGTCATTTTTTTTTTTAGAAATTTTGGCTACCTAACATATCTGCTCTGATTTCTGTGACATGATAGCATAGTGATTGGTGTACTTTTTTAAAATTTTTTATTTATTTATTTTTGGCTGTGTTGGGTCTTCATTTCTGTGTGAGGGCTTTCTCTAGTTGTGGCAAGCGGGGGCCACTCTTCATCGCGGTGCGCGGGCCTCTCACTATCGCAGCCTTTTTCTTGTTGCAGAGCACAGGCTCCGACGCACAGGCTCAGTAGTTGTGGCTCACGGGCCTAGTTGCTCTGCGGCATGTGGAATCTTCCCAGACCAGGGCTCGAACCCGTGTCCCCTGCATTGGCAGGCAGATTCTCAACCACTGTGCCACCAGGGAAGCCCGATGATTTTCATTTTATAGAAACATTTTTATTATGGAAATTTTAAAATGCACAAAAAATGTAGAGTAAATAGAAAAAGAAACTCCTGTTCCATCACCAAGAAATACTCTTTTTTTTTTTTTTTTGGCTGCGTTGGGTCTTCATTGCTGTGCGCGGGCTTCTCATTGCTGCGGAGCACAGGCTCTAGGTGTACGGGCTTCAGTAGTTGCAGCACGCGGGCTTCAGTAGTTGTGGCACACGGGCTTAGTTGCTCCGTGGCATGTGGGATCTTCCTGGACCAGGGCTCGAACCCAGGTCCCCTGCATTGGCAGGCGGATTCTTAACCACTGCACCACCAGGGGAGTCCAAGAATAAAAATTTAATGATTATGAATGCTTTGTGGCAGTAGGAAAAGCTTGACTAAGCACCTGTGGATTTCTGTTATTTTCTTGGCAAGTAAAAACAATCTTGTAATAGTTTCAGTATTTGATAGCTGTTAGATCTTCTGATTTGTGTTATTGAACAGTCAAAGGACAGTTGGAGCTAAATTATGAGATACAGCAGAAATGGATTACTAAAATATATATAATTAGTTAATTCTACTCTTTCTTATTATGTTTAAAAATTGTTCTTTTTTAGTTTATCCCAGTTCCTGACATTAACAAACCCCAGTCAACTCATGCCTTTGCAATGACCTGCATTTGGATTCACCTCAATAGAAAAGCCCAAAATGACAACTCCAAGCTACAGATTCCAATACCTCATTCCCTAAAGCTTCACCATGAGTAAGTTGTTTGTAGCTTGACAGTTCATTTTTTTAATTTAATAAATAGTGGGTTGTAGACTAATATTGGTCTCAGTATTTATGTGAGGTATGGAAATCTTCCCACATCCACTGGAGGTGAGGGTAAATATTTAATGTGTACGTTATAACTAAGGGAACCTGATCAATTGCAGCAGAAAGCAACTAGAAGATTAACCAAGCCTGTTTATATGTATGTGGAGATACATATTTTTATATATATATATATATTTTTTTTTTTTTTTTTTTAATTTTCAGGTCTAATCTTTGCTTTTACATGTTTTACCTTAGTTAAAACACTTAATTTCCAAAACTATGTGAAAATGTTTCAAAATTGCTTAAGTACTTGGAATTTGAGCATGATCTGACTGAGATATCTTTCACTCCCTGGGCTGCCAGGATTGATTGAGCTGATCTGGCTGGCATGCTCCCTTACATCATTTCCAAAGCTGTGATTACTCAAAGAAAATGCCCTCTTTTAGATAGGACTGGGCTTCCGTCAAGGGTGTTAGGAATAGCTGAACTTCTGAAAAGGACTGACTGTCAGATCTTTTCATAGGAGACTGTAGGGTAGTCAGACTTCACATTTCATTTGGCTTTCATTTTATGAGGTAACCCTTAACCATTTTTTCTTAGTGACATCTGTAATGAAGGTATAGTATTGTACTTAAGCAAATAGATAAGTAGAAGGCTAGTTCATGAATCTGTGAGTTATTTCTTCATTATCTGAATCTTAGTGCAGTATATATAGTACATACTTAACAACCATTCAGTGTTCACTTATAATTACTTACATTCTTTCTGAAATGCTTCTCAGTCTTTTATATGTGTTAACACTATGTTTTGGGCAGAAACTCTAATACCTATAGGAATAAATATATAGTTGCAGGAAATTAAGCTTTTTTAGAAATGCAAATTACCTTTCTAGAAATTATTTGCATTTTTTTCTGTTTAATGGAACTTGAAATTTTAGGTTCCTGCAGCAGAGTCTTAGAAATAAAAGTTTACAGATGAATGACTATAAGATCGCCCTGCTGTGTAATGCATACTCTACAAATTCAGAATGTTTTACATTACCCATGGGAGCTCTGGTAGAAACTATTTATGGAAATGGAATTATGAGGATACCTCTTCCTGGAACGAGCTGTTTGGCTTCAGGATCTATTACTCCCTTACCAATGAACCTCCTGGATTCACTGACAGTTCATGCCAAAATGAGGTATGTTCTTTTCTATTTATTTGGTCCTATGTCAGGGAATTGATATCAGTGCAGCAAAGACTTGATTTCATGATTATGTGTGTATATTTTATGGCCAGGTATATTTTTAAAAACCTTTAGGTTTATTTTATTACAAAAATGGTATTATTATAGGAATTCTAGAATATACAAATAAACCCAAAGAAAATGAAAATAATTGCTATAATCCCTCCATAAGAAATAAGCATTGTAAAATTATGTTTATATATATGTATTGAGTCTTTTTTCTATGTATAAATATATGAATTTATAGGGGTATTTTTGTTTTTTCAAAATGTGTTCTTAACTACAGTACTATTTTATAACCACCTTTTTCTCATAGTAATCTATTAAACACCTGTTTTTTGTTTTTTGTTTTTAATTAAACACGTTTTTAGATCTAGTGCTCTTCAGGAACATCTGTTTTAACTGCTACAAAGAAGTCTTTTGTGTGTCTATGTATGATTCTTTAGTCAGTTCCACGTAGTTGGATACTGAGATTGCAGTGTCTCAGTGTTATAAAGATGGCTATGAAGGTTATCTTTCTGGCTGTCTTTGCACCTTTCTGGCTGTCTTTGCACCTATCCATAATTCCATTTTTATTAAATAATTTGCTGGAAGTAGAATTGCTGAGTCCAGGGATGCAAAAACTGTAATATCTTCCCTATGTTGACTATACATAAGAGTGCTTTTAGAATTGACATTTATGGTTTCTGAAAGACAGAAAGGGCTCTGTTGGGTGTGATTCTAGAACCTCAGGTGCCCATAGGAGCCAAGCTGATAATGTTAAGTGAGTGATGCCTGCCTGGGGCTGCGTGAAGGCGAGTCAGGTAATAGTGTGCACGGAAGCCTGTGTGTATAGAGGGGTTGAGGCTGACCGGAGCATGAGGGGCTCAACTCACGGTGCTGCCACTTGTGCTAATTTCTGCAATGTAAGAATGAACACTAGTGTAGCTAGTTCTTGTTTTTTTTGGAAAGGGCTTTTATTTCTAGACTCTCAACCGTTAAGTGTTGGCTGAAACTTCAAACACTGCATAGGTCAAAGAGAATATGTGTGTGGGCCTCCAGGTGGGGGGTCATTGGTTCTAGAAAAACCATGTTCTTTTTCAAATGGTTAACATTGTGCTAGAATTATACAAGCGCTTTACTGCCATATGTGACCAAATTAAGGAAAGTCCCTTTAGTACCTAACATTTGGGTCTTACCAGTGATTTGTTAAGTAATTCTGTAACAAAAGTTAATTTCTTAAATGGTTTTAGTTACATATTTGAAAAAGAAAAACAGCCTAAAACCATTCAAGCATGTACCCAAATTTTGAGTTGGGTACATGAGTTGTACCCAAATTTTGCTTTCCCGTGAGCAGAGAGATCCTGAGGCACATTGAAAGCAGCGTGGAAACCAGAATTAGTCTCAGGTTGTACAATGCATCACTACCATGTGTCCTGTACAACCTAAATGATTAAAACAGAGCTGATTCATTTCATATATTTAAGTTCAGATTTATACCAAGTTCTCTATAAGTAGAATAATTCCTGTGTTTATGTCAAAAATAATGAATTTTTATTTTCTTTTATTTCATGTTGTTGTTTCTCCTCAGCCTTATCCACAGCATTGCTACCAGAGTGATAAAACTTGCTCATGCAAAGTCCAGTGTGGCCTTGGCTCCAGCCCTAGTGGAAACGTACAGCCGTTTATTGGTCTATATGGAAATAGAGTCTTTGGGCATCAAAGGATTTATCAGTAAGGCAGGACTTTCTTGTGTTTTTAACCATTAACGCGTCCATTCATTCAACGTATACTTTTCTAGTTGCTAGGGATATAGCAGTGTACAGAAGTCACTGCCATCATAGAGATTACCTGCTAAATGAGGAAGACAGACAAAAAATGTAAATAATCGAAATATGGAACATGTCAGGTGATAAACCTTACAGAGAAAAATAAAAAAGAGGGATAGACCCTTACAGAGGGTCAAGGGAGTGGGATGCATGTTTTAAAGTAAAGTTATGGTTAAAAAAAAGGGGGCGTGTAATTGTGCTAGGTGCTTGGGATGCAGTGAGCAGGACAGACATGATGCCTGTACTCATAGAAAAACCCACAGTCCCATTTGCCTCTCTTTCTGGTTTGCCTGGGACAGCAATGAGTACCAAGTCTGACTGGCAATAGGCAGGGGGTGTTCCTGCATTGCAGAAGACATTGTACGATGTCTGTTGGTTGTTATGCAGTTCTAAATAATAGATATTTTCTAATATGGAAGTGTTTTTCTGATTTGAGGTAACTTTAACTTTTTACTAATACAGTATCATTTTAACCATGGTTACTCTTTTTTCCGGATAATTGAAAGTCAGATTAAACTTTATTAGCAGGGAGGAGGGGGTGTGATACAATTTGTGTGTTAAAAAGTGATCCTCATGCTTCAAAAGGTTGGGAACAGTAACTTTATAAAAGTAATTTAAAAGATAACTAAATAAAAATAAATAAAGAAGTGAGGAAGGTTAGAGTAATTTTTTTCCATATCCTGGCTCTTATTTTACCTTTCCAAATGAACTTGAGTATCATTTGTCAAATTCCAGAAAAAAAAAAAAACAAAGTTGGTATCGTTGGGTTGGCCAAAAAGTTCGTTTTGTAACAGAAAAACTCGAACGAACTTTTTGGCCAACCCAAAAATAAGGATCTGGATTTTCTTCCTTAAAATTAAAGTACAAATTAAGGAGAAAATTTGGAGAATATATGTGTATATATGTGTGCATGTGTATCTGTATGTTTGTATGTGTGTGTGTTCATGATCAGAATCTTTGCATGGATTTTACTCTGTGACTTTTCTTCAGATATCTTTTAATACATAGCTTTTACTGATTGGTGCCGTAAATTGTCTTGTTCCTCAAGGTCAGCTTCTGCCAACTGTTTTCAAGTCTCATGCCTGGGGAATCTTGCACACGCTTCTTGAGATGTTCAGCTACCGGATGCACCACATTCAGCCTCATTACAGAGTTCAGCTCCTGAGTCATCTTCATACTTTGGCTGCAGTTGCACAAACAAACCAGAACCAGCTTCATCTCTGGTGAGCTCACTGGAGACTGTCTTTCCTTGGATTTATTAGAAACTTTGTTGGAGATGGGGAACTTAATCCATTAACTTACAGTATTTTTATTCACTGTCATAAAACTCCAGGGCTTCTGGAGTGTTTTATTTCCAGTATAGAAGAAGTAGAGTCCAGCTTTTTAAATAGAAACCTAGTAAGGTAGTTGAATTATTGCCTAGGGATCTTTGGACTGAGAACAAGTACTTCCAAGACCTTTGACATTGTATTCTAACTTAGCCCTTTAGAATACTGGATTCAAATATACTTCAGATTATGGTTAAAGTATCATGTCATTTTGATTTTCTCTAAGTGAAAATATATTTCTTATTTTAAAAGATGTACTTTTTGAAATGCTGTGCATCCAGGTGAAATTTTTTAGTCCTGCAGACTACAAGCTATCTTTTTCTAATGTGTAAAAATGTCAGTTGGTTTTTGCTGTAAAATTTGGCACCTCGGGTTTTTAAAACAAATTAAGCAAAGCTCATTCTCACACAAAAGACGAGTTCATTTGTCTGTTTGTTTTTAATCAAAGAAGGGAAATTTATAGTTTGCATGTTTTCCCATTGTGATTAACCTAGAATTAGATTTAATTCTATAGTTCTGAGATTTTACCTGCAGCTTAATCTTTTAATGATTGTTTTTGTTCTCCCACTTTTCAGTGTTGAGAGCACTGCACTCAGGCTTATAACGGCATTAGGTAGCTCGGAGGTACAGCCACAGTTTACACGCTTCCTTAGCGATCCCAAAACGGTGCTTTCAGCGGAATCTGAAGAACTGAACCGCGCCCTGATATTGACCTTAGCTAGAGCAACTCACGTAACAGGTACAGTGAATATGCAGCCGCCCCCAACAGAAGCAGATGAGTCAGTGTGCTGTGTCCCTCCTGACTACTAAGGGGCAGGGGGGAGGGTAACCTGCTGAAAAGATTCTTCTCACTTGTTTCCAAAAAACCAGTTGTTGTTTTCATATCTTCACCATTTCAGTAATTAACGTAAATTCTTCTCTGTGTACTACCATTTTAACTAGGTTGTACATCAGTTTTTGGTCATCTAACATCATTTTAAAGTCATGGTTCCTGAGCTTTTTGGTCTCAGGACCACTGATACTCTTAAAAAATAATAATAATAATTGAAATTCCCAAAGATTTTCTGTTATATGGATTACATATATGATATTTACTTTGTTAGATATTAAAGTAGGAGTTTTTAAAATATTTGATTTATTTTAAAATAACGGTAATAAACCTATTGCATCTTAACATAAATGATGTAATTTTTATGAAAAATAAACCCTATTGTCTCCAAAACAAAACTTTAGTGAGAAGTACCATTGTTTTACATTTTTTGCATCTTTTTTTTTTTTTTTAATAGAGCTGCTTTTATTTATTTATTTATTTATGGCTGCATTGGGTCTTCGTTGCTGTGCGCGGGCTTTCTCTAGTTACGGTGAGCAGGGGCTACTCTTCGTTGCAGTGCGCGGCCCTCATTGCGGTGGCTTCTCTTGTTGCGGAGCACAGACTCCAGGCGTGCCGGGCTTCAGTAGTTGTGGCACGTGGGCTCAGTAGTTGTGGCTCATGGGTTCTGGAGCGCAGGCTCAGTAGTTGTGGCACACGGGCTTAGTTGCTCCGTGGCATGTGGGATCCTTCCAGACCAGGGCTCAAACCCGTGTCCCCTGCATTGGCAGGCAGATTCTTAACCACTGTGCCACCAGGGAAGCCCTTTGCATCTTTCTTTAATGTCTGATGTAAAGGAACATTGCTGGATTCTCATATTTGCTTCTACATCTCATCTATTGCAAATGTTATTTTAGTAGAAGTAAGTAAAAAAGAAATGGCCTCACACAGATAGGAGATGGAAAGGGGAAGAGTATTTTAATAGCTTTTTCAGCTAATTATAAATATTCTTTGATGTCACACAAAATTGAAAAATTGATAGTTTCTTAAATGGAGTACAAAGTCCTGTCAGTGAACTCTTCGTACTCTGTTACATTATAACCCACTGGTCTGTTTTGTACATTTAATGGATTTTGTGTTCATGCATATTTTGTAACTTCATGAATTGGTTTTTTAGAAAACATTGGTTTACTGAGTTCTGTAGATAGAGCTTGTAAATGTTGACACATTTCATTATGCAGTATCAGAAAATTACATTTTTTAATCTCACTACAGATTTCATTAGAAAAATTCTTTTAAGTTTTGGAAAACTATTAGGCTTGTGGTAGTGTATATAAGTTTTCCAAAATTCTAATTTTCACTTGAAAGGTCAAATTTTATCATTGGTAAAAGATGCAGTCATTTGTTCTTCTTGAAGTGACAGACTCCCTTTGTTAATTTTCAAGAAAATGTCTGCCTAATGCCCAAATCCAGAAAACTATATGTTCTTTCAAGTAAAATTGGAATTCCATTGAAAAAAAAGAACTACTTTGACCCAGTACTCAATCGCAGAAGTATTTTTCCTCAAGATACCCATCATACTTTGGTGTGTAGGTGGAACACCTTATGCGTACTTCCATTTTATCACACAGAATATTACAAATAGATGTACTTAAGGGCTGAGATACAATCTTTTTTACTACTTTATCAAGGATATTCTTAAGTGAAAGTGGCACCTTTTTTTTTTTTCCTGCTAAGAGTGTTTTGTGGTGATTACAGTGGCTATTAGTATTGTTTGGTGCCACCGTTTGATTTGTTCTGAGGGCCAGCAGTGTTACCCACCATTGCTTTTGTGCCATCAGTGCACATTTCAACACAGTAAAAAGGCCAATGATATCTTAGCATTATTATTATTTCAATAGCATTGACCTCATCGAATCCTTGAAAGGATATTGAGGACCCACAGAGTCTATGGACCACACTTTGAGAATGGCTGTTTTAAAGAAATAGTTACTGAATTTAGCAATCTCAAATACCTTTGTGTAAACTGTCTTATTTTACATAAATAAACCTCTTTGGTTTAGAGAGTTATAGTCTATAGCTGTTTCAACCACCAGAAAAGATATGTGGTACTTTATTAATTCTATTTCCTTGGCTCAGTAAAGTGCTAATACCTCATTGTCAGAGTGAACTAAATGAGCAGTCGTGGTGGGCCTGTACCAGTCTTTTATCATTGGTGCTCTGTAATTTAAAAAAAAAAAAAAAAGATACCAAATGTCTTCTGTCTTCTTTTCACTAGTTATGTTCATATTTACCGATGTGATTACTAGTTAAGTAGTGAATGCACTGCAGTGAAATTCTCTGAGTGTACGTACTTGTGACTTTTCTGTGATATCATTTATGAATTGTGGCCATGATCTTTTATATCTGGGTTACATCTGTTTGCTTGTGTTTAGATTTCTTTACAGGCTCTGATTCAATTCAGGGAACTTGGTGTAAAGACATCCTTCAGACCATCATGAGTTTTACTCCTCATAATTGGGCTTCACACACTCTTAGTTGTTTTCCAGGCCCGCTGCAGGTAATTTCATCTTGAATTATATATTGAATATACAGTATATGAAATCATTCTTCCCATTTACTGTGTTATTCTAGAGAGTTTTGATGATACCCAGAGAAAATTAGCTTTTATTTCTTTTTTTGTAAATCCTTGCTATTACTTCCAAAATCTCTTGAGTTTTTCCTTGTCTTATTATAGGACTGGATATGTTTCTAAAAATTTAATTGTTATGGCTTCATCTTACTAGTTAACACTTTTAGAATCTTGTGAGATTTAACACATTAACTGAAAAATTCTTTCTCATAGAACAGGAACGGGGAGAAATACAATGTAATGGAACTTAACAGAATACACATCATGTACATTTGACTGATTTTTTTAAATCACACAGAGAGCAAAACTATAAACTTGGCTTTTATAATATGGAGAAAGGAAAACCTCACCTGTCTTCCACTTTTCAGAGAAAATTTTAGGCATAATGAACGTCTGTTTTCTGTTAACTTCTAATAGGGCTGGAACAGTAGGTCTCAAACTTATCAGAATCACCTGGAGGGCTTGTTTAGCTAAAGATTGCTGGACCCCAGCTGCGGAGCTTCTGATTCAGTAGGTCTGGGATAAGGCCTGAGAATTTGCGTTTCTTACAGGTCCCAGGTAATGCTGATACGGATGAGCTGGGGACCATACTCTGAGAATCACTCAGCTAGTGTAATGGATTTTCCTTATAGATATACTAAAATATGTAACCGAAGCGTACTTAAATTTCTTTTTCTTTTCCTTTTTTTTTTTTCCAAAGATGAGCAGAAGTATCACCAGATGACTGAAGAAAATTTGAAATTCAGGCTTGCTTGGAATTTCTGTTTAGAAAATCTAGGAAAGAAATCTTACAGATAATCCAATCAAGCCTTTGTGTTTTCCCAGTATAGAAATTCAGGCCTTGATTACTGAGCTGCTTGAGGTCACCTGGAATTTATTAGTGTTAGAGTCAAGCCGGGAGCTGGTTTCTTGACTGTAGCCATAGCCCTTTTTACTACAACCATTGAAGTAAACTTCTGATCTTCCTTGTAGGCATTCTTTAAACAAAATAATGTACCTCAGGAAAGCCGTTTTAATCTGAAAAAAAACGTGGAGGAGGAGTATAGGAAGTGGAAGTCAATGACGAATGAAAATGACATCATTACCCACTTTTCTGCACAGCGCTCTCCTCCTCTCTTCCTTTGTCTTCTCTGGAAAATGCTCCTGGAAACAGATCATATTAATCAGATTGGCTATAGGTAAGCCAGAAACCTAGATCTGCATGCCATTTGGCAATCCATTGTACCCTACAGCAATGCAATTTATTTTTTACTCTCTGCTTTCCAGAGTGTTAGAGAGAATTGGAGCTCGGGCCTTGGTAGTCCATGTGAGGACATTTGCAGATTTCCTGGTATATGAGTTCTCTACATCAGCTGGGGGTCAGCAACTCAACAAATGCATTGAAATTCTTAATGACATGGTATGGAAGTACAACATTGTTACATTGGACAGATTAATTCTCTGCCTGGTAAGAATACACTTACTTAAGAACAGATTTCTCAGCAGTCCCATTCTCTTTTGGATCGATGTGTATGACTAATGGATCTTGTGCTGATCTGTTCTATGTTGTTTCTAAGGATTTAATAAATTTATACTATAAATCAAGTATTGCTATCAATTCCCTAAGGAACTAGAGATTTCCCAATTTCTTCATTCATTCAGTAAGCATGTATTGAATATCTACTGTGTTGTATGCACAGAAGGTATAGAAGTAAATAAGACAGATGTGGTCCTGGCCTTGTAATGCCCTGAGTTGATTCTCAAAGGCTCCTACTAGAGGCAGGAAGTATTAAAAAGTCACTGAATCTTTTTTGAGTACTTATAACCATTTCTGTACACTTTGGTAGCCGTAGTCATAACTGAGTGTTTCTTATAGCCACCCAGTATTCCCCAAGCAGTTTTTTCTCCTGATTTTGATGTCTGTTTCAGGCCAAATTTTAAGAAAAATCACTGAACCAGGCTGGACAATGCTACATTTTTTTTAATACTATAGTGGTGATATTTAGGGAGCTTAAGTGGTTAACATTTACCTCTTAGCTGTAGAGCATAGATATAAAGATGATTATAGTCTAGTAAGGGAAATAAGGTAAGTCTATAAATCAGTAAAATAAAAGGATAAGTTAGAGGTGTAGGGAAAATATTGCCAGGCAACAATGAGAGATTACATCTACCTAGGTGGTGGATCTTAAAAGGTGGGTTAAATTTCAGAAAATAAAGATGGATATTCTAGGTGAGAGCCAAAAATAGGCAAGAAAGGGTCAGATATGTTTGAGGAATGCTGAACAGTTGTTTTGGGGTAGAGTAGACATATAATGAAATTCTAATAATCGTGAGTTTTACTGCTTTCAAATTTAGACTCTTTAGAGCCATGCTTTTGCACAGGTTGGGCATTTTTATTTAATTTTTCTGTTCTTCTCCAAAGGCCATGCGTAGTCATGAAGGGAATGAAGCCCAGGTTTGTTATTTCATAATTCAGTTGCTGTTGCTCAAACCAAATGATTTTAGAAATCGAGTAAGTGACTTTGTGAAGGAAAATTCCCCAGAACACTGGCTACAGAATGACTGGCACACCAAGCACATGAATTATCACAAGGTACTAATTAAAATTAGTGCTTCAATTAATCCTTTTTAAGGCCAAACTTTAGGTATTTGGCTAATTGACTTGGCTGTTTTCTCTGCAGCTCTGCTCTTTTCTCTCTGGTCTGTATAGAAGTGAATTAGCTCCCTAAACTTTCTCAAGGTTCTAGAGTATCTCTAATGTTAAGAATAAATTGAAACTACAGTTTTAGTAGACATGGGTACTTACAATACAAAATGAAAAGAGTTATTACCAATCCTTTTGTATGTAAATCTCTTTTGGTATATCTTTGGGATAATAGAGATTTTTGGTGAGTAAAGGACTCTAGATTTCGTTGCATTGCAGGAACAAACACAGTTTTATATTCTTCGAAAAATGACAGGTTTATTTAGCTCCTTTTTTAAGAAAATTACAAAAGATCCCGTAAACATTTACCATTTCCTCACTTCCACAGAAATATCCGGAGAAGCTCTATTTTGAGGGCCTGGCAGAGCAGGTCGATCCTCCTGTGCCGATCCAGTCTCCGTATCTGCCCATCTATTTTGGAAATGTGTGTCTCCGATTCCTTCCAGTATTTGATATAGTAATCCACAGATTTTTAGAGTTGCTCCCAGTATCCAAGTCATTGGAGACTCTACTAGATCACCTGGGAGGCTTATATAAATTTCATGGTGAGCTTTTTCAAATTTTAATTCCATCTAATAGCTCTGTAGACAAAAGTAGGCTGGGCATGACCATTTGGGTAATAGTAGTTCTAAAGGTTTTATTTTAATAATTTTTAATAAAAGTGTTTTTGAGGGGCAGTGCTATGTGATGATACCATGAAGTATAAAATAGAAAACATAAAAATATCAACAGTTAAATCATAGCCAAAAAAAAAAAAAGTAATATACAAGAGATCCCTTATTTTATATATTGTGTGATTAATTACCAAATCAGTATAGAAGGAGGGAGGTATGAGTTCAGAACAGACTAATGTTACTATGAACTAAACAGATCTTGGCAGGCTTCTTGGATGGATAGTGTTTGAACTATGATGTATGTGATTTGTATAAAGAGAAAGGAGAAGAGAGCATGATAAGCAGAAAGAATCCTTTGGAAAAATCATGGAAGTGTTAAAAACAAGGCATTTTGAAAACAATTGCCGCATTAGGCTAAATTGTACCTGGTGGTAGATCACCGTAAATGCCAGGCTGAGAAGTTATGATTTTATAACCTGCAGATAATCAAGAGTTAACTAGAAGTTATTGAGTAAAGTCATGGTATGGAAAGCATTCTTTTAGAAAGGTGAATCCAGTTCTAGCCGCAGCATGTCTTGGAAGGAGGAAGCCGTTTCAAAGACTTATGTCAAGACGTTCAAGTGTATGATTAGCATCTAGACAAGTGTGGTGGCATTGAAAATGAGAAAGAAGGGACAGATAGTCAAGGAAGTAGGAATTGGGCTTGATTGACCAGTTATGGGGAAAATATCAAAAGAAAGAAATCAAGGACAACTCTAAAGTTTTGAGCTTGGTAACTGGAGCATGGTGAGGTCAGTGACAGAGCACAGAAGTCCTGAGGCAGCCGCTGTGGGGACAGGGCATACTTATCTGGGGGGCAGTTCTTCTTAGTCCTTGATCTGAGATGTCTCCCTTCAAAGCAGAAGTCTGAATTGCATTTTAGCGCTGCAGAGTAGGTATGAAGTTCAAGGGAGCATTCCTTTAAAAACGCTTTTCTTCTGGATTGGGTAATGTATGCACATGATGCAGTGAAAAGTAGTTAGTCCCATCCCTATCCCCCGGCTAGGCAGTTTCTTTCCCTATCGGCAATCACTATTACCAGTTTCTTGTGTATCCTACCTTAAATACTCTGGAGTTGGTAGTTTATTTTTTTTCACAAATATTATGTAATATACACATTGTTCTACACCTTATTTTTTTTTAACCTTTATAACGTATTAGGGTCGATTATTTTGTATCAGTACGTACAAAGCTGCTTCATACATGCCATAATTGACCTAACCAATCCCCTATTTTTCACCATTTATACTGTTCTAATCTTTTGCTGGTATAAACAGGGCTGCAGCAACATTGCTTACACATAAGTCATTTTTGCAGGATAAATTTCCAGGACTGGAATTGCTACGTCAGAATGTGATGAATATCCTTCAGTATAAGCTGTGTATATTGTTAGAAGCCTTCTGCGTTATCCTAGAATAAAAATATTCATTGTACGCACTTGCCCAATATGTGAAATAGTTTTATAACCTTCTGAGCTGTTTTTTGGTAATCTTCAAAATAGAGGATTAGTTTTTCACAGTTGTCAGTAACCAGGTAACATTGTAATGATCTGTTTTCTTCTTGGCAGATCGTCCAGTGACCTATTTGTATAACACTCTGCACTATTATGAAATGCACCTGAGAAATCGCGAAAGTCTCAAACGAAAACTTGTCCATGCAATCATTGGGTCGCTCAAGGATAATCGACCACAGGGCTGGTGTCTAAGTGACACTTACCTGAAATGTGCTATGAATGCACGAGAAGACAATCCCTGGGTCCCAGATGACTCCTACTATTGCAAATTGATTGGCAGACTAGTAGATAATATCCTTTTTATTGTGATTTTTCCATACTCTTCAGAAATAACTATATGTTGATTTGTGTGAACATATATTGTCTTTAAATATTCCAAGATTTTGATACATTCTAAGATTTCAATTTTTTAAGATCATTTTATTTGAAATGTTTTGAAGGTTTTGAAATCTTAAATTAGCAGCATTATGCCAAATAGGCAGAAATTTACCCCATTAAAATTTATATTTCAAAAAAGACCTTAGAGAAGAGATCTGTTTTAAAGAAAAAAAATCCTATTCCTAAGTAAATGTACTATGTGTTATAGTACATACATCTGTTTGCCACTGGAGAACATAGAATTTTGTTGCTTTAAATAAATCCCTGAATGTTTTTTAAAACATTAATAGATAACAATAAAACCTTATTATTTTTTTTTTTTTAGTGAAAGAGATTCTATATTGGTATTTTTATTTCTTCACTTTTATGTTGTTTTAAATTATTAGCACACTGTGCTTAATATATCTATACACCATGCCACTGTTTACTAGATAGAGCAATTTTACATAAATGGGCATGATTTCTTTTCCTATGCAAGGAATTATTTCCTGAAGTAAAAGAATTACTCATGAGAAAGTAATGTTCTTATTAACTTTCCTATAACTATTAAAAGAAAATAGGTTGATAAAGCCTACAGATACCTTGGTTGCATCTATAGCTATCATGTCACAGTTATAAGAGCCCACTTATATAAAACCAACCGTTTATACCTGTGGTTGACCACATGGTTGCTATCAGTACACTTCGGTCATGTCAAATTTATTTGTATTTGGTTTGTATTGTTTGCCTCTTAAGCTCTCCGATAAATCACTTCCTGAGGCCTCATAATCAGGTGCATTGGTAATTGAATGAGATGTTTATATGTGAAACATCTGAAAACTGTAAAGCACTATACAAATGTGAGCCTTTAATCTCAAAATAATCAAATAGTTATTGCTTTAATCATCTGCACCAATGGCTGGCAAATCTCCTGGTCCATTCCCAAACTGTGACTGGAGATTCAATGAGTTTCCCAACCCCGCTGCCCACGCACTGCATGTTACTTGTGTGGAGCTCATGGCCTTGGCTGTTTCAGGCCAAGATGTTGGAAATGCTCTTCTAAATGTTGTCCTGAAAAGGTGTGTATCCTGTTTCCTGCAATAAGATTCATTGTTTATTTGTAGAGAATGATATTTTATTTGGAGCTGTTTGACAACCTGTTGTCCCAAGGCCAATGCACGTTGAATAGTGACTGTCTTTTGGGTCCAGATCGTGTCTTTGTAATATAGATGAAATGGAATGAGCCCTGAACAGGGTCAGAAGACCTGGGTTTGTTCCCACTTCTACTCTTTATTAGCTGTTTGACATTTAATTTAGGAATAATGTTAACTTCTCACTAAAGATAGTCTTTCAAGATTCCCTTCTTAAAGACCAACATAAAGTAGGGGATAATGATTGGAGAAGAAGTATACAGAAGTGAAATAGTCTTTTAGCTCAGCAACCATTGTTAAAGGAGACAACCAAAAAAAGAAAAGAAAAGCCTTATTTAGCTTTTGTTTATATTTTTACTCGCTAAAAATCCATTGTAGTTTTATTGAAATAGGTCAGTTGTCACCCCCCAAATGATATATGTTCTCAAAATAAGATCCATTGTCACTTTTATAATTTCACTCTTTTATTCTTTTTTCCCCACTAATAGTCAGCCTTTAGTGCCAAGAGAGAACATTACAGCATGGATGAATGCAATTGGATTGATCATCACTGCCCTACCAGTGAGTTAATCATTGTGATTTGTATAAGCTCGTCATGCAATTAATGAAATGTTTCATATTTTTTAAGCTTTCACATTATTGCTTCAGAAATCTACAGTGACTACTTTGTTTGCCTTTTGCATCAGATCTAAATAAATCTACCTGACTTATGGGTCCCTGCATCTCTGGTCCCACCTTACCTTTCCAACCTTAGTTTTCCCATTAAAATCTGATCTACCTTCAACCCCGTAACATGTTATGTATCTAGAGCCTTTGCTCCTGCAAATAATGCTTGTTGAGACATGTTTCAGGTAGTTCTGCCATGTAAGAGAATATATCAGAACACTTATTCCTTCTGTCAGCTTCTCTAAAGCTTACTCATTCTCTGCTGGCTTAGGGCTTGCTTCCTCAGTGAAGTCTTCCATGACTTCTCCGCCCATGTGAAGTCTCCCTTCTGTGACCTCCACACGTGTCTAGTCAGCACCACACAGTTGTCTGACATCTTTGAATGTCAGTAATATTGTCTAAACCTGAGCTTTCCAAACTTGTTTGATTATGCACCTTTATGAATCACTTTTTCCTTACACTCCTCCAAAATATATGTACACACACACACATAGTTATGAATTATAAATGTGTACCAGTGTTATCTGTATAATAAATATAGGCAAAGTCAATTTACCATGTAGTAAATATCAGATACTAAATGAACTGGACATGAGAAAGTGGTATTATTTTAAGCTTTGGAGCAGAATACTGGATATGGGGTGGAATACTGGATAAATGCTGTTTTTCACCAGGCTTTCTCCTGGTTTTAAAGGAGCCGTATTGGATTGTCCTTCATGATCGAATTGTGAGTGTTATCAGCAGTCCCAGCCTGACGTCTGAGACAGAGTGGGTCGGCTATCCTTTCCGCCTCTTTGATTTCACTGCTTGTCATCAGTCCTACTCTGAGATGAGCTGCAGCTACACATTAGCTCTGGCACATGCGGTGTGGCACCATTCTAGCATCGGGCAACTTTCTCTCATTCCCAAGTAGGTATTATGATTTCTTAAAGACATTTGATTTATCATTTCGTTTTTGTTTTTTAATCTCATTTATGCATGAGGTATATATCTCATTCAATAGAACAACTTAGAAGTAAAAGTCTTAAGTAGATTCTAGGTATCAGGAAGCCTCCTTTATTTCAGAATTGTTTGAATGAAATTAATTTATATGTATAAGTAACAATCTGGTATCTTGTTTTCCATTACCATTTTGGGAGGCTTAGTCAAATGCATTCTTTTTCCAGAATATATCCCAAAAGTTGGCTTTTGAACTGTGTAACTAATATTAGGCTATCTTCTGATTTTTTTTTTTTTTGACGGTATAATTGGTATTAATTAGATTCACATTTCTTGAGAATGGCCTTTATATTAAGTTGGTTATTCTCTTTTTATTTCAAATAATTCACATTCTGTCATTCAGTAATTTTACTATTAGGAATGACTTCTAAATCTGAAGTAATTTATTTCAATAATCAAATGAAAATAAGAGCCAGTGAGAGATGTAAGATTAATTTAAAATGTTACCAAAATTAAAGGAAACTTTTAAAAAGATTACAAATTTTGCAAATACTCGGGTAGGCTGTATTAACAAAGTTCAAACAATTCAACTGATTTCAAGTAACAATAAATTTTTATTTTTAAATTTTAGGTTTCTCACTGAAGTACTTCTTCCTATAGTGAAGACTGAGTTCCAGTTGCTTTATGTGTACCATCTCGTGGGACCATTTTTACAAAGATTTCAGCAAGAGAGAACTCGATGTATGATAGAGGTAGAATAAAATCTGGGTTTTCCGTGATAAGATTAAGTTCTAAAAGATATATTAAGATTTCTTTCCCATTGTTTTTCAAACTGCATATCATTACCATTAGTAGGAAAATCATTTTAGTGGGATCTAAGAGCAATTTTTGAGGCCTTAGTGTCCCCATAACTTAGTATGCCTATAACGAGTTTGATGTGTGATGTGTTGAACTGGAGGTGCAGGGGAGAATACCTGTCATCAAGGTTGAGAAGAAAGTTAAGGACGGAGAAGGGCATTTGAGAACATTCTCTGTAGTACAGAGGAATTCATTAAAATCATGGGAATGGTTGAAGTCAATCACCTATCACAAGAGTATAGATAAAAGAAAATGAGCCAGGAGTAGACCCTTAAAGTATGAGCCACCAAATGGAACTAAGAAGGTCCAATATAAAGGCTCCCTGAGATTGCAGATATCCCAGAAATTGAGAGGCGGTTTCTAGAAAAGGGATTGTCTAGCTCTTAAGTTTAAGAGAATACTATTAGAAAGAGAAACTGCATTTAAGCTCTATTAGGAGGCAGTTTGTAGCAGTCTGGATTCCATTATAAATGCAAGCAGTGTCATATCACCCATGTGCACAGAGGTCTGTGTGATAGTGACAATTCCTCAACAAACATGTTATCCTCTGTGCTAGTCTTGTAATGGAGGCTAGCTGCATCAAGCTGAATTATTGAACCATTTTCTTACCATTTAAATAATTTTATATTATTTGTTAAATAGATCGGTGTGGCATTTTATGACATGTTGCTGAATGTAGACCAGTGTAGCACCCACTTAAACTACATGGATCCCATCTGTGACTTCCTGTATCATATGAAGTACATGTTTACTGGTGACAGTGTAAAAGAGCAAGTAAGTTCACTTTACTTTTTAAGGACATTTAGTTTAGAAAACTTAAATATATGGCAGATAGACTTTTTTGTTTGGGTGAGTGGGGTTTTTTGGTTAATTTTTTTCTTTTAAGGGGACAAGGTTAATAGACTTTTTTAGGCTACGTGACATATTACTCTGGACATAGTGTTAAAGTAAATACCTATTATAATTTCTCACACTTTTCCCCTTGATATTTGCAACAAAACATCTGAAAAAGACCTGGGGGTTTATTAACAGTAAACTCATTAGGAAGAAACAGTACGGTATGGCTACTGAAAAGATCAGAGAGGCCTTGTGTTATAAGTGAAGCAGGGCCTAGTTTTCCCCACAGTGATTAGGGTACACTGTGAGGGCGTGAGACAAATCGCAGCATGACAAGAAGACTAAAACCGGGAGGGTCAGGAGAATAACTAATGAAGGGTATTTGAAGGAACTGGGGGTGCGTAACTTGAATTTTTAAAATCCTGGGGAATTAATTGTATTCTTACTATTTGGGCGTTGCCATTTGGAATAGGTTTTAAATTTGTTCTGTGTCACTTTCAAAGGTATACAAACTGGTGAAGTTAAAGGGAGGCACGTTGTAACTCAACATATAAAGAGACATAAAAAATTTAAAAATTTAAAAAATTTAAAAAAAATTAAAAAAAAAAAAAAGAGCCATTCCCTGGGAGAGCTGTCTCCAAGTGGAAGGGACCTCCTTAAATCATAACTGAGTTTCCTGTCTGTGGGAACCAGGATCTCAGCTGTTTTAGAAGGGTGGAGAGAGGGCAGATAGGTGGAATTAAGTGACCTCCCCTCCAGACTTCAATGTTATTTCTCTCTAAAATGGGAAAGGAACATAAACTGATAGACGTAAACATATGACTCCTAGTCTGAGGGATTCGTTCCTTGGAGCTGGCGACATGGGGTCGGGAGGGTGTCGACTCCTTCATGCCTCAGCAGGATTGTCAAGTGGGAACCAATTCAGAAATGTTCTCGTTAGCATATTCCTTATATTTGGGCCTAAGAAACTTTGACACAAGGGGAATACAAAAAGGAAGAATTATTAATGGGCTGATCTTTCCTAGTAAGATCCAAAAACATTTGAGTAAAGCTAAGAAAGCTATGGAACTGCTTGATGTATTTGTTCCTTTAAAGTTTTTTAAGTAAGAGTAGATCAAAGTGTAAATCAAAACCAAAAAGTTAGCTTTATAGATAAATGTTATGAACGTAAGTTATTCAAAGAACTTCGACATATAATCGTGCTTTATGCTTCCGTGAAGATGGTATCTTAAAAGGATGATCCCCTTGGTGGGTATGTAGAATTCCCTGTGTAAACTCTACTAGCTATCGTCAGCGGGACGACTGGCTAGCTAGATAAACGAGTATGTCTTTGTAAGTGTATGCATACATAGATAGACGTGCATACACGTGTATACATATATATATATAATGTGTGTGTGAGGGGCAACACATGTTTTTTTCTCACGTAAGAGAGAAAGAGTTTTATCTGCTTTTGTTAAAACACAAAACATGCAGAGAAACATCTCATCCACCCGTTCCACTCCCTAGTTTATTGTCTCAGGATATGTGTAAATTGCTTCTTTAAAGGTTGGAAATTGAAGTTCTCTGGTTAAAATACTTTTTAATGTTTAATGTTTTCATTTTTTAGGTAGAGAAGATTATCTGTAATTTAAAACCAGCTTTAAAACTTCGTCTTCGATTCATCACTCACATTAGCAAGATGGAACCGGCTGCAGTGCCTCCACAAGCCATCAATAGTGGGTCTCCAGCACCTCAGTCTAATCAGGTGCCAGTGTCTCTACCAGTGACTCAGTGAAGTCAGGGTGTGCTGTGGTGAAAACGGACTCGAATCTATTAAATCTGAACATGATCGCGCTACATAGTGGTGGAGTAGAGGCAGTGATGTTCAGATTGTTTTATTCTGATTCAAGTGGTGAATCTGTTGACTTCCAACTCCCATCTCCCTATATTTTTGTCTCTAAGAGATAAAGTAAGCTACACGTTGTTCATATCCACAACAATGTACTAGAGCTACCTAGGAATGGGGACATATCTGATCAAATGACTTTTACTAGGCACTCTCAATCTTTCCTATCTTGGCCATTGTTTTTATTTTTTAGTATTAATGACTTATTCAGTCTTCAAATACACTGTTTTAAAGGCACCACACATGTAAAATAGTTATTACAAATCCTTTTATACGTAAATCTCTTTTGGTGTATCTGGGATAAGAGATTTTTGTCAAGTAAAGGAATCTAGATTTCATTGCATTACTGGAGCAAATAGGTTCATATTCTCTTTAAAATGGCTTAAATTTTTTATCATAGATTTCCAAGTAAATGGGCTAATATTTCTAGTGTAGATTGGCAAGTTTTTGCCTTTGCCGTGGACTTGAACTTACTATATGAAATGAGTTGGAAGTCATGTAAGAAAATAACATAGCTAGAAATGCATAAACTTAATAAAATCATCCTTAAGTGGTGATACTTTCATCTCTGTTTTTAAAAATAAATCAATTGCTTTTCCAGGTTGACACTCTCACCTGACAAATGATGTGATTCTTTGAATTTTTATAGTCTTAAGGTTTTTAAGTATTTATATTTTTAAATATCATGTACATTTTGGTTCTTTGGAGTTTATTAGATTTTGAGAGACATACTGTTAATGAGGGGGGTGGCATTAAGATTGTAAAAGAGCTGAAAAATAATTAGTAAAATCTGTTGAAAGAATAAACTGTCTGATTAATTACTCAGTTTGAATGAGCATCTGCTGTGTGCCAGGCAGTGTACTGGCTGGATTAGAACAGAGAACTGAGCTACTGCCCTGGGTTGTACACTGTAGTTGGTGACTGACATTGACCTAGGAATTAAGAGGTACATTTTTTTTTTTTAACTAATTAATTTATTTATTTATGGCTGTGTTGGGTCTTCGTTTCTGTGTGAGGGCTTTCTCTAGTTGCGGCAAGCGGGGGCCACTCTTCATCGCGATGCGCGGGCCTCTCACCATCGCGGCCTCTCCTGTTGCGGAGCACAGGCTCCAGACGCACAGGCTCAGTAATTGTGGCTCACGGGCCTAGTTGCTCCGCGGCATGTGGGATCTTCCCAGACCAGGGCTCGAACCCGTGTCCCCTGCATTGGCAGGCAGATTCTCAACCACTGTGCCACCAGGGAAGCCCAAGAGGTACATATTTTTTAAAAAAGAATTAGTGAAGTTTAACCAACTGTACTTCAAATTTTTATTTCCAAATACATTCCTCCTAGACCTTCATCTTCTTCAGGTTTCATATTATCATAATCACTACATGTTTATTTGTCATGCAAGGACAGCTTAAAATTTATATAATGGTATAAGCAATTTTTCTAAGCTAATAATATTCTTAAAATTCTCCAGAAATTTTATGCTAGAAATGATTTCAAGTATAACTCTTAACCTAGTCTCAATATATTCTTGCTGCCTCAAGGACTATATTGCTTTGAGATCCTAGAATGGGAATAATTGTAACACTGGTATTATACAACCATAATAAAGGGAAATGAAAATCAGTATCACTTTCTTAAGAACATACACATTCCAATTAATTTTATTAAAAATTCAATTTTTCCTCTCTAGCTTAAAAAAAAAATGGGAATATGATTTTCCCCAATAGGCTTTTAAGAGATTATTATTATTAATCAGAGACATTAATAAATACAGAAGCTTTATGTGTTTAGAATGCAGCTGAGGAAAAAATATTTATATCCATTACATCCTAAAATTTTTCTTTTTGAAAACTAATAGTAACTTTAGAGTGGCTATGTTCACTAGGCATTTCTGCAATGGTAGAAATAGTCTGTATCTGTGCTGTACAGTACAGTAGTTAGTAGCGCCATGTGCCTGTTGAGCACTTGAAATGTGGAACTGAATTTGTTACTTTGTTAAGCTTTAATTAATTTAGCCACCTGTGGCTGCTGTATTGGATAATGTTCTCTAGAGTAAGATCCATTATAATTGCTCTTACCTAAAAGTCATTCAGTAAAATATTTATCCTACGAAGTCCATAGTGTCAACAGGTTTAAAATTCTGGGTTGCAGGCAAAAAATCAGATGGTAGAGGCTTTTTAACACATAAAGCAATTAGAACAAGAACAACAATAAAAATTCTTTAACAGAGCCTGCTTCATTACCAAGTCCACTTTGAGTTCTATATAAGTTAGAGGAAAGGGGAAGAGTTTGCTTCCCTTGTTTTGATTATAGTTTATTCTAATTTATTTTTCCACTTCCTTCACTATATAACAGCCGAGCTGAGTTTTTAGGATGTTTTAGGAGTTCAACAAATGAGACACACTGTAATTGCAATGAGTGAAAGGTGGGGCATTTGGAAGCCACAAATAATTTTAGGTGAAATCCCGATCTGAATTAGCATATCTTAGAAATAAAATAGAAGTTTGATTTCTTTCCTCTTTCCCAAAAGACTATCATCTGAATAGCAGTCATGCTTAAAATATCAACCAATATCACGTTTGAGGCTTAAAAAAAGTAAAACATGGTCATCTAACAATAATGAAGTTGGAGATTGCCCAAGCCTTATGATTACTCATTTTATAGATGAAGGAACCAGAGCCAGAGAGTTTAAATAACTTCACCAAGGTCTTACAGTGTTTTGGGGCTAATGATTTCACTGTGGCTTTTTAATATTTATAGTAGTCTTAAGCAGGATGTGTGTGTATCTATGTCTGTGTGTGTGTGTTTTGCATGTATTTAGAAACCTATGTAGCAGTAACAGAATCTTACAAAGAGATGAAAGAAGTTTCTAGGGATTACAGCTTTGAACAACATGGAAATATGGTCCCTTTTCAGGTTGGGTAGCTTTATCTCCTGAAATCAAGAGTTCCACTCTATGTGCGGGGGCTGATATAGGTGTTTATTTTTAATGCCAGCACATTTTTATTTGGAAATGAATGTGTATTTCTCTAACGATAAGGCTTTTGCCAAAATGGGAATATAAGCTTTTTAATTTCACAAAAGTTAGCATTTCCATATCTTGAATTTCATACCAAGAGGGAATTGATACAGTTTATACTAATTGTACTAATTTTTACCAAGGTAAAACATTTTTCTGAAAGACCAAATCTTTGGGAGGGTAACTAGAAGTTTAACTAAACTAGTGGATTTGCTAATTATGTCGTTAACTGTGAGATTTTTCTATGACGTTTCCATGTTTACTTAGGCAGGTTAAGGTAATCAGTAGGCTTATGGTTACCCTCCCGAGCAACTCCAAAACAAGCCAAGGTTATTGCTACTGCTGTGTTCACTGTCCGAGTTACTTCTTCTGGTGTCTTCCCCAGAGATGGATTCACTTCCATTATATCTAATCCTGACAGTAGCCCTACAACAACAAATGGAAATAATGTAATTTATTAAATAGTTGACATTTTTAATTTAGTACAGACTGACTTGAAATATTATCCGGAAATAGAAAGAGGTGTAACAACTGAAAACATTTCAGTCATTGCATCATGCAATGGACATTTAGGAAGTGTCCGTTGGGGCTCGATTTTCAGATTTGGGAGGTATCAATATATATTGGCCAGGTATACACTTCCTTCTTTATTCACTCAGATTTTTACCTACCTGTTTTGTAAATTTCTTCTGTGATGTAGAGACCTTCTCTGTAAGACAGACCTCCCTGGACTGGCGTGCCAGTAGCTGGTGTGAAAGACGGGTCCAGTCCATCAACATCAAAGCTCAAATGAATTGGCCTTTTCTTTCTTTTAAGAGGTGGGAAAGGAATTCAGTTTAAAGTTGGTGGTTTAATATTTCCTAGAAAAATACAGTTCTTACTTTGCTTTACAAAAAGTAACAACCCAGTGAAGTTCCATGATTGTACTTACTGGCTTTATTAATAACTTACATTGACCAGTGTCAGTAGCAAGTCCTTTTCATAATATTTATGTTACACACATACAGACACACATACACACACACAAAGTATCATACCTTCCTAGTAGATAGCTGAATGCTTCTTCCATCACCTTGCCAATTCCCAGTTTATCCACTTCAGTCATTGAAAAGTATTTAATTCCCAGAGTTTTCAAAATGTAGCTATGAAAGAGGATATATTAATCTACAATTTATAAGGAGGCTGACCCTATGCCCTCTTGTTTCCTTTTAAAGAAAAGATCAGTGTGGTGCGATTAAAACAATATGTAAGTTTGGTGAACTGTATGTATATATCAATATATTTTTAAATAGCAAGTCAAGGTAAAAATCACCTGAATACATACACATATATGTATGTACGTGTATACATGTAAATATATGTAGATATAGATATATAGACTTGGTGCTGAAAATAATTTTTTCTCATCGGCTCGACCAGCACGCCTAGCAAGAGAAAGGACGAAAAGGAAGATAAGTCACATCAAGGAATAAACTTACTGTTCCCCAGGGTCCACGTCTCTCAGGCCGATATACACAATATCTTTGGCAGATAGGCAAGGAGTCACCCAGGAGAATCCTGGGACATCGGGCATCTAGAATTGCAATGGTTCCATTGGGTTATATATGCTTCTCTTGAGCAAATCTTACATTGAAAGTTAAGGACACTTGTTAGATTGCGTGTATCTTGTTTAGAACATAAATCTCAGGGAAATCATTAAAATATAATACAAAATTAAGAATGAAGTGCCTGCCCGCCTGTGCTACCCTTGTTTGCTTTGGCCTTACCCAGCTTCACCCTGTGGCCCAGACCTAACCTGAATCACTTGTCAGCATTTACCTGCCCTGCACCCCATTTCCACTCCGCCCTGCTTTCCTGGAACTCTTCTGTAAAGAAATCAGTGTGCTTCCATTACTTTCATAGCTTCCTTCTTTTCTTCTCTTTCTCAGTAAAGACTTAATCCAGAGCGTGGTTGAGAGCGGCTAAGGGAAATTTTCGATCAGACCTTTGGTTTGACCATATCTTCAGATGTCCTGGAGCCAAGCTTGGCTGTTCCCATGAGCTAGCTACGCATTTTGCAAGCCTATCACTTTGGTCATCTGTTTGGAAAACATTGTTGCCAACATTTAGCATTAAGGAGGTTTTGATCCCCAAGTATCATCACGACGGCCAATTTGCTACAGTTGAATCAATAAAAATTGTTTTATTGATATGCTACAGCATATCAATAAAATTATGAACCACAGTGTTAAATCTTATTCTGGAATTTCATCTTAATGTCTTTTAGAAAAGAAGTTTCCAAGGAGGAGGTAGTTCTTCCTCTTGGGATTTAGATATATGCTTCTCATAGTAAAGACGTTAAATAATAAACGACCATAATCCTCATTTGAAAACTCCATTTTTGAAAAGGCCCTATGATGTGGAGGGGACACTTCGTAAGAATGAGAGGCTATGGGGTTGGTAGTAGAAGGAGGAGGTGCCCGGAGACCAGTTCTGGGCCTTGCTGCACATTTGGTATGTCTGTTAACCTCTGAACCTCTGTTAACTTGCTTATAGAGGATTCCTCTCTGCCCCACCTACTAAAAAGGGTAGTTTAAGAATCAAAAGGGAAGCTACATATGAAGTCAGTTTGCAAACTATCAAGTAAGGTCGAGGTACAGAGCCTCACCACCTCTATCCGCCCACCCATTGCTTATTGGCTGCCCAGAAAAAGGTTTGAGAAATTAATCAAGAAGATGGCACAGGGATTCTTAACTTCCCTTCCGCCTCCTGAACTTCTGCTAAAGATAATTCTTTTGTAACAAAATACCAACCAGCGGTTTACCTTTCCCTTTAGTTCCTTCAGGAGGAAAGATACAGGTTGTCCATGTAAGTTCCCAGTTGTGGTTGTCAGTGGAGTGTTGATGTCCGTGTGAGCATCCACCCAAATGACACAGAGATCTGGGTGGACCCTGGCATGGCCAGAGATGCTGCCAATTGCCAGACTTGAGAGGAAAATAAGTTTGTATGGACATCAGGTTTGCAGTATCATTATAATCATTATCTATATCATATCATAAATGCAATATCCTCACCTGATTTTCCTTTAAGTCAAAGTGGCTAATATTTCTGAGAGGTTTTAAACTGGAGATGCCAATTAAACAATTATAACAATAGAGAAAGTATAGCTTATACTTAATATTTGCTAACAAGTTATATATATTCACTTCAATGGCATTACTAATAAATCTGTAATTTTTTTCAAAACCACCTTCTAATAAAATTGCAAATTATAGTTTAACTAAAAATTAACTGTGTGAAAAGACAGTAGCCACACAAGAAATTTTTTAGCACGAGACACCACTCAACTCTCAGGGTTAAATCGGGCTCGTTTTCTGTACTCTCATCTCTCTTGGTAAATACTAATTCTCCCAAGTGAATTAGGACAGAGTCCTTCCATTTTTCTTAAAATCCAATTCTTTTACAATTGGGGAGCATCACTCAGAAGGCCTTACATCCACTTCAGCCAGTGTATCCTGGGAACTCACTCACTCAGATCCTCTGCTGGAACTTTCTAGTCTCCTGCTACGTATTTAAGGACCCGCTCTTAGCCAGATCCAGAACCCTCAAAGTTCATCTCAAACATTCCAAGCTCCAGAAAACTTGCCGGAATGAAAATGCTAAGTAATATTTTACACAAAAGTTAAAAGATCAGGATTTGCCATGCAATGCTTGCATTCTCCCATTTGTGAATCTTCAGGGATCCTCCAGAGAATCGTGCACTTTCAGATTCTCAAAGTGGAAGCAGTCGTTTCTTGATGTTCAGGTATTGATGATTCAGCTTGATGTTTGTCTTTCCCTACAGGTTTCTTTTCCTTTGGCCTTTTGCCACTTAAAATTTCCACTTACAAATTTTTCCACTTAAAAAAGAAAGTGAGCTCCAGTTTCTCAATGGCAGTTTTGTCACAGAAGCCCTGGTAACACTTTGGCTTCAGGGGAGAAAACGGAGGGGGGTGAAGTAACTGACTGTTGCATCGAGAGCTATTGTAATGTTTGTACTTTTTATCTAATTATACTTCCGATAACATATCGTGGGACCTTGAGAGTAAACATGGAAAGACTCGCATGCAAAAATTATCTTTGCCACATTATTTATAATGGTGAAAATTTGAAAATAACCTGAATATCTGAAAATATGGATATATATAGTGATATCATACCTTGATGAAAAATTAAGCAACAGTAAACAATTATGCTTGTATATATCATGAAGTAACATAAGGAACTTTGTAGTGTAGATTAAGAACAAAACAGGATAATACACAATTGTTAAAATCATACACAAGGAAAAAATTACGGCAGGAACGAAGTATGCCAGATTTTCAAAATTCCAGTACAAACGGTTGTTAGAGAATTACAACTGCCATTGTTTTTTCCCTTTTATATATGTGTGTGTATTTCAAAATTTTTACAATTATTAACTTTTATAATGGGAAACACCTGCTTTAATTGTTGACCTAAATGAGTTGTTTCTATTATCAGTAATCAAGTACAATAAGCTGACTATGAATTTCCTCAGTGCTTATTTAGAAATGTAAGCCTGAACATTTTGCCGCAATCCATTCATATGTCATGTATTTTCTGCTGTTATAAATCTATGTTTCCAAAATAAAGTGGTAACCAATAAAATTAAAAGAAAAAAAGACAGAAATTTTGGTTTAAAATATTGATCAATGCTCTCCCTTCCTTATTTTCTCTCTTCTCATGGTTTTGGTGATACTTCCTTTACAGTATTTGTGCCAGACTTCCATAGAGATAATCATTAAAAAAGACCTGTGGTCTCCGCCCAGTACAAGGCTGGTCCTTCCGTTCCTCTTGATTTCTGCCACCACATCAGCCAGCTGTTCACTTGCTTTTCCCACAGACCTTGGATTCTTCACCATTTGAAAGGGACTGTCATTAGGGACATCAGCAAAGGTCAGGACCCCATAATCTTTCACATCACACTCTATAATTAAAATTAAAAGTTTCAGGTTACTAAGTAAAAAAAGAGATTACAAAACAGCCTGTAGGATGATTCCAAGTTTACCAAATAGGTGTATTTGAAATTAAAAAAAAAAAAAAGTCTGGAGTGGCTGCAAAAACTTGTGAAGGTGAAAACCTTGTCCACTGTTGCCTGACAGCATCATTCCACCTTTGCTGCACACCCGTGCCTGCTGTATGCTGGGTTCTCTGCAAATATCGATACTTCTTGAATCAAGCCAGTTAGGCTAGACGCGAAAGTGTAACAGTGATAAGCTGGTTTGGGCTTAATGGGTGGCATCACTGTCTTGGTCTCTGTCTCTGTTTATGTGCTGTCTACTTTTCTACAATAAGCATGTTTTGTATATGTAATGAAGAAATTGTTTTTAAAAGAATATGCAGGGCTTCCCTGGTGGCGCAGTGGTTGAGAATCTGCCTGCCAATGCAGGGGACACGGGTTCGAGCCCTGGTCTGGGAAGATCCCACATGCTGCGGTGCAGCTAGGCCCGTGAGCCACATTACTGAGCCTGCGCGTCTGGAGCCTGTGCTCTGCAACAAGAGAGGCCGCGATGGTGAGAGGCTCGCGCACCGCGATGAAGAGTGGCCCCCGCACCGCGATGAAGAGTGGCCCCGCTTGCCGCAGCTAGAGAAAGCCCTCACACGAAACGAAGACCCAACACAGCCAAAAATAAATAAATAAATAAATAAAAAATCCTTCCCTCTACTTTAAAAAAAAAAAAAGAATATGTATACATATATATTTATGCCCAGAAGAAAATACACCAATATTTTCTAAATTTTCTTACACTATATTAACAGCCCGTGGTTTCAGTCCAATCTGTCACCAGCTGAAGCAGCCCAGCTCCCTGCTCTGTCCATTGTACCTGCCTCATAGTGGGACTGTCTGAATTAAATAAGAACGAATGATTAGCAACGAGCCTTAAAGCTTCTGTGAGGTCAGGAAATAAAAGCTCTATTATTATACTTCTTTAATAAAGAAATTGCAGCTCTCCCAAAGTTTCTAAGGACCTAGGTCACTCCCTAAAAGGCCCTGTTTAGGCTTCAATTTACAGAGCTTCATGTGATGTAAGTACAGTGTTCTGAACTAACCAGTCATTGTACACTGTAGTCATTAAATGTCCGTGTGTATCCATGATTCATTAACACCTTCAAGAGATTCAACCTGATATAAAATATGACCAAATTATGCTTGTTAACAGAGGGACTAGTCTAGTCCATTTCCCCAAGCCTTCTGTTCTCTCTTGGGGTCTTTTTTTTTTTTTTTGGCTTTATGAGGTATAATTGTTATTCACTAAAATTCACTCACTTTAAATGTACAGGTCAAGCAGTCTTAGAAATATCTACAGTCTTGCAACCATCACCATAATCAAGATTTAGAATATTTTCATCACCCCCTAAATTCCCTCGTGCCCCTTTATGGTCAATCCCTGCCCCACCCTCAGGCAACTACTGATCTTTGTCTTACTATGCTTTCGTCTTTTCTAAAATTTCATACAAATCATACAGTTGGTAGTATTTTGTGTCTGGCTTCTTTCACTCAGCATGATGTCTTTGCCATTCATCCATGGTCTTGCCTATGTCAGCAGTCTGTTCCTTTTTATTGTTGAGTACTAGCCCATAGTATGGATGTACCACTTTTTACTTATCCATTCAACGGTTGATAGGCACTTCGTTGTTTCCATTTCTTGGCTTTTATAAATAACGCTGCTACAAACATTCAGGTAGAAGTGTTTATAGTATATGTTTTCACTTCTCTTGGGTAAATATCTAGGAGAAGATTTGCTGGGTCAAGAGGTAAATGTATGTTTATTTAAGAAACTGCCAAAGTGCTTTCCAAAGTGGCTGTACCATTATGCATTCCCACCAGAAATACACGAGGGTTCCAGTTGCTCCATATCCTCCCCAACACTTCATCAGAGTTTTAAATATAAAGATGACGTTTACTTTAGCCCATACTTTTAAAATTATATCACTTTGCATTTGCATGCTCGTATATATGTATGTATATGTATATGTGTACACATACACTCATATACACACCATGCAAACACTAGGTACTATTATTATTATTATATTACTGTTTTATTTTCTTTCCTTTTACAAATAGGGGTCTTCTTGCTAGTAGTGTACTTCCTGCTGCCCCTGGCTTTTCATTTTCAATTCCCCTGACTCCCCTACCACCCACCCCCAGTTCTTGCACACACACATTCTCTTATACAAGAGTCTGGCTGGAAAGACAAAATATCTGAGTGAGGATATTCATCCAACAGTATTTACTGAGCATGCTCCCCATCGCTGCTTTTTTAATAGGATGTACTTCTAAGGTTATAGCCAATGCTGCAATTCTGTGGTATAAATGTCACTCCAGACACACCCTCTTTTAGCAGGAGCCTGGTCATTCCTTCAGAGTGAGAAGGAAATCAGGCTGATCTTTCAAGTTAAAAATTACCTTGCTCAAACTAGTGGTTACCAGTGGGGAGGGGCAATGTAGGGGTAGGGGATTAAGAGGTACGAACTATTATGTACAAACTAAGCTACAAGGATATATTGTACAACACAGGAAATATAAGCCAACATTTTATAATAACTATAAATGGAGAGTAACCTTTAAAAATGTGAATCATTATATTGTACATATATGTAACATATTGTACATTAACTATACTTCAATAAAAAGTAATTAATTAATTTTTTTAAATTACCTAGTTCTTTAAGTTTCTCAAGCAGACCAGCCTTCCTCAATACTGTAGGGCCTTCTTCCACCCCTCCTCGTGGCTGAACAATTAAAAAATAGAGTAATTCAGACATTATCATGACCATCTGATGCCCACAATAGGAACCCTTTTCATTAATCAATTGAAGAGTAACTATCAATTTTTGAATACCTACAGAGTCAACAATTTACATTATCTCATTTAATCATCACGGCAAGGTAGATTGAATTACCCCTATGTCAAATATGAAGATCTAGAATCAGAAAGGTTATATAACTTTCCTAACAAGTGGGAGAGCCTTAGTTCACATCCGCATTCTTTAGATTCCAAAACTTGCATTTCCTCTTCTCCATCACACCGTGTTACCAGCACAGTGAACACATATTTTGTACAAAAGCACTCCGAGAGATGGAGATACAGTGATTAAAAGGAGAGGGCTTCTGTCTTTGAGTAACTAACAAGCTAACAGGGGATTTGGATATTTAATCCCAATTACAGTACTTAGAGACTTGCTTCAACTCAGATACAAGATTCATAACCACAAAAACAGGATGATCGTAACTCTGCCAGGGGCAGAGTGTGTCAGAGAAGTCTGCGTGGAGTAGGCTGATATTTCTGCTGAGTCCTGCAACATGAGTAGGTGTTCAGGAAAATAGGGTGATAGAGAAACTTGGCAAACCAGGGGAACAGCTTGAGTAAAAACATAAGAAAAAAAAAAAGAGCGTGGCATGAGAAAGACCTACTTGCAGGTCCTCACGGTGGTAAGTTAGGGCTCTTGGGGAGAAAGCAGGCGGCAGGGAAAATCATCACCCAGGAGCCGAAACCACAAAACTAACCCAGTATTTCAAGTTTTGACCTGCTTAAGCACAGTTGGCACAATTCTACCTTTGCTCATTTTACATCAGGGAAGCTAACACGCTTCTTCCTGGCCATAAGTCTTCTCCAGCCTCCTGGCAGATTAGCCATCTAAAGAACCGGTTCGTGCATGTGTCTCTCTGATTCTAATTTCCAACAAGCCTTTTCAATACAGGAGGTTACTTTGTGTTCTCAGGGGAGAAGGTGTGCCAAAAGATAGGTGCATCTATCCCCAGGATTGTGCTGTGGCACCAAACTAAGCAGATATTTCTTCCCAACTCAAATTACCGGATGACTTGCCCTGGCTGCCAGGCAAATCCTTCATGTCAAATTCCTGTCCCTGGCAGCCAGGGACGCCCCACGCTCAGCCGGACACATTTGCTCCTTCACTCCACTCCTTTTTTGTATGACTCCCACCCCCTCTCAAGTAGATACAATTTCTCCTTCTTTAAACTCCAACAGAGTGCTGCTTGGCTCAAATTTTGCCTTGGTTTTGTGTTTGTTTTTGTCTTTTCTCCATTATTAGATTTCAGTCCAAGTTTTTCTACACTTCCAGCACTGTATTTTGTAGTACGGAGCTGACACTTAGTAGATGCTCAAAAATTGTCAATTTGATAAAACTCCCTGCCCTTTTTCCCTCTCCCTTTCAAACTTTAGAACAAATCTCATACACCCCTTACAAATGAACTTATTTACAAAACAGAAATAGACTCACAGACATACAAAACAAACTTATGGTTACCAAAGGGGAGATGGAGGAGGGGATAAATTAGAAGTTCGGGATTAAAATATACACACTGCTATATATAAAATAGATAACCAACAAGCACCTACTGTATAGCACAGGAAACTATACTCAACATCTTGTAATAACCTATAATGGAAAAGAATTTAAAATTTACATACATATATAAAACTGAATCACTTTGCTGTACACTCAAAACTAACACAACATTGTAAATCAACTATATTTCAATAAAAATTTTAAAAATAATAAAATAACACCATTCTGAACTTTAAGAATTATAACAAAACAAAACAAAACAAAACAACAACAAATCTTATACACCCCTTAGTTGATACGAAAGTCCTCCCTCAGTATCTGTAGAGGATTGGTTCCAGGACACCCACCCTACCCCACCACCTCCCCATCCCCCCACCCCTACTCCCCCTACCCCCTGCCCCCTGCACGGATGCTCAAGTCCCTTACATAAAATGACATAAAGATATTCCAGATACAGAACCCGCAGATATGGAGGCCCGGCTGCATATTTATTACAATATCACAGTCGATCAATTTCACAGAGTGACACTTTTTAGCTTTTTTTTTTTTTTTTTTGTCTGATTCAAACTGCTTCTAATGATTGGTCTTTCCTCATTGTTCTTTGTTGGCTCTACTGACTTTGAAGCTGGGCTCCATTCCCTAACTGACCGCAACTCTAAGATCCTCTGTAGATCTAAAGATGCACCAGTGCAGGTCAGGAGCACAGGCTTTGGTATCAGACAGTCCTGTCTGGAATTACACAGTCAAAGCTGTGTGACCTTGAGCAAATTCTCAGACCTCTCTGAGCCTTAGTTAACTCAACAGTAAAATAAATATAATACCTACTTCATTCTTTGCCACCACCTCCTCCCCTTAACCACTGCCCTGCAAGGGAATGGAGTCCTTTTTCAGATTCAACCTTCTAGCCCTTTAATCCTCTCCTTTGCCTATTTATCCAACTTTACCTCCTTTAGGTGAGGACAGAAATTTATATGTTGGCCAGTTTTTTCCCTTCTATTCCATGGCTTAGTGTAGAAAAATCTCTCTCTCTGAGTCCTTACTATCATGAGACAATAAGCTTCATTCTCATGGGGCCATGTTTTAATAAGGAAGAGCTGTAGAAGGCAGGAAGGAAGAATTATGGAGAATGGAAAATACATCTGGCTATATTTCAAAATATTATGCCCTAGAGTGGCTGTTATTATCAGCATTTGGCCTTCTGCTGAGGTCCAGGGGTCAGAGCATATTCAAGCCGTTTCCTCCCTTCCTTCCTTCCTTCTTTTTTTATCAGTCATTTCAGTGCTGTCTTTGTTAGAACCTGTCCCAAGAATAGGTGAGCACATTGTGGATTTTGCAATTACCCCCAGCATTAAAAGAAACACTTCTTTGTCAGCAAAATGTCCCTGTGTTTCAGGAGAGACCTTTGAAAGATTTCCAGGGAAAGTGAAGCAGTATTGACTGACAGTCCAAATGCAGTTTGCATCTCTAACCTCTGACCTGTCCCAATTTGTTTTGTAATAAAAAAGCCAGAGTGCAAAGCAAGAGTTCAAAACTAAGAGAAGAAATACATTGCTCAGACGGGCAAAGAGAAAGTTCTAAGAAACCTGAGAAACCCCATTTAAAACAACCACAACCACAAAAAATAAGCCTGGGAAGGTGTCAATTCACACTCTATCCTGTTTGTTTTTGTTTTTGTTCTTCCCCATTCCCCCTCTTTTAGCACAGACGCTTACAGGAGTCGAAGATATCTGTAATCTCATTAGATTTACCAGAATGAGTGTGCCTGGGCAGAAAAAAAGAAAGACTGTATATTTACGTGTTGCTGGCATGTTTTGGAATCTGGGAGTTTGATAAATTCATTAGTCCTTTCAACGTGGTCAACTTGCAGGTGGGTTTCCTTTTTTGTTTTTCTTTTTTCCTCCCTCAAAGAGAGGTGCACAAGGGACTCTACCTAGTCCATGAAATCAATACTTTTATAGAATCATGAAAGCCCTAAAATAATATAAATCACTCACAAAGTTGATAAATCAATAATGTTTAGGTTATCCACATTTTTAAATTCTAAAGGTTGCTGCCCGTCTATGAAATTTTTCTAGGTGTTAATTACGTAACTAAACAAATGTGTTTTCTTAAAATTCTATCTCCTTCTACATATACACAGTAACACCAAAAGCAACGAGAGCACGGAAATCTGAATGAGTAGCTAAAATGCAGAAAAAGTCTATTTCCATTCAAATAAAAATATTTTCTCTTAAAAAAATATGAGGAAAAATTCAGCAGATTTAAATAAAATTAGCTGTGGCTGAGATTAGGAGCCATAAGAATAAATGGATTTGTGACCATAATTATACAATGATGCAAAATGGTGAGACGACTTTAAAATATAGGTTTCAGGTCAGGTTGTATCAGGGAATTTAACTAACCAGACATTAACACCTTACTAATTTTGGAGTTCGAAACTTTCTCATAAATTCCGGTTATTCAAAGCCAGGGTTTTTACTCACCTGGCCCTTTGAGAAAGGAGCTCCGATGACCCCTATGGATTTTGGCTTGGAACTCATGCTCCAGCACTGCTCACCGCTGCACCCAAGGTCTCGAGCCAGTCGTCACTCTGCAACTCTCAGTGACGGAGAGCACATATTTTTTTCTATTTATAATTGAGTTAAATCTGTTTACTCTATTCTAATGAGGGAGAGTGGCTCCACCTACTGAAACAAAGCAACGTCAAGTGGAAGTCCAGCAAGTTCATACTTGGAATAACTATGAGTCCTCCGGGTCTAGGTCTCTAATTTAAAGTGAGATTATTCCTGTAGCCAGTTCACACCCATTTGACAAAGCCAGCTGGTGACATTAATCTTTCCTAACCACCACTTCGATTTCCTAATCATAATTATCTTTTCTAGTCATAATTAATTAATCAAAACCACAGAAGAAGTGCTATGGTTCTAGCGGTGCAAACTCGGGGCATGGCACTTACCTCCTCCAGGTCTTTGCATCCTCCTGTGTCAAAAGGGCTGGGACTAGCAAGATGGTCTCCCACATCCCTTCCAGCCCTACAACCCTGAATTCAGTTTTCACTCTGGGATTAATAGTTAATCCACGAGGCACACCTCATACACCACCAGAGCACAGTCTCAGGGAAGGCATATGACTTTCTTTTCTGATTATTAATTAAAGAAAAAATTAATTGCCTGATTAATAACCCAGAAGTGTTACCATACTAATTTTGAAATACGATATGTGGGAAAGTAACAGTTATTGGACTCATAATATCAAAATGAAATAGAGATGCAAAAACAGCCACGACTGAGTTTTTATCATGTGCCAGATGCTGTTCTGTTTTATATGATCTCATTTAATCTTTATGTGACTTTTATGACCAGTCTCATTATTTGTGTTATTTTACTGATGAAGCAACTAAAGCTCAGAGGGGTTGCCAAATGTCACAAAGAGGAAGAGCCATGACACAGTCGTAGGCATTCTGGATCCACCTAACCACTGGACTTTACATTCTAAACGCAGATGAAGTGTCAGCTATGTGTGCCTGTCAGACCAGTGTGTAAGATCTTATAGAAAAACCCAAATGAACTTTTTGGCCAACCCAATATATCCTAGATATTTACTTGGGGTATTTTGTATAGCTAAGTATTAACCTCTTATGGTTTTACACTGCAAATAACTTTTTCTAATCTGTCAGTAACCTGATAACTTTATATATATGTCATCACTCAAGATTCTTATTTTTGAAATAGGCAGTTGAATAATTTTTTCCTTATGCTTTTGCACTTTGGAAGTTTCATTAAAGTCCTTTCTACTCCAAAATCACAAATATATATTTCTGTATTTTCTCCTCTTTGCTTTAGAGTTTATGTTTCACATTTAGTTCTTTAATCCATCTATACCCATCTTTGTACATTGTGTAAGTTTTCCAACTCTATTTTCCCTTGTAGAGTCCATCAGTTTCCTCAGCAACACCCACTGAGCCGTCCTTCCATTTTGCCTCATGGATTTGAGTGGTATTTCCCTCGTGTACCAAGTTCCCCTAGACACATGGGCTCTTTCTTCTGATCCATTGGCTTATTTACCTGTGGCTGTACCAGGTCCACACTCTTTGATTATCCTGGCTTTACGGTATATCTTACCATTCTTTGGTTAATAGTAACATTTTGCTCTTCTTTTTCAAAAGCGATTTAGCTATTTATGAGCCTCTGTTCATCTACATATTCAGAATAAGTTGTTGGGTTCCTTAAAAAGAATCCTGCTAGGATTTTCACTAAATTTGTAGATGAGTCCATAGAGATTTGATACCTTTCAGGTTTCATTGTGGGTGTATTATTTTTACTCTAACATCTGAAAGTTCCCTCTATATCAAGCTGAGGTTGCCTTCTTGTTACTTGACCTGGTGATTACAACCCTTCAATCCAAGTAAAACACACTATCCCTCGGCTTCATGTCTTTCTTGCATTGTCTATTGTTTAGCCTGTATATCCCCAAATACCTCACCAGTTTCTTATATTACATGATGGCTACTCTCCTTCAGGTCATCAACTTGGTCATTCCCTTCAAAACATCTTCTGGCTTCCCTATGGCCTCCTTAACTATGTGATTCCATCCAGAACCAAGTGCACCCATCCAAGTGTAGATGGAGTCATCTAGCCCATCAAAGACAAATTTGGTAATGCTTGACTTTCCAATTCACTGATAAAAATACTGAACAGGGCAGCACCTATGAAAGAGCTCCTTGGTATTCCGATGGAAACCTCAGCCCAGATTGCCATAGTTCCATTAATTAGTCATGGATCCACAGGTACAGCTGTTCCCTCAATTCCCAGCTCAACCACTCCATCTTGGCTGTAAGGATATCATAAGGAAAACTGCCAGGTATGTCAATAAATTCTTGCTGCACTTTGCCTGCTACATTTTGTCACTTACCAGTCTGACTTCCCTGTCAAAGGTGATGAATGGACCCTGAGAGACACTCTCTTCTTGGTAAACCCATGCTGACTTCTAGTGATTACTGTTTCCTTTTTGTTGTGAACATAAACCATCTTTTCGATCTCCAAAGCTGTCATCTCAGGACTTCTAAAGGAAGAAGACAGAGGACATCCTACCTATATCATCCTATCAGAGCTCCAGTTTTCCCAGCTCAATCCTTTCACTTATTTTAGAGTGTACATATTAAGTTTTTAAAGCCCTTCTCCTAGTAATACAAACCTCTTATCTAATATCTCTCCTTCTCTCCCTCCGTCTTTCATTCTCTCTCTCTGTCTCTCTGTCTCTGTCTCTCCCTCTCTCTCTGAAATCCTATCTAGCACTTTCCTGAAGATGGGACCACATCTTATTTGACTTGGATCCAAAGCCACTAGAATGAGGTTTGACACATAGGCCCTGGTATTAGTTGCCTAGAGCCACCATAACAAAATATCACAAACTGGATGACTTAAAAGAGCAGAAATCTGTTATCTCATAATTCTGGAGGCTGGAAGTTTGAAATCAAGGTGTCGCAGAGCCATGCTCCTCCTGAAACCAATAGGAGAATCGTTTCTTGCCTCTTCCTAGTTTCTGGTGGTTTTCCAGCGATCTTTGGCATTCCTTGGCTTGTAGATGCATTACTCTAATCCTCCATCTTCACGTGGTCTTCTCCCTGTGTCTCTGTGTTTTCCCATGGCCATCTTCTTATAAGGGCACAGGTCATATTGGATTAGGGCCCACCCTACTTCAGTATGACCGCATTTGACTAGTTATACACGTATGCAATGACCCTATTTCCAAATACGGCCACATTCTGAGGGACTGGAGATAAGGACTTCACCATATCTTTTGGGAACAGAGTGCAACCCTTAAGAGCCCTCAGCTAATGTTTTTGCAATAAAAAGGAAAGATGAATAAATAAGTTCCATGATGAGAGGAACCAAAAAATCATATAGCTCTTACCCTCTACCTCTTTCTCTTTCTAAGCCTTCAAACTGTGGCCCATCTCTGCACTGTCCTTTCATCAGCCAACTAACAAACAAGACTCTCTTCCGATGAAGCCCAGGAGTCTTAGCGCTTTTATAAAGAACTAGAAAGTACAAAAAATCCAAAGGACTACATCTCTAATGAAGTGATTTCAGGGAACCATTTTGTTTGATGCATTGCCCAAACTTTTTTTTTTTCTTCTAAATATTTTTGTATTGTGTACATTCTTTTTTTTGTTTGTTTGTTTGTTTTTTTTGTTTTTTTTTTTAAATCTTTCCAAATCTTTGCCAACACTTGTCACTTGTTATTTTTCTTTTTTATTTATTTATTTATTTATTTTATTTTTGGCTGTGTTGGGTCTTCGGTTCGTGCGAGGGCTTTCTCTAGTTGCGGCAAGCGGGGGCCACTCTTCATCGCGGTGCGGGGACCGCTCTTCATCGCGGTGCGCGGGCCTTTCACTATCGCGGCCCCTCCCGTTGCGGGGCACAGGCTCCAGACGCGCAGGCTCAGTAGTTGTGGCTCACGGGCCCAACTGCTCCGTGGCATGTGGGATCTTCCCAGACCAGGGCTCGAACCCGTGTCCCCTGCATTAGCAGGCAGATTCTCAACCACTGCGCCACCAGGGAAGCCCTGTGTACATTCTTTATATTTTGTTGTAACATATTATTTGAGAACAGATTCCATTAAAGATTTTCTTTTTCTTTAAGCCATCTCTTACTCAGGAAGTGACCTGAAGGGCTGGCATTGGAGCCTGTTTCATCTCGGTCTGGGTCAGGGCGGGTGTGAGGGGTGTGGGTACGACAGCAGGGGGGTGGGTCTACGATGTATGTGCTACAGATGGGACATTCGCGCTCGGCACCAGTGTTTCCAGCTTGGTGGTTCTTAAGCTTTCTTGAATTACTGAGTGTTCTTTTATTAAAAAATTTTTATTGGAGTATAATTGATTTACAATATTGTGTTAGTTTCTGCTGTACAGCAAACTGATTCAGCTATACATATACATATATCCACTCTTTTTTGCCCGAACTCTTTAAACCCAATACAATAAGAAGGGATCCGCTCCTGGAACACTTTGATTTTATAGAAATGTTCAAACTAATGATCCCTGGTACGTTACCTAGTCATGTCTCTAGGAAGGAACTCTTCTAACCCTTTGAGGCATGCTAGAAGCTTAAGCAGAATGGACGGCCATGAAAGAAGCTTCACTCTGAGTGTCTGGCTCATGTCACTTCATGACTATGTGTTTATAGCCTCCTCCTCTTTCTTTGCCTTCCTCTCTTTACCTGGTCAGACTTGAGGCAGTCCTCCTGAGAGTGTGGAGGCGATAGGAAACAAAATGTCGGGACGTCACTGATCTCTCTATGAGCATAGGAGCTCGGGGCAGCACTGCACCAGGAGATAGTGAGTAACCCAAAAGTGGAAGACCCACCCACCTGGTGCCCCAAAGTCTCCAGAGCTATCCCTCAGTTCCCAGGGGACCCTGAACTGCAGCCTTGGGATGGGGAAGATATTTAAGTTTCATTTAGCAAGCTGCAGCTGCATACTCCCAGACAGAATCTAAGAGAGAAGGAAGAAGATATGAATCACAGAAAATGATAATCGCTGGTTTCATGAGCACATGTGAGTCACCTGAGAGTACCCTGGAAATAGTGTGGGGACTTAAGGTCCTGCACTAACAGGCAAAGACTGGAGCCAGGGAACTACTGTGTATGCCTGTTATTGGGATCTAGATTTACTCCAAGGTAATGTGGCTGGGAAGGTAGGAAGGCAGGCAAATGGAAAAACCGTGTCCCCTGAGGTAGAGCAGCTTGTTTAGCTCACACAACGAATTGAGTCTAGAGCTGAGAACGGGATCCACATTTCTTGGATCTCTCTAATGCTACTCCCACTTCTCATGCCACCTCTCTTCACCTGCAAGACTTCTTCATTCTTATAAATGAGACAGTCAAACTTTAGCTTTTAAAAAATTAAAAGGATTTTCAGAATCTTTCAGAAATGAACCCTGGTGAGTAGTGAACCATATACTCTGAAAAAGTTGACAAAGAATCTGTAGAAAATTCATCAAGTTCTCTACCTAGACCCAGAGAGTCAAATCATTATTATGTTTCAGTGGTTACTTTCTTTTGATTTGTCCTGCTAGATGGTGGATGCCCTCAAAGTCTGACTTCTCTGGAAAATTAAACTGAAATTAAAAACAGAATTTTAATTTTTGCTGAGGAGTTTTAGTGTGTCTGTGTATTAATCGGCACTGAATATCAATTTCTTGTAACTATTAATGGAAACCAGAAGTGTGTTAATTTAAGAGATGGCAGGATTTTGTTTTAAGGTTATCTTGGGTCATGCTCTGGGAATTACGTTACCTAAGCTTCCAATGAGGCATTTCTGGAGGAAAGTGGGGTTTTGTCTAGTTGTTTTCAAGATTTTTCTCTTTGCCTTTGGCTTTCTGTAGTTTTGGTGTGCTGGGTCTAGCTGTGCATTTCTATATATCTTTCTTGGATTTGTTTGGCTTCTTGAATCTGTGGATAAATATTGTTTATCAGGTTTTTAAAAAATTCCCAGCCATTTTTATATGTGCCAGTGTCTCATATTCTCTGCCTCAGCTTCTTTCTCCTCTCCTTCTGGGATTAAAGTTAAAAGTATGTTAGGCCTTCTAAGTCTATTCTCTTATCTCTTGCTCTTTTTGTCTTTTTATCTTTCCATGTTGCATTCTAGGGAACATCTTCTGATCTATTCCCTGGTTCAATAATGTGTCCATCAGCTAAATCTCTTTAATGAATTCTCAATTATTTTCCATTTTTTTGATATGAGTTTCTTCTCCCTGTAGCTATTTCCAAGTTTGTCTTTCATTTCTTTAAACATAGTAAATATAGTCGGCTTGTAGTCTGTAGCTGGTAATTAGTGTTTGAAATCTTTGTAGGCCTACTTCTATTCTTATTGTTTCTTTCTTATGGTGATTTGTTTTTTAATGTTAGGTCATCTTTGTGCTGGTCATTGTTAATGAAAATATTTTCAGGAATAATGTGAGGAGATGATAAAAGTATCTTCCTCCGATAAAATCTGTGTAGTTTCCAGGTACCTGGGGCACAACAAGTCTAGAACGGCCTTAAATCCAATTCAGGGCTCAGGGTCTCAGTGCCACCCAGGTGAATTGAAACCTGGATGCAAATCTTTGTAAAAACTGGTTAACTTCTTGTCCAACTTATTCTGAGGATAGTCCCTCTAAAGGGTCACAGCTTTTTTTTAAGGTCTCTTCCTTAATTCTGAACTTTTTATATGCCCTGAGCTTTGATTTATGTCCATTTCACTCCACAAGGCTGTCAAAACAAAAGTTAAAATTTACCTGAATTTTCAAATGCCCCAGAGCAAAAGCAGCTTCTGTTCTAGCTTAATTCCTGAGGCTCCCATTTTCTCTTTTAATTTTAACCTCACAATTCTTTACTGTCATGTTAGGTCATCACTGCTTTTAAGTGAGTTTTCCCCATTATTTTTAGTTGTTGTCATCAAGAGAGATGATCTCAATAACCTAGCCTACTATTCTTGGAAACTGGAAGTTTACAGGTGAATTTTTGAGAATATTCTGGCAAAATACAGTAGAAAGTTGAACTTATGGTCTTTCCAGTGACATTTCCCAAAAGGGGAATCGACAAGATGTCCACTCTTTGGGTAAACCATTTGAAGATGTGTCCTGAGGACACATCAGCAAGGAGGCTTGGCTCTCTGGCTTTCCAGAGTTAAGGACGAATGAGAGTCACCTCTGAGATCATGAAACATCTTTACTTGGCAGAGTCCAGCACTTTCAAGGCAACCACTCAGTTTTTTAGCTTATATGCTATAAATTCTCTGGTGAAGGACAGAGCTCCTCTGACCTGTATACGTGCACACTTACATTCTGTGGGTGGTTCAAAACACATTGCTACTCAGAGAGAGAGAGGCTGATGAAGGCAGAGGGCTCTACCTACCTAGATTCCTTGGTAAGTAATCAATCAATAAGTATTTACTAAAAACCATTTTATTTACTGCTTGCTTCTGTACTTTTCATTATGCGGGACCAGAGGTATAATATATAGACAGAGCCCTGAACTCAGGATGAAGCTAGGATCACAGATTGCATGAACTTGCTATGTCCCCTTAGTCTCCTTTAATCGCCACAGTTCCTCAGTTTCTCTTTGTCTTTCATAAACTTTAGACATTTAAAGAGTCTCTAAACCTAGGTTTGTCTGAGGTTTCCTCTGATTAAATTCAAGTTTTACATTTTTGCAAGAATACCACAAAAGTAATACTGTATACTCTCAGTGTATCACGTTAGAGGACATGTGATGTTGATTTGTCCCATTACTGTTGAGGTTGACTTTGATCTCTCAGTTAAAGTAGGATTTGCCAGGTTTCTCCACTGTAAAGTTACTATTTTTCTCTTTGTGATTAATAAATATCTTGTGAGGTTAATCAATTTTATGTAATTATCCTGTTTCTCATTATACTTCAACCCACTAAGTTTAGCCTTCATTGATGATTCTTGACTGAAACAGTTATTACTGTGACATTTGCCAAATGGTGATCGTTTATTTCCATCACTTTTTACATTTATTAGATGGAATTCTACTCTAACAAAGAGTTTTTATTCCTTCCCCATTTATTTATTTATTCAGTTATTCATATCATCATGTGTTCATGGTTTCTACTCTATGGGTATTGATCCATCATATTCTGTTACAAATGTTGGTGTCCCCCACATCCAGTTGATAGGCTGAACCCCTCACCCTCAACGGTATTTGAAAATAGGAGCCTTTGGGAGGTAACTAGAGTTAGATGAGGTCATGAGGGTGGGGCCCTCATGATGGGATTATTGCCCTTATAAGAAGGTACACCAAAAGCTTGCTCTCTCTCTCCATGGATGCACAAATAAGAGGTCATGGGCTTCCCTGGTGGCGCAGTGGTTAAGAGTCCGCCTGCCAATGCAGGGGACACGGGTTCGTGCCCCGGTCTGGGAAGATCCCACATGCCACGGAGCGGCTAGGCCCGTGAGTCACAACTGCTGAGCCTGCGCGTCTGGAGCCTGTGCTCCACAACGGGAGAGGCCCGCGCACCGCGATGAAGAGTGGCCCCCGCTCGCCGCAACTAGAGAAAGCCCTCGCATGGAAACGAAGACCCAACACAGCCATAAATAAATAAATAAATACATTTAAAAATGGTCCACATCAAAAAAAAAATCTTTAAAAAAAAGCTTCAGCTTGAAAACCTCTAACCTTCCAATGTTTACTTTCTAAAAAAAAAAAAAAACCCTGCATTTTTACTACCCCCCCACCAATGTTTACTGTTTTTGAAATTATATTTTACACCTTTTTGTTTTGTGTATCTCTTAACTGCATATTGTGGATATAGATGATTTTACTACTTTTGTCTTTTAACTTTCCTGCTAGCCTTATACATGGCTGATTTACTATCTTTATTGCATATTTGCCTTTACCAATGAGATTTTCCTTTCATAATTGTCATGTTTCTAGTTGTGGCCCTTCCGCTTTTGCTTAGATAAGTTGCCTTAACATTTCTTGTAAAGCTGGTTTGGTGGTGCTGAACTCTTTTAGCTTTTGTTTGTCTCTAAATCTTTTGATCTCTCCATCAAATCTGAATGAAAAGCCTTGCCGGGTAGAATATTCTTAGTTGTAGATTTTTCCCTTTCATCACTTTAAATATACCCTGCCACTCCCTTCTGGCCTGCAGACTTTCTGCTGAATAGTCAGCTGATAGCTCTATGGGAGTTCCTTTGTATGTAACTTGCTGCTTTTCCCTTGCGGCTTTTAATATTCTCTCTTTATCTTTAATTTTTGCCACTTTAACTACAATGTGTCTTGCTGTGGTCCTCTTTGAGTTGATCCTATCTGGGACTCTCTGTGCTTACTGGACCTGGATGTCTGTTTCCTTTCCCAAGTTAGGGAAGTTTTCAGCTATTATGTCTTCACATAAGTTCTCTGCCCCTTTCTTCTCTCTTGTGTAATTCTGGGACTCCTATAATGCAAATGCTATGCTTGATGTTGTCTCTTAAACTGTCCTCATTTCTTTTTTTTTTCTTTTTTCTGTTCAGCTTCAGTGATTTCTACTACTCTGTCTTCCAGTTTGCTGATCCATTTCTCTGTATCATCTAATTTACTATTGATTCCTTATAATGTATTTTTCATTTCAGTTATTGTATTCTTCATCTCTGTTTGGTTCTTCTTTATATTTCCTAACCCTTTGTTAAAAACTCCTAACTTCTCCCTCTCTTCATCCAGTCTTCTCCTGAGTTCTTGGAACATCTTTATAATCATTATCTTGAATTCTGTAGAGTAGATTGCCTATCTCCACTTCACTTAGTTCTTCTGAGATTTTATCCTGTTCCTTCATTTTGGACATATTCCTCTGTTGCCTTACTTTGCCTAATTTGCTGATTTTATTTCTATGTATCTTGTAGGTAGGTTATGTTTCCCGGCCTTGGAGAAGTGGCCTTTGGTAGGAGATGTCCTATGCATCCCAGGAGCTCTGCTGCCAGTGTCTATGCCCCCAGATTGCCTCCTGCCTCTTCGGGAGGTCCTCCAAGATTTGCAGGTAGGTCTGACCCAGGCTCCTTTCAAATTAACTGCTTTTGCCCTGGATTCCAGAGCATGTGAGATTTTGGGTAGGCCCTTTAAGAGTGGAGTCTCTATTTCCCGCAGCCCTCTGGCTCTCCTGAAAGTAAGCCATGCTGGCCTTCAAAACCAAACGTTCTGGAAGCTCACATACCTGGTGCAGGATCCCCAGGCTTGGGAGCCTAATGTAGGACTCAGACTACTCACTTCTTGAGGAGAACCTCTACCATTGTAATTATCCTCCCATTTGTAAATTGCCCACCTGGAGGTATAGGTCTTGACTATACCTTATCTCTGCCCCTCCTACCCATCTCATGGTTACTTCTTTATATCTTTAATTGTAGAAGATCTTTTCTGCCAGTCTTCCAGTTTTTCTCATCAAGAGTTGCTCTATAAATAGTTGTAATTTTGGTGTGCCCATGGAGGAGATGAGCTCAGGGTCTTCCTACTCTGCCATCTTGGCCACTCCCCTATTAGTTGATCTTACAGTATTTGGCTGGAACATCCTTCAATCAATGACACTTTATACTTACATCTATTAATAGATGAGTGATCTCAAGTGAAGCAATTCATCAATTCTGATTTTTTTAATGTAGGTTTTATTCAGGGTTTGAACCACAATCTAAGAAAGTAATATCCTTGGGCACTGTTTTGATTCACTGCAGACTGATCTCCCAGGGTTGCTTTTTAGTATCAGGAAATTGATCTTTTTGGAAGGACACAATAAGAAGAAGCCTTATATCTTATAAGCCTTAGATATAAGCAGCCTTATATCTATATTTGCAGTGGAGTTATTATTGAAGTTATTGTGTGCTATATCTTTAAGTGTTCCCTACACGAAGTCCTCTGAGTAATTTCTTTCAGAACTGAATGTTATAAAGTGTTGCTTGGCCTGAGAAAGTTAAGTTTTCTTCTTTTGGACTTTTCTTTGGGGCTATGTTTTCCAGGAAGCTCAAAGCTGATTTTGTGTGTATACATGTGTGTGTGTGTGTGTTCATTTTCATTTTATCTGATGCTGACTTTTAGTATATTTTTGATTATCAGATTATGTGTGTTGCCTAAAAGCACCCTCAAATTCTTCATAGTCTCAAAGCATGAGAAAAATAAATAAGCAATTAAATAGTAAATTTAAAATGTTTTGATATACAATTTTTTTTCTTGAAATGCCATAGTCTGATTTCTTTGTATCTGCTGAAAAAGTGGTCCTAAATTGTTTGTGAGAGTCAGTGGCAAATAGAGACTGGGGGAACAGCCAGAAAGCCCTAAGAGTATAAAAATACAACTTTAGTTAGGGATAAGTGGTTTCTCAATTGGGTGGATCTAGTCACTGCTCTTTTCTCAGATTTAGGAATATCCATTGTTTTCCATTCCCACTGAGGTCTACCTTCTGGTACGGTACTTCCAGAGTTTCAAAATTTTTGCCAACAAGGCTGTTGAAAGCAGGGATATAAATGGTATTTACAGTGTAATGTCCATGGACTTTGTTGCCAAACTCTATTACAAGTGAACTTTCAGGAATATTTGTGCTATTGGGAAGAGCTTCTACTGTTTTCAAGGCTTTCAGACAATTGTATGCAAGTTTAAGATTTGATGCTTTCTTTTCTACATTGACAAAAAGAAGTTACACCCTCATTAAGACACATGTAGTTTTAGTATTAGTTGAATTCATATTTCTGTTTTAAGCATATTTACACTAATCCTCCAAGAGAAAGCTTAGAGAAAATTATGATTAAAATATTTATAGGACAATGCTCATAAACATACCAGCTGATTGATTGAAAAATAAAAAGAATCTAAGATTGCAGCGGTAAAAGAAAGTTGACAGAAGGTGACCTCTTTATGCATTACAACCTGAGAAATCGTCTCCTACTCATTCATTCATTCATTTATTCAGCAAATATTTATTGAGAACATACTTTGTACCAGGCACCTTCTACTCTATTTCTAACATGAAAACAATGAAAATATATAAACCAATATTTTATAATGCCAAACTCACAAGGAAAGTGTTAGTAACGTGTGGTTTTCTATAAAACAGACATAGTTTCAGAAAAGTTTTATATCCAGACATGAATATCTCTAATGAGACTGATTGGAGACATTTATCATTTCAATTAGACAACTCAATTATTCACTGAATAATCTGTCAGGTTCCTCATAATTTTTATTTTTCTTCCTGATGATAGACCAACATAATATTTTTATTATTAAAAATGGATATGTGCCCATTGTAAAATATTGAAAATATTGAAAAAATAAGAAAATGAACTTTACCCACAACCCTACCTCTCATATATAAATACTGCTAATATTCTTCTATGTTACTTTCTAATATTTTATGTATTTACATGTGTTGTTCATTGCAAACAATTTTGTTCATTGGGAACAATTTTATATCTCATTTTATTCTCTTAGAATTATTTTCTGAACAGTTCCTATATTATGAATAATTTTTTAAAGAATGCTTTAAAGACATATCAATATTCTATCAAATGATCTTACGATAATTAACTTGAATGATGAATATTTAGATTGTTTCACTCTTCACTACTATTGAAATTACTATTAAAATTCCAAAGTTATCCATTCTACAGGCTCTCATACAACTGCCAAGATAAACCCAATACTAAATAAGAGTATTTTACCCGCTTAAAACAGAGGCAGCTCTCATAGGAACTAGAAAGGGAGATGATGAGCATCGTGCAGTTAGTTCCTCAAATTTTTTTTTTTTGCCACACTGCACCGCTTGCAGGATCTTAGTTCCCCGACCAGGGATTGAACCCATGTCCCCTACAGTGGAAGCACTGAGTCTTAACCACTGGACCGCCAAGGAATTCCCCTCAAACATTTTAAGCGTTCAGTTACACGAGGACTTTGGAATTCTGTCGTAATAGTCTTCCTCATGGTAATTGATGAAGCAAGATATGAATATTAGGACTCTATGTGTCATAATAGGATGGAAGATGATAGTGCAATATTGTGAAAAGTTCATAGATTCTGGAATCAGAAAGGTCTGGCTTTGAATTCGGAGTATTTGACCTTGAACAACATCTACAAAATGGGGATAATAATAACTTTGAATGATTCTGGTGAAGAATATACTAACTAATGTATGTAATGTGTCTAATACAGTGTCCATCTATAATAAATGCTCAAGTTATTGTAGATTAATTATAATGAATAATAATGGCTATTATTTTTAAGTTATATATACATGTATATGTATATTTCATTATTTAATAAAAATCATTCTATTGGGCAAGGCAATGTCTTTTACCTGACTTTAGTGACCCTATGCAGATATTCCAGAGGACAGTGACTTGCAAAAATTTCTTCTCGTGTGAATCAAAAGCCTACAAACTCTTCAAAACAACAATTTCTCCATTAGTTGTGAAATAGATGTCTTAACAGAAACTGTTAGCAGAGCAACTGATCAGTAACAAAAATTGATCTATTTGTCACTAAGGACAGCAATTGGAAGTTAAAAGCCTCCACCCCAGGAATGGATTTTCTATCCTCTAGTGTCATACAAACCACTCAGAGATTGTGTTTTATCTTTTCCATTAAAACAACTCTAAAAGATAAATTAATATTTATTAATTAACTAGAAAGCAGGACCTGGGGCTTCTGCTCTTAAACAATAAATTAGTTGGAAGGAGGAGGAGCATTGGAACATCACCTCCAAAGTGCCCTCATGACTGCAAAAGGGCTGCCTGGTCATAATGGACACCTTTAAAACTCCAAGCCTAGTGTCACCGTGCATGCTGGGAGCCATAGATACATAGGTGTGGACATCGTATTTTCTTCCTTTGGGGACCATGAGTGTTTATCAGGAACCAGAAACCACATTTCCAACGTTTAAACCAATGAGTCTCAACTCTGCCTGTGTAAGAAAATTTCCTGGAGAGATTTTAAAAACACCAGTGATGGCCCCCCACAAATAAATCAGAACCTATGGGGAGCATTTTGGTTTAGGCCAGTGGATATCAAACTTCAGCATACATCAGAATCACCTGGAGGGCTTGTTAAACCACAAATTGCTACCCCACATCTAACACAGTGCTTTTGCCTAGTGTAAGTGCTCTAAAAATATTTGCTGAATAAACAGTGTTAGATTTGCATTTGAAAAGAGCAAACTTCTAGGACAAGGTAGATTAACTGGTGTCCCTGGATGGAATTTTCTGCAGTGTTTCACGGGCATGTGCGTCTGTACGCTCAGAGGCCAGCTCCTTACTTTCATCAGATTCTTAAGAGGGGGTGGGGTTCCGTGATCTAGAAATGTTACAAGGCACTCTTATAGGAATTAAATGTTATATCTTCATGAGTAGAATGAAGAAAAAAAGTAGTCTTTTGTTTTTCAAAAAAACTCACTTCAGTATTGACTAGCACAAAAAGCATTTCATCTCGTTAAAAGTAATCAATTAGCCACTAAAGACACTAGCCTTTCAATCTAATAGCCAATCTGTACTCTGCCTCTCTCACATGGTTGACGTGGAGAGGAAACAAAAGATGTGAACATGCTTTGAAAACTATTTCATCAGTGCTTTGTATTCTCTTCCAATACACTGCATGCCTAGTTTTACTCCTGATGCCCAGTTTTACCCTGTGCACCCAGTAAATGCTTGTTAAGTGGGAGACTGTAAATGGGGCTGCCCAGCGTTTCTCAAATTGTGGTCTGTGTACCACCTGCCAATGAGTCACCCAGTGGACGAGTTAAAAAAGCAGATTCCTAGGACCCCCTCCCTGGTCTAGCAAATTAGAATCTGTGTGGAGGGGGGAAGTGAGTGAAGAGGACCCGGATTCTGACTTTTCTCAAACTTCTCAAATGATTTTGAAGCAGATGAAAATTTGAGAACCACTGAACTATGCTGACATTGGCATTGCCAGTCCTCATTGAAATCTCCCTAGTAGGTAACTTACCTCCTTGGGCGGAGGAGAAGCAAGTTCAAAACAGGAAAACATCCCCTGCACATTTTACTGACTTGAATCCCGTCATAGGGTCCTTAGAGATCTATCTCAGAGTGGACACACTACCCAAACAAGGCAGTAAATTTCCTGCAAAGCAATTTCCCAAGAAGGGCTTCAGTTTTCTTATCAAGATTTAGGCTTGTGTGCATGTCTAGATCCGGCTGAATAAAATATTACCTGCCATGACTGCTACCAGTCACGCTGAATGTAGGCTGTGCAAAATGTCCATGTGGAAATAGAAAAGTAGGCTGGCCCTTTCTGGGTAACGAAGGCCATGAATAATGCACAGAGAATGCAGTTTCTTTTCATGTACTTCTTACTGTGCTAATATTTGTGAACACTTTAAAAAGTAGCAAATGCAGGAAAAATAGGAGGGGGCATACCTTAAAATATATATCAAGCAAAGAGTTCAACAACTTAGACATTGCTTTCTCATATAGTGGTATATGATTACGGGAGAGAATGATGAATAAGGTGATATCTCTGAAGATCGGGTAATAAGATTAGCTCACGTAGGGAGAGCTTGCTTGGTGTCAAAGCTGTGTTAAGTATTTTACATTTTTATCTTATGAAACCTCATTAATTTGCCACTTAATACAATGTTTTTTAATAAAATTAAATGTGGAAGAAAGTTAAGAAAACATGGACAAGCACTCCAGATGCTTCGAGACAACAGGTGAAGCCAGAAATCCTGCTTTGTCCTCAAGGTTATTAGTTTCAGCTTCTATGAGGTCATCTGTCAGACGAGTTTGTTGGGCAGGGTTACGGTTTGATGAGCCACCAGGTGAAATGGCTTAGGGAAGCACAAGGTAGCCCTCTTGGGAAAGAAAAACAAACACGTTTGGAACATCTAGTGCTATTTGCTATTTCCACCTGTGACGCTGCGGATGGAGCTGCCAGCATTCCCATCAGAATGGAGGGGTCTAGTCAGTCCGTTAATATTTGAAAACTCTCCCCCATTTGCATAGTACATAATATAAGGCATCTTGTAGAAGGCGGGTTCCCTGTCTCAGAGGAGTTTATAATCTATTATGAGGAAAGGAGGATAAATTCCCATATGTTTTTACTTATAAACTTGTATGTTAACCCTAAAAAGCAACCTGAGCCTTACAGATTCGTGGGAAGGAATCAAGAGATGAAAAACAAAAGTAATGGGGCTCATGGAACCAGTTGGAGTGCCCTATCTTCGGAGGAGTCCCAGTGTCCGGGGTTGGTTAAGCATAAAGAGAGGAATCATAGAAAGCACCCAACACCACCTCTGAGCTGGACCGAGAACAAGGCAAGAAGAAAATTAAGTCCCTGGTTACCAGCCTTGTCCAGGTCATGTTATGCTTTCCCAGCTCTGTCTGGGGGTTCTGCCATGTCTTCTCTCTGCACTATCAGCCTCACAGGACCCCTGTTCCTCCTCCCTCTTCCTGAACCTATACAGCCTGACACAGCTCCTGCAACATCAGACAGTGACAGAGGCACCAGTGACGTGTGAGGTTTCTGGCCTCCCAAAACCCAATATTCTACTTCATTCCCAACTCTGACTCTCCCCAGAGGTCTGAGTGTGCCCAGGGCACGGCTGTGCACCATATTCTCTCGGGAGTCCTCCAGTTCCTCTTTTCAGTAGCCTACGGTAACTTTAAAAATATATATATTTATTTGGCTGCACTGGGTCTTAGTTGCCGCATGCAGGATCTAGTTCCCTGACTAGGGATCAAACCCGGGCCCCCTGCATTGTGAGCACAGAGTCTTAGCCACTGGACCACCAGGGACATCCCTAGCCTATCGTAACTTAATGAAGCATGTTCTTAAGTCCAGCGGTGACCAAGAAGTGCTCCAGCCTATTGATAATAATGTGATAACAACAGGAGAACGTTATTACCTAGATCCCATATTCCAGGCAGTGAGCTTGATAATACTCAACTAGGATCATGGCATCAGGGGCATGCAAGGGTCTGTTATGCAGCCACTTCTCTGTGGATACTTGCTGCTGATGTTAACCGTTCCTTTAGTCCCTTATTGGCTGCTTCTGCTGTGCCCCTCTGCTCTCGGGCAGCCAGATCACAAAGCTCTCTCCCATCCTCCTGCATCACCCCAAGGCTCCTCCAGGTCCACTGACCCACTCAGCCGCATCTCTAGAAGTGGGAGAAAACCCAGACCTCCCCTTACGATATCCCCCGTTCTTCTCAGCATGTTTTGGCATAAACATTAATGTGTGAGTTCTCCTGATTTTGCTCCTGATATTCAAAGATAAGATTTTCGAACTAAAACAAAAACAAATAATCAAATTTCATGGTACCCTCAAATACCTGGCTCTTGAAACTGAAAATCACGTTTTTTTGTTTTTTGTTTTTTTTTTAATTAATTTATTTATTTTATTTATTTATTTTTGGCTGCGTTGGGTCTTTGTTGCTGCGTGTGGGCTTTCTCTAGTTGCGGCGAGCGAGGGCTACTCTTTGTTGCAGTGCGCGGGTTTCTCATTGCTGTGGCTTCTCTTGTTGCAGAGCACGGGCTCTAGGCCTGTGGACTTCAGTAGTTGTGGCACGTGGGCTCAGTAGTTGTGGCTCACGGGCTCTAGAGCGCAGGCTCAGTAGTTGTGGCGCAGGAGTTTAGTTGCTCTGCGGTATGTGGGATCTTCCTGGACCAGGGCTCGAACCCGTGTCCCCTGCATTGGCAGGCGGATTCTTAACCACTGCACCACCAAGGAAGCCCGAAAATCACGTTTTGAAGATTAACATCTCCCTTACTGAGGGAGTTCACGAGAATCTCCGTAGAGACCCAAAAGTCAACAATTTGACTCTTCTTTCTTTACCATTCATATCTTGAGAGCAGTCATGCTCAAAGCCAGCTTTGATGCCAGAACAAAAGAAGGAGGCTGGATACTGAGAAATGCTGGCATTGGGTAGAGGGCTAAACTTCAGTTTTCTATCTGCAATTATCATCCTGGTACACAAGGAGGAAACAAAACATAGAATTCAAAATTTGGTTGCTTTTTTTTTTTTTAAGCAGAAAAATGAGGATAATAGAAATATTGAGGACAGGCTGAGAGAGAGTGGGTCAATGATAATCTATTACAGATGAACTAAGGACAGATGGTACACTCCTTTTCCTCACTCTCTTTATTTAGTCTTGTTTAATCATTATTTTTTCATAAAGAGCATTTAGGTCAGAGTTCCTAGTTGTAAGCAAGGAAAGCATACTCTGGCCAATTAAGCTGAAAAAGGATTTTATTAAAAGGATCCCAGGCAGCTCAGAGAAGTGTTGGGTTGACTGGAAAACCAGGCTCAAGGCTTTCTGGGAACAAGCCCCCAAACATCACCACAGAAGGCGCCTGACAAGGGGACCCTCACAGTGACTGGTGCCACCAGATGTTACTGTTTGTCCTGATGCCATTAAGTGGACTTTATCAAATCTGCAAATGCCGTAGTCACCCATGACGCTTCTGTACCAGGATAACTGGTACAGTTATACCTGCATAACTGCCTTCCCCAAGCACTCACTGCCAGTTCAGCCTGACTGGAGGAACCCAGGAAATATAAGAATGCCATTTTGAAAGGGGGAGGAAGGTTTGTGGGGAGGTGTGAGAATCAGTTTTTCTGGGCTCTATCTACCCTTGTGAGGCTACATAGTCCCCTAAATGTAGTGAGACTATTCAAAAGATGCTGGATTAGGAAACTCAATATATGAAGTTAGAAGAAGGTAGCGATAACACCGCTGTGGAGAGATCACCAGGATATATGGTTATGTATGAAAGCAAGGGAGTATAAAAATAAATAATACGCTGCCCTTTGTGTAGGAAAGGAAGGAAATAAGACACAATATCCTCTTGCAAAACTAAACATTAGGAGGCTAAAGAAGACACAATGAAAAATGATTACCTGTGGTGGGGAGAAATGAGGTGGAAGAGGAAGGATGGAAGGAAGATTTCTTATCTGGATCTGATTTCTGAGTCATTACCTGCTAAAGAATATCATTTTATTTAAATCTCAATGACTGAAATTGAAAGCCAAACAAAACAAATGACCCTGGATGTATATTAAATTATTAGGGTTACTCCACAGAGGAAAGATGTATTTCAAGTAACTTTTTTTTTTTTTAATAAATTTATTTATTTATTTATTTTTGGCTGTGTTAGGTCTTTGTTTCTGTGCGAGGGCTTTCTCCAGTTGCAGCAAGCAGGGGCCACTCTTCATCGCGGTGCGCGGGCCTCTCACTGTCGCGGCCTCTCCCGTTGCGGAGCACAGGCTCCAGACGCGCAGGCTCAGTAGTTGTGGCTCACGGGCCTAGTTGCTCCGCGGCATGTGGGATCTTCCCAGACCAGGGCTCGAACCCGTGTCCCCTGCATTGGCAGGCAGATTCTCAACCACTGCGCCACCAGGGAAGCCCCCCTCAAGTAATTTTAAAAGAGAGTACCCTGGTGGCGCAGTGGTTGAGAATCTGCCTGCCAATGCAGGGGACACGGGTTCGAGTCCTGGTCTGGGAAGATCCCACATGCCGCGGAGCAACTAGGCCCGTGAGCCACAACTACTGAGCCTGCGCGTCTGGAGCCTGTGCTCCGCAACGGGAGAGGCCGCGACAGTGAGAGGCCCGCGCACCGCGATGAAGAGTGGCCCCTGCTTGCTGCAACTGGAGAAAGCCCTCGCACAGAAACAAAGACCTAACACAGCCAAAAATAAATAAATAAATAAATTTAAATTCATTCTATAAAAAAAAAAGAGTACCTTGACTCTACATTCTTTATTTTTTCTTTTTCTTTTTTTTAATATTTATTTATTTATTTATTTAGGCTGTGCCGGGTCTTAGTTGCAGCATGTGAACTCTTTAGCTGCGGCACGCATGCGGGGTCTATTTCCCTGACCAGGGATTGAACCTCAGCCCCCCTCACTGGGAGCACAGAGTCTTACCCACTGGACCACCAAGGAAGTCCCAACTGTACATTCTTACTGGGATGCACTTTAAGGGGAAGAAAATCTATGGAAAAATAATGTTTTAACTTTTTTCAGTGGTAATGCTGGTATTGTTTTTGTATTAATTTTTGTGTTCTTTGTTTTTTTTTATTGGGGTATAGTTGTTTTACAATGTTGTGTTATGGTATTGTTTTTAAAAGTAGTTTCTTTACATTATAGGATGAAATATAAGTGGAGGGAGATAAAACTATTAAATTAAAGAAATTAAGGAAAAATATTGTAATGACAAGATTAGAAATACCCATATGAACTTACTTTTTAAAAATATGTATTTTTTAACTTTGCTCACTGAAATATCTAAGATATGATGTCACTGCATTTGCCTTTAGCACTCTTAGAATAGGAGTTTTTGTCTCTCATACCAAGGATTCAGATTTGGTGCCCCAAAGCAAGCAAGAACACTTTCAAAGACTAATGGAGTCATGTGCAAAGGACCCAGGAGCCAGCTTAAAGGGTCTTCCACTGGTTATATTTGTGATGGTTTGAAACCTCCCCCCTCCATAATTGTAGTTTATTGAAATTCATTGAATTTATAAAAATCCATGAATCCATAGTGATACTAACAGAAGGAAAAGTCAGAAAAAAACAAACAAATGACACTTTCTCTTCACCATTTGAGGCAGTTATTAAATTAACTCTTCCTGGGGGGGGGGTAATAATTTTCCCTCTACCCCTCTAGGTTCTTAGCTGAGACCCCTCTGTAATAAAAGACAGATTAACAGGAGAAAAACAAACAGAAGTTTAATAGCATGTATACCTCCCGTATAAGTGGGAGATACCCAGTATGAAAGGGTTTCAACCTAAAATGGAAACAGAATATATGAAATGGAGAATCTCACACATGCCCCCTCAGAAGAATGGAACTTAAGAAATAAGAGACTGATTTCCTGTGAATGCCTGGTTTACAGAAGTCCAAGACTTATCTCCTGACCAACGAACACCTGACGGGAATTCCTCCCCACCCTCAAGCCAATGAAATTACTGCTTTAACTCTGGCTGGACTTCCCCTTCTTTGAGCTCCTTGCCCAGAAGTACAACCCACCCCAAATCTTCAACGGACCTGCCTGTGTTTCCCAGATTGCAATTCCTTGGCTATTCCCAAATAAACCCAATTTCTGGTAATTTGAGCTCACCTCAATTTACCTCCTTATTTAGGCTGACATTCAATGGTGTCAGAATGTGAGATCTGAAGGAAATGACCCCCTGAAGGGACAGGGACCCTTGGAATCCAGCGAAGTATTTGCACTGAAGGCCTTGAGCTCCGTGCTTCCCTGGGTCACCTTCTGCTTCTGATTTGATGGGTCTCCTCCTGGATTTTGAGCTCCCTCCTTTTGGTCTAATTCTCTGACTTTATTCAGGATTTGGATAAGGACAGATTGTCCTTCTGCCGAGTACTCTTCTGGTTTCTGAATTAGAGTGTGCTTGGTTTAGACTTAAACTGTGAATTTCCCTGAGAGCAAAACTAAAATCAGCAGGCACCAGTCAAGAACCTAAACAGTGTTAAAGAACTTGTCACCTTTATTTGAGAGAAAATTGTCTCCAAAGCACAAGATTCCCATGTAAGGATAATGGGGTCACGGATGAGTAAGTTTGACAACAGGTCTCTAGCCACCTGCAAGAAAATTCCCTCCAAGGAGGAACAGCTGGTCATGGGTCAAATAGGGCTAAGGCCGTCTACCAGGAAAAAGAAGTATCCTGTGAAAGGCATACTATCAAAAAATACCCAAGTCCCAACCCTAAGCATACCCCTTAAGCTCTCTAGAACTTTTTTCTTTGCCCTCAGGAAAACTCCAAAAATGACATCTCAGTCATCTAAATGTTCTAAGGGTGGCCCCCCTTTAGGAACCTCAGCCAGTTTTATGTTAAAAAAATTATGGGACTTCCCTGGTGGTCCAGTGCCTAAGGCTCTGTGCTCCCAATGCAGGGGGCCTGGGTTCAATCCCTGGTCAGGGAACTAGATCGCACATGCTGCAACTAAGAGTTCACATGCCACAACTAAAGTTCCTGCATGCTGCAACTAAAGATCCCACAGCAACAACGAAAATCCTGTGTGCTGCAACTAAGACCCGGCACAGCCAAATAAATAAACATATAAATAAATATTAAAAAAAAAAACTATGGTCTCTCTTTATGTGCATGGATCAATCTTATTAAAGACAACCTTGAATTACAATGGCCTTATGAGGAATGTTCCAATTAGACAAGATCGTTTATTTAAGAAGTTCGTTTGAAAGCAAGGGCTCCTAAATCAAACAAACAGAATGGGATACCTATTTTAATTGGCATGCAGAAGCCTCCAAAAAGCTTCAAAATTCCAAAGTAACTTTATTCAAAGATTCCTTGAAAAAGACTAATGAAAAAATAAAGATACAAGAGGTACCTAAAACAAAAGACTATAAGACACACATAACATCTACTGCTTCCTTCTACCCTTTACTTGAGTACTCATTCTACTAATTTTCTGTCTGAATTGTCTCTCCACTCTGAAGAGACTACACAACCATTAAAAAAAGTCCACCAATTTAGTGGCCTTACAGACACCCCTATATCTACCCTCGAAGTTCCCCCTTATGAGCCCATATCAGTGTTGACGGGACTCCAAGGGGTTCTCCTGTAACTGCTACTAGCTATTCCCTTAAACAGCCAAAGGGAAACTAAAATTAAAATTATTGGAAAATCTTGACAAATTCTGGTAAATACTGGAGCTACACTCTCCACTTTAAACCCAAATTACTCCAGAGCCTACAGATTAAATCCTAGGAAAACTGACAGAAGGATGAGAATTCTTTTGATAGTCAGCTCTCCCAGATCTCTGTCTGTACTGCCCAGTCTAGAGAGGAAAATAAAATTTCACATTGTCCCTACTTTTCCAAATCCAGACCTATCAGTTATTGCTCCTTTCTTTCCCAGGGACAGCTGTTACCTTCCTGTTTGTTTCATTTTGTGTCCTGAGAACTTGGCTTGGCAACCATTAGGTTGGGGACCCCAAAATGTGGTGGAATAGAAATATGGGTTGCACCACATTTGTAGCTTGGGTCCTACCAATTATTGCCAGCCCTCAGAGGAATTGCCTAAGTCTTTTCTTTTCTTTTCTTTTCTTTTCTTTTCTTTTCTTTTCTTTTCTTTTCTTTTCTTTTCTTTTCTTTTCTTTTCTTTTCTTTTCTTTTCTTTCTTTCTTTCTTTCTTTCTTTCTTTCTTTCTTTCTTTCTTTCTTTCTTTCTTTTTCTTTATTCCTTTCTTATTTGGGGGGGGGGCGGTGTTCTTTTTGTTTGTCTCGACTGAGACCTGACAAGTTATTTGAAAGGATTTTTTTCAGTAGCTCTATGGTCAGAAGTTGGCCAAACTGGCAGCTGATATTCAGAGCCTGATAGAAACTTCTTTTAAGGCATTCTTCCCTAAGCTAAATGAAACTATGTACCCAAAGGGAAAGAAAAATCTTCCAAAGACAAAGCTCTAAGTCTCAAACAGAGGAATATTTTATTTCTGTCTAAGTTGAAGATTTCCCTGATCTAAAGAAGCAAATTGAAGATAATATAGTCAGATGGGTGGATCAACATATGATGTCACTCAAGCTGCAACCCATGATGTCACTCAAGCTGCAACGCAATCCCTCGAGGAATTAGAAACAATTGTACTTGTTTACGAATCTAATCTTTACAAGAATGGGAATTCAGCTCTAGAAGCAAATCAAAGCCCACCTATCAATTTTACCAATCCCAAACCCCCCCTAGTCATCTCAAAAGGCTTGCAGATATTGTATTTTTAAAAAATCTGAATTTAAGAAACAAAAGTCCTTCTTGGAGGAACTTGCATTTTCCCTGTGCCTTTGAGATGTAAATGTTCTACTTGGTTTTCCCTTGGAACTCTTAATTATGTCGTATCTTTGAAATGCAAACTTCAAGGAGGTCATTCTTATCAGAAGGAAGGGAAGAAAGGAAAGCTGTTTAGAATCTAGGCAAATGAAAAATCTTAAAACTCCACAAATGTTAGTAAAAAATTTAGGCTGTCTGAACAGATAAACTTATGCCATCAGCCAGAAACACTATTTGGATCAAACTGTTCTTTTATAAGCTAGTGAGTTTTGCATTATCTTACCTATCTATCTCACAGCTAAAATTTTAAAACAAAAATTATAAGATTTCTGTTTTCATCTGTCTATATGTTTATGTATGTCTATGTATGTACGTTATAGATGTGTGATATTTTTCTACCTGCAGATGGTATTGCCAACATTAATTTGTAAAAGAACTCTATGTAATTGGCTTAAAGAAAAATAAGTGCCTATATGAATTAAGTATTTCTAGACTCTCAGAAATATTGAAAGTAACGCAAATGTTTTTTCAAGTTCACATGATCTCTGATAAGTCTCTAGTGTCTATTGAAAAAAATGCACAATCTAGAAGTTGATAATTATGTTTTGTTTAGTGGACATACTGAGGACTTAAGCCTGGGAGACAGCTTCTCAGATAGCTCTGAGGGACTGTTCCAAAGAGGTAAGGGAGAAGTCAGGATATATAGGAGTTCAAACAAACAAACAAACAAAAACCAGGTAGTAGAACATCAAAAGATTACCGCTAATTAAACAAAAGCAGACTTCTCAAGTTAAAGAATTTAGCGCTTTTCTATGTATTAGAAGATGCAAGAGTCTAGGGTCAATGAAATTGTTCCTTTGATATGCACCTAAACTATCTAGTGCCAGTGTCCTGTTTTTCTCCATCCTGAAGACCTTCAGGGAGCACCATCAGGGGTGGCTGCAGTGACTGATGGCTTCATGGCCACAGCATCCTTTGTTTACTGATAAGGTGGGATGACTTTCTCTGTCCACATTAATAAATAAAATCTAGTTTGTTGATTTAATTTTAGAAGTCATGTCTTTAGAGTCATCAGCATTAAATATAAAACTTTTATTCTACCTAGGTTTACTAAAATAAGCTCGTGTTACCTCTGTCACAGAATTTGTCAGCAAGAAAGATAACTTAAGAACATGGTTACCTGTTCAAAGTCTAATGAAATTTTCATGAGTAATCTAAACACAATGGTTATTAACAAGTGATTAAATAGATGTAAGGGAGATATAAGTTTATAAATAAACTTTTCAACAATAATTGTGCTTTATGATATGTGTACTTAAAAATAATTTCCAGAATCTTTTTGGTTACTTGAAACCTTATAGTCATACTGAGATAACTTGATGGATGGGTATTCATTGAATATCTAGATCACTTCCAAATAATATAAAAATAAAACATTAATTACTGTGCATAGGTTTGTATACTTTCGACTTCCTTTTACAGAGAAACTAAAGCTATTTCATTCTATTAGTAAACAAGTATTTGTGCCACATTGAAAATCTTACTATGAGGAAGAATATACTTCTGTAAGCAGATAGGGCAAGAAGTGCCCCAAGGAAAAGAACCAGTTATAGTTTTTGACATAAGAGAAGCCACTTTTGGCCTAAGTCATTTTGTGATTTAAGCCTGGCGGCAATGCTTGCCCTTGAACAGATCTCAGTAATAACGATATTAAGGGAACAGAAGAACAAATGACTGTTATCAGGCAAGAGAAGTAACAATAACAAAGATAATAAATTAGTTGTAAAGATTCTGTTTCAATGGTAAAGATCAGCTAGAAGCACTTTCTTGAGCTGTTTTGCAGAATTTAAACCCCACCTTGAACACTTAAACACCAGATCAACTGAAACCTAAGGGATGATGATGTTGACCTTTTCTGACCCTCAGTGACATCAATCAACTAAAGCTTGGACTCTGTCAACCTTTGCCCCAATTCTATGCTGAATTCTCCTCTGCTCAAGCCCCTTCATGAATATGTGTGTACCCTTAGCTTAAAACTTCCCCATTTTTGCTGTTCAGAGAGACACTGCTTCGGGAAATATCCCAGCATTCTCCTTACTTGCTGCAAGTAATAAATCCTTCATTCCCCCAGTCTTTGGCTTGGCTGTGTCTTTTGGCTCAAAGTCCACCAAGAGGTGAACCCAGTTTTTGGGTAACAATTCTAGAAGTTATGGAATATGCTCTGACCTGGAAAGATGTTTCCATTGTTCTAGTATCTCAGGCCACTGCAAAGAGGATAATCCAACATCCAAATGACTGTTGGATTTGCCACAATGCTGCTGATCCTATGGCCTCAGTTTCTGTGGAACAAACTCAGCCTCCTCTCTATCATGTCAGACTCCCTAACCCCAGGGGTCCATTTCTCTGTTTCTGGTCACCAACCCCAAACCTGGGAACTCTGCATCCAGGCACTGAACAAAAAAAAGGACACAAGGCAAGAGCAACCAAAATTAAAACACCTGTGTTATCTACAGACCCTTAAATTTTACTGGCCTCCATGGAGGTCAACTTTCCTTCCAGTCTTGAGCCACAGATTCAAATGGGGATTACCAGGAGGCATTCATGATTCAAATTCGTTTCCTTTGGCAGATCCCTACTTCCCTGGCTAGGAGTAAGTGCAAATGAGGCTACAATCAAGAATCTCTCCTTAGCTCTTGAAGATATTGTACAATCTGCTGCTAAAGCAATAGCTGCCCAGCAAATATCCCTAGACTGTCTGGCCAAAATTGGCTTTGATACCAGAATAGCAGAACAAGGAGGTGTTTGTGCTATGGCCAACACCACCTGCTGCTCTTGGATTGAAACTTCTGGGGATGTTGAGACTCAGCTACATAAGATCCCTGAATAAACCAGTTTGTTTAAGAAAGTGATTCCTAAGTGGGGTTGGTCTTTAACTTTTTTTATTCTGATTGATTAGGGTCTTGGGAACCATGGGGAGAGAGGGAGTGAGGGAGGGAGGGAAAGAAGGAAGATCAATTCCTGTACCAGAAAGAGCAGGATGACAAATTCTCTAGAAACTCTTATCAATGGAGAAGGCAAGGACTTAAATCTACATAACAACTGTGCTTTGCCTGGTAAACTCTCATAACTCTGTCCCCATCACCCACACCCCAACCTCTTCTTTTGTCTTTAGCTGGAGATGGTATTTAAAGTGGTGGCTGGGCCATTTCAAGGAGTTATACAGGAGGTACACATGTTATTAAACTTCTGTTTGTTTTTCTCTCATTAATCCTTCTTTTCATTACAGGGGTTTGCAACCGAGAACCTAAAAGGATAGAGGGAAAGTAATTTTTCCTCCCCTACAAGGGTAACCAGATAACCCCAATCAATATATAGGAAATAATAAAAATTAAGAAATACTCACTTGGCAACAATTAGTCCAATCATTGACTCAGGCAAAGAACTGGTATTGACCCCCTTAGAAGAATGATTGATGGAGAACTGGAAAGCTGAATGAGGCCACAGTAGCACCACAGATATTTGTTTCTGGTTGCCATGGAGGGATCAAGATGTTAACCCCGCCCCCAGTGGTTTCTCTGAGCATCGCACTGGTGGACAACCAGATATCAAGGGTCCCCTGGTGAGATGCAATATGAAATGAAGCACATCATCTAGGGTGTATTGTAGCCAAAAATATTTAAATTGAATCAAACCTTTATATCTAATTTCCAATTAACAGGCAAAAGGTAAATGATGCCCCAAGCAAACAATCAGATAAATCCAGAATTGGGGATATTTTCTTCACTGTGAGCCATTCTCTTCAGCAAGACAGTACCATTAAAATGTTACTGGCCAATTTGCAGCAACATGGATGGACCTAGAGATTGTCATACTGAGTGAAGTTAGTCAGACAGAGAAAGAGAAATATCGTATGATATTGCTTATATGTGGAATCTAAAAAGAAATGATACAAATGAACGTATTTACAAAACAGAAACAGACTCAGAGACTTAGAGAACAAATTTATGGTTACAGGGAGGGGGAGGGTGGAAGGAAGGGATAGTTAGGGAGTTTGGGATTGACATATACACACTGCTATATTTAAAAAGGATAACCAACAGAGACCTACTGTACAGCACAGGGAACTCTGCTCAATGTTACATGGCAGCCTGGATGGGAGGGGAGTTTGGGGGAGAATGGATACATGTATATGTATGGCTGAGTCGCTTTGCTGTGTGCTTTAAACTATCACAACATTGATAATCAGATACACTTCAATATAAAATAAAGAGATAAAAAAAAATGTTACTGGCCAGATTAAAAGGACCTTAAAGCACCAGCAATCAGATGCAACGTGTGGTCTCAAATCGGATCCTGTTTTGGAGTTATATATGATTTGGGAAACATTTAGGGAAATTTAAATGTGGACTGGTTATTAGATGATACTAAAGATTTCAGGACAATGTTTTTAAGTGAGAAAATGTTATTTTAGCTATGTAGGAAAATGCTTTTATTTTTTTAAAGAGTCAACTGATATACTTACGGTGGAATGTCTTGGTTTCCGGGAAGTTACTTTAAACAATTCTACATAAAAGTAAATGTTCAGAAAGCTGCTAGATATAGGAGATGAAAAATAATTTTCCAGTAATGGGAGGTTGTCAGGCAAAGCACAGTAAGCAAGGGTTTGATTACTATGTCAACTTAAGTTATTGTCTTCTCCATTGACAAGAGATTCTAGAGATTTAGTCATCTTTCTCTTCCTGGTACAGAGAGGGAGACACCTTCACAAATGGAGATTTCCCTTATAAATGGAAATGTCCCTTACAAAAGGGTAACTTCTGCCTAGTTTTCAGTGCTTCTCCTGTGTCTCCTATTTCTTAAAAATAACCAGCTCAAGATAATCCTTATGCCAAAGAGTCATATTTTGGGGTGGCATATTCTGCTCCCTTTATGGGCAATTAGAAAACACATCTTTCTCTGAGTTAATTACTTTCTATAGTAGAACATTTAACTGCATTATATTACAAAGTGGTCATATCTCTGAGGATTTTTAATTACTCAGCCTAAAACTTAAGTCTGCGTTGGCTGTACTACATCAGGCAGTGGTAGCAACCCACAATTCCACTGACAGCAAATGTGGGGGTACTGGCTTGCTAGGGCTGCCATAACAAACTAGGGGGCTTCAATAACAGAAATGTATTCTTTCAGAGTTCTAGAGGCTAGAAGTCTGAGATGAAGGTGTCAGCAGTGTTGGTTCTTTCTGAGGGCTGTGAGAGAGACTCTGTGCCAGGACTCTCCCCAGCTTCTGGTGATTTATGAGGAATTTTTGGTGTTCCTTGTCTTATAGAAGCATCACCCCGATCTTTGCCTTCATCTACACAAATTTCCCCTTTTTATAAGGACACCAGTCATGCTGGATTAGAGCTCATCCTAATGACCACGTATTAACTTGATTACCTCTGTAAAGACCCTATCACCAACTCAGGTCACATTCTGTACTGGGGGTTGGGACTCCAACATATGAATTTGGAGAGAGAGGGCACCATTCAACCCTTTACAGTGGGGAAGAGCAAAGTCTGTGATTATGGCGTGAAACCATGGTCTTGAGAAATCTAAGGATTCACAGACTGCACCAGCCTGAGTAGCTACCTAGAGGAGGGCCCAGGGGACAGGGCACCACCTCCTCCCCTGCCTTAGATTAAAACAACACTGCTTCTAACTCTTCACAAATTGGTGTCCACATGAGATTTCCCGAAAAAAGAAAAATTGTCAGGAAGAAGAAAAGGGGAGTCCTTGTTCAGTGGATATAGGGCTTTGGTTTTATAAGATGAGAAAGTTCTAGAGTTCTGGTGCACAACAATGTGCATATAGCTACTGTACTGTGCACTTACAAATGGTTAAGATGGTAAATTTTATGATGTGTGATTTTTACCACAATATTTTTAAAAACAGAGCACGCCAAATTAGATTTATTCAGCTGACTTTTGTTCTACAGCAATATTCCCTGAAGAGGTGACTCACAGACAGCGAGTCTTTTTTTAAAAATAGACAATTCTTAAAGGTTACACTCCATTTACAGAGTTCAATACTGGCTCTATTCCCCATGTTGTACAATACATCCTTGTAGCCTGTCTTACACCCAGTAGTTTGAACCTCCCACTCCCTCACCCGTATGTTCCCTTTCCCCACCAATAACCACTAGTTTGTTCTCTGTATCTGCACCACAATCTTCTTTAAAAAGAGAAATTTGTCATAAAACCACGCTCCATATGAAGGACTAATAATGCCGTTTAGCCTGGGCTGCCCTCACACGGTGACAGCAGTATTTGCACAGGAAACACAAATGCCAACCACTTCCTGCCTCTCACTAGGTCTCCACATTTTCTTCTTGCCCTGAAATTCCAAGAATCAGAACAAATTCTCCTGTTTTACGAAGTCATTTTTCCTTTATTCCTGAGAGTGAATCTGATTTTCTTAAGAAATGTCCTGATGCATAAGTGGTTTTTGTTCAATGCATAGTATGAAACCTGAAAATTTCAGTCTCACTCCTTTCTATATTTTGTATTATGTATGCCTTTCGAAATACCAAAAAACCCCCAAAGAAGGTAAAATAATATCACGATCCAATATTCCTTTAGAAATTAGAAATCAAAATATGGTATATAAGCCATCCTAATGGGTGTGAAGTGCGATTTCATTGTGGTTTTGATTTGCGTTTCCCTAAGGACTAATAATGTGAGCATATTTTCATGTGCTTATTGGCCATTTTGTATATCTTCCTCGGAGAAATGTACGTTCAAATTCATTGTTCATTTTTTAATTGGATAGTTGGGGGTTTTGTCGCTGAGTTGTAAGAATTGTTTATATATTATAGATACCAGAACTTTATCAGAAAACATAGTATATAAATACTGACTCCCAAACTTTATTAAAGTGTATTACACAAGGGGGCGCTAGATTAACATATAATAGGTTGACTCGCGCAAGAACCAACATTTAAATTAGCTTTAGAATATAATTTAACCTAAAATAAATTTTAGCTATTGTTTTTCCACAGCTGAGAATTGTCAGTATTCACCAATTGAAGAGTTTTTTCACATTCCACGTGGGAATTAATCTCTTTTTACACCTGAGATTTCAAAAGTTTCTTTGAATGAATCCTCCCAGCACACACACACACACACACACACACACACACACACACAAATGTCTGGCAAATCAACACGCACACCTCTCACTTGATCTGAAATAGCGATGAGGTCTCATCCTATTAAGCATTTTTATTACCCATGTAATGCGTTATATAAGTAATTAGAAGCAGTTGTCAAAATAAATTAAGTAAACTCTACTGGTGATGCAGCATGTCTGTCCTTAAAAAGGTTATTCATTTACATGCATTCTTAGTTTAAAACTTCAAGGGAATGACGTGTTGTCATTAATCATAGTTCATTCTGGCAAACTTGTTCCTCCTAACTTTACACTTCCCCACCTCACAAAGTTATTTATAGGAACTATCAGGCTAAATCAGCAAAATTTTCAGGAGTGGTAAGAAATATCCAGAAACATTCATGTCCTCATTTCAAATTTGCCCACTAAGTGTCCATAGTATAAAAATTTGAATTTATGTAGAGGAAAAATCAGCAAGCTCTAATTAAAGTTTAAGGGAAAAAATGCTCACAATTCTAAATCTCATTCTACGGACTGAGTATTCAATTAATAACTTTGTAAAGATAACCCTAAATTTTATTTATCTCCATCACACTACACTAAGTTAAAAACAGTGTGTGTTTTTGGTATAGATGGATGTGGATTTAAATCCCAGATTCTGAGCCTCAGTTTTCTCATCTCTAAAACAGGATCAATATTCTCAACGTATCTGGTATACCGTGATGGCATTTTAAATAAGATAATGTTTGTACATCATGCTGGTCAAATAATATCTATAAGCATCAGATATTCTTCCTCTTTCCTTTCTTTTCCTTCCTTCCTTCTTCTCTCTTCTCCTTCCTCCTTTCCTAAATTCTCTGATTTTAAAAGGTGTCAGGCTTCAAACAGTGACAAGGTTTATACAATACGCTGCTCTTACTGCCATGTTTAATATTTGGTTGTCTTTATCTGTCAGCTTCTCCTTGCCCCCCTCCCAAACCACCCCATTCCCCACACCCATGTACAAAAACTCTCATGGGGAGCTCCTTAGGGGCTGTACTCCAAGCACTTTGCAGAGTACAACACCTGGTGCAGACTAAGTGAATCGACTCTACTGTTTCAAAGGTTTTCTTCTTTTCCTATTATTGTTCATTTCAGCTATACTGAGGATTCAGTGATACACTATACCAATTGTCTTAGGCAGAGTTTTTAGTGGTAGGCAACAGAATCCACTCCACTAGTGAAAGATTTTTTTTTTCAGGGATAGAGACAACTCCCAGAATTGTTGGGATGACTGCAGAAATGGACTGAACTTCAGAAGCTGCTGGCTCTTCCACAAAAGGAAGCTGTTAAATCTGAAAGCCACTGCTGCTGACAGCAATATGCCGCTGGTGCAATGATCTCTATTGGCGAAATGGTTGCCCCAAACTCTTCTTTTCCCTCCACATAACTCGGAGGGAGAGCCTCTTTGAACGTTGCAACCTGAGTTACACCTGGAACTCTACCTTTAAGAGAGACGGCGGAATGTAACTGCTAGTTTTACACACAGGAAGGCACAATAGAATTCATGTTGGGGAGGATTTTAAATGAGTCAAGAGAATCTCTACATTCTTTGTTTTCTATTTGGTGTATTTTCATATAATTATTAGAGCTTTTAAATACATTATTAGAAAAAGAAATGAAGAAAACAATAGTAAAGATCAATAAAACTAAAAGCTGATTCTTTGAGAAGATAAACAAAATTGATAAACTTTTATCCAGACTCATCAAGAAAAAAAGGGAGAAGACTCAAATCAATAGAATTAGAAATGAAAAAAGAGAAGTTAAAATTGACACCGTAGAAATAAAAAGGATCGTAAGAGACTACTACAAGCAACTATATGCCAATAAAATGACAACCTGGAAGAAATGGACAAATTCTTAGAAAAGTACAACCTTCCAAGACTGATCCGGGAAGAATAGAAAATATGAACAGACCAATCACAAGCACTGAAATTGAAACTGTGATTAAAAATCTTCCAACAAACAAAAGCCCAGGGCCAGATGTCTTCACAGGCAAATTCTATCAAACATTTAGAGAAGAGTTAACACCTATCCTTCTCAAACTCTTCTGAAAAATTGCAGAGGGAAGAACACTCCCAAACTCATTCTATAAAGCCAACATCACCCTGATACCAAAACCAGACAAAAATATCCCCAAAAAAGAAAATTATAGACCAATATCACTGATGAACACAGAAGCAAAAAACCTCACCAAAATACTAGCAAACAGAATCCAACAACACATTAAAAGGATCATAAACCATGGTCAAGTGGCATTTATCACTTTCAAGGATTCTTCAATATACGCGAGGATTCTTCAATATATGCAAATCAATCAATGTGATAAACCATATTAACAAACTGAATGATAAAAACCATATGATAATCTCAATAGTTGCAGAAAAGCTTTTGACAAAATTCAACATCCATTTATGATACAAACCCTCCAGAAAGTGGGCATAGAGGGAACCTACCTCAACATAATAAAGGCCATATATGACAAAACCACAGCAAATATTATTCTCAATGGTGAAAAACTGGAAGCATTTCCTCTAAGATCAGGAACAAGACAAGGGTGCCCACTCTCACCACTATTTTTCAACATATTTTTGGAAGTCCTAGCCATGGCAATCAGAGAAGAAACAGAAATAAAAGGAATACAAATTGGAAAAGAAGTAAAACTGTCACTGTTTGCAGATGACATTATACTATACATAGAAAATCCTAAAGATGCCACCAGAAAACTACTAGTGCTAATCAATGAATTTAGTAAAGTCACAGGATACCAAATTGATACACAGAAATCTCTTGCATTCCTATACACTAACAATGAAAAATCAGAAACAGAAATTAAGGAAACCATCTCATTTACCATTGCAACAAAAAGAATAAAATACCTAAGAATAAACCTACCTATGGAGTTAAAAGACCTGTACGCAGAAAACTATAAGACACTGATGAAAGAAATCAAAGACAAAACAAACAGGTGGAGAGATATACCATGTTCTTGAATTGGAAGAATCAATATTGTGAAAATGACTATACTATCCAAAGCAATCTACAGGTTCAATGCAAGCCCTATCAAATTACCAATGGCATTTTTCACAGAATTAGAACAAAAAATTGCACAATTTGTATGGAAACACAAAAGACCCCAAGTAGCCAAAGCAATGTTTTTTTTTTATGGCTTTCTTTTCTTTTTTTTTTTTTTTAACATCTTTATTGTAGTATAACTGCTTTACAATGGTGTGTTAGTTTCTGATTTATAACAAAGTGAATCAGTTATACATATACATATATCCCCACATCTCTTTGCTCTTGGGTCTCCCTCCCTCCCACACTCCCTATCCCACCCGTCTATGTGGTCACAAAGCACCAAGCTGATCTCCCTCTGCTATGCGGCTGCTTCCCACTAGCTATCTATTTTACATTTGGTAGTGTATATATGTCCATGCCACTCTTTCACTTTGTGCCAGCTTACCCTTCCCCCTCCCCATATCCTCAAGTCCATTATCTAATAGGACTGTATCTTTATTCCCGTCTTGCCCCTAGGTTCTTCATGACCATTTTATTTTATTTTTTTTAGATTCCATATATATGTGTTACCATATGGTATTTGTTTTACTCTTTCTGACTTACTTCACTCTGTATGACAGATTCCAGGTCTGTCCACCTCACTACAAATAACTCAATTTCTTTTCTTTTTATGGCTGAGTAATATTCCATTGTATATATGGGCCACATCTTCTTTATCCATTCATCTGTTGTTGGACACTTAGGTTGCTTCCATGTCCAGCTATTGTAAATAGAGCTGCAATGAACATTGTGGTACATGACTCTTTTTGAATTATGGTTTTCTCAGGGTATATGCCCAGCAGTGGGATTGCTGGGTCATATGGTAGCCCTATTTTCAGTTTTTAAGGAACCTCCATACTGTTCTCCATAGTGGCTGTATCAATTTACATTCCCACCAACAGTGCAAGAGGGTTTCCTTTTCTCCACACCCTCTCCAGCATTTATTGTTTGTAGATTTTTTGATGATGGCCATTCAATGGTGTGAGATGATATCTCATTGTAGTTTTGATTTGCATTTCTCTAATGATTAATGATGGTGAGCATTCTTTCATGTGTTTGTTGGCAATCAAACATATGAAAGAATGTGTTGGTATATCTTCTTTGGAGAAATGTCTATTTAGGTCTTCTGCCCATTTTTGGATTGGGTTTTTTTTTTTTTTGATATTGAGCTGCATGAGCTACTTGTAAATTTTGCAGATTAATCCTTTGTCAGTTGCTTCATTTGCAAATATTTTCTCCCATTCTGTGGGTTGTCTTTTCGTCAATTTTATGGTTTCCTTTCTTGTGCAAAAGCTTTTAAGTTTCATTAGGTCCCATTTGTTTATTTGTGTTTTTATTTCCATTTCTCTAGGAGGTGGGTCAAAAAGGATCTTGCTGTGATTTATGTCATAGAGTGCTCTGGCTATGTTTTCCTCTAAGAGTATGATAGTGTCTGGCCTTACATTTAGGTCTTTAATCCATTTTGAGTTTATTTTTGTGTATGCTGTTAGGGAGTGTTCTTTTTTTTTTTTTTTTTAACATCTTTATTGAAGTATAATTGCCTTACAATGGTGTGTTAGCTTCTGCTTTATAACAAAGTGAATCAGTTATACATATACAATATGTTCCCATTTCTCTTCCCTCTTGCATCTCCCTCCCTCCCACCCTCCCCATCCCATCCCTCTAGGTGCTCACAAAGCACTGAGCTGATCTCCCTGTGCTATGCGGCTGCTTCCCACTAGTTATCTATTTTACATTTGGTAGTGTATATATGTCCATGACACTCTCTTACCCTGTTACCTCTCACCCCACCCCCTCCCCATATCCTCAAGTCCATTCTCTAGTAGGTCTGTGTCTTTATTCCCGTCTTGCCATTAGGTTCTTCATGGCCTTTTTTTTTTTTTTTCCCCCCTTAGATTCCGTATATATGTGTTAGCATACTGTATTTGTTTTTCTCTTTCTGACTTACTTCACTCTGTATGACAGACTCTAACTCCATCCACCTCATTACAAATACCTCCATTTCGTTTCTTTTTATGGCTGAGTAATATTCCATTGTACATATGTGCCACATCTTCTTTATCCATTCATCTGTCGATGGACATTTAGGTTGGTTCCATGTCCTGGCTATTGTAAATAGAGCTGCAATGAACATTTTGGTACATGACTCTTTTTGACCTATGGTTTTCTCAGGGTATATGCCCAGTATTGGGATTGCTGGGTCGTATGGTAGTTCTATTTGTAGTTTTTTAAGGAACCTCCATACTGTTCTCCATAGTGGCTGTATCAATTTACATTCCCACCAACAGTGCAAGAGTGTTCCCTTTCCTCGGGAGTGTTCTAATTTCATTCTTTTACATGTAGTTGTCCAGTTTTCCCAGCACCAGTTATTGAAGAGGCTGCCTTTTCTCCACTGTATATTCTTGCCTCCTTTATCAAAGATAAGGTGAACATATGTGCATGGTTTTATCTCTAGGCTTTCTATCCTGATCCATTGATCTATATTCCTGTTTTTGTGCCAGTACCATACTGTTTTGATTACTGTAGCTTTGTATTATAGTCTGAAGTCCTGGAGCCTGATTCCTCCAGCTCCGTTTTTCTTTCACAAGATTGCTTTGGCTATTCAGAGTCTTTTGTGTTTCCATACAAATTGTGAAATGTTTTGTTCTAGTTCTGTGAAAAATGCCATTGGTAGTTTGATAGGGATTGTATTGAATCTGTAGGTTGCTTTGGGTAGTATAGTCATTTTCACAATGTTGATCCTTCCAATCCAAGAACATGGTATATCTCTCCATCTGTTTGTATCATCTTTAATTTCTTTCATCAGTGTCTTATAATTTTCTGCATACGGGTCTTTTGTCTCCTTAGGTAGGTTTATTCCTAGATATTTCATTCTTTTTGTTGCAATGGTAAATGGGAGTGTTTTCTTAATTTCACTTTCAGATTTTTCATCATTAGTGTATAAGAATGCAAGAGATTTCTGTGCATTAATTTTATATGCTGCTACTTTATCAAATTCATTGATTAGCTCTAGTAGTTTTCTGGTAGCATCTTTAGGATTCTCTATGTATAGTATCATGTCATCTGCAAACAGTGACAGCTTTACTTCTTCTTTTCCAATTTGGATTCCTTTTATTTCTTTTTCTTCTGTGATTGCTGTGGCTAAAACTTCCAAAACTATGTTGAATAATAGTGGTGAGAGTGGGCAACCTTGTCTTGTTCCTGATCTTAGTGGAAATGGTTTCAGTTTTTCACCATTGAGGACGATGTTGGCTGTTGGTTTGTCATATATGACCTGTATTATGTTGAGGTAAGTTCCCTCTATGCCTACTTTCTGGAGGGTTTTTATCATAAATGGGTGTTGAATTTTGTCGAAAGCTTTCTCTGCATCTATTGAGATGATCGTATGGTTTTTCTCCTTCAATTTGTTAATATGGTGTATCACATTGATTGATTTGCGTATATTGAAGAATCCTTGCATTCCTGGGATAAACCCCACTTGATCATGGTGTATGGTCCTTTTAATGTGCTGTTGGATTCTGTCTGCTAGTATTTTGTTGAGGATTTTTCCTCTATGTTCATCAGTGATATTGGCCTGTAGTTTTCTTTCTTTGTGACATCTTTGTCTGGTTTTGGTGTCAGGGTGACGGTGGACTCGTAGAATGAGTTTGGGAGTGTTCCTCCCTCTGCTATATTTTGGCAGAGTTTGAGAAGGATAGGTGTTAGCTCTTCTCCAAATGTTTGAAAGAATTCGCCTGTGAAGCCATCTGGTCCTGGGGTTTTGTTTGTTGGAAGATTTTTAATCACAGTTTCAATTTCAGTGCTTGTGATTGGTCTGTCATATTTTCTATTTCTTCCTGGTTCAGTCTCGGAAGGTTGTGCATTTCTGAGAATTTTTCCATTTCTTCCAGGTTGTCCATTTTATTGGCATATAGTTGCTTGTAGTAATCTCTCATGATCCTTTGTATTTCTGCAGTGTCATTTGTTACTTCTCCTTTTTCATTTCTAATTCTATTGATTTGTCTTCTCCCTTTTTTTCTTGATGAGTCTGGCTAATGGTTTATCAATTTTGTTTACCTTCTTAAAGAACCAGCTTTTAGTTTTATTGCTCTTTGCTATCATTTCCTTCATTTCTTTTTCATTTATTTCTGATCTGATCTTTACGATTTCTTTCCTTCTGCTAACTTTGGGGTTTTTTGGTTCTTCTTTCTGTAATTGCTTTAGGTGTAAGGTTAGGTTGTTTATTTGAGATGCTTCTTGTTTCTTAAGGATTGTATTGCTGTAAACTTCTCTCTTAGAACTGCTTTTTGCTGCATCCCATAGGTTTGGGGTCATCGTGTCTCCATTGTCATTTGTTTCCAGGTATTTTTGATTTCCTCTTTGATTTCTTCAGTGATCCCTTGGTTATTAAGTAGTGTATTGTTTAGCCTCCATGTGTTTTTATTTTTTACAGATTTTTTCCTGTAATTGATATCTAGTCTTATAGCGTTGTGCTCGGAAAAGATACTTGATACGATTTCAACTTTCTTAAATTTACCAAGGCTTGATTTGTGACCCAGGATATGATCTATCCTGGAGAATGTTCCATGAGCATTTGAGAAGAAAGTGTATTCTGTTGTTTTTGGATGGAATGTCCTATAAATATCAATTAAGTCCATCTTGTTTAATGTATCATTTAAAGTTTGTGTTTCCTTATTTATTTTCATTTTGGGTGATTTGTCCACTGGTGAAAGTGGGGTGTTAAAGTCCCCTACTATGATTGTGTTACTGTCGATTTCCCCTTTTATGGCTGTTAGTATTTGCCTTATGTATTGAGGTGCTCCTGTGTTGGGTGCATAAATATTTACAATTGTTATATCTTCTTCTTTGATTGATCCCTTCATCATTATGTAGTGCCCTTCTTTGTCTCTTGTAGTAGTCTTTGTTTTAAAGTCTATTTTGTCTGATATGAGAATTGCTACTCCAGCTTTCTTTTGATTTCCATTTGCTTGGAATATCTTTTTCCATCCCCTCACTTTCAGTCTGTATGTGTCCCTAGGTCTGAAGTGGGTCTCATGTAGACAGCATATATACAGGTCTTGTTTTTGTATCCATTCACCCAGTCTATGTCTTTTGGTTGGAGCATTTAATCCATTTACATTTAAGGTAATTATCGATATGTATATTCCTATTACCATTTTCTTAATTGTTTTGGGTTTGTTATTGTAGGTCTTTTCCTTCTCTTGTATTTTCTGCCTAGAGAAGTTCCTTTAGCATTTGTTGTAAAACTGGTTTGGTAGTGCTGAATTCTCTTAGCTTTTGCTTGTCTGTAAAGGTTTTAATTTCTCCGTCAAAACTGAATGAGGTACTTGCTGGGCAGAGTAATCTTGGTTGTAGGTTTTTCCCCTTCATCACTTTAAATATGTCCTGCAACTCCCTTCTGGCTTGCAGAGTTTCTGCTGAAAGATCAGCTGTTAACCTTATGGGGATTCCCTTGTGTGTTATTTGTTGTTTTTTCCTTGCTGCTTTTAATATGTTTTCTTTGTATTTAATTTTTGATAGTTTGATTAATATGTGTCTTGGCATGTTTCTCCTTGGTTTTATCCAGTATTGGACTCTCTGTGCTCCCTGGACTTGATTCACTATTTCCTTTCCCATATTAGGGAAGTTTTCAACTATAAACTCTTCAAATATTTTCTCAGTCCCTTTCTTTTTCTCTTTTTCTTCTGGGACACCTATAATTTGAATGTTGGTGCGTTTAATGTTGTACCAGAGGTCTCTGAGACTGTCCTGAATTATTTTCATTCTTTTTTCTTTATTCTGCTCTGTGGTAGTTATTTCCACTATTTTATCTTCCAGGTCACTTATCCGTTCTTCTGCCTCAGTTATTCTGCTATTGTTTCCTTCCAGAGAATTTTTCATTACATTTATTGTGTTGTTCATCACTGTTTGTTTGCTCTTTAGTTCTTTTAAGTCCTTGTTAAAAGTTTCTTGTATTTTCTCCATTCTATTTCCAAGATTTTGGATCATCTTTACTATCATTTTTCTGAATTCTTTTTCAGGTAGGCTGCCTATTTCCTCTTCATTTGTTAAATCTGGTGGGTTTTTACCTTGCTCCTTCATCTGCTGTGTATTTCTCTGTCTTCTCATTTTGCTTAACTTACTGTGTTTGTTGTCTCCCTTTCGCAGGCTGCAGGTTCGTAGTTCCCATTGTTTTTGGTGTCTGCCCCGAGTGGCTAAGGTTGGTTCAGTGGGTTGTGCAGGCTTCCTGGTGGTGGGGACTAGTGTCTGTGTTCTGGAGGATGAGGCTGGATCTTGGCTTTCTGGTGGGCAGGTCCACGTCTGGTGGTGTGTTTTGGGTGTCTGTGGCCTTATTATGATTTTAGGCAGCCTCTCTGCTAATGGTTGGGGTTGTATTCCTGTCTTGCTAGCTGTTTGGCATAGGGTGCCCAGCACTGTACCTTGTTGGTTGTTGAGTGGAGCTGGGTCTTGGTGTTGAGATGGAGATCTCTGGAAGATTTTCACCGTTTGATATTACATGGAGCTGGGAGGTCTCTTGTGGACCAATGTCCTGAGCTTGGCTCTCCCCGCTCAGAGGCACAGCCCTGACACCTGGCTGAAGCACGAATAGCCTGTCATCCACATGGCTCAGAATAAAAGGGAGGGAAAAAAAAGAAAGAAAGAAAGAAAGAAGAAGGTAAAATAAACAAAATAAAATAAAGTTATTAAAATAAAAAATAATTATTAAAAAAAATTTTTTAAGTAATAATAAAAAAGGAAAGAAAGAAAGAAGAGAGCCATCAAACCAAAAAACAAATCCACCACTGATAACAAGCACTAAAAACTATACAGAAAAAAAAAAAACCCGACAGACAGAACCCTAGGACAAATGGTAAAAGCAAAGCTATACAGACAAAATCACACACAGAAGCATACACATACATACTCACAAAAAGAGAAAAAGGGAAAAAAATATATATATATCATTGCTCCCAAAGTCCATCTCCTCAAGTTGGGATGATTCGTTGTCTATTCAGGTATTCCAGAGATGCAGGTACATCAAGTTGATTGTGGAGATTTAATCCGCTGCTCCTGAAACTGCTGGGAGAGATTTCCCTTTCTCTTCTTTGTTCGCACAGCTCCTGGCGTTCAGCTTTGGATTTGGCCCCGCCTCTGCATGTAGGTCACCTGAGGGCGTCTGTTCTTGGCTCAGACAGGACAGGGTTAAAGGAGCAGCTGATTTGGGGGCTCCCACGCTGGGGGGAGGGAGGGGTACGAAGTGCAGGGCGAGCCTGCGGCTCCAGAGCCCAGCGTGACATTGCAACAGCCTGAGGCGTGCTGTGTGTTCTCCCGGGGAAGTTGTCCCTGGATCACGGGAGCCTGGCAGTGGCGGGCTGCACAGGCTCCCGGGAGGGGAGGTGTGGAGAGTGACCTGTGCTCACACACAGGCTTCTTGGTGGTGGCAGCAGCAGCCTTAGTGTCTCACGCCCGTCTCTGGGGTCCGCGCTGATAGCCGTGGCTCGTGCCCATCTCTGGAGCACCTTTAAGTGGCGCTGTTAATCCCTTCTCCTCACACACCTGGAAACAAAGAGGCAAGAAAAAGTCTCTTTCTTCTTCGCAGCTCCAGACTTTTTCCCAGACTCCCTCCCGGCTAGCTGTGGCACACTGGCCCCCTTCAGGCTGTGTTCCCGCAGCCAACCCCAGTCCTCTCCCTGGGGTATGACCTCCAAAGCCCGAGCCCCAGCTCCCATCCCCCATCCATCCTGGCGGGTGAGCAGACAAGCCTGTCGGGCTGGTGAATGCTGGTCAGCTTTGATCCTCTGTGTGGGAATCTCTCCCCTTTGCCCTCTGCACCCCTGTTGCTGCACTCTCCTCCGTGGCTCCAAAGCTTCCCCCCTCTGCCACCCGCAGTCTCTTCCCGTGAAGGGCCTTCCTAGTGTGTGGAAACCTTTCCTCCTTCACAGTTACCTCCCACTGGTTCAAAGCAATCTGGAGAAAGAAAAACGGAGCTGGAGGAATCAGGCTCCCGGACTTCAGACGAAACTACAAAGCTACAGTAATCGAGTATAGTACTGGCACAAAAACAGAAATATAGATCAATGGATCAGGATAGAAAGCCCAGAGCTAAACCCACACACCTATGGTCACCTTATCTTTGACAAAGGAGGCAAGAATATACGATGGAGAAAAGACAGCCTCTTCAACAAGTGGTGCTGGGAAAACTGGACAGCTACATATAAAAGAATGAAATTAGAACACTTCCTAACACCGTACACAAAAATAAACTCAAAATGGATTAAAGACCTAAATGTAAGACTGGATACTATAAAACTCTTAGAAGAAAGCATAGGCAGAACAGTCTTTGATATAAATTGCAGTAAGATCCTTTTTGACCCACCTCCTAGAGTAATGAAAATAAAAACAAAAATTAATAAATGGGAGCTAATGAAACTTAAAAGCTTTTGCACAGCAAAGGAAACCATTAAAAAAAAAGAAGAAGAGACAACCCTCCAAATGGGAGAAAACATTTGCAAACAAAGCAATTGACAAAGGATTAATCTCCAAAATATACAAGCAGCTCATGCAGCTCAATATCAAAAGAACAAACAACCCAATCAAAAAATAGGCAGAAGACCTAAATAGACATTTCTTCAAAGAAGACATACAGATGACCAAGAAACACATGAAAAGATGATCAACATCACTAATTATTAGAGAAATGCAAATCAAAATTACAATGAGGTATCACCTCACACCAGTCAGAATGGCCTTCATCAAAAAATTTACAAACAATAAATGCTGGTGAGGGTGTGGAGAAAAGGATCTCTCTTGCACTGTTGGTGGGAATGTAAATAGATACAGCCACTATGGAGAACAATATGGAGGTTCCTTAAAAAAATAAAAATAGAACTACCATACGACCAAGCAATCCCACTACTGGGCATATACCCTGAGAAAACCATAATTCAAAAAGAGTCACGTACCACAGTGTTCATTGCAGCACTATTTACAATAGCCAGGACATGGAACCAACCTAAGTGTCCATCAACAGATGAATGGATAAAGAAAATGTGGCACATATATACAGTAGAATAATGCTCAGCCATAAAAATTGCAGCACTATTTACAACAGCCAGGACATGGAACCAACCTAAGTGTCCATCAACAGATGAATGGATAAAGAAAATGTGGCACATATATACAATGGAATAATGCTCAGCCACAAAAAGAAACAAAACTGAGTTATTTAGTGAGGTGGATGGACCTAGAGTTTGTCATACAGAGTGAAGTAAGTCAGAAAGAGAAAAACAAATATCATATATTAACACATATATATGGAATCTAGAAAAATGGTACTGATGAACCTATTTGCAGGGCAGGAAAAGAGACGCAGATGTAGAGAATGGACTTGTGGACACAGGGGGAAGGGGAGGGTGGGACAAGTTGTGAGAGTAGCATTGACATATATACACTACCATATGTAAAATAGATAGTTAGTGGGAACCTGCTGTGTAGCATGATGACCTAGAGGGGTGGGATGGGGGTGGGTCGTGGGAAGGAAGCTCAAGAGTGATGGGATATATGTATACATATAGCTGATTCACTTTGTTGTATGGCAGAAACTAACACAACATTGTAAAACAATTATATTTCAATAAAAAAAAAAAGTAATTGGAGACAGAATTGAAACAACCATTAAAAATAAGCAAATAAATACTTTATTAAACACAAGTACATGTTCTTCTAACGTGACTGGTGAAGAAGATGGCAAATGCAGAGATTTAGTAATGTGACACTATTTTTAGGACTGCCTATTTTAAAACTATGTATCTAGAATATTTTTGAAAGTAACCAAACTCAGTAATATCATATTATCTATTTTTCTAAACAAGACTCTATATCATACCTATATAGATTAAATACCGAATTTTAAACACCACAGAAGAGACTGGTCAGTGGATTATTGTTTTCAATAATACTTTTTTTCAGAGGTATTTGTTTAACCCCTGAAAAATCTGGAAAGCTGTAGTCTCTAATACCTTGGATTTTTAAATTCACCCAAAATTTCTTTTTATCTTAGAATAATTCAAAATATACTATAAGCAAGAATATCATCAAATGAGGGATTGCTACATTTTTCTCTCTGGGATGATTATTGAACAATTTTCCAGTTTCAACTTAACCTCTACTGAGCCCATTATGTCCGTCTATGGCCTTTTACAAGCTATGGAAGACATTCCAAAACGAGAAAGATTGTCAGCATAACCAAGAAGAAAATTAGAGTAAATGTGGGTTCCTTTTGATATGTTAAATAATTTCCATATCTTTGCCTTCCAGATCTGACTTGTGCTCTATAATTTCCATGATAATATCACAAAATGGAAGTAATATTAGGTTTGCAGAGCACAGTGAGCTTGAAAGTTGTTAAAATGGCTCAAATTTCTACTCCTGAAACACTTCACAATACTCTTTCCTTTTTCCTTTTAAACAAAACAAATGCTAGAGTGCCTTTAAAATGCCTCAAAGCATAGTGCTAGACTCTTTATATACATTGCTTATTCAACTCTGATTTGAAAGCTGCAAGTAGTTCCAAACAATGACAACAGAGAAAACAGTTTTGACAAAATCAGTGATAATAATTATTAATTCAATCATTTAAATCAGGACAATGAATAGTTGTTTCACTGAACAGAAGAAATACTTGATTTAAAACGCATCCATCTGGACAACTACATGTAAAAGAATGAAATTAGAACACTCTCTAACAGCATACACAAAAATAAACTCAAAATGGATTAAAGACCTAAATGTAAGGCCAGACACTATCATACTCTTAGAGGAAAACATAGCCAGAGCACTCTATGACATAAATCACAGCAAAATCCTTTTTGACCCACCTCCTAGAGAAATGGAAATAAAAACACAAATAAACAAATGGGACCTAATGAAACTTAAAAGCTTTTGCACAAGAAAGGAAACCATAAAATTGACGAAAAGACAACCCACAGAATGGGAGAAAATATTTGCAAATGAAGCAACTGACAAAGGATTAATCTGCAAAATTTACAAGCACCTCATGCAGCTCAATATCAAAAAAACAAACAACCCAATCCAAAAGTGGACAGAAGACCTAAATAGACATTTCTCCAAAGAAGATATACAGATTGCCAACAAACACATGAAAGGATGCTCAGCATCACTAATCATTAGAGAAATGTGAATCAAAACTACAATGAGGTATCACCTCACACCGGTCAGAATGGCCATCATCAAAAAATTTACAAACAATAAATGCTGGAGAGGGTGTGGAGAAAAGGAAACCCTCTTGCACTGTTGGTGGGAATGTAAATTGATGTAGCCACTATGGAGAACAGTATGGAGGTTCCTTAAAAAACTAAAATTAGAACTACCACACGACCCAGCAATCCCACTACTGGGTATATACCCTGAGAAAACCATAATTCAAAAAGAGACATGTATTCCAATGTTCATTGCAGCTCTATTTACAATAGCCAGGACATGGAAGCAGCCTAAGTGTCCATCAACAGATGAATGGATAAAGAAGATGTGGCACATATATACAATGGAATATTACTCAGCCATAAAAAGGAACGAAACTGAGTTATTTGTAGTGAGGTGGAGGGACCTAGAGTCTGTCATACAGAGTGAAGTAAGTCAGAAAGAGAAAAACAAATACAGTATGTTAACACATATATATGGAATGTAAAAAAAAAAAAAAGGTCATGAAGAACCTAGGGGCAAGACAGGAATAAAGATGCAGACCTACTAGAGAATGGACTTGAGGATACGGGGAGGGGGAAGGGTAAGTGGGGACAAAGTGAGAGAGTGGTATGGACATATATACACTACCAAACGTAAAATAGATAGCTAGTGGGAAGCAGCCGCATAGCACAGAGAGATCAGCTCGGTGCTTTGTGGCCACCTAGAGGGGTGGGATACAGAGGGTGGGAGGGAGGGAGATGAAAGAGGGAAGAGAGATGGGGACATATGTATATGTATAACTGATTCACTTTGTTATAAAGCAGAAACTAACACACCATTGTGGAGCAATTGTACTCCAATAAAGATGTTAAAAACAAACAAACAACCAAACTCATCCATTTCCACTCAGGCGGTTTGCCAGTCTTTTAAATTTCCTAAAATGTTTTCATTGTCTGAAAACTGTGAAAATAGAGGGACATTAAAAAATTAGAATTGTAAAAAATAAATAAATAAATAGCTCATCCATTTCCATATTCAGGTTATAGTGGGATGGAATGAACAATTTATTTATTTTTCTCTATATTCATCAGGTTCCCAGGATGAAACACAGGCACTCAAACTGAATCATTTGAGGACAGTTAAATAAAGGGACATTTTACAAAGACGTGGGCAGAGATTAAAGAAACCAAGGTGAAGAGAGCAAGACTCAGAGTCTGGTAAGTGCATGTGGGCGTGGAGAGCTATATCACCTCTGGGCTCAAACAGGCAGGAGGGGGTATGGTTAACAGAATCTGGATGAGGCAGCTCTGTGGAGAGGGCTACATGATAGGAACTGACCTCTTCAGTAGAGAAATGCACACACTCTGGTGTGGCCTGTCAAGGACATGGCTGGTCGAATAAACACTCCATTCACCCTTTTCCAATACTTCAATAGCCTGCTGCCACCGCCCATTGGCTGAACTTAACTAGAGACAGCAACAAAGGAGCCATTAATTATTAACACAGTCCTAGGGCACAGTGTCAGAGCAGAGAGTGGATCATGGGGCAAAAGGAAGACATGGGTGTGGCCTTTATTTTGTGCCTGCGTGGCAATTCCTCATAGACACTATCTAATTTATTCCTCACCAAACCAAGCAAAGTAAAGATTTTTCTCAATTTGCAGATGAGAAAACTGAGGCTCAAATCTATTACTGTAATTTACCACATCCAATAATGTGAGTCACTGCAATAATAGTTTGGAGGAAAAAAATCTAAGTACATGCAGAAAAAAAAACTAGAAAAAAATGTAGTTTCCATTGATGATAAAATGTTTGAGCAATATTTGCATAGAAGGAATTTCTTAATCTAGTATAGGGGATATATATATTTAATTCTACAGTAAATATCATACCTGATGGTGGAAATATAGACACAGTCCTTTAAAACCAAGAACAAATCAAGAATGTCTACTGCAATGCTTATATTTTATATTTTAACGCAAGTCCAAGCTACCACTGGAAGTCTTAGCTATTGCAGGAAGAAAAATATATTTAAAACATAACAATTCAAAAAGAAAAAGTCTGCAAAATAAAATACATAAGAATTGAAAAAAAGAAAAGAATCAATCAAACAAAACACTAAAAGATGGGATAATGAAGAGGTAGCAAAATTGAGTGGTGAAAGAACACAGGCTGTTAAGTACAACAGATCTGGTCTTGAAGCACAGCTTCCCTGCTCTCAAATCATGTGACCTTGGCTGAGTGACAACATCACAGATCCTCATGTGATGAATGTGTATTGGTGTATGAGTACAGTCATTATGGTTGTCTACTTAGAAAACCCAAGAAAATCTACAGACAACTTTTGAGATCTAAACAGAGAGTTCAGCAAGATTGTTGGATATAAGAGCAATATACAAAAATCAATTGCATTTTTATATGCTAGCAACAGATAGTTAGAAAATGTAATTTTAAAACATGAGGAATCTAGAAACAGACATAATAAAATATGTGCTTGACTTGGAGAAAATTATAAACTTTACTGAAGGGTATTAAAGACCAAAATAAGTAGAGAGATGTATATATTTAGGAAATCAAAATATAATACTTCTTTCAGATTAATTTTTAAATTCAATATAATTCCAATAAAAAAGCCCACAAGATTTGGTAGAACTTGAAAGTTTAACCTAAAATCTGCATGGAGAAACAAAGGGTCAAGAGTATTAAAAACAATATTAGATAGGATCAAGACATATGCTACCAGAAAAAGACTTATTACAAAACTATAATAACTAAGACAATGTGACAAGGAAAGACAAATAGAAGAGAAAAGATAGCCCAGAAACAGATCTATACACATTTGGTTAATGTTTATGTGACAGAGGTGGCAATACTGATCAGTGGAGTTCAGGAGTGCTAGAACAATTGGTTATCCATATGAAAAATACAAAATCGGATTCCTACATTACACCACATACAGAAATCATCTCTAAGTGTGTGAAAGACTTACATTAAAAAATAAAACTTTAGGGACTTCTCTGGTGGCACAGTGTTAAGAATCTGCCCTCCATTGCAGGGGACATGAGTTCAATCCCTGGTCCGGGAAGATCCCACATGCCGTGGAGCAGCTAAGCCCATGTGCCACAACTACTGAGCCTGCACTCTAGAGCCTGCGAGCCACAACTGCTGAGCCCGTGTGCCACAAATACTGAAGCCCACATGCCTAGAGCCCATGCTCCACAACAAGAGAAGCCACCGCAATGAGAAGCCCATGCACTGCAACGAAGAGTAGCCCCCGCTAACTGCAACTAGAGAAATCCTGCACGCAACAACGAAGACCAAACACAGCCAAATAAATAAATAAATAAATTTATAAAAAAATAAAAAAAAAAACTCCAGACATTTTATAAGAAAATGTCTTCATGGCTTTGGGTAAGAAAGGTTTTCTTAAATGACACACAAAATGTAAATATCATAAACAAAAGGATGATAAATTTGTCAGCATCAAAATTAGTGATGCTTGCAAATGATGCAACCGACAAGGGCTTAATTTCCAAAATATACAAACAGTTCATACAACTCAATAACAAAAACCAAAATACCCAATCAGAAAATGGACAGAAGACCGAAAAAGACATTTCTCCAAAGAAGACATTCAGATGGCCAATAGGCACCTGAAAAGATGCTCAACATCACTAATTATCAGAGAAACACAAATCAAAACTACAATGAGGTATCACCTCAAAAAGTCTACAAATAATAAATGCTGGAAAAGATGTGAAGAAAAGGGAACTCTCCTACACTGTTGTTGGGAATGTGAATTGGTGCAGCCACTATGGAAAAGAGTATGGAGGTTTCTTTAAAAACTAAAAATAGAGCTACCATATGATCCAGCAATCTCACTCCTGGACATATATCCAGAGAAAACTCTAATTTGAAAAAATACATGCACTCCAATGTTCATAGCAGCACTATTGGCAATAGCCAAGACATGGAAGCAACCTAAACGTCCATCTACAGATGAACGGGTAAAGAAGATGTACATATATACAATGGAATACAACTCAGCCATAAAAAAGACTGAAATAATGCCATTTGCAGCAACATGGATTGACCCAGAGATTATCATACTAAGTGAGGTAAGTCAGACAGAGAAAGATGAATATATCACTTATATGTGGAATCTAAAAAAATGGTACAAATGTTTTTATTTATGAAACATAAACAGACTCACAGACATAGAAAACAAACTTATTGTTACCAAAGGGGAAAGGAGGGGAGGGATAACTTATGAATTTTGTTTTAAAAAATAAGGGTATTAACAACAGTACCCGTATCATGTGGCATGAACCCACTCCATGCCATCCTACAGGGAAAGTGCTGAGCAAACTGTCTGGCCTCTGGCAAATCTGCTTTCTGTGGCTCAACCACATTGATCTTTCAGAATGCCTGATGCTTTCTCCAACCATAGGACCTATTTACATGCTAATGCCATGTACTTTACTTCACAGCATTCATCTGACTGGGTAGTTATGCATTTACGTGAGCAGTAGTTTGATTAACTTCCATCCCATCGCTAGGCTGTTAAGTTCCACGAAATCAGAGTCAGTATTATTCTGGCTCAGAATCATATCCACAGGACCTAGTATATTTCCTGGCTCCTTCAGTACACTCTGGTTGAAAAGTGAATGCATATGCACTTAATAAATATTAACTACTGATATTTTATTATTTTGTAACTTGACCAAGACCATACAGCTAGTAAGTAAATGAGTTGGAATTCAAAGCCATCTGAAGGATTGTAGAAGTCCTAACCCCTGGGTTGACCCTATATAGCTAGGTCTCCTGAAGAAGTGTCAGCTGGGTCACCACACATAACAGGAGCGTGAACAAGGGACGTCTAAGCCATTGGTTCTCTAAACCATTGGTGATTTTGCTCCATACGAAACACTTGGCAATGTCTAGAGACATTTTTGATTGTCATGACTGAGGGAGGGGGTATGTTCCCAGCATCTAGTGGACAGGGCAGGGATGCTGGTAAACATCCCACGATGCAAAAGACAGGCCCCACAGCAAAGAATCACCTGGCCCTAATGTCAGTGGTGCTGAGGTTAAGAAACCATGGTCTAGGCCACCCTAAGATGCATCTTGGAATTAGGACCATACTTTAATCACCCCTGGAAGACAAGAATCTTGCAGAGCAACCTCTTTTTTCCTGTCACCGTAGATTTGAGTAATTAGGCTGCTCCTTAGTGAAGTCTCAGACATCTGGATGTTCATCTAAGTTACTTTCAAGTGGCCAGCACTTTGGAGGTTTACTCATTAACTCTGAAATCCTAAAGGGCTCTGCTTTTTCTTTCTTTCCTTTTTTAAGCTCTGATTTTTCTTCTTGGACCATTTACAGGACTCTGGGTGAAACCTAATTCTTTCCATTAACGTTCAGGTTTTAGTTTCAGTGGGGTTATTTTCCTTCTGTTTTCAACATTAAGAAATACTTCTCGGTCATGGAAAGATGAGAATAAAATATTTTAATGAGCTTTGTACAGTACGGGGTCTCTAAGGGAATAATAACTGTGCCCTTCACAGTGTACTCCCATTCCTTTCTGTTGCCTCAGTATACAGTGTGTATTTTTATTTCACCCCAAACTGAGAGTTGTTTTCTCTTCCACCCACAACAGTGCTGACTGCTAATGGGCTTATTAACTAAGGCGGGTTGCATCATTGCCACCCGGAGCCATTAGCATGTGCTGTGAGTCAGGGATGCAGAACACGGCTCCCGGAGAAGAAGAAGAGGAGGATCCAGATGGAAACATCAACATCACAACGACCTCAGGGGTAGCGTTCTGGATTCCACAGTCTAACTAACTGGAGACATTTTGGTATTACAGAGCGACAGGAAGTAGATTTAGCTCATAACAAGAGAGACGTTAATAACCCAAGATATATGACAAGGGACTAGAAATGTCTTGGCTTAATAAAATATTCCCTGATAGTAAAAATCCTGCTGCAAATGGTCTGTGTGACATTCACCTTGAGAACAAATGAAGATGGACTTTTTATTAATGAAGATGAGTACCAATAAGAGCCACAACTTCCTCCCCTCTCTTCCACTATTTAGGAGCTCAGCAAATTACTTAATCTCTTTAAGCCTCAGAGTCCTCTTTTTTTTTTTTTTTAATTAATTATTTATTTATTTATTTTTGGCTGTGTTGGATCTTCGTTACTGTGTGAGGGCTTTCTCTAGTTGCGGCAAGTGGGGGCCACTCTTCATCGCGGTGCACGGGCTTCTCTCTATCGTGGCCTCTCTTGTTGCGGAGCACAGGCTCCAGATGCGCAGGCTCAGTGGTTGTGGCTCACGGGCCCAGTTGCTCCGCGGCATGTGGGATCTTCCCAGACCAGGGCTCGAACCCATGTCCCCTGCATTGGCAGGCAGATTCTCAACCACTGCACCACCAGGGAAGCCCTCATTTTTTAAACGGGGCTGATGATAGTACATATTCCACTAGATTATTATAAGGATTAAATGAGGTAATGAGTGTAAATAGGCAGATCACCATGCCTAATACATATAATAACTATTATCACCATTGGTATTACCAATCCCAGTTAGTTCTGCACATTCTTCCTACCCCTAGAAAAATCTGAAAGATAATCATTAAGACTGAATATAAAATATAATTAGGGTGGATTTTTTTTATTTTCTGAAAACTTTCCTAGAGCATATTTTATTACCTGAGGTAAAGGAAACTGCTTCTCTACCAAATGTATTTTGAAATAAGGCAGAAAGTCAACCCACTGATTGGAATTAATGTGCTGTCTCTTCTTTCACTAATTTGACTGTCTTGTCGTTTGACAAGTTATAAACCCTTCAGCATTAGGATAATCTGAGACTCTCAGAGTAAAATCTAAAACAAACTGCAAATATGAGGACATCAATAGTTGGTTGTGTTCATGTTAGCAGAAAAGAGGGAAACACTATCTGACCATATTATCTCTAATTTTAAATTTACAGATTCGTGCATCATACACATGAATATACTAGGTGGTGTGTTGTTAGTGTGCCCAGGGAAGGAAAGGCGTTTTTGCTTATCTTTGTGTTTCTGGCACCTAATTTTACACCTACCAGATAGAAGTTTCTTGCTACTTCCTGTGAGAACAAAATAAATAGTTTCTAAATGTTAAATGCTCATGACAAGTCTCACATGACCTGTGTGAACTATTAAATCAAAACCTCATGAAAACACCATAGTCTGAGTTTTAAAGCAAAGACTTAATATGTTGTTTAGTATCTCTGGTTTTATCACACACAAAAAAGTTAAGTCAAAATGGGGTAGAATGAAACCAGACATTCTATTTATAAAGTACGTCTAATGGTCTGAATGGGACTAAGGACAGTGTGTTGTCATGGTGACAGGATGTGGGGTTTTTAAGCCCAAAGACAGTGCCAGTGTATAAAAGGAGATTATTTGGAGAAATATTCAATTATTCTTTTCTTATTCAAAGGTCCTAACAACCACCATCCAAGGATGATGGCAATGTAGCAAAGTAGCCAGGGTTTTAAATTAGAGGCTGTGCACTATGAACTCCAATGTAACAACTGAAGAGGACTGAGACAGTCACACAATAGGCACTTAATGAGTGCCCCTGTGTGCCAGGCACTTTGAGGCTTGGAACTAAATAGCTAGGATTCTCTATTAATGTAGACTTACTGGTATTGGTAAGGGGATGTCTAAGTCCATTTGGGCTGCAGACTCGCTGTCTTAAAAATAAGAGAAGTTTATTGCTCACAGTTTTGGAGGCTGGAAACCCAAGGTCAAGGTTCTAGCATGGTCGGGTGAAGGCCCTTTTGCAGACTGCAGGTTTCTCATTGTACCTTCATATGGCAGAAGAATGGGCAAAGGATCCCTCTGGAGTCTCTTTTATAAGGGGACTAATCCCATTCATGAGGGCTCCACCTTCATGACCTAATTACCTCTCAAAGGCCTTACCTCCTAAGAGCATCACCTTAGGAGTCAAGATATCAACATATAAATTTTGGGGGTACACAGACATTCAGATCATATAGCGGGGGTAACGTTAGAAAGTTACCTGGTTTCTTTGAACCTCAGTTTCCTTATTCGTTATATCATTATACACACAGAGAATATTGTCAGAATCCATTCAGGTCCCTACCAGACTCCCTTTGCCCCTGGAATCCAGTCGCCTTCAGAGTCTATGCCATTCATTTGGCATGTGTTACCTGTGGCCTTGCACATTATAAGGATCACATCATAATCATGAAATAACACGGGCTGCATGAAGTAGCTATAGTACATAGCTTGTTTAATTCTTATAACCAAGAAGCTAAATATACAGATATGAGGGAGGAGAAAGATCGGAGGACTCACAAAATAGAGGACTAGTCATATGGAAGTACAATGAAGAAGGCAGGGGAGGTAAAGCAGGAAGGTGAAAGGAATGAATTCAAAAATGGCAGCAGTTGATTTAAAGCAATGAGGTGGAGAAGAACCATTCTCCAACACAACCTAGTTTTGTATTTATGCCTTCTGTCCATTTTGTGTTCTGCCTTTCTTTCTCTTCTTTCTTCTCACTGTATTTTTCTTTAATAAGTTTTTTATTTAAAAATAATTGTCAATTTACAGAAAAGTTGCAAAGATAGTACAGAGAGTTCCCATACACCTGTATTAGCCTGCTAAGGCTGCCACAACAAGATACCACAGACTGGGTGGCATAAACAACATTTGTTTTCTCACAGTTCTGTAGGCTAGAAGTCCAAGATCAAGGTGCCATCAGACTTGGTTTCTGGTGAGGCCTCTCTTCCTGGTTTGTAGACAGCCGCCTTCTCATTGTATCCTCCATGGCATTTTTGTGTTCACAGAGAGAGAGAGAAAGAAGAGATCTGGTGTCTCTTCCTCTTCTAACAAGGACACCAGTCCCATCAGATTAGGGCACCACATTTATGACCTCATTTCACCTTAATGGTCTCCCTAAAGACCCTATCTCCAAATGCAGTCACATTGGGGGTTAGCGCTTCAATGTAAGACTTGAGGGTAGAAGACACAATTCATAATCCACAGTAATTCTTCTCACCAAGCTTCCTACTGTTCTTATCCAAAGACTATAGTTCACTGACCTGTTACCCCTCTTTTGGACAGCTGGACAAAGAAAGGATAGGAGAAAAACCTACACACTCCCTTTTAAGAAGATTTCCTTTTGGTTGAGCAGTTATGCGCCCAGCTTAAAATCACGATTTTCTTATTAAAGGAAAGGGGAGAGTAAATCTTGTTAGGTAGACAATGCCTGCCACAATGTCTAATATATTTTGGTGTTTGGTGACTCCTAGTTCCTCTGAAAGCAAGAATGAATCTGAACCACATGTGTACAGCTGAATTTAAAAACCATTAGCTGTAAGAGGAAAGTGAGAGTAGGCAAAAAATTCAAAGATGGTTGAGTTCAGGGTAGGCAAAACTAGGAGGTTCAGAGACCCATGAGGAGATAATAATAGGATGGAAGAGAATAATGTGAAAATTTTCATTTTAAGAGGTTTATGGGGCCCAGGTTCTTGGGGCCAGAGAATTAGAGATGGGAGATGTAATGAAAATTGTTGGACATTGCTGAGAGCATTACATATAAATGCTTCATTATCTGGTTTGCATTAAATGCTCGGACAAGATTTATATGCTCTGCATTCAAATTCAGTAAGACAGACACTTGATCCCAGAAGAATCTGGATCCAAGGAATTGCTTCTCTGTAATACTTTATTAGTTGTTGAAGCCTGAGACAAAGCCCTCCACTCCTAATTCAATGTCAATTATTCTCCTTAAGTTATCAAAATGGCAGAAGGATAGTTTGCTTTCCCAGTGACATTAAAAACCTCTTTCTGCTCATTAGGAATCTGCCTTTGTTTCAAGAAGGAGAGATTCTACATTTTGATGTGGGAAGTTCATAGCTCTGGATGGAAGAAAAGGCATCACTGAATAACAAAATATTTCATAAATTTGAATTTAGAAGTATAACTTTCTGAGTAATTTTTTTTCCTAGAAATCATGAAGCTCTTGATTGCTGTAAAACAATTTGACAGCAGTCAGAGCAGAGTAGATCTACCTAAGCACCATTAAATATGTTCATTTTATTTCCTTTCTGTCCTTTATGCTCTACTTACTCTAAACATCTTTAAATTATTCATTACATTTCTAGGAAATCACTCAAAAGGACTGTCTTTGGATTACCACTCATACTAAACTAAGTGGTCCCTCATCTCCCAACTTTGTTTACTGACCATTCAGAAGCCCCTACCACATCCAATAGCCTTCCTCTCTATCACATGCCTCACCACCAATTTGGACAATTTTCATACCCATGTTGAAATTTTACCACTCAGTTTTCTCAGCTTCTGGACTTTATCAGTAAACTGAGAGTAGTCACAAAGCCAAAGAAATTAATAAAATTAATAAATTAGAAAGCAAACAGAAAAGTAAAATTAATAAATAGAATCAGAGCTTTTTCTTCCAAAAAGACAATAAAAAAGAAAAAGCATAGTTAGATTAACCAAGGAAAAGAGATAAAACAAAAAAGGAAAAACTATCAATGAGAAAGACAGTAAAACCACAAATAAGGATACATTTGAAAGGTCATAATAAAGTATCATGTGCAGCTTTTTGCCAACAAATTTGAAGATCTAGGTGAAATTGCTGATTTTCTAGAAAAATAAATTTTAAAAATTGATTCAAGAATAAATAGAAAACTAGAATAGACTAATAGGCACTGAAAATAAATTTTAACTTATCAAAGACCTATTTCTAAAAAATGTGTCCTACTCAAAGAACAGATGGCTCCTGTGTTATTTAAATTTTTGCTGAACATGCAAAGATGGAAACCTTTCCAGTTCATTTTGGAAAACTAGCATGTCTCTTATACTAAATCCGATATAGATAGACAGCACAAGAAGTAAAACATAGATCACTTTCATTTACGAATATGGCACTTTCTTAAACAAGTTTTGGATAGAATCTCTGTGCCAAACAACCCCAGATTTCTTCCTCTTCCCTCATAAATCCTCTATTCCCATGCTGGGGTATGATGAAAGGTTAAAAGAGCAGAAAGTGGAATTTGGAACTTCAGGAAAGATGAAGGCAGACGCTAAAATGTAGTTTAAATAAATTCTGAGGTGTTTACAAATGACTTGCAAATTATCACAGCCAAGCTTTCAAATTTAAAGTGTTTTGTGATTGATTAGCTCGCAAAGCAAATACTGATGATTAGCAGTTCATCTAGATTCTAGAGGTTGCAACCGAGAGACCCAGGTCTTTCAGGAACAAATGCTCTCTACTTTAGCTCATGTGCCATTTGCATGTGATGCATTTCTGTGTCTGAATCCCAATCTCCGGATCAGCACATCACAGTAGTCAAGTCAGTGACCATTCCTTAACTTTACCCAAGACAACCTATTTTTTCTGGATCATGTTCAAAAAATGTGATCCAAGGAGGAGTGGATGGCAATACGAACACAGAAGTATTTCTTAACAGTTGGCTCAAAAGTGAAATTGTGAAATTCAGGTGGGAAAGCATTAGAAATCAGACACACACACACACACACACACACACACACACACACACACACTCTCTCTCTCTCTCCAACTCATGCCATGGCTAAATGTCCTGAACAGAGGACACTGTTAGAAGCCCACTAGGTTGCTACAACAACCCCTCCCATAACACATGTTCTCTTGTAATATAACCTGATCATTCCCCCATCAAAAAGTGGAGTCTAGGGACTTCCCTGGTGGTGCAGTGGTTAAGAATCCGCCTGCCAATGCAGGGGACACGGGTTCAATCCATGGTCCAGGAAGATCCCACATGCCACAGAGCAACTAAGCCCGTGCACCACAACCTCTGACCCTGCAAGTCACAACTACTGAGCCCACGTGCCACAATTACTGAAGCCCACAAGCCTAAAGCCCATGTTCTGCAACAAGAGAAGCCACCGCAATGAGAAGCCCGCGCACCGCAATGAAGAGTAGGCCCCGGTCGCCGCAACTAGAGAAAGCCCACATGCAGAAACGAAGACCCAATGCAGCCAAAAATAAATAAATAAAATAAATAAATTTTTTTTTAAAAAGTGGAGTCTATTTACCCTCCCCTTAAATCTGAGCTAACCCCATGACTTATTTCTTTGTAAACTTTTTATTTTTAAATAATTTTTATTCGTAGAAGAGTTGCAAACATAATATGATGGGTTCCTGTGTACCCTTCACCCAGCTTCCCATAACGTTAACATCTTGCATAACCAGGATACATTTCTGTGATATATTTTGATCAATGTAATTCAATGGTTTGTGTGTAACTTCTTAGACTAGGTTTGGAGTGCTCTTTCTTAGAGCCCAACGTCCACTCAATAAAAAACCAGGCAGCTGTGTGAGAGACCCGCTTAGAGAAGAACCAAGGCCCCAGTCAATAATCCCAACTGAGTTCCCGGCTGGCCCCTGGCACCAACAGCCAGCAACATGAGTGAGGCCATTACGGCCCTTCCAGCCATCTCAGCACTCCAGCTGACACCTCCAGAATGCAGGAGAACCATCTGGTCAACCCACAGAATTGTGAGACATAATAAATTGTTATTGCTCCAAGCCTCTAAGTTTGGACATAATTTATTATGCACCAATACATAACTGAAACATCAACTTTAACTGGTTTGACATTTGTACTGAGGACTAAATAAAGTTAATCCAGGCAAGCTGGATCCAAGAAAGAAGAGGAAATGATACAAATAAAAAACAGTTTGGATAAGCAGTATTCTATCCCTCTAATTCAAGCATGCTAGTCTTTTTTATTATCAGACTAAATATAAAGCCAAGGTGTTTTTAAGTGATAAACCACAGCTTTGGCGATGGAAGACTCAAAGATCAACCTGATTAGGGGAGAAAAGCTGGTAAGAAGCCTTTTAAATTCTGATTTGAATTAAATAATGTACATGTTTACCTATTCAAAAATTATATTTAAAAAGAGAATCTGCACACACCTGAACTAATTTGGTTAGTCACACATTTCCTCTAAGCTTAGCAATGAAATTAGCAGTTACAAAAATGGCAAATAAGCAGGACCATTTGTGAATTTTTTCTCAATTACCTAGATCAGAAGCCAGCAAACTTCTTCTGTCAAGAGTCAGATAATTTAGGGCTTGCAGGCAAAGAAACAAAATCAAAGATACTATATAGAAACATAAAAAAAAGAGATTTTTTATCGATAAAAGTCAAGGTATTTTAATAACAATTGTGTAAAATTTTTTTGTAATATGGGTCTATTAATGAGAAGAATAGAATTCTCTTTTGTGGAGCATAATAGTTTTTCTATTCAGAGTTCAAATGTAAAAACCGTCCTTAGCTCATGGATAGTAAAAAAAACAGGTAGCAGGCCAGATTTCATGCAGTCTGTAATTTTCCACCCTCTGCCCCTTTGGGAGAAGCAATTTTGCCATGGGTTCTGAGCGGTCCTGCACATCCTTGCTTGGTATGCCAAGATTGCAAGACCCTGACAGATATTTACTAGGCCTTTTTCAGGATGGTGTTTGTAGGAAACAAACTTGAGGGATGAGGTACATCTCTCCAAGACTAAGAGTAGGCTCACTCTAAAAGTGAAAGATTCCCCAAGATCAGTGTTGCCCTGTAATGCAACTCAATGCGTCTACAGGCATCCATCAAGAGCTCTTTGTATAGTGCCTGGACTTGGGGGCCATGGGAAACTGATGCAAATGAACATGAAAGTCTATGTACTGCTTTTGCTATGAGTGATAATATTCTTTATCTCTGACCCCAAAATCTCATGTCTTCTGCCATCATCCATGATAACCTCTTAGCCTGTAAGTAGGGTTAAGGTCTCAGACCCTTTACAGTTCTTGCCATGAATCTTATATATAAATTAGATAAACAGCAAGAACCTACCATATAGCACAGGGAACTATACTCAATATTGCATAATAACCTACAATGGAAAAGAACCTGAAAAAGAATATATATATGTGTGTGTGTATACATATGACTGAATCACTTTGCTGTACAGCTGAAACATTGTAAATCAACTATACTTTAATTTAAAAAAAGAGCTAAGGTTTTTAAGGGACAATCAATTCCTTATTGGATGAAGTTAGAATGCAGAGAAAAGACTGGCCTAAGAGCATTGTGCCATATCCTGGTCATAAGGGAGAGCTGTGGGGATGATATATGGTGGAGCAGGAGGGCACAGTAAAGACAGCCAAGGTGTCTACATCACGCTCCCTCCATCTCCCATCCCCAAGCACAATCTTCCCAGGTGGTGGTGACAGGTCCTCTTCCCCATCTTCTGCTCAGCCCCATTCACCCTTCTCCTCTCCTCTCTTATATTCTCTCTCCTTGACCCACATCCTGGTCAGCTGACCCTCAGCTCCAACCCCTTTCCCTTGACATCTTCCAGCCAGGACTGGCCTTACACTACAGTTCTGACCAACAAATGGAGTGTCTTGAGTGGGGCATCTGAAATACTTTGCTTACATAATAAAAAAGGGCAGGCTCAGTCAACACACCCCATTGACCCCTTCCTGTAGGTTGGGTGTAGATGATGAGTAGTCGGCAAACTTAGTATAAAGAATTCTCACTCTTTAAATGAGTGCACTGTTAACCCTAGTGTGCTGTTGGTGAGACTATAAATTGGTACAGTCACTATGGAAAACAGTATGAAGGTTCCTTGGCAGGTGGAGATAATGAACATAAAGTACCTATCGTAGTCCTTGGCCCCATAGTGCTCACTGAGTAGATTAGTTATTGTAGGCATATTTTTTTAATTATTTATTTATTTATTTATTTATTTTTGGCTGCGTTGGGTCTTCGCTGCTGCCCGCGGGCTTTCTCTAGTTGCGGCGAGCGGGGGCTACTCTTTGTTGCGGTGCTTCTCACTGCAGTGGCTTTTCTTGTTGTGGGGCATAGGCTCTAGGCAGGTGGGCTTCAGGAGCTGTGGCACGCGGGCTCAGTAGTTGTGGCTCGCGGGCTCTAGAGCACAGGCTCATTAGTTGTGGTGCACGGGCTTAGTTGTTCCACAGCATGTGGGATCTTCCCAGACCAGGGATTGAACCCGTGTCCCCTCCATTGGCAGACGGACTCCTAATGCCTGTGCCACCAGGGAAGTCCCTGTAGGCATATTTTTAAATCATTTATTGTTTCATGATTTAGTTTGGATAATCCAGCAAGCTTAAATCTATTGATCCTGAAGAACTGGCACAACACAGGAAAAAGACAATGTTTTCCTTTGTGCGTAATAATATGTATTATATCTATGTTTTGGTGTTTTAGTATGTGCACACTGGTGATCGGCATTGGAAATTTTGTACTTCTTTCCATGTTGTAATTATAAGATGGGAGTTATTGGGTTAAGAGGTCATGTAACAATATAGTGTAGGGAACAAGTGTGCTGGCAAATTTGCAAGACTTGAAGAGGAGCTTGAATAAAATTCATCAGTGCCAAAGGGCAGGGTGGAGAGGAGAAATAACCTAGCAGTTCTCCAGAAAAGGGGTATAAATGTCAGGCCAAACCATCCCTCCTACATTAGGCTAAGGTAAGGCTGGTCGTGTTCAGCCTGCAAATCCTATCTGATAAGAGTCTAAAAATTTTGCTGAAGTAGTGCCTTTCTTTTACAAGTTTTTTTCTGTAAATCTTTTTTTGCAAGAAAAAACAACATTGCAGCCAGGAAAGCACTGGCAGGAAAACATGTGGAACTGTGACGCCTGGAAATAGCTGGAACCTTAGAAAAATACTGCTCCTATTAGGTTGGTATGCTATTAAGGAAGGGAACTAGCAGTTTTTATTTTAAAATGCGATGTTTTTATTCTAATTTCAAGTGGCAATTTAGAAAAAAATACTACACTTAATGCTATTATTCACTATGGGATAAATTTTTCCAGCTTATGAATATTTTGTATTCTTTTACAAAAACTTTATTCTTTGGGGGAGAAGAGATACATATTCATTGTGTGTAGTAAATTCAATTATAGAAAAGTACAAAGAAGAAAGCAAAAATCATGAAAATTCTATCACTTAGAGAGAGATTATTATGGGTAATACTTGATACCCGCACTACTTCCAAGTATCTCTCTAGGGGTTAGTATGTGTGTGTGTGTGTGTCTGTGTGTGTATACATCTGTCTTCTAAGTATATATACATGTATATGCAATTTTGTATGGTATGTGATGTGGGCATTTTTCTGTGTCAATAAATTTGAATGTACATCCTTATTTACTCAAAAAACATGCCTAAAGAATAATATGAAGATGCAGCTTTAGAGAAAAAGAAATCCTTAAAATAAATTCTTTAAAACAATTTTTAGAAATTACTAACAGAAATTGTTCTCATGTCTATATGTGTGCATACATATATATATATACATATATATATGGCTATTTGGTTTTTTTAATTGTGCTTTTTTACTTTTCAAAATATTTTTGTATTTAAATTCAAAAAGTTCAAGTCTCATCTGATGCTGACCTCTAAGCCCCTGGTTTCCCTTCCTGAAGGCAAAAAATGTCATCACTTACTTACCTGTGTATCCTTTTAGAGAGAGTTTACAAAAGTTGAGCAAATTCATATATTGCAAAGACATATATTTACGCAAACACAAATGCATATAAATTCCAAAACATTATTTTCTCCTTTTACATAATTGATAACATATTATATATACTGCACTGTACCTATTTTAAACAATATATCTTTGATATCACTTTGTCTCTTTCTAGATGACTTTTTCCATATTTTTAATACTTCCATGGTATTACATTATATAGTACACCCTAATTTATCTAACTAGGTTTATGTACCTAGGCATATAGGTTGTTTCCAATCTTTTGCTATGGCAAACAAAACTGAAAGTAATAAACTTGTGAAAATATAATTTCAATGAATATAATTATATTTGTAAGTTCAATTCCCATAAATGGAATTGCTAGAACTGTATGACCCAGCAATCCCACTACTGGGCATATACCCTGAGAAAACCATAATTCAAAAAGAGACATGTATTCCAATGTTCATTGCAGCATTATTTACAGTAGTCAGGACATGGAAGCAACATAAATGTCCATCAAAAGATGAATGGATAAAGAAGAGGTGGTACATATATTCGAAGGAATATTACTCAGCCATAAAAAGGAATGAAATTGGGTCATTTGTAGAGATGTAGATGGACCTAGAGTCTGTCATACAGAGTGAAGTAAGTCAGAAAGAGAAAAACAAATATTGTATATTAACGCATATATATGGAATCTAGAAAAATGGTACTGATGAACTTATTTGCAGGGCAGGAAAAGAGATGCAGATGTAGAAAACAGACTTGTGGACACAGGGGGGAAGGGGAGAGTGGGACAAATTGAGAGAGTAGCATTGACATATATACACTATTATATGTAAAATAGATAGCTAGTGTATCTAGCTAGTGAACCTGCTGTATAGCACAGGGAGCTCAGCTTTGTGCTCTATGGTGACCTAGATGGGTGGGATGCGAGTGGGGGAGGTCCAAGAGGAAGGGGATATATGTATACATATAGCTGATTCACTTTGTTATACAGCAGAAACTAACATGACATTGTAAAGCAATTATACTCCAATAAAAAAACAATGGTGCCACACGACCCTTCATAAAAGTTGTACCAATTAAATAACCATCAGTAACATATGATAATGCCATTTCTCCACACCTGCCAGAATAGTGTTATCAAATAGTTTTGTCTTTGCAATCTGATGGAAGAAAATTAGGTAAAGTAGTGTAATTTTCGTTTTCATTTATCTTATTATGAGTGAAGGTAAGCCTCTTTTATATTTAAGATCTATTTTTATTTCCTTTCCTGTGAATTGTCTGTTTGTGGCATTTGCTTATTTTGCTATTCAATCGATATTTTCTTATTGATTTGAAGAATTTCTTGTTTATTAGGAAAAGTAGCCCTTTGTGATATGAATGATAAACATACTGGTTTTTAAACAATAAAAGAAAAAGTATAAAAAATGTTCAAACAAGGTATGCAAAGATTGGTGTGGGTTCATTCTGTGGCTCAGCAGTACAAATGAAATATTTATTGGAATTTAAGGATTAAAGTTAAGTGTTACTCTAGTCTCACTCTACTCATATGCAAACTAGTTTAAGCAAAAAAAGAAAAAAAAAAAGCTATTTTATGTAAGAAGAATTCCAGAGGTGGGCAGCTTCAGAAGCAATTCATTCTCATCAGCACCCAGGTTCTTTCTGTGTATCTAATATTCTTCTCCATACATCATAATAAAGCTGGTTCCTTTTGCAGTTGTGAGGTGGCCACCAGTAGCAATCACAGCTATGTGCCTCCTAGTTCAAGCCCACTGGGAGACTGAGATTGGATTTTAAAGCAAACTAAGACCTTTCTCTAAAGATTCCATCAAACCTCTCCTCATGTCTCATTGGCCAGATTTGGGTCACTAACCCAATTTAAATCAATCACTGGTAAAAGTGATTGAATTACCTTTGACTCAAATAGATTCACCACTTTGTCCAAGGCCAATTCCCCAAAAATCATTACTCTACTCATTGCAGAGGTAAAGTAGATATTAGATAGATGCTCTTGCATTGGTCCAGTAGTATAACTTCTCTGTGCCTTGTTTTCCTCCTTCATTCAATGGGAATAATAAGAGAACTTATTATAATTCAGAAAGACTTAGTGCAGTTCCCTGCACTAAATAAAAGCCCAATAGATGTTTACCCTTTTCTCCTTGACTTCCCCTCCTTCCTAGCATTACTGTTGTTTTTGTCATTATTATTACTTACTGAATAGCTGTCTAAGGAGCACAGTTTTGGAGAAAAGTAGTTGAAAACTTTTTTTAGAAGATATATTATTGTTGTTGCCAGAACATACTCATTCTCTGTTTCTGACTGACCAGTTCTGTCTGTACCAATTGTCCATCATGTTAGAATATGAATGGCATCAGTAAGAAATCCTGTCATTCACAGTCAGCTCTTACTGATTTACTAGTGAAGTGAGCTTTTTTTATCCTAAACTTACTGCAGGAAATATCCAACCTTGACAATTAAAAATTAATTTTTTCATCCAGATATCCTTGTCCTATGATTAGATTTAGGTTATGCATTTTTGGTGAAATACTACATAAATGATCTTATGATCTTCCCAAAGTATCATATCTAGAGGCATGTGATGTTTATTTCCTCCTGTTTTCTCCACTTGAAGAGTTACTATTTTTCCTTTTATGGTTAATCAACAACTTCTGGGGAATTTTTTTAGGTAATGTAAATATCATTTTCTTCATCAAATTGTCCCCCTACTATACTAAATTCTACCATAGATGATTTTAATTACTTTTATTTGTGCTTCTTACCTGAATCCATTTTTAATATGATGTTCTAAGGGATGATTTTTAAAACTTTATCACTTGTTTTATATTTATCAATTGACATTCTACCATAAGGAAGAGCTCACATACACCTTCCTTTCTTCCTTCCTTCCTTCCTTCCTTCCTTTCCAGTACGGACTCCTGTATTCTTATTTTCTTCACTGAATTATAACTCATTATTGTCCTTACCTATTCTGATGTTCAAACTACCCCATATTTGGCTCCTGCATCCTTTTAACATGAACCAATTTTACTTTTAGTGCTTTCCTTAATTTCTGGCACAAAAAATATTCCAACCCCCCTCCCCTTTTTTTTCTCATCTCTGTTCAGTCATGAACTCAATCATTCTTTAGGGGTATCTACTTCTTTTTAGTGAGGAAATGAACTGACATCTAGGCAAAGTGTCACACGTTAAATATAAGAACATAGGATAAAAGAAGAAGATTGAAAAGTTATATCATTCAAATACTAATTTTTTGGCATGATTATATTAATATCAGATACAATAGACTTCAGATAAAGGATATTACTAGAGATACAGTAGGATATTTCATAATAATAATTGGGTCAATCCGTTAGAAACATATGACAATCCTAATTACATGTGCATCTAATAGTGTTGCTTCAAAAGAAATTAGGCCAAAAAAAATAGACAAGAATAAAGAAGAAATGGACAGATAGCTTCATAGTCCTCAGAGTTTTTAGCATACACCTCTTAGCAATTAGTAAGACAGGTAGGTAAAAATCAGTCAGTGAAAATATTACATAAGGAACATAACCTACAGATATTAACACGATAAAAACCAAATATTTTATGAACAACTTTATGGAAATATACTTAACAACTTAGAGGATATTGATAAATTTCTTGAAAAACACAACTTACTGAAACTGACACAAGAATATATAGAAAATCTAAAGAGTTGTATATTGTTTTTAAAAAGTGAATATGCAAATACAAACCTTCCTTCAATGAAATATCCAGACCCAGATGCTCTTTTGGAGAATTTTACCAAACATTTAAGGAAGAAATAATTTCAATCCTATACAAACTCTTATAGAGAATAGAGAGAGTACTTCATGAAGTATTGATTTATGAGGTCAACATAACCCTATGACTAAAACCTGAAGAGAATATTATTAGAAAAAGACATTAGGCTCTTGTATTTCATAAACAAAGATGGGAAAAAATCCTAAACTAAATAGTAGCAAATGGAATCTAGTGATAGGTAAAAATAATATTATATCATGACCTAGTGGTAACATGTACCTCAGGAATTCAAGGTTGGTTTAACTTTAGAAAATCAATCACTTCAACAAATTTAAGAGGAGAAATACATGATCATCTCAATAGGAGTATTAAAAAAATTGATAAAATTCAATACTTGTACATGGTAAAAACAAATAAAACTCTCAGCAAATTAGGAAGAGAAAGAAAATTAAGCTAATAGAAGATATTTAACAAAAAATCTTTGCAGCTAATATTATACTGTAAGATATTGGATGCCTTTCCCTAAGATCAAGAAGAGGGCAAAGATGTCCACTCTCACTACTTCCATTCAACACTATAATAAAAGTCCTAGTTCATGTAATAAAAATAAATAAGTCATAAAGATTGGAAAAGTATAAGTAGAACTACCATTATTTACAGATGACATAATTATATAAGTAGAAAATCTAAAAGAATCAACATCATACTAAAACTAATCAGTGAATTTAGCAAAGTTATCCCATATGAGGTCAATATTTTTAAATGTCAATGGCATTTCCATATACATGCAATAAACCATTGTATAATTAAATTTAAAAAACAATTTATAATAGCTTAAAAACAGCAAATACCTAAAAGTAAATTTAACAAAAGAAAAGCAAATTCTTCTACACTGAAAACTACATGAGAAAACTACCAAAAAAATTACTGCTGAGAAAAAAATTAAAGAAGACAAATAAATGGAAAGACAGACCATGCCCATGGATCAAACCCAATATTGTTTAGTTGTTGATTACAATCCCAAACAAAATAACAGCAGTCATTTTTTGTAGATATTAATAAACTGATTTTAACATATATATGGAGAAAATGTCCTGAAATAGTCAAAATTATCTTGATGAAAAAGGCAAATTTGGAAGAGATATACTAAAAGATTTCAAAACTTAACAAAAAACTACACTCATTAAAACAGTAAATTTCCTATTTGACCTAAGGATAAACCCATAGATTAATGGATCAGAGCAGAGAACTCAGTTACTTAATGTTCAACAAAGATGTTAATAAAATTTAATATGAGAAAGAAAGGTCTCTTCAATAAATGGCGCTGAAGAAATTGGATAGCCATTGAGGGAAAAAAATATTGATCTTAACTCCTTCTTCACATCATAAAAAAATTAATTCAAGAAGGATCATTGACCTTAATGTGAAAACTAAAACTATAAATTTTCTAGGATAAAATAGAAGAATATCTCTTTGACTCTGGGATAAGCAAAAAATTCTTAGATAAGGCACAACAAGAACTATTAAAGAATCCAATTATAAATTGGATGACAGCAAAATTTACCTTTCTGGAAGGATCTCCTAGCACTACTCTAATTTTTTCTGGTCTTAAAAAAGGATGCCATAGGTCTCATCTTTGATTTGTCTTTGTCCTATGTCTTCATGGCCATTGCTATGATTCAGTGAGAGACAGTTTCATTATCCAAACTGCATTGTTTGGACTCTTTGTTTTCTTTCAATTCTGCTTGCAAATTGGCCAGTTTTTTTTCTGAGGTCATTTCTTACAACAACCTGCTCATGCCATCAACATTCTGCCTTGAAATATCTTTCTAATTCCACAAGTTCATTAGGTGCATTTTCTGCCTTCAAGGGTATAGCATAGAATAGTTTAAACAAATGTTTTGTCAGTACATTATACAGTACAGTATAATAGCTAAACAAATGTTTAGCACGGATTGTAAGTTTTCCAACTTTCTGTACAAGTTTTTATACCACCTGCCCCCTTATCCCAAAAGTAATAATACCATATATATTAGGTTTTTGTAAAAACAACAGCCACTTCTAGAACCATTGTCTGTATTAGTCAATTTTTGCTACATAATAGAAACTCAGAATTTCAGTGGCTTGCAACAATAAACAATTCTTTTCATCTTCACAGGTCTGCACTTTGCAGTGGTTTGGCTGATCTAGGCTGAGCTTTGCAGTGACAAGCTGAACTCCAGGCTTTGGGTCCAGTTTATTTTTGTTACAAGTGTCTTCATTCTTAGACCTTCACAAAAGGTGTTCCAGCTACCTGGGGCAGATCAAAGGAACAGTTTTGAAGACTTTGCTTTAGTAGTGTACATTAATACTCCAATGGCCAAATCAGGTTACACAGCCAAGCCCAACATCAACGGGGCAGAGGAGTACATTCTAACACCATGACACAGTGGGGAGGTGTAACCAAGATGGAAAGAAGAACCGGGGAACCTTATGCAACCTACTATCCAAACCAAAGGAAACATCAAGTTAAATTAAAACATACTAAATCCATTTTCACTAAAATCAGAAATAAGACTGATCACTGCCATCAACAATATTAGCAAATGCAGCATAAAAAATATATTAAAAATTTTTTAATCAATTACTGCATTACCTGAGTAAAAACCGTGTGGCAAAATTAGCTGAATCAGACAGATTTATATTCCATGGGAAAGGAGGCCAGATCAGCATTAGAATCTTTGTACATGAAAATTTTTTACTGATTTTTTTTTTTTACAATTTTAAGCACACTAGATCAGCAATCCTCCTTTCTCTTACTTCATTTTTCAAAGGGGGGAAAAAAACCTTTTTCCCCTCCAAAGACTACTTACTGAAAATCTCATGAACCAGTTTAGAAAAGAAGCTAATGTTCATGAACAGCTCTTTGCACAATTTCTTCATTGTACAGTGTACAATGATGTAATTCTAGGAAATAAAAGATAACAAAGACCTTGGTGTTTCGAAAATGGCCACACCTAGTTTGTCTTAATGCTGAAATGATGTTATTTATTCATATGAATGAATCATCATTGCAGAGCTTCTGCTATTCTCTGCCCATGTTCCTTTCTTGTTGTTAATTTCTAGTGTCTGAAAATTAGGTAATAAATCAAAAATAACTAGAGGCCCTCCTACCAGGAACACTTTTTGCTTTAAAATGGTAGCAAAATACTGACACCCCAGTCACTTAGCTGCAATAGCATAAGGAGAAAACACATCCACTCGCCCATGTCACACTCCCTCTGAATTGTTTCCCACCGTGACACAGCTCAGCCTGCCAAGGTTCAGGACTATGAAACTCATTTCACATTTCATTCCTCCCCTCTGTTCAGCACTCCCTTCAGATTCCTGAAAGCAAGAAACCTGCCACAACTGATCTCATTCTAAACATATTTTTTCAAGCAAGTAGACTCTATATTTAGAGGGCCTTTGAAAATTGAAATCATCACCCTAAATCACAGATAACTTTTCCTCTTGGGCCCCCTTAACTATGGTAGGTTATTTTCAAGAGCAGCACAAAGCCTGTAAGACAAAACAAAGAGGACATGATATTTGGAGTGGAAAGAGGAGATTAACATGGAGATAGAACGAACCAATGAAATGTAAAAGGTAGGGCGATCCGGCAACTAAATCAGTGGCAGATCAAGCAGATCTCTCTCCAGACCCACATTATAGGACACAACTGAGTGAGATCAAAACCACCTGAATTTAGGGGATGGCAACTTTGCAATATTATCTTGCCTTTAGCATACATCAAGCATTGTGCATTCTTCAGGGCATTTCACTGGAACCAAACAAGATTCTATTCCTAAGGATATTTTACAGTAGCCACTGAAAAGAGCTGGTGATGGTTTGTATTATCAGTGAGCTCACTCTGAATTCTTAGAGTCCTGATTCTCTATCATCTTATTTAGATAAAAAAAACAGTTAGAGAGAAATACAGTACGTGCTTCTTTATCTGGAATTAAAATACCCAGAAAAGCAAAATAAGTTGAGTGGCAAAAGCAATGATAACTGATTATTTACAATGATTACCAAAGGTACTAGTGAGAACTTAAAATGCTTTCTGATCACTGAAAAATTAAATTATGAGCACTATAATTTTAGTGTGAAGAGTTGATTTATTATATTTAAATTCTCTGAAATTGGCCGTTTATTTATTCAGTCAACAAATATTTATTCAACATCTACCAATTCTTGTTTCAATGAGGGGCAATGGACAGAATCACCCAAAAAGTGGAATCAAGATTAAGATCCCTGTAGGAGTTAACCAGATAGAGTAAGACAACAGAAGGAATTTGGTCTGCAAGTCCGACTGAATGAAGCAGGTTGCAGACCTGCTTGCATCTTTTCTTAGCACACTATCCTCAAAAATGTCTTCCCTAGATTGCTGTCTTGTCCCATTCATTTTGAATGACTCCTAGCCATCTACACCTGATAAAATCCAAACCTTTCTTTAATGTGCACTTCTCTTACAGAAGATACTCATTCTATATTTGTTGATTTGAGTATATAAGAACATAAAATATTCTTCATAGCACATTTATCAGTTAGAAAAATTCAAAAAATCATTAATGTAAGACCAGGACATTTCACCTCTGAGTTCATTTCAAGAGACGGCATCTGTGGCTCATTAGCAAATAAAGTACAGAAATTTTCTTATACAGGATTTCATCAAGTAGAATGATCTTTCGAGGTCATTTTACCAAATAGAAAGACCTTTCAAAGTCATGACCAGATTGTGAGAAACTGCCATGCAATATACCTAGAATTAATCAGATATTGTTTTAATATCTATGCGTTCGTAACATACAGGAAGTATTTGAAAAGAATGCACATCAAAGTCAAAGACCTTTCAAGTTAAATGGAAAAGACCTCAATTATTTTAATAGCTCTGTGGCAGGTTTAAAGTGTGGTCTTGTATTTGTTGACACTTCTGCCATAGAAAGGGATGTCTATGTCCCCTTTTCTTGAATATGGATGGGGCTTGTGACTCTTCAACTAGTCAAGTCTCATGGCAAGTGAACCCTATGTGACTTCTGAGGTTAGATCACAAAAGCTCATGCAGCTTCCACCTTGCTTACAAGAACACTTGCTTTTAGTGCCCTTAGAGTCTACGTAAGAAGTCTGACTACCCTAAGGTCACATTGCTAGAGACACCACATGTAAGCACTTCAGTTGGCAGTCCCAACTAAGCCCAGCCTTCCAGCCATTCTCCTAAAGTATGAGACATGGGAATAAAACCTCTCTGGACTTTTCAGACCATTTTATTAGATTTCACAGTTTTGTAGGTCATGAATGCTGTAGGGTTCAGCTGGATAATCTTTCTCTTCCACGTGGTGTTAATGGAGGTCACTTGATGGAACAGAAGAATGAACCAGCTGATTCCTGCCAAATTTCTGACCCACAAAATTGTGAGATATAATAAAATAGAGGTTTTTTTAAAGCCACTAAGTTTTGAAGTCGTTTATTATGTAGAAATATGTAGCCAGTACAAGATCCCTCAGCCAGAACCCCCTGAAAAAAAAAAAAGGATATAAGAGAATAATTTATGTACTGCTGAAAGGGAGTCTCATACTCTGTGAGTAGATAAAAGAATTGGGTAATATACAACCTAGTCACAGGAATAGGGACCACGAGTGCCATCAGGCCACCCTATTTAGAGGATCTTAATATAACAGGTCAAAAAATGGCCCATCAATGTCATCCACAAGAATCCAATCAGTGTCTCAACTGAAATCCTCCACTCTTACAGAATTTCAACCGGCAGAGAAGATATCCTTCAAAATTGTTTGCAAAGGCATACATATCTCCTTGATAGTTAAGCATTTTTCAATTCTGTAAAGATTTAGAATTAAATATAAAAATGTATAAGTAATCAAAACCATAGCATTAATATTTGTGTTATTGAATCTGTGTATTATTAATATTTCATATTTGTTATGTTTATAAGAATTTAGCCAATTAGAGTAAGAAATCAGCCTTGTAATTCCAATTTAAAATAAATAATTGAATAATTAATTTAAACTTGTGATTTCAAAATGAAATCTTAGTAAGGTTGTGTACAGTTTGAGGACATTTAACAAAATTCAAGTTTCTTCAATACTGTAATGTTAATTTTTTTAATATATTTTTAGAGTACTCAGGAAGGTTTCTTTTAGTTGTCACATAGTTTATGTGTCAAGTGAACTTAAATGAATCTAAAATATTTGAAAACATTTCACTAAGTTTTCAAAATGAGACAAACACTATTTAAAGTCAATGTAGTTCCTAATTTAAACTCCTTACAAAAGAATTTCCTCATGAATCTGCTGAGAGCTATTCTTCTCCTTTCTCTCCTAGGAATTTCACTAAGCTGTCAAAGAAGAATGACTGGTCACTGCCAAGGGCAAGAAGAAAAAGGTAGGTCTCCCTGAAGAAGGGTAAAGAGCCTGTTAATTATCAGCAACAGAGCTGAGCTCAGCAGTTTCTGAACAAAAGAAAGCTCTGCCTTGAGAACCACCCATCCCCTGTCAGTGCCCTGACATGCTCTTGGTGCTTTCCCTGCCTCTCTGCTGCATCCAGATAAGGAGATGAGCACCTTTAAAAGAGGGACACCACAAACAACGCTCAGGGAGATGACCTGAAGTGGGTAAGGGAACTGTCACCTGTTACCAGGTCTTCCCCTTTAAGAGACAATTGCAATATAAACCTTTGTTCCTAGAATGCAGAAGCATTCCTTCCATTCCACCTCCAGAGACAAAGAACAAAAGAAATTAAATATATATGAAAGAATTAGAATAAAGAAATAAAGATATTCTTAAAATCATCAAGTCTCGCTATTGGACTTAGCCTACCCTTCTCATATGCTTCTAGAAACGTGCATATGTACTTTTGTGGGCAACAGCCTGATCTCTGGCATTGGTCTAAGTTATGCCTCTATCTTATGTCTTTCTTAGGTTATTTGACCGATGTTTTTCTGTACTTCAGCTCTCAATGTTTAGCTCAGGGAATGTTGTTCTAATGACGCATTTTGCTCTATTCTCTTTGGCTTAGAAAGCCAGAGATAACCACTCTCAGGTTCGCTGGCCCTTGCTACTTCCAGATGCAGAGATTCATGTTGCCTGGGCAACAGAGGTGAAAGCTTCCCCTCACCCAGCTGAGCAATAGATGATCCTTATCTTACCAGCCTCCCTTCCCCATGTGTATCTTAAATATTAATTTCCTTATAACTCTTTTGACTTTTTGTGAACCACTATCAGCATGGTGGACCTACCATATTGTCTGATCAGGTTCCTTTCCTGTTCCTGGAAAATCACCCAAACCCCATCGTGTGTCTATACAAGAATTAGCCTCTTCTTACTCCAGTTACCTTGGCCCCAATTGACTGGCTCAGGGATAGCACCTAATCTCCAGTTGGGCCATTAGAGTCATTTTCCAGTTTTCTAACTGGACTTGAGGGAAAAAAATCCAGTAATCCTTGTTATGGGTTGAATTGTGCTAAGAGTATTTCTTTGATTTCCTCAAATTTGTGAATTTTCCAGTTTTCCTTCTGTTATTGATTTCTAGTTTTATTCCATTGTGATCAGAGAAGATACTTTGGTTGATTTCAAACTTAAAATATTTATTGAGACTTGTTTTGTTTTCTAACATATGGTCTATCTTAGAAAATGTTCCAAATGCACTTGAGAAAAATGTGTATTCTGCTTGTTTGGGTGGAGTGTTATATATGTCTCTCAGGGCGAGTTTGTTTATAGTGCTGTTCAAATCTTCAATTTCCTTATTGATCTTCTGTTTAGTTGTTCAGTCCATTATAGAAAGTAGGGTATGGAAGCACTCAGCTTTTTTTTTTTTTTTTTTTTTTTGGCTTCGTTGGGTCTTCGTTGCTGCGCTCGGGCTTTTCTCTAGTTTCAGCAAGCTGGGGTTACTCTTTGCTGCCGTGGGCGGGCTTCTCAGTGGCTTCTCTTGTTGCAGAGCAGGGGCTCTAGGCACGTGGGCTTCAGTAGTTGTGTCACGCAGGCTTAGTTGCTCCACGGCATGTGGGATCTTCCCAGACCAGGACTCGAACCCGTGTCCCCTGCATTGACAGGTGGATTCTTAACCACTGCGCCACCAGGGAAGTCCATACTCAGCTATTATTGTAGAACTATTTCTCCCTTTAATTCTGTCAATTTTTGCTTCATATATTTTGGGGCTCTGTTGTCAGGTGTGTATAATACGTTTATAATTGTTATATCTGTTTCATAATGAAGCCTCTCTATATTCATTCAAAAACTTAAAGAGATGCCCAGGAAATCTAATAATAGATTGGGTAGCTCTATTCTTGCAGTTTAACATTTAACATAATATTTGGGGTATATGTAGTAGTTGCCATAATGTGCAAGGTCTAGAAGCTTTTGTATAGTTAACTAATTTACATAAAGGAATTTTTTTACACAGGAAAAGAAAAAGATTAAGACAATGAAATGGATTTCTAATCAGATCTGAAATGAAAATCAGTTCTAGAAATGCCTGCAGAACTTTCTCTTTTGTGAAAATGTTATACTATGCAATTTATACATATACAAAAGATTTTATATATATATACAAAAGATTCTTTGTAAGGCACCACTCAAAGTAGATGACATTTATGTATGTAAATGCCTGTCATGATGTTCTTAGTAATTTTGTAATCCAAAAAATGAATCTTCTATAAAGTATTTTTTAAAGTGCATTTTCTAGTTCTCTATCATGAAAAAGTAATTTGCTCTAGTTCTAGGCAGTGAAAAGCAAAACAAAACTGCTCTGCTCTGTTCCTTTGCTGTGTCTTTATAGTGTCCTCCTGTGTAATTGATCCCAGTGCCCACATGTTAGGGCTGCTATTTCTTCAAAACATTAAAGAATGTGGAAGATTAGTTCTCTGTGCTTTTGATTCCTGTCAGAAAATTTCAATAGGTGGGTTAAGAAGCCTGAATGAGTCAGAGAATCTTTAAATAAGAAGACAACTAAAGTTAGAAGCTATAAAGCAGCTTTTTTTTTTTAAATAAAAGGTAAATATAAAAATTAGAAGTCCCATTTGATGTTAAATTATGGACCATATTCTGGTGCTGCAAAGGTGGGAATAATCCCCAGGCTGACAAAGGGCATAGATGATTCATTAAGATGCACTGGTGTGACATACTTTTCCTTACAAACTGCTCAGTCTATAATTCCTGCATTTGGAAATGCACTGTCCCCTCCCTGGAACAGCAGTGAAACAAGAGAGGCTAGATATAGTGAGTAGCCTAACTCTTCCCTTGTCTGTCCCCACCTCTCCCACACACACACACACACACACACACACACACACACACACACACACACACGTCATTTCTAATTAACCCTCATGGGAGTGAGAAATTGCTCCAGAAACGGGCTGGGTCTGGGCCAGGGTTTCCATCACCAGATTTGGGGCTGGGCAGGGATGTGAGAGTGGGCTGCCCTGCAAAGGAACGAGTGGGTCGATCTGAGGAGAGGACAGGTGGCCTGAATCCTCCAGGGCTCTGCTGAGCTGAAGCTGACCCATGCTGCCAAAAAAGCAGGTAGATATAGAGATCAAGATCAGAGAGATCCCGGCTGACATGCTCTGATGGGGAAAAGGAGAGGTGGGGACTGGCCAAGCCTATGTAGGCAACATGGACATTTACATAACACATTACAGTTTATGAGCGCTTTTCATCTTCACTATGCCATTTGTTTTTAAGCAACTGAATTATGTAAGAGGCAGATAATATTCTTATTCCTGGATAATATAAGTATCCCCATTTATTTTCATAAATGAAGAAATTGAGGCTTGCCAGATATCACAATTTTAGTGAGGACAGAGCTATAACTCAAACCTACATCAGTTCATGCCTCTTAAGCTTGTGTTGTTTGGAATATCAGCCCCCAATAGACCTAATAGGTTAGCTGCAGATCAAAACACAATGCAATAAATTCAAGCCTTCCAGTATGGCTGGAGCTGAGTTTGTGATGGAGGCGGATGGTAAGCAGTTTGGCCTGGCTTGTAAGCTGTTTTCAAGAACTTATAATTTATTCTAAAGGCAGTGGGGGCTTCCCTGGTGGCGTGGTGGTTAAGAATCCTCCTGCCAATGCAGGGGACACAGGTTCAGGCCCTGGTCTGGGAAGATCCCACATGCCGTGGCGCAACTAAGCCCGTGGGCCACAACTACTGAGCCTGCACTCTAGAGCCTGTGAGCCACAACCACTGAGCCCGTGTACCACAACTACTGAAACCCGCACGCCTAGAGCCCGTGCTCTGCAACAAGAGAAGCCACTGCAATGAGAAGCCCGCGCGCAGCAACAAAGACCCAACGCAGCCAAAAATAAATTAATTAATTAAAAAAATAAATAAAATCTGTGAATTAAAAAAAAGAAAAAGGCAATGGGAAGGATGTATTCAAGTTTGTATTTCAAAACAGGGATCAGCAATCTATGCATCAGAAGCCAAATCTGGTCCACTGTCTGTTTCATAATTAGTTTTATTAAATCACATTTATGCCTATTTATTGTCATATTGTCTATGGCTGACGTCGTGCTACAGAGGTAGACTTGAATAGTTGCAACAGAGGTCATAGGGCTCTCTCTAAGGTAATTACTATTGGCCCTTAACAGAAAACGTTGGCTGACTGTTTCAGAGAGATCTCTGACTGTGATGTTGACTAGAGGCAACCAAGATGAGACGCAGCAGCCCAGCCAGAAGTCAACTTCAAAAGTTTAGTGAAAGATGACAAGAATCTAAAGTAGGTTTGGGGCAATGGCAATGACCTCAAAGATCTGATGTGAGGATTCTGAAAGACTTGGAGCCTGGATATATAATTTGAGGAACTGGAAAGATAAGAATGATTCCAATTACACTATTAGATTTTTTTAAGACAGTAATTGATGGCACAGGATTAGATTCTTCAGCCAGAAAGAGAATAAAGAGTGAGAGAAAAGGTCCCAGGCAGAACCTCAAAGAATGTAGATGTATAAACACTGGGCAAACAGAGAGACGCACTCAGAGAAAATTTAGAAGGAGTTCCCAGACGGGTGAGAGGACAGCCGAGGGTCAGTTGTGTCAAACACGCCACTGGATGGAGGTGAGGACCCAAAACTTGCCATTGGATTTGTCTAGAAGGAGCAGTTGCTATGGAAAGGCAAGAGGCATACCCCAGACTTTGGTGGGCAGAGAAATGGCAGAGAGGTGAGGAAGTGGGGAGAGAAATAGACACAACGTTTACAAGTGCTTGATTTGGAAGGGAAAGGTAGAAATAGCCAGGCAGCTGCAGGGAAACCTAAGACTAAGCAACAGTTTCATTCTTTTGTTCTTTGTCTTTTACTAAAGGAACTCTGTGAGCAAGTTTAGATAATGAGGATGAGCCAGCAAAGAGAGAAACTGAAGATACAGGGGTCAGTGAGGCTGACTGATGGAGGATGGCTGCCACAGAGGCAGGAGGGAAAATCCAGAGCAAGGAGAAAACAAGATCATTTATTGAAAGTGAAGAAGGATGCCACAGAATAGGTGGTTTGAGTAGTCATTATAGACAATGGCAAAGAGAAAAATAACTAGGGCAGTCCAGAATTGCCAGGCAGAACTAAAGGTCCAGCTGAAGATCTGTGAGTTGCATGATTTTCTCCACCAGTGTGAACAGTTTAAGTAGAAAACTAAACACAACATTTCAGGAGTGAGGAGTTGCAATAACTCAATAGTTCAGCTGAGAGAAGTGGTCTCTAAAGTCTTTGGTATAAAGGATACATTCTTATCCTTCCACCTCTGTGAATATTTTTCACTTCTTGAATCAAAGTGGAGTCCCAAAGACTACAATTGTGGACCACAGCAACTTAGCCTCTCATAGACATGTCTTCACTCAGTTTCAATTAAATTTTCTGGCCTTTCCAAGCTATCCAGAGAGAGGTCCATATGGCGTTGTTCTGGGTTCCTGTTGTAACTTAAAGGGAAATTTTCACAATGTCGGGAGCCCTTGATGTCCTGCAAATGAAGGAGTAACCCACTTAGGTGGCACCAACCTTGACTTCCAAATGGAACAGTACATCTGCAAAAGGAAAAATGATAGCATCTATATTACACATCTGAAGAGATCCTGGGAGAAGCTTCTGCTGGCAGCTCATGCCGCTGTTGCCCATTGAAACCAGCTAACATCAGTGTCATATACTCCAGGAATACCAGCCCGCAGACTGTGCTGAAGTTGGCTGCTGTCACTGCTACTACTCCTATTGCTGGCTGCTTCACTCCTGGAACCTTCACCAGCCAGATCCCAGCAGGCTTCCAGGAGCCAAGATTTCCGCTGGTTACTGATCCCAGGGTTGCCCCCCAGCCTCTCATGAAGGCGGTTATGTTGACCCGCCTACAGTTGCTCTGTGTAACATAGACTCTCCTCCATGCTATGCAAACCATGCCACCCAGTACAGCAACAGGGAGGGGTGGTGGATGGCAGCCGGGGAAGTTCTATACATGCGTGGCGCCACCTCCCGTGAACACTCGGGAGGTCATGCCTGATCTCTACTTCTACGGAGATCCTGAAGAGATTGCAATAGAACAGTAAGCCACTGATTAAAAGGCTGTGACCAAGGAGGAATTTCAGGGTCAATGGACTGCTCCAGCTCCCTAATTTACTGCTACACAACCTAAGGTTGCAGACTGGTCTGAAGGCATGCATGTGCCCCTTGTGCCTATCCAGCAGTTCCCTGCTGAAAGCTGGCACGTTCAGCCTGCCACTGAAGACTGGTCTGCCATTCTTACTGCTCAGGCCACTGGGTAGGTAGGAACAACCACTGAATGGTCTTAAGCTGTTCTACCACAGACTCTTTTTTTCTTTCCCCAGCACTATAGTTTATTTTTATAGATACTGATATTTCCTTCATTTACAGTTTATCCCAGAAGCTGCCGTGGTAAGTACAAGTATTAGATTGTTTCTGTTCATAATTGCTTCATTAAGAATAAACACAAATCAATCTGACAAAATGAGTTCTTTACCTGGGAATTTGGACTCAAGAACAGGAGAGTCACATAATCTTTCCCCAGGCTTCCAGAGACTCTTAAACAGGAAATGAAAATAAGGTTGACAAAAAATAAAGTTTCCAAAAAGAAATTTCTGATTTCTTCTAATCTATCGATTGAAGCCCAACTTCACTGGCAGCTGTAGTAAAGACCCTACCTTGATCCTAAGCTGTGTTAAACCCAAAATTCAAGTGAGTCTGAGGATGTCTGAGACTCTAGCCTGATGGGGGAGACTCTAAAAGTACCTTTATATGAGGGTGAGAGGAGCAAGATGGGAAAGACATCTTAAGAGACAAGAGAATCAACGTATTGACATCTTCAACGTTGATACAATCAAAGCTCGCCAATTAGTATTTCACCAAACTCACTGTGAGGCAATGGACACAAGGTATCAGCATCATTGGTACGAAGAGTTACAATCTGAGGGCTTGCTTATTTGGAGGCAAACATTGTTCCAGGTCCTTGGCCTACGTTGTCTCATTTAATGCAGCAAACTTCTGAAGGGGTATTATTATTGTTTCTCTTTAATTGCTGAAGAAACAGGCTTGAGATACTAAGTGACTTTCCTGAGATCACACAGCCGGTTGTTAGTAGCACCAAGCTCCACACTGGTGAAGCCAAAACTATCCTAGACACCTCTCTAACGATAGGAGTATCATCAGCCCACAAAGTCAGGTATACAAGAAACTTTTGAAAATTTCTTTAACTCAATTTAATTTCTATCTGAAGCCTCATCTTGAAACTTCTACTACTATTCACCTGGGCCATTTCAAGATTTCACCACTCTCATTCTACTCTGAGTTAATGACAATGTTTGGGAGCTGATGTGGCATCAAGGCATTGGGTGCACCCTGAATTTTAGCAATCTGCCCACAGTAAATACTACTAACACAGCCATTGTTCCATTCAGTGTGGCCCCTGGACCATGGGCCAAAACTTGTCAAGTACAGCAAATTGGATTCTTTTGTGCTTTTTTTTTTTTTTAACATCTTTATTGGAGTATAATTGCTTTACAATGGTGTGTTAGTTTCTGCTTTACAACAAAGTGAATCAGTTATACATATATATATATTCCCATGTCTCTTCCCTCTTGCATCTCCCTCCCTCCCACCCTCCCTATCCCACCCCTCTAGGTGGTCACAAAGCACCTAGCTGATCTCCCTGTGCTATGCAGCTGCTTCCCACTAGCTCTTTTGTGCTTTTTAAATGTAGAATTAGATTGCCTTTGGGCAGGGCACACACTCTAGAGTTTTGTACACGCCCCATTAGTGTCCCATTCACACCACTTCCAACCTCACATGTATGTTACCCACCAGGAACCTGGATACATTGAGTTTATGAGCCTGGTTAGAGAACCCACAAAGCCTTGGTCTCCATGGTCTTGTTTGCCTTAGTCTCTTCTGCTCTTGAGACCCAAGATCTTCTCTGCTAGCACGACCAGGAAGTAGGGCAAGAACTTGCCCATCTCTTTCTCCACAGCCCGGGGCTCTGGGGACTATTTCTCATCTTGTGGAATCCTTTACCCACCATGCTTATTAAGGTCACTTTCTCTGGGCCCACAAATTTTCTCCCCCCTCCAGGGCTTCAGATTTGGAAAATAAAAGCCAGAATTTCCAAGTTTATCCTGCCCTTTCCTCTCTGGAGGTAGGGGTGGGGGCAGGGAGGGGGGAACTTAGGAACTGTTTCAACAAAGAAAATACAGGGAGGGGAAAAATATGATAATAGAGGATAAAATAATACCAAAATAATATCTTGCCACTTTAAGTATTTTAGAAGAAAAATGCCACTTGACTGTAAGTAACAAAAAGTATAGAATAAAGGTCTTTGGATGATCTGGGTGAGAGTTCCACTAACTTATCTTCTGGCACCAACCCAGAAACCACACAGAAGGGGAAAATACGCAAAATACAGCGCAGTGCATTTAATATCCAAGAAAGTTAGAAGCTGAAAAAGCTGTGCTTTCACATAAGAGCAATTGTACAAGCCTCTTCTCAGTATGTATTTGGGAGCCTTCTGAGAGCATGGGGAAGTGCTTTCTGGTGGTATGATTTCACGGAGCACTGACACCATCTCATTCCTTGTCCCAGTTCTAATCTGTGCTGGTTGACACCATCAGGGCTCTCATAAGTGGCGTCATCTTCTTTTTAAATCACAGAACAGTTTTCTGTGTCCTCTTTGCTTTTCTATTTCTCCCAAGATGGCAGCTGGAAAAAAAGAATATTAAAAAATGATGAAGGACCAAGTACAGGGAGAATGTAGCGTGGCATTTGTGGGGTTTTGTCTACTTTTATCTAAGTGTAGCTCTTCAAGGAGGCGTCTCATGAGTCTGTTATCAAGTCGTTTATATGAGATGTTTTCTCCTGAAAAAAAAGTGATAATTGCTATTTCTCTTGCAGTCTGGCAGTCTCTAAAAGCCCAGATTAACTTTCACCTCGAGACAGTATTATTTGTACCAAGTCATACATGAAAATATATTCCAGGCCTATAGACTGGGTTCAGAAGTACAGAATGTGGAGATTTAAAAAGCTCCCTGAGCAGCTGAGTGTGCAGGTTGGGACAGGTAGAGGTATGGCAGGTAAAAGGAGCGGCAGAGAGATATTGACGGTCTGTGTGGGCAGGCTGAGTTAAGCATCCCGGAAATGCAGCCTAGGGACCTAAAAGAATATGGAAGAATTGAACATTGCGACTGTCTTAGGCAATAAATGGCAGATGATACTGGAGGCAGGACCAACTCCGAGAAATGGAAGACCTAGACATTAGCCACAGGTTTGAGGGGCCTAAGCAATGGTGAAAGCTAGTGGGCAACCAGACCTCACAAATGTTTGATTTAACCTCGCACAGCCATTCTGGGTAAGTATTTTCCCTGTGCGCCGAAATGAGGGAGCTAAATGTCAAAGGGAGTTAAATGAATTGCCTGGTCGTATATTTAGTGAAGTGATTCAGACCAGATTTCATCCCAAGTCCTTTCAAGTCCACTCAAAAGCCTGAACATTTTCTAACTTCACCAAAACTGACAGGGTACAGACCTGAGGTCCTCTCAGGCAGCATCCTGTCCCAGCAGTTCTGGAGCCTGCAGTGTTTCTCAAAACATGATCTGTGAAACCCCCCACTCCAATAAAAATCACTCTAGCCACTTGTAAAAAATAGTAACTTCTGGGACTCTTCCCCAGATATTCTGATTCAGAAGGCCTGGAATGGATTTCAAGAATTTTAACTTTTCTTAGAGATCCAGATATAAGATATCCAATGACATTGCTCCATTTTCTTGGCCACTGCAATTGAATTATGGTTGGGCATAAGACCTAGGCAGGGCCAATTGGTGTCTTCTCTAAGATTAATATATATATATATATACATTATATATATATATACATTATATATATATTTATATACACACATATACACACACACTTGAAGAGAGCAATATTCTTTCTAATGATACTGCTAAGCTTTGAGGTTGTGAGCTAGGTTGGCTGGGGTTCCTCTTGCCTACCATGTAGAAGGAGATTCTCTATAGAAGTTTACAAATCAGAAATAAGCTTTCAAGTTCCCTGGATGTAGTGATGTCTAAAGTCTACCTTGGATCTCCTAGTTTTTGAGCCCATGTTCCTTTTTTTCCCTTTCTTAAGCTAGTTTAAGTTGGGTCTCTGTCACTTGCAACAAGGTGGCCTTGCTAGAGTTTACGTGAAAGAAACCAGAAGGTTTACATGAGTGCAGTATGAGTCACCAATGTAATGGGACTTCTAAATCCACCAAGGTTTTCCTTGGTTTCAGAGCAAAGGGTCTAAGTTACATGTTGTTTTTCTTGTACGTCTTAATCCTCATGCTGTCCTTGGCTGATCCTGTCCACTTCTGTGCCTTCAGTTACAATGATTCAGAAACCAGTATATCCATCTACATCGCTCATCTGTGGTTTTGATCTTCTTTGCTTGTGATTCAAAGTCTGCTGGACATTTCCACTTGGGTGTCCCCGGGCCCACAAATCCAACAGGTACAAACATGCATTAATGATCTTTTCCCCCCAGATATGATTCATCTCTTGTTCTTGTCTCTGTGAAAAGCATAGCCATTCTCCCAAGTCCAAAGCCAGAAGCCTGGGCACTCTACTTAACACCTCCCTTCCCATCACCATCCCTACCTTTCTATTACTACATCAAGTTGGTTCTGCCATCTAAACTCCAAACATACATCTAAATACCCAAATACAGCTTACAAAGCTATTCGTAATTTGGCTATTGCTTACCTAGATTGTTCCATTTTTGTCCTCCTCTGCTTTTGGATTTTATGTGCTAGCCACTTTAAACTTTTTCAGTACCTTGAAGCACCATCCCATACTCTCTTTTGCCTCTGGGCCTTCCTATAAGTTGATCAAGTTGTCTGGAAGTCTCTTCCCTCACCTCTCTCTCTGCCCGTGAACTCCTATTCTGTCTGTAAGACTCAACTGAGATGTCACGTTTGGAAAGACTTGCCTCTGACCATGAGTATGGCTTAGGTTCCCCTATTGTAAGTTCTCACAGTGTCCCAATAATTCCTCGTTGTAGCAATATTCAGTATGTTTAGCTTACTTTTCAATTTTTTAAGAGATAGAAAATTTACATAAGTGGAGAGAAATATTATGTCACGGATGGAAAATTAAATCATTTCTTCTCAAATTAATTTTTAAGCTTAACCCAGTATAATCATCCACGGTTGGATTTTTTAATCGATAAAATTATCCTAAAATTCATCTAGAAGTATAATTGAATGAAAAATAGCTTAAAATTTTCAAAAGAAAAAAGAAAAAAAGAAAAAGAGATAACGGGAAATTGACCTTATCAGTTATCAAAACCTGTTAAAGATATAAATGTTAGAATGCTGCTTAAAATTATTCAACGGCTTTTTATTTCATTAATAAAATTTCTTAACAAGGGCCTACCTGAGTTGCATTTATTTGGTGGGACCTAATTTCTATCCAGACTCCTACCTACAAGGCTGTCTAGGAAGTATAGTGTTAGCTTTCCAAGCTAGGGAGAAAAGGAAGATGAACTAGAAGGAATGGGGGATGGAGGTTGAGTTCTAATCATCCACATCCGCCCCAAGAATTCTGCTCCTGGTTCTGAGTTTGTTCCTGGTCCTTGTCTCAAGACTTGGAATTATTTTATTGACTTTGTGTAGCTATCTTTTTGGGAGGGGGGTGTTCTCCATGCACTTCTCCCATTTCCAAACGTAAGCTTCATAAGGCCAAGAATTATGTCTGTACTGTTCATTATTATATCCACAGAGATAATGAATAAATACCTGTTTGATTAAAATGTAAATAAAAGAGGCCTCACTGAGCCTTGAACTATTAGACCCACTGCTTAAGGTAGTGATGCATTCTGAAGACTACAGTTTAAGAGAAACAAAAACAAGCTAGACTGAATTACAAGAGGTTGGCATTGATGATGAGAAGCTACAGGTACCTTGTCATATAAGGAATGGGAAAGGAAATATTTTAGCTGAAGACAGAAACTCAAGAAAAATGGGAGTGCTGACTTCAATAATTTGAAAGTCTATCACATGGAAAAAGGAATAGACTGATTTTGTTGTTTCAGAGAATAAGACTAGAACCAGTGGATGGACGTTATAGAGAATCAGAATTCAACTCAGTGTCAGGAAGAATTGCCGCCTAACGTATTCACCAGGAGATGGTGAGTGTCTTTCCATGGGAAATGGTCCTACTCAGGGATGTGGTTCCTTTATCACTGGATCTGGGGGGTGGTGGACTGAATGACTTCTGAAGCCTCTAGGATCTAAAAATAGACATATATCTTCCAAATTCTTATTGAAATGCCTGATTATGCAAGTTGTTAATGTTTCACTTCTTTAGGACTAAAACAAGTCATTCATAGCCTTAGACCATGACAAAGCCTTCAAAGAATTCCAAGCCACAGCATGGCTGAACTGTAGATCTGGAAATACACCAGGCTATTGTCACCCTTCACCTTCCAGTCATCCTACACCGAGTAGGTTTATAATTCCGCACTTCACACGGCTCTTCACACAGTATTAGCAAGGCAATTTCAGTTATACTCATTGGCTATTCACCCCCATACTCTCTTGGTGGGAGGCTGATATTATTCTCCTCACCTTAAAAGCAAACAGAAGCACAGACACTTGAAGTACTTTTCACAAGGTCACTGGAAATTAGAGGAAGGCCCCAGCAGCTTAGCCTGGTGCTTAATTCCCTGAGTCACACAACCCCTCACTGCTGCTCTGCAGGAGGCCTGGGTTGAGAGTCTCAGGAAAACATGGCAGTGGCTTTAGTTCTGGTTTTCTGCTCATGCTTTTTTTTTGACTATTCAAAGATCATCCGCTGTTTTTATTTATTTATTTTTTATTTTATTATTATTTTTAAACATCTTTATTGGAGTATAATTGCTTTACAATGGTGTGTTAGTTTCTGCTTTATAACAAAGTGAATCAGCTATACATATACATATATCCCCATATCTCTTCCCTCTTGCATCTCCTTCCCTCCCACCCTCCCTATCCCACGCCTCTAGGTGGTCACAAAGCACAAAGCTGATCTCCCTGTGCTATGCAGATTCTTCCCACTAGCTATCTATTTTACATTTGGTAGTGTATATATGTCCATGCCACTCTCTCACTTCGTCCCAGCTTACCCTTCCCCCTCCCCGTGTCCTCAAGTCCATTCTCTACGTCTGCGTCTTTATTCCTGTCCTGCCCCTAGGTTCTTCATGACCTTTTTTTTTTTTTTTTTAGATTCCATATATATGTGTCAGCATACGGTATTTGTTTTTCTCTTTCTGACTTAACTCACTCTGTATGACAGACTCTAGGTCCATCCACCTCACTACAAGTAACTCATCAGTTTCATTTCTTTTTATGGCTGAGTATTATTCCATTGTATATATGTGCCACATCTTCTTTATCCATTCATCTGTCAATGGACACTTAGGTTGCTTCCAAGTCCTGGCTATTGTAAATAGAGCTGCAATGAACATTGTGGTACATGACTCTTTTTGAATTATGGTTTTCTCAGGGTATATGTCCAGTAGTGGGATTGCAAGGTCATATGGTAGTTCTATTTTTAGTTTTTTAAGGAACCTCCATGCTGTTCTCCATAGTGGCTGTATCAATTTGCTCATGCTTTTGAATGGGTAAAGCAATAATTGTGCTTTTCCAAAACAAATTTATTTTTTCAGAGATAAAGAAACTCAGGAGCATAATTCTTTGACAGGATGCTTATTTTGCAATACAATGCCTGGATTCTGATTATTCTGTCTTGATCTAGAAGATTCCAGAGACATATACCTCGGCTAGTAAGGGTTTTAATAAATACTGCGTATACGTGGTATTTTAGTGGAGAAGTGATTCTTCATTCCTCCCAAGTACTGCTTTAACCATGATGGAACTGGATAGGGAATGTTTAACAGAAGGGTGCTTATCTGAAGGGACACTCAGTTTGTAGCTATATGTGTCCTTCCATCTGCCCATTCGTGAATTATTCAACCAACATGAAACAGCACTGTTTGAGGGTGGGTTCTTTTTTCAAATGGTGGAATTTAAATAAGCTCTATTCCCCGAAATAACTAAAAAAAAAAACAAAAAAAACCCCTACATCAGCACCTCCAACACTCCAACACAGGCAAAGTTGGCCAAGGGCTGTATTTATCATCACCAGCTCTGCAGGATTTTTAAATTTTTCCAAGGAAACTGAAGGAAGCTGGTTTTCAAAGAAAAAGGACATTTTAAAAAATCCATTCAATTCTTAAATGTATTATCCAACAGTCATATCTTGATTTTGAAGTAATTCTCCTTGGAGGAAGATAAATAGTAGATTTGCTGCTTGTGGATGTTTAACTCTTTCTGACGAAGAGAATGACTCTAGAGAGAGTCCTGCATGGAGAGAGGATCAGGAAAGGAAAAGCTAGTACCAGACTTCTCCCTGCCTATAGGAGGCATTGTATGAGAGCAACCGCAACTGCACCAGTAGGACTTGCCTCTCGGCTCGAAAATTATTTTTAAATGTTTTGGGGTTGAGTGTGTGTGTGTTACACAAAGGTGAAAACCTTTCTGGAATAACCCCAGTTTTAAAAATCAGAATGGCGTATGTCTTTAGAGCCACATGAAATGCAATCCAAACAGTACCTGCTACTACCCTTTTCAAAGACTCAATGACACAATTTCATAACGTGCAATATGTAACCGCTCAGAGCGTGGAAAACACCTTATAAGATTAAGAACATCAGAGTTCAGTCACAAGTACCCACATGTTGAAGGGCAATTTATTAAGATATTAATGTTGTGGGGGTTTTTGTTTGTTTTCTTTGTTACTTTTTTTTTTTTAACATCTTTATTGGAGTATAATTGCTTTACAATGGTGTGTTAGTTTCTGCTTTATAACAAAGTGAATCAGCTATTTTGCTTGCTTTCTATTTTACTTGTTTGCCTGTGGAAGAATGAGAAAGAATGAGGCATATTTGTCCTTCCCCCACAATCCCAGCCTTCGTGATGAGCAAGGATTGAAGTCCAGAAGATCTGTGGCTTTCTTTACTCCCAGCTCAGAATTAAAAGATTCTGAAAATGTCTGCCTTATTGGGGTGGTGGATGAGGAATGGAGGTCTGTGTGTTTGGGAGTGGAGGTGCAGGGTAGCCTGAGCTGAAAGAGCTTGCTCTGACCAGGAAAGCAGATGGGGGCCTGAGGGAGGGACAGGGACCCTCCCCACCTGGGCAGGTGGCATTGGGCAGTGGGAGGACAGAGAGAGAACAGCTCTCACAACATTCTGGGGGGACGGCAGGACCCCTGGGGAGGCAACGCCTGTCTGGTGCAACTAGACAGCCTAGACTCTGGGAAGGGAACCTCAATACTTGGCAAAGATGTCTCTGCCCCTGAGTTGATAAACCAATGGAACCAACTGTTCTCTGTGTGCTGCCACCACAATCAGCAGTGACCATGAAGACCAAAGACCAGAGGGCCCTTCACATTAGACCTGGCCTGAATAAGACTCCTTGGACCTTTGAATAACCCTGGTGAAACTGGGGGAAGAGAATCCAATAATGAATGAGATTGAATTTCCCACTATTACAGCAAGATGGAGATTTGGAAAATATTACATTTTATTTAAAGGATGAAGGAAAATGACACATTTTGCATCCTGAAATTGAAGTATTTGGTGGTATATATGTGTGTGTGTGTATATTGACATATTTTTTTCTTCCAAATTATCAGGAAATCGCAAACCAAAAGTCAATTCTACTAATATCTCAATAGTTTGGAACTGTGAAGACATTTATCCGTAGTAACAATGTTATACACAGAAAGTAGATCACCAGACTGACCTTCAAAGATTTAATTTAAAATTCAAATCATTTAATTTCAAATGTTATGTATTTCAAATGGAAAATATTATTACAATATGGTAATTAAATAAAAGAGGGAAAAGTTGGGGGAAATTTTTGTTTATTCTTGATAGTGAATGCTGGCACTTAAGAAAAAGCAGATTGTTGGGAGTTAGGTTCTGTTCTGTCTAATTTGCTCAAGAAAGTAGGAACAACTTTCAGGTTAGATGGTTGGCGGCACTAGTCACCAGATGGTGACATTGACCCAACACTCCTTGGTTGCTACTTCAGAAAGGTCTTGGAAACATCATCTGTGGGTGGTATGGCAGAGCACCGGTCCCAGGGGAGAGGCAACCAACACCCGGTACCCTGCATAAGGCAAGGCTGACATGCACTCCTCTCAGGCACTTTGTATGAGCCTTTTTGCTCGATGAGCTGGGATACCACGTACTGTTTGACCGTCAGAGTTTGCACACAGTGCTGCACTTTCATTTTGCCAAGCTCTCAGGAAAACTTTATACAAAGACGGTGTGGGCAGCCATTCTGCTGTGTGATTTGAGACACATTAGGCAAGACCCCTGCCAAAAAAATCCACCCTCACCAACCCTACAGAGTGTAAGATACAGGTATTAATGTCTTCGGGTCAGGGCCCCTAATAAAATGCACATATATTCTGGGAAGGTAATCCCTTTTCTAAGAATGTGAATTAGTGCCTTACTCTCACACGAATGGAAATAAGAAAACATGCATTTGTTAGATGATTAAATATTGACAATGGATATATTATAGGAAACTTTTCCTTCTCAGAGTTAAAAATAGAACAAAACTGGGGCTTCCCTGGTGGCGCAGTGGTTGAGAATCTGCCTGCCGATGCAGGGGACACGGGTTCGAGCCCTGGTCTGGGAAGATCCCACATGCCGCGGAGCAACTAGGCCCGTGAGCCACAATTACTGAGCCTGCGCGTCTGGAGCCTGTGCTCCGCAACAAGAGAGGCCGCGATAGTGAGAGGCCCGCGCACCGCGATGAAGAGTGGCCCCCGCTTGCCGCAACTAGAGAAAGCCCTCGCGCAGAAACGAAGACCCAACACAGCCATAAATAAATAAATAAATAAATAAATAAATAAATAAAATTAAAAAAAAAAAAAGAACAAAACTACAAATTACATGTCGTGCGGACATCTTTTCCCGTCTAAACAACACTGCAACGGTGAGGATAGCCCATAGCAGTACCGGCCACTGAGGGGCCCCTTCCTCTTCGAGAGACACAGGTAGACTTCAAAGGTTCCGGCACGGGGCCGAGCCTGTGGCTGCATCCTGGGGGTCACCAGTGGCCCCTTCTGCTGTCCGCCCCTGGAGATGGGGCATGCCACACCTGCAGGAGCAAAGATGGAGCCCTGTTGGGAGGCCGGGGGTGGAGAAAAGAGGAGATAAGGGGGAAATTCATATTTTTATAATTAAAAAATTCACATGAGACAATTACTGCAGCTTTACCCAGTGTCCAATTATTCTCACAACAGGATTCCTGTCTTCTTAAGTTATCTTATAGCTTAAACCATGTTAAATAATTATGCAGCTTTTATATGAACTAACGTATTCACTGGCCAATTTGAGATTGTATAAATAAGCCCTTATCTTGAACTATTACACATGGATTCACTTGCCTCAAATTTTGAAATAATTTTCCTAAAGTCTCTTTGGAGCTTCAAACGAATGATTAGACTTTCACTTCATTATTCTAAGTCTCACCAAAGAACTGAGACGGAAACCCAGAGAGCAACTAGGAGGGCAGTAGCAGGAGGAGAGGGAATTCTGTGCGCTTAAGGAAGGGGGGTAGCAGAGGCCAGAGCTTATGTTAATGTCCTAGGACAGCCATAACAAAGTACAGCAAACTGGGGGGCTGAAAACAACAGACATTTGTTGTCTCACCTTTACGGAGGCTAGAAGTCTGAAATCAGGTGCTGGCAGGGCCTGATTTCCCTGTAGGGAAGGGTGCTTCCTCGCCTCTTCTTAGCTTATGGTAGTTGCCAGCAATCCTTGGCTTTCCTCAGCTTATCGATGCATCGCTCCAATCCTCCATCTTCGCATGGCTGTCTTTCCTCTGTACCCGTCTGTCTCTGTGTCTAAATTTCCCCCTTTTATACAGACACTAGTCAGATTGAATTAGGGTTCCCTGATAATCTCATTTTAACTTGATTACCTCTGTAAAGCCCTGTTTCCAAATAAGATGACAGTCTGATACTGGGGGTTAGGACTTGTGATATATCTTTGGTGCAGTGGTGGGGGACCACAGTTCAACCCATAACATGGGTGTCAATGAGTACAAAACAAAAATCTGAACTGCGAACAAAAATTATCAAGGACCAGCCACACTACTTCAACAAACACTAAGGGAAGAAAATGAAAGCAGAAAATTTCTGAATAAATATGGATGGCAAGGTTAAAACATGAAATACTCTTCTGAAAAGCTGCCAGTTGATTAATACAGTGTAGAATATGGAAGGGGTGCTGCTAAAAAGAAATAGGCTAACAAAAGGAAAGAAAGAGCAGGGGCAAAGGCAAAATTTGCCTGCTTCACACCTTTGCATGGGGCTGATTTGGGGTGATTATTTAGTAGGTATAGTGAAAAGTCAGTTTAAGTTACCCTCAGTTGATTAAATATCAAATTATACTTGTGCTATGTGCTTTAGATTGACACTTTATATTTCTTTTTGAAAGTAGGTTTTTGAAATACTGCTATCTAAATGGAAACCATAGACTTAGTAAGTTTAACTATGAATCTGAAACACCGAACTCAAATTTTAGCTTTATTATCTGTAGTGGACCCCTAAAAAGATATGTCCATGTCTTAACCCCCTGGAACCTATGAATGTTACCTTACTGGAAAAAGAGTCTTTGCAGATGTAATTAAATTTAGGATTTTGAGATGAGGTAATCAGCCTGGTTTACCCAGGTGTCTCCTAAATCCAAAGACAAGTGTCCTTAGAGGAGAGAGACACACACAGAGGAGAAAATGACATGAAGATGGAGGCAAAGATTGGAGTCAAAGAATGCCAACAGCCACCAGAAACTGGAAGAAGTGAAATAGGGATTTCTCCCCCAGCCCCCTTGAGCCCCAGAAGGAGTATGGCCCGGCTGACAACTTGATTTTGAACTTCTTGCCTCCAAAACTGTGAGGGAATAAATTCCTGTTGTTTACACAGAAATTTCTGTTGTTTACACACAAATTACCACAAAGCCACCTACTTTGTGGTAATTTGCTGTGGCAGCCATAGGAAACTAATACACAGTCATTTCCCAATGCAGTTTTGGAGAAAGCCAGAGGCTCCATTTTTGCAGTGTCAGTTCTAAAGGTCCATGTTTGGGTTATAAGACTTTCTCACAATTTAGCTTGTAAGTCACACTCTCAGACTTCTGTGCATATGAGATACTTTGTGCAAACAAAAGTGAAAACAAATAGGATAACACTTATTAATTCAAGAAATATTTATGGGACACCTACTAAGTGTTTGAGGTGTTGTGAACAGCCATGGATGAAGCCTCTGCCCTCGTGAAGCTTACTCTCAAGGAAAGGACCCAGAAAACAAGCAAATAGATAAAAATGAATACATCAGACAGGGGCAGGCGCATTGCAATACAGCAGGATGAGGGAGTACAGTGACTCCGGTGGAGGGCTGGGAGCTATTTTAAGTAAGATGGTCAGTGAAGTTCTCTTTGAAGAAATGGTTTTAGAGCAGAGAACTGAAAGAAGTGAGAGTGAGCCATGCACAGATCTGGGGAAAGTCATTTCCAGATAGAGAGAAAAGCAGGTGATGAGGCTGAGGCAGATATGAGCTGCCTTGGATGAGTAACACCAAGAAGGCCAGGCTGGAGTGACCCGAGCCACGGAGGGGGTCGAGGTGACAATGATATGAACTCTTAAGCACAGTAAGGGCTTTGGCTCCATTCTCGGTGTGGTGGGCAAGGAATCAGCTCTGTCCCTCCAGCGGGAGACTCGTTTGCAGATAACTGCTCCTCGCTGCCCAGCAGCTTACCTCCTCCCAACTGTGGAGACGGAGGTTAGTTACCACTCCTGGTTCCAAGACTGTGTGTCTGCTTCACCTGGCCCAGACGTGGTGTCCCTGGATCTCATGCCTTCCAAGGGCCTGATTTCTTTCCAGCAGGGATTTGAAGAAGCCTGACTGTTAAGTGAAACTTCCTTTCTACCTACTCATTGGAGGGTTATTTAGCAGCTGGAAGCCAGAACAAAAATGATGAGTCAGGCTTCGAATCCATTTTCTCAGAATCTAAAATGCCCCCAAATGAATGGATTATGGAATTCAGGAGAGAATAAGAGATAAAGCAAGTTGTTTCTGGAACAGGAAGCTATGAGGTTTTTCACAAGTTTGACACCATTGCTTCTAGAAACATAGGCATGGAAAAGGCTACAAAGGGTAGTCCTGATTACTGATCTCAGGGAAGGTAGCTCAAACCCCTCCTGACAGAACAGCTTCACCCAATATGAAAGATCTCAGAGGAAACCATTTTCCATCATAACCAGTTAAGCAAATTATGTCTACAAAAAGGAAACTTGTATTAGCACATTTATCCAGCATTCAATAAATATTCAGTAAGCACTTCCACATTCAGACACAAATCAGTGAATTAGATACGTTTTTGTGGCCATTCCTACTGTGCAAAAAATTACTAGAGAGGAGAGAATTATGTTTGTCTCATTTGGCTTGAAGCGCCAAGACAACAGATGCCATGGTACAAAGTAAGGTATGAAACTACTGTACAAGATTTGAGGAAGGAATTTTAAAAGGTATAGTGTTTTGAATACAAACTGAGGTTGGAGGTTGGAGAGGCCAGGAAGATGGAAAGAAAATCTGGGGGTCTGGTGGTTAATGGGCTGTATAGTCTATCCCTAAAGAAGGATGCTTGCTTCTCCCTACTTCAAGCCTCTGGAACCTGGAGAGTTTGATGAGTGTCCCCTGAACACTGAGTGCCACCCAAGGACTGGTGGCCAGCCAGTATCAGATGAATGTAAAAGGCAGAGGTGGGATGGCCATCTGCTCAGGTATTGGAGCAAAGAGATGCCCATGCACTGGAGATTACCTGTGTTAACAGAGATGGTCAGGGAAATGGTTACACACACACTCGTGTGTGTCCTTACATGTGGGCCAGAGAGCCTGTCCAAAGTGACCCTAACAGAAGAATGGACCACTGTATGTCCAGAGGCTAAAGAAGAAACCCCAGGTGAGCAGCCAGAGGAGATACAATCTCCCACACAGGGAATGCAGCCAAGACTCCCCCAGTGATGGGGCACATGGTCTTAGGAGAGAAACAGCTTTTAAGAGCTCCCGAGACCAGGGAAAGCCCATATGGTTAAGTCAGGCTTTTCCTTTCCTTTTCTCCCTCTCCTCCACATAGCTCTAATCCTGGTGGGGTCAGTCATGGAGGTAGCAAGAAGGGGTGAGGTAGACGGTCAGCTGGGGAAGAGCGGAAGAGATCCTCTCACACTGTCCACAGCCAGCCTGCAGCAAGCCTGATCCAGGGAAGGAGAGAAGCTGAACCTTGAATGGAGTTCAAGCATCGCGTGTTCCTATTACTGAATTGAGGTTGTTTTTATTACCTAAATGTGATCAAAGAAGTCTGTGATTTTCTTTAAGGTAAGTAGGACTTACCCTAAATTTCTGTCAGACAGAGGAAGATGCAAAGCCATAGGGATGTTCAACATCGCTAATTATTAGAGAAATGCAAATCAAAACTACAACGAGATATCACCTCACACCGGTCAGAATGGCCATCACCAAAAAATCCACAAACAATAAACGCTGGAGAGGGTGTGGAGAAAAGGGGACCCTCTTGCACTGTTGGTGGGAATGTAAATTGGTACAGCCACTATGGAGAACAGCATGGAGGTTCCTTAAAAAACTAAAAATAGAGCTGCCATATGATCCTGCAATCCCACTCCTGGGCGTATATCCAGAGAAAAACATGGTCCGAAAGGATACATGCACTCCAATGTTTATTGCAGCATTGTTTACAATAGCCAAGACATGGAAGCAACCTAAATGTCCATCAACAGAGGAATGGAGAAAGAAGATGTGGCACATATATACAATGGAATACTACTCAGCCATAAAAAAGAATGAAATGTTGCCATTCGCAGCAACATGGACGGACCTAGAGATTGTCATACTGAGTGAGTAAGTCAGACAGAGAAAGAAATATCGTATGATACCGTTTATAAGCAGAATCTAAAAAGAAATGATACAAACGAACTTCCTTACAAAACAGAAACAGACTCACAGACTTAGAGAAGGAACTTATGGTTACCAGGGGGGAAGGGTGGGAGGATGGGATAGTTAGGGAGTTTGAGATTGACATGTACACACTGCTGTATTTAAAACCGATAACCAACAAGGACCTACTGAATAGCACAGGGAACTCTGCTCAATATTGTGTAACAACCTAAATGGGAAAAGAATTTGAAAAAAAATAGATACATGTATATGTATAACTGAATCACTTTGCTGTACACCTGAAACAATCACAACATTGTTAATCAACTATACTCCAGTATAAAATAAAAAGTAAAAAAAAAAAAAAGATGCAAAGCCATAGAATTTAACGGGATAGTGGGAGATAAATAATAAAGCTAATTTTGATTAAACCTATGGATTTTACTTGTTCCGTTTATGGTTATATCAGTGGTCAACTGTCACCATCTTTTTTCATTTTCTCTGATTGCCCCTGTACAACAGAAAAAAAACAAGCTTAAATATTATTCATCTATATGATTTGCATACATTTCCAATTATTAGCTGGGGTCCACTTGATTTCAGTATTGCCAGAATACGGCTATTGCGGGGGCATGTTTTCACGTAAGTCAGCAAATTATTTTGTAACACAATAGCACTTAAAAAAAGAAACCTCATGAAACGCAGCTATTTCTGTTTAAGGACTTGAATCCAAATTCTGGCTTTTCTGTATTAATGCCTAATAATAATAGCTACCATTTAGTCTATGTTTTCTAAGTCACTTAGATAAATCAACTAATTTGGTTCGCAGAAAAACCCTATGAAGTAGTAATTATTACATTATCTTGATTATGCACATATCTGTATGTTCACCTGGGTCCGCACATTCCTCTCAATGGATAAGAATGGTAATGGGGTGTCACACAAAAAGATTATTCCTCAATGACCTTCCTTATTCACTGTGCAGTCTGTTTATTTTTCTTTTCTACTGACTCACCTCCACTGAGGAAGCATTCAACTTTCCGTAGAAACAATTCCTTTTTTTGCACTCAGCTGTCATTAATTTATATAATATTTAACTAAATCTTGTATTATTAAAGAAAGAAGTGTTGATACAACAGGCTTAGTTTCAGGTTTAGTAGCAAACACATCTAACTTGTAATCACATACCCTAACAAATGAAAGACGTAATTCTACCAGCTGAGTGTTTAAATTCTGTGGGCGTCCATCAGAAGGCTAAACAGAGGGAGTGGTGCACGTCAGTTCATCCAGCAAGTCAGTTCAGAGGAAGTCATTGAAGAGTCTAACATTTTTCTCTTAAAAATGTTATTACCTATTTTCTCCTGGTGTTTGGCCCACCTACAGGAGTTCAGCTTCCTAAAACACTCCATCCTTCCAAGAATTTAAGAGTATCTCTTTGGGGATAATTTATGTGTTTTAATGAGCAAGTCTCATCAGTTAACATACATATATAATAGAATACAAGTCATCTATGTACACCTTGATACATTATTATAAAATGAACACATTCATGTAACCAGACAAAAGGAAGAGCATATCACTGGACACCCTGTACACCACATCACTACCCCTCCCTCTCCCGCAGAGGAAGGCATTATTCCTGTCAGCTTGTCTGATATATTATTGAATCTATATAATGAGCTCTTAATTTCAGTTTCACAATTTCCCTTTGACTTTTTAAATATAGTCCTCAGGTCCTCTACTGAAATTCTCCATCATATCATGTAATTCCTTTTTTTTTTTTTAATGTCTTTATTGGAGTATAGTTGCTTTACAATGGTGTGTTAGTTTCTGCTGTATAACAAAGTGAATCAGCTATACATATACATATATTCCCATTTCTCCTCCCTCTTGCGTCTCCCTCCCACCCTCCCTATCCCACATCTAGGTGGTCACAAAGCACTGAGCTGATCTCCCTGTGCCATGTGGCTACTTCCCACTAGCTACCTATTTTACATTTGCTAGTGTATATATGTCCATGCCACTCTCTCACTTCGTCCCAGCTTACCCTTCTGCCTCCCTGTGTCCTCAGTTCATTCTCTACATCTGAGTCTTTATTCCTGTCCTGCCCCTAGGACTTCAGAACCTTTTTTTTTTTTTTAGATTCCATATATATGTGTTAGAATACGGTATTTGTTTTTCTCTTTCCGACTTACTTCACTCTGTATGACAGTCTCTGGGTCCATCCACCTCACTGCAAATAACGCAATTTCATTTCTTTTTATGGCTGAGTATTATTCCATTGTATATATGTGCCACATCTTCTTTATCCATTCATCTGTCGATGAACCCTTAGGTTGCTTCCATGTCCTGGCTATTGTTAATAGTGCTGCAATGAACATTGTGGTCCATGACTGTTTTTGAATTATGATTTTCTAGAGGTATATGCCCAGTAGTGGGATTGCTGGCTCATATGGTAGTTCTATTTTTAGTTTTTTAAGGAACCTCCATACTGTTCTCCATAGTGGCTATATCAATCTACATTCCCACCAACAGTGCAAGAGGTTTCCCTTTTCTCCACACCCTCTCCAGCATTTATTGTTTGTAGATTTTTTGATGATGGCCATTCTGACCACTGTGAGGTGATACTTCAATGTAGTTTTGATTTGCATTTCTCTGATTAGTGATGTTGCGCATTCTTTCATGTGTTTGTTGGCAATCTGTATATTTTCTTTGGAGAAATGTCTACTTAGGTCTTCTGCCCATTTTTGGATTGGGTTCTTTGTTTTTTTGTTATTGAGCTGGATGAGCTGCTTGTATATTTTGGAGATTAATCCTTTGCCAGTTGCTTCATTTGCAAATATTTTCTCCCATTCTGAGGGTTGTCTTTTCGTCTTGTTTATGGTTTCCTTTGCTGTGCAAAAGCTTTTAGGTTTCAATAGGTCCCACTTGTTTATTTTTGTTTTTATTTCCATTTCTCTAGGAGGTGGGTCAAAAAGGATCTTGCTGTGACTTATGTCATAGAGTGTTCTGCCTATGTTTTCCTCTAAGAGTTTGATGGTGTCTGGCCACACATTTAGGTCTTTAATCCATTTTGAGTTTATTTTTGTGTATGGTGTTAGGTAGTGTTCTAATTTCGTTCTTTTGCATGTAGCTGTCCAGTTTACCCAGCACCACTTATTGAAGAGGCTGTCTTTTCTCCATTGTATATTCTTGCCTCCTTTATCAAAAAATAAGGTGAGCATAAGTGTGTGGGTTTATCTTTGGGCTTTCTATCCTGTTCCATTGATCTATATTTCTGTTTTTGTGCCAGTACCATACTGTCTTGATTACTGTAGCTTTGTAGTATAGTCTGAATTCCAGGAGCCTGATTCCTCCAGCTCCATTTTTCTTTCTCAAGATTGCTTTGGCTATTCGGGGTCTTTTATGTTTCCATACAAATTGTGCAATTTTTGTTGTAGTTCTGTGAAAAATGCCATTGGTAGTTTGATAGGGATTGCATTGAATCTGTAGGTTGCTTTGGGTAGCAGAGTCATTTTCACAGTGTTGATCCTTCCAACCCAAGAACATGGTATATCTCTCCATCTGTTTGTATCATCTTTAATTTCTTTCATCAGTGTCTTATAGTTTCTGCATACAGGTTTTTTGTCTCCTTAGGTAGGTTTATTCCTAGATATTTTATTCTTTTTGTTGCAATGGTAAATGGGAGTGTTTTCTTAATTTCTCTTTCAGATTTTTCATCATTAGTGTATAGGAATGCAAGAGATTTCTGTGCATTAATTTTGTATCTTGCTACTTTACCAAATTCATTGATTAGCTCTAGTAGTTTTCTGGTAGCATCTTTAGGATTCTCTATGTATAGTATCATGTCATCTGCAAACAGTGACAGCTTTACTTCTTCTTTTCCAATTTGGATTCCTTTTATTTCTTTTTCTTCTCTGATTGCTGTGGCTAAAACTTCCAAAACTATGTTGAATAATAGTGGTGAGAGTGGGCAACCTTGTCTTGCTCCTGATCTTAGTGGAAATGGTTTCAGTTTTTCACCATTGAAAATGATGCTGGCTGTGGGTTTCTCATATATGGCCTTTACTGTGTTGAGGTAAGTTCCCTCTATGCCTACTTTCTGGAGAGCTTTTATTATAAATGGATGTTGAATTTTGTTAAAAGCTTTTTCAGCATCTCTTGAGATGATCATATGATTTTTATCCTTCTATTTGTTAATATGGTGTATCACATTGATTGATTTGCATATATTGAAGAATCCTTGCATTCCTGGGATAAACCTCACTTGATCATGGTGTATGATCCTTTTAATGTGCTGTTGGATTCTGTTTCCAGTATTTTGGTAAGGATTTTTGCATCTATGTTCATCAGTGATATTGACCTATAGTTTTCTTTTTTGTGTGTGTGACATCTTTGTCAGGTTTTGGTATCAGGGTGATGGTGGCCTCATAGAATGTGTTTGGGAGTGTTCCTCCCTCTGTTATATTTTGGAAGAGTTTGAGAAGGATAGGTGTTAGCTCTTCTCTAAATGTGTGATAGAATTCACCTGTGAAGCCATCTGGTCCTGGGCTTTTTTTTGTTGGAAGATTTTTAATCACAGTTTCAATTTCAGTGCTTATGATTGGTCTGTTTATATTTTCTATTTCTTCGTGGTTCAGTCTCAGAAGGTTGTGCTTTTTTAAGAATTTTTCCATTTCTTCCAGGTTGTCCATTTTATTGGCATATAGTTGCTTGTAGTAATCTCTCATGATCCTTTGTATTTCTGCAGTGTCAGTTGTTACTTCTCCTTTTTCATTTCTAATTCTACTGATTTGAGTCTTCTCCCTTTTTTTCTTGGTGAGTCTGGCTAGCGGTTTATCAATTTTGTTTATCTTCTCAAAGAACCAGATTTTAGTTTTATTGATCTTTGCTATCATTTCCTTCATTTCTTTTTCATTTATTTCTGATCTGATCTTTATGATTTCTTTCCTTCTGCTAACTTTGGGGTTTTTTTGTTCTTCTTTCTCTAATTGCTTTAGGTGTAAGGTTAGGTTGTTTATTTGAGATGTTTCTTATTTCTTGAGGCAGGATTGTATTGCTATAAACTTCCCTCTTAGAACTGCTTTTGCTGCATCCCATAGGTTTTGGGTCGTCGTGTTTTCATTGTCATTTGTTTCTAGGTATTTTTTGTTTTCCTCTTTGATTTCTTCAGTGATCTCTTGGTTAATTAGTAGTGTATTGTTTAGCTTCCATGTGTTTGTATTTTTTACAGATTTTTTCCTGTAATTGATATCTAGTCTCATAGCATTGTGGTCAGAAAAGGTTCTTGATATGATTTCAATTTTCTTAAATTTACTAATGCTTGATTTGTGACCCAAGATATGATCTATCCTGGAGAATGTTCCATGAGCACTTGAGAAGAAACTGTATTCTGTTGCTTTTGGATGGAATGTCCTATAAATATCAACTAAGTCCATCTTGTTTAATGTATCATTAAAAGCTTGTGTTTCCTTATTTATTTTCATTTTGGAGGATCTGTCCATTGGTGAAAGTGGGGTGTTAAAGTCCCCTACTATGATCGTGTTAATGTCGATTTCCCCTTTTATGGCTGTTAGTATTTGCCTTATGTATTGAGGTGCTCCTATGTTGGATGCATAAATATTTACAATTGTTATATCTTCTTCTTCTATTAATCCCTTGATCATTATGTACTGTCCTTCTTTGTCTCTTCTAATAGTCTTTATTTTACAGTCTATTTTGTCTGTTATGAGAATTGCTATGCCAGCTTTCTTTTGATTTCCATTTGCATGAAATATCTTTTTCCATCACCTCACTTTCAGTCTGTATGTGTCCTAGGTCTGAAGTGGGTCTCTTGTAGAACGCATGTATATGGGTCTTGATTTTGTATCCATTCAACTGGTCTATGTCTTTTGGTTGGAGCATTTAATCCATTTACATTTAAGGCAGTTATTGATATGTATGTTCCTATTCCCATTTTCTTAATTGTTTTGGGTTTGTTACTGTAGGTATTTTCCTTCTCTTGTGTTTCCTGCTTAGAGAAGTCCCTTTAGCATTTGTTTTAAAGCTGGTTTGGTGGTGCTAAATTCTCTTAGCTTTTACTTCTCCGTAAAGGTTTTAATTTCTCTGTCAAATCTGAATGAGATCCTTGCTGGGTAGAGTAATCTTGGTTGTAGGTTTTTCCCTTTCATCACTTTAAATAGGTCCTGCCACTCCCTTCTGGCTTGCAGAGTTTCTGCTGAACAATCAGCTGTTAACCTCATGGGGATTCCCTTGTATGTTATTTGTTGTTTTTCCCTTGCTGCTCTTAATATTTTTTCTTTGTGTTTAATTTTTGATAGTTTGAGTAATATGTGTCTTGGCATGTTTCTCCTTGGATTTATCCTGTATGGGACTCTCTGTGCTTCCTGGGCTTGATTGACTATTTCCTTTCCCATATTAGGGAAGTTTTCAGCTATAATCTCTTCAAATATTTTCTCAGTCCCTTTTTTTTTTCTCTTCTTCTTCTGGGACACCTATAATTCAAATGTTGGTGTGTTTAATGTTGTCCCAGAGGTCTCTGAGACTGTCCTCACTCTTGTCATTCTTTATTCTTTATTCTGCTCTGTGGTAGTTACTTCCACTATTTTATCTTCCAGGTCACTTATCTGTTCTTCTGCCTCAGTTATTCTGCTACTGATTCCTTCTAGAGAACTTTTAATTTCATTTATTGTATTGTTCTTCATTGTTTGTTTGCTCTTTAGTTCTTCTAGGTCCTTGTTAAACGTTTCTTGTATTTTCTCCATTCTATTTCCAAGATTTTGGATCATCTTTACTATCATTAGTCTGAATTCTTTTTCAGGTAGGCTGCCTATTTCCTCTTCATTTGTTTGGTCTGGTAGGTTTTTACGTTGCTTCTTCATCTGTTGTGTATTTCTCTGTCTTCTCATTTTGCTTAACTTACTGTGTTTGGGGTCTCCTTTTCGCAGGCTGCATGTTCGTAGTTACCGCTGTTTTTGGTGTCTGTCCCGAGTGGGTAAGGTTGGTTCAGTGGAATGTGTAGGCTTCCTGGTGGAGGGGACTGGTGCCTGTGTTCTGGTGGATGAGGCTGGATCTTGTCTTTCTGGTGGGCAGGACCACATCCAGTGGTGTGTTTTGGGGTGTCTGTGAACTTATGATTTTTGGCAACCTCTCTGCTAATGGGTAGGGCTGTGTTCCTGTCTTGCTAGTTGTTTGGCCTAGGGTGTCCAGAACTGTAGCTTGCTGGTCGTTGAGTGGAGCTGGATCTTAACGTTGAGATGGAGATCTCTAGGAAAGCTTTTGCCGTTTGATATTACATGGGGCTTGGATGTCTCTGGTGGACCAATGTCCTGAATTCACCTCTGCCACCTCAGCGGCTCAGGCCTGAGACCTGGCCGGAGCACCAAGACTCTGTCAGGCACTCGGCTCAGAAGAAAATGGAGAAAAAAAGAGAAAGAAAAAATAAATAAATAAAATAAAATAAAGTTATTAAAATAATTTTTTTTAATATTATTAAAATTTTTTTTAATTAATAAAGTAATAAAAAAAGAGAAAGAAATAAGGGAGCAACCAAACCAAAAAACAAATCCACCAATGATAACAAGCATTAAAAACTATACCAAAAAAAAAAAAAAAAGACTGACAGAACCCTAGGACAAATGGTAAAAGCAAAGCTATACAGACAAAATCACACAAAGAAGCATACACATACACACTCACAAAAAGTGAAAAAGGAAAAAAAATATATATATATAAAAAGGAAGAGAGCAACCAAATCAATAAACAAATCTACAAATGATAACAAACTGTAAATACTAAACTAAGATAAACATGAAACCAGAAACAAATTAGATGCAGAAAGCAAACCCCAAATCTACAGTTGCTCCCAAAGTCCACCACCTCTATTTTGGGATGATTCGTTGTCTATTCAGGTATTCCAGAGATGCAGGGCACATGAAGTTGATTGTAGAGATTTAATTTGCTGCTCCTGAGGCTGCTAGGAGAGATTTCCCTTTCTCTTCTTTGTTCGCACAGCTCCTGGGGTTCAGCTTTGGATTTGGCCCCGTCCCTGCGTGTAGGTCACCTGAGGGCATCTGTTGTTCTCCCAGACAGGACGGGGTTTAAATAGCAGCTGATTAGGGGGCTCTGGCTCGCTCAGGCCGGGGTGAGCCTGTGGCGGCAGAGGCCAGTGTGACATTGCCACAGGCTGAGGTGCGCTGTCTCTTCTCCCGGGGAAGGTGTCCCTGGATCACAGGACCCTGGCAGTGGCAGGCTGCAGAGGCTCCCAGAAGGGGAGGGGTGGATAGTGACCTGTGTCTGCACACAGGCTTCTTGGTGGCGGCGGCAGCAGCCTTAGCGTTTCATGCCCGTCTCTGGGGTCCGCGCTGGTAGCCACGGCTCGTGCCCATCTCTGGAGCTCGTTTAGGCGGTGCTCTTGATCCCCTCTCCTCGCGCACCAGGAAACAAAGAGGGAAGAAAAAGTGTCTTTCCTCTTAGGCAGTTCCAGACTTTTTCTCGGACTCCCTCCCGGCTAGCTGTGGTGCACTAGCCCCCTTCAGGCTGTGTTCACGCAGCCTACCCCAGTCCTCTCCATGGGATCTGACCTCCAAAGCCCAAGCCTCAGCTCCCAGCCCCCACCTGCCCCGGTGGGTGAGCAGACAAGCCTCTCAGGTTGGTGAGTGCTGGTCAGCACTGATCCTTTGTGCAGGAATCTCTCCGCTTTGCCCTTTGCACCCCTGTTGCTGCGCTCTTCTCTGTGGCTCCGAAGCTTCCTCCCCATCCACTCCCCATCTCTGCCAGTGAAGGGCCTTCCTAGCATGTGGAAACTTTTCCTCCTTCACCGCTCCCTCTCAGATGCTTTAAACCAAGCATTAGGATTGGCCTTGAATTGATCAAGTTCAAAGCAAAAAGTACTACCACATTCAAAACTAATGAAGTGCCAAGAAAGTGCCTCACTGATATTTTTCCTGTGCTTTGCTTTTTCCTTTTTTGTGCTTTTTCTCTCTGCCAACCAACTTTCTTTTAATTATTTGTTCCCACCAAAGTGACAGAATTGGGTTATTCCAAATTTTATGCAGCTGATAAAGCAACTCTTGAGCAAGCCAGAGAAGGAAAAGCCTTTGAATCCTAGGTGCTTTCAAGAGAGCAAAACATTCAGGACTGTACTTAGCTAGATAGTGTGCCTCTTTCAGTGAGCAGAAAAATTAGGACGTCTATCTATAGCTCTTTGAAAGGAGCAGTGCCCATTTTTGACAAAAAATTTCTCTTTCCAACTTGACATAGTTTTCTCTTAGACCAGTACTCTTTCCTAAATTAATATTGATTGCCCATTAAGGCACATGTGTGAACTCAAATGTCAAATGATATGACAAAATTATTTAATATAGCAATAAATTAGAAGGATAATCTATCTTATTTAATTCAGCATACTTTTACTGAGTCCTAATAATATTCAATTCACTTTTCTAGAAGGTTTTAAAGGATGCAAACATACATAAAACAATTCTTCATCTCAAAGAGCTTATAGTCTTATAACATGAGACGTAATTGAAATAACATGTAGAAACGAAAGATTACAGTACAGAGAGGAAACAAATTATTTTTGTTTGGTAACAGAAATCAAGGATATAGGAAGTAGAATTTGAGCTGGATCTTAAAGGGTGGGTAGGCTTTCACCAATCACATCTTCAGAGTCAATTTCTTTTCTTTTTTTCTATTCTTTTTCAAATTCTTTTCCCATGTAGGTTATTATAGAATGTTGAGCAGAGTTCCCTGTGCTATACAGTAAGTCCTTGTTGGTTGCTTATCTATTCAGACTCACTTTTCCATGAAGCAGTCGCTAATGCTTCCCTGATGTACAACTGACCTGCCCCCCCGACACACACACACACTTCCTTTGTCTTCCTTTATGCCCTACTCTTTGCTGAACATGTTGTCTACCCCTAGGACCTATAGTTTGTCTCATCTAACTATATTGTAAGCTTCTTAAGGGGTCTCCAGAGTCTCACGTAGGCTAGACCTATTCCAGCCCAGAATAAACAGTTATAAACATCTGTTTAATTACTTCATTAGCTAATTAATTAGTTAATGCAGAGGTTTCAAAGAAAGGAGAGTAAAGATTCTAGTTTCATAGTTTTTATTACAGGTTAGGATCCCCAGAAAGTAGATTCTGAGTGCATATAAAATTCACCTGGGAAGCTTTTGTAAAAAACATTTTATTATGAAAAAATTCAAACCTTTACAAAGCAAACCGAATAGTAGAATGGACCCCCTTGTACTCATCACCCAATTTCAACAATTATTAAGGCATTACTAACTTTGTTTCATCTAAACCTTCACAGAATCCAACCCTCTCCTCCATATTGTGTTAGTATTTGGAAGCATATTGAGTTTTTTAAAAAAATACTGATGCCTAAAGATTCTAATTTAAATGGTTTTGAGTGGGGCTTAGGCTCTTCAGAGGACTTTAATGTGTACCAAGGATTGGGAATCTCTAGTCTCAAACAGCATGAACACATGTAGTTAATAGCGCTAGAGTTAAAAAATTTCAGGGTGAACTTAAGGATTAGTGAATTTCCCTATCTGGCCAGAGCCTATTTCATGTCTGAAATAATAAGAGAAGTGGCAGGAATAAAAGGCCAGGCAAACGGGGAAGGCAGAAGAGCAGTCTCACCTGTTGTACAGAGTTTGGATTTTACTCTGAAGTTTATCATCATCACCATCACCACCATCATCATCATCTTGACTGAGCTGTGGTCTTTATTATTAATTTCACAGACAGGAAAGCTGGATACTGAGCAGTTAAATAACTTAGCTAAGCATGCATATTAAAGTAACATTGAAAGCCTGGTGGCGCAGTGGTTAAGAATCCACCAGCCAATGCAGGGGACACAGGTTCAAGCCCTGGTCTGGGAAGATCCCACCTGCTGCGGAGCAACTAAGCCCGTGTGCCACAACTACTGAGCCCGCATGCCACAACTACTGAAGCCCACGTGCCTCAACTACTGAAGCCCACATGACTAGAGCCCGTGCTCCGCGACAAGAGAAGCCACCGCAATGAGAAGCCCACGCACCGCAACGAAGTGTAGCCCCCGTTCACCGCAACAAGAGAAAGCCTGCATGCAGCAGTGAAGACCCAACGCAGCCAAAAATAAATTAATTAATTAATTAATTTTTTTAAAATCAACTGATTTAAGAAAAAAAAAAATCAAACAAGTAAACCAAGATTCCCCACTTCCAGGAAATCTCTTTGATATTTAATGATTTTCACAAATATTTCCAGTAAAGAAATTATTTTACTAAAGTAAGCAGAAGGGTATAAATTAAGTATATATAAGTGCATACATGCCATTGGGTAAGAAACAAAGGCTCTAGAAAGACCCAGCAACCAAAAGGAAAATAACGACTACTATACAGACAATCCCACATTCTGGGGAAAAAAAAAAAGGCATTTCTTTTCAGGTCTTATTTTACCTCTTTTACTTGCCATGTTTTATTTAGTGGTAACATTTTATTTGCTTTCCCATTCAGAGTTCTTGGACAAATTTTTTTTGGATTCTTTATACCTTTTGATTTATTTCATATTTTAATATGGGTTATCACATATTGATTCAATATTTGTTTGAAAAATGTAATGGCGACAACATGGTGAATTAGAGTCAATTATAGATTGATGATCTCAAAAGTTCAATCTTTAAAACAGACTTAGTCATCATTGATTTCAAACTCACTGTGGGGATAGAATGAAAAAATTCGCACAACACTTAATATTGCTAAATCAAGATATTTCTGAGATTCTGTTAATTCCAAAATAGCCAAAAAAGAGAATGTTTCCTTCCCATTTATTTCTATATGTAACCTCACTTCCAAAACTGCTACAAAAATACTGCAAAAGTGCATTCCTCAAAAGCAGTTTTGCATTTTTTTAGTTTTCCTTTTAGAATATGAATCAACAAATATTTATTGAGCATGTATCATGTGAAAATTTTAATTAAGTTTTCAGTGAAGTACGTCTACAAATTAGAAGAAAAGAGATTGCATGGGTGCAGGGGTGGCTTCGCTGGGAAGTTAATGAAGCTCGCACTACAGCACCCCTCACTTCATGAACCCTTTCCAAGGTCCTGGGGGAGGCCTTAGCAATGTATTTAATTAGTCATATGCTTGGTAACATTAAGCTACTTTAATTGCTTCCGATTAAACTGTCTCTTTCCATTCTGACCACCCATTCTGTTTTGAAACCCTCCAATAGTACTATTAAGATGTCAATTACAAGTTCAGGGATTAGGACTTGATATCATTGAGTGGCCATTATTCAACCTACTACACCATCCATGATGTTTTATCCTTACCTGGATAAAACTTTTTGAAAATCAGCATTCATTAGTTGAGGTGTCAGTAAGACTTGAAATGGCTGAAAAGGGAAATGAATCTAAAATATGTGAGGCATGGACATGTCAGCCCTGTTGAGAGACACTGTGTACCTGTGAGGTGGAGGTACGTCCTGTCCCTACTAGGTGACTGACTCCTTCAGGGGCTCAGACTTGTCTCTGTCCTCTGTCCTCCATTTAGTGGTCCTAGAAACATTTTGCCTAATATGATGGTTCAAGGTCTTCCCAAGAAGTAACTGTCTCTAATTCCTATGACACACATTCTTATAACACCTGTTAAGAGAATGAGGATTCCAGGTCATGCATTGTTCTTTTTAGTTATAATTGCAGGATTTCATTATCATCATCAGATATAAAACAGTGTATGTATATGTTAATTATTTGTATGTTTGTGACAGAGTATTTGTTTCTAAGGCTCTTGTTCAGTGTTCACTGAATGAGGGGTGTGATTTACAAAACTTTTCAGCAGCCAAAATGTATACTGTGTATTTATAATGGGTTGAAAAATCATACTGACAGATAGCTAATATAATATTGCAGTTATGTTTGTCTATCCTAGAAAAAGTTTAGGAATTGCCTGTGTTTATACAAAGTTATTACAGTTTAAAGTCACAAAAGCACCTCACAAGTGTCCTGTAAGTATCTGTGTACAGTCATTATTGATTATTTACTTTCTGTAGTTCATGAGAAAATGTTTAAAACTCAGCCAATTTCCTATGGCACAGGATTTTATTAAGTCATCTCCACCAAGAGAAAAAGATGCTAAGGGTAATTTTGATATTATCCTAAGAGAGAATAATTTAGATATAAATAATTTAGATGCAAGTATACTATAAAACAGTCTTTCAGGGCTTTACAGTTCAACATAACTTATTTGAAAGCAATAAATAAATATTTGTGCAACATTTCCCAAAGTGTGTTTCTTGAAGGTTAATTTTATGGTTGGCAATAAGTAGAATGTGGAAACAGAGTTCTGTGGTCAAGGGCAAGTGGAAAACACTAAATTAAACAACTTTCTTAGTGAGGGCTTCATCTGAGACTTGAATATAAAAATACATGTTTTGAGTCTCCAAGAAGGTAACAGATGACAACTCGGTATTTCCCAAAATTATATAAAAATGAACCCCTCACTGAACTAGTGTTCCACAGAACACACTGGGAAATGCTGGCATTTTTACCAGTCAGCTAATCAAGATTCTGCCACTGAAGTTTCCTGAGCTTGCTGCCCTGTGTTCTGCTAGCAAGTAGGAAGTGAGAAAAGACCTCTGAGATCATCCTCTAAGATGCAGACAGCAGCTCCCATCTCACAGATGATGGACTGGGGCTTTTATCCAAGTGTATTCAGCTCATAAACGGAGGATCCATTCCACACGCGTAGGTCTGACTTTGAAACTCTCACTTATCCTGTATTCTGCTGCTTTTTGAAATGGTAAAAATGGTACCATTATTATTTACTGTCCTGAAAGATTTCTGGTAGCTTTTAGGGAGAGTTTAAAGTGAGTTTTTCAACCTGGGGACTAAAGAATGGAACTTTTGCCATTCTAACAGCCTTGGATTGCTTTACCAGAGAGCAGTTTTTCTCAGGTACTTAAAGATTTTCCCCTTTTATTAGCAATTAGAAATAGATTGCTTAAATCAATCCCATTTTGTTTCTTTCCCTTTCTGTAAGTTACATTAGTTTTGGCCCTAAATTTCAATCACTCAAAGTGACCAAACCAAACACTACTGCACGAATGGCAGAGGGTGGGGGAAAGAGGATATTTGAACAAAGAAAACCTGTTTCTAGCAAGAACGGTAAGGAAAATAAAGCTACAAACTCATACCTAAAATTCTCTAAGGAGCTGAGAAAATCCAAATGCAATAATTAATATTAACTAGCCGAGTGGGTATTCATTTCATAGGCTACAAACTGAAGTGCTTAAGAAATGTGACTCTGTAATTCTCTGTAATTGGACTTAACTCTCTTCTTGGCTTCCATTTCTTTTAGATGGTGGAAAACTTAACCTGGTCACTTCTGCATCAGTCAGCTTCAGTAATTTCATAGCAATGTGGTGGTTCCCCTATCCCTTCTTTTATAACAAATGGACAGGACCTTGTCAAAATCAACTTTTAAAAAAGCTCCATGCTGGCCAAAATCTGACACATATCAGGTTGCATTCGGCTTCCCAGGGAGCAGTTTGCCACCCTGGTCATCATTTTTGAGGTTTTGAAGCTGAGACTCACAGGTCCCCCCGCAGTCACACACACAGACACACAAAAGCCACAAATCCAGCTGAGATGCATCGGACTCCAGATCCAAGCTCCTTTCTGCTACACCTTATATCAACTAACTCTCTTCTATCCCACCATCGCCCGTTAAAATGTGCCTGACTGCCTCATTCTTTCCCTAGATTCCCTTGCGTTGTCATAGACTTAACTGATTGTGTTCTTTGTTTCTAATAAAATATTTGGATCCACAAGAAACAAGCTTATTTTGAGCCCCTCCACGTATGAAATTCTATAGGAATTAGTATGCGATATGGGTCTTGCTTTTAAATAAAACAGTACATGTAAAAAAGTTTTGGCAAGTTATAAAGCAACGAATATTACGTGTCTTCACTGAGTCATAGCTATATTTTTCAAGGAATAAATAGTCTATTCCAGTATGTGTCAGGATTAAATTCTATGCAGCCAGTTTCCTCCAGCCCTGCCTCTCATTCCTTAGTCAAGGAAAGGCCATCGCACCCTGTCTCACCATCCCATCCCTTACTCCTTGCTGTCCCCTTGTTGGGTTTCTTCCATTCCCTTGCATTAATCTTGCTGGATTCTTTGATCTGATGAACACCCTTCCCTACCTTTTTTGGAGGAGGAGGGGGATGGGAAGAAGGGTAACATTTTCACTCACTTCACTTCCCGGCCTTAAGTGAACTCTCATCACCACCATCCATCAATCTTTTTACTCGACCCAGGTCATTTATCTTGTCCATCCCCTTTAGTAACGTTTTAAGATCTTTGCCGCTTTCTTTTTTTTTAACATCTTTATTGGAGTATAATTGCTTTACAATGGTGTGTTAGTTTCTGCTGTATAACAAAGTGAATCAGCTATATGTATACATATATCCCCATATCCCCTCCCTCTTGCGTCTCCCTCCCACCCTCCCTATCCCACCCTTCTATGTGGTCACAAAGCACCGAGCTGATCTCCCTGTGCTATGTGGCTGCTTCCCACTAGCTACCTATTTTACATTTGGTAGTGTATATATGTCCATGCCACTCTCTCACTTCGTTCCAGCTTACCCTTCCCCCTCCCCGTGTCCTCAAGTCCATTCTCTATGTCTGCGTCTTTATTCCTGTCCTGCCCCTAGGTTCTTCAGAACCATTTTTTTTTTTTTAGATTCCATATATATGTGTTAGCATACGGTATTTGTTTTTCTCTTTCTGACTTACTTCACTCTGTATGACAGACTCTAGGTCCATCCACCTCACTACAAAAAACTCAGTTTCGTTTCTTTTATGGCTGAGTAACATTCTATTGTATATATGTGCCACATCTTCCTTATCCATTCATCTGTCAATGGACACTTAGGTTGCTTCCATGTCCTGGCTATTGTAAATAGTGCTGCGATGAACATTGTGGTACATGACACTTTTTGAATTATGGTTTTCTCAGGGTATATGCCCAGTAGCGGGATTGCTGGGTCGTATGGTAGTTCTATTTTTAGTTTTTTAAGGAACCTCCATACGGTTCTCTATAGCGGCTGTATCAATTTATATTCCCACCAGCAGTGCAAAGAGTTCTCTTTTCTCCACACCCTCTCCAGCATTTATTGTTTGTAGATTTTTTGATGATGGCCATTCTGACCAGTGTGAGGTGATACCTCATTGTAGTCTTGATTTGCATTTCTCTAATGATTAGTGACACTGAGCATCCTTTCAGGTGTTTGTTGGCAATCTGTATATCTTCTTTGGAGAAATGTCTATTTAGGTCTTCTGCCCATTTTGGAATTGGATTGTTTGTTTTTTTGATATTGAGCTGGATGACTTTCTTGTATATTTTGGAGACTAATCCTTTGTCAGTTGCTTCATTTGCAAATATTTTCTCCCATTCTGAGGGTTGTCTTTTCGTCTTGTTTATAGTTTCCTTCGCTGTGCAAAGGCTTTTAAGTTTCATTAGGTCCCATTTGTTTATTTTTGTTTTTATTTCCATTTCTCTAGATGGTGGGTCAAAAAGGATCTTGCTGTGATTTATGTCATACAGTGTTCTGCCTATGTTTTCCTCTAAGAGTTTTATAGTGTCTGGCTTTACATTTAGGTCTTTAATCCATTTTGAGTTTATTTTTGTGTATGGTGTTAGGGAGTGTCCTAATTACATTCTTTTACATGTAGCTGTCCAGTTTTCCCTGCACCACTTATTGAAGAGACTTTCTTTTCTCCATTGCATATTCTTGCCTCCTTTATCAAAAATAAGGTGACCATTTGTGCATGGGTTTATCTTTGTGCTTTCTATCCTGTTCCATTGATCTATATTTCTGTTTTTTGTGCCAGTATCATACTGTCTTGATTACTGTAGCTTTGTAGTATAGTCTGAAGTCAGGGAGCCTGATTCCTCCAGCTCCGTTTTTCTTTCTCAAGATTGTTTTGGCTATTCGGAGTCTTTTGTGTTTTCATACAAATTGTGCAGTTTTTTGTTCTAGTTCTGTGAAAAATGCCATAGGTAGTTTGATAGGGATTGCATTGAAGCTGTAGATTGCTTTGGGTAGTATAGTCATTTTCACAATGTTGATTCTTCCAATCCAAGAACATGGTATATCTCTCCATCTGTTTGTATCATCTTTAATTTCTTTCATCAGTGTTTTATAGTTTTCTGCATACAGGTCTTTTGTCTTCTTGGGTAGGTTTATTCCTAGGTATTTTATTCTTTTTGTTGCAATGGTAAATAAGCGTGTTTCCTTAATTTCTCTTTCAGATTTTTTCATCATTAGTGTATAGGAATGCAAGAGATTTCTGTGCATTAATTTTGTATCTTGCTACTTTACCAAATCCATTAATTAGCTCTAGTAGTTTTCTGGTAGCATCTTTAGGATTCTCTATGTATAGTATCATGTCATCTGCAAACAGTGGCAGCTTTACTTCTTCTTTTCCAATTTGGATTCCTTTTATTTCTTTTTCGTCTCTGATTGCTGTGGCTAAGACTTCCAAAAGTATGTTGAATAATAGCAGTGAGAGTGGCCAACCTTGTCTTGTTCCTGATCTTAGTGGAAATGTACAACCTAATTTTTGCTCCTTCCTACTAAGAACAGATATTGCACAATTCAATTACATTTTAAGTTATCTCAACGGCACAGTGTGGAAATGAACACACAGTGATAAACTTCTGTTTGGTGATGAACATCTTTTTTCCTCAATGAGCATGAAAAACAAAACACCTCTCTCCCTTCTGAATTGTAATATGCTGCTCCTTTTGGAAATGCTAATCTCTTTTAGTAGAGCAGCTTCATTATTAGAACCACAAGTTTCACAAGGTCACCACAATCCAAGGACAAATTCAAAGCATAATTCACAGGAGGGCACCCTCTCTCATGCCTGCAAGTTTGGGGAAGTGGAGATTATACAGACACCAGAGTTTGTAAAACACACACACAGTTTTAATATTCAGAAGAAGTAAAATAAAATGAGTAAAATATTTTTGTATCGTATTCTGAATAAGTATCCTGAAATATTCTGTACTGTAACATTTTTGAGGAAGAAAAACAGCACTAAGAAGATGAATTGCCTTATCCTAGTATATACCTCATTTTGATGATCCTCATAGAAATGAATGTTATTGGCCTACACAAAAAGTCTGAAAGGGTGGCCCAGAACTGTTCTTTTGGCCAGCATGGTATACTGATTTGTTTAACTTTTAACAGTTGTGAAATATAACATAAGCATCATAAAAATGCATAATACATGGATATATAGTTTAATAAATAATTATAAATTAAATACCTCTGAAACCATTTCCCAGGTCGAGATATAGAACATCAGCATGTATTATGAGCTGAACTGTGCCCTCCCCAAATTCTTATGTTGAAGCCCTAACCCCTAGCACTTCATGATGTGAGTGTATTATTTGGAGATAGGGCCTTTAAAGAGATAATTAAGGTTAAAGGAGGTCATTGGTGGGGGGGGGGTGCCCTAACCCAATATGACTGGTGTCCTTATAAGAAGAGAAATTTAGGAGGCCCAGAGAAAGCAAAAATATGCAGGCACAGAGGAAACACCATGTAAGGACATAGTGAGAAGACAGCCATCTGCAGCCAAACAGAGATGCCTCAGAAGAAATCAAACTTGCCAACAACCTTGATCTTGGGCTTCCAGCCTCCAGAATGTGGGAAAATTACTTTCTGCTTTTTAAGCCACCCAGTCTGTGGTATTTTGTTATGGCAGCCCAAGAAAGCTAATACAGCACCCTCAGAAGGACCCTTGTGTCCCTTCCTGATGACAACACCCTCCCTCTCCTGCTTCAGACATAGTCACTAACTTGACTTACAGTCATTAGTAAACGTGTCATCACTTTTCATTACAGCTGTGCTTGCATCCAAAAAATACACCTGTGCTTGTATCCAAAAGTATATATATAGCTTAGTTTTGCTAGTTTTTCAATAGTTTTTATTAATTTGAATTTGAATGCCCTTGAGCAAAGCATCCACCCTCTAACTCACAGTATCCAATATTTTCTCTTGTCTTCCCCTGACTTGTTCTTGAGCATGTGTGTTTGCCACTCCTTGGCCTCATGCCCAGCCACCTGGAATGTACTTCTTTTAATGGCCAATTATCAACTCAAGAATGACAGAGCCAATGATTCTAACAATCACAGCCCTTCATTCCCACCTGTTACAAATGCTAAATGTCAAGTTTGGGGGTCTGAATTACAGTTGAAATGGTTTTGAGAACTTCATGATATCTATTGAAATAGTGTCACCCAGAACTGTCACAGCCTAAGATAGAAAATCACTAGTTTAGCCAGGGTGAGCTTTATTTAAAGACACAGCAACACCCAAACCCTTTTCTTGGCTGTATCAATCAGGGTTCCAACAGAAAAAGGATGGACAGTCAAGTGAAACTAAATCAGGAAGACATTATTTACAAAGAAACTCATTACAAAAGTAGGAGAACCACAAGGAATAGTGCAGGAAACTAGGAACAGAGGGAGAGCGATAGCAGAAGCCAAAAAGGGAGAGAACTGTCTATAAGAGAAGTACTTGAGAGTGACCTTTGGTTAAGAGTCCCAGCCAGCCGGAGGTGACTGTTCAGGAAAGGAGCCGGAGAAATAAATCTCTGTCCTCCCTCTTTCTCCCTCTGATCACCTTCCTGGCTCCCCACTGACTTCACCAACCCAGAAGCCAGAGGGTTTAGGGACCTGTAGATGTAGTGCAAAAAGGTCCCAGGGCAGAGAACAGGAAGGTAAATCTGGAGGAGGAAATGGAAGATCTCTGGCATTCTGCCTTTGGAAT